>NC_064622.1:320375733-321625733 GCF_023898315.1 Schistocerca nitens
CCTGTAATTAGCCGTGTTTCACAAGATGCGACCGTCCTCAACAACAGCAGCAGTTCCAGCAACACAGTTTCGTTGTCGGCTCCGAGTTTCGTCGTATGCACAGCACTGAAGTAAGACTCTTCATTGGTAGAAAGTATTAACGGCTAACCCAGCAGCACAAATGACTGTGATTTTATTGATAAAATTTATTTAAAAAATAATCAGTTAAACTCAAGGCGATTGTGTCCTCATTGTCCTCAGACATTGTTATCTAAAACGGTCCTTGTTCCTTTTCTTCCTTATATGCTAACCGAGTGTCATAAGAAACGAATTAAGTAGTTACAACCAGTTTATTAATGAATAATTTCACTTCTAATAATTGCAGCCTCAGTCTACTTTCAATTAAGTGTTTTACAACAGAGGCTTCAGTATGAGTAAAGTAAAGCAATTTCATTTTTCAAGTTTGAGAATCAATCACTGACAAAAAAAAATCTAAAGAAATGCACAAATTAAGAGTGCGGAAGTTTTATTTATTTTACATATAGCTTGGAGCAAATGACTGTTTGGTTTGGTACATATTCTATTATTTATTTCTGCTCAAGTCAGTAAAAAAGGTTCAGTTGTTCAGACAATAATTTGAAATCCAATTTGCAAAATAAGTAACTGCAAAGTAAAAGGGTTTGCTTTTCTTTCTAAATTTCTTTGATGACATTACGTTGAGGTCACTGAAAGTCGTTGTTCAATACTAACATACAGTTTAGTTGAATATTTTCAAATCATTACTCGATTATTATTTTTCGAAATTTAATGACAAACATAACATAGAGTGACTTCTCTGTTTTCTTTATCATTACCCAGTAACTTAAAATTAGCGCCAAAGAAACGTTACAACATTCAGTTGCCAAGTCAGTGTTTAATAATACGAGGGCAGTTCAATAAGTAATGCAACACTTTTTTTTTCTGAAACAGGGGTTGTTGTATTCAGCATTGAAATACACCAGGTTATTCCCCAATCTTTTAGCTACACAACACTATTTTTCAACGTAATCTCCATTCAATGCTACGGCCTTACGCCACCTTGAAATGAGGGCCTGTATGCCTGCACGGTACCATTCCACTGGTCGATGTCGGAGCCAACGTCGTACTGCATCAATAACTTCTTCATCATCCGCGTAGTGCGTCCCACGGATTGCGTCCTTCATTGTGCCAAACATATGGAAATCCGACGGTGCGAGATCGGGGCTGTAGGGTGCGTGAGGAAGAACAGTCCGCTGAAGTTTTGTGAGCTCCTCTCGGGTGCGGAGACTTGTGTGAGGTCTTGCGTTGTCATGAAGAAGGAGAAGTTAGTTCTGATTTTTATGCCTACGAACACGCTGAAGTCGTTTCTTCAATTACTGAAGAGTAGCACAATACACTTCAGAGTTGATCGTTTGACCATGGGGAAGGACATCGAACAGAATAACCCCTTCAGCGTCCCAGAAGACTGTAACCATGACTTTACCGGCTGAGGGTATGGCTTTAAACTTTTTCTTGGGAGGGGAGTGGGTGTGGCGCCACTCCATTGATTGCCGGTTTGTTTCAGGTTCGAAGTGATGAACCCATGTTTCATCGCCTGTAACAATCTTTGACAAGAAATTGTCACCCTCAGCCACATGACGAGCAAGCAATTCCGCACAGATGGTTCTCCTTTGCTCTTTATGGTGTTCGGTTAGACAACGAGGGACCCAGCGGGAACAAACCTTTGAATATCCCAACTGGTGAACAATTGTGACAGCACTACCAACAGAGATGTCAAGTTGAGCACTGAGTTGTTTGATGGTGATCCGCCGATCATCTCGAACGAGTGTGTTCGCACGCTCCGCCATTGCAGGAGTCACAGCTGTGCACGGCCGGCCCGCACGCGGGAGATCAGACAGTCTTTCTTGACCTTGCGGCGATGATGACACACGCTTTGCCCAACGACTCACCGTGCTTTTGTCCACTGCCAGATCACCGTAGACATTCTGCAAGCGCCTATGAATATCTGAGATGCCCTGGTTTTCCGCCAAAAGAAACTCGATCACTGCCTGTTGTTTGCAACGCACATCCGTTACAGACGCCATTTTAACAGCTCCGTACAGGGCTGCCACCTGTCGGAAGTCAATGAAACTATACGAGACGAAGCGGGAATGTTTGAAAATATTCCACAAGAAATTTCCGGTTTCTTCAACCAAAATTGGCCGAGAAAAAAAATGTGTTGCATTACTTATTGAACTGCCCTCGTATATGTTTTTCTTTCCCATCATCTTGTACAGGATTTTATATGTGCATTCCACTAGAGACTGGCGACCGTTAATTATTTCCTTTTCGTTCATTAGTCTAACTTTTGGATTTGTGATCAGTGGTATCCGTTTTCTGTCCAGTGTTGTTCGTGAGTGAATGCACAAAATAACTTTCATTTTCCCAAATTATAACCCTATTACTTTTTATTTTTAGTTTACTTTTTAGTTTAGTTTTATTACTTTTTATTTTTAGTAGACTTTTCCCTCAGGAGAGTCTGTTGTACACTTTCCCCCTATTTATCGGTATTATTTCTTTGGGAAAGATAGCCTTATCCGTTTAGTAAAAATCCGTTAGGCTTACACGTGATCCTAGGTCATATTTTATACCGCAAGCAGGATTGGCCGGTGAGTAAGGGGGAGGTTACAGTCTTACCAACATTTCATATCTGTTTAAACCCCAACCCTCAGACGCCAGGACAGATGCTCTAGATGCTATGTATCCGTCAGCGAACGACACGCTCTACGAAACAGGAATTTATTGTTTCGTCTCCCAGTGGTACAAATGTGTTCAAGAGTGTGGTCCCTTTGTGTCGGGTGTCCGGATTTCATTTGACTGCAACCTATATCTTTCATAATTGTTCGACGTGCCTTCTGCTGTAAACCACCTCCCTCAACTTTAATTAAATCAAAGAAACGATGTCAGTTTTCGTTATCTTTAATATAAAGGTTGATATTATTATGCTTGGTGGCTGGCGAAGCATTATGCTCGCTGCATCACGTGTCCAGTTGCGCAGTTAATGATTATCAGCAAAATTGGCCATTCTTTAGAATCAGAAAACAGTAAAAACGAAGTCCGAAGATGCAGGAACCAATGAGCCTTTCCATTAGCAAGAAAGTAATACCATAACAAACAAATTGTATAAAATAACAGGAAAGAGACCGAATACTCATTCATTAATCTCGGAAACCAACAATTACGTGGTAAAAAAACGTCACAACCTTTTATGGTAATGATATTCAATCAATATCAAATACTAGTGCGTCAGTTTTAATTGTGCCGTTACGTAGAAAGAGAAGGACATAGCGATTTTTCAATAGTTTCCTTTTTTGGCAGAAAATTATGACACGACAGAACTGTAGAAGCGATAACAAAACGCGCACACATTCTAGGTAACCACTCGCACAATACTCCTCTGACTTGCACGCAACGAAATACTCGTTCGGGACATTACAAGCTGACGCACGCAAACATCCAGATAATAGTCAAACCGGGTTCATACTTCTAGACCCATGTCTGGAATTTATTGTTCGTTACTGCTGCTGCGCGGTTTCGCAGTTCACGCTACAAGGAGGGATAAATTACTTACTCTAAAATAAGGCGACCTTGTCAGCCAGTGGTGCAAAGCGAGAACAGTAAGATCATTACGGGTGATGTGTCTTTGAGGCAGATCATCTACAATGCTCAATGGCTAAAATAGTCAGACGGTTCCAAATTTATGTTGTCCATCTAATGGCTTCCAGAAGGAAAAATTAAAAATATTTTATTTTCAGCATTTCGTATAATGATTGACCGAATAGAAATATTGGAATTGCTGTGATTATCTTCTGATTAAGAGGTATGATCTTACATTAAAAGCTTATCCCAGTAAGTGCAGTATTTCAGTTAGAAATATATGCACAAGTTAGTCACACAATACTCTTATAGTCTTTGTAAATGAGAGCACTTAGCAAGTACAAACAAACTTTAATCGTTATTTCAAAACTTTTCTAAACTTTTCTCGCTTATAAGCCCACAAAACAATGAAAGGGAAACAGTTTGCCGCTTACTAAAGGTTCGTTGTTCGTGTGGTAAAAATTCAGCATTACGCATGGCTCTTCTGCTACACACATAAAAAAAGTTTTGCATCACTTCGACTCCGACAGTTCCGCACAACCGGAATAGAGATCAATATGAACATCATTACGGCCCCTTTTATTGCTCATGTTGTACCACCATACAGCAAGACCTCCTGAGGTGTGAGTCAAGACCCATCGGTACCTCTAGTACCCAGTAGCCCGTCCTCTTGCATTGATGTATGCCTGTAATCGTCGTGGTAAACTATCCACAGGTTCATCAAGGCACTGTTGGTCCAGATTGTCTCATTCCTCAACGGCGATTCGGCGTACATCCCTCAAAGTTGTCGGTCCATAAACAGCCCTTTTCAATCTATCGGAGGCAGGTTCGATAGGGTTCATATCTAGAGAACATAATTGCTACTCTAGTCGAGCGATGTCGTTATACTGAAGGAAGTCATTCACAAGATGTGCACGATGGGGGCGCGAATTGTCGTCCATGAAGACACTATCGGTCGGAAGTTGGCTTTCACGAATCGTACAGCCGTTACGGCGTCTTCCGAGACCACCAGCGGTGTACGTTGGACCCACATAATGCCACTCCAAAACAGCAGGGAACCTCCACCTTTGCTGCACTCGCTGTACAGTGTGTCTAAGGCGTCCAGCCTAACCTGGTCAAACACGTCTCCGGCAATTGTCTTGTTGACGGCATATGCGACACTCGCCGGTAAAAATAACGTGATGCCAATCCTGAGCGGTCCATTCGTTATGTTGCTGGGCCCATCTAAGCCGCGCTGCATGGTGTGGTGGTTGTAAAGATGGACCTCGTCATGGACATCGGGAGTGAAGTTGCGCATTATGCAGCCCACTGCGCACGTCTTGAGTCGTTACAGGACGTCCTGTGGCTGCACGTAAAGCATTATTCAACATGCTGGCGTTGCTGTCAGTGTTCCTCCGAGCCATAATCCATAGGTAGCAGTCATCCACTACAGTAGTATCCCTTGGGCGGCCTGACCGAGGCATGTCATCGACCGTTCCTGTCTCTCTGTATCTACTCCATGTCCGAACACCATCGCTTTGGTTCACTCCGAGACGCTTGGATACTACTCTCGTTGACAGATTTTCCTGTCACAAAGTAACAATGTCAACGGAAGCGAACCGCGGTATTGAATGTCTAGGCGTGGTTGAACTACAAACAACAGGAGTCGTGTGCCTCCTTTGCGGTGGAATGACTGGAACCGATCGGCTGCAGGACCCCCTCCGCTAAAAGGCGCTGCTCATGCATGGTTGTTTACACCTTTGGGTGGGTTTAGTGACATCTCTGAACAGTCAAAGGGGTTGTGTCTGTCCACAGTCAACGCCTATCTTCAGGAGTTTTGGCGAACGGGATGATGCAAAACTTTTTTGATGTGTGTATTATCTCTTTATTATTGACTCTATATGCTACCGTTTTTGTAGACAATATTCGTAAATATATCTGAATATACCTAAAAAAGTATCAGCAGTCGACACACAACTTAGGAGAAATACCAGTTTTCAGAAAAGCTGTGTCATACATATAAGTTCGATTCTTTAAAGAATAGGGAGTAAGAGGTGCTAAAAAATTGTGTTTCATACCAGTGCCAGTGCGATGCTGACACGCTCTGTTGAATAATGAAATTTTCTGGAAATTTTCGGCACGTTCGCGGAGGAAACCAGATGTCCAACATGTATAGCTATATTACGCCTGTAAGCGTCTTCAACTAAAAAAGTATTTCTCATAAATCTGTTCTAGAGAAATAGCACAAGGCACATGGAGATTTGGTCGGCAACGGTAGGTGGCTGATGTGTCTGTACTCTTACGTTGTGGCTATTCACTTTTCCACTTACATGGAACGTAGCCTCATCGCTGAACACTAAACGTAAAATGAAATTCTTATCTTCCATCTTGTCCCATTATCATGAAGCGTTTTTTTCGACTACGTCATCTATGGCTTGTCACACCAACGTTGCTGCAAAATATGCTAGACCAATACCTAAGAAATATCGAACTATCGGTTGCTTCGACGAGTAGATTACTGTGGCCTTCAAGCGCCTTGAATGAGGACGCAGGAGTGACTTGTGGATTTCATTTTACGTGAACAGTCAGCATCTTTATACTGCTGGCGTTATCACCGAATACTTTGGGCTGGAGAAAGGGCAGAGTCGTGCCTTAGACGGAAATCGCGCCTCACAGTTGTAACTGAATAGCTTATGCTGAAAGGAGAACGAAAAACAAATTTTGTTGCCGCGTTGGCATCAGCTCGACTCGACGCCCATATGGCCAATGACCGAGTGACTGCACCGCGGACTCGCCTACCGGCAACAACATGAGCCAACAACTTACATCTAGCAACAAGGTAAACTCTAATTTTTGATATGTGCCGAGATGCCAAAACTCGCTCTTTGGTCACGTAGAAGATACAACCTTGTGAAATCAGATGAATCTTTTTGAAAGTCCCGGGATTATACCGGATTGCGCAGACGACGTAGTACAGGACATCACCAAAAGTATGTAAAAAAAGTCATGTAAATGAAGTCCAGCAGTTCAAGCAATACCTGTTGCGGCGTTATAACGCGGTTCCGGTGCAGAAGTGTAGCAGATATTTCAGCTTCCAGTTAATTAGCCCTAACTGGTTGAAGATACAATTTCTTACCGAAGTTCTGATGGCTCTCTAGAGGAAGTAGCACTTGACACGTAGATGTGTGTGGTACAACACGATGCCCCCGGTTCACTACTCGACAGTTGGTTATGAATGCATCCGCCCAGCTCTTTTCTGATCACTGGAAGGGGCGCAAACGCGTTACCAGTTGAGCTCCACCTTCTCCTGATATAATGCCACTCGATTCTTTTCTCACGTTCTGTCATAACGTTGAAGTCTATGTACAAATTCCGACGACCAAAGATGAATCAAAATGTCGCATTCTTATAGCCTACGCAATGACTTCGCAGAAATATTATTTTATCCAGAAGTCCTTGCAGCAGCGACTGAAAACGTCTATTGCATTTCGAACACTTGGTGATCATAAATGGAATTTTTAAGAAATGTTTCTGACCGAATCCTTTTGTGATTCCATTATTGTTACTGATGCTGATGAAATTTAGCATATTAAGTGTGTACTCGGCATTAAATAGATGACGCGAAGTTATTATTTAACATTGTTTATAACGTCAGTTCTCTGCTTCACAAATTCATTCAACTGTTGACATATACCTTTCTATCAACGCAGTGACAGAAACAAGGCCAGGACCGTTCCCGTAACTAACTGGCGAATCACCCTTAGACGCCACGTTCCTTCCCTTCTAGTTGGTGACTGTCCATCCACATGTTGCCAAATGTAATGGAAATCAGTTTTAAACTTTTCTCCACTCTCCCGCTTTTGTAAGCAGACTCTCTCAACTGCCTCAGGCTGCAGTATCCCGTCAGAATGATGTTACAGTTCTGTGTAACATCAGTAATTTCCGCATAACAATAATTTGTTTCACGTTCAAAACAGATAACACCTAAGATCTAAATCTTGTAACTACTCCGAAGCTAGTAATAGGATTGTGAAACGCCACTGAATTCATCTGTTTTGGAACTACAATGCTACCAGAAAAAGTTACTTGAGCTATATTTGAAGAGGTGAAGTTGCTATTGACATCTGTAATTAATATAGCAATAGAAAGATATTATACGTCATTTGGGTAGTTGTAGAGTTTAGGTATATTAAACTTTTGAAGGAAATATATTCACATTCATGTAGGTTATCTGATTTGTTTGAAAGAAAAAGTATGATTTATGGGACTGTTATTATATTTTCATAGCGGATCAACCTTTCTTGGAATAACACTTCCACTCGTGGCTCTGACGAAGCACTATGACACAGCCTTATTTTAAGGACACTTCACATTCTGTGTATCATGTTGTTACTGATTCCTGTCACAGCCGCCCGGAGTGGCCGTGCGGTTCTAGGCGCTACAGTCTGGAACCGAGCGACCGGTACGGTCGCAGGTTCGAATCCTGCCTCGGGCATGGATGTGTGTGATGTCCTTAGGTTAGTTAGGTTTAATTAGTTCTAAGTTCTAGGCGACTGATGACCTCAGAAGTAAAGTCGCATAGTGCTCAGAACCATTTGAACCATTCCTGTCACACAACCGTCGTTAGACAACCCGCAATCACGACTATGCGGAAACACAAAGACTCTGAACTAATTATGGGACCATAGTTCGTAATCTCCATATGTCTTACAGTTAAAGGGCGATTCTTTTCATCCTTCGAGTGCCTGGTGGGCACCATAAAAGCATATATGCCCGTACGTTTCAAATCATGGAACTCCCCCGTATTAAATACCAGAATTTTTTCCTGCAGTCGATAAACTTAAAACAGATACGTCAGGAACCGACAGTGGAGTATAGAATGAAATTGATTGTTACTTTATCCTAGAGTTCTTTCTTGGTCCCCTTCCCTAACTGTTTTTAATAGTTCACAGAGGAATCTCCAAGAGAAGTTTGTATCTACCGTACTGCTTCCACACTACGAAGATATTACATTGTACCCTGATTTACATGAACTTACAGTAGTGGATCTTTGTCATCTTATTGATGTCGAAGCTTCACATAAAAGTCGCGTCCAGCAAACTTCGAGCAAAGCCGTGTATATTACGTGCTACATTGAATTTTTGCATGTCAAAAGAAATACGAAGAGTCCTTTCACGTTTCAGGAAAGAGGAATGTCCAGTCTTGCTTTTTCCACCACAGTTTCTGTGGAACGTCAACGGATGAAGACGTGAAACTCTTCTTTCACTTACGTACTAATGGGGCCACATTAATAAAGTAGGAATTCCAGAATGCGAATTATCCAGTTCTATAGACATGCCACATAAGGTGAAACATAGAATACGTGCACTGTATGTCAATACTTCTCGTCTTTCTTCCGTTATTGAACCACGTTAAGATCTACGATTAAGCCACTAAGTCAGGTATGCGCTTTTTCCCGTACTCCTTCATCTGTTAGATTTTCTTCTCTTTTCTTGTCAAATTTCTCCCTTTTTTGTTCTTTTGTTTTGTTTTTGCGAAACTTTCGTCCTAGAACCTTTCCCATCTTTTGATTTTGCTTCTTTATTTTGTTCTGTTTTCTATTTCTTTCTGGTCTGTACCGATTTCTTCCAAGTCCTCATTTAATTTCCTAAGCCAGTTCAGTTTGTCCTTATTTTTCCTAAATACTATACAGTTTTTTTTTTGTCAGTTAGTCTGGACTCTTTCTCTGAGTGTGTTCACAGACCATTGGACTTACTTTTCTAAAATCGTCCCTATCTTCTTGTAATTGACAGTATACTTCTTTGTTACTACTTCATTTAAGTGTTGCTACTGTTGATATGTTTCCTAATTTTTTCTCTCCAGATTTCTTTCTTGTTTCCAGATTTTCTCATTTTCTTTTATCGATCTTAAAGTTACTGTTTCTGGTGCATATTTGCATTCTCGCAAAATTACTCTCTTGTAATGATCTAGTCCTGCGGTTCTAGAGAATTATTTTCTTCTGTAAACATCTATTTTTAAAGTGAAACACTAAACCAATCTTTCTTTATCTTGTTTTGTTGGTTTTTTTCTTTCCATTAGGTTGGATGACATATCATTGGATTTACTTATGTCGTTTCTTCAAAAACTAACAATTTTTTGCTTCATTTTGGTGAGTGTATTCTTCTTGCTTGTTTTTACCTCTGGTATTTGGAGGGAGATTTGTTGTTCAGAGTTTCTGTGGTTTTTGTACTTCCGTCATTTCTGTGCTCTCTCTACGATTTCTGCCGCAGTTTGTAAAGCATCTGAGAACTCCAAACAATCAATTTGTTAAATTTCCCTTTCTCGGTCTACATTTTTTCCACTTTTAATGTTAGCTTCTACAAATTTCCTCCTTCAGTCACTAATCATTTTTTTCAGATACAAAGTTCAGCTCCTAGCCTTCTTCCCTTATTAATCTCAAATACGTTTTCTTGTTTTTATAGAATCAATCAATAATAAAAATGTTGCTTTGTAGCAAGACTGTGCAAGGAATATATATCGTAGTATTGCATTCTGCTCGTTTATCAAATAACAGCAATTCACCTTAGGGCATAATTTCAAATGGGATCGTCCTTATCATGTTGCCTAACAAACATTCTACCCGAAAAAGATGAAGCGCACTAAAGAAATATTATATCCGAAGGTTAAACCTGAAGCTGACAAATTTATACTGCCGAAGTACTGCGTAGACACGTCAAGTAATATATGTTTCACACTATTTTCATATATTCCAGCTAACGCATTTTAAGACTGAAGATGAAAAATTAATACGTATTGCAAGTACCGCACTTCACCCATTCGTCTATTTGCTTTTCCCAAGCAATCAACTATAGTCTTAAGCACTTCTAAATACAATCTTTGTAAGTAACAATAATAACGCACTGCACCAGTCATAATACGCTGTAACCACACTGACAGTTTTGTTTTTGTCTTCCTCTCATTGGTACGAAATACACAGCACAAAACTTTCGGAAGGAACTCAATGGTATCAGTGTAGTGTGTTCAAAACCAATTAATTTTTAAACAATTTTTAAACATATCTTCTGGTAAACCTTCAACTCCTAAAGTTTCGTCCAGAGCTGCGCTGGACATATTCAGAGCGCAGCTCTGGACGAAACGTTAGGAGCTGAAGAGATTCATGGACCATGACCTTACATCCCGGAAGGTTTACCAGAAGATATGTCATCCGGTCGTGAAAGCCTTCATACTATAATTTTTAAACAATTCTGAAGTTTAGTCGCTATTTTCCAGCAGCTTCTAAGAAATGTAAGGTCCCCCATACTATTCGCCCTTAGCGGTTCTCCTGAAAAGCATTATAACCGGAAAAGATCGGACACTAATTTCCGGGAAAAAGCGCTTATGTAGTGGATCTGAAACAACCATTATTTATAAATACATTTGGTACGTACGCGGAAGCGTATCAAAAGTGGATGGTTTTGTTTTATAGAAACGAGATTGGTCTGCATATGCGTTACTGCATGTAATTAAGATAACCTGCATATAAAATTTTAAAAAAAATTGGAAAAACGCTGGCCGGTGTGGCCGAGCGGTTCTAGGCGCTTCAGTCTGGAACCGCGCGACCGCTACGATCGCAGGTTCGAATCCTGCCTCGGGCATGGATGTGTGTGATGTCCTTAGGTTAGTTAGGTTTAAGTAGTTCTGAGTTCTAGGGGACTGATGACCTCAGATGTTAAGTCCCACAGTGCTCAGAGCCATTTGAGACATTTAGGAAAAACGTAAATATTGTTCTTCACATTCTGATGTAATAGCAAGAGAATAAAACCAATGTAGGAAAATTTAGCATACATACTTTCAGGTTTCTCAGCTTAAAAATATTACTAATCGTTTTGGGTTGTATTTAACATTAATTGATAATACTTTCAATAAAAAGACAGAACTCTTGAATTATTCCTACGAGAATTGAACGTCTTTTTACATACTGAAATAATACACACGTATTTATCATGAAGAATGCAAAGCAACTACTATGACTTATTCAGAATCTCATGTAAGAAATGCAGCTACTTTTCCCAAACGCATCATAAAACACAGAACACCGTACACAGGCCCTGGAAGCCCATTCGTTGTACAGCGACTGCTGTATTATCCTCCGTCAATGGCATCATTGCCTTTTGTCAGTTTTCGTGACCTGCTTTCTAACACATCGTCACTATTTTGATAGCAAGCTTTATGTCCTGCAACAATCTCCTTAAGACAACTTTAATTTCAAGAGCATGATACTTTAGTGACTCCTGTAGCTTGACTCAGCAACACAAACCTCTATTACTCAAATTTATCGTCACCTATATTATATAAAAATTTGTCAGCTGAACAGCTGAATATTAGACAGTGAGATACAAGACACAGAAATACGTCAGGACAAAGAAAGAAAAAAATTAAATCTATTTCTTTAGGAGAGGATGTTGAATACGAATATATATATAGCTATTTAATCTTCCCCCCATGAACCATGGACCTTGCCGTTGGTGGGGAGGCTTGCGTGCCTCAGCGATACAGATGGCCGTACCGTAGGTGCAACCACAACGGAGGGGTATCTGTTGAGAGGCCAGACAAACATGTGGTTCCTGAAGAGGGGCAGCAGCCTTTTCAGTAGTTGCAGGGGCTACAGTCTGGATGGTTGACTGATCTGGCCTTGTAACATTAACCAAAACGGCCTTGCTGTGCTGGTACTGCGAACGGCTGAAAGCAAGGGGAAACTACAGCCGTAATTTTTCCCGAGGACATGCAGCTTTACTGTATGATTAAATGATGATGGCGACCTCTTGGGTAAAATGTTCCGGAGATAAAATAGTCCCCCATTCGGATCTCCGGGCGGGGACTACTCAAGAGGACGTCGTTATCAGGAGAAAGAAAACTGGCGTTCTACGGATCGGAGCGTGGAATGTCAGATCCCTTAGTCGGGCAGGTAGATTAGAAAATTTAAAAAGGGAAATGGATAGGTTAAAGTTAGATATAGTGGGAATTAGTGAAGTTCGGTGGCAGGAAGAACAAGACTTTTGGTCAGGTGATTACAAGGTTATAAATACAAAATCAAATAGGGCTAATGCAGGAGTAGGTTTAATAATGAATAAAAAAATTGGAGTGCGGGTTAGCTACTACAAACAGCATAGTGAACGCATTATTGTGGCCAAGATAGACACAAAGCCCACGCCTACTACAGTAGTACACGTTTATATGCCAACTAGCTCTGCAGATGATGAAGAAATTGATGAAATGTATGACGAGATAAAAGAAATTATTCAGGTAGTGAAGGGAGACGATAATTTAATAGTCATGGGTGACTGGAATTCGTCACTAGGAAAAGGGAGAGATGGAAACATGGTAGGTGAATATGGATTGGGGGGAAGAAATGAAAGAGGAAGCCGCCTTGTAGAATTTTGCACAGAGCATAACTTAATCATAGCTAACACTTGGTTCAAGAATCAAAAAAGAAGGTTGTATACCTGGAAGAATCCTGGAGATACTAAAAGGTATCAGATAGATTATATAATGGTAAGACAGAGATTTAGGAACCAGGTTTTAAATTGTAAGACATTTCCAGGGGCAGATGTGGATTCTGACGACAATCTATTGGTTATGAATTGCAGATTGAAACTGAAGAAACTGCAAAAAGGTGGGAATTTAAGGAGATGGGACCTGGATAAACTGATGGAACCAGAGGTTGTAGAGAGTTTCAGGGAGAGCATAAGGGAACAATCGACAGGAATGGGGGAAAGGAATACAGTAGAAGAAGAATGGGTAGCTCTGAGGGATGAAGTAGTGAAGGCAGCAGAGGATCAAGTAGGTAAAAAGACGAGGGCTAATAGAAATCCTTGGGTAACAGAAGAAATATTGAATTTAATTGATGAAAGGAGAAAGTATAAATGTGCAGTAAGTGAAGCAGGCAAAAAGGAATACAAACGTCTCAAAAATGAGATCGACAGGAAGTGCAAAATGGCTAAGCAGGGATGGCTAGAGGACAAATGTAAGGATGTAGAGGACTATCTCACTAGGGGTAAGATAGATACTGCCTACAGGAAAACTAAAGAGACCTTTGGAGAGAAGAGAACCACTTGTATGAATATCAAGAGCTCAGATGGCAACCCAGTTCTAAGCAAAGAAGGGAAGGCAGAAAGGTGGAAGGAGTATATAGAGGGTTTATACAAGGGCGATGTACTTGAGGACAATATTATGGAAATGGAAGAGGATGTAGATGAAGACGAAGAGTTTGACAGAGCACTGAAAGACCTGAGTCGAAACAAGGCCCCGGGAGTAGACAACATTCCATTAGAACTACTGATGGCCTTGGGAGAGCCAGCCCTGACGGAACTCCACCATCTGGTGAGCAAGATGTATGAGACAGGCGAAATACCCTCAGACTTCAAGAAGAATATAATAATTCCAATCCCAAAGAAAGCAGGGACTGACAGATGTGAAAATTACCGAACTATCAGTTTAATAAGTGACAGCTGCAAAATACTAACGCGAATTCTTTATAGACGAATGGAAAAACTGGTAGAAGCCGACCTCGGGGAAGATCAGTTTGGATTCCGTAGAAATGTTGGAACACGTGAGGCAATACTAACCTTACGACTTATCTTAGAAGAAAGATTAAGAAAAGGCAAACCTACGTTTCTAGCATTTGTAGACTTAGAGAAAGCTTTTGACAATGTTAACTGGAATACTCTCTTTCAAATTCTGAAGGTGGCAGGGGTAAAATACAGGGAGCGAAAGGCTATTTACAATTTGTACAGAAACCAGATGGCAGTTATAAGAGTCGAGGGGCATGAAAGGGAAGCAGTGGTTGGGAAAGGAGTGAGACAGGGTTGTAGCCTCTCCCCGATGTTATTCAATCTGTATATTGAGCAAGCAGTAAAGGAAACAAAAGAAAAATTCGGAGTAGGTATTAAAATCCATGGAGAAGAAGTCAAAACGTTGAGGTTCGCCGATGACATTGTAATTCTGTCAGAGACAGCAAAGGACTTGGAAGAGCAGTTGAACGGAATGGACAGTGTCTTGAAAGGAGGATATGAACATCAACAAAAGCAAAACGAGGATAATGGAATGTAGTCAAATTAAATCGGGTGATGCTGAGGGAATTAGATTAGGAAATGAGACACTTAAAGTAGTAAAGGAGTTTTGCTAAAGTTAACTGTTCACCCAGAACATACATTTCTTCGTACAATGGGTCGTTTACGATATAATTAGTTATCTCAGGTTAAAACGAACGTCCTTTACACATAGGTATAGAAGATTGTTCATTTATTTTCACCATCCCAATAACCTTTTATCCAGAAGCAAAATAGCAAAAGGACTAAGAAAATGTTCAACTGACAGAGGGACATTAACCATCACGACAGCCTTTCTTGTAACTGTTCGCTACGAAGACATGAACGCAGCACTTCCTCTCTCAGCATGGCAGCGCTCTCATACTGAGGCCAACATAGTATCGAGCCAGCAAGGCTCTGCCCCACTTCGTATTTATGAAGTAAAATAACTGATGATGGTCGAGGTAGAGAGGATATAAAATGTAGACTGGCAGTGGCAAGGAAATCGTTTCTGAAGAAGAGAAATTTGTTAACATCGAGTATAGATTTAAGTGTCAGGAAGTCATTTCTGAAAGTATTTGTATGGAGTGTAGCCATGTATGGAAGTGAAACGTGGACGATAAATAGTTTGGACAAAAAGAGAATAGAAGCTTTTGAAATGTGGTGCTACAGAAGAATGCTGAAGATTAGATGGGTAGACCACATAACTAATGATGAAGTATTGAATAGGGAGAAGAGGAGTATGTGCCACAATTTGACATAAAGAAGAGACCGGTTGCTAGGACATGTTCTGAGGCATCAGGGGATCACCAATTTAGCATTGGAGGGCAGCGTGGAGGGTAACAATCGTAGAGGGACACCAAGAGATGAATATACTAAGCAGATTCAGAAGGATGTAGGTTGCAGTAGGTACTGGGAGATGAAGAAGCTTGCACAGGATAGAGTAGCATGGAGAGCTGCATCAAACCAGTCTCAGGACTGAAGACCACTACAACAACATAGCTATTTAATAGAGATGTGCTGCGTTCATGTGTTCGTAGCGAACACAGTTACAAGAAAGGCTGTCGTGATGGTTAATGTCCCTCTGTCAGTTGAACATTTTCTTAGTACTTTTACTATTTTGCTTCTGGATAAAAGGTTATTGGGATGGTGAAAATAAATGAACAATCTTCTATACCTATGTGTAAAGGACGTTCGTTTTAACCTGAGATAACTAATTATATCGTAAACGACCCATTGTACGAAGAAATGTATGTTCTGGGTGAACAGTTAAGTTTAGTAAAAGGAACATCTTTCTGTGCTGTAACTGGACACTTCCTGACGACCCCTTCTACGTGGGTGGCTCAACTTTGTATTTTCAAATGAGATTGCCCCCCTCCCCATTTTATTGCATATTCGGATTTTGCATCAAAAAAATGTTCACAATAGATCTGCATCTATTTCTTGAGGAGAGGATGTGGAATACGAATATATATAGCTATTTAATAGAGATGTGCTACGTTCATATCTTCGTAGCGAACAAAGTTTACCTTTGGGTGAAGCTCTTTCACTGCCATGTAGCTGACCAATTTTCATGAAACTGGTGGAATCGTACAAAGATTGCGTTGTCGTACCAAAATTGGCAACACGAATCGATAGCACAGAGGCCTCGCTACAAACCCGCAACGACTTGGGGGAGACGCTCCTGAACTCCACGCTTCCTCTCTCAGCATGGCAGCGCTCTCATTCTGAGGCCAACATAGTATCGAGCCAGCAAGGCTCTGCCCCACTACCAGACCTCAGCTACAGTAGTGAAAATTATTGAATAGGACAGTGGCAGTTTAAATTTCAGGTGGACCAACACTTTTGTCTGTGTTGAAAATAGTGTGTCAAGAGAACTGTTTGTTAATCAGTGCGTCAAGTGATGCTTTTCCAGTCCATGGCAGTTGCAAATTACCCAGTACTCTCGTGGAAAATAAGTGTGTCAAAGTTAAGTAAATCCTTTAGTCAGTTATGCATGAAGGTAAACTAATATTTCATGTGGCCTTCATCCATAGCAATGAAAGAACTCACAGTTGTGTCCAGACGGAAGTAGTTACACCTGGCCACAACAAAACTCGTCACAACCTAAGAGAATAGCTGAATGTCGCATTATAACAGCCTAACAAAACGCCAAGGCAGCTCATATCTTAATGACACGAGAGGTGTCTAGATCATTGTGCCGAGCTAGGAATCTAAAGCTCTCGAAGTTTATTATTATCAAATATTGCTCAACAGCGCAAGGAGGTATATAGATGGACTTGTGCGAACCTTTCATGTACAACTCACAGAATTCGGTAGGTGAGCTTCCCTCGACCGAAGACGATAAGTGCTATTGGCAGAGGAGCAAGAAGTTATATTCAAAAATCAGATCTTTCAAATTCATGTTAAACATTCTAACTATCGTGGAACACAAATAGTCAGTGCTCTAGGGATATATTTATCCAAAGAAACAACACACTATTTTTTTCTAAGAACGTGAACCAGCGAACGAATTAATTTATTTAACGGGAAAGACGCTAGATTTTGCAACCGATAATAATGATTTTTTTTAAAATAAAATGACGAACAAATTACAGAACTGACTTTAGACTTTTATACTACACCCTTAAGAACGTATGACGTATTTTTAATTAGCTGGTTGGTGGGTGCTCTGAACGGTACAATTTTCAACCTGGAACAAAATTTCAACAACTGCTTTGATGATATTGTCTAACATAGTACGTAGGGACACTTTAAAAACAGTTTTTAGCTAAATGACGGAATTCTGCAATGAAAGTCAATGTATTCGACAGAAAAGTCGTTACAAAAACGTACACCAAAGATCTAAATCAAAAAATATCGCAAAAACCCTACGTGCCATAGTAGGAAAAAAGGCGACTCACGAAGTTATACTGTAACTGCATGTGTATTTAATGGGTTACAGCTCCCGCCAACTTGAATTTTTTAGTAAAAAGCGTTTTAAGTTTCAACTTATGTTTTTTAGTACTGAAACCAAACAAACCTTTAAATGGCAATGCTAGCACCAACCAGGTGGCCATTTTTTCACCGATTTTGAAGCATTCTCGTTTTTATGAAAATATATCGATTAAATGGTTTACTCATGGCTATAGAAGCGCTTATTGCACGACTGGGATTACGTTTCGAACCTTTTCCACCCACATTAATATTTTTTTTTTTTGTAAGTTTCAAGCACTAACATCTTACTTCGTGTAAAATAGAATCAAAATGACAAGTTAAGCAGATGCGAGACAAGCACGCACTTTTAGGCTTTCTACCATATATGAATGATGTTACGAAGAGAAATCTTCTAGAGAAAAGGAATTTAGTTGAGACTAATGAATCTGCGATAAAAGGAGCCTCACTCCGTTGGTAACGTCGGTTGCATTCGAATGAGGCAGACCCCATTCAGTAAATCGCAGTTTTAACATATTTTGACATTTGTGGCACACTTTATATGAATGAATCTTAAACATAGGCACTCTTTTGAACATTTTAAGATAGTGAAAGTTTTAAGCTACAAATTTTCTACCCCGGTCTGTTGTAGACTGGAGCATCCACTTTGATGAAAATCGCGCTGCTACTGAAAACAACAAATAAAGGTGTCCTGGTAGGATGGACGTGTATGTTCTAGGGCAGCACACACAATATAACAGAGTGAATAATAAAATATGTTACTTTTGGTATCGATGGTTACAGCTACGATAGAATGCAGGTTTAGCATCTGTCCTGCGTTGAATACAGTTCCACGAGTTCTGACTAAATAATATTCTTTGAAATAACATCAGAAGAAAAACAATTCTGTCTTGATGTACTATTCGAAGAACAGGTCAGTTAAATCTCTAGGCCGGTGGCCTCTGTCCATACACGATAATTCTATACATGGTTCTGCTTCTGCTGAAGACTAACCAGTGTCCATTCATCGGCCACTGTTTATACCTCACTCTACGACTTGAAGACTGGAAGATACGACGTACGTTATGCAGGAACTGGATAGCAAGACTAAGACTGACTGACAATTTGCCGCCGGTCGCTGTGGCCGAGCGGTTCTAGGAGCTTCAGTTGGGAACCGCGCTGCTACTACGGTCGCAAATTCGAATCCTGTCTCGGGCATGTATGTGTGTCATGTCCTTAGGTTAGTTAGGTTTAAGTAGCTCTAAGTCTAGGGAACTGATGACCTCAGATGTTAAGTCCCATAGTGCTTAGAGCCATTTGAACCATTTTCTTGACAATATGCAACTGACAACTTCTATTAGTGTACGGTTACTTAAGCGCGCGTTTCTCTTCCTGGTGGTGCTGCCGCTCCAGGGGCGTGATTGTCGCGAGCAACGTGATTGGTTTGCGCGCAGCGATGTTCCTGCTGCGGACGGATGTCCACGGTACTTCTGGTACCAAATGTCACAAACTCTTTTTTTGTGATATCTCAGTATACCACATGGTCCCCCGCCTTAAGAACAAGACGTTTTTTAGTGGGGTACTGCGAGCTGACTATCGGGGAAGGCGGAGAGCAGCGAGTAGGGTGGAGAGAGACCCGAGTCAGCGGGACGCCACCTGCGCCACGGCAGATACTGCTCCGCCGGCGATCACTGCCTCGCCACGCTGTCTTGGCTGTCTGCCCCGAAAATCACACTAGCTTTCAACCTGAGACTCATGCCTCTCAGAGTGGTAACGAACAGGCAGGTGTTTGTTCTCGTGCGTAATGATGGCTGTCCTTTGCACAACGGCATGTCAGGTAGGACGACGCTGCCGTACAGCATATGTGCAAGATAGGAAAGTCAAGTTAAAACACTCTTTTGCTGAGTCATTTTGACTTCCTTAGGATTATACCGACAGATACGACTGGCAGTTGTCTTCTACACGTCTAGATTTGTGCGGTTAGTCCACCTCAAACCACTCTGCAAAGGATCCTCTAGACACTCGAAGATGGCAACTGATTCCAATTATCATAGTTTGCGTAGTCCTTTCGTTCAGTTGCATTACATTTATTTATGTTTAGAGTCGGTTGCCAATGTTTGCATGAACACCATCTCCCAGTCTAAAAAATTGTTCAAATGGCTCTGAGCACTATGGGACTTATCATCTATGTTCATCAGTCCCCTAGAACTTAGAAATACTTAAACCTAACTAACCTAAGGACATCACACACATCCATGCCCGAGGCAGTATTCGAACCTGCGACCGTAGCAGTCGCGCGGCTCCGGACTGAGCGCCTAGAACCGCTAGACCACCGCGGTCGGCCATCTCCCAGTCTCTCTGCACTTCCTGCCTAACACCCCATGTACACAAATGTATCAGCTGCGAAGAGTGTCATTGGGTGACTCACAAAGTCGTACGCATAAATTTACCAATGAAGATATTCAAATGTATCATCCTGCAACCGAATGGTGTCACAGTCCAAATGAATGCGTTGTCCTATTGTCTGCATACTCCTATTGTCTACATACTCGAATTTTACCAGGGGTGAGGTCCGGTGACTGGGTGGGCGATTCAAGTGGACGACCTCGTCCTATCCATGGTAGATGTGGAAATGCCTTCACACGGGAATTCGGAAGTAAACTGGAGAACCATCAAGTAGCAGTCACATTACGCTTCATACCACAAAAGGCAAGTCTTCCAAAAGGTTGAGTCAACATCTAGAACAAATATACCTTGCCTGTGATGGGTTGTCCTATCACACGGACGCCAGTCATCCCCGTCCACAGATCAAAGTTGAACCGGTGCTGACGTTTCGCTGCGACCATACGCTGAGGATTCTCCACTGTATAATACTAAGGAAGCAGAATCTTGTAACCTACAACAGTAGTAAACTGTGCTGTAGCTACTGAATGAATCCGAAGATGCTTTCTGCGCGAGTCTTAAATCTCTCCGGAATATTATTACAGCCATTAACCATTCTCCATTTCGCTGCTCTCTTTCCGATACAGCTGGACGGTATCCACAAATGTATGTGTGTCCACGTGCGCCATATTGAAGTACGCTATTATCAATGAAATTGTGAGGCTATTGTGTGAGGGAGTAAACGATAAATCATACTCTCTCTGGTAATATTATCTAAAACAATCATTAATACGTTTATATTTTATTTCATGATTGGGAGACGGAAGTATTCTTATAATATACGGAACTGTATTTCTGTCTGATGACGCAATATATCGAGACGTTGAACGCTCATCCCTTTCAGTATATATTCGAACCCGCAGCTGTGCGGTTTTTTCCAAAGATTACTTTTATTATGACTTACAACGAACTTACTAATACTTCAATGTTATAAGTGGTTAGGTGGTACAGGCAAACATGTTTCATACATTGCAGAAGCCAATAATAATATCATCTGCCAAAATCTCATTTCGATATTTGAAACCGTATATGAAATATGAGGAAGGTTGTGGATATTTCACTCTGGCTCTATGGCTGGTGGGACGCGATCGCAAATGAGATTGGTGACCGACAAGTACCTCTACCAAAATCTAAAGAAAAAGTCAGTTTGTTAGCTTAATGCCATATGTAACAAAAAATTATGTAATGTGCACCAAAAGCTTAATCATAGAGACCTATGTCTTTTTATTTTACATTTTTCCGAATTTCACGCAGTGTCTTACTTTCATGTAAATATCGTAATAACTATGACCATCAACGAAATGATGGGCACATCTTCATGAACCTCACATGCAAGGCTATAAGTGACGCAAAAATGAATTTTTTTTCCGAATAGTTTCTGTAAATAGCTTGAGAAAGATAGCAGTGTGTGCGCGTCGATTCTGTCATCGCCGATCGCCGACCGGCCGAAAGGTGGCGAATGCTTGTTCGCTTCCCCTTTTGAACAAACGAATGAACTGGCCCAGCGGTTCGGACGATAACTGGTCACTGCGCGTCAGCCAACATATACTGCGCGAGCTGTACGTATGTAAACACCTGCAGGGAATTTACTCCCAATTAACTGCGAGCCGGAGTAAATGTAACAAGGCCTCCGACGAGCTGCGAGATGCGAGCTGTCAGCAGCGACCAGCGAGCTGCTTGCAACGAGGCTACAGCGTAAACGCACCAAGCGATACTTATCAAACCGAGGAGGAAACTACATTTGGGCGCTGATAACCTCGTTGTTGTGCGCCCTAAAACACTAATCATCATCAGGAAAGTACATTGAGGCATAAAATACAATATCTGATAGAAAGTATCCGGACACCTAGCTGAAAATGACTTAAAAGTTCGTGGCGCTCTCCACTGGTAATGCTGGAATTCAATATGGTGTTGGACCACCCTTAGCCTTGATGACAGCTTCCACTCTCGCAGGCATGCGCTCAGTTAGCTGCTGGAGGGTTTCTTGGGGAGTGGCAGCCCATTCTTCACGGAGTGTTGCACTGAGGAGAGGTGTCGATGTCGGTCGGTGAGGCCTGGCACGAAGTCGACTTTCCAAAATGTGCAGGCCAGTCCATTACAGGGATGTTATTGTCATGTAACCACTCCGCCACAGACTGTGCATTGTGAACAGGTGCTCGATCGTGTTGAAAAATGCAGTCGCCATCGCCGAATTGCTCTTCAACAGTGAGAAGCAAAACGCTGCTGAAAACATCAATGTAGGGCTGTGCTGTGATAGTGCGAAGCAAAACAAGGGTTGCAAGCCTTCCTAGGCGTCCGAATTTTACTGTTAGCACTACACACGCTGGCAGATGACGTTCATCGGGCATTCGCCTTTCCCACACCATGCCATCGTATCGCCACATTGTGGACCGTGATTCGTCATCCCACACAACATTTTTCCTCTGTTCAGTCGTCCAACGTTTACGCTCCTTACACCAAGAGACGCTCGACCATGAAATCCATGTTTTCTCACCTCCCGCCTAAGTGTCATAGTACTTGCAGTGGATCATGATGCAGTTTGGAATTCCTGCGTGATCTTCTGGATAGATGTCTGCCTATTACACATTAAGACCCTCTTGACTGTCGGCGGTCTCTGTCAGCCAACAGACAAGGTCTGCCTGTACGCTTTTGTGCTATACGTGTCGCTTCACGTTTCCACTTCACTATCACATCGGAAAGAGTGGACCTAGGAATGTTTAGAAGTGTGGTAATCTCTCGTACAGATATATGACACAAGGGACACCCAATCAATTGACCACGTTCGAAGTCTGTGAGTTCCTCGGAGCACCACGTTCAGCCCTCTCAAAAAATGGTTCAAATGGCTCTGAGCACTATGGAACTTAACATCTGAGGTCATCAGTCCCCTAGAACCTAGAACTACTTAAACCTAACTAACCTAAGGACATCACACACATCCATGCCCGAGGCAGGATTCGAACCTGCGACCGTAGCGGTCGCGCAGTTCCAGACTGAAGCGCCTAGGACCGTGTGGCCACCACGGCCATCATTTTGCCCTCTCACGATGTCTAATGACTACTGACGTCGCTGATATGGAGTACCTGGCAGTAGGTGGGAGCACAATGCAACTAATATGAAAAATGAAAAACATATATTTTTGGGGCTGTCGGGGTACATTTGATCACATAGTGCATTTTTTTTTAGTCCATAGTCAGACTAGGAACGTGTTCTGCATTAGTAACGATTTGAGCTGAGAAATAAAAGCCTGTAGGCGCTATCTTCTCGTCGTCACAATAAACAGATTTTCATGCTACCTACCACTCTATTAATAACAATTTTTTACACCATTGCTCTGAATCAGCACCTTAGTGTGTCTGTTACAATATATAATAAATAAATAATTCCCTTATTATGGTAGATGTTGTGGGAAGTAGCGTTCATAAATGGAAGTCGATATCTAATTACCGATCATTTATGCAACTTCAAAATTAACATGTAATCCTATTTCAATGTGACTCTTGTGATACAAAATCATCGTAAACTAACAAGAGAAACTGGTATTAAAATTACGTGGGACTTGGACTGACATAATTAGGAAGACTTAAAAGAACAATTCAAACCTACTAATCGACACTACACGCATTTTCAAATAAACTAGTAGGATAAACAAACCAACTATGTATCCAACAAGCACAAACAGCCAGATAAATGAGAGCACTTCAGTGTACAGACTCTGAGATCTAAGAGAGACATTTAATACTTAAAGAGACGAATTCATGTATAAATAAAGTAGTTTGCAAGGAAGTTTAGTACTTTCGTGACTTCAGGTTTTCATCACTGGGATGAGCTGAGAACACCTGACAGACAAAATTTGTTTTGTTTATAATCTCAATATTGCATTTAACCGAGACTTTTCCGGTTGAAGTTTCCACATTAGTTGTACAACGGATGAGATGGTTACCCAGAACCAGTTGTAGATTGCCTATCTAAGGACTCCAGAAAAAATCATTTTTTCGTATAATTGTTGATTTAAATGAAACAACAAGTTTGCTGTTATCAGTCACCGTTTTATTTATCTCCACGACGCGTTTCAAAGGTTTAAATTTCCATCATCAGGTGGATTTACATTAGTTAATATGACATTTGTGTGTGTTTTGTGTTACGATTTTTTGGAGGAACTTGTGGCACTGTCTAGTGGAGAAACAAGACACTATTTCAGAACATGGTTTTGGGTTTCTTCTGACAAAAAATTAAACTTATATCCAACGGTGAACATAAAATAAGTAAAATAGAGTACTTCCAGTGGTCACAGGTTCCTTTCGCTGTCATAACACATCACATGTATAATGTCATATTTGTAAACAAATATGGCGTCTGGAAACTGTTTAGTGCAAGGTTCGTATAGCAGAAGAGAAGATATTATCGCAAAGTACAAAGAATACTTACCGTAACAACATTATTACAGAATAATATTTTTAAATTATTTTAAGGTGTTCGCATTGTCGACTTAATTTAAAAATTTAAAATACTGTCAGAATCCGCTAACTAAGAAGTGTAATCTTACGTTGAAAGTTTAAGGCAGTAAGTATGAATGTTATAAACCTTACATACATCTTCAGGTAGTCTAATGCTTGGCGCGAAAACTAATGAGGATGAGAGCACGTATCGACTTCCAGTGAATTTACACATAATTAGAAACCTTTTCAAAACTTCTTCTCTCCCAACAAAATAATGAAACGGTGAAGTTTATCTATTACTACAATTTCGCTGTGCATGCACTAAAGCTTCAGCATCAGACACTATCTTTTAATTCATTACTTCTTACTTTTAACTTTACCCGCAACGCAGTTCGCAGACAGCAGCCACACACAGAACTGAGTCTACCTGAAAACTTATATCGTTGTACGACACAGAGTTTAGGAGATATGACGTGATGAACATTCATATTCGGGAAAAACTAGCTATTTTATACATAATAGATCCATTTTTTAAAGAACTATGTTGGAGGTTTACTGATATGAAACTAACAACTGATGCAGTAGCAAAAAGCAAAACTTACATCTTCACATTTCACAGTCAGCACTGGACAACTGACAGAAAGCCTAATGAGTTAATAAACGTTGACAACATATTTTTCCTCTATAATAGCAAACGACTAGCATAAGAAAGAAGGACGGCAGGAAGGGAGGAAAATTAGAGTTTACCGTTCCGTCGACAGAGCAGTCATTGCAGACGGCATGGTATAAAACGTAACGTTAAAATAGAAGCATCCCCTTACCCCTGGCACGTAGTCATCAAGCTCTCTTCCTAAGTACGGGTGCCGTACACTAAAAGCGAAGGTCATTGCTATATTCCAAGTAGATGAAGACGGTGGTCACAAGAGGTAAGTTTGTCCTCTGCGTGCAGTTTCTTCATAATTCTTAAACAGAGTCACAGGGATGTACACTCCGTCCGAACAGGTCTTGAGGCTCAGCGGTACGGACCGACCGCCGTGTCATCCTCAGTTCACAGGCGTCACTGAATGCGGATTTGGAGGGGTCAGCATACCGCTCTCACGGCTGTTGTTAGTTTTCATAATTGCTACTTCTTCATCAAGCAACTACTCAATTGGCCTCGTAAGGCTGAGTGCACCACAAATACCATCAGCGCTCGGCAGACCGGAGAATCACCCATGCAAGTGCTAGCCAAACCCGATAACACTTAACTTCGGTGATCTGGCAGGAACCGGTGTTACCACTGAGGCAAGGCCGTTGGCAAAGTGATGTAAAAGATATATAAATAAACAGGACAAAGTCTGAAATGTAAGAAGGTAAATAATTTAGTATAAAACAGTCCCCTCTGTAATAAAATATGAAAACCAAAATAACAGGCCGGCCGGGGTAGCCGAGCGGTTCTAGGCGCTACAGTCTGGAACCGCGCGATCGCTACGGTCGCAGGTTTGAATCCTGCCTCGGGCCTGGGTGTGTGTGATATCCTTAAGTTAGTTAGATTTAAGTAGTTCTAAGTTCTAGGGGACTGATGACCTCAGAAGTTAAGTCCCATAGTGCTCACAGCCATTTGAACCATTTTTTAACCAAAATAACAAACCTTAGTTGCTATATGAATTACCCACCAATGATCTTCTTCAGTGCGGATGCGCTCACATTGCTCAAACTCTTACGGGAATCGGTAGATTGAGATGAGTGTAGTGGGCAGGGGCACTACAAATGTGTGGACAGTAAGTTGGAAATATGGGTCTCTCGAGTAGCGTGCCAGTCTCAGTCACAGTATTCTCTGTGTCTTTGATGGCACAATCGGATAGATAGTCTTCCATGTGAGCAGGAAATCCCGGGTTCGAGTCCCGATCGGAGTAGACATTTTCAAATATTTTTCAACGCCTGTAAGCATCTAATCTTCTGTATCTCATTGTAATTTTAGTTGCTATATTTTAATTCACCGTATACTCAGAGTTTCCAAGGAGAGATGCTCAGTATTTACGTATATGACAGGAACGACCATCATTCCAAGGAAGTCTAGTAAACAGTGTCTCTAAAATGCATACCTTGAATGCTGTGAACACTTCTACATCTTCAATACTGTCAAACAAATCCTCTTCCACTGCAAGCTCCCTGCTTTCCATATTTTGAGAGGTAGTAGTATGGACCAACACAAGAACAAAATATCCAGTAAACATGGGATCTGATGGCGATGAACACTTGTTCAGTAGAAGTGATATGTTCCGCAGCAGCGAAGATAATCAGGTACTCATATTTCTTAAGGTATGCTGGGTAACCTGTCTCTTCTACTGGGCTCTAAAGTGCATACCTTAAGAACTATGAGCATTTGTTTATCTTCGCTGCTGCGAAACACATAGCTTCTTCCGAACAAGTACTCCTAGCTCTTACGGTATGAATTTTAGAGCCTATACTTACTGGACGTTTTGTTCTTGTTTTCTTGTTTTGGTCCATACTACCATATCTCAAAATATGCAAAGCAGACAGCTTGCAGTAGAAGCGATTGGTCTGATATTGTCAAAGACGAAGAAATGCTCATATTTCTTAAGGTATTCATTGTAGAGGGCATGTTTGCTAGATTTCTTGCTTCGAATGATCGTTCCTGTCTTATACCTGAATATTGATCATTATTTCTGGGACACCTTGTATACGTCGATTGGGCCATTAATCTTTTAATCATGTATGTGTTGTTTAGCTCGCCCGGCTAGCCGCGCGATCTTACGCGCTGCTTCCTGAGCGGGAAGGCGTGCCGGTCCCCGGCATGAACCCGCCCAGGGGATTAGTGACGGGATCTGGTGTGCCGGCCAGCGTGTGGATGATTCTAAAGACGGTTTTCCATCTGCCTTGGCGAATGCGGGCTGGTTTCCCTCATTCCACCTCAGTTACACTCTATGTCGACGATTACCCTAACACGCAAATATTTGGGGTTACACTATTCTGATGTAAGACGTTCCCGTGAGGGGGGGGAGGGGAGGGGGGGAACTGCACAGTAACCCTGGGTTCGTTGTGGGGCGGCAGTGGCGTGAGTGGACTGCTGTAGCTTGTTGTGGCGTTGTGACCCACTGAGGCCGTTACAAGAATAGCATATATACTAAAAACCAGATACCCAACATCCAGGGGCACTAGTGACGCAGTTTGGTTATGTATGACTCTGCAAATGTCAGCTGACGATCTATGGCGGCAGTAGCTCTTCATCAAGTGGTTTCCGCGTGATAAAAAATAGAGGTTATGTTAGACGATGATCAGTTTGGCTTTAGCAAAGGCACTAGGGAGGCAGTTCGGACGTTGCGGTTGATAACGGAAGGAAGACGGAAGAAAAATCAAAACACGTTTATAGGATCTGTCGACCTGGGAAAAACGTTCGGCAGTGTAAAATGGTGCAACGCGTTTGAAATTCTGAGGAAAACAGCGGTAAGCTATAGGGAAACATGGGTAACATACAACATGTACAAGAACCAAGAGGGAGTAAAAAGAGTGGAAGACCAAGAATGAAGCGCTCATACAAAAAAGGATGTAAGGCAGGGATACAGTCTTTTGCCCCTTACTGTACAATCTATACATTTAAAAAGCAGTGACGAAAGATTGAATTAAAATTCGTGGTAAAAGGATATTAATGATAAGATTCTCTGACGACATTGCTATACTGAGTGAATGTGAAGAAGAATTACATGATCTGCTGAATTAAATGAGCACAGAATATGGACTGAGAATAAATGGAAGAACGACGGAAGTAATGAGAAGTAGCAGAAATGAGAACAGTGAGAAACTTAATATCAGGATTGATGGTCTACATCTACATCTACATCTACATTTATACTCCGCAAGCCACCCAACGGTGTGTGGCGGAGGGCACTTTACGTGCCACTGTCATTACCTCCCTTTCCTGTTCCAGTCGCGTATGGTTCGCGGGAAGAACGACTGTCTGAAAGCCTCAATGCGCGCTCTAATCTCTAATTTTACATTCGTGATCTCCTCGGGAGGTATAAGTAGGGGGAAGCAATATATTCGATACATCCAGAAACGCACCCTCTCGAAACCTGGCGAGCAAGCTACACCGCGATGCAGAGCGCCTCTCTTGCAGAGTCTGCCACTTGAGTTTATTAAACATCTCCGTAACGCTATCACGGTTACCGAATAACCCTGTCACGAAACGCGCCGCTCTTCTTTGGATCTTCTCTATCTCCTCCGTCGACCCGATCTGGTACGGATCCCACACTGATGAGCAATACTCAAGTATAGGTCGAACGAGTGTTTTGTAAGCCACCTCCTTTGTTGATGGACTACATTTTCTAAGCACTCTCCCAATGAATCTCAACCTGGTACCCGCCTTACCAACAATTAATTTTATATGATCATTCCACTTCAAATCGTGCCGCACGCATACTCCCAGATATTTTACAGAAGTAACTGCTACCAGTGTTTGTTCCGCTATCATATAATCATACAATAAAGGATCCTTCTTTCTATGTATTCGCAATGCATTACATTTGTCTATGTTAAGAGTCAGTTGCCACTCCCTGCACCAAGTGCCTATCCGCTGCAGATCTTCCTGCATTTCGCTACAATTTTCTAATGCTGCAACTTCTCTGTATACTACAGCATCATCCGCAAAAAGCCGCATGGAACTTCCGACACTATCTACTAGGTCATTTATATATATTGTGAAAAGCAATGGTCCCATAACACTCCCCTGTGGCACGCCAGAGGTTACTTTAACGTCTGTAGACGTCTCTCCATTGATAACAACATGCTGTGTTCTGTTTGCTAAAAACTCTTCAATCCAGCCACACAGCTGGTCTGATATTCCGTAGGCTCTTACTTTGTTTATCAGGCGACAGTGCGGAACTGTATCGAACGCCTTCCGGAAGTCAGAAAAAAGCATCTACCTGGGAGCCTGTATCTAATATTTTCTGGGTCTCATGAACAAATAAAGCGAGTTGGGTCTCACACGATCGTTGTTTCCGGAATCCATGTTGATTCCTACATAGTAGATTCTGGGTTTCCAAAAACGACATGATACTCTAGCACAAAACATGTTCTAAAATTCTACAACAGATCGACGTCAGAGATATAGATCTATAGTTTTGCGCATCTGCTCGACGACCCTTCTTGAAGACTGGGACTACATGTGCTCTTTTCCAATCATTTGGAACCTTCTGTTCCTCTAGAGACTTGCGGTACACGGCTGTTAGAAGGGGGGCAAGTTCTTTCGCATACTCTGTGTAGAATCGAATTGGTATCCCGTCAGGTCCAGTGGACTTTCCTCTGTTGAGTGATTCCAGTTGCTTTTCTATTCCTTGGACACTTATTTCGATGTCAGCCAATTTTTCGTTTGCGCGAGGATTTAGAGAAGGAACTGCAGTGCGGTCTTCCTCTGTGAAACAGCTTTGGAAAAAGGAGTTTAGTATTTCAGCTTTACGCGTGTCATCCTCTGTTTCAATGCCATCATCATCCCGGAGTGTCTGGATATGCTGTTTCGAGCCACTTACTGATTTAACGTAAGGTCAGAACTTCCTAGGATTTTCTGTCAAGTCGGTACATAGAATTTTACTGTCGAATTCACTGAACGCTTCACGCATAGCCCTCCTTACGCTAACTTTGACATCGTTTAGCTTCTGTTTGTCTGAGAGGTTTTGGCTGCGTTTAAACTTGGAGTGAAGCTCTCTTTGCTTTCTCAGTAGTTTCCTAACTTTGTTGTTGTACCACGGTGGGTTTTTCCCTTCCCACACAGTTTTACTCGGCACGTACCCGTCTAAAACGCATTCTACGATTGCCTTGAACTTTTTCCATAAACACTCAACGTTGTCAGTGTCGGAACAGAAATTTTCGTTTTGATCTGTTAGGTAGTCAGAAATCTGCCTTCTATTACTCTTGCTAAACAGATAAACCTTCCTCTTTTTTTTTATATCCCTATTAAATTCCATATTCAGGGATGCTGCAACGGCCTTATGATCACTGATTCCCTGTTCTGCACATACAGAGTCGAAAAGTTCGGGTCTGTTTGTTATCAGTAGGTCCAAGATGTTATCTCCACGAGTCGGTTCTCTGCTTAATTGCTCGAGGTAATTTTCGGATAGTGCACTCAGTATAATGTCACTCGATGCTCTGTCCCTACCACCCGTCCTAAACATCTGAGTGTCCCAGTCTATATCTGGTAAATTGAAATTTCCACCTAATACTATAACATGCTGAGAAAATTTATGTGAAATGTATTCCAAATTTTCTATCAGTTGTTCTGCCACTAATGCTGCTGAGTCGGGAGGTCGGTAAAAGGAGCCAATTATTAACCTAGCTCGGTTGTTGAGTGTAACCTCCACCCATAATAATTCACACGAACTATCCACTTCTACTTCACTACAGGATAAACTACTACTAACAGCGACGAACACTCCACCACCGGTTGCATGCAATCTATCCTTTCTAAACACCGTCTGTACCTTTGTAAAAATTTCGGCAGAATTTATCTCTGGCTTCAGCCAGCTTTCTGTACCTATAACGATTTCAGCTTCTGTGCTTTCTATCAGCGCTTGAAGTTCCGGTACTTTACCAACGCAGCTTCGACAGTTGACAATTACAATACCGATTGCTGCTTGGTCCCCGCATGTCCTGACTTTGCCCCGCACCCACTGAGACTGTTGCCCTTTCTGTACTTGCCCGAGGCCATCTAACTTAAAAAACCGCCCAGCCCACGCCACACAACCCCTGCTACCCGTGTAGCCGCTTGTTGCGTGTAGTGGACTCCTGACCTATCCAGCGGAACCAGAAACCCCACCACCCTATGGCGCAAGTCGAGGAATCTGCAGCCCACATGGTCGCAGAACCGTCTCAGCCTCTGATTCAGACCCTCCACTCGGCTCTGTACCAAAGGTCCGCAGTCAGTCCTGTCGACGATGCTGCAGATGGTGAGCTCTGCTTTCATCTTGCTAGCGAGACTGGCAGTCTTCACCAAATCAGATAGCAGCCGGCAGCCAGAGAGGATTTCCTCCGATCCATAGCGACACACATCATTGGTGCCGACATGAGCGTCCACCTGCAGATGGGTGCACCCTGTACCCTTCATGGCATCCGGAAGGACCCTTTCCACATCTGGAATGACTCCCACCGGTATGCACACGGAGTGCACATTGGTTTTCTTCCCCTCTCTTGCTGCCATTTCCCTAAGGGGCCCCATTACGCGCCTGACGTTGGAGCTTCAACTACCAGTAAGCCCACCCTCTGCGACCGCCCGGATCTTGCAGACTGAGGGGCAACCTCTGGAACAGGACAAGCAGCCATGTCAGGCCGAAGATCAGTATCAGCCTGAGACAGAGCCTGAAACCGGTTCGTCAGACAAACTGGAGAGGCCTTCCGTTCAGCCCTCCGGAATGTCTTTCGCCCCCTGCCACACCTTGAGACGACCTCCCACTCTACCACAGGTGAGGGATCAGCCTCAATGCGGGCAGTATCCCGGGCAACCACAGTCGTAGTCCGATCGGGGGATGCGTGGGACGAGCTGGCCGTCCCCGAAAAACCCCCATCCGGACCCCCACAGTGATGCCCATTGGCAACAGCCTCAAGCTGTGTGACCGAAGCCAACACTGCCTGAAGCTGGGAGCGAAGGGATGCCAACTCAGCCTGCATCCGAACGCAGCAGTTGCAGTCCCTATCCATGCTAAAAACTGTTGTGCAAAGAACGTCTGAACTAATCTACAGAGAGCGCAAACAAATCGACACAAAATTTAAACGCTTATTAAAATACAAGATTGCCTATTAAATGCAGTAATGCTGCTACTTGCGCACTGCTGACACACTGCTCGGCGGCGGAAGGAGACTACGCGATTTTACACTTTTCAGGTACTAAAACGCGATGCTACAACTCTCAAATACTGTAATACGCCCGAAATTTATGAATTAAACAATGCAAGTACCAAGAACACGCAAAGAAATTGAGAATTAAACTATGTAACAAATGAGTGAGCTAGGAGTATATGACTTGCTGCTGCAGCTGCTTATCCAACGGCGGCAGGGAGCACACGAAGTAGATGAAGTTAAGGAATTCTACTACCTAGGCAGCAAAATAACCAATGACGGACGGAGCAAGTAGGACGCCAAAGGCAGACTGTACTGGCAAATAGGACATCCCTGGCCAAGAGAACTCTACTATTATCAAACATAGGCCTTATTTGAGGAACAAATTTTTGAGAGTGTACGTTTGGAGCATGGCATTGTATGGTAGTGGAACATGGACTGTAGGAAAACCGGAACAGAAGAAAATCGAAGCATTTGAGATGTCGTGCTACAAACTAATGTTGAAAAGGGGTGTACTGATAAGGTAAGTAATGAGGAGATCCTGTGCAGGGTCAGAGAGGAAAGGAATGTGTGGAAAACTCTGACAACAGGAGGGAACAGAATGATAGGACATCTGTTGAGACATTAGGGAATAACTTCCCTGCAGCTAGAGAGAGCTGTGTAAGAAGCTATAGAGGAAGACAGAGGTTGGAATAATACATCCAGAAAAAAGTTGAGAACGTAATTTGCAAGTGATAGTATAAGATAAAGAGGTTGGCGTAGGAGGGGAGTTCGTGATGGACCTCATCAAACCAGCCGGAAGACTGATGACTCAAAAAGGCCATTCCTCGTTGGGAACGGGTAGACGTGAGAAGGTGTTTTGATAGGCTTGGCGTTTGGAGAAGAGATCATATAACCGCAACACTAATTCCTAAACCGTGTCTTCATGTGAGTGATATACTTCTATAGAAAGCTTAGGATTTCTTTGAAACATTTGCATCAGTAATGAGCATGGAAATGCACAGCTATTTGGCACTGCGAAACCACTTGATGCTGTCTGAACGTCTTTGAAACGTCTTTGGTCCATGGTTAAACGAGTTCATGCGTGAATTAAATTTTGAAGAGAACATTTTAAACATGTCCTATCTGTAATGCCACTGAGAATCAATCCTATGAGTCGATTATTCCGACCATCCAACGTAACTGTTTAACGTCAGTTTCACAGATTTTCATCTAGGCATCGTATGCCTGTTGGTTGTTGAAAGAATGAAGTTCGAAGTGTGCGTTATGCCTACTGGGATTTAATCTTATTAGATTCAACCATATTATAATAGATATAGACAGGACACTTTGTGGTCTTCTTTGTCCTCAGTCTTTCCGTAAATTCGTTCACTCTGTCATTCAACATTTCAAGTCTTCCTCTGTCTCTCTTTACTGAAATCTTTCCTTCATTGACTGTTTCAGACAATTTCTCCACAACATTGGCCCATGTCCCAGCCAGAGTGATTACCTCATTCCTGTGATTATCACTAGTTTCCTTCTCTGCCTTATTCCTACAAATACTTCGCCAAGCGTCACTGCGTTAGTCCATTTCGTTTTTACCATTTTACACCAGAATTAAATTTTAAATCTTTCCAAGTGCTGGACGTCCCAGAAATGTTGCAACCAACTTCGAGCGATTCTAGAGGTTTTCTTGAGGAACAAATCGGGGATAGGCACCAGTGTCCGCTTATCTCGTGAACGACGCTAGAGAGTGTCGAAGTCGAGGGCGGCAAAAGTGGCTTTCTCTTCTGACGGAGTGTAGGCGGGACTTGCAATGTTTGCTATTCAATGATCGCGACTGACTGGCTACTCCATAGGAAGTTCTTGTCTCTTATAAATGCTATTTTCTGTTGCCACGTAAAGTGACCGTTTTTGAGACAGGTTTCTCGCTGCAGTTTATTTTTCTGCTGGAACCCTAAAAAATCCTCAATGTTTTTCTATATGCAGGAGAAGAACAAACTGCAGATGGAAACCCGTGTCCGAAACCGTCATCCATTGAGGTTACAGATCGTCGCATTCATAGAGGAGGAGGGCCTGTGTACGGAGCAGCTAGATCTAGCTTTTCCACTGGTAACCGTTACCATCAGCCGCTATCATTGAAAAACAAATTACATTAGCGCACAGGATCATCCTGGTTGGACGATACGCCCTTAGAATACACACCACAGACTATAGATCATAGATATCATCGTAGATCACAGATGGAAACCTATCACCTACTCTTAAGAATCACGATTTATCTTACATAAGGTCGACCGTGATCTTGGCAAATAGCTGCTCGAGAAATGCAACTCGCCATCGAAGCAGGCCTTTCTGGCCGGTGTTATGTTACGGGGGTCATCCACTTGACTTACGGGGCACTTATGGTGGTAATCTAAGGCTGTATGACAACTGCTGATTACGTTAACATTATTGCGAACCACTTGATGTCTTTCCGACGATAGTATGTTCCAAGAGGATAACTGCCCTCATCACATGGCCAGAATCGTGCGACAGTGGTTTGAGGAGAATGAACTGGCGATGATATCTCGGTCACCAAGTTCACCTGACCTGAATTCTACGAAATTCAACTCGGTATTGGATGCCAGATCAGCATTCACAAACCACCAGCCCGTATTTACGGAAACTGTGTGTCCTTTCTGTAAAAATCTGGTGCCTCAGACGTGCCAAGGACTTGTCGAATCAGTGCCACGCTGAATCATTGACGTCTTGCGTTGTAAATGTAGAACAAGATAACATCATGCATGTGATTCATGTTCTGGATTATTAGTGTGGTCTTCTGGAAATTCCATAGTTCGTATAACACTATACTGTGGACAAAATATTTCGCAAATATCTTCCTTGGTTCTACCGGAATAAATTTTACTGTCAATCGACCGTGCTCTTTTTGAAAAGTCCTATACTGTGGATAGCACAGGTAAAGAATGAATTGTCGGCGGCCACGTTGTCAGTCCAGCGGGTCAGCAAAAGAGGCAGTTGAACCCTGCGGTCTGTGTTCCGCGCAGCCGCGGGGCGGTGGGCGGCTATTTTGTGACGAGGGCCCGCGGGGCGTCGAAGCGGGGGTGGGGGAGGGGGAGGGAGGAGGTGCTCGACTCGCGCAGTGCGACGCTGGAGGGTCCCAGTAACAGGCGGCGCGGCGGTCCAGACACACAGCCAGCCCAGACACGCCGCGGGCCGCGCCGCTTACAAAGGCAGCTGACACGGCTAGAGAGGGCGGAGGGCCCTTCGCCAGGCTCTACACTCCCTTTTTGCTATTGCTTCGCCTGGTGCCGAATTTACAAAGCTTTCACCTTACGCTCGACTCACAAAAGTAATGGAAAGCTGTCCCCCAGAGACTTCTAAAAATAAATTTCATTACGAATCCATTCACACTTCCGTTTCGAGGAAGAGGAAGCGACGTTTCCGAGAAACAGAAGAAAACTATTTGGGGGGCAGTTGCTTCATAGTTAGTGCGTCCAGTAAAAAAGCGTCCTTCAGTTGGAGTTACAAATATGGAAGCACAAGGCAAACTTTGACCATTTTCATTTGTGAACCCTATGTTTTAGTGTGGCCCACACCCGTTCGTCCTGATAACACCAGCGATACATCATGACAGGAATTCCACGAGACAAGTGGCTTCAAATGGCTCTGAGCACTATGGCACTTAACATCTATGGTCATCAGTCCCCTAGAACTTAGAACTACTTAAACCTAATTAACCTAATGACATCACACAACACCCAGTCATCACGAGGCAGAGAAAATCCCTGACCCCGTCGGTAATCGAGCCCGGGAAGCGAGAACGCTACCGCACGACCACGAGCTGCGGACAATCCCACGAGACACCGAAATATTTCCGTGACCTCTCGAATGCATAATGCGACTAGCTGAGACCGATCGAATATGGGTCTAAGAGGGTTCTTTGTTGATGCGATCTTAAGTTTCGCACTCTCGGTTAGTCAGCAAAATACGAACTTATCGAGTATAGGACCAGATTTGTGGTTGGATTCAATGCTTCGCAAGAGATGTATCTCAATATATTGTTCTTAACGTGATGACATCGCCAGACAGACGTAAAGCCAATCTGTTGAGTCCTCCAAGACATTTTTGCTGGGCCATTACCCATTACAAATTTCTGGGACTTGTATAGGGCAGTGAGTACATAACAGTTTGAATAGGAGAATAGGAATCCATGTCCGGAAACGAAACTTTTCTGTTCTACGATGATTTCAGTTGCACGTATCCTTCCACTCAAGCTAACTGATCCTGTACACTTGATCTTCGTCCAAAACGTATTCGACCCGTTCTTGGAAGCTGTACCCTGAAAGTCCGTCAGGAAATGTGGTTTCAGCATGATTCCGCATTTGGAGATATCTCGACAGACAATATGGTGGATGATAGGTAGCTCAAGGTGGTCCAATCGCGTGGCCAGCGCTACTACCGCATTTAAAACCTATGAAATATTTCTTGTTAGGTCGTATACAAAGTTTAATTTACAAAACGAATTTAGAGACAGAGCAAGACCTCGAATCACTCTACTGTGATCATTGAGATCTTAATATGTACCCATTCGGTGTGTTAGTTGTTTCTTCTCTCCATCTACGAGTCTTCCTACGTACACATTACATAACTTCCTAGCTGATGTTTTCTGCTCGCTAGCAACTGCACCGGTAAGTGGACCACACCTGTCAATATAGACTTAACGTTTTGCATCCACGTGTCCACACTTCAACACCTGACCTGCAACCCTAATGGAAATAAGCATTAACGACTTCCCCTTGACTTGTCGCATTGATTTGGAGGTATTAACTAACCTAAAAACATATTACCTCTAACAGCTGTAATTAATAGTCAGCAAAATTAGTAATTACTGTCGTCAGTCGCCACAAAGGAGTCGTTGTGCGTTACAGGAAGGTTTACTATTGAAGCTCCCGGAGTGTACACTCGAAGCAGAGCCGTATAACACATTACATCCTCCCACATGCGTCTCGACAAATGGTCGCCACCAGAAAATCAGCGAAACTAGAGCTCATATGTTAAGTTTATAGTAGTCATTGTTCTCGCGTCCATCTCATGAGTGTAGCACAGAAGGGACAAACCGATAGTGTTTCCGGAGGTATATTTCACCACACACCGTCAGACGGTTTGCAACAGTAGAGAATTTAAATCACATTTGGAGAAGGGGGAGATCCTAGGCATCCTTACGTCTATGGAGTACTCAGTAAACCAGTCCAATACTTTTCGCAGCAACCGCTTGTTGCTGTCTCCTGAAGAAACAATAGCTCCTCTGTGGGGTAATGTAGGCTAATAAACGGATGCCAATGTAAGGCAGCAGATTCCTGTACTGTAAGCCATTCATATGCGCCGGTGTGTTGTAGCAGCGGCGCCACTTTATCCCACTTCAACATCCTCATTTGAAAACAATCTCACCCGACTTAATGTAAGTTACCCCACTCAATGAGTCAGTAACCTTGTAGGGCAGTAGGTGCTGCAGATGAGGTACCAGGTGGTCACGTCACCCTCCACCGCCCGCGTGAGCCGTGGCAGTGAGGCGGTGTGTTTGGGCCAGTCGGTCGTATGGAATCAGAGAGGTCAGCTGGGTAGACCTCGAGAGTAACGAAATAGGAGAATGGAACCATTGTGTTTCAACCTGCCCAAGTTCACACGGCGAATGAAGTCGCCCCATTTGTTGGTGTATTAGCAGAGTATATCCAAGGAATTGTGGACCACTAGCAGGCTTGTAACACATGGTAAGAACAGTGGTAATGAAAAAGTCGTAACCGACAGTGAAAGGAGAGGAGGCCTTGTCCGTGTCAATTGGTTTCGAACTACACAGGACTTCGTGTGTCAGTGACTGCAAGTACATTTCAACCAGTTACAGAGCGGGAACTGTGTGCAATTGACATTTAGACTAAGCTACCTTAAAGAAAGATATTTCTCACTAAGGGCCACAAAGCTGCAATCCGTCAGTGGGACAAACAACACATAGGTGGACAGGAGGCGAGTAATTTGCTAGTACAAGCAGCAATGATACGTCTTTTCTAATAACGCCAGGCGTCAAGTGCACCCATGATTTTTTTAATCCGCAGTGTGTGCGGGGTGTTGTTCAAGCTGGTTGTTTTGATTTGTTTCCAAGATTTCAGGTCACTATGAATGTGGGACTGAGTGTTTAACTTTCTCAGTGACCAAGGATCGCCATGTTGTCTTCAGCTTGTAGCTGCTGTGATTTTACGTCTGATTGATTGGATGGAGCTGAAACGTACCGTCTGTGACTGTTTCCAAGCCAGTATATAAAGACACTCGTGGCTGCCAGTCTTCTGTTCCTGGATCTAGGAGATATCAGCCTTCTACCCTTACCTCAGGTGTTTCTATTAACTGGATGTGTAGCTTAATTAGTGAAAGGGACAGAGGGAAAGCTATAGACGAGTACCCCACGGCGAATTGATGTTAAATCAGGTATCTTAACTTCAGAAACACACTAAATGCGAGATAATCTTATCACGTCCCCTGGAACTTAATCAGCCCACAATTCTGATGACAAGCTTCCGTCTTGCCGTAGGGCAAGAAACACGTGGAAAGACGTTGAGAAACAAAAGGGAAACAACGATAATTCGTTCAGTCCCTAGAGGGAATAATAAATGGAAAACTGGCAAGGGGGCCTTCAGAACTGTTAATCAAGAACTGTCTTCAGTGCTTGTCTAGTGGCTTTTCATGCGACTCCCCCTAGTTTTCGACAGAGTTTTATGAATGCCTTTTTTGCGAGTAGCGCTAGCCTCTTTTCGACCACGCGGAAGTACGTAGCACAGCGGATAAAGTTCGAGACTGTTGTGCTGGAGGTACAATTTCAAAACTTGCCCGTGTACCTTCTTTTTTTCAGTGTCATCGTACTCGGATATTATTAAATGGTACGGGTCATGCAAAATTACTGCAAAGTATCCACCTCCACCGTACTAATTTCATTAATAAATCATTTATTACAGAGTATTCCCTTCAGAGGTGTATTCTGTTTGTTACATAACACAGTACAGGATCGTCTTACGCGCGTGCAGTACACATTACACGGTCGGCTTACTCGTAATAGCGCGGCATCGCTTGCTGTATTGCAACGGAATTCTGGATTGTAATTGCCGCAGAAGGAACCGAAACACAAATTCGTAGAGCACGACGCACATTTAATGAAAGCTATTGCCTTCCAGGCACACGGATTTTTCAGGAGCGATAGCGGAAGAAATAGCTCGCTTGGATTCATAAAGATAGATCTTTCTTCAAATGCAATGAAAACCATGGGTGTTTGAGCATTACTGTGGAAGCAGGAACACTAAATTTGGAGCAGAATTAAAGAACGTATTCCTACAGGATCTTCACTTTTAGCTATTTCCTTGCTATTCTTTAGCAAGTTAGGAACATTTTGATTTTTTTCCATAAGAACAGTAACCTGCCTGTAAAAGTAAACGTCCTGTTTTGTCAAAGTGGAGTGTATTTCGGTGACAATTTTTGTGGTTCTGCTGCGTGATTTCGTTCCATCTACAAAGTTGTGACTGTAAATGTCTGACTAGTCTGCACTCCACAAGAATCAAGCGAACGTTGTTGAAATGTTCAGAATTTCAGTTACGAATCAGAAATGGAATACACATTTGAAGCATGTTTACTGTAATGATTCATTTATGATGGAAATTAAACAACGAAAATGACCATTTTCGAGTAATTTTGCATCGACTACACTATTTAACGATTTCCGGCGAGATGAAACTGAAGAGAATACCTGAGCAAGAGTTGAACATATATCGAAACGAGGGTGGCCATTAACCTAAAGACACTGCGCCTGTTCTTTCTTTTTATTATTAGAGTGACTTGGTACTATCATGAAACTTCAGTTGACAATAGTTAGATCATCATGTAAGATAGCTCCAAACGAGAGAAAAATTAATTATGGTAACAGAATAATGTTAAAAATAGAAAGGAAGAAACCGGCAACATATCCGATAATCCTCTACCAAGTTCTCATGCTGTGTATCAACAACGTTTTATTTAGTTTTTATATTTTATTAATTTCTTTAAAATATTTATTTCATATTTTTATATTTATTTTTCTAGTTTTGCATAGAATCTAAAAGTAGAAGGTCAACTGAATCACATTATATTCTAATCGCGAGATAAGCCTTCCGACTTGAGAAAAATTCCAAGTTCATAGCAAGGATTATATACCCTCATGTGAATATATACTTCATCTATACACATTATACAGTGGAACTGGAGCGATACTGAGGAAAAGGAGAAAACAAAACGAACAGCGAAAGCTAGAAGATAAATAGCGAAAGCAAAACACGTGGGAACATAGGTAACAATGAAAACACCTGTCATCAGGAAAATGTAATGAACCAACACGTTGCCGATGAAAAAAAAAAAAAAAAAGTATGCAACATGTCAGTGAAGAGCTCTCGACATCGAGGCAGTCGCAGGCATGTTCAATAAGCCGTGATCTTATACTGCCTGAAGGCCCTGTGATCTTCCCCCGCACCTTCTACGACACAATGAACGACGTGTCCCAGCAACCACATTACGGTATGGGTTTTCGACCGTGAAAAGAAGGAAGAATATGGGCGCAGTATGATGTCCGTGATGTATACGTCTCAGAAGAACGAGTAAGGAAGACCAGTTGTGTCCTAATCTAAGACCAGCTTGCCATATACCTCCATAAGTAAACCGATGTCGTATCGTACCTGTAACCGTACCACTACATAGATCCGTGTCGCTAAGCCCGTTGCTGAAAAGTCGTTCGTTCGTTGGAATCAAGTTATTTACTAGCTTATACCACGAGACCGCTATGCGGATAGGCGAATTCGGAAGACTGAAATTGTTCCACTGTCGACCAGGTTGTTTGCGGCGATTCTCTTTCAACGAGATTGTGACAAGGGACTCTTTCCCAATAAGTCTTTTAGGATCTGCATGGTGAGTGCAGGTCTCCATAAAATGTCAGCCTCTAAATAGCATACCGCAAGATAAAAGTCATTAATGTTTTTAACTTATAATTTATGCGACCAACATCAATAGGGGATTCAAGACTAGCATAACGGACACAGAGAAATAAACGTGAATGCGTGAGTTTCTTGAGTCATCGTCAAAACACTACGACGCACATATAGCATCTGCGTCTTCCCTCATATACACTCCAGGAAATGGAAAAAAGAACACATTGACACCGGTGTGTCAGACCCACCATACTTGCTCCGGACACTGCGAGACGGCTGTACAAGCAATGATCACACGCACGGCACAGCGGACACACCAGGAACCGCGGTGTTGGCCGTCGAATGGCGCTAGCTGCGCAGCATTTGTGCACCGCCGCCGTCAGTGTCAGCCAGTTTGCCGTGGCATACGGAGCTCCATCGCAGTCTTTAACACTGGTAGCATGCTGCGACAGCGTGGACGTGAACCGTATGTGCAGTTGACGGACTTTGAGCGAGGGCGTATAGTGGGCATGCGGGAGGCCGGGTGGACGTACCGCCGAATTGCTCAACACGTGGGGCGTGAGGTCTCCACAGTACATCGATGTTGTCGCCAGTGGTCGGTGGAAGGTGCACGTGCCCGTCGACCTGGGACCGGACCGCAGCGACGCACGGATGCACGCCAAGACCGTAGGATCCTACGCAGTGCCGTAGGGGACCGCACCGCCACTTCCCAGCAAATTAGGGACACTGTTGCTCCTGGGGTATCGGCGAGGACCATTCGCAACCGTCTCCATGAAGCTGGGATACGGTCCCGCACACCGTTAGGCCGTCTTCCGCTCACGCCCCAACATCGTGCAGCCTGCCTCCAGTGGTGTCGCGACAGGCGTGAATGGAGGGACGAATGGAGACGTGTCGTCTTCAGTGATGAGAGTCGCTTCTGCCTTGGTGCCAATGATGGTCGTATGCGTGTTTGGCGCCGTGCAGGTGAGCGCCACAATCAGGACTGCATACGACCGAGGCACACAGGGCCAACACCCGGCATCATGGTGTGGGGAGCGATCTCCTACACTGGCCGTACACCACTGGTGATCGTCGATGGGACACTGAATAGCGCACGGTACATCCAAACCGTCATCGAACCCATCGTTCTACCAGTCCTAGACGGGCAAGGGAACTTGCTGTTCCAACAGGACAACGCACGTCCGCATGTATCCCGTGCCACCCAACGTGCTCTAGAAGGTGTAAGTCAACTACCCTGGCCAGCAAGATCTCCGGATCTGTCCCCCATTGAGCATGTTTGGGACTGGATGAAACGTCGTCTCACGCGGTCTGCACGTCCAGCACGAACGCTGGTCCAACTGAGGCGCCAGGTGGAAATGGCATGGCAAGCCGTTCCACAGGACTACATCCAGCATCTCTACGATCGTCTCCATGGGAGAATAGCAGCCTACATTGCTGCGAAAGGTGGATATACACTGTACTAGTGCCGACATTGTGCATGCTCTGTTGCCTGTGTCTATGTGCCTGTGGTTCTGTCAGTGTGATCATGTGATGTATCTGACCCCAGGAATGTGTCAATAAAGTTTCCCCTTCCTGGGACAATGAATTCACGGTGTTCTTATTTCAATTTCCAGGAGTGTATCACCCAGACCCAACACTCCAAAGGAACGAGGCGTCATCACTATCTCACTCCGTAAGCGAAACATAGCAAGTTTCCACAAGAAACGACTAGAGAAGTGTTGTAATTTCTTTGCCATCATCGAGGGAAGTGGTAAAACTTTGTCCACGTAATAAGCATTTCATAAGACGTATGTCACTGCCTTCGGATTTTCTGGAGCAGAGTAAGAGAATCCATTCCATGTTCTAATATCGCTCCCTAAATTTTGTCCGTAACAGACTTCCAGTTGAACGTCGCCATTTTGAGTGAACAACGATCAATGATGATACCGAGGGACGTACGCCGATCCACTGCAGTAGTCGATGCAACAACCGCGCCATCAAAACCTGGCAAAGCAAGAAGCCCGCATTCATCTTCAATCCCGACAATAATCATCGATTTCAGCTTTCAGTCGAGGTATCTCCGCAGGACTGCGGAGTAGAACCGTCACGTCATCCGCGTATGCACGAACACCTATTGTCTCTCTGGAAAGCGTTCAATCTTTCAGCTGGGGTGCCAACGGTCCGAAGCAGGGGCTCCAAGACAACACAGTCAAACCCATTGACAGCGGGTTCGCTTGAGGCAATCCCCGACGGATATTCATCGGGGGCGTCAGTTGGCCTTTAACAACCACCGAAGCTGAAATACGCGTAAACAGATTTGAGAGCACTCGCCGTGTGTCAACAGTAAAGTGAAATGCCTCCAGAATCCGAAGCAAAAAATCGTGATTAACACGGGCAAATGCCTTATCAAATTCTAGAAAAGTAATGGCACAAGGAAAAGACGTTACAACAGCGAATGACACCGCATTACGACGCTCGACTATAGGGGTAATAATGGTACTAACCGGTATGCAGCTCCGATGTTTTGCAACAACCATCAGAGACGACATCCTGATATTAACTGCCACAGTCATATAATCAAAGTTTAACAAAGTAATTGGGCGAAAGCTGTCAGGAGCAGCCGGTCTAGTGCGTTTCGGGATTAAAACAATTTTTTCCACTTTGAACGAGGCTGGCGATACTATCCTCAGTAACACTTTCTTCAAAAGGGACGTGAACGTAGCACTTAACATCGGCCTAGAGCGCACGCACGTAAAATACCTTGGAAAGTCCATCCAGACCCGGGGACTTTTGAAAAGGCGATCCCACAATAACACTGTAAACTTCCTCGGGCCTGAAAGGCAGATAAGAGCTTTTCATTATGTCCAGGCGATTTGTCGTATCTGAGGTATTGACTAGTAAATGTAAATGGTAGCTCTGGAGTCACCGTTGTCGTAGATGTTTACATAAAGTTGGTGTAAGACACAAACTATATCATCCTTTACCATTACGGTATATCCATCATTTGTCATGAGAGAATGAATACAAGCACTTCGGTGACTGGTCTGACGCCGAAGCAAATGATGCAATCAGGTCAGTTCTTCCATCACCAATGAACGTGGCTTGGTTCTCATTTTCAAATCTTCCATTTGCATCCTCTTCATGGTCAACAGATTAACCTTTACACTCCTAACACCTGTAATTCGCCGAGGGAAATGATTCGCAGCATCATAAAGTTCACGCAGGATGGAACAGTAATATTCAGAAGTTCTCCGGAAGTCTTGCGCTTTGGCTGCACAAAAAAGAATCAAAGCTTTACGAGGCCTCAGTTTTGTCAGTTTCTTTCCACCAATCAAGGGTGGACTAGTACTTCCCAGTGAATCGTAGAGTATGTTTCCACACGGCTCGCATCACGTTATCCAGAGAGGGGTGAGCTAGGTGAGCGACGTTTAACATCCACGGAGTGCGAAACAATTTGACTGATTGCTGTTCAAGATTGAAAGTTGTAGTCACAGCACAGTGATCCGTAAAGGTAGCAGGGATAACTTAAAAACTGAGAATGCTATTATGCAGGCTGTCTGATAAGTAAAACATCTAATCTGCTTAGAAGTCGCAGTGAAGTGGATAAGTTTAACTGTCGTCGGGTACTTACGTATCCAGACGTCCTCCAGGCATAAGGAGCGGACCAATCCGTGTAATTCTCGAGAGAAATTAAAATTGAAGTCACCACCCAACAGAATACCCGGAAGACTATAATGCAACAGATGAACAATTTCCTGCTTATAAAATAGCGAACGATCCACTGTGCCACCAGTTCCGAAACGGCAATATGAAAGAATCAAGGTAAGATTAAAAAGTTGACAGCCTGTGCCCCTGCCAGAATCCAATTTCCACCTCAGCGATAGGAATGCCTTATTGGAAGAATAAGGCGGTTCCCGTAGAATATAATAAAGACAACACGAAATCAAGGTAAGAAGAAATGCCTATGTAACACCACCTGTAAGAATACTATGTCCGCACACGAAACATATATAAACGCAGCAAAGCCAATCGCAATTCTCATTTCACTCGATTAAAATTTAAGGAAAGGAACGTGTAGGCTTGGGTCATTGACCACAGCTATACAAAGATGTACGGAACACCGAGCAGAATTGCGTAGACAGCTGTGTGTCAACGTTCATTGCGGAGTCCGCAGATGATCACACACAGAGGGACCAGATTCGCCGCCATCGGAAGGTTTTTTTCTCTGATTTATTGCGTGCCACCGCACGGTCAGACGCTATTTCTGTCGGCTACGTGACATGGTGGCATCTGCAGACGGAGGTATGGGAGGGGTCACAGGCGCAGCTTCCTGCCCCAGAGAACAAAGTACATGTAACGTAGGTTCAGTAACTATGGTGGAAGCGTTCTGTGGAACCACCAACGCAACATGTGCTACTTCGTCACAAATTTTATTCGCCTCTGTAGTTGATAAAGGTGGCAGATTCAGGAAACCGTCGGTGGCTGAAGATGAAGGAGCAGAAGGACATTTCACCGTCTCAGGCTGTCACGGGTGACACAGGGATTGGCTGGGGAGTGGGGGGGGGGGGGGGGAAGAGGTTGGGAAACGTTCCCTCTCCACGCGGTGACAGCTCAGAAGATACCATTACGCGAGCGGGAGGGATACTGTAAATAACTCGTTCGCCACTCACCGTACCACGGACGGGAGGTATCGTATCGTCGAGAGCAGCAGTGGACAAAATCGATGCGGAGGAGGTAGGGGCAGAAGAAGGCACAGCCAAATCCTACTCTCCACCATCGTGAGTGCGACGTCGCTTGTTTATCACTGTTGCAAGTTCTATCCTGGGGGCAATTGAATTTCGATCCTGTCTCGAAAGTAAAAGCGGAAATTCATTTACACGATTATCAGAACTGTCTTTTGGTTCATTACGATCCGAAGAAGAGGTAGGTCCGACTTTGGGAGTGGAAGTCACAAGATCAGCAACTGCTAAGTGCGACGCTGTACTAACGACGGCTTAAGTACAAAAACCCTCCGCTGGCAGTTAGACCGTACGTGTCACTTCCATTACGTAGGATTGGTTCAAATGGCTCTGAGCACTATGGGACTTAACGTCTGTGGTCATCAGTCCCGTAGACTTAGAACTACTTAAACCTAACTAACCTAAGGACATCACACACATCCATGCCCGAGGCAGGACTCGAACCTGCGACCGTAGTAGTCGCGCGGTTCCGGACTGAGCGCCTAGAACCGCTAGACCACCGCGGCCGGCATTACGTAGGATGCATGTTCCCTCCTCACCAGTGTACATGACACGAACGCGATAACCACACACTTGTAAATGTGTGTGTAATCCCACTATAAGTAGAGTTGCGTTCAGAACAGTCGTTTTTCACGTTACCATCTGTCTTAGAAAGTTGTCATATACGAGGGTTGGAACTTTAATAACGGATGCTATTTATTTACAGCTCATACCAAATAGATACGTGTTTCTAAGTTTTACTCACCTTCAAAGTAGTCAGCAGCATTGTGTATAACCCGTTGCCAGCGATTTGGAAGTCGTAGGATACTCTTAGCAGTGCCGGTTGTTGACAGTTCGAGCGGCGCGGTCTATTGTCCGACGAATTTGTAGCAGTTCTGATGCCAATGCCGGGAAGTGTTTAGAAATCGAGGTGAACTACGAGGGCTTAAGTCAGGGGAGTGCAGTAGGTGGTATAGCACTTAGCAACCCAATCAGTCAGACAAATCAGTAACAGCTTGCACTGCACGTGCTTGAGCATTCTCCTGCGAAATGATGGTCAGGTCCTGCAGAAAGTGTCATCACTTTTGTCTCTAGGCTGTTCAGTTTTAGAACACAACGTACGACCAGCTTAGAGAGAGAAGTGATGACACTTTCTGCAGGGATCTCACCATCATTTTGCAGGACAATGCTCAAGCACGTACAGTGCAAGCTGTTACTGATTTGTCTGACTGATTGGGCTGCTAAGTGCTATACCACCTACTGCACTCCCATGACTTAAGCCCTCGTAGTTCACCTCGATTTCTAAACTGAAGGAAACACTTCACGGCACTCGCTTCAGAACTGCTACAAATTCGTCGGACAGTAGGCCGCGCCGCTCGAACTGTCAACAACCGGCACTGCTTACAAAAAAATGGTTCAAATGGCTCTGAGCACTATGCGACTTAACTTCTGAGGTCATCAGTCCCCAAGAGCTTAGAACTAATTAAACCTAACTAACCTAAGGACATCACACACATCCATGCCCGAGGCAGGATTCGAACCTGCGACCGTAGCGGCCGCTCGGCTCCAGACTGTAGCGCCTAGAACCGGCACTGCTTACAGTATCCTACAACTTCCACATCGCTGGCAACGGGTTATACACAATTCTGGTGACTACTCTGAAGGTCAGTAAAACTTAGAACACATATCTATTTTGTACGAGCTGAAAATAAACAGATGCCACTATTTAAGTTCCAATCCTCGTACCTCTGGCAGGAGGCTGAAGACTCGAGAATTGCTATAGTCAATTCAGCAGCTACGAGTAATATGATACTAACGGAATTATCTCGATGTTTGAACGGGACTTGAGAATCATGTCGTGACAGTAACCTTTCAACGTGAAAGGGATCCATAAATTTCACGTAAAACCCCTACTCGTCTGCATCAAAATTAGCGGTGTAGACCTGATCAGAGATCATATGCACTGTACCGACAAGCCAATCGTGGGTTCCTAGAGACGTGGGCTGGAATTGTCGCGTCGTTTTATTGAAAGTAAAGCTCACAGTACCTTTTCATGAAATACACGTAGAAACAATGGTAGCCATAGCGGAGCGGCCGTCACTATTGCAGGTAAACGAACGCAAAGAGACAGGAAGGCGGAGCAGTGGTGCTACGACTCACTCGGCAGACAGAACAACACTAACGAGGGAAACTACACGCAAGCGACACTCTGGCAAATGAGATAAACAGCAACCTGCCCCCCTTTTTTTATCTCATTTTGTTCTATATTGTTCGTTGAATTTGTTCGGGGCGGACGTCCGATGACATCCTTTCAGGTTCTTCGTTGATCCGTTCACTTAGTTTTTTTTTTTATTGCAGAGGGTAGCTAACCCTCTGACCGAACACGTTGAGCTACCGTGCCGGCGCCCCCTCAGCGCTCCAAGCAGAACTGCTCTACGCCCTCTTGCTTGGTATATGACTAACATTTCATGGCACAGGCGGTGTTCGTAAAACTTCCGACATCGATTTTTTCGGAAACTAGGGGCCTTGCTAGAAACGCTGATAGCCACGTACTGAGGAGAGGTCCCTCTGCAACATACCCAAGACTCATCAAAATCGGTGATAGATAGTCCCCTTCTGATATGAAATCTTGGAAATGAAAAATGTGAAAGTAAGTTGTTAAGCATGAAGAGTCACATAATACGAACACAAAGACAGCAGCAACAAGAAAAGCTTATCACATCAGCATCGTTAGTCATAATACTGGCTAATCACGTCACAAACAGCAGAAACGACTTCCTGGCACTCAAATCTATACTCGATCTTAACAAATTTTTCTTCTTCAGAAACGCTTTCCTTGCCATTGCCAGTCTACATTTTATATCTTCTCTACTTCGACCATAATCAGTTACTTTGCTCCCCAAATAGCAAAACTCCATTACTACTTTAAGAGTCTCATTTCCTAATCTAATTCCCTCACCATCACCCCACTTAATTCGACTACATTCCATTATCCTCGTTTTGCTTTTGTTGATTTTCATCTTACACCCTCCTTTCAAGACACTGTCCATTCCGTTCAGCTGCTCTTCGAAGTCCTTTGCTGTCTCTGACAGAATTACAATGTCATCGGCGAACCTCAAAGTTTTTATTTCTTCTCCATGGATTTTAATACCTACTCCGAACTTTTCTTTTGTTTCCTTTATTGCTTGCTCAATATACAGATTGAATAACATCGGGGATAGGCTACAACCCTGTTTCACCCCCTTCCCAACCACTGCTTCCCTTTCATACCCCTCGACTCTTATAACTGCTCTCTGCTTTCTGTACAAATTGTAAATAGGGTAACTGTATAATAATCACGACCAAAATTGCCACGAGCGTGACATTCCGGAACATCTTAACTATACAGGTATCTGACTGAGATTACCCAAGGCTGCGTCAAAAGAAATGGAAACCAAAACTTGCACCATGCGAGGGCTGTTCGGGAAGTAAGATCCGATGGGTCGCGAAATGGAAACCAGAATGAAAGTCCCAAGAAGCTTGGAGAGTGTCACTATCATGCACATCAATAGCGTCAAGTCGCTGTAACAGTGATCAGTAAAGATGGCTGGAAAATGGCATATCATGCCAAGTATGACTGTTTGTGAGAGATTTCGCCTGGTTTCATGGAGCACACCCGACGTAACTGTCATGCATTTCATTCTGCATCGCAGTTCTCGGCCACGCACTGCCGGAACAATGAGGACACTCCGTAGCGTTTTCGATGTGAAGTGCTTGATCGCCCGCCATACAGTCCTAACTTGGCTTCCTCTGATTTTATACCTGCTCACCTGAGTCGCGCGCTATGAAGGTAACATCTTGACACAGACAGCAAACTGCAGATAAGCGTATAGAAATGGCAGAAAGCACAGGCGGCTGCATTCTGTGACGAGGCTGTTGGAAAGTTGGTACAGTTGTCTCACTAGGAGCGGCGACTGGATTACCTCGAAGTTGTAGACAACTGTTGCAAATAAAACATTTTTGATTTTCACTGTGGTTTCCATTTCGCGGTCTGTCGGACCTTATTCTCCAAACAGCCCTCATAAAGTGGCGGCAATTCATCACTGCTATTACTACTACTGATGAAGTGAAGCCGAGCAAGAACTGCAACAGAAAGAGCCCATCTTCTCTCCTTGTTTTTGTAAACTCGAGCTCAGCAAAGCAATTTGAGATTTTGAGTCCTCCCCCTTGACCGTGGTTGGCCGTAAAACGGCTCTTCCTCATTAGGGCACTGGGGCAACTCTGATTCCTGGCGCTCAGGTTGGGTGGGGAACCTGCAGCAGTGCCTATTCTCTGAATGTGGGTGGAACTGGTGCCCTTGGTTGTCGACGTGCAACATGATTTTGAAAGTAACATAACTTCCACGGAGTTTCGCCATATTGTGGATTTTCTGAATTAATTGATGGTGAAAATGAAAATTACTTCGCTCCAATCCCATTGCCATATTGCCCGAAGCATAAATACGTGAGACATAGTTAAGATTTGGTAGTACCGGAACGTGTCGGGACTTGTATGTCGACATGAACTACGAGCTTCTAACCTCTCTGCTCTATATGCTCTGTTGTGTCCGGTATCCAGACGTACCCAGTGTGTTATGGGAATAAGTGCAGACACTTTTATTGGTAACTGAGGAAAATGTACTGTACAACATTAGATCAATATTTACTTTGCAGGCTAATAATTCTGGATGTTAGAAATAGTCTGTTTTTAGGTTTGTTGAAACCTCGAAGAGCAAGCCATTAATGTTTGTTTTCCCACTGGGCAGCAGATCAGATATTTCACTGTGAACACATGGACGCAGAACTGTTAATCTATACTGGCAGGCACAGTCCAATTACAAGGGGAATACGGTAAGTGCCATAACACGATTTCCTAGAACTTCGCTCAGTGGAAGGCGGGTCAAAATGGCTGAACACGTGGCTAGGCTTATTCACAGACACCCGACAACTCCTGAGGAAACGCCTCGTATTCGAAACTAAATTAGTATTTAATTTTCGTTTCTTATTTACATACCCATGTCCGTAGAAGATTACTACACAAATGTTTTCCATTGTATGTTGTCCATATTCGTCTAAGAACTGTAAATCAGGGAATGAATTTAAAAAACCACATGAATGAGGAAATTATTTGAGATTTTCGGTGAAATTCCTGTACTGTATCTTGATTCATTAACAACTGCAAGTACCAGTTTTCGAAAAGGTGATGCATTACGCCGGAAAACTTGTCAGCGGGTGAAATCTTCAGGAGTGTTAATGGCGTATAATTTCTGAATGAGTTCCATACGAAGAAATGCCACTATGGCAAATTTGCCCTCGCGAGATCATCGCGGTGTTCCGAATTTCTACGATCGGTATCATCCAAATGAATTCACCAAACCTTCTTGATGAATAAACATAAGGATAAAACAGAAGAATTAATATAAGAATTGATATAAGAATGGAATATAATAATATTTGAATTTAAAAAGAAAATATCATACACACGTACACTATATAATAATGCGTGACACCTATTGTAAAATCCAATTCTAACTTTACACTCAATATAACGCCCTTGTATCGAATAACGCCATAAGAATCATTCGTGTAGCAATCTGCTACGGACATAAATGAAAAAAAGTTAAAATAAAGTAAAATAAATAAATATTATAATCGGGTTTCAAACACAGGGCGCAGATTAAAACTGAAGTATTTACAATAAGGTAGGAAATTAAGAAGATGGGACCTGGATAAGTTGAAAGAACCAGAGGTTGTTGAGAGTTGCAGAGGGAGCATTAGGCAATGGTTAACTAGAACAGGGGAAAGGAGTACAGCAGAAGACGAATGGGTAGCTTTAAGAGATGAAGCCGCTACGTTAGCCACTCTGCCACCGCCTAGGTTGAACTAGTTACTTGCTAAAAGGCACGTAAAGTACATCGAAAATTTTCATTGCCGTTTTCTCACGAACGGTCGAGTATCTGTGTACGAGCCGAGATACTTGTTCAGTTTGGCTCCTCTTCCAATGGAAATCGGGTCATAGAATTTGACGTGTTCTTCTCATAATTGGCGCAGAAAGCTGCGTGCGGTAGCCTCGTGGTCTGAGGCGCCTTGCCACGGTTCGCGCGGTCTCCCCCGTCGGTGAGTCCTCCGTCGGGTGTGGGTATGTGTGTTGCCCTTACCATAAGTTAGTTTAAGTAGTCTGTAAGCCTAGGGACCGATGGCCTCAGCAATTTAGTCCCGTAGGAGCTTACTACCAAAATTACCGCCCAACACGAGAAGGTGATTGAAAATGAGATCTGCTAACTGGTTGCTGCTTTTCTTTCTTCTAGCAATGACTTGAGAAATTTACTGCGTTGAAATCCTTCTATACGCCGTTACTAGCCCACATCAATAACGGCAGTGCAATTTGAGACAGTCCACATCAGACGCCGCCTTCGTCCCCATAGCCACAGCAGTTCACTCCGGAGAAAGTAATCAGTATTATTACTACTTACTTTGTGTTCTGCCGTACGGCGGGTCTTGTCATGGGGGAAGCCTCGTCAGAGAAGTCGACCTCGTGAGCGTCTAGGAAAGTTATTCCAGTGGTGGTTTCCCGTTGCCTTCCACTGATGATATTGAAATGATAATGAGGACAACACAAAACCATTCCCTGAGCGGATAAAATCTCCGACCCAGCCAGGAATCGAACCCGGGCCCCTTGCATGTCAGACCACCGCGCTGACCACTCATCTATCGGGGCGGACTCTGTATTATTAAATGGTTAAAATAGTAACCAAGATCCAGTTGCTTGGATTCTCTGCCAGTCACACTTAAATGCAATTAAAAACGCCTTACTTTTAATGATGTCCACCTCAAGTTCTATTTCATGTCAGTGACACTCACTCCCCTGTTTCGCGATAATATAAGACGTTCTGCCCTTCTCTGTACTTTCTCAATGGACTCCATTAATCCTATCTGAAAAGGATCTCACACCGCACAGCAGTACTCCAAAGAGGACGGAAAGCGTAGTGTAGGCTGTCTCTTCAGTAGATCTGTTACACTTTCTAAGTTTCCTGCCAATAAAACGCAGTGTTTGGTTTGCCTTCCCCACAATATTTTCTACGTGTTCATTCCAATTTAAGGTGTAAGTAATTGTAGTTCCTAGATATTTAGTTGAATTAACGGCCTTTACATTTGACTGATTTATCGTGTAACCTAAGTTTTAGAGATTCCTTTTAGCACTCATGTGAGGGACCTCATACTTTTCGTTTGCACCACAATTTTTGCACCACACAGATATATTTTCTAAATCGTTTTGCAATTTGTTTTGATCTTCTGAAGACTTTAATAGACGATAAACAACAGCATCATCTGCAAACAATCTAATACGGCTGCTCAGATTGTCCCCTAAATGATTTATATAGATAAGGAACAGCAGATGACCTATAACAATTCCTTGCGGAATACCAGAAATCATTTCAGTTTTACTCGATGACTTTCAGTCAGTTACTACGAACCGTGACTTCTCTTACAGGAAATCACGAATCCAGTCGCATAACTGAGACGATATTCGATATTTTACTAGGAGTCGCTTGTGTGGGACAGTGTCGAAAGCCTTCTGAAAATATGCAATCAATCTGAAATCCCTCGTCAGTAGCACTCAGCAGATAGTGTGTGTTAAGGGTTAGTTGTGTTTCACAAGGACAATGTTTTCTAAACCTGTGTTTACTGTTTGTAAATACAGGGTGTTTAAAAAATGACCGGTATATTTGAAACGGCAATACAAACTAAACGAGCTGCGATAGAAATACACCGTTTGTTGCAATATGCTTGGGACAACAGTACATTTTTAGGCAGACAAACTTTCGAAATTACAGTAGTTACAATTCTCAACAACAGATGGCGCTGCGGTCTGGGAAACTCTATAGTACGATATTTTCCACACATCCACCATGCGTAGCAATAATATGGCGTAGTCTCTGAATGAAATTACCCGAAACCTTTGACAACGTGTCTGGCGGAATGGCTTCACATGCATATGAGATGTACTGCTTCAGCTGTTCAATTGTTTCTGGATTCTGGCGGTACACCTGGTATTTCAAGTGTCCCCACAGAAAGAAGTCACAGGGGTTCATGTCTGGCGAATAGGGAGGCCAATCCACGCCGCCTCCTGTATGTTTCGGATAGCCCAAAGCAATCACACGATCATCGAAATGTTCATTCAGGAAATTAAAGACGTCGGCCGTGCGATGTGGCCGGGCACCATCTTGCATAAACCACGAGGTGTTCGCAGTGTCGTCTAAGGCAGTTTGTACCGCCACAAATTCACGAAGAATGTCCAGATAGCGTGATGCAGTAATCGTTTCGGATCTGAAAAATGGGCCAATGATTCCTTTGGAAGAAATGGCGGCCCAGACCCGTACTTTTTGAGGATGCAGGGACGATGGGACTGCAACATGGGGCCTTTCGGTTCCCCATATGCGCCAGTTCTGTTTATTGACGAAGCCGTCCAGGTAAAAATAAGCTTCGTCAGTAAACCAAATGCTGCCCACATGCATATCGCCGTCATCAATCCTGTGCACTATATCGTTAGCGAATGTCTCTCGTGCAGCAATGGTAGCGGCGCTGAGGGGTTGCTGCGTTTGAATTTTGTATGGGTAGAGGTGTTAACTCTGGCGCATGAGACGATACGTGGACGTTGGCGTCTTTTGGACCGCAGCTGCAACACGACGAACGGAAACCCGAGGCCGCTGTTGGATCACCTGCTGCACTAGCTGCGCGTTGCCCTCTGTGGTTGCTGTACGCGGTCGCCCTACCTTTCCAGCACGTTCATCCGTCACGTTCCCAGTCCGTTGAAATTTTGCAAACAGATCCTTTATTGTATCGCTTTTCGGTCCTTTGGTTACATTAAACCTCCGTTGAAAACTTCGTCTTGTTGCAACAACACTGTGTTCTAGGCGGTGGAATTCCAACACCAGAAAAATCCTCTGTTCTAAGGAATAAACCATGTTGTCCACAGCACACTTGCACGTTGTGAACAGCACACGCTTACAGCAGAAAGACGACGTACAGAATGGCGCACCCACAGACTGCGTTGTCTTCTATATCTTTCACATCACTTGCAGCGCCATCTGTTGTTGAAAATTGTAACTACTGTAATTTCGAAAGTTTGTCCGCCTGAAAATGAACTGTTGTCCCAAGCATATTGCAACAAACGGTGTATTTCTATCGCTGCTCGTTTAGTTTTTATTGCCGTATCAAATATACCGGTCATTTTTGAAACACCCTGTAGACCGTTCTCTTTGAAATACTTCTTGACGTTCGAACAGGATATATGTCCCAAAATCCTGCTGCATATCGACGTTAATTACATGGGCCTGCAATTTAGTGAATTACTCCTACCATCTTCCCTGAATATTGTTGTGACCTGTACAACTTTCCAGTTTTTGGGTACGGATCTTCCGTATAGCGGGCGGTGTATATGATAAGTATGCAGTAGGGTTTTGGAGCATATACTGTATTCACACATTATGAATCACCTCGAAGGGAACGATCTATTGATACGTAATCAGCATGGTTTCAGAAAACATCGTTCTTGTGCAACGCAGCTAGCTCTCTATTCACACGAAGTAATTGCCGCTATCGACAGGGGATCTCAAGTTGATTAAGTATTTCTAGCTTTCCGGAAAGCTTTTGACACCGTTCCTCACAAGCGACTTCTAATCAAGCTGCGGGCCTATGGGGTATCGTCTCAGTTGTGCGACTGGATTCGTGATTTCCTGTCAGGAAGGTCGCAGTTCGTAGTAATAGACGGCAAATCATCGAGTAAAACTGAAGTGATATCAGGTGTTCCCCAGAGAAGCGTCCTGGGACCTCTGCTGTTCCTGATCTATATAAATGACCTGGGTGACAATCTGAGCAGTTCTCTTAGGTTGTTCGCAGATGATGCTGTAATTTACCGTCTAGTAAGGTCATCCGAAAACCAGTATCAGTTGCAAAGAGATTTAGAAAAGATTGCTGTATGGTGTGGTAGGTGGCAGTTGACGCTAAATAACGAAAAGTGTGAGGTGATCCACATGAGTTCGAAAAGAAATCCGTTGCAATTCGATTACTCGATAAATAGTACAATTCTCAAAGCTGTCAATTCAACTAAGTACCTGGGTGTTAAAATTGCGAACAACTTCAGTTGGAAAGACCACATAGATAATATTGTGGGGAAGGCGAGCCAAATGTTGCGTTTCATTGGCAGGACACTTAGAAGATGCAACAAGTCCACTAAAGAGACAGCTTACACTACACTCGTTCGTCCTCTGTTAGAATATTGTTGCGCGGTGTGGGATCCTTACCAGGTGGGATTGACGGAGGACATCGAAAGGGTGCAAAAAAGGGCAGCTCGTTTTGTATTATCACGTAGTAGGGGAGAGAGTGTGGCAGATATGATACGCGAATTGGGATGGAAGTCATTACAGCAAAGAAGTTTTTCGTCGCGGCGAGATCTATTTACGAAATTTCAGTCACCAACTTTCTCTTCCGAATGCGAAAATATTTTGTTGAGCCAAACCTACATAGGTAGGAATGATCATCAAAATAAAATAAGAGAAATCAGGGCTCGAACAGAAAGGTTTAGATGTTCGTTTTTCCCGCGCGCTGTTCGGCAGTGGAATGGTAGAGAGATAGTATGATTGTGGTTCGACGAACCCTCTGCCAGGCACTTAAATGTGAATTGCAGAGTAGTCACGTAGATGTAGATGTAGATGGATTACATCAGTATACACCGAAATGACCCTAGTTCGTATACAGTCTGGACCAGAAGACTTGCTCTTATGAAGGGATTTAAACTGCGTCAATACGCCGAGGATATCTACTTATAAGATACTGAATTTGGTAGCTGTTCTTGATTCGAATTCTGGAATATGAACGAATTTCGGAAGGTTGTGTTTAGTAAGTGGGCTTGCTAGCACTGTCGTCGAAAGTATTTCCATTGCTATCGCGCAGAGAATGCATTGATTGTGACTTTCCGCTGGCATAGTTAACATACGACTAGAATCTCATTGGATTTTCTGACAGGTTTCGAGCCAAAGTTTCGTTGTGGAAACTGTTATAAGCAAGTCGCTGATGTACGCGCTAAATTTCGAGCTTCTGTGAAAGATCACCAGCCTTGGAAATTTTGCGTTCGTTTATATTTGGCATGCTTTATTCGTTGTTTCTGCAACAGTGTTCTGACACGTTTCGCGTACCGTCGTTTGTTAATTTATTTGGTATAAGTCTTTGAATTGCTGTCGACACTGTTTCTTGGAATTCAAGCCACATCTGGTCTACACTTATATTGTTAATTTGGAAGGAGTGGAGATAGTCTCTCAGGAAGGCATCAAGTGAAGTTTTATCTGCTTTTCTAAATAGATATGTTTTCAGAGAATACGTTTGGTACAATTTCGGACGATGTTTTATGCGTATCTCCAGATTTAAATATGTATTTTTGCCAACATATCGAGTGTAAACTAAAGTCACCACCAACTATAACTGGATGAGTCAGGTACGTGTTTGAAATTGGACTCACTTACCTTTGAACCTTTCAGCAATAATGTATCATCTGAGTTGGGAGATCGGTAAAAGGATCTAATTGTTATTTTATTCCGGTTGCCAAGTATTACCTCTGCCAATACTAAATCACAGGAACTGTCTACTTCAGTTTCGCCACAACATAAACTACTTCTGACAGCTTCAAAGACGCAACGGCTAACTGTGTTTCACCTATCCTTTCGGAACACTGTAAAGTTCTTCGCAAAAATTTCGGCTGAACTTATCTCCATCTTTATCCAGCATCAGTGCTTTCTACTAGCGCTTGGAACTCTGGTACTTTCCCAACACATCTCTGCCTCGTGATGACTGGGTGTTGTGTGCTGTCCTTAGGTTCGTTAGGTTTAAGTAGTTCTAAGTTCTAGGGGACTGATGACCATAGATGTTAAGTCCCATAGTGCTCAGAGCCATTTGATTTGAACCCAACACAGCTACGACAGCTTACAACTGTAATACCGATAGTTTCGGTACTTCACATAATTACTGACTGAATTTAAAATGCTGTCACATCTACTCATTAAGAGGTATAAGCATTCAACAGAATCAATAAATTACTAAAGATAGAAACTGTGTATATGTCTTGAAGCACATTATCTCAAGGTGCGCAAATTACGCAAACTATATTAATTCAATAGTTGAGAATGAGAGTAAGCGACTCTAAACAAAATTTTACACATAATTTTCAACCTCTCACGAAACTTCTTCTCGCTAATAACCCCAAAAAAAGAATTAAATGGAAGAAGTTCATTGCTTCTACATTTTATCAGTTCGTGTAGTAAATCTTCAGTATCAGGCATAACATTTTAATTTATTAATTTTTTAATGCTAAATCTACTCAAACGCATTTTGCAGACAGTATCGACATATAACACCGAATGTAGCTCCAAAATTATAGCAAGGTACGACACACAGCACAGCAAGTGTGACGTGAACGACTTCAGGATGCGCGAAAAACTAGGTTAACATCTTAACTCATATGTAAAGTAATCACAAGTTTGAAGCTATTTTATACATATGAGCTCGTTTCCTTAAAGCATCGACATGGGTGGGTGGGGGGAAGTGAGGGGGAGGGGTTGATGATTAATGTGCAATAATTTTGTTTCACATGTCACGATGTGTTCACAACACTCCGACACACAAATAATTCCTTGCCTCATACGTAAGAGAATGTGTATGGGGCCGATACAAAGAAACATTTTGCTTATATAAAATGATATTTAATACACCTGCACCTTCCAGGAAGCACTGCAGCTCATGGTCTAGTGGCTAGCGTTGCTATCTCTGGATCACGGGGATGGGGATTTTCTCTGCCCAGAGACTGGGTGTCTGCATTGTCTTCATCATGATCATCATTTGTGACTGTGTAAAAAACTGGACTGTGTAGAAATTGGGACTTTATACGGGCGCTGATGACCACACAGTTGAGCGCCCCCCAAACCAAACATCATTATCATATTTAGAATAGTCTGTGCATCTACGAAAGTGAAATTTTATCGATAGCTTCGTGGTACCCACTGTTTATGTTAATGCTGTGAAGTTCAGAACCTTCTTTGCAATCTAAAGAAATGAACAGCTTCCTTGTTTCCAGTAGGTGGTCCGACAAAAAGTCGTAGGTTTTGTTATTAGATATTATGGATTCACATTTTCTTAACTTTATCTTCGATAAGGATAGAAGCTGAAGTAAGGAATTAAAATTTTTGCTAATACCAGGGCTTGAACCCCGGTCTACTGCTTACTTCACGCAAATTTTAATTCCTTACTTCAGCTTCTACCATTACCGAAAATCAAGACCATTTCTTTGTAACTGTCTGGAAAGTTAAATTTAAAATCACTTAAGACAGTCCTTAAATTCGTACATTTTCGTACGTCATCTTAGAGTTTTGACGGGAAGAAGTTCCTTTGGCACCCAGCTGGTATCCATATTGTTTGTGCACAAATATGAACGCAATGTGTTTGAGGTGCCGTAGTCAGGTTAGGTTATGGTGTAGTGCAGATCTATTGTGATGAATAACTTCATCCAGGGGAATCCTTCCTGGTCATGCTGACAAAGTTTTATGAATTTATTTGTAAAAGTATAGACAGTGGAATTTAAAATGTCCTGTGGTGCCTCTCTTGCTCCAAGTCGGCCCGTTTGACGTCCTACCCCCCTTAACGACACTTACTTTTCTCAAAAATAAGAAGAAAAAAGACAAAACTAGGAAAAATTTTCAAGGAGTTAGCATTAACACGGAAATCAGTTAGATGTATGGGTAAATATGTATTCAGCAACCTGCCAGAAAATACGAGGGGCGTTCAGAAAGTAAGCTCCGATCGGTCGCGAAATGGAAACGACTATGAAAATCCGATAAAGCTTTGCACAGATGTGTTGGGTAGTGTCTCTAGTATAACCCCAGTTAGCATCACGTCGCTCTTCTCATTTCTGAGCTCGCAGTGAGTGCGTAAAGATGTCTAGAAAATAGTGTCTGCCGCCAAGTACGAGGGCCTGGTGAGAAATTTCGCCTGAAGCTATGCAGCTAACATTACATAACTGTCGTGCTGTTTCTTCTTCAAGACAATTCTCAGCCGCATTCTGCAGGGGCAATGAAGATGCTCCTGCATCGTTTTCAAGTGGAAATGTGAGATTACCCAAATACAGTCCGCAATTGTCTCCCCCTGAGTTTCATCTCTGGTCACATGAACCGCTGTCTTTGAAGACAACAGTTTGACACAGACAACGAGGTGTAGGCCAGCGTGGAGAATTGGCGGAAAGCACTGGCGGCTGCCTTCTATGATGAGGCTATTGAAAAGTTGGTACAACGCTATGACAAAAGTCTAAGTCAGAACGGCGACTACGTAGAGAAGTAGCTGAAAGGTGTAGCTAATTGTTACAAGTAAAACATTTCTGATGTTCACTGTGGTTTCAATTTGGCAATCAATCGGAGCTTACTTTCTGAACAGGCCTCGTATTAAACGGCTGTCAGATTTTCTGGTGGAGTTTAAGACTGAATTAGATAACATTATTTTGGCCAATCCTTCTACGGCTCTGAAGACTAACCTCATACATCCCAGCAAAGTTAATTTTTAAGTTATTTTATTATCTTCATACAAGAAAGTGAAGACATTAAACAAAGTCTACAAACCAAGGTAACGAACGGTTAGGTGCAGTAACGGTTGTGGAATGTTCGAAAATTTCATTTCCATACTTGGGAATCGTTATACTACTCTGATTCAGACAGCGGCACACTGGAATCTGCGAGGCATTTTACCTCTTCTTCAATTCATTGTTTTCAGATGACTGTGGTTTCAAACTAACTGAAAGTATTTGCGGATTCTGTCCTATAACAACTTCGTTTAATGTATACCTTCACTCGTAAAATAACACACACGCATATTCAATAAAATGACAAAATGGGTATTTTAAAAGTACTGTTTCTCCGTGTTCTTCGAAAATAGATGTGTTTTACACTACCTTTCAGAGTTTCTACCGACATACGTGAAGAGTATGGAAACGCTGGTGCTCAAACCGTTGATCGCCGGGACTCCACAGAGGCACTGGCGGACAGTGGAACTGTTCTACGTTGCCTTCAGGGCGGAATTGGAGAACGTGACACGCCCGTTTTATTTTTTCCGCTCGTCCGACGGCCGTTCCTCCGGCCATATACGCGGCTTTCACCGCTGTTGGGAGTCTGATACACGAGTGTGCAGGTGACTGTTTTTCAGAGTCCTGCGTACCAAATTCGTCTCACGTATTCTCTGTAAAATGTTTCCCCATGCCGCTGTAGTGCTCGCGGTTTTTGTTATCAACGGTTGGTAGCACACGCGAGCCATGACCACAGGAGATTCTGCAGGGCGACATTCTGTTTGCTGCGATGTTTTGTCCATTACTGTCTGAAGTTTCTGATGCCAGTAACCATTCGTTTAATGTAGTGCATAAGCCGAAACACATGCTTCCACTTTCATGAATAAAAATAAAAACAATAGATAGTCTCGTATTAATTTTTTTCTACTTACAGGGGTTATTAGAAACTTTCTGTTGCACCAAGAAGCAACTGTAAAATCTAGTACTGTAATGTTTTCATATACGTATATATAACGCACCTCTTTTTCTGCCATTAGCGCGAAAAGATTTTTTAATTTCTTCTGTGGTGAGCTAACGTCCCTCTTCCTTTCCCTAGGAATAAAAATATTCTTCAGTACTAGAAACTAACTTCGATATAAAATACGGCTTAAGGATTGAGTAGTTCGTAATACGTGGTCGAAGTTAAGGTGGATGAGAGGTAAAATGAGGCACCTGTTGGAAATTTTAGATCGACCAAACGGAGCGAAAATTAGGTGTTGGTTTTTAGAGAACATTGTGACGTAGGTAGTGATAAAATAGTTTTCTTATTCTCATTTTTAAAACTGCGGCCATAGAATTGGAAGCGTAGGGCAACTTCCTTAAGTCTGTAACTACACTCCTGGAAATGGAAACAAGAACACATTGACACCGGTGTGTCAGACCCACCATACTTGCTCCGGACACTGCGAGAGGGCTGTACAAGCAATGATCACACGCACGGCACAGCGGACACACCAGGAACCGCGGTGTTGGCCGTCGAATGGCGCTAGCTGCGCAGCATTTGTGCACCGCCGCCGTCAGTGTCAGCCAGTTTGCCGTGGCATACGGAGCTCCATCGCAGTCTTTAACACTGGTAGCATGCCGCGACAGCGTGGACGTGAACCGTATGTGCAGTTGACGGACTTTGAGCGAGGGCGTATAGTGGGCATGCGGGAGGCCGGGTGGACGTACCGCCGAATTGCTCAACACGTGGGGCGTGAGGTCTCCACAGTACATCGATGTTGTCGCCAGTGGTCGGCGGAAGGTGCACGTGCCCGTCGACCTGGGACCGGACCGCAGCGACGCACGGATGCACGCCAAGACCGTAGGATCCTACGCAGTGCCGCACCGCCACTTCCCAGCAAATTAGGGACACTGTTGCTCCTGGGGTATCGGCGAGGACCATTCGCAACCGTCTCCATGAAGCTGGGCTACGGTCCCGCACACCGTTAGGCCGTCTTCCGCTCACGCCCCAACATCGTGCAGCCTGCCTCCAGTGGTGTCGCGACAGGCGTGAATGGAGGGACGAATGGAGACGTGTCGTCTTCAGTGATGAGAGTCGCTTCTGCCTTGGTGCCAATGATGGTCGTATGCGTGTTTGGCGCCGTGCAGGTGAGCGCCACAATCAGGACTGCATACGACCGAGGCACACAGGGCCAACACCCGGCATCATGGTGTGGGGAGCGATCTCCTACACTGGCCGTACACCACTGGTGATCGTCGAGGGGACACTGAATAGTGCACGGTACATCCAAACCGTCATCGAACCCATCGTTCTACCATTCCTAGACCGGCAAGGGAACTTGCTGTTCCAACAGGACAATGCACGTCCTCATGTATCCCGTGCCACCCAACGTGCTCTAGAAGGTGTAAGTCAACTACCCTGACCAGCAAGATCTCCGGATCTGTTCCCCATTGAGCATGTTTGGGACTGGATGAAGCGTCGTCTCACGCGGTCTGCACGTCCGGCACGAACGCTGGTCCAACTGAGGCGCCAGGTGGAAATGGCATGGCAAGCCGTTCCACAGGACTACATCCAGCATCTCTACGATCGTCTCCATGGGAGAATAGCAGCCTGCATTGCTGCGAAAGGTGGATATACACTGTACTAGTGCCGACATTGTGCATGCTCTGTTGCCTGTGTCTATGTGCCTGTGGTTCTGTCAGTGTGATCATGTGATGTATCTGACCCCAGGAATGTGTCAATAAAGTTTTCCCTTCCTGGGACAATGAATTCACGGTGTTCTTATTTCAATTTCCAGGAGTGTATGTTCATAAAAGGTGAACAACGTTATACGAGAAGACTCAGATACGTTTTTAAGTGAACAAAGTGATTTCTACAACAAATCCTCTTTGGAATTGCTTCCGGGATTAATGTAGCGTCTCTTTGAGCTCTTTTTTCCTTTTTTTCCTGCGGTTGGGTTCCTTTTCCTGCCGGCTCACAAGTGTTTCATAGTAGCTTGACTTAAAAGGTGACTCATACCTACGGCTTAGTGCACACATGTGGCCGCCTGTTGCGATTTCGCCACCCGCGGGTAACGTCACTACACGGGTATCAATCCACCCGCATTTTGTGCGTGACCAAATTACCTAGGACAACAGTTGTGCCACTGTTACTAGTTTTCGGAAATGTATATTTCACAATCAGTTTAATATTGAGAGTATTCTTAATCTTAAAAAATGGTTCAAATGGCTCTGAGCACTATGGGACTTAACAGCTATGGTCATCAGTCCCCTAGAACTTAGAACTACTTAAACCTAACTAACCTAAGGACATCACACAACACCCAGCCATCACGAGGCAGAGAAAATCCCTGACCCCGCCGGGAATCAAACCCGGGAACCCGGGCGTGGGAAGCGAGAACGCTACCGCACGACCACGAGATGCGGGCATCTTAATCTTACATAACCCATTTAAAAGATATCAGTTCTGTATTTTACGTAGTTAAATTCGGCCTTCGCTACCAACACTCCGATCGCTTATACACCTATGACCCAAAGATTTATCATCTATACCAATCTGTCGTAAGCCAATGAATTCTACAACCCTGAATGCGCTGTTGGTAGTTAAATTCGGCCTTCGCTACCAACACTCCGATCGCTTATACACCTATGAGCCAAAGATTTATCATCTATAGCAATCTATTGCAAGCCAGTGAATTCTACACCCCTGAATGCGCTGTTGGTGGAGACAACAGTTATGCCCTACAATTGAAGAGGAATTTCTTGGCTCAGAACTTCATTTTTAGTAGAGCAACACATACAGTTGATCCTCTCCTTCTTAAATTTAACTTTTTCATTCAGGGCAACGCGTACTTCGACAGGATCAAGGAAGGGTGGCGTCTCTACTAGGCAAAAGTAACAAGCAGCAAGGATATATGGCACCCCTCCTACTGAAAATCTCTCAGTCCCATGAATTTAACTGGGAATAGTAAGTGCTGAACTTCCATTGCGGATTCTTCTACCAGCCCGGAGAGTCGGACCCATCATTCACTTCTACTGGCATCTCCCATTCGACTGCATGAACGTGGCAATCATTGGTCAAAATATTCACAGACATCTTCAAAGCAAGAGAAGATACTGGCTTTGCTTACTTCTGTGGGGATCACCTATCTTGGGCTATGTTAAAGTTTCTGGCATTTGTACTGCCAAAGTTCTTATTATGCAGGATACATTTAGATATGCTGCAAATCGGTTCGAAGGCATCCTTACGAATTCGAGGAGCGCTCTGGAAAGCCAAGGACAACAGCAGTGGGATTCCTACATTAACCGCCATGTGATCGATGTCATTATTCCACCAATGTGAAAGCCAACATGAAGATATCCAGTTATAGTAGATCAAGGGCTCTCTGATGTTTCATACAACGAGTGGTTGACAGCCTGACGAAATAAGCTGTAATTAAGGGCCAACCATACAACACTCGTCTTCCACATACAGATATTGTGGCTGGTGTAAAGAAACAAATCTGTCAAGAATGGTCACAGATGTGGAAGATCTCACAACAGTCCAGAGGAAAACATTATGCCGCAGTACATCTGCATATTCCAGAAAATATCTGGTTTTCACAAATAAAGCTATCTAGACGTCACATAACTATTGTAACGTACATCTGGCTAGCTCATGTCTGCTATGCATCACATACAGTATATATGACTTGAAAGTTGCGGCATCTCTTTACAGCAAAATACTGAGTTTGAAAACCTCAACCATGTCATTCTTAGGAATTTGCATTACAACAGACAAAGGCACAAGTTTGTCTGCTCGTTGACGAGAGCAGGATTTCCGCAACGTACGTCTGAGACAAATTGGTTTTGGTGGCTGTCCACTGTGGACTAAGTCAGCACTACCCTGTTTATGCAAGAAACGAATACACAGTTATAAATCTGACACAAAAGATTCAGTGTAAGAAGATGTGATACGTGTTGTATCCGCATGTTAGCCCTTCCTCTGCACACCAGTCTTGTGAGGCCTGGGCTGCTTACCACCGAGTTCCCCGTTCCTTCCAAAGCTTCTCGGGGCGTCAACTACGCCGACAAAGACCGTGCCTGTCGAGCAGGAAGCACTGTCGGCACAGCACTATTTTCTGGATCAGGTCACGTGACCTCGTTGCGACACGTTCATATCCATCCGCTCCCGACTATTTTGGCCACCGCCGAACCGTGCGAAGTCAGTTACGCACTACTCCTCAAGTCGTTAGTATCGCTGTTCTGTCCGGTTGCATCAGTTCACTTCCAGCGGACCACTTGGCAGTATCAGCAGTTTTGCCTCAGCGCTACACGCCCCTAGTCCCTGCCTAGTGGTGGTAACTTCCTATGAGATCTAACCGCTGAGGTCATCGTTCCCTAAGCTTACACACTACTTAATCTAGCTTAAACTAACTTACGCTAAGGACAACACACACACCCATGCCCGATAGAGGACTCCAACCAGCGACGGTGACAGCCGCGCGAACCGTGGCAAGGCACCGAAGACCACGTGGCTGCACCGCGCAGCTACTCGGCCTATTTGCCCTGCTCTGCACCAGCAGTGCATCAGCTGTCAACGCCGACAGCACCAGCTAGTAACGTCCCAGGTCTTCACATCGCCGCCTATCACGGCTCTAGGATTCCTGATGTAGGCACATCACAGACAACGTCACAGGAGAGATACTCATGTTGTACATTGAAGCGCCAAACAAACTAGTATAGGCATGCGTATTCAAAATGGTTGAAATGGCTCTGAGCACTATGGGACTTAACATCTATGGTCATCAGTCCCCTAGAACTTAGAACTACTTAAACCTAACTAACCTAAGGACATCACACAACACCCAGCCATCACGAGGCAGAGAAAATCCCTGACCCCGCCGGGAATCGAACCCGGGAACCCGGGCGTGGGAAGCGAGAACGCTACCGCACGACCACGAGATGCGGGCATGCGTATTCAAATACAGATATATGTAAAAAGGCAAAATACGAAGCTGCGGTCGGCAACGCGTATGTAAGACAAAAGATGTCTGGTGCAGTTGTTAGATCGGTTACAATGGCAGATTATGAAGATTTAAGAGAGTTTGAACGTGGTGTTATAATCGGCACACGAGCGATGGGACACAGTATCTCTGAGGTAGCGATGAAGCGGGGATTCCTGTACGACAACTTCAGGAGCGTGCCGTGAATATAAGGAATAGGGTAAAATATCAAAGCGGGAAGAAGATCCTGCAAGAACAGGACCAATGACGACTGAAGAGAATCGTTCAACGTGACAGAAGCGCAATCCTTACGCAAATTACTGCAGATTTCAGTGCTGGGCCATCAACAAGTGTCAGCGTGTGAATCATTCAATGAAAAATCACTGTTGTACACCTGATAACTGCACGACGCAAAGCCTTACGCCTAGGCTGGGCCCGTCAACACCGATATTGGACTGTTGCTGACTGGAAACGTTTTGCCTGGTCGGACGAGTCTCGTTATAAATTGTACAGAGCGGAAGGACGTGTAGAGGTATGTAGACAACCTAATGAATGCATGGACGCTGCATGTCAGCAGGGGACTGTTGAAGCTCGTGGAGGCTCTATAATAGTGTGGGGTGCATGCAGTTGGAGTGATGTGGGATACGACTCTGGCAGGTGACACGTACGTAAGCATCCTGTCTGATCACATTCATCCATTTATGTCCACTTTACATTTCGATAGACTTAGGCAATTCCAGCGGGACAATTCGACACCCCAGACGTCCACAATTGCTACAGAATGACTCTAGGAACACTCTTCGGGGTTTAAGCACTTTCGGTGGCCACCAAACTCCCGAGACATGAACATTATTGAGCATGAATGCCTTGCAACGTGCTGTTCAGATGAGATCTCCACCCCGTCGTACTCCTAGAGATTTATGGTCAACCCTCCGGGATCCATGGCGTCCATTCCCTCCAGCACTACTTGAGACATTAGTCGAGTCCATGCCACATCGTGTTGCGGCACTTCTGCGAGCTCACTAGGGTCCTACATGATATTAGCCAGGTGTACTTGGCTCTTCAGTGTGCGTATGTATCTGTGTGGAAAATGATCGAGGGACATTATAAGTGAGTTTTAATGTGTCTTCAATCTCTCTTCAGTACGAGGATACGTAAGTAATGGAGTGTGCTGCCTGTACAAAGAGTACCATGAAGTTTAACTGGCAACAGTTTAATTTAATATGCTTATGTTGTCTATAAAATTTTGTATACCAAGTCCGCCAGTGTTCACTTTTCTGGTTAAACAAATAAACAAACAATAAATAAGTGCCCTTTGTGAGACTTGATGCCATCTGGAAGCACTGCAGGCACATTAGGTGCTAAGAACATTGAATAAGAGGAGCAGAGAGTAATGGTAAATCATTCTAGCAACGGTACGGGCCTCAAGTGGGAAAACCGACTGACGTTGGCGGCTTTGATAAAGGGCAGATTGATATGGCTTGGTGGCTGAGAACGAACATTTTGGAAACGGCGGAACTAGCCGTCCGTTTGCAAGCTGCTGTCGTGAGACCTATTGAAAGCCACTGATGGATGGTGAAACAACGAATAGGTTCCGCAGTGTTGCACCCCTCAACTCAGAACGCTCTGTAAAGTAGGACAGGTAGCAATTCGTGTCAGATAGGCGACGGAGTACAATGAGGATGGAAGCACAAGTGTTTCAGAGCACACAGTTCAGCTCACATTTGAACATGGGCCTTCACCGCAGACGACCACGACCTATTACGCGAGACCACGTTGACTCAACAAGACCGTCTTTCACGAATGGACTGAACACAAGATCATCGAGAATGGACCGTGCATCAGCGAAAATGTGTCACCAGGTGGTGTGGATCATGTTTCTTATTACACCAAGTCGAAGATCGCGTCCGGCAATGCATCATTGACATGTGGCCGGTAGGTGCAATTTCATGTTATGGGGGACATTCACTTGGGCTTCCATTGAAGCTGTTGTAGTAATCGAAGCCACCATTATATTTGCGGACTAAGTGAACTTTATTTCGGACCATTTGCATCCCTTCGTCCTACATGTCTTTCCCGACGACGATAAGTTCAACGCGTTCACTATCTTAATCGTCGAACCATTGTAGCTCGAGTCTCGCCTTGTGGTCGGGAGAATTAACTTGATGGACACCAAATTCATCCTAGATCAATCATGGCTATTTGAAAAATATGAGAAGGTTATTCAGAGATAGCCAACAGTCGCAAATTTTAGTTGATTTAATGAAATTATTTGAAGAAGGAACCTGTTTGGAGGCACGCACTTGAGCTTCAGGCTAGTATTGTAATTTAAAAACATATAACGAAAGTACACATAGACATTAAAATTGTTCTTTACTCTCATGGCATGTACTGGAGTCATCCTCTCGGGCTGGGGTTCTGTACAAACTTAATTATGTATGTAGATTATAATAGTAATTTCTTGTCGCTCAGTGACCTGATAGAAGTCTTTCTACTGGACGCTACTTGGGCATTTTGCGTGTCCCTAAGCTAGCCCACTTATGCAACCGGAGAAAGTGGACCTACAGTTTAACTTCGGATTGAAACCACGGGTTGTTTCCGACGACTCCTGATATCTCTCAGAGGTGGAAACTATGTTAAAACGAAGACTGAAAAATTCATCGTCCGACCGAGATTCCATCTCACCACAAGCTCTCGGTTTCTAGGCACGCACGTCACTGCTACACCTCCACCCCCCCCCACCCCCCAACACACACACACACACACACACGCGCAGATGACCTGTAGGTTTTGATAACTGAGTCTTCGAGTATGGAAATACATGTGACAAATAACCGTATCTTTTGATTACACTGATTTAGAAGCTTACATTTTTCGCTTCCCTAAGAGACCACGGACCTTAGTATTTTACACAGATTTCAATTTGGTACCTGAAGCTGTTTCTGAGAAAAATTGGCTATAACAGTCGGACAAACAAGCAGGCAGGGCGATGGACAACTAAGTGATCCTACAAGGGTTCTTCTTTATACCGGTTGAGGTACGAAACCCTAAAAATTATGTGAACAGCGGGCTAACAAACGAAGTAAATACTGTCTGTAAGTTATCCTCCTCTTTCTCCATGCCAAGATGGTACAGAACAGTTTTAATATCTGCGTGTACTTACGTTAACTGTTTCTGCGCTGCCATACTAGGCTGAAGATGAGGTCTGTGCTAGCGAAAAATGTATTTTTATTAAATAATTAAAGTAAATCAAATAAAATTTTTGTGACTAGTAACAGTCTCTAGAAAACCTTTTGATGTAACAATTTGAATTATTTTCTCCGACACTGTCCCAGACAAAAATCTAAATGTTGCTTTGTATGTTGGGTACCTGCATGTGTGACAGTGTAGGTGTTCGGGCGACTATGCAGGGCGAGGGAAAGGGAGGAGGGGGACTTCTTGGCGCAAATTCGGCTCCGTCTCTGCGAGAGAGGGGAGCTGGCCTGTAGATGCGAGCGATAAATTAAAACCTCTGCGCTGTCGCGTGCAGGACACGGCTAGCGCGCCCTAATTAACAGCCACCAGTGAAGGGAGGGCTGAAGGGTGAGGGGAGCAGGAGGGGGTGGCAGTTTAGGGCTGCTTTATCTCCGGCAACAACCGCGGGTGGCGGGTGCTGGCTCTTTTGAGTTCCGCATCTGAGACCTCGGGGCGTGAAAGGGGAACCCAAAAAGAGGACGGTGAATGGAGTAGTCGGAAAGGGGGGGGGGGGAGAGGGAGGGATCGTCTAACGCCAGGCCGGGGAGACTAGTGGCATTCTGGACGCAGGGCGGCCTTCTTTATTACGACGCCTCTCCGGGCTGCGCCCGGCGCGGCGAGGCGGTGCGTTTTCATCGTGGAGCGCTTCGGCGGCTCCTCTAATCCGTTTGCAGCTATCCGAGCCGTCCCTCTTCGCCGGCGCCTTTCCTCCAAGTTAGGCCAACTTAGAGGGCTTTTCTCTGGAGTTTTCTACGACCGGAAGAGAAAGACTATGAAGATGCTGTCGTGTGCGACCGAATTGCTTGATGGGAAGGTGGGAGGGGGTGCAAGGTCATCCTGCATGTACGCGCTCAAAACATTTTTTTTTAAGTTGTTTGCTATGTTACTCAGTAGTATGGCACGAAGAAGAAGCTCCACTATAAGGCTGCATTAGCTCATCCTTTATGTTTGGTTGATGCATAAGTTTATAACGTATTTATTTTGCGTGTTGGTATTCCGGTTGCTATGGACTTAATTACCGATTGTCAATTTTCATTTGTAGTTCACTGCTATTATTTGAAGTTACATGTTACCATGTTGGAGATTGTGAGTGGAGCTGTAGACGCTAGGAAATGGAGCGCCAAGTGGAGGAATCGGAACGTTTGCGACGTATTCTTCTGTTTGAATTCAATAAAGTGGTGAACAACACCAGAGGCAGCCAGAACCATTTGCGCTGTTTATGGGGATAACGTCGTTGGACAGAGCACGGCAGGATAACAGTTTTCTCGATTTGAGGAGGAATGTTCCTACATTAGTGACTCTCCATTTTAGCCACGGACTTTGCGACTGATCCCAGCGGAGGTTCGAGTCCTCCCTCTGGCTTGGGTGTGTGTGTTTGTCTTTAGGATAATTTAGGTTAAGTAGTGCGTAAGCTTAGGGACTGATGGCCGTAGCAGTTAAATCCCACAAGATTTCACACCCTTTTTTTTTTTTTTTTTTTTTTTTTTGACTCTCCATTTTGAGGAAGATCTTGGAGTTTGACGAATATCTTTTAAACGCATTAATCCACAATGATCGACGTCAGTGTACTCGAGAACTGGGAAATTTAGTGTTGAACTGTGATCACTCTACCATCTTCAGACTTTTGCCTGTAATGGGGAAGGCTCAAAAATCGGTTGCATGGATACCGCATGCTGTAGCCAGAATCACAAAAAAGCGGGTGGCTATACTTCCTTGCACGCCATCAATTGGCTTGTCAACAGCAGCAACCATTCCTTTCCCTTATCTTTACCGGTGACGACAAATTGTGTCTTTATGCTTACATAAGGAAAAGAAACCAATGGCTGACCTCAAACAAATTAGCAACCCCCTCATACAAAGACCTGCGCTCATCCACAATCCACAAAAGACTTTTTTTTCGCATCTGGCGGAAGAGCGACGGTGTGGTGTACAAGAATTGCTTCCTCGAGGTGTAACCATCATTGCTCACATTATTGTCAACAACTGGGACAGCTTGCAGACGGAATCCAATAACAACGACCGTAAAGACTGCGTCATGTGATCCCACTTCACGATAACGCCCGCCCGAATTCTGCTAGACTGGCAAAAAACGCTGTACAGTAGCTGGTTTTGCAAGTCAGTCCGCACCCACCCTATTTACCCTCAAGTTTCCACCTTTTCCGTTCTCTATCGAACAACCTTCAAGGAATTCCGAAAATGGCTCGACGTGGTCTTCTCCTCAAACCATGTGATTTCGACAATTTCAGAGTCGAAAGGCTACCCCAGCATTGGCAGACGTTGCAAGCCATGAAGGAAAATATATTATTGCCAAGTAAGATCTCTGTTATATGTGTCTGTTGTATTTACTGAACTTACGTAGATGTGCTATAATGTTAGCACTAATATAAGAATGGGAATAAAATTTGAAAGCTTACACTGACTGGATGACACACAAAAATAATCATAACTACCAATGAGGCTGTAAGTGTAACTACAAATGACCAAGAGAAAGTAGGAAACATATGCTGACAGTATGACTGTATCGCCAGGAGTGTCATGGTGGTAGAGGTAGCGGCAGGACTGGGTTCAGCTGTGAGTGAACGTATACATTTGACGATTTATTTACTAAATATATAAAATCTTAGTTTACAAAAAATCATTAAAAAGGTTTTTAATTTAGAAATGATCACCTGGATAGTCAAAACAACAACAATAATTTATTGACAAGATGATGTTTCCTTCATAGAAGCCAAATGCAAGAAACAATGTGTAATTTACGCCTATTGTGTGTGTACAGCCCCAAAGAATAAAAGCGGTAATGATCACAAATATTAAAATTAGGTAAGAAATTTACACTATCACGAAGAACAGAAAAGCTTACAGAATGCCACTGTACAAAATATACACTACTCATTAATAATTAAAATGTGAAAAGCGAAGAATAAATATACCTTATTAAAGTGAATGTAAATGGAAAAAATATGCAAATGTGTGTGAATTCCTATGGGACCAAACTGCTGAGGTCATCGGTCCCTAGACTTACACACTACTTAGACTAACTTAAATTAAGAACAACGCACACACCTATGCTCGAGGGAGGACTCGAAGCTGCGGCAGGAGCGGCGGCACAGTCCGAGACATGGCGTCTGAAACCGCGCCCGGTCTCACAGCTTTACTTCTGCCAGTATCTCGTCTCCTACCTTCCAAACTTTACAGAGGTGCTCCTGAGAACCTCTGTAAAGTTTGGAAGGTAGGAGACGAGATACTGGCAGAAGTAAAGCTGTGAGACCGGGCGTGAGTCGTGCTTCGGTAGCTTAGATGGTAGAGCATTTGCCCGCGAAAGGCAAAGGTCCCGAGTTCGAGTCTCGGTCGGGCACACAGTTTCGATCTGCCAGGAAGTTTTAACATCCACTATGTTTGACATATGTCGATCAGTATATTGCTCAGTAGGTACACTATGGTTGGATGAAAACAATTTAATTCATTGATCATCTTCACGTAAATCTGCAATCCAACTTAATGAATCTGCTCAAAAGCAGTCACACAAACATTTACAGCAGTGTAAGTTACTATAGTTAAACACAGAGCGGTTGCCTTCTATTTGCCGTAAACACTACGGCGTCTGTGCCTGTAAAGTGACTCCCTTTAGCAGCGCCCTCAAGCTGCCGCGCCGCCACAGCAACGGCTCTATTCGCAATGTCGTTGAGATTAGAATGGACATGTGACGTCTAGTGACGGAGCAAGCTTTTAGCCAACAATCTACCTATAAATGATCATACTAAGGCAAGAAACATTTCCTGGTAGGATCGTTTTGGATTCAAAGCAGAAGTAGAAAGCAGCCTGAATATGAAGACCAAACAGATCAAATGAATCTAACGCAAAAATATTTTCACAGTCACTCAAACACAAATTGGTAAATGTCACTGTTCTGGTGTGAGACTGCAATGTGGCAGGAAAACTCCACGTAGAGAACACTGGAATGTCCTGACCGTTACAAGCAGTGAGGTGCGTGCAGGTTTTTGTCAACTGTGGCGAGCCCGACGCTTCGTAAGTGGCACGATTAAGTAATGTATAAAAAGAGCCAGTGTGTAAGGGAAGTCGCACTCATCGCCCGGTACTGATTGAGAACAAAAACAGTTTGTCTGACTGTCACTGCACAGCACTAGGGGGTGAGGTGAAGGCACAGCAAGAATTTGGTCAGCATTAGTGACGGTAGCCGGTTTAGGAATTACATTCACTGAGTGAGAAGGTGCTCCACACTTACAAGAGCAAACATAGGCAGAATTCTTATTCTGTTGGAAGCACAGATACAGTACATGACCTGGCTTTCCACAAGCAACGCAAGTCGCATTCCATGAAGGGTAATTTTGTCTTTTAGACATGGAAAAGCAACGAGGACATTATTTCACAGCAAACACACAAGTTGACACATGTTTACTTTGTCCACGGCGCGGTGGTCTGCTTGTATGCAGTGATCTGCCGACCAGCGATGTGCGGCTGGTTCCCGGCTGGTTCCATCAGTTCACAGGGGTCGCTGAACTCTGTATTCCTTGAGGTATGGCGCTGCCCGCTCTTTCCATTGGCGCTTTTTTGGTGCTGTTTTGCGGCACTGCGCTGGTCGGTGTGCAGTCGATGCGTTACGACTGTACTCTGGAGACTGTGAAAAAAGGTTCAAATGGCTCTGAGCACTATGGGACTTAACATCTGAGGTCATCACTCCCCTAGAATTAGAACTACTTTAACCTAATGACATCACAAACATCCATGACCGAGACTGGATTCGAACCTGCGACCGTAGCGGTAGAATGTAAATGACTGTCCGGACCCACAGCTGCCATCTCGATGCTCATCTAGTACCGGTGATTAAGCACATATATATATATATATATATATATATATATATATATATATATATATATAGGATTACTAGAAAGTCTTCATACACCTTCAATAGAAAGTGTACACAACTTTCGGCATATTGCAGCTCGCACCGGTATCGCACGTTGGCGCTCCAGGAATGTTCAATAATCACCAACAGCATTATCTGCGGTGCTTAATACGTAATTGATGGCGACAACCTTTAGCAAGTGCACTGCATTTCTCATCACTTTCAGGGACAGGATGTTTTCATGGCAGTGTAAGGATGTCATAGAAATCGCATGAGGAGCGGTGCATTGGATGAACAGAGCAATTGCCGCTGCACAAACCAGTGGGTAAATGTCTGCAACATATATGTGGAAAATCTGGTACAACCATGTTTCCGCGAGATGGGTGTTGTGCAGACGTGATTGCATCAGATGTTTTCCGTTTACGTGGCAGTACCACGTATTCTGGACCTTTATCCAGACAGTCGATCTTTTGCAGCACATCTAGGGATGGCAAGGAGTATAGGCGGGTACAGGGGCGGATGTTTGTTCAAGAAGGGGGGAGGAAGGGAGTGGGGTTGTATATTACACCAGATTGCATTCCAATCAACAGTAACGTATTTACTTCCGAGGATGTTCCGTCAGTACCGCAAGATGGGGGTGCAGTACCTCCTGCGAAGAGCGGACAGATTGCCAACACGCATTCTCCTCCTCCTCAGTAATGCTTGGGACAATGCTGTGGGAATGTGATGAATATGTAACGGTGCGTCCAGGCTGGGTGACGCAATTTCCGTGAAGAGAAATGAGATCAGACGGTTGTGGTCGCGTTTCAGTTGCCATAACGTCAGTAGCACGAATAACGCCAAAGACTTGACGTGCACATTGACCAGTCTTAGGCCGCCACCCATCACCGAGTGAGTGAGCGTTGCGTATCTTAGTTTGAAGAGATAACCTTGGTTAAGTAATGTACGAAGGCTGTCTGAAGACTGTCCGCTGTCGCTCCGGCATTGGAAGATTCTTTCCCAATATCGCATAGAATCTTCGACGCCAAGTAGGCGTTAACTAAATCGATCTTTTGCAGAACATCTAGGGATCGCAAGGAGTGTAGGCAGATACACACGCCGATGATTGTTCAAGAAACGTTTGTAGTTGAGAGAGATCGTACTGCGTGTCTTAATCTGAAGCACCCCCAAACATTTGTCCCAGTGACTACTCTAATGCATCCAAGCGGTTGCGGCTTTAATCCGCGAGCAATTTTCACGATACCCGATTTTCGTCCGTATGTGCACCAACCGCTTTTCCACATCTAGTGCTAGTGCCATGGAAATGTCTATGTGCGATTGTCCTGATAGGACGACGTCATTCGAGTACGCCCGGTACACAAATATATCTCCTCGTACATTGAAGCACCGTAGCATTTTGTGTAACGGCTCAGTCGCGTGTGAAAACAGGCCCATGAAGTGGGGACACCCCTGTCTGATAGAGCACTGTTGAAAGGTGGCTACACTGAGCCACAGCGCCAGAGATTGCGCCAAAGAGTTTTATTCCGCCGCCTCCACTGGCAGTTCTTGTCGAGAAGTCGTGGTGGAGAGTGCTTATCGAGATGTGGCTGTAGTGAGTCGGTGTTTAGATGTTGTAGTAGGGAGTGCTTGTTCCATGTTTTATGCAGTTGTTTGATGGGCTAGACAGCAGATGTTGCTCGAATGGAGATATTGTAATGATCAGAGCGCTTTTCGTCAATATATATGAAGGTAAAAAAATTCCCTTTTCTTTTTATTATTTCAATGTCTTAAATAATGCGTCATTACAGGTTCAGTCAACAAAGCATCTGGCTTGTGTTCTTGTATTAGAGTGTAATTCTGGTTTCCTTACGCAATTATAGTATTTCTATTTTTTTTAATTACTTCAGTATAAATGGTATTTAAAATTTCTTGTCTCATTGAAGAAGAACCGTGCCAGATGTGTACGTTGAATCACACTTCCACACACAGAACAGCGACACTTGTGGCTTGTTGTTTCGTAGCTTTCATAGTTGCTGGGGACTTAATTAATTAATTGTGTTAACGGAAGTTTTCTTTCATTCTTTGTTGCTATTCTATGCAGTCAGATTGCGTACTAAAACTAGTCAGGGCCAACCGTTTACGAGACTGCGTAACCGGACAGACAGCGACAAAAATTAAAATTATTTGCAGTCTGTTTAATTAAGCCCCCATGCACTGTATCTGTGTTGGTCCTGTCAGAAACCTCCTGATGTAGACACTCAGTTAGTACCAACTTTTGTGTGTCGGTAGAGCAGCGATCAAAACACCGAGTGGTTCGTGCTGTTTGCTGTCGTCCAGTATAACATGTGAAAACGTTAATTAAAAGTAACACCAGAACTTCGGAGCATAGGATAAGAGTAGCTCTGAACCGCTGGTACGGAGACTTCTGGCAGCTGAGTTGGTAGAGTTTCAAATTGTGAATCATCGTCTTCGTACATCGGACCTTCGTCAACGGACGGAATTTGTTACCGCCTGTCAGGCATCATGAATTCCGCATGTAGCGCAAACACTGTCGATGCCTGAACACATAGCTCGGAGCTTCACGGCGGCATTCGGTTCTTTTGTCAGCGCTGGAATGATATTTAAGGCTCGATACGACTCCCTCAGTCTTCCTAAAGAACGAGGCAGACTTGGCCTTGTCAGTGTTCATGATCGAGCAGTATCTTTATACGTTAGTATGCACCTCAAGCTTTGGTAACGATGCCCGACCAGCTTCACTAGCCTACTGATGGAGCCTCCTCGGGCACCATATTCACTTGACCCTCCGGTGGCACTTACCAAGATACCGGTGCCCTTTACCTACTTTGGGAGGTTTTATTTGGAGTATAGCTACCTACTGGACGTTCTCCCCGTCTGTAGCTTATCAACCACCAGTGACATCTATCGTACACTACTTCGCCGCCGGTCGCCTAATGTAGTCGAACTGACGTGTTCTACCGTGCATTGGAACTTAGTATGGCGCACTGTCAATGCTGTAACGCTCGATTCAGGCGTACGTTCGACTTGGTACATGACAGTGAACAGAAAAGAAATTACTCGAGAGAGACTCCATAGGATCCACATTGCAAATTCGCCTTCATTTGTGAACTACAACGTCCAGGATATAGACGCGCACCGGCTCCAACGTGGGCCGGGGGAAGAGATCTGGTATTTTGCGCGTCAAATTTTCTCTCTCTTTTTAGGAATTTCGTTTTCTTATGTCGATTCCCGCGCTCTCCTCTACCCGGACACTGTTTATTACCAGAGGACGAAACAAAACTCTGTCACGTGGATGAGAGGTCGCGCCATTCATTATTTATTTGGCGGTGGTATCATAGAAAGCGTGGATTTTTGGAGCTATTTAAACGATCGTCATTGTGCTGTAGTAAAGAAAGAACCATTAAGTACAGTCAATACTTTCCGAACTTCTTGCGGAGCATCTTTCACGATCCCCCCCGTAGCTGGATTATTCATCGCAGGAGATTCATACACACAAAGAGATGAACAGATAACGTTATGTAAACGACATTACAAGAAGACGCCATGAAAGAAGGACGGCGGCGTCTTTGGATTATTTATTTTTCTTTTTTTCAGAGACAGAACATGGAAAAGGCGGATTTATTTTTTGTCGATAAATAAATGACTATTTTCCTATGGCCATTTACTCTTTCCATATGTTCCTGTTTGGCAACAGAGACAAAGCGGTCAGGCCTCGTACAATGCCCTCTTTGTCCCCGAGACAATTCCTTCTGTCCCCACCCCCCCACCCCACCCAAAAAAAAAAAGTAGTACTAATAGTTCCGAGTTCGAAGCTCATTGAAGACTTCCTTTTTTATGGCAGTTTACGCGTGAAATTTATATATGGGAGAACATTTTTCTGACATTTAAAACGATGTTTCGGAGTTTGTAGCACTGTTCTTTTGGAAGTCTGCTTTCGCTTCATTACTTGAAAGTAGAGAACCTATAGAGTATATTTGTATACATTGGTGCGGCGTTATCTATACAAATGGACGCTATAGGTCTGCTACCTTCAACTAGTGAAGCGAAAGTAGAGTGCCAAAAGAACAGTGCTACAAACTCCGAAACGTCCGTTTAGGTGTCGCAAAACTGTTCTCCCATCTAATATTTTCTCGTGTAAAGTGTTAAAAAAAATCAAAAATCGTGACCAGTGGGTTTTGATCTCGAGATATTTCGTACGGTGACCACACGGTCTACCAAGCCACCTACCAATAATGTTCACATGTACAGCTCACAGGTACACTTTTCCTATACTCCGTAGTTCTGGCGTTACTTTTAATTACCGTTTACGGATCTTCTACTGGACGACAGCACACAGCACGAACTAAACCAGTGTTCTGGTTGATACTCAATCGCCACACAACGTTTGTTACCGATCTGAGAGTCTGAGATGTGGAGGTTTGGGTGCCAGACTATCGACTGCAATCCGTGAAGAAACTACATTACTGTCGTGATGAAATGTTGTGGTGTACTCAACGCCGCCGTCGATGCGTGCATAAAGTCATGGCCGACTGCATCGAAGGCTTTCTCTAAGGCGGCCACAAACATCGAGCCGTGAATTCTGCATGCTTCGGCAATGGTTATCAGATCGCGGTAGTCACATATTGCCATGTGAATAGCGCGGTTGTCACCGACTCCTGTCTGATGTCCCGTTAACACTGTGAAGGCTGGTTTTAAGCGAAGTCCTAAAGTCTCGCAGAAAGTCGGTGGTCACTATTGAGTAGTGTTAGTGGCCGGAACTGGTACACTGAACACACAGACGACGGCTTCGAAACGGGGACGACCAGACCTTGCGTAACGTTGTGCGGTACGTTTACTTCGGGGGTCGGTGACTCCTGGAACAACGGCCGCAATGGCGGCGTTAGCATATCTTGAAATTCCCTATAGAGTTTTATGGGTAGTATGTAGGGTCCAGCAGATGTATCCTTGCAACCCTTCGCCGCAGCCGTCGTTGCTGCATTTCATCAGTAGTTTCGCGGTTCAGTTTGCGTTGCAGTGCCGTGAGAAATTCTTCGAGTGCTGTCCCATCGAGGGTCTCCTACGAACACTAACTGGCGCATGAATTCACAAAACCCTTCTTTATCTCTGTCTAACTTGTTAACAGCTGGTAGTCTTCTTTCCGAAGTGTTTTTACGAATTTCCTTTTTGATCACCTCTTTTCACGTACTACATCTGCATGGAGAATGGTTCATGTGCCATTCCATAGCCCTTCCGTGTTCCAATGACAGTATCGTGCATATTTTGGCACATGAACTGCAAAAGGTCGGCTTTGATGCAGTTTATTTCTACAGGACGAATCGCTTGCTGTTTCACTTGCTGTTCTTGACTGTGATACGTATCACGGACGACAGTAGAGTAAAACTCTACTGTGTCGTTGTACTATCGCACTCGGGAGTATCTCATAAGTCCCGTTTCAAAGCCGATGTATCCACCACGGGAGCACCGACAGAAATACATGTTTGCGTCGTAAGCATTTCACCCAGGTTTCGGCGACTACTGTACGATCTCGATCCTTCTGAACGGCTGCGTTCAGTTTCCACATGCTGCGATAGGCTGCCTGGCGCGCCGATATGTACCAAGTTTCAAGCAGTGGTATCAACGGATGTATTGAAGCACTTACATTTTTGTAAATGATGCCGAATACAACTACATTCAGTAGGTCTTGAGAAGACAGTTGCAGAGATATAGCGCTTTTTAATAATGATGTTCAAATCTGTTGTAAAAAATTCGAGAAATGTACACTCCTGGAAATGCAAAAAAGAACACATCGACACCGGTGTGTCAGACCCACCATACTTGCTCCGGACACTGCGAGAGGGCTGTACAAGCAATGATCACACGCACGGCACAGCGGACACACCAGGAACCGCGGTGTTGGCCGTCGAATGGCGCTAGCTGCGCAGCATTTGTGCACCGCCGCCGTCAGTGTCAGCCAGTTTGCCGTGGCATACGGAGCTCCATCGCAGTCTTTAACACTGGTAGCATGCCGCGACAGCGTGGACGTGAACCGTATGTGCAGTTGACGGACTTTGAGCGAGGGCGTATAGTGGGCATGCGGGAGGCCGGGTGGACGTACCGCCGAATTGCTCAACACGTGGGGCGTGAGGTCTCCACAGTACATCGATGTTGTCGCCAGTGGTCGGCGGAAGGTGCACGTGCCCGTCGACCTGGGACCGGACCGCAGCGACGCACGGATGCACGCCAAGACCGTAGGATCCTACGCAGTGCCGTAGGGGACCGCACCGCCACTTCCCAGCAAATTAGGGACACTGTTGCTCCTGGGGTATCGGCGAGGACCATTCGCAACCGTCTCCATGAAGCTGGGCTACGGTCCCGCACACCGTTAGGCCGTCTTCCGCTCACGCCCCAACATCGTGCAGCCCGCCTCCAGTGGTGTCGCGACAGGCGTGAATGGAGGGACGAATGGAGACGTGTCGTCTTCAGCGATGAGAGTCGCTTCTGCCTTGGTGCCAATGATGGTCGTATGCGTGTGTGGCGCCGTGCAGGTGAGCGCCACAATCAGGACTGCATACGACCGAGGCACACAGGGCCAACACCCGGCATCATGGTGTGGGGAGCGATCTCCTACACTGGCCGTACACCACTGGTGATCGTCGAGGGGACACTGAATAGTGCACGGTACATCCAAACCGTCATCGAACCCATCGTTCTACCATTCCTAGACCGGCAAGGGAACTTGCTGTTCCAACAGGACAATGCACGTCCGCATGTATCCCGTGCCACCCAACGTGCACTAGAAGGTGTAAGTCAACTACCCTGACCAGCAAGATCTCCGGATCTGTCCCCCATTGAGCATGTTTGGGACTGGATGAAGCGTCGTCTCACGCGGTCTGCACGTCCAGCACGAACGCTGGTCCAACTGAGGCGCCAGGTGGCAATGGCATGGCAAGCCGTTCCACAGGACTACATCCAGCATCTCTACGATCGTCTCCATGGGAGAATAGCAGCCTGCATTGCTGCGAAAGGTGGATACACACTGTACTAGTGCCGACATTGTGCATGCTCTGTTGCCTGTGTCTATGTGCCTGTGGTTCTGTCAGTGTGATCATGTGATGTATCTGACCCCAGGAATGTGTCAATAAAGTTTCCCCTTCCTGGGACAATGAATTCACGGTGTTCTTATTTCAATTTCCAGGAGTGTATTAGAATTTGAAAGCATGATGGCCGGAATCGGCATTAGCGGTGCAGACACCGCCAAACAGAACTTTCTTGCTACGCTGTGTCAGAATTTCAACGCTTTTGCCTGTTTACTTGTCTGCACTGCAGGCCGCTCGTTTCTGGTTCAACACCCGTTGCATGTAGACAGGTGCACCAAAGAGGAGAAGTTGGATGTACTAGTTTTATACGGTGAATGTGAAATAAATGCTGTAAATACACTACAGCGGTATAGGGCTACCTATCTGGATCGCCGATGTCCGAGCGCTAGGGAGTTGCACGAATTATTAAGACGATAGTACGGGCAGGCTGTTTTAACGACAAAAACCGAGCAAGAAAGAAAACTGCAACTAGCAGGGAACACGAAGAAGCTGGCCTGGCTGTTACGCTAATAAACCCGCACAGTGGTAAGAAACATATTGCCAAGGAACGTGGAGTCAGTCAGACGAGTGTCACTTGCATCCCACGTCGACAGAATGTCCATCCCTGTCATCTGTCGCTACAAAAGGCACTCGACAGCCGTGTTTCGAACGTCGTAGAGAATTTGGTCGGTATGCGCTTCAGCAGCTCAGAGAAAACATTACGTTTTTCCAACGTTTGCTCTTTACCGACGAAGCAACGTTTATAATCACGCTAATATAAATTTGCATAACATGCACTATCGAACAGTCGAAAATCCACACTGGCTCCGTCAGGTGCAACATAAATGACAGTGGAGCGTAAACTTATGATGTGTCACCATAGAAAATTACATTGAGGGACCTTACTTCATTTGAGGATATTCGGCAGTGTGTGTGACTGCCACACAATGGTTGTCCACCTTACTCGTCCTGTACTGCAACGAAAATATTGAATGAGAAGTTTCCTGGGCGTTGGATAGGACGAAATCCTGTTCTCAAATAGCCTGCGAGGTTCCCCGATGTGACTCCTCTCGATTTATTTCTTTGGGGAGGACTCTAAGGTGCATTCTATGACGAAGCCCCAACTACGCCTGACGATATGTGTCGTCCAATCGCCAGTGCATGCTCTACCATACCATCCAATATAATTACATCTTTTCATCGTTCTTTCGAATGGCGATAGAAAATGTGCCTTTCAGTCCACGGTGAACTGTTTGAAGGCGCACTTAAAGTGATTTACCCAATCATTGTTAGTAAGTTGTTTATTTCATTTACGTGTGTACGAAATTGCGTTGCGATATCAAATAAGTCCACGGCGTGTACTGATGTAGCTGGCAACACTATTATTACCCGCTTACGTTCGGCATGAAACTACGTTTCGTAAAAAAGATATTCATATTGCGGTGCACAAGCGGTCACATTTATCTCTCCTAAAACGTTTAGTTCAAAGAATGTATCCCATGTGATATAATTTACAGCAGTGTAGGTAGATACAGTTGTCTGACAGCATGTATTTTACCTCTAAGAAGCACACAGCCACGTACAGGGAAATAGAGATGAAATCATTCTTCTAACATTAGATATATAATACAGTAGTTCCTTTTTGCAGCGTTCAAGACCTGTTTAAAATGTACACTTGATTTCTCTGTTTCAGCTCACGTAAATCTGGGAGGATACACAAAATTGAAATAGTTTTCATTAGCACTTTGTGATACGCTAGACACTAGCTTATGTTGTATTCCCATATACAATATTCGTAGGTGAACCTGCGTCTAGGTAGTAAGTTGGTCCAAGGGGAAAAAAAACTTTATTCTCGTAGCGCACGCCTATCTTATGGTACACAACAACGCAGCCTGCTCTGAGACACCAGCTTGGCGGTGTTTGCACCGCAAATGCCGTTTCCGGCCACCGTGCTTACACATTCGAGGACATATCTCGTTTTCTTTACGACTGGATTCACATCAAACAAACGCTATATCACTGTAATTGTTCTCTCAAGAGCTATCGAATGCAGATTAAGTATAGGTACCATTTATATATACGTATATCCAACAAGGCCATGTCACTTACGATGCCATGTGTTGAAGTTTGACGTCTGATTGCATGGCGACAGTATACAGTTGAATTCACTTCCAAAAACAAGGTGAAAAGGGCCGTCATCTCAGACCCATAGAATTCGGACCGGTCCCGTTTGTTGCCCGAGACAGATGGGGCGTATACACTGATGATCCGGATGACGGCGAGACTAAGTCCTGTTCCTGTCACCGAAGGTAGATAACTCGATGTCCGCAACTTCGATACCCTCTTTGGTCAGAATTGCATTGCCCATCTCTTATTCGGTACTTGTGGAGATATTATCGGAGTTATGCCTCCCTCGCCGCTAGTAACTAGGCAACGTCGGCATCCGCAGCCCGTAAAACGTCGCTGTTATTTATGCCCACTGTAGAATTTATTGTCGCTATTCGGTATGATTGTTGGGGATTTATTCTGGACAACTCCATTATATATTCTGGGGCTCAACCCGCCGTTCCCTCTCCAAGAACACTGGACTCGCATTCGGGAGGACGACGGTTCAATCCCGTCTCCGGCCATCCTGATTTAGGTTTTCCGTGATTTCCCTAAATCGTTTCAGGGAAATGCCAGGATGGTTCATTTGAAAGGGCACGGCCGATTTCCTTCCCAATCCTTCCTTAACCCGAGCTTGCGCTCCGTCTCTAATGACCTCGTTGTCGACGGGACGTTGAACACTAACCACCACCACCACCTCTCCAAGATGGCAGGTGTTTGACTTGCAGCTTCTTTTATCCCGCTGTCCACGATACATTCGATTTCGTCCACGCCCTGTGTTGCCGTCGGTCTTTCCTTCGTTCCTCCCTCCCGGTTGTCATGTTCAACATCATCCGCCAAATTCACAGCGTTGTGGCCAGGGGTGGCTCGGTGCAAGGACGTAATCCGTTGATCTGGATCGCCCAGTGGTTCGGCCTGTCGCGGCCTACCCAATTCCATGGGTGTCGCGCCACAGCCACACTGATCCCAGGTCATCTCTTGGTGTATGGGTCCCGCTTCTGCTGGACGATCCTTCGCCGAAATACAGGGTGATTCAAAAAGAATACCACAACTTTAGGAATTTAAAACTCTGCAACGACAAAAGGCAGAGCTAAGCACTATCTGTCGGCGAATTAAGGGAGCTATAAAGTTTCATTTAGTTGTACATTTGTTCGCTTGAGGCGCTGTTGACTAGGCGTCAGCGTCAGTTGATGCTAAGATGGCGACCGCTCAACAGAAAGCTTTTTGTGTTATTGAGTACGGCAGAAGTGAATCGACGACAGTTGTTCAGCGTGCATTTCGAACGAAGTATGGTGTTAAACCTCCTGATAGGTGGTGTATTAAACGTTGGTGTAAACAGTTTACAGAGAATGGGTGTTTGTGCAAAGGGAAAAGTTCTGGACGGCCGAGAACGAGGGATGAAAATGTAGCACGCATCCAGCAAGCATTTGTTCGCAGCCCAGGAAAATCGACTCGCAGAGCTAGCAGAGAGCTGCAAATTCCACAGTCAACTGTATGGAGAGTCCTACGAAAAAGGTTAGTTATGAAACCTTATCGTCTGAAATTGGTTCAAGCACTATCTCCAGCTGATAAGATTAAAAGAATCGATTTCTGTGATTTTATCCTTGCTCAAATGGAAACAGATGAATCTTTCGTTTCAAAGATTGTGTTTAGTGATGAAGCAGCTTTCCACACTAACAGGAAAGTCAACCGTCACAATGTCTGTATATGGGGCACTGAGAATCCGCGGGAAACAACTCAGTATGAACGTGACTCGCCTAAGGTGAACGTTTTCTGTGCCATTTTAGCCAATAAAGTTTTCGGTCCCTTTTTCTTCGAAGGTGCTACTGTAACTGGACTACAGTATCTGGAGATGTTAGAGAATTGGCTGTTCCCTCAGCTCGAACAAGAAGCACAACAATTCATATTTCAGCAGGATGGAGCGCCACCACATTGGCACTTATCTGTCCGTAACTACCTGAACGTCAACTACCCGAGGCGATGGATCGGCCGCCAGGCAGCCCGTGACAGAGCAGTTCATCACTGGCCTCCAAGAAGCCCTGATCTTACCCCCTGCGATTTTTTCTTATGGGGGTATGTTAAGGATATGGTGTTTCGGCCACCTCTCCCAGCCACCATTGATGATTTGAAACGAGAAATAACAGCAGCTATCCAAACTGTTACGCCTGATATGCTACAGAGAGTGTGGAACGAGTTGGAGTATCGGGTTGATATTGCTCGTGTGTCTGGACGGGGCCATATTGAACATCTCTGAACTTGTTTTTGAGTGAAAAAAAAAACCTTTTTAAATACTCTTTGTAATGATGTATAACAGAAGGTTATATTATGTTTCTTTCATTAAATACACATTTTTAAAGTTGTGGTATTCTTTTTGAATCACCCTGTACTGTGCTGCACCTGTGCAACTTGCTTCACATTGGCGAACTCGTCGGCATCAAGGGACACGATACTTGTTTCTTGGGTGTCTTTTGTTGCTGCGAGGCGCGTGCCCTTCCTCCGTATTGGATTTCTGATACTGCCAGATACTCGCAGTTAGCCATTTTCCTCCTATCTCCTGCGTAACGTCAGTGTCCACACAAATCCCTTCCGTTCGTACTGGATAATCACGCGCAGAGGTAACGGGCTTGGAGCGTCTTCCAAAGTTCTCGCTTGTTGGGTGACTGCTGGTCCATCCTGCCAAGCTGCTGTTTCCCGTGGATCATTGGTAGGCACCTGTGCGGAGGATGTAAGGGACCACGCTTCGGATTTGTGCGCTTCAACGCTTTCTCCCACCAGCAGTAGCGCAGTTCGTCGTTGAAGGCATTCGGATAGCACGTGTCCTTTCTTGACACAACCGAAGTATAAGCGATGTTACCCCTCATAGATAACGATCGCACAGCAGGCACAAATGTGTACATAAGAGGGACGCCTTTCTGGAGACCAATTCTGACTTCACGTACACCGTTGAGAATAGGGTATGTCTCCAAACTCGTTCACTTTTCTTCCGTATGGGCGAGGACCTTACAATATTTCTGTAACGCTGACGTTACTTGATTTGCCGTCACCTCAAATGGCAGTTCAAACGCACGCACCGTTCTTATTCCAATGTCCGTCAGCTCCACGAGGACACTGCCTAAATTACCATCAAAGTGAGGAAACTTACAAGACCCGCCTGACGACTGAAGGAGTCTGTCATAGCAATCGTCGTTGATAAGCTTTACATGAACGCACTTGCAACTAAAAGAAAGAAGGAAGGCCGTTGCAATTATTAAAAGACGAATGCCAATCAGTTTGTGAGGATCTAGTTTGACCACTTCTCCCAAAAAAACGTTCAGCTTCAAGCGCTGTTCAAAACTATCTTTCACAGTCGATTTTCGTAGAGGGTTAGCCATATAAACTTCGTCTGTGCGAACGCTCCGCTGCCAATTTACTACACTCGCCGGTTCCTCTACGCTCTTTGTCGCGGCTTGTACGTATACAAAACGTTCTCACCTCACAGCGAGCCACACTGTCCGCTGAGCTATCCAAGCACAAGCTCCTGTGCACCCCTCAGAGGTTTACTTCCGCCCGTAGCTCTTTCTCTACCTTGGCGTAGAAATTGGCTGTGAAAGACAAAGAGTCCCACTCCAGCATACAGTTTTAGACATCCAGCAAGTTCCAGCTCAACCTACACTCAACTGCATAGTGAAAATTCTTTATTGAGTATAGCTACTTGACTGTCGCAAGCTACACTCCTGGAAATGGAAAAAAGAAGACATTGACACCGGTGTTTCAGACCCACCATACTTGCTCCGGACACTGCGAGAGGGCTGTACAAGCAATGATCACACGCACGGCACAGCGGACACACCAGGAACCGCGGTGTTGGCCGTCGAATGGCGCTAGCTGCGCAGCATTTGTGCATCGCCGCCGTCTGTGTCAGCCAGTTTGCCGTGGCATACGGAGCTCCATCGCAGTCTTTAACACTGGTAGCATGCCGCGACAGCGTGGACGTGAACCGTATGTGCAGTTGACGGACTTTGAGCGAGGGCGTATAGTGGGCATGCGGGAGGCCGGGTGGACGTACCGCCGAATTGCTCAACACGTGGGGCGTGAGGTCTCCACAGTACATCGATGTTGTCGCCAGTGGTCGGCGGAAGGTGCACGTGCCCGTCGACCTGGGACCGGACCGCAGCGACGCACGGATGCACGCCAAGACCGTAGGATCCTACGCAGTGCCGTAGGGGACCGCACCGCCACTTCCCAGCAAATTAGGGACACTGTTGCTCCTGGGGTATCGGCGAGGACCATTCGCAACCGTCTCCATGAAGCTGGGCTACGGTCCCGCACACCGTTAGGCCGTCTTCCGCTCACGCCCCAACATCGTGCAGCCCGCCTCCAGTGGTGTCGCGACAGGCGTGAATGGAGGGACGAATGGAGACGTGTCGTCTTCAGCGATGAGAGTCGCTTCTGCCTTGGTGCCAATGATGGTCGTATGCGTGTTTGGCGCCGTGCAGGTGAGCGCCACAATCAGGACTGCATACGACCGAGGCACACAGGGCCAACACCCGGCATCATGGTGTGGGGAGCGATCTCCTACACTGGCCGTACACCACTGGTGATCGTCGAGGGGACACTGAATAGTGCACGGTACATCCAAACCGTCATCGAACCCATCGTTCTACCATTCCTAGACCGGCAAGGGAACTTGCTGTTCCAACAGGACAATGCACGTCCGCATGTATCCCGTGCCACCCAACGTGCTCTAGAAGGTGTAAGTCAACTACCCTGGCCAGCAAGATCTCCGGATCTGTCCCCCATTGAGCATGTTTGGGACTGGATGAAGCGTCGTCTCACGCGGTCTGCACGTCCAGCACGAACGCTGGTCCAACTGAGGCGCCAGGTGGAAATGGCATGGCAAGCCGTTCCACAGGACTACATCCAGCATCTCTACGATCGTCTCCATGGGAGAATAGCAGCCTGCATTGCTGCGAAAGGTGGATATACACTGTACTAGTGCCGACATTGTGCATGCTCTGTTGCCTGTGTCTATGTGCCTGTGGTTCTGTCAGTGTGATCATGTGATGTATCTGACCCCAGGAATGTGTCAATAAAGTTTCCCCTTCCTGGGACAATGAATTCACGGTGTTCTTATTTCAATTTCCAGGAGTGTATATCTGTTGGGGCGAGTTGCTAGATGTGAATATAACATTGCCGCTGAATGAGATTTTCACTCTGCAGCGGAGTGTGCGCCGATATGAAACTTCCTGGCAGATTAAAACTGTGTGCCCGACCGAGACTCGAACTCGGGACCTTTGCCTTTCTCGGGCAAGTGCTCTACCATCTGAGCTACCGAAGCACGACTCACGTCCGATACTCACAGCTTTACTTCTGCCAGTATCTCGTCTCCTACCTTCCAAACTTTAAAGAAGCTCTCCTGCGAACCTTGCAGAACTAGCACTCCTGAAAGAAAGGATACTGCGGAGACATGGCATAGCCACAGCCTGGGGGAAGTTCCCAGAATGAGATTTTCACTCTGCAGCGGAGTGTGCGCTGATATGAAACTTGGAAGGTAGGAGACGAGATACTGGCAGAAGTAAAGCTGTGAGTATCGGACGTGAGTCGTGCTTCGGTAGCTCAGATGGTAGAGCACTTGTCCGCGAAAGGCAAAGGTCCCGAGTTCGAGTCTCGGTCGGGCACACAGTTTTAATCTGCCATGAAGTTTCAACATAGCCGCTGTTTATCTGCCTGTAAATACATACTGAAGACAGCGTGGAAATTGAGAAAGTCGGCACAGTGATCGAGATAAACTGACTGAAGCTGCGCACCTTGTAATATACGGGCACTGCCCGATCGCAAGCCTTGAGGCACTCCTGCTTAAAAATTCGTCTTGCCCTTTGTTATTATTTACTATCTACTTGCCTCTGTCTTAATGCTTTATCTATATCTATACCTACTGGTGACAGAAGCAACAGGATACAGTGTATCTAACCGTTATCCCTGTGGAAGAGCTCTACAAAATACATTTTAACATTACACAATTCTTTCTTGCCTACTCCCATGCAGTGGCGGATACATAAAAATCTCAAGGAAGGGGCGCTTAAGATATCTTGAGCTGCCTTTACTTTTACCGTAATAAAAGATAATCAAGTCACATGCAAAATTTAAGAAAGTTTTATTTAAACTGATTATACACATATACAAGACGATGTCGTCTTATGATATATAAAGTTACAAATGTGGTTCTCTTCCTTAAATGATGAATTCTATGCGCCTATTCTTCCTAGCAAATTGGTTAAATACATCGTCAATAGGACAATCAATCTCAGAGTGAGTGTTCAACAGATCTAAGCCATTAAGTCAATCGTCTGTATTTATAACGCTATGAATCGAAGGTTCTCTGTACAAGAAAAATGCCAGACGGAATAACGTATCGAGATCATTAGAATGGCCGCGCCTTTTCCCTTAGGTATGTGTTAGCTATCTATGCGCCAGACAGAAACGTATAAAATACGCTGACGCGGACGCGCGTGCTACATAGGAAAGTACATCTACTCGATAACTTGATTGAGTCGAGTGACGAAAAAAGCGAACGAATAGCGTGCGGGCTGACTGGCGGGGGCGGCGCGGATGGCAATGCAGGCTGCCTCCCATATGTGTCCGCCACTGCTCGAAGGGTAGCTGTTTTGATAGAGTCGTTCTCCCCAGAGTGGTGTTCCATTATAGTTCGGATTCACATTCGGGACTGCAAGTCCGCTTTTGGCCATCCGTTATTTCCTGAAATAACTCCAGGCAAATGCCAGGATGGTTCCTTCGAAAGGGCGTCCTTGACGCAATCCGAGCTCGTGCTCCGCCTCTAAAGACCTCGATGTCGACGAGACGTAGAACCCAATGTTGATTCCCACCTTCCAAAATATTTTCTGCTCAGTGCTTCCATCTCTCCAGAAGTATCTCTCTTCAATAGCTTTGTGGAACCTGTCACAGAATTTTTATGCGTATCTCAAAACCACCAATGTTTGTGCCTTGTGCTGTAAAATATTGAGTTACATTTCGATAGTACTTGTAATGACTAAATTAATGAATGAACTTAACGTATTCGACACATACATGACGACAAATGTGATTTATTCTCAAAATTAAACTGTGTCACAGTAAAGCACAGAAAGTAGTTCCTATCTTCTCTGTGCCGGGTCAAAGCGCACTACAGCGAAAACATAACAAGACAGTTTTGCCAGAAGTCCAGGAATCTAAAGGCAAGTCATCCTTTTAGTTTGGGGAGATGGAGGGGGAAAATGTCATCGTTTTTCTGAACTGTTTGGTGCAGCCCAACACGAATTCGTCTGTTGTGCTAACCTTTTCATCTCAGAGCAGCACTCGATACTTTGTTGGCTGTATTCCAATCTATGTCCTTCCTTACGGTTTTCACCCTCTGCACTTCTCTGAACTACCAAGGAAGCTATTCCTTATTGTCTTCACACATGCTCTATCATCCTGTGCCATCTACTTGTCAAGGTTCCCACAAGTTCCTATCCTCCTCAATTCTCCGAAGAACGTCATCATCTCATAACAGTCTATCGATTTTCACCACCCTTCTGTAGCACCACATTTCATCTACTCCACTAAGCGGTCCTAGGCGCTTCAGTCCAAAACCACGCGATCGCTACGGTCGCTGGTTCGAATCCTGCCTCAGGCATGGATGTGTGTGATGTCCTTAGGTTAGTTAGTAAGTAGTTCTAAGTCTAGGGGACTGATGACCTTAGATGTTGTCCCATAGAGCTTAGAGCCGTTTTAAGCATTTAAAAGACAGGTTCTCTACCTCTCCAGTTTCCTCACAGACCTGCAGTGGCCGACTCGTGCCTCTTTGCACCTGCAACAGCTCCGCTTACTAGCTCCACGTGTAACCAGTAGAGTTCCGTACTGGTCTGAAGATTTTCTATGACTGCAATCTGTTGCCAGAATAGTAAACACACGTAGCAATTTAAATTGACTTTTTTATTAGGTTTTCTGTACTCTTTCCATTCAACAATCCTCGAAGTCTTCATCTTTTTCACGAGGCATAAGTTTGTGATCAGCGAATCACATTGTCGATATCCTTTCTCCTTGAATTCTTATCCCTACCCTAAACCTTCCTCTTATTTCTGTCACTGCTTGTTCAATTTATAGATTGAACACTAGAGGCTAAAGACTTCATCCATGTCTTATACCCATTGTAGTCCACGCACTTTGTTCTTTGCCTTTTATTCTGATTGTTCGCTCTTGGCTCTTGTACATATTGTCTAATACTCGTGTTTTTCCTTAGAAATTAGGACATATTGATCCATTTTATATCGTCGAACTTTCTTTCTAGGTCGACAATACGTATCCACATTACTTGTTCTTAATCTCGCTTGCAGTATCAAGCGCAAAATCAAAAATGTCCCTCGGTCGCCTTCAGCTTTCCGAAAGCCAAGCTGATTGTCAGCCAACAACGTCTTGACATTGTTTTCCGCACTTCTGAACACTGAGGAGACAAAAGTCATGGGATAGCGTTATGTCCGTATACAGATATGTATCATGTACCCATGGTGTAAATTGGTGGGGTGCTGGCGGAGCTGTCATTTGTACTCAGGTCATTCATGTGAAAAGGTGTCCAGCGTGATTACTGTCGCATGATGGGAATTTGCAGACTCTCAACGCGGAATGCTAGTCGGAGCTAGAAACCTGGGACATTCCACTTTGGAATTCGTTAGGGAATTCAATATTCCGAGATCCGCAGTGCCAAGTGTGTGTTGATAATGCCAATGTTAAGGAAACCTCACTCCACGGACAACTGAGTGTCAGATGGCCTTCACTCAACGACCGAGAGGAGCGGCGTTTGCGTAGACTTGCAGTGCAAACGGACAAGCAACACTTCGTGAAATAACCGCATAAATCAATATCGGATGTACGATGAACGTATCCGTTTGGACAGTGAAGAGAAATTTGGCGTTAATGGGCTGTGGCAGCAGACGACCCACGCGAGTGCCTTTGCTAAGAGCACGGCATCGCCTGCAGCAGCTCTCCTCGGTTCGTGACCGTATCGACTGGATCCTACGAGGTGCATTCAAGTTATAAGGCCTACGATTTTTTTCTCCGTACTGGAAAGAGATAGAAACATGCGCATTGTTTTAAAATGAGGCCGCGTTCATTGTCAATACGTCCCAGACATGGCAGCACCGTACGGCAGATGGAATTTTACCGCCAGGGCGAGAATGACGTTTTAAATATTTAAAATGGCGACGTTTTCCTTACTTGAACAGCGTGCAATCATTCGTTTTCTGAATTTGCGTGGTATGAAACCAATTGAAATTCATCGACAGTTGAAGGATATATGTGGTGCGACAGTTTAATGAAGGCAGAACATCGTGTGACAACAAACCGAAACAACCTTGGGCTCACACAAGCCGGTCTGACGACATGATCGAGAAAGTGGAGAGAATTGTTTTGGGGGATCGCCGAATGACTGTTGAACAGATCGCCTCCAGAGTTGGCATTTCTGTGGGTTCTGTGCCCACAATCCTGCATGAAGACCTGAAAATGCGAAAAGTGTCATCCAGGTGGGTGCCACGAATGCTGACGGACGACCACATGGCTGCCTGTGTGGCATGTTGCCAAGCAATGTTGATGCGCAACGACAGCATGAATGGGACTTTCTTTTCGTCGGTTGTGACAATGGATGAGACGTGGATGCCATTTTTCAATCCAGAAACAAAGCGCCAGTCAGCTCAATCGAAGCACACAGATTCACCGCCTCCAAAAAAATTTCGGGTAACCGCCAGTGCTGAAAAAATGATGGTGTCCATGTTCTGGGACAGCGAGGGCGTAATCCTTACCCATTGCGTTCCAAATGGCACTACGGTAACAGGTGCATCCTACGAAAATGTTTTGAAGAACAAATTCCTTCCTGCTCTGCAACAAAAACGTCCGGGAAGGGCTGCGCGTGTGCTGTTTCACCAAGACAACGCACCCGCACATCGAGCTAACGTTACGCAACAATTTCTTCGTGATAACAACTTGGAAGTGATTCCTCATGCTCCCTACTCACCTGACCTGGCTCCTAGTGACTTTTCGCTTTTTCCAACAATGAAAGACACTCTCCGTGGCTGCACATTCACCAGCCGTGCTGCTATTGCCTCAGCGATTTTCCAGTGGTCAAAACAGACTCCTAAAGAAGCCTTCGCCGCTGCCATGGAATCATGGCGTCAGCGTTGTAAAAAATGTGTACGTCTACAGGGCGATTACGTCGAGAAGTAACGCCAGTTTCATCGATTTCGGGTGAGTAGTTAATTAGAAAAAAAATCGGAGGCCTTAGAACTTGAATGCACCTCGTAGATGACTGGAAAACAATAGCCTAATCACATAAGTCCCGATTTAATTTGGTAAGAGCTGATGGTAAGTTCGAGTATGACGCAGACCTCACGAAGTCATGGAACCAAGCTGTCAACAAGGTACTGTGGAAGCTGGTGGTGGCATCATAATTGTGTGGGCTGTGTTTACATGGAATGGACAGGGTTCCCTGGCACAACTGAACCGATAATTGATTGAAAATGAATGTGTTCGGCTACTTGAAAACCATTTTCAGCCCTTCATGGACTTCATGTTCCCAGACAACGATGGAATTTTTTTGGTTGACAATGCGTCATGTCACCAGGCTACAATTATTTGCGACTAATTTGAAGAATGTCCTGGACAATTCGAGCGAATAATTTGGCCACCCTGATCCTCCGACGTGAAACCCAACGAACATTTAAGGGACCTAATCGAGAGGTCAGTGCCTGCACAAAATCTTGGGTCGGCAACCCTTTCGCAATTACGGACGGCTACAGATGCAGCACAACTCAGTATTCCTGCGCGGAGTTGTTGAATCCATGCCACGTCGAGATGCTACCCTACGCCGGGCAAAAGGGGGTTCTAGTTCCGACACGATATTAGATAGCATCTCATGACCCGTGCAGCCTCAGTGAATTGTTGTCAGTAACGTAGATGTATGAGGTGTTAAAGTGTTTGTGTGATGTTTCTTGCACGTAACTGCTCTTGCTATGTACGGGATTTTGTGAATGATATTTTACTGAACGTCTGATGCTACGTCTACATTGTCATAGATTCTACAAACCAACTTTAATAGTCACTCTCTGATTACCCCTTCCCTGACTGATTTTAGAAATTACGAAGGAATGTTGTGTATGCTGTGTGTCTTACTTGATCGCAAGCCTTCGAAAGCCCTGTTAAGCTCTTGTATGTCTTATGCAACAACAATCTAGAAATCTAAATACAACAGACCGGTAAGAATCCAAATACACAGGGTACGGAAAGATGTTATGACTGGTCAGGTGATGAGTTAAACTGCTAGACGACTCTGCAAAGGGGGACACCAGGCCCCAATTACTGGTCAGGCCCCGTAATTGAGGGCAGTACGGGGCGTGTTGCGAGTATATAGCAGCGCGGCCGGTGTTGTTATGCAACCGCCTCCTAGCGCCGGCAGCAGTATGTGTCAGCGACTTTTCCGTCTCCATATGGAAGTCTGAGTTGGAGACCGGCTCATAGAAGCGAGCTATATAATCGACTAGTGTCCTTTTCGCTAGCCAGATAGCTGAATTTAATAGTGGTTAAGTTTATAAGCGGACTTCCGGCATGAGGTCTTCGTTCTGCCAATGGTCTTGTCAAACAGGGCGGAGGAGCGGACAGAGGTTCAAGGCACTCTTTTGCCCTTGGGGTGGGAAACTGCCCTTACAAGGCGGAAGAATCAGCAATGATAAGCGACAATAGGATGCAGAAGGCAATGGTAACCACTGTGTTAAAAACACATAATGTATATCCAAAGAACATGCGGGTTAAAAACTGGAGAGGAATACGTGGCGGGCCGCGTCAGAAGATTCGGAAGATTGATGACTCAAAGAGGAAAAAAAAAGTTTATAAGCATCGTCTTAACATAGTTTGACATTCATTACTAAACTCGGTCAGTGTCTCTCTTTAACTTCGAACAGCTGGTGGCTGTGTTCGGATACACAACACAACGAAACCACTGTCAGCAAATTAGGTACGCAACAGGCTATACGTGTTGGCCTAGTTAAACGTAGCCATGCACCCCTTTCAATGAGAATGCAATATTTCAACTTTTTTAAAATGGAGCAAACTGTTGCTACAATGGACAGTTGCAATAATCGATTGTTGGCATTATTGTGTCAGAATTTAAGTTTACTTTAATGAAGTTAGACGTTCCTCTATGGGGTTTGCAAAATGAATTTGAGAAAGAACTGCAATTGTGGAAGCATATGTGAAAACAGTTTCGATTAAGCGAACTTGCGAAATTTTCGGGGTCAAGTATCTGGGTACAGGACTGCCAGCAAAGAGAGCGATACAGAGTCTGTATAAAAATTTGCACACCTACGGATCTGAGCAAAATGTTAATCGACAAAGAATTCATTCAATTCGTGAGACCTCGTGGACAAGGAAGGCAGGATTCGATTACGATTGTGGACGAGGCCATAATCAGTTACTATTGGTTGGCTTTTCTTTTAATCACACACAATTCGTTTAAAATCTACAAAAAATTAAAATGATGGCAATAATTTAAGAAATGTTTCACGGCTGGAGGCCTTAATGGCAATAAATTAACAATTGTTTAACTTGTTGCAACTTACAAACTACTGTTATTAAAATATCGAAAATAAATCACCAAGGTCTTAAAATTTAACTGCTAAAATACAATTGCCTTATTAAAATTTTAAGACAAGTAGCGACAGTCACGGCTGAAGGCCTTTAACGCCAAGAATGGCAACATACTAACAAACAGCAAGGCAATAACAAAAGTTAATTTAAAATACAGGCAACTGATCACCAAAGAGGTCAGACAAAATGATACTAAACTTGGTAGCACAACCGTTCAAACTTGCTGTAACGCCAAGAATGGCAATTATACTAAAACAATTTAGCAACATACAATAAAACAGCCAATATAACAACAAGGTTAATTCAAAAGGACAAGCAGGTGATCACCAAACAGGTGAGACAAATGATGGTAACTTTGTAATACAATAAAAAATAATAACACAATAATAAAACACAAGGGCTAGTCACAGACGGTGCTCCAGGAATCGACCTCTGAGTAGGTCAAGCCAAAAACTCTTCCGCAAACGATAAGAAAGGCAGCGAAGAGTTCCATTCGCATCACAAGATGGTAACTCATTTTAGTGGCAGTCTAACGAATGACTAATGATAATCTGCTCAAGCTACCTAACGTACAATAACCAATGCAACGACGGAACACTACACCAAAGCCGGAACCAGTGGTCACTACTACGTCCTCGGAATGCTGTGTTTAGATAGTCCAAAAGGAGAAAGGAACCACTACTACCAGAGTAGAAGAAACACCACCGAGCGAGGTGGCACAGTGGGTAGCACACTGGACTCGCATTCGGGAGGACGACGGTTCAGTCCTGCGTCCGGCCAACCTGATTTAGGTTTTTCGTGATTTCCGTAAATCGCTTGAGTCATATGCTGCGATGGTTGCTTTGACAGGGCATGGCTGACTTCCTTCCCCATCCTTCCTTAATACAATGAGGCCGATGACCTCCCTGTTTGGTCTCTTCCCCCAAGTCAGTCCACCGAGCGAGGTGGCGCAGTGGTTAGCACACTGGACTCGCATTCGGGAGGACGACGGTTCAATCCCGTCTCCGGCCATCCTGATTTAGGTTTTCCGTGATTTCCCTAAATCGTTTCAGGCAAATGCCGGGATGGTTCCTTTGAAAGGGCACGGCCGATTTCCTTCCCAATTCTTCCCTAACCCGAGCTTGCGCTCCGTCTCTAATGACCTCGTTGTCGACGAGACGTTAAACACTAACCACCACCACCACCAAGTCAGTCCAGTCCAGAGGAAACACCATCCGACCTACAAATCAAGGAAGCTGTCAAAACTACACGCCTCACCGGACAGCAGCGGCAAGGCGAGGAAACGTACACTGCCGTTACATACACTAACTTGCAGGGCAGGTCACTGGGAGTTAGCGACCACCAGCCAGGAAAAATGCCGCTGGTTGAACTTAACAAATAGTAACACACAGAATGCAGCAATTACTAAGTCGAGGAAAGATAATTAGATCCAACTTCCCAAGCACTCCACTCACTGCTCTTCGTCTCGGCGACACTGCGATCAGCAACCCGAACCCAAGTCACTGGAGAATCGCGAGATCTAACAGTGGTGAAGGCGTCACCGCTAGGTTTAAAATCCACTCAAAGCTTGATGGATCCGGTTGACGACTAGGTCGTGTACCCTCGCAACCACAGACCTTCCATCTGGCAGTGCATGCGTGCCGCCAGCGGTCCCGGCGTGTTCGCGCACTGCCCTCTGGGCTCCCCCGGAATCCCCAACCGAACTACTCACTCACCCGACCCGGAAGAAAAACGACGTCACCCCAAAGATAGGGCCACAGTTGCTACATATCAATAACGCCGCTGCTGCCACTAGCGGACAGGCAACGCTTGCGAAACCAAGTGGTACCAGTGAACACAAGAAGAATAGAAACAACCGCAACCATGTCAACTATACGTTACAGTCTGGCCTCGAGCAGAGGACGGAAACCTACCACGGCACCAACGCGAGGCGCAGCACGGCTCAGTTCGCACACCAGAAGTTATTTGCGGAATTATTCAGAGCCCAAAGAAGTTTACGCATAAACTGGTCCAAAAGGCGCATGTAAATAGGAGGAGTTGCTAGCGGGTATTGAAAAGTCGTCATTTGAAGTCATATCGTGTGACGGTTGTGCAGCAATTACGGGATGATGACAGTCAGAAACGTGTAGATTATTCTACGTGGCTTTTGAACAATCTCAACGATGGTTGGTAGTTCCTTTCGATTACATCGTGAGAGATGAAGTATGGCTTCATCTTTCTGGTCGTGTGAATTCATAGAAGACGAGGTACTTGGCGACAGGTAACCCTAACACCGTGCGTCAGCAACCAGTCGACGATGAAAAAAATCGACATTTGATACTGCGTAAAAAGAACGCGCATCATTGACCGATATTTTTTTGACATCACCCTCAACATGATAGCATGCATGCAAATGTTTGATACGATTTTTTCTCATACCACTGAAAGTGAAAGACAATTCTGCTTCTTGGAGCAACATGGGGTAACATGTCACACGTCTAAGGAATCTCCGGAAAGAGCCCGTGGTGTCTTCACTGAGGAACAAACATTTTCTTTTTTCTGATAGTCACTTGTGTGACGATTACATCTCTGCTATCGATATGAACTGAAAGTTATCAAAAAAATCTACCATTTGAGACATTTTTGATGTGGTTTAAGTGGTTAAAATTCACGTGTGTGTTAACATTTTAAAAACACACTTTTAGTATATCTTAGCAACTAAATATTCCACGCTGCATTTCTTTTTGTGCATTTTTCCTGCATGAAAAATTTCGGGGTATGTTTCGGCATATCGGACAGGACCGTTCCCTTATAAGTTAAAACATGATGGGATTATAAATCGAACAGATTTGAAATGAGCTCTTCTGCAACGGCGATACTACTGGCTTGCGTACGTCAGTGCGTTACAAGTCGGCCCTTACTGGTCATCCTAAATATCAATGTTGTAGTACCTATCAAGACCTTTCCCTTAAATAATAGTTACATGTAATTATCAAAAATGAAAGGGTGCTAGTCATTTAACACAAATTTTGATATGCTAATTAGTTTAGATTCAAGGTTCAAATGGTTCAAATGGCTCTGAGCACTATGGGACTTAACATCTACGGTCATCAGTTCCCTAGAACTTAAAACTACTTAAACCTAACTAACCTAAGGACATCACACAACACCCAGCCATCACGAGGCAGAGAAAATCCCTGACCCCGCCGGGAATCGAACCCGGGAACCCGGGCGTGAGAAGCGAGAACGCTACCGCACGACCACGAGATGCGGGCTAGATTCAAGGAAACTCTATGGCAAGTTCGGAGTTTAGGTTTCGTTGGATTGAAGAAGGAGAGCTATCAATAACATACAAAACCCGACGTTTTGATTTCACAGAATGTGCACATTATTAGTGAAACTGAACCCTTCAAATTTCCACGTGTTCAGATAGACAGCAAACTGTCGTGGAAAGCCCACGTTCAGGATCTTGTTCAAAGACTTAATGCTGCCATTTTTACTATTCGAACGGTATTTGAAGTAAGTGATTGTTATACACTAACATTAGTCCACTTTGCTAATTTTCATTCTCTTATGTCGTATACTATTATATTTTTGGGTAACTCTTCCTATTGTAAAAGAATATTTTTGGCTCAGAAACTGGCAGTTCGGATAGTAAGTGGTGTAAGTCCGCCAACCACCTGTGGACCCCTGCTCACTGGTCTGGGTATTTTGACATTGCCCTCTCAATATATACATTCCTGGAAATTGAAATAAGAACACCGTGAATTCATTGTCCCAGGAAGGGGAAACTTTATTGACACATTCCTGGGGTCAGATACATCACATGATCACACTGACAGAACCACAGGCACATAGACACAGGCAACAGAGCATGCACAATGTCGGCACTAGTACAGTGTATATCCACCTTTCGCAGCAATGCAGGCTGCTATTCTCCCATGGAGACGATCGTAGAGATGCTGGATGTAGTCCTGTGGAACGGCTTGCCATGCCATTTCCACCTGGCGCCTCAGTTGGACCAGCGTTCGTGCTGGACGTGCAGACCGCGTGAGACGACGCTTCATCCAGTCCCAAACATGCTCAATGGGGGACAGATCCGGAGATCTTGCTGGCCAGGGTAGTTGACTTACACCTTCTAGAGCACGTTGGGTGGCACGGGATACATGCGGACGTGCATTGTCCTGTTGGAACAGCAAGTTCCCTTGCCGGTCTAGGAATGGTAGAACGATGGGTTCGATGACGGTTTGGATGTACCGTGCACTATTCAGTGTCCCCTCGACGATCACCAGTGGTGTACGGCCAGTGTAGGAGATCGCTCCCCACACCATGATGCCGGGTGTTGGCCCTGTGTGCCTCGGTCGTATGCAGTCCTGATTGTGGCGCTCACCTGCACGGCGCCAAGCACGCATACGACCATCATTGGCACCAAGGCAGAAGCGACTCTCCTCGCTGAAGACGACACGTCTCCATTCGGCCCTCCATTCACGCCTGTCGCGACACCACTGGAGGCGGGCTGCACGATGTTGGGGCGTGAGCGGAAGACGGCCTAACGGTGTGCGGGACCGTAGCCCAGCTTCATGGAGACGGTTGCGAATGGTCCTCGCCGATACCCCAGGAGCAACAGTGTCCCTAATTTGCTGGGAAGTGGCGGTGCGGTCCCCTACGGCACTGCGTAGGATCCTACGGTCTTGGCGTGCATCCGTGCGTCGCTGCGGTCCGGTCCCAGGTCGACGGGCACGTGCACCTTCCGCCGACCACTGGCGACAACATCGATGTACTGTGGAGACCTCACGCCCCACGTGTTGAGCAATTCGGCGGTACGTCCACCCGGCCTCCCGCATGCCCACTATACGCCCTCGCTCAAAGTCCGTCAACTGCACATACGGTTCACGTCCACGCTGTCGCGGCATGCTACCAGTGTTAAAGACTGCGATGGAGCTCCGTATGCCACGGCAAACTGGCTGACACTGACGGCGGCGGTGCACAAATGCTGCGCAGCTAGCGCCATTCGACGGCCAACACCGCGGGTCCTGGTGTGTCCGTTGTGCCGTGCGCGTGATCATTGCTTGTACAGCCCTCTCGCAGTGTCCGGAGCAAGTATGGTGGGTCTGACACACCGGTGTCAATGTGTTCTTTTTTACATTTCCAGGAGTGTATATTCTCTGCTGTCGTTTGTTGTTAACAATATGACCTTATTCCCAAGAATTGGCAGCTTTTTGTCAGTTAATACTAGGCAGAAATCCAATCGGTATTTCAATCGCATTTCCTTAACTTTGTGCAGAAAGGTGTGCAGTATACTGCTGCATCCCTTTTCAATAAGCTACCACAAGAATTCAAAAATCTTTGCAATGATCCACGCGCTTTCAAATCAAAACTGAAGAGTTTCCTCTACTCCGTTGAGGTGTTCCTTGAAAAATTAAGACGATTCTTGTTGTATTGTTGATAGCGTTTACTTAAACTTAAGGCTTGACTTTTTGGGTTCATAAACATTTTATTTTATCTGTTACTATTTTCACGTTGTAATTTCGTGTACTGACATGTCCCACGACCTTGGTGATTCGCTCCTCAATTTGCTCGTACGGAACTAGACGTGTTAATAATAATAATAATACTAATAATAATAAGGGTACAGGAGTCATCGTATCCCAAGCATTGCTTTGATGGAATTACTCGTTAATTTGTCAATGAAAATTCACATGATGTTGGCTAATGGGAAGCAAACGTTGCTTGTCTGAATATGGCTACTTCATTCCCACGCATAGTGTGTGTCAACTGGATGCAATTGCAACGGTCCCTCTTGGGGCGCGTGGGTGGCTATAGGTGCTTGTGAAATCGGCGGTGAGGAGTTGGTAGCATCCCGACTGGAAAGCCTTCTGGTTTCTGGAAACGGAGATAATAGAAGTGCGCCCGCACTTTCCCTCACTCTCCCTCTGTCCCTGCACTTCGTTCGAATTCGATCTTGGTTGAGACGAGTCGTCTTCTACGGGATTAACGACCCGAACTATTCCGGATCGCTGTGTGTCACGATGGGCGAGATAAATGCCGAGGGAGCGCCGGAACGTGCGATGAAACAGTGTCAACATTGCCGGATGTTTACTGAAGCAGCCTTATACAGCACTCCGGCCAACACCAGGGCCGCACTGTGTGCGTGCATTCGCAGCTGATTGCAGAATGCGTTGACGGCCCGATCACGCCCAGTGAAGTCAGTTGCCTTGGCTGTTGCTGCTTCTGTGGTGCGTCGCCATTCACAAAGGCGAACACGGGCTACCAGGAGTCGTGTCGGCTAAGAACTTCAGTCCATTCTCGTTAGTCCCATATTGTGCGATTGGGTGCGTTAGGCGATGCTAGAATGTCCCGACTCTGAGCAGCAATGACACACTAACCACCCGGGGTAGGCCAGGATGGAGATCGAAGTGGTCTAAATGGCTAGATAGGTGAGAGGGCACTCATTCTCCTGCCGGTTCATAGACAGCTTGGAGTTCGTCCTCCGCATTTGTTCAAGGGACGGGGGTGACTGGACAGCGAAACTTCTCCCACGCCCTGCGGCCATCCCGCCACAGGTATGGCTTACCTTGTGCTGGAACTCCATGAGTTATCCAGTGGAAGGTTGCCAACCGATTTCCATCACTAAGAGCAGACGGTGGTTTCTCTAAAACCAAGAAGCCCATCATTCTCTCCAGTTCAAGACACGGACATAATGGCTGCATGAGTGAACGATTTGAGCTCCTAAGCTTCGATTATTTATAATCTTAAAGCTACGCTTCTGACGTAGTCCTACTGAGTGAGTTTGCTTCGTTATACTTGTCTTGTCAGATTTTCCTAGTTCACTCTGCTCCGAGCACGAGCTTCTAGGCCCCACTAAATTTGCAACAAGAGATTTCCTTGTAGCATGTGAGGACCCGAGTCGCAAAATAGCCAAATTAACTGGTACACCTGCCTAATACCGTGTAGGCTCCTCCAATGCACGCACAAGTGCCGCTACATCACACGGCATGGGGTCGACTAATGTCTGAAGTTGTGTTGGGGGGAATTGACATCATGAATCCTGCAGGGCTGTCCATGAATCCGTAAGAGTACAAGGGCTGGAGATCTCTTCTAAACAGGACGTTGCAAGGCATCCCAGATATGCTCTATAATGTTCATGTCTGGGGAGTTTGATGGCCAGCGGAAGTGTGTTCCTGGAGCCACACTGTAGCAATTCTGTAGTTGTCCCACTGGAACTGCCCAAGTCAGTCGGAATGCACAATGAAGTAATTGATGCAGGTGATCAAACAGGATGCTTATGTACGTGTCACCTGTCAGAGTCGTATCTCGATGCATCAGAGGTCCCATATCACTCCAACTGCACAAGCCCCACACCATTACAAGGCCTCCATCTACCTGAACAGTCTCCTGCTAACATACAGGGTCTGTGGATTCACGCAGTTGTCTCCATAGCCGTACACGCCCATCTGCTCGATACTACATGAAACGAGACACGTCCGACCAGGCAGCATGTTACCAGTCATCAGCAATCCAATGTCAGTGTTGACCGGCCCAGATGAGGCTTACAAGGGAACCTCCCCATCGCACCCCCCTCAGATTTAGTTATAAGTTGGCACAGTGGATAGGCCTTGAAAAACTGAACACAGATCAATCGAGAAAACAGGAAGAAGTTGCGTGGAACTATGAAAAAAATAAGCAAAATATACAAACTGTGAAATCGGTAAGTATCGTCATCTGCCAACATATTGTACGTAACCAACTGCAGCCATTATAAAGCACTTACGTAATGTGTATTTAATGTAAATTAGCTGCTCATTAAGTTGTAACAGTTGTACCGTGGTAAAAATTGCTGTTTTGAAGAGCGCACCGTAGCGCTTAGTGTGAGGCAGTCGCCCTCCGTTTCTGGCGGTGGCGCCGCTGTGGTAGTCGCAGCTTTTGTGTCTCCCTCTGGTTGGAAAGGGGAAAGGTTGCCTGTTCACGTGCATTTAAGGGGCGCTATGAGCTCGCCAGTCGGGTCAGTCTCTCTCCCTAGCTTGGTAGTCTGTCTCTCGTCCGCATTGTTAGGCAGTTAGGGTCTGTCTGTCGTTCGGGGTGCTAGTATGTCTGTCGTTCGGATCAACCTTTAAAGCCGGCAAAATAAGAGTCTTTCGACTCCGCCAGTAAGAGAACTCAGCGAGTGGTTGCCCGGTCGGGGCTTAGTTCCTGCATCTGAGTATGCGCGTTAGGCCGCCAGTCTGCTCGAGTTTGCTCAGGCAATGGTCAATGGAGGTTGGATTGATCGGTTGGTCGGTCGCTCATTGAGACACAAGATGACTTGTCCGTCTTGAGCGTCGGCGCATGTGAGGTCGCCACGTGAGTCCAGTGGGCCGCGGCGTATAGCGAGGGGTAGTGACTTCGCGGTCGACACGACAGCAACAGGAGTCAACCTACGACATCAGTCTGGCCGGTGCGAACTGCGACGCCGTGAGACGGGAGATCAGGACGCCTTTCTGCGTCCGTTGAAGCGGCTGACAGCGGACGGTTCGGCAGAGCGATTTGGGGGTGCTGCTCCAGGTCTTCTCGAAAAATCGCAGTTTATTAGAAGTTAAGTGATTGGTGATACCTTGTTTTATTTACTCTCGTTAAATTCTACTTGTTTTCTTGGTGAGGTCACCAGCCGTTTTGCTATGGGGTCGTCCCACCATTCTTCTCCGATTGCCCACCCGCGGGAAGGTGGTCGTTTATAAATCGGGTGGTCCGTCTTTCCCTTGTGGAGTAGGGGCGGGTAAGAGCAACCTCCAATTCGGGTTGTTCGGTAATCTCCGTATCAATCTACTGTACGTTAGTAGCTGCCTCTGTCATGTTTGTCGGATTTGGTGTGTTAACGAATTTATTGCTTGGTGTGTAACGGCCTAATTCCTGAAATATGTTTTGATCTTGCCTATCATCTTCAGAGGCAGTATCTGTGTATTGTAGAGCATCTTAACTTGTTTGGCCAAACTTGTAGAATTTTATAAAAGATTGCATTTCATGGGCTTTTATTTAAATGGCCATTTTAGTATATAAAGTTGCCACCCTTTCACCGTAAGACTTTTCTTAGAAGTTAAAATCAAGTTGCACCTTTGGTTGCAAAGTTAATATTTTAATTTTTAGTGTTTTGTACCATTTCATCCCTCCTACAGGGGTGCATAGTTTGTGCGCTTGTGTAAATTGTTAAAACTTTTAGTTTAAAGTAATCTGGTGTGTTGAAGATTTGCACCAGTATAGTCTTTCAGAGGTGCACCAGTATAGTCTTTCAGAGGCTACTGTGAGCGGTCGTAACTAGAGCCGTGTCAAAAGGCAGCCGCAAGTTTCTCTGCCCGAAAGCTGATACAGTCAAAACTTGTTTCTTTCTGCCTCTGAATAAATTGTAACTTCATATTTAGAGGGTGCTTTCTGATTATAATTTTAAATCCGCTTCTTTTCAAAAATTCTTTTAGGCACTATTAAAGCTAATAAAACTCCCATTTGTTAAAAGGAATTTGGTTATGATTTCATCAGTTACTCGCCGGCCGCGGTGGTCGTGCGGTTCTAGGCGCTGCAGTCCGGAACCGCGGGACTGCTACGGTCGCAGGTTCGAATCCTGCCTCGGGCATGGATGTGTGTGATGCCCTTAGGTTAGTTAGGTTTAAGTAGTTCTAAGTTCTGGGGGACTGATGACCTAAGATGTTGAGTCCTATAGTGCTCAGAGCCATTTGAGCCATCAGTTACTCCCTGGCAACTACTTTCATGCTTACATAGCGTGATTAAATGTGTTAATGTCCTTGATGAATGGCTAGTAAATAAAATAAACTAAGAATATTCTTTGAAAATAAATCACGGTTTAACAGTTGTCACTATAATTGTTCTTTGCTTAAAAGGCCGTGTCACTGGTTACAAGGAGAATACAGACCCAAATCATAGGTCACAAGACGTACAGCCTCTTTCTGTCAGTGTAAGACACATACATATATTAAGGAAGCACTTGATTGAGGATCGAAACAACTTTTAGTCCCAAAGGCGATAAAATTAAGAACAGTGGTAAAGTGATGCAGTAATAGATATCTCCCATGGCCATTTGGTAAATATCTACATACGTACGTATAATTTGGAGTTTGTTATAGCCTTATGTTTGCACGGACATAATATTTATCAGTTAAATGACTACGTCGCTGTTTACAAATATAGTAATCCAGTCTAACAGTGTTGATAACAAAGTATTTATATGACTTTAATACAAAAGTAAAATTAATGCATACGTCAAGAATCCGAATGACTGTAGATCGTAGATAAATCTCAGCCACAAAAAAACGATAAAACGATGATGAAGTGATATTGTGAAAGCGTTTTTGTATAACTGTTTGGTAAATATTTAGATTACTGTTTGCTAATATCAAAGATTGAATGCTAGACTGTATTAACGTTTTATAAAATGTATATCAATTATTACAGGCTAGAATTCTATAATGGGGGAATTATAAAATACAGAGGTTTTTGTTAAGTATTCGTTGTATGTAGCGTACATATCGTCACGTAAGTAAAATATTTAAAATAGTAAGACTATCAGTAGCATAAGAGTTGGACAACTGGTGGGAGATATGTGAAGGCATTTTGAAACTACACTCCTGGAAATGGAAAAAAGAACACATTGACACCGGTGTGTCAGACCCACCATACTTGCTCCGGACACTGCGAGAGGGCTGTACAAGCAATGATCACACGCACGGCACAGCGGACACACCAGGAACCGCGGTGTTGGCCGTCGAATGGCGCTAGCTGCGCAGCATTTGTGCACCGCCGCCGTCAGTGTCAGCCAGTTTGCCGTGGCATACGGAGCTCCATCGCAGTCTTTAACACTGGTAGCATGCCGCGACAGCGTGGACGTGAACCGTATGTGCAGTTGACGGACTTTGAGCGAGGGCGTATAGTGGGCATGCGGGAGGCCGGGTGGACGTACCGCCGAATTGCTCAACACGTGGGGCGTGAGGTCTCCACAGTACATCGATGTTGTCGCCAGTGGTCGGCGGAAGGTGCACGTGCCCGTCGACCTGGGACCGGACCGCAGCGACGCACGGATGCACGCCAAGACCGTAGGATCCTACGCAGTGCCGTAGGGGACCGCACCGCCACTTCCCAGCAAATTAGGGACACTGTTGCTCCTGGGGTATCGGCGAGGACCATTCGCAACCGTCTCCATGAAGCTGGGCTACGGTCCCGCACACCGTTAGGCCGTCTTCCGCTCACGCCCCAACATCGTGCAGCCCGCCTCCAGTGGTGTCGCGACAGGCGTGAATGGAGGGACGAATGGAGACGTGTCGTCTTCAGCGATGAGAGTCGCTTCTGCCTTGGTGCCAATGATGGTCGTATGTGTGTTTGGCGCCGTGCAGGTGAGCGCCACAATCAGGACTGCATACGACCGAGGCACACAGGGCCAACACCCGGTATCATGGTGTGGGGAGCGATCTCCTACACTGGCCGTACACTACTGGTGATCGTCGAGGGGACACTGAATAGTGCACGGTACATCCAAACCGTCATCGAACCCATCGTTCTACCATTCCTAGACCGGCAAGGGAACTTGCTGTTCCAACAGGACAATGCACGTCCGCATGTATCCCGTGCCACCCAACGTGCTCTAGAAGGTGTAAGTCAACTACCCTGGCCAGCAAGATCTCCGGATCTGTCCCCCATTGAGCATGTTTGGGACTGGATGAAGCGTCGTCTCACGCGGTCTGCACGTCCAGCACGAACGCTGGTCCAACTGAGGCGCCAGGTGGCAATGGCATGGCAAGCCGTTCCACAGGACTACATCCAGCATCTCTACGATCGTCTCCATGGGAGAATATCAGCCTGCATTGCTGCGAAAGGTGGATATACACTGTACTAGTGCCGACATTGTGCATGCTCTGTTGCCTGTGTCTATGTGCCTGTGGTTCTGTCAGTGTGATCATGTGATGTATCTGACCCCAGGAATGTGTCAATAAAGTTTCCCCTTCCTGGGACAATGAATTCACGGTGTTCTTATTTCAATTTCCAGGAGTGTATATACATGGACGGCATAGCTTAATACCTGCAACACGTGAATGTTTCTGTGAAAGGTGAAAATGCCCGATCGGGATTGCCAATGACGCCAGACCCTAGTCGCCTAGGGACGACAAGTTAATGCTTTAACGTTCACTTTTATTTCTCGTGTAATATAAATGTAGTACCTAATGGCTATGATTATGCTTTTACTGCACTATGGTAACACTGTATTAAGATGTCGTCCCTAGCTCGGGCTAAAATACACCATACGACCAAAAACACAGCTATAGTTTATTTAATACATTATTTTCTCAATACTGATCTGTGTAAAATTACTGAGTCAACCAACAAAACTGAGTGGGGCCTAACAGAGTTACAGTACTTCTTCAGCATGCTACCGCAGGTGATGACGCGTTGCCAGCACCTCCAGCTTCGTCAGCAAGCAGTTCCGCGCTTGAGTAATCGTATTTCATCCCCTGTCAGTTCTCTAGATATTGCCCATTTACAGATGCACAGCAGTTCATCACGTGTCCACTCGTATTTAAAACCGACCACCCTCCCACTGCAGCGTTTCCGTCACACAACGAACAGCTGATTCAAAAATTCCCTGTTGATCGCTCACAAAGTAAGCGTTTTTACAAAGATTTTTAAATACACTGGAAAGCAAACCTTAAGGTCGAAAGTAACTTTCGCATGATGTGTTGCTGCGAGTTAATATAGCTCGATGAAACTGGGACCGTACACAGAAAGAACTGCTACAGTATTGTACAGAAGGTAATTGAAGGAAGTGCGCAATGAGGCGAATAGAAATAACACTTTAATTCAAAGTTCTCGGTTTACGATGGTCTCGTCGCATTACAAATGTCGGGATACGGTTCTTAACAGGGTTTGTGATGACTGTGCGCCACAGTGCATGCTGTGCGGCGTGTTCCTATGTTTTCTGAAAGTTGGTAAGGAGTTACTGTGGAAGGCTGTTCCATTCCGGCACCAATGCTGTTGAGGACTGTGGGATGGTGGTTGGTGCATGGACGTGCGGCAGTACGTCTCCCAAATGCATTTCACAAGTGCTCGACTTAAGTCGGGAAACGGGTAGGCCAGTCCATTTGCCGAATATAATCTCTTTAAGAGCTCCCGCCCCTTTGCATTGTCATCCATTAAAATGAAGCCAGGGGACGAGTGCACCCATATAAAGCCTCGCTTGGGGAAGAGGTATAGTGTCTCAATTATTTTGACAGGTGAGTGTACTGTGTTCAAAGATTTGGAGATCAGTAAGCCCTTGCAACATTATGCCTGCCCACACCGTAACACCTGCACTATCAAAACGGTAATGTTTGACCATCTTCCTGGCTGCTTCACCTGCCCTCATATACCAAGAGTTTGGAACCCGTAATGCAGTAATTTTTTTAAGACTACTTATGAAAGAGCTATTCTCTTCCATAAATCTGGAACATCTGATGTAATGAGCTCATGTGAGCGAAGAATTGCTTAGTTTCCGTTCTAGTGGCTCCGATCTCAGTTTGACGTCAAGTTCAGTTAAAGATCTCTGTCGCAAACCGTCATATTAACTACTATGATGTCTTCCGCGCTTGTTATCTCTTTTTTACCTTTTGTTAACATTTTCTCAACTATTTAATTTTTCTGATCCTCTCTGTTGATATTGGTGCGTACACAAAGTTATGGTCACTTGCTTAATAGCGCATTCGTTCACTTTTGGAAAGCAAGACAGCAGCGATTCAGAGTGAAACGGAATCAACATGTCCTTGATAAGTTTCCTGAGCAATGTTTCACCAGATATTTGCTCACACGTCACGCAGTTCTCCTAAATTACGGGTCTGTGATTCGTTGGATCCCAGAAACATACTTGATGTGTTCCCTTTTGTCCCGAGGGGAAGAACTTTGTTGCAAAAACATGAACGCAACTTCAGTGTCATGCTCCTCAAAGCATGGTCGTAATGTCGCGTTCGCCAGTTGAATGTTTCGGGAGAAACTGATTGACAAAACATTGCGTATAAAAACATCTACTGATCCCAGACACGTAAAATATTGAGTGATATCTTTTTCTATTACGTAAGCTCCCGCTAAGATACGGATTTTCGAAGTTCAGCCTCTAAAAGGGTAAACAGTGCCTGACATTTTTTACCAAATCGATCCCCAGCCTAATATGCCGGTAGGTGATCTGGCCAATGAAGAGAACAATACATCAACAATAAGGTAACATGTAATTACGATATGTACACTTAATAATAAGCATAACTTTATATTCACTTACGTGGTGCTGACATATTCCATGAGAATAATGTTCTTGATAGCCCGCTGGCTAGCCCCGCGGCCTACCACGCTGCTTCCCGAGCGGGAAGGCGTGCCGGTCCCTGGCACGAATCCGCATAGCGGATTCGTGTCGAGGTCCCGTATGCCGACCAGCCTGTGGATGGTTCTTAAGGCGGTTTTCCATCTACCTCGGCCAGTGCGTGCTTGTTCCCCTTATTCCGCCTCAGTTACACTATATCGGCGATTGCTGCTCAAACACTGTCTCCACATATGTTTACACCATAATTACTGTACCACGCTAACATTTGAGTAACATTTGAGTTACACTCGTCTGATATGAGACTTCTCGGGGCTGCTGCGGTTAGGTGTGGGGGCGAGTCGGGGGGGGGGGGGGGAGGGGGGAGTTCATGGGGGGCCGAACCGAACAACAGCCTTGGGTTCGGTGTGGTATGGCGGTGGGGTGGGTGGGCTGCTGTGGCCTGTTGCGGGGTTGTGAGGCACTGAGGGCTACGGCGGGACGAAGCCTCTCCTTCGTTTCTAGGTCCCCGGTTAAAATACACAAATACAAATGTTCTTGATAGGAATAAATAGCCTTGAATAGTGGTACAATCCAGTAGGTCACTGACTTGTACTAATGCTTAGTAGTGTGGTCCTACGTCGAAGTAATTTGTTAGTGCCGTCTTCCATACTAATGTGGCGACAAGCCTGTAAATCTCTCGGAGCGAAGTTCAGAGTGCAGCTGCTTAAAAAGACGTGCTGGACAACGAGAGACACATGCAGTGAGGTTCTATGAATTTAGCGTTCTCTGATGGCAGGCAAGTGTTGCATCCGCATCGGAAACAGAGAGCAGTGGTGGAGAGCTAGCGGGAGGTTTAAAACTGTCGACTCCTGCATAGCTGTGAACGACGCGTGGCCCGCTGTATGCGGTCAACAAATATTCCGTCGATACCGCCACTGAAATAAACATAAAATTTTCGGGAAACATATGTATGAGTTAGGTGTCAACAAAACGAGTTTTCCATATTCAGGCCCTATCTTCCTCCTTTTTTGTTATCAAACGATTAAAGTTGACAATCTTAAAAAACGTATATAAATGCTTCACCTTTTTAATTACATTGTATATACTTTACGTATTTTTAAACCTATCTATTGAATCTCAGTCCTTGATCAAACCGAGAGACGGGGTGAATCAACAACAAACACAAGAATCCCATGGGTAATTAGTTGTGTCGCCGAAGACTGTGGTTAGCCTGGTGTCTGAGATTTCCTTCCAAAAACGTAGCTATACTGATTTATTCGCCCGGGGATAACTGCCACACTAATCCTGAAATATGGGCTTGTTCAGAAATATTTGTTCTCACCTTGGTCTTGTTGTCTTGTTAAGTCAGCACCGCTGCTTTTCATACCCTACTTATCGTCTGAGATATAGTTTGGTTGTTCTTCACAATTCGAGGGCACCATAAGCTTAATCCTATGAAGATACGAAAAATAAAATTCATGAAACAATCTGATATCGTTATAGTTGTTGCGTGAAGTCCAGACAGTTTCATCTGAGAAAAGTAACCTTTTCTCGGAATGAGGGATTGGGCCTTTACGAAAATTGTCTTGATAATTGGAAAGTCTGCTGTACAGATGTATTTCGTGGAACGATTGCTCCATCAACACTACATAAGATAACAGTTCTGAGTGCGTTCCTTATACTAGTAACTCCTGCGCAACTAAAAGCATGTTAGTACGAGACTATGTAACTTATCCCATAAAACTATGTGTAGCACTGTAAATTTTGTGCATCCTCAGTGAAACAAAGGTTTGGGGGAACAGAAATGAAAATACAGCATATTACATTCATTTTAATAGGGATGTTGAAAGGAGGAAAGAGCTGAGAGCGGGATTTCAAGACGCGTTCATAAGAAGCCCAGAAGAGATACCAAACGCTGGGAGGAAGTTGATGAGAAGATACTGACTGTACAAATCCCAAAATATGGTCACGAAATTATCATTGTAGGGGCTTATGCACCAATAAATGATGCAGAGAGCAACGCCAAAGATCAGTTTTACGAAACATTTGCGAGTGTGCTAGAGAGCAAAAGCGCATGGAAAGAAATAACTTAAATGGAAGATTTTAATGGAAAAGAAGGGATGGCCACGGTAGGGAGATAGGGGGGACACACAGTAAATAACAGTTAGGAAAGGTTAATGGATATGTCTGATACATTATCTTTGAGGGTATCAAAAGGTTCCTTTCCTCACAAGCAGATCCACAAATGTAGATAGGAGAGTCCTTCCAGAAATATCAGGTCAATAATAGACTATAGTACTCGAAATAAAAATTCCAACATAGGAACGAATGATGATAGGGTCTACCGGGGCGCGGAATGTGGCTCAGATCACTTCTTATTAGGTGCAAAGATGATAATAATATCTAAGGGTCGGGTACTATGAAATGCAATTTAAATAGTTTGAAACATGGTTGTCAAACAAAGTGAGACACTTAGAAGAAGGAATGACGGAGCACATGCACGAATTAATTAGAAAATGCGGACATGAAACAGCAACTGAGACACTTAGGCAGGAGGATTAAGAAGGTAAGTGACACCAATAATGATGGATTCAAACCACTGAAGAAAAAGTAAATCTAAAAAATGCGTTGTTGATTACTGGTTGAGAACAGGGAACAAACGTGATAGTCCTGTGTATATTAGAATGGTGAACAGAGGAGTAAAAAAGGTCGCTGCAAGGAAAAAGATTGCATGAACGAGCAGAGAACTAGCATTTTCAAGGGCTGCTAATAGATGAATGGACAAAGTACAAGGAAATAAAGTGGGAGGTGAAGGACAATCTAGATGGTGTGTAGATAGAAAAAATAACTGCGAAAGATGTACTGAAGATGGCTACACAAATGAAAATGGAGAAATCACCTGGACAGGAAAATGTACCAGCAGAATTAGTAGGTTATGGCCCAAGCATTCCGAATGAATATTTAAACAGTTCATTTAATAAAAATAAGTGATATTGGGAAGAAATTCCAGCAAAGAGGAACTTAGAGCATCAGAGTCCCCGTACATAAAAAAGATTGCAAGAAAGTGTGCAGCAGTTATAGAGGCACAAGGGTCAGAAGTCTATTTGGCAGGCTCTAGAGGAGGGGTTTAAAATAAAAAAATGGAGAAGACTGTAAATGAAGTGGAAAACTATGTGGCTCTAGAAGAGCAGTTCAAATAAAGATAACTTCTTTAACCTGTGACAGATTATGGAGAAGAGATTGGAGATGAATCCAAGCAGTCATTCGATCTACATAAATCTTGAGAAAACGCTTGACACAGTGTTACTAAAGCTATTGTTAGAATTGGTGTGGTTAGGGTGACAGTAAAAAATTTATATAAGACGTCTCATAAACCTTGAATTGGATATAGTTACACTTAACCAGCTTAATGCGCTGTTGAGCGGTAGGATTGAGCCAGAAGGCAAAAAAGCAGCGTTCATAGTTGAAAAGGTGCATCATCTTTTGTTTAAATAAAAGTCAACAACCTTCTGACGTCAGTAAAATAGCTTTTAAAAACAAGTAACAAATTAAAGGATTTATCAAATATTAACGAGGAAATGAAATTGGAAATTGATATTAGCAAGAGATCTTTTAAATCATTAGGAAACTCAGCAATTTGTCAAACGACGGGCATCTGAATTCAGCCAAGCTACATATTAATAATCAAAACATTAACATTTACAAAATCTTTCAATTCGTTTTCAAATATAAAAACTTACATGACTGCAGCAGATTTGGTAACAATTAAAAGTAGACACACAAGTGATTCCTCACGTCCGTTAGTGACATAGGTAGAGAACCAGGGGAAGTTATACAAATACAATTTATTCCCACGACAAGCAGCAAACCCGATGGACAGGGTGGGCAGTGGGAACTCGCCAACCACGAGTGTGCTGGTGCATGGGGCAGGTCCTGCACAACGTCAACAACGTGAGATTAGCAACGAACCTTAGAAAACTACTAACAGTGCACTGCTTTACATAGGACGGCACGTATTCCATTATAGAACAATTTAAGAGAAAAACATGTAAGTAGGCTGTTTAGATTTTTATGCTGGTAGTGCCACGTACCGCTCTGTGTGAAAATCACTGAGTGTGCTGTGTGCAGTCTGTGGCTGGTTTGCATTGCTGGAATATTTGCTATTGTAGTGGTGGGCAGTTGGATGTGAACAGCGCGTAGCGCTGCGCAGCTGGAGGTGAGCCGCCAGCAGTGGTGGATGTGGGAAGAGAGATGGCAGAATTTTGAGAACGGACGATCTGGACGTGTGTCCATCAGAAAGAGTAAATTTGTAATACTGGATATCACAAACTATATATATATATATATATATATATATATATATATATATATATATATATATATATATATATATGATGACTTTTGCATATTATGAAGGTAAATATATTTTTGTTCTCTATCAAAATCTTTCATTTGCTAACTATGCCTATCAGTAGTTAGTGCCTTCAGTAGTTAGAATATTTTATTTAGCTGGCAGGATTGGCGCTCGCTGTATTGCAATAGTTCGAGTAATGAAGATTTTTGTGAGGTAAGTGATTCGTGAAGGGCATAGGTTAATGTTAGTCAGGGCCATTCTTTTGTAGGGATTATTGAAAGTCAAATTGCGTTGCTCCAAAAATATTGTGTCTCAGTTTAGAGTTGATCAGAATAAGTAAAGAGAGAAATGTCTGAGTGCTTTCAGTTCTGTTCAGCTCTTTGAAAATCAAATAACGTAGAGGATTTCCAGCACTGTCATTTATAAAAATTTTCTAAGGGGAGGTTTCATACATAAATAAATAAAAACATTTGCTCAGTCAGGCGAATATGGTGATAAGCAACAAAGCACTTAACAACTGGATAGCACTGCAGGAATTAGCAAACCAATAAAGCTTAAGTGCCCCCAAAATTGACTGACAAACATATACTTTTACTAATTATGCAACAGGAACATTCATAAAACACTATTCTGAAATGAAAGGAAATTCAAACTCGCTGATTTCTAACATGTTTTGCAGTAAGACATTAGTCATAAGTAACGAAGCGGGCAGCTGTTACTAACGTAAAATCCACTATTTCAGACAGCTATGCAACCGAACCTCAGATAAACTTAGTTTACCATGAAACGTCCCCTTAGAAAAATTATTGAATTATTGTGCTGATAAATCTCTTACATTATTTGATGTTCAAACCGCTGAACGTACTCAGACATTTCGCTCTTTACCTATTCTAATCAACACTAAACTGACACACAATATTTTTTAGCGCAACGCAATCTGACTTTCAGAAATCCCTACAAAAGAATGGCCCCGACTAACATTAACCTATATGTTTCACAAATCACTTACCTCACAAAAATCTTCGTTACTCGAACTACTGCAATACAGCGAGCGTCACTACTGGCAGCTAAATAAAAGATTCAAACTACTGAAGGCACTAACTACTGATAGGCATAGTTAGCAAATGAAAGATTTTGATAAAGAACAAACAATGTATTTACCTTAAAAGTGTTCAAAAGTCATAATATATATAGCAGTTCATGACATCCATTCTTATAAATGTACTGTTTCTGATGGGCACACGTCCAGATCATCTGCTCTCAAAAATCCGCCATCTCACTTCCCCACATCCACCACTGTTGGCGGCTCACGTCCAACTGCGCAACGCTACGCGCTGTTAACAGCTAACTGCCCAACACTACAATAGCCAACAACAATGCAAACCAGCCACAGACTGCACGCAGCACAGCCAGTGATTTTCATACAGAGCGCTACGTGGCGGTGGCATTACCAATGTAATAACCTAAATAGCCTACTTACAACCAGACTGCACTTAAGAAACGGAGTGAAAAAGTACATTCTCTTTTTAGCAGAATATAACGTAGAAAATTCAGGACGGGTCAACTAACAACCCCTCAAAAATATTTTACAAATACTTAACTAAAACGATTACAGCGAGAAGGCACTCTGAATGAATTATACTAACCCTACTAAAATGTCTTGCAAACGTTTAACTAAAGTGATGACAGTGAAAAGGCAGCCTGATTAAGTTAGGCTTCAATCTACTTAAACCGGCCGCTGTGGATGAGCGGTTCTAGGCGCTTCAGTCCGGAACCGTGCTGCTGCTACGATCGCAGGTTCGAATCCTGCCTCGGGCATGGATGTGTGTGATGTCCTTAGGTTGGATAGGTTTAAGTAGTTCTAAGTGTAGGGGACTGATGACCTCAGATGTTAAGTCCAATAGTGCTTAACGCCATTTGAACTGTACTTAAAAGGAAGAACAATACACACTTCTGCCTTGAACTTGGTCCACGGTATGCCATTCGAAATATGACCAATGTAAACAAGCAGTTATAATTAACGTAACTCCACCAGCTCTGTGACACAGACCACACAACTTCTACACATGTCACAAACAGTTGCGACTAACGTCTGTAATGAGAAAGAGTTCTTTCCATTAAAGCAAACTTCATTTCTTTCGGAGCGAATCCCATTAGCAGCAAACACAGCAGACCTTCCTGGAAGGAGAAACTAGCCGCAACACTACGACTTTAACCAAACATGGCGCAGAAGCCACAGAAAGGGTCTCACCAAAATATTTATGAGAAGGTAGCGAAGTGGCACTCAAAATCTCCACACGCTTGGCAGAGGCAAATTTCCAGAGTACCATCGCCAGTATAGCCAATCGGAAACACCGTCTCTGCGGTATGTCTGTGCTCTGCAAAAGCCGTTTACTATTGGCTCCAGACAACGGGTGTGAACCGGCCTATCGTCCCGCAAGTGCTCCTAGCAATTCGGTCCACAAATTCTGTCAATCTTCTTGCTAATCAAAACCCCTCGCGTGGAGAACGACCAAAGATAATGCCCCACTACCGCGATCCCCCCATGAAACATGGACCTTGCCGTTGGTGGGGAGGCTTGCGTGCCTCAGCCATACAGATGGCCGTACCGTAGGTGCAACCACAACGGAGGGGTATCTGTTGAGAGGCCAGACAAACATGTGGTTCCTGAAGAGGGGCAGCAGCCTTTTCAGTAGTTGCAGGGGCAACAGTCTGGATGATTGACTGATCTGGCCTTGTAACATTAACTAAAACGGCCTTGCTGTGCTGGTACTGCGAACGGCTGAAAGCAAGGGGGAACTACAGCCGTAATTTTTCCCGAGGACATGCAGCATTACTGTATGATTAAATGATGATGGCGTCCTCTTGGGTAAAATATTCCGGAGGTAAAATAGTCCCCCATTCGGATCTCCGGGCGGGGACTACTCAAGAGGACGTCGTTATCAGGAGAAAGAAAACTGGCGTTCTACGGATCGGAGTGTGGAATGTCATATCCCTTAATCGGGCAGGTAGGTTAGAAAATTTAAAAAGGGAAATGGATAGGTTAAAGTTAGATATAGTGGGAATTAGTGAAGTTCGGTGGCAGGAAGAACAAGACTTTTGGTCAGGTGATTACAAGGTTATAAATACAAAATCAAATAGGGCTAATGCAGGAGTAGGTTTAATAATGAATAAAAAAATTGGAGTGCGGGTTAGCTACTACAAACAGCATAGAGAACGCATTATTGTGGCCAAGATAGACACAAAGCCCATGCCTATTACAGTAGTACAAGTTTATATGTCAACTAGCTCTGCAGATGAAGAAATTGATGAAATGTATGACGAGATAAAAGAAATTATTCAGGTAGTGAAGGGAGACGAAAATTTAATAGTCATGGGCGACTGGAATTCGTCAGTAGGAAAAGGGAGAGAAGGAAACATAGTAGGTGAATATGGATTGGGGGGAAGAAATGAAAGAGGAAGCCGCCTTGTAGAATTTTGCACAGAGCATAACTTAATCATAGCTAACACTTGGTTCAAGAATCATAAAAGAAGGTTGTATACCTGGAAGAATCCTGGAGATACTAAAAGGTATCAGATAGATTATATAATGGTAAGACAGAGATTTAGGAACCAGGTTTTAAACTGTAAGACATTTCCAGGGGCAGATGTGGATTCTGACCACAATCTATTGGTTATGACCTGCAGATTGAAACTGAAGAAACTGCAAAAAGGTAGGAATTTAAGGAGATGGGACCTGGATAAACTGAAAGAACCAGAGGTTGTAGAGAGTTTCAGGGAGACCATAAGGGGACAATTGACAGGAATGGGGGAAAGAAATACAGTAGAAGAAGAATGGGTAGCTCTGAGGGATGAAGTAGTGAAGGCAGCAGAGGATCAAGTAGGTAAAAAGACGAGGGCTAATAGAAATCCTTGGGTAACAGAAGAAATATTGAATTTAATTGATGAAAGGAGAAAATATAAAAATGCAGTAAATGAAGCAGGCAAAAAGGAATACAAACGTCTCAAAAATGAGATCGACAGGAAGTGCAAAAGGGCTAAGCAGGGATGGCTAGAGGACAAATGTAAGGATGTAGAGGCTTGTCTCACTAGGGGTAAGATAGATACTGCCGACAGGAAAATTAAAGAGACCTTTGGAGAGAAGAGAACCACTTGTATGAATATCAAGAGCTCAGATGGCAACCCAGTTCTAAGCAAAGAAGGGAAGGCAGAAAGGTGGAAGGAGTATATAGAGGGTTTATACAAGGGCGATGTACTTGAGGACAATATTATGGAAATGGAAGAGGATGTAGATGAAGATGCAATGGGAGATAAGATACTGCGTGAAGAGTTTGACAGAGCACTGAAACACCTGAGTCGAAACAAGGCCCCGGGAGTAGACAACATTTCATTAGAACTACTGATGGCCTTGGGAGAGCCAGTCATGACGAAACTCTACCATCTGGTGAGCAAGATGTATGAGACAGGCGAAATACCCACAGACTTCAAGAAGAATATAATAATTCCAATCCCAAAGAAAGCAGGTGTTGACAGATGTGAAAATTACCGAACTATCAGTTTAATAAGTCACAGCTGCAAAATACTAACGCGATTTCTTTACAGACGAATGGAAAAACTGGTAGAAGCGGATCTCGGTGAAGATCAGTTTGGATTCCGTAGAAATGTTGGAACACGTGGGGCAATACTAACCTTACGACTTATCTTAGAAGAAAGATTAAGGAAAGGCAAACCTACGTTTCTAGCGTTTGTAGACTTAGAGAAAGCTTTTGACAACGTTAACTGGAATACTCTCTTTCAAAATCTGAACGTGGCAGGGGTAAAATACAGGGAGCGAAAGGCTATTTACATTTTGTACAGAAACCAGATGGCAGTTATAAGAGTCGAGGGGCATGAAAGGGAAGCAGTGGTTGGGAAAGGAGTGAGACAGGGTTGTAGCCTCTCCCCGATGTTATTCAATCTGTATATTGAGCAAGCAGTAAAGGAAACAAAAGAAAAATTCGGAGTAGGTATTAAAATTCATGGAGAAGAAGTCAAAACTTTGAGGTTCGCCGATGACATTGTAATTCTGTCAGAGACAGCAAAGGACTTGGAAGAGCAGTTGAACGGAATGGACAGTATCTTGAAAGGATATAAGATGAACATCAACAAAAGCAAAACGAGGATAATGGAATGTAGTCAAATTAAATCGGGTGATGCTGAGGGGATTAGATTAGGAAATGAGACACTTAAAGTAGTGGTGTATTTTATAAATGACAGTGCTGGAAATCCTCTACGTTATTTGGTTTTCAAACAGCTGAGCAGAACTGAATGTACTCAGACATTTCTCTCTTAGTTATTCTGATCAACATTAAACTGACACACAATATTTTTGGCGTAACGCAATCTGACTTTCAATAATCCCTACAAAATAATGGCCCTGACTAACAATAACCTATACCTTTCATGAATCACTTACCTCACAAAAATCTTCGTTACTCGAACTACTGCAATACAGCGAGCGACAATACTGCCAGCTAAATAAAAGATTCTAACTACTGAAAACACTAGCTACTGATAGGCATAGTTAGCAAATGAAAGATTTTGATAGAAAATAAACAATGTTTTTACCTTGATAATATTCAAAAGTCATCATATATCATATATATATATCATATATCAGTTCGTGATATCCAGTATTAAAAGTTTATTCTTTCTGATGGACACACGTCCAGATCTTCCACTCTCAAAATGCTGCCATCTCTCTCTCAACATCCACCTCTGCTGGCTGCTCCTCCAACTGCGCAACGCTACGCGCTGTTCACATCCAACTGCCCAACACTACAATAGCGAATATTGCAACAATGCCAACCAGCCACAGACTGCAAACAGCACAGTCAGTGATTTTCATACTGAGCGCTACGTGGCGTTACCAACATAAAAACCTAAACAGCCTACTTACAAGTTTTCTACAGAAGTGCTTCTTTCCGAGAATGGTGTACTTTATTGCATTTAGGATAAGTTCCATTTCATTTAGGCTATCGTAAAGACTGATGGTGAAATCTACGTCTCGAACCGTGTAAACTGTAAAGCTGCAGAAAAGTACGAGTAACTGCTAGGCTCTTATGTAATAATCTGACCAGTTACATTCCATCCGTGGAATTTCCTTACAGCATGGAAGTTCAACGTATTTATCTCCGGGCAAGCATTATGGCGACGTCCCAATATAGCAACGTCGACTGTGGACACCAATCATACAACTACCAAATAAAATGAAATACAGATTTAAAATAACTATGGAAGAAATAAAAACAATCTTAAAACGTAAAGAAAATGGACTCGAATGACGTCGCTCGCTACCGAATGTTTTTATTTCAAATAGCAGAGCAAACGGTGACAGCTTATCTCTTCTTTATAACTTTATAACTTTTTCTTTTTAACATAATAGTTGCAACACAGATACAACTCTGCATAGTCACCATCTGAGGAACCGAACAATTTGCTTTACAATACGCTAGGCTATTGTGGACTCTCTCTTAACTGACGGTGTATGACAATAACATCACAACGTTTACTGACCCGCCATTGATGATCGAGTTGTTTGGACCAACCAGTTTAACAAACGCCATTCTATCATATCAGTTTGTTATTCTGAAGTACAATTTATGAACGAAGAAATTAATTTTTTCAAATTTCATGCCGAAATACGTTAATGTATTTTCTTCCTCTCTCCCTTCGTCTACTACAGGACGTATTTCATCAACATCTACTTTACCGTGATTTGTTGCAACCATAAAATCGAGGGAATAGCATTACATTTAAATTTGGAAAGTAATTGAATGTTTAGGAGAAAACTAAGCCAGTATAACATTTTTACTTACGTTTTTTATTTCGCTTGTGTCTGTAGTGTTAGTTCATTTTGTCATCTTCAACACTATTGTGTGCAGAATGCCTAATAGCAAGGAACAGAAATCTGAAGAGAACTTACTGCAGTGACCGAAAACACGATTCCGACGTTACTTAATTCTGTCGAGCCGGCTCAGCACAAAATCGAGATGAAAATATTATTGTTGAATCGCATATAAAGAGAGTATCAAGTGTTTTCAGCCGGCATAGCTGGCACCTTAGTGATTCAGTGGGCATGTCGACGTAAAGGACTCACCCACTTGTAGTCTTCATCTAAATGTTCTGTATATCTGAAGTAGTTAATTCGAGGATTTTGCGTGTGCCTTTCTCCTTTCAGTACCGCTATCGTTTAAGGAAATTCAGCACGTCACGTAACACGATACACGACGAACGTTACATAAATAAGGTAACACAATTCTTCAGTCTAACTGTTGAAGTAGCGCCTCATTAGTTTCATAAATTTTCCATGGCCTATTTCCAAATACTGAGTGCATGAAATGAGGCTACCGAACAGTTCCAAACCATAATGATAATGTGTAGTATGTCATTCACGTCTGTCGGACACAATAAAGCTTTCATCAAAGACTTTTTTGGTACACTACATTCGCATCGAATCAAGCATCCTTACTGAAGACTCCCACTGATTTGTATTGATAGGGAGACATCAGAAATCTCGCTACGTGGGAAGTATTAGGAAAACATGTTAGCACAATAGTCTTTGCCTTTAATTAATTATGGAAGAATTATCTCAACGTATTTCCCAATACATAGCATTTACCTTTATGACTTCAGTTACCATATTCTTCATAGACTCTGCTAACAACTGACGAGACCGGGCAAAGTAGTTTATGTCTTCTAAGAAGTAATAGCAGAAGCGACAGCAAAACTGTCACCCAGTGGCCAGAAAAGCAAAAATTGTCCCTACACCTTCAAACTCCAACAAAACCTCTTCCCTTTTCCATTCCCTGGTTAGTTTCCATGGAATTCAGTTTCTTGCAGAAACGCTGCTGGCAGAGCGTTTCGCTTTATCTTCTCTAGCTGTCAAACAAAACGCGAGGAATGATTCTAGGAATTACTATCAGAATTTTTCGCGACTCTGTCGAGCAGTGGTTGCGGGCTGCACAAAAATCAAACCAGTAAACCGTCCTCTGCCCTACAAGTACGCTCAAACGAGTTGTTGATTTTTCCGTACGTCCAGCTTATACACTGCCCCGCAGTGTTTGCTTGAAATGAAACGCAGCATCAGGCAAACTGTCCGATGCATTCAGCACCGTTGTTTTACTTCTGCGTCTGTATTTTTCGTGTTTGTTGACTGAAGTTGTGCCATCACGATGTGTGTGACGTTTCCCCCTTGCTTTTCTTTATACCAGCATCAGAACGCACTGAAGTACGCTTGCCTGTCGACTAAATATAGAATGCATCACAGTATCGCTGAACGAAAATTTATGTAAATACACAGGACTTTATTCTCAAAAGTTACGTATGTCTTTCTGTAATCCGTTTTTATTCCACAGGTCACAGCAATATATGCCAGATTCACATCTGATTTTGCTCCACTGCTATTATTTTCTCGCCATAGGGGCAGAGAAGCAATTATGTCGTTGTGGCACATTAGTAATAGCGGTCAGCGGCCGTAGACACAAGGCCGAGAATGACATTCAAATCTGCTACCGCACAGGTCATATCAAGAAGTTGAGAGCCCATTAAGATTGAAATGTGATTGGTACTTTTATCATTTTTCATTCAGACACCATAATAAGCTGGATACAAAATCATATGCGGCGTACGTAAGTAGACGAGTTACCTTTTCAATACTCGCAAACAGCAGTGCAGACTTAAGATTCTAAGACCTGTCACCTAGACAACAAGCAAAAATTAGTATTCAAGCTAAGAGCTCCAGGCGATAAATACATAGCGCAATTATTTGCCACAACGTCATAATTGCTTCTCTGCCCCTATGGCGAGAAAATAATAGCAATGGAGCAAAATCAGATGTGAATCTAGCATATATTGTTGTGACCTGTGGAATAAAAATGGATTAACGCCTGATTAGAAAGTTAGTGTGCCATTTTGGCCACCAATACGAAAAGCAAACTTTACTAATGAAATGATCTAGAAAGAAAAACTGAGCACTATCACTACGTAACAGTATCTTTATCTGATTAATTTACCTTTATGATCTAGTGGATATTATAAGTCACTCTTTAAATAATGTCTACAGGAGATTGTCAGAATATATTACCAACAGCGCGTATCCACACAAGTTCCTACACAGTACTCATCAGTGGTATAACGAACATTATAACGAAGGAGTGTTATTTAAGCAGTACCATTCAGTTATTTCTTTCTTTTATTTTCTTTAAAACCGAATTACTACGGATAATAACTTACGTTATTAGTAATATTACACCACACAGAATGTCAGAATCTTTTACATTAACAATTTCTAATTGTTCATTTCATTTGACGCCACAGATCTTTGTCCGCTAACAACACTATTTTCTGCCTCTCAGTGTAGTGGTGTATTGTTTTTAAATAGTGATATTTATTTCCCTGATTTAAGCGTTAATACGCTGCCATAAGTCGGCCCCTGATCACACTCATCTTTGCTTGTAGTGGAAGAATTTTTGCCAACGCGAGGCTCGTCAGTAGCGTCCCTTCATGTATTTGTTGACCGCTGTGAGAAATATAGTATGCAGGAAAAATAAAATTATTGACATGTCAGAAACTAGTCATGTGTCGGGAACCATGGCTTGCTAAAAAAAAAATGAAAATGAATAAAGTAGGTAAAATAAACATGAACTGTCTGTACAGGTCCCTCACAAGCATACTGTACAATGCAGTAAAGTTTATTTTTACTTTTCTATAAAACACCTGTTTATCCGCTTGTTTACTGCTGTCTTATATTCTACCTAATCTTTTGACTTCTACATAGCTATTACTCTCAACGTTTGCGTTTTATACTCGCTGTATGTTCCTATTCTTCCCTTTTGCTGCACCTTCCAGAACCAATTTAACCATTTCTAGATGCCGTAGCGGATGCCCCTTGTTCTGGTATCTTCCGTAGTATTCTTCCTTCTCTATATGAATCACTACTCCTTCATTTCACACTGTCTGTCAACTTAATTGGTAACGTTATTCACGAGTATCAGAGTTCAAATGTTTCAAATTGCTTCTACTTGGGATTTGTGATGGACCTCGTTTCACTTCGACCCTACACTGAATTCCACACGTGCATCACTAGGAGTTATTTCACTAACGAAAACTGTTTTCGCCTCTGTCAATATAGCTTCCATATCTTCATTGCTTCGGCTATACTTCCCACCATGTACTGTGTCCTTTCCTGGATTGATGTTAAGCGAGCCGTTACACTGCATCCTGCTACTCTTCATGACCTTCGCAAGTGGTATATTTATCCTTAACCTACACGTTTCGATGAACAGAACAAGAGTGGCGTTAAGCTGCACCCCACCTTATACCCTTTTAGACGCTAACTCCTCAGTTTGGTCAAATATTTGAGTGGAGAAAAACCAAGGCTCCGTAGGATTTGCACAATGATTTAATGATCGAATTTTCATAGTTAAACGAAAACTGGGAAATGGACTAATGGGATAACAAATTGACCAGCGAGAGTTCAAATTTTGTAAAAAGAAGTACTTTGCTTTAATTTAATCAGGGCAATAAAGAAAAACTGAGAGATAAGAGGGAGCACTGAAATATTCCACGAACAATTGCTCCTAGCTATGTAGTTGAAGTGTTGAGTGGCTTATCTCTTAAGGCCTACCTACAGTATTTTGCGCATTAATAGTAACATTGGTACAGAAATTATTAAATTCTTTCTTTCATGTTGAAAAATACAATAAATATGAAATTACCGCGTAAACTGGAAATTTGATGGTTTTTGTTGATATATGTTTTACAAATAATAGAGTATTAACGATGATTAAATGTATTATATTCCATATTTCTGAACAAAAGCGTAAAATAAAAAAATGAAGAAAAGCGGTCAAATTGACGCGTTTCCTGTACATGATTTCGAGTATCGTCCAAAGGCGCGTCAAATGTTTCTTTTAACTCTTTGTACTTCTAACACTTACACAAGCCATTTCATGAAACATTCAACAATTTTTTCATTCTTTTATTTTTTATTTTGCGTTCCACATTTATTGCAGCCTTTTTTTGTTTGGTTGGTACTTAGGTTATTGGTGCGTCTCCGTAATATTTTATGGGCTGTGGATATTTCATTCCATCTTACCTTGTGATTTCACGTTCGTAGCTTCGTAGTCAGCTTTGCTGATTGCCATACCGGGCACACTGCTTCGATTCCCGTCTCTGGAACGGACTTTTCCTTATTGTGAGAACTGGAATGGCGTTTACCCAACCTCGTGATGCCAAATGAAGAGCTGCTTGATTGAGAAGGAGTAGCACCACCTGGTCTGCGAATGCAACAACGGCCGGAAGTGCAGTGCGCTGATCCCAGAACCGTCCACACCGTACCTCAGTGATGAGATTCACTAAAGATGACACGGCGGTCGATCGGAGGTGATTTGTTCGCCAGTGGACAGAGCTGCGTTGCTTTCCCTTTTGTTTACCTTGTAGAAAGCTTTTTATAGGTTACGAAGGCATGGTTTTCTTTTTTTTCTGAGCCTTCCACTACAAATCCCCTTGTCAGAATTACGTGTCAGTTACCTATCCAATTCCAGAAATTAAACTGACCTTCGTCCAGGACGTTTTCAACACTTCTTTCTCTTCTCTCTTGTAATACTATGATCAACAGATAACAAGTGTGTCTTCCGAGACAAATCATCCGACAGCTTTCACATTTATCAGCAAGTGTTTCCTTTGGATATGCGATGACATTCGTATTTATCAGTCTGTTGCTAAGCTATCCAGGTTTAAGTTTTACTGCTTTACAACGTTCATTATCCGTCGCCCCGACTACCTCTGAAATCGAATTTCAATGCTTTACTTCCTTGTACGTAACCGGCCCACTTCCTAAGAGAGCCTCCACATCCACATCTACATATTATTATGGGCCGCTTCTTTTTCTTACGGCATCTAAACTTTAAGGACTGTGAAGAACTGTCGACAGCTGCTGGATCCGAAAGGCACAAAACCATATATTTTATTGACAGGAGAAGGAATAACTTGCTCAATACTATATTACGTTAAAGAAGAAAAGATTTTGTGATCCAGCAACTGTTACGTGGATCCAGCCCACATTCGTGTAAGTGTATTCATTCAGCCAAAGTGACCAGGTGTGAAGCAGAAAGAAAAATATATTACCGAGTTGTAACTGGCCATTTATAAATTCCATTCATGAAACACATCTCCATAATTATCTACGATAAACTGAAAAATCTACAAAATATACGAGTCCCCTTATCGTTGAATACTCTGCTAAAGTACACGTCTGGGAAAAGTATCATTTTAAACTGTTTTTGATGGTTGTGACCGTCCCTTCAACAGCAACGTTTAACTTCAGATAACAAGTTCTTCACACGTAGTTCGTAACTGTCTGAGGAAAATGCTGGAAAGTTTAACGAAATCAGTTGTCAGCTCGACGTTTACTTCCAAACAACTGCACGAGAATATAACTGAAGTTCACCGGTAAAGTTCAGATTTTCTCTCCGAGGAGTGAACCTGCAACGAAAAGTTATCATCTGATATTGACTTGGCAGCTAGTCTTCTCTACAGCCGTTCCTCTCGGCACACTGATTTGAACGAATGTTGCACGGTAACAATGATAACTATTGATGCGATTAAAACACAGTCTTAATTTGAAATCATTCATTGTTCTAAATTACAGTCATTGCAACTAATCGATCCTCAAGCTAAGCATACATGAAATGTCAAGAATCATAAACGAGGTCATAGCTAACCTATTTATTTATGTTTTTAAAGTACAATGCAAGTTCCAGTTTAGTACTCTGTTCATTGCTTTATTCCAGGCACAGCTATTCGTCACATTGGTGTTATATAACAAATTACCATCTAAAGTTTGAGTACTCAAAACCTTTATTTTTGAATGACACAATTGAAATTTTTATGAACGAAGCCTTCAAGATAGCTTAATATATTTTCTTTGATTTGAAAGTTCGGCTACTGCTATCTTTAGGTCAAACTTAGAGCTCGTAAATCTAATTTCATTGTTAGTTGCAATAAAACCAATGCCCAAATCGGACTCCCTGATTACGAAGATTATAAGTTTTGTGATGTAATTTGAGACATTGAGTGCAATATTTTCGTCACTATTTGAAAGACTGTTTTAGAAGTTGTAGTTACATGAATTTGTTCTCTGATTGGCTTCGTGGTTGAGTAATGTGTCGTCCGCATTAGAGAGATTTGACACATCAAAAGTATTTATTCATTCCAACAGTCAGAAAATTATTCTAGTATTATATTTGCGAATATGGGGTCGTGTTTATATAAAAAGAGCGATTCAGTTGGTATAGCGTAATGAAAACCTTTCGTTTTGTATCACAAAGTGAACATATGAGCATTTTTTAAAAGAAGAATGAATAACTCAAGATAACATTTTATGCAAAACTCCTTTCTGTTTCAACCTATTGTAATCTGTCGATCTGAAGTTACAGTGCTGCTTATCTAGCGTAAATTGTGATTGCTGACATACACCAGATATATAGAAATATTTATCTCATAGCAAAAGGTAGACAATACAACAAATGAAGCAGGTAAATGAAATATAGACGGCTAAATGTGAGACTGACAGAATGGCTAAGGAGGAATGGCTAAGGACAAATACAACGCTGCGGTTACATACATGACTATTAGATAAGTAGATGCCGCCTATAGGAATATTGAGGAGACATCTGGAGAAAATAGAAGCAGCTGTATGAATATCAAGTGTTTATTTGGCAAGCCTGTATCAGGCAAAGAAGAGAAAGCTGAAAGGTGGAAGGAGTATATACAGGGTCTAGATAAGGAAAATGCACCTGAGGACAAAATTATAGAAGGAGAAGGGGAAGATAAGCAGACACTTGACACTGACTGAAGATTTGGAAATAGCACTGAAAGACCTATACGGAAACAAGGCCCAAAAGAGTAGACGACGTTCCCTCAGAATTGTAGAGGTTCTTGGAAGCTTCAGCCACGACAGAACTGTTGCAAATGGTGTGCAAGATGTATGAGACAGGGGAAATGCCCTTAGAGTTCATGAAGAATGTAATAATTCCTGTTACAGAGAGGGCAGGTGCTCACAGGTGTGAATATCACTAAACCATGAGTTTAATAAGTCATAATTGCGAAATATTCGCGCGAATTACAGAAATCTGGTAAAAATGATAGAAATACTCCTTAGGGAAATGTAAGAACAAATGAGACAATACTGACACTACGTCTACGTTGAAAGCCAGACCAACATTCCTAACATTTTTGAATTTAAAAATGCCGTTAAAAATGTTGACTGGGCTAGACTCCTTGAAGTTTTGAAAGTAGTTGGAAGTGAAAGTTTATTTACAGGTTGTAAAGAAATCAGACTGCATCTATAGTAGTAGAAGAGCATAATAGGGAAACATTAGTAGAAAAGCGAAGGGGTCAGATTTGTGGCTTGTTCCCGACGTTACTCAGTCCTACGAAGATAAAGCAATAAAGAAAACCTAGGAAAAATTTAGAAAAGGAATTTCAGGTCGAAGAAATAAAATCTTTTTGGTTTCCCGATAATATTGGGATTTCCTGTTAGATGCAGCAGGACTCGGAGAACCAGTTGAATGAAATGGGCTGTGTTTTAAAAAGAGGTTATAATATGAAAATGAACAAAAGGAATGTAATTGAATTACATCAGGCGATCCTGAATGAATTGCGTTTGTAAGTGGGAGACTAAAAGTAGTAGATGCGTATTGCTGTTTCGGCAGCAAAATGACTGACGAACTTGAGTAAAGAGGATGTAAATTGTAGACAAACAATAACAAAACAAATGTTTATGGAAAAGAGAAATTTGTTGACATCAAATACAAATTTGTTTGTTAGAAAGTAGTTTAATCATATATGTATGTGGAGTCTTGCCTTGAACGAAAGTGAAACGTGGACAGAACACTTTTCAGACAGAGAATAGAAGCTTTTGAATTGTGATACATCAATGCTGACGACTAGATAGTTAGATCGAATAATCAATGATGAGGTAGTAAATCGAACGGAAAAGAACAGATATTTGTATCACTGCTTGACTAAAAGTGGACATCGATTGATAAGACACGTCCTGAGGCGTCATAGAACTATCACTTTGGTAATGGAGGTAAGCGTCAGAAGTAAAGTGTAGACGGAGACCAAGGCTTGAATGTTGAAGTATACTTAAATGGATGTCAGTTATGCAGAGATGCAGAGACGTGCACGGGACAGAGAAGCGTAAAAAGGCGCATCAAACGATCTTCCGACTGAAGAGCAGAACAAAACAATAAATCTTGTAATACCAAGATGTTATAGACTGAAATTTGTTAGACTGAGTGAAGAGGTGTGCTTTCCCTGCTAATTTAACTCTGATTTTGTTGTTTATGTTTACACTCTTAAAGCTTAGAATATAATGTGCTTTGACAACTTTTTGTGAATTTCGTTTAAATGTCCTATTCACCACTCTCGCGAGATAGTTGGCCCCTGTTATCCCTGCTACCTGCATACCTGTTTTGAACGTTGGATTCCTCCACAATTCCTCTCCTTAGTGAAAACATTGAATGCGGGGCGAAATGGTAGTTGCACATTCAAGTCATATTGCACGAAAATAAATGGAAAGCATTGCTTTGTTGGTGAAATGAGGCCACTTGGATCTGCGGAGTACGGTGATCTTTGTAACAGATTAAATTATAAAAATCAATGACTTCGTTACGTATTAATGCTGAAGCTGCAGCTCCGTCTAGTGGCTGTATAGGGCAGTCCAGTACCGACTGATCACCGTGTCATACTCTGCCAATGGCGACATTCTGATTCTGTATGGAGGCTTGTTGCGTCTTGCCCACTCGTCTCGTATAGGGTGGCTAAGGAATCCTACGTTCTCGGAATGCTATACAGCAATTCAGAAATATAACATTAGCAGTTTTATTTCTATAAAGCAGATTGACAATACTTAACTGTAATGTACAAAGGTGTCGCAAGCGATGGGTGACATGGAACATAAATCCGAGTCCGTTCTGTACACAATGTTCCAACAAGCAATGGATAGGGATCACTAATAACTGTTCTCGTAGCACTCTCTGCTAGGCCGTGCTAATACTTTGCGAATCCTGTCCGCCGGCCTCGGTGGTCGTGCGGTTCTAGGCGCTTCAATCCGGAACCGCGTTCTAGGGGACTGATGACCTCAGAAATTAAGTCCCATAGTGCTCAGAGCCATTTGAACCATTTGAACCAGACACTTAAGTGTGAATCGCTCAGTAGTCATGTGGAAATAGATGTAGATCCGTGGAGCTACTTGAATGGGGAGTAGCGGCTCAAAGGTCTGGGAAAATGGCAGCTGCAGATAGAGCAGTACGCCGACCATATGACCCTTGTTCTGGCGTAACCACAAGTGCCGATCGAAGAAGAAGAACGCAAGACCAGAGAAGACGGTGAAACGACGTCGGCCAATAGCGCGTTGACCAGGACGTCACCACGATAGGAGTGGCATCTAGCCGAAGTGAATATAAGGGCCGCTCCTGCCAGTCTCTGCCGGACATTAGTGGACAGGATTCAAAAATGGTTCAAATGGCTCTGAGCACTATGGGACTTAACTTCTTAGGTCATCAGTCCCCTAGAACTACTGAAACCTAACTAACCTAAGAACATCACACACATCCATGCCCGAGGCAGGATTCGAACGTGCGACCGTAGCGGTGGCGCGGTTCCGGAATGTAGCTCCTAGAACCGCTCGGCCACTCCGGCCGGCTAAGAGTCTAGCAAGCGGTTCATTAAATTACTTTCAGCGTATTTCCCTACTGGTCCATTATCTCGTTCCGCTTGTTTTTATGATGATCATTTTGCATCATGTACATTGGTGTCAAAAAAACATTTTCACCTTCAGAGGAAAGAATTGGTGATTGAACTTTGGTGAAAACATCTCGCCACTGCGAAACACGTCTGTTTTAACGATGCCACCCCAAGTCGCGAAACATGTCTGTCACAGAATGAGATTTTCACTCTGCAGCGGAGTGTGCGCTGATATGAAACTTCCTGGCAGATTAAAACTGAGTGCCCGACCGAGACTCGAAATCGGGACTTTTGCCTTTCGCGGGCAAGTGCTCTACCATCTGAGCTACCGAAGCTCGACTCACGCCCGGTACTCACAGCTTTACTTCTGCCAGTATCTCGTCTCCTACCTTCCAAACTTTACAGAAGCTCTTCTGCGAACCTTGCAGAACTAGCACTCCTGAAAGAAAGGATATTGCGGAGACATGGCTTAGCCACAGCCTGGGGGATGTTTCCAGAATGAGATTTTCACTCTGGCGATAATAGCGCAACGGTGTCGAAATTTTATCAGGCCAGGAGCAGGCATTACGCATGTGCGGGAAGCGATCACAGATGGTTGAGAGCAAACAGTGCCCCCTACCGGGAAGTGAATAGAATCCATCCATACGTAGGCAATAGGCAGCGACTATGCTGCCAGAGCCGGCCAGAGTGTCCGTGCGGTTCTTGGCGCTACAGTCTGGAGCCGAGAGACCGCTACGGTCGCAGGTTCGAATCCTGCCTCGGGCATGGATGTGTGTGATGTCCTTAGTTAGGTTTAATTAGTTCTAAGTTCTAGGCGACTGATGACCTCAGCAGTTGAGTCGCATAGTGCTCAGAGCCATTTTTTATGCTGCCAGATACTCCTGTGATTAAAAGCAGAACTAAGTCTCAGCGACGCGCTGCGTCGTCTCATACATAGGAGCATCTTCTTTCTTCTGTTCTAATTTAACGGCAGCCAGCACTGAATTCCAAGATGTGCTATGTTAAAGTCCAGCATCACTATTCGCAACATTATCTATCAGAATACATATGGTGACTTTAAGAACACAGTCCGACATTAAAAAGGAGCTTCTGTAAAGTTTGGAAGGTAGGAGACGAGGTACTGGCAGAAGTACAGCTGTGAGTGCCGGCCGTGAGTCGTGCTTCGGTAGCTCAGTTGGTAGAGCACTTGCCCGCGAAAGGCAAAGGTCCCGAGTTCGAGTCTCGGTCGGGCACACAGTTTTAATCTGCCAGGAAGTTTCATATCAGCGCACACTCCGCTGCAGAGTGAAAATCTCATTCTGGAAACATCCCCCAGGCTGTGGCTAAGCCATGTCTCCGCAATATCCTTTCTTTCAGGAGTGCTAGTTCTGCAAGGTTCGCAGGAGAGCTTCTGTAAAGTTTGGAAGGTAGGAGACGAGGTACTGGCAGAAGTAAAGCTGTGAGTGCCGGCCGTGAGTCGTGCTTCGGTAGCTCAGTTGGTAGAGCACTTGCCCGCGAAAGGCAAAGGTCCCGAGTTCGAGTCTCGGTCGGGCACACAGTTTTAATCTGCCAGGAAGTTTCATATCAGCGCACACTCCGCTGCAGAGTGAAAATCTCATTCTGGAAACATCCCCCAGGCTGTGGCTAAGCCATGTCTCCGCAATATCCTTTCTTTCAGGAGTGCTAGTTCTGCAAGGTTCGCAGGAGAGCTTCTGTAAAGTTTGGAAGGTAGGAGACGAGATACTGGCAGAAGTAAAGCTGTGAGACCGGGCGTGAGTCGTGCTTCGGTAGCTCAGTTGGTAGAGCACTTGCCCGCGAAAGGCAAAGGTCCCGAGTTCGAGTCTCGATCGGGCACACAGTTTTAATCTGCCAGGAAGTTTCATATCAGCGCACACTCCGCTGCAGAGTGAAAATCTCATTCTGGAAACATCCCCCAGGCTGTGGCTAAGCCATGTCTCCGCAATATCCTTTCTTTCAGGAGTGCTAGTTCTGCAAGGTTCGCAGGAGAGCTTCTGTAAAGTTTGGAAGGTAGGAGGCGAGGTACTGGCAGAAGTAAAGCTGTGAGTGCCGGCCGTGAGTCGTGCTTCGGTAGCTCAGTTGGTAGAGCACTTGCCCGCGAAAGGCAAAGGTCCCGAGTTCGAGTCTCGGTCGGGCACACAGTTTTAATCTGCCAGGAAGTTTCATATCAGCGCACACTCCGCTGCAGAGTGAAAATCTCATTCTGGAAACATCCCCCAGGCTGTGGCTAAGCCATGTCTCCGCGATATCCTTTCTTTCAGGAGTGCTAGTTCTGCAAGGTTCGCAGGAGAGCTTCTGTAAAGTTTGGAAGGTAGGAGACGAGGTACTGGCAGAAGTAAAGCTGTGAGTGCCGGCCGTGAGTCGTGCTTCGGTAGCTCAGTTGGTAGAGCACTTGCCCGCGAAAGGCAAAGGTCCCGAGTTCGAGTCTCGATCGGGCACACAGTTTTAATCTGCCAGGAAGTTTCATATCAGCGCACACTCCGCTGCAGAGTGAAAATCTCATTCTGGAAACAGTCCGACATTGATGGTGCTGGGGACAAAACTTTAGTCTTATCGTAAAACATGCGCTGTTCCCTGTTGAACAGTGCTCTGATACTGCAGATTTGTCAAGTTGGCCCAGGTGATTATATGCGTTGTGTTCAACACAACATTTTTCCACAGTGCGACATATATGCCCAACATAGGATTCCCCACACTGATATGGGACCTTATAAGACCAAGATCGTCTTTGACCGAACACAAAAAATTCCTCATTTTTCGCTGTCAGACGGAAAATTAAATTAATGTAGTGTCTCTTGAGGAATCTTTCTATTCTTGAAAACATGTTACCAAAATTCGGAAAGAAGACCGTGGTACTGGCTGCCTCTGAATCTTCATTTACATCTGTACAGTTAACTCAGTTTGATTGGAACGCATTGCGTATGTGTTTATAAGAATAATAGTTCTCTTGAAACGGCTTTGTGCTGGATAACAACTTCTGGCCTGTAAATATAGCTCTGTGTGAGTCTTTTTGTGGTAGACACTATGTCCCGACGTACCGTCATCCTGTTTTTTAACTAGGTCGTCTTGGAATGGTGTACTGCATACATTTTCCCCTTCCATGTTGCGCTGAATATTTAAGCGCGTTCATATACTGCAGAAAAATAGGCACTGTCTCCATTCCGCGGAGCCACACTCAAATGTATCATCAATATACCATCAAAAGGAAGAAGGTTGGAGACTGCCTGACTGCAGTGATTTTTCCTCAAAGTCTTCCATAAAATAGTTGATCAGGGGACTTCCCATAGCGACACCGTCCACATCTTCAAACTACTGGTTATAAAAAGGAGATAAAGATTAAAAAACAGCCGACCAGTTGCAAAGGATAAAGTAATCTTTACCTAGGTTTCAATAGATATAAATCTATCTTCTTCAGAAGACGGCAGTATTACATTAACATGGAGTGAAGTATCCTAGTCGTTTTAGCAAACATTTACATAACTCAGATTTATATCTATTGAAACCTAGGTAAAGATTACTTTATCCTTTGTAACTGGTCGGCTGTTTTTTAATCTTTTGACGTGGAACCGTTGCTGCAGCGCAGCTATGTTTAAAATACCAAAAAAGAGATAGGTTCAGGTAAGCACATTTTTAAATAATGCGACAAGGGTTTTCTCGAACCTGCTGCTAATAAGCCCCAAAGAGTCCTGCAAATATACTTTAGTAAACAACGATACAACGTTTATGCCGACCAAGAGGTGCGAAGGTTGTATGCGTCTTCTGGCGTCCTGTTAAGTGGTCTGAATTGCGAATGTGATGATGACAGTTGCCCATGAGAAGTCCCAGCCGCGAAACAATATTTTTAGCCAAGAAATAGGTAGCCTCTTCAATGTTGGTCATTGTCGAGCAGCCTAAAGAGCCACAACAAGTTTACTGTTGCTTGTAACAACTCGTTTATTTCGAAGACCCGTTTTGAACGTTTAAACCTTCGTCATCAGATGGATTTAAGTGAATTAATATGACATGTAAATGTTTTGTTAGGACTTTGAACTAACCTGTTTGCCCTGTCTAAAAGACAGATAGACAGAGACAGACAGAGAAAAAAAAATTTCAAGACATGGCTCATAGGCTTGCGGAGATCTTTGACTGAAAGATTGAACGAAAATTTGAAAGCGAAAGTGAAAATAATAAAAATATCTCCAGTGATCACAGGCTCCTTTTCGTCTCATGTTACATCACATGCACCATTACACCTTGCAAATATTGGAGGAAGGAAAGATGGCGCGCAAAGAGCAATAGAAAAGCAGAACATTATTTGGAGCAAGTCACAGAGCACTGCAGAGAAATCTGTTTCCATAAAAGGATAGAAATGTAATTGTACTACGCTGGAGATTTGACACGTGTATTTCTACTCATACGCTGAAGGGACAGAATCCCAAATTTGTAGCATTTTTAGACTGCAAAATGTTGACTAGATTACTCTTTGATAGTCTACAGTTATCACGGAAAAATACAAAATTGTATATGCACGTGTACAGACGGCACCTGTAACAGTCAAAGGACCATCTGCTTCTTTAATGGTAATTTTACAACACAACAGCAATAGCAAAATGCCACTGACGTCAGCGGCAAATTCAGATATTCGTTTACATAATGGTATTTGTCGATACCACTCCTATTAAGGCGAACATAAAAGTTTCCGTCTCTTGGCGTTCAGTGGTTTGCCACACCTGTTTGCCAATGATTCCCAAGGGAGGAGATGAAGGTGCGGTACGCGGCGGTGCGTAGATCGGAAGTGAGGTGGCGCAGCCCGCACCAGCGAGAGAAATGGCGGTTCACCGGATTTTCCCAAGCGAGGCCCGGGATCGTTACATGGGAGAAGCCTGCGTGAAAAATTCACCCATAATTCTGCAGGCGTCACAGCGAAGAGTATCAATAAATCAGTGGCGGTACCCAAAGGATTCCTTATTTTTCTAGAACTGGGAAGAATAATGTCTACAAGACAAGAAAACATCGTTTCTGAAACTCGGAGAATCTATTAATTTTGTGAGATACCTGCTCTCTTGGACGTACTGACGTAACTGAGCAGGCAAAAGTAATTACAGTTTTCTGTTGTTTCATTGTTATCTCCGTAATGGAAAAATGTAATTTCCACGATGTAGCCTCTTCAGAAGCCGAACGATTCATACTTTCCGTTCTCTTTGAGCTACGTCTGCAGACTGCAGCTGATGTTTCAAAAAATAGAAAACCGTCACGGCATGAAATATTGAAGAAAAAGAAGACGCAGAACAATACGATGAAGGAATATACAGTATCACGAAACTATTGATTGCGCAAGAATCATAGAACAACATACATGTAAAGGTGAGTGCGTCATTACAGGCATCGTGACGACTCCAAGGAAGTCATTTTGCCGAGTTCCTTTTCGGACGACTTAGTTTTTTCACTGTTGACCCAAAAGCGTAATGTCATAAAAGCGGCATTCGCATTTTACCACTTTTCGATCGCTCTGGCTGAGAATTATGTTGCTGTTGCTGCTTTTCATTTGTTGTTGTTGCTATTGTGGTCTTCAGTTCAAAGACTGATTTTATGTAGCTCTCCAGGCATTGTAACCTACATACATTTGAACCGGCTAATTTTAATCGAACCCACCAAACTGCCAATTCTTGATGTCTCAGGGTGTGTCCTATTAACTGTCTCTTCCTTTAGACAGGTTGTGTCATAATTTATTTTTTCCTCATTTCGGTTTAATACTTTCCCATTATCTATTCGATGTACACATATGCCAACGCAAAAAAGCAACATTAAGAAGGAATTGTGCGACATAAACGAAAGTTGGTCGGCTACTTTCTGCACGTCAAAGAAGATGTCTATTCAAGTTTCGCACCAGTAGCACAAGAGTGGCGCTAGAAGACTTAAAATGAGGTTGCAAATCTGGTATGCTCTAAATAAACGCTATAGCTGTAGTGGACGTCAGTTACCTTTGGGACTGGAAGTGGTGAATGCCTTTAAGGCGACAGAGATGCCATTATCAACAAGTCAGTGAGTTTGAACGAGGTCATGCAACAGGGCAACGATTAGCCGTATGTTCCTACTGCGATATTACAAAAAGACATAGCAGGAATGTAGCCAGTGTATATGATCGCTGGCAGCAGTGTCACGAGAATGTACGGTCGCTAGAAGACTGGGCTATGCACGGACACATGACACCACCGAGAGGGAAGACCATTGTGTTCGGCATATGGCCCTGACACGTCGTGCTGCATCCTCGGCAGCAATTTGAGCAGCAGTTGACACCACAGTGACACAACGAACTGTTACAAATCGGTTTGTTCAAGGACAGGTCCGAGCCAGACGCCCTGTAGCGTGCATTCTGACGGTCCCAAACCAACGCCATTTGAGACTTCAGTGGTATCAAGCGAGAGTTCATTGAATGGTAGCGTTTAGGTATGCTGAGTTTTCTGATGAAAGCTAGTTTTGCCTCGGTACCAGTTCAAAATGGTTCTAAGCACTATTGGACTTAAGATCTGAGGTCATCAGTCCCCCAGAACTTAGAGCTACTTAAACCTAAGGACATCACACACATCCATGCCCGAGGCAGGATTCGAACCTGCGACCGTAGCAGCCGCGTGGTTCCGGACTGAAGCGCCTAGAACCGCTCGGCCTCGGTACTAAGATGGCAGTATTTTTGTTAAGAGGCGGCCACGTGAGGCCTGCAACCAACCTGTCTACTTGCTTAACACAATGGACTTACACCTACTGTATTGGTCTGGGGTGCGATTTCGTGTAACACAAGGAGCAGTCTCGTGGTTATCCTATGCACACTGACAGCAAATTTGTGCGTCAGTCTGCTGATTCGACTGTTTTTCCGCCAGTCATGAACAGCATTCCAGGGGCTGTTTACGAACATGGTAACGCTCACCTACATACCGCTGTTGTAACCCAACGTGCTCTACAGTGTGTCGATATGTGGCATAGGCCTGCTTCATAGCCAGATCAGTCTCCAGTCTAACATATATAGGACATCATCGGACGACGCCCCCGGTAGCTGAGTGATCAGCGCGACAGACTGTCAATCCAAAGGGCCCGGGTTCGATTCCCGGCTGGGTCGGGGATTTTCTCCACTCATGGACTGGGTGTTGTGTTGTTCTAATCATCATCATTTCATCCCCATCGACGCGCAAGTCGCCGAAGTGACGTCAAATCGAAAGACTTGCACCAGGCGAACGGTCTACCCGACGGGAGGCCCTTGTCACACGACATTCCATTCCATTCCATCGGACAACTCCAGTTTCATCCACGAACAGCGTGAACCGTCCCTGTACCGATCCACCAAATGCAACAGGCTCGAGCCCCATCCCACAAACTGACATCCGGCACCTGTGCAACACAGTGGAGGCACGTTTGTATGCTTGCATTCGCTTGCATTCAGCAGTCTGGGAATTACATCGCTTATTAATGCACTAGCATTTCACATTTGCAATGGATTACCTCGCGTTTACATTCACCTGCAACCTTACAATGTTAGTCACTTAAATATGTTACCCACACAAATGTATTTCCGAAATGACATAGCTCTGTACTAATTATTTTTTGGTGTTGCAATTCGTTACCGTCATTGTATAAACTTCAACAATCTTCTACAACAAGACGTTTCAAATCATTCAATTTCTTTGTGTCTGAACTCTTTATTGTATACGTTATACTTTGGTATGCTCGAACGTAAATGTAAAACCTATATAATGGAGTAAAACTTATATCTGAATGGGACACAACAGTACTTCAAGGTCTGACAGTAAGCCAATTTCTAGAAGAGGACTTTAGCACTCAAGTCAGTCATCGGCTTGACGAAATCTTCCATTTATTGTTACAAGTTTCGTCAAAAGATGTAAAGTAGTAGGTAATGTTCCACGTTCTGACCCTCTCTTTTGAGTTATCATTCATCTGACTGGTTTAATGAGCTCCGTCACGAATTCCTGTCCTCTGGCATCCTATTCATCTCAGGGTAGCACTTGAAAACTAACTCCTATTTCGTTTGTTGGATGTATTCCAATCTCCGTCTTTCTGCAGCTTCTTTTAGTACAATGAAAGTCACTGCGTGATGTCTCAAGTCAGGTGACCTATCATCCTCTCCCCTCTTATTCTCATTTTCCACATATTCGCCGGCCGCGGTGGTCTCGCGGTTCTAGGCGCTCAGTCCGGAACCGCGCGACTGCTACGGTCGCAGGTTCGAATCCTGCCTCGGGCATGGGTGTGTGTGATGTCCTTAGGTTAGTTAGGTTTAAGTAGTTCTGAGTTCTAGGGGACTGATGACCACAGATGTTAAGTCCCATAGTGCTCAGAGCCATTTGAACCATCCACATAATCCTTTCCTCACCGATTCTTCAGAGAGCTTGCTTGTTCCTTATTTTGTCAGTCGATCTAGCTTTCAACATTCGTCTCTAGCACCACATCTCAAAAAGTTCGACTCTTTTCCGTTCTGGTTTCCCCACAATACATGTTTCACTACCATGTGATGCTGTGCTCCAAATTTTCAGAAATTTGGTCCTCAAATTAAGGCCTATGTTTGATATAAGTATACTGCCCTTGGCCAGGAATCCCCTTCTTGCTAGTGGTAGTCTGCTTTTTATATGCTCTTCGCTCCGACCGTCATGGGTTATTTTAATGCCTAGGTAGCAGAATTCGTTAACTTCATGTACTTCGTGATTACCAATTCCAGTGATCAGTTTCTCGTTGTTCTCATTTCTGCTGATTCCGATTACTTTCGCCTTTCTTCGATTTACTCTCAGTCCATATCATGTATTCATTAGACTGATCATTCCATTCAGCAGATTTTGTAATTCTTCTTCACTTCCACTGAGGATACGACTGTCATCAACGAATCTAATCGTTGATATCCTTTCACTTTGAAATTTAATTCCAATCATCCACCTTTCGTTTAGTTCCGTCATTGCTTCATGGCTGTATAGATTTAACAGTAGGGAAGAAAGAATACATCCCTGTCTTATTCCCTTTTCAATTCAAGTTCTCAGTCCTTGGTGTTCCACGCTTATCGCTGCCTCTGGGTTCGCAAATGTTGTGTATGCTACAGTCTTCTCCTACGGCTTACCCATATTTTCCTAGGAATTTCGAACCCTATGAATATGTTTTGATTATTCTTTGGTCTTGCATCGACTATCAACTTCAATGTCAGAACTGGCTCTCTGGTGCCTTTAACTCTCCTAAAACTAAACTGACCATCGTGTAACAGATCCTCAATTTTCTTTTACATTCTTATTGTTGTCAGCAACTTGGGATACATTAGCTGTTACGCTGACTGTGCGATAATTCTTGCAGTTACAGATGAGATTTTCACTCTCTAGTGGAGAGTGCGCTGATATGAAACCTCCTGGCAGATTAAAACTGCGTGCCGGACTGAAACTCTAAATCAGGACCTTTGCCTTTCGCTGGAAACTAGTACACTACTGACAATTTTTTTTTTTAATTTAAGAAAAAGAGGAGACAACGATTGTCAGGTGATAAGGGGCCGAAAGAGGCAGGGGTCGCATAAAGGTGATTCAGTCAGTCCAATACAGTCCAGTCCCTGGTTTGTTATGTGTATACCATTAAAGACACGGTTCCACAGGGCTCGTGCACCAGTTGTAAGGAAAGGCACATCGACGTTCTTCTTCCACACTGTTTCCCAACGGATATCTGGGCGGAGTTTCTCCAACATGTTTTAGGCGGCTTGTTGTGAAAACAACTTGTAAAAGTCTTTCGGTCGTAATACCTGGGAGATAGCTGAGTTGGACAAAGTAGGTCGATATGAGGGAAAGAGTTGGAGTAATGTGCGCCACACTGACCGGTGAGACAGGGCAGGCTGGCATAAGAACATCCAAAAAGCTGTGTAATTTATGTGGAAGGCCAGTACCAACGCAGTGTCACAGTAGTTCTGTATAAAGATGATGTCCTGGCTCTTGACATGGACGAGACCGAGTTGTTCTGCTGAAGCGTGGAGGGTGAGGGTTTCGTTGCGGACCTTAAAGATGGTTCCTGCTGACCTGAAGTACATAAAGGCTGCTTGGAATTGTTGCCCTAGGACCACAGAGGCAACGTGTACCTGTCTCGACACGACACAGGTCTTGATGTAGGCCACTCGATGGACAGGATTCAGGCTGCGGTGGAGGCTATGTTGGATGTGGGCTCGTATCGTCTGGAGGAAATGGCGGTAGGCATACACTGCCTTATGGTGGGCATATCGAGTAAATGTGATACCCAGATAACGGAGTTTGTCCTCTGTGCGCAGCAGCAGTACCCCTTCCTCTTGGAGGCCACGACTGTCACTCATATTAGCTGACTGGCCACATCGAGGATGTTTCCTGAGTTTCTTCCATACTGTTAGATCCAAGCAATGGCATGATGTCTTTCCATAGGTGTAAACGCCAGGAGCAGGAAGTTGTCCATATACGCCTAGCAACAGAAGATATGGGTGTAGGATGAGTCCCGTAAGACGTGGTAGGAGGCCGCTGATAAGAGATTGGTGATGGATAACATCACAGTGCACAGGGAATAGCTTTTTCTGGCGGAACTTCATATTGGGATCGATCCCACCTGTCATCCGTTGAATACTTCATTTGACACTGGCAAGCAGGCGCCTCAGGGTGTCAACGAACGGCGGAGGGAAACACATACTCATCGTCGCAAATAGAAGGAACTAGTGTACCACCTTATCAAAGGCACTATCGAAGTCGACTGATACCAGTGTTTCACGGAGGCGGCAGGACGTGTGGCCAGCACGTCAAGATCCCAACAAGGTTGGCACCACAGCCATGTGACATCTGCTCAGTGAAACGATTGAGGGTAGCACCATATGTATATGTACCGCCAAAAGGTGTGCATAGATCCTATAGTCTGCACTAAGAAGAGTAAGTGGGTGAAAGTTTGTGATCTCCAGACCTCAGGACAGTTTGTGCACCGGAATTAATATAACGGTCTCGAACCCCGTTGACACGTGGAAGTAGGGACTTAGGAGCTCCTGGAACATTTGGGTCTACCAATGGATCATCAGGTCACAAAATGTCAGGTAGAATTTAACCACAAGGCTGTCTGGGCCTGGCGATCTGTTCCTTTTGCGATAGTATGTGTCTCTTAGTCTGTAGTAATTGCCACCATGAAGGATGTCGCCTCTGTAGCATCGACAGTACGTGTCATGTCAGAGGACAGCCTCGTCAATTGGCCGATCGGTTCGGTATGTGAGCGCACCGAATGGTGTTGTTTTCGAAACAGAGCCCCTACATTATTCAGTAAGCATTTCGAAAGCAATGCTGAACGGTCCTAGCGAACTGAAATGCTGTTGTCAGTTCTGCTCGCGCCAACCCATGAAAAGCAAAGGCCTCAGATACGCGAATGCGCACTGCAGCGTCACAGTGGCACGAACTCGAAGCGGCTAGCAGCCGACACAAACATGCCATTCTTAACAGTACTGAAAAGTGTAGTTAGAGTACGTAATACTGTTCAAATTGCGCTGACCACAGGATTCCACGAATTCATGATAACGATAGAATATTGACTGTGTTCTGGAAATTGTCGTAAGTGTCACTTTGTGTCATTTTATTCTCATTCACATCGACGTCTTGTTCAGGATTTTAAGTTTCGAAATATAAGTAGGGAATGGAGTGTAGCACCACATTGTACAAATACATCTATAGAAACAACCGAAAAATTCGTTATTTTTTATGTTTTCCGTCGTTTCTTAGTTGCTTCAACATTCATGGAAGTACGTTCCGTCTATGAAACTTATTGAAGGCAGTTTGTATATTGACATACGTGTTCGCTTCTTTTATTCGTGATGATGCTTCACAAATAAAAGAAGCAAAAGGCCAAAAGGCATATGGTAATAAACGGCCTTCAATGACTTCAGCTAACACTCATGTAATATATGTAAGAAGAGCCGATGGCTTGAAATTTAATGATCTTTAACCACTTAATTGCATAAAATAACAGGTATTTTGAGAGAATATTTACCGAAAGCGTTTTTTTATGTTGTAATCTTTCACAGTGACAACCTAACGTAGCCATATTTCTAAGAAAGGAAAGTAGTCTATTATGAACTCACTTTCCACCCAGACGCATCCTGTGGTAATTCTTTAGCAACACAATCACTAAATCCAAAGCTAGAACCGCTCATTATGTTTAAAATAAATTATAAGTGTAAATAAACCACAGCTAACCGAACTACAGCGCCATACCGAAATCTAAAACCTCTCAGTACAATTGTCGAAAAATCGGCGGGAGGACCGTTCGGTAACAGGTTCAGAAGCTTACTGAATAGAAATTCAGATAAAGAACCAAAAATGACGTCACTACCGAGACAAACCTACTGCAACGATCGGTATGAACGATATGGAATAGTGCCCCAGATGTCACATAGTCCGCGTTTCTGTAATGGTGAAATTGTCAATAGTGGTCAGCCTAGGGTAGACAATAGTCGCCTGTGTACTGACATGGCTATCGTCTTGCCTGAGGAGGGTGGTGATGAGATGTTGACAATGACGATGGTCAGACATAGTATGGAGCATAGACGGTGTTTCCTTGGGTGTGATATTCTGTGTGATCTCACTGCTGTACCCTGTAGCTTATCACGTGTCAACGAAAGGAACTTGATCTTAATGCGTTATCATTCCCTGTGTTTTTCAGGTGTCGGAGGTTGGCTGTAGAGTTCCCACTGTATGGTGTCATAATAGCCCATGATGTCACTTTGCCATGCAGGCAATTCTTTCCCACATGGGGTCAACTCCCTGGAGGTCATAGTTTTTGCGCTGTTCCACACGACTCACTGTCGATAAAGTGGGTCGTGGAGGAGGGATGTGTTAAGCCTCCATGCCCTCATCTGACTGTGGTGGAAGTAGGAAGGAGCTGATGAGCGCGCGGTCGTCGGAAAGGCGTGTGAGCATTTCTCCACGGCGAGCACTCAAGACAGGAGGGTATCAGTCGTAGATGCGATCTATCCTGCTTGCGGAATGACACGTAAGAAGTGTGTGGCCGGGGACGTCGCCACGGATCTTCTCCCGTGTGTCAAAAAGGTACAGCTCTTCCACCATTGTACAGTCCTGGAAATTGAAATAAGAACACCGTGAATTCATTGTCCCAGGAAGGGGAAACTTTATTGACACATTCCTGGGGTCAGATACATCACATGATCACACTGACACAACCACAGGCACATAGACACAGGCAACAGAGCATGCACAATGTCGGCACTAGTACAGTGTATATCCACCTTTCGCAGCAATGCAGGCTGCTATTCTCCCATGGAGACGATCGTAGAGATGCTGGATGTAGTCCTGTGGAACGGCTTGCCATGCCATTTCCACCTGGCGCCTCAGTAGGACCAGCGTTCGTGCTGGACGTGCAGACCGCGTGAGACGACGCTTCATCCAGTCCCAAACATGCTCAATGGGGGACAGATCCGGAGATCTTGCTGGCCAGGGTAGTTGACTTACACCTTCTAGAGCACGTTGGGTGGCACGGGATACATGCGGACGTGCATTGTCCTGTTGGAACAGCAAGTTCCCTTGCCGGTCTAGGAATGGTAGAACGATGGGTTCGATGACGGTTTGGATGTACCGTGCACTATTCAGTGTCCCCTCGACGATCACCAGTGGTGTACGGCCAGTGTAGGAGATCGCTCCCCACACCATGATGCCGGGTGTTGGCCCTGTGTGCCTCGGTCGTATGCAGTCCTGATTGTGGCGCTCACCTGCAAGGCGCCAAACACGCATACGACCATCATTGGCACCAAGGCAGAAGCGACTCTCGATTCGTCCCTCCATTCACGCCTGTCGCGACACCACTGGAGGCGGGCTGCACGATGTTGGGGCGTGAGCGGAAGACGGCCTAACGGTGTGCGGGCCCGTAGCCCAGCTTCATGGAGACGGTTGCGAATGGTCCTCGCCGATACCCCAGGAGCAACAGTGTCCCTAATTTGCTGGGAAGTGGCGGTGCGGTCCCCTACGGCACTGCGTAGGATCCTACGGTCTTGGCGTGCATCCGTGCGTCGCTGCGGTCCGGTCCCAGGTCGACGGGCACGTGCACCTTCCGCCGACCACTGGCGACAACATCGATGTACTGTGGAGACCTCACGCCCCACGTGTTGAGCAATTCGGCGGTACGTCCACCCGGCCTCCCGCATGCCCACTATACGCCCTCGCTCAAAGTCCGTCAACTGCACATACGGTTCACGTCCACGCTGTCGCGGCATGCTACCAGTGTTAAAGACTGCGATGGAGCTCCGTATGCCACGTCAAACTGGCTGACACTGACGGCGGCGGTGCACAAATGCTGCGCAGCTAGCGCCATTCGACGGCCAACACCGCGGTTCCTGGTGTGTCCGCTGTGCTGTGCGTGTGATCATTGCTTGTACAGCCCTCTCGCAGTGTCCGGAGCAAGTATGGTGGGTCTGACACACCGGTGTCAATGTGTTCTTTTTTCCATTTCCAGGAGGGTATGTAGGGCTCGGCTTGTTGAGTAGCTGGGATGTTGGTTGTTCGTAAGCAGAACACAATAAAAGTCGCCTCCACTCATAGTGTGATCAAAACGGTTGTATGCGTCCGACGGAGCATATAGATTGATAACACACATACCGAATGTGGTAACGGCCACGCCCTATGTGGATGGGAGTATGGTCACGTCTATGGCCAGTAGCTTCTCTTAGACATAGATCGCCACCCCACATCCAGCCTGATCAACAACAGCGTGATACAAATCGTATGAACAAATATCTGGAATCGCTGCAATATGCACTTTTTGTAATAGGGCAGTACTGACATCTGATGCACATCTCAGAGTAATTGCATCTTCACCGTCCTGCGAATCGTATTAGTATTGAATATGACAATTCGGTATGCTTTTCACACGGTCACTGAAAGTTGTCCGCCATCACAGAAGAGGAACTGCGTTTAGTCAATTGGTGACAATACCCCATCCCATCTGACCGCTGGGCGGCACACTTGTAAGTCATAGGTGGGTGGAACTAGCTGGGTGCGTCAACACCTGTGGGATCACTGGCATGTCTTAAGTCATTGTCTCCTGATGCCGTTGTGGCGTGGGACCGTTCGGTGTCCGTACAGTGTAGTATTGAAAACAAAAAAAAAGCTTTTAGAAAATAATATGAAATAAACTTTGTTTAGTTCTCTATTTTGTTTTTTAAGGGAAGTAGCAATTACACGGATCGATATATTATTAGTTCGTAGACATAACACTGTTCTGTTTGAGATATTATCACGTGAAAAGTCACTGAAATAGACTCTAATTTTAACACATCTTTGTGTTATTATCTATCAATATACTTAAAACCACTGAAAAATTTCACACCCGCGAGACTAAAAATCAGACAATAATTATTTAAATAAAACCTTTAAATCTGAGTGAAAAATACTAAACAGTTTCTCCCAGCACCATACAGATTCCTAACCTCATACAAACAGTACTTAAAATTTGTGACTGTCAATTTTTAATAGCTATGAAAATACTTTTAAGAGTTAAAACGAAAAACGCTGGGCAATACAATAGATAATTGATGCATGAATAGTTCTCCTCCTTACTGTGATCTAATGCTTGTACACCACGTCTAAGTATTACACTTATGTTCATAGCTGTTACAAATTCACAACCAGGACTATCTGTATAGGGCAAAGGAAACTGTATGGGGCTAGGAGAAATTTTATAGCTATTACTCTGATTTAAGAAATAGGTCTATTAACAATGTATTATTTTTATTTAAATAATCGTTAATAATATTTTCTGCTTCTGCTTTGTAGCATCTCGTGGAAACTCGTCTCAAATCCAGGATTCCAAAGTTCTAAACAATGTTTGGGTGAAAACCACCGTTTAATATCTCAAAGGCCGTTGTCTTCCTGACACAGTGTGGTGTCTTGAGAGTTTGCATGTGGTTTCAACGCTAGCAGTCCCCATTTTATTGTTGATAAATTTACTTTATTTTTTGGAAGAACTATGCATCTCAAAAGCCGTCTTGCAGCATAAACCGTAACGTCGAAAAACGTAGCGGAGATTGTCTACAGACATTTACCGGGTGTGTTGGTATAAGCGCCGACCGGAGTGGCCGAGCGGTTCTAGGCGCTACAGTCTGGAACCGCGCGACCGCTACGGTCGCAAGTTCGAATCCTGCCTCGGGCATGGATGTGTGTGATGTCCTTAGGTTAGTTAGGTTTAGGTAGTTCTGAGTTCTAGGGAACTGATGACCTCAGAAGTTAAGTCCCATAGTGCTCAGAGACATTTGAACAATTTGGTATAAGCGACTTGTCTCCTGCGATGGATAAGTACAGATTAGTTACATTTAGTTTGGAAAAGAATGGACTGATTGCGGTGGTCCTGTTCCATGGTCAGCTTTGTGGTCCTTTTCCACGGTCAGCCTGGTCACCGGATATGATACTTGTGGTTGCCAGTTGCTGCGCCGTGTTAAGAGCCTAGTTTACCAGACTTCGGTATACACTCACATGGAACACCTTTCTAGGGTTACCGCAGCTGCGAAAGAAGTATGACAAACTACCGTGATTCTTGAGTACGCAAGACAGTTGATGCCTTGCTGCATACTTTGTCGGGAGACATTCTGAAAAGTACCTGTAAGAGAACAGTTTCGCATTTTTTACTTGCTGTAGTGTTCACTGACGTAACACACTGAACGCGCTATGGTAAAAGTGTACTAGATTCGTCTGAGATTAGCTATATTCCTCTATGTTACATGTTGTCCATTTTGGTGATTCCGCGTTAGAGTAGTATTTACGATCTGAAAGTATTTTCGCAACAACAGAACTAACTGCTACAAGGATCGGAATAAATTACAACAACGTTACTGCTGTCTAAAAATGGACGACGGGTAAATTATAGCAGAATACTGAGGGAATGTTCCTGAATAACCACTGGAGTGTGGCTGAGGAGAGCAGGTTCACCCTGCATATTTTTCCTCTTCCATTTGTTTGAAGGAATCTGTTAGCGGTAGGGTAACGTACGAAAACCCATTCCAGACACAATAGTTGAATGACGAAATTGAGATTTCGAACTTAGACGCAATCGAGTACTGAAATAAATTCAATTGTCATAAGCGAAAATTTGTGCCGGACCGCAACTCGAACCAGGATTTGTAACCTTACGCGAGCGGCCGCCTTTGCCGTTCGGCTATCCGAGCATGAAACTTCCTGGCAGATTAAAACTGTATGCCGGACCGAGACTCGAACTCGGTACCTTTGCCTTTCGCGGGCAAGTGCTCTACCGACTGAGCTACCCAAGCACGACTAACGCCCCGTCCTCACAGCTTTAATTCCGCCAATACCTCGTCTCCTACCTTCCAAACTTCACAGACGTTCTCCGACCATACTTTCTGTCCTACACAAATTCTAACTTGTTGCACGCTACACACGTGCAGTAGCGTCCCTGTCCGTCAGCCTCTTTGCTCCCAGCCTCACCGCTGATTCCCACAAGAGGAAGATGAACGAGGAGCGCGTCCGAACTGAATTATCATTAACTGCTGTCAAGGCTCATATATTTACTGTATATGTGTGGTATCTCTATTTTCGGACATTTGCTAAAGAGCAGACACCACACGTATAAACAACAACTCAAGGTCATGGTCCTTACGTGGCTGATACGATAGAAGAAGTAGAATGAAAAACTTATTATAAAGTAATATTCAAATTACTCATCCGTCACGTAGAAAGTTGATATGAATACAGAAAAACCAGATGTGGAATTCTATACTGTGCACGAAGAGAAACTTACCAAATAGACTAAAACTTAACAACCTATGTTAAAAGGGATCCTGAGCTGAACGAGTACACTGTTGAGGTAATAGCATAATGATGGATTCTGTGAACTTACTTATGAGACTGAATGGAACACAACGCCGGTCAGGTAGTACAGTGTACTGTATCGTGGATAGATGTTATGCATAGTGTAGATGGAAAAGAATCTCATATATGCCATCGATGGATAAAACGCAGCGGTAACAGAGACCGTGGAGGTTCTAACTTTGGCGGCTTCGCCACAAGAGGCGATTAACTACGTACGTGGGTGCTGGCCACGCAAGACTGCCGCCTGTGGAATTGACAAGGGGTCGGCGCCTACACGCCATCACTAAATTCGTCCAGATTTGTGTTGTATCTGCAGGACTAGGCTATAAATGAAAGTGGCACAAGTCGGAGATGGAGATAGTCAAGCGTTCAGCAAAAAGAACCATTTCTGGAGCACGTCGGCAGAGGAATGAACCATTTATGTTAGCGTAGTTTACAGGTAATGGTTTGCGTAGCGGTAAGAGTGCAGAACTATATTCCGACGGACGCTCATTGAGTATATATCGAAGCTTTCTTTTATTTTCAATTTTTACATTACTTACACTGCAAATAAATCGAAATAGCGTTAAATATGTTATATTTATGAACTTTTCTTAAAGCCATGTGAAGAAAAGGTAAAGGAAAATTTGGGACTGGAAATTAATTTCCAGGGGTGCATATACATGTGGACACGAGAATGTATTGTATAAAATTATACATCATTTACGATTTTCACGTGCTGGGATGATCATTGTAAAAACAGGGGAAGAAATGATTTTCTCGCCTTCTGGCACGTTATAAACGTCACATTTATACAATTACATGGATGTTTTAAAATTTCTACATATAGAGCAAACTTGGTTTATAGTCATGAAAGGTTCGATATGGTCGCGCAGTATGGCAGCAAACAACGCGTAACGCATCGTTTCGCCAAATACCGTCGAGCATAGCTAGTGACGTACAGTGTAACTTATTTTGAAGCAGTGTTCTCGATATGTGGTTTCCTTCTCTCTCTCTAGCGATGAATAGGAGCAGTTTTGCAGCTATTTGACAATACTTTTTACCTGACGACAAAAACAGACATCTGAAGGCTGCAGTAACGGAGTGAATTTGGGGAGAAATCACTTTCATGCTGAACGATGGCAGTCCTACTTCATTTTGAAAGATCTCGTCATATAAATGTAAATTTGTTCGTCTTGCCCCATTAGTTAGTTAACAGAAGAAATATGTTCTCCTACACGTAGGGCTTTATCACATCCGTCCAAAACTTTTTGTAGAAGGGTGTTGTAGGTTTCCCAGGTGCTGACGAATTAGCTATGACAGTCGTATGCTTCGGCGAGTACTCATCCCAAGTTTTCCGAGTTCTCCACCAAGACATACTTGTAGACATACTTAGACTGATGGAAATAATTTTTCGCAAAGTGTTATAGCATATTGTGCTGTACACAAGTGTATTACTTTGTTCATATTTCGGTTTATTTATAGATCAAGTAGAATAAGAACTGAAAACTAAAGAAAGAATTTCTGGCATAAGGACTCAACCCCACGACCCTCGATAACCTTGTAACACTTACATTGATTAGAAGTAGGTTAGTATTACGTAAATGTGTAGCTGCAATTATGGACTGTGTTTGTAAAAATAATGAAATTTTATAACATGTGTATGTTTATACGAAATACAAGTTGGTTCATGCTTAGGGAGCTTGTTTTGTAAAATGTAAAAGATGTAGTGAAGTACCTCCGCAACGGAAGTGGCATGGTGCGCTGTACAAGGTGGTTTTAGCTATAGAACTGGGTGGCTCCTTGGTGGGAACGGTACGAAGTAAGTGACCAGTCGTACAACGGTACACCCCGACGGTGCCAAGAGAGGCAATGGGAAGCTGGTTTTCAAGGATTTTTGCCTCGGATATGGATCTGGCTATGGTTTGGTTTTCTCGGCAAAAAGGAATGGCTCTAATATGTTGAAAATCCGACGCCAAGAAGAACTTTTATAGAGCATTCGAGCCGCAAGAGCTGTGAGTACAATTAGCCGCCATGTCGCTTGCCACTAAAACTTCGCCACTGCTTCGCTAATTTCATACGTCCAGATATGTATATGGGCATGGATTAGTTAATTTGTGTGAGTGGTTTTAATAATAATCCGAACACTATAAATCTGTGTTCGGAACCATATCTTCTATCCTGACCACGAACCTATGTAGGGTCCTTTCCTAAGGGTTTCTAAACCCGAGTATCCTGTTTTAAATGAACAATTATTGCTTTCAAGTGTTTCAAAGTCTTTTATTTTTGTTTGTCAAATGTGAAAGGAGTAGCAAAAGTTGAAGTTAAAACCACAAAAGTGAAGTTAGGTAGGGTTTGGTTAAAATGCTTTCAGTTTATTGCAAAGTATAGTGGCAAGAATAAGATGTCAGATTGTGTAAATATTGTTGTCTAAGTTACCTGATACACAGGTGAAAAAAGGGCAAATAAGTTAAGCTCATTTTAAACATAATGTGGTCTTGATTCCTATCATGAATGATTCCTATTTTGAAGTTGATTGGGCTCAGTGTTGAATTTGTTTGTCTTGCAAAGTAAAATATAAACTGTTCCTTGTGAAGTTAAGGATTACCCTTGTTTGAATTAGTCTTTTTAATGAAATAATCATAGAGCTTGACTAGTGACACTATACTCGTCTATGGGTCCCCATCATATTCTTCACATATTAGAAAGATAATTGGACTATTACTGCTGCTAAGGAAATCTGATATCTATATAGAGGAGTATAAACAGTTTAAGAATGATATTATTTATTTTTATTTGTGTTTTTACATGTTAGTTAAGATAGGAGACCCTCGTGTCCATATTTAGTTTTGCACTTCATGCAGTAGCGTTTCAGTATTGGCTTAAGTAATGATCTTGAGTGTAGCTGTTATTATTATGAGCTTGGTGCAAACTTGCTTTCTATGATTACTGTAGTGTGCATTATTGGTAAACTCAGCTCTGAGTTCCCTGTGTCAGATTGTATCCTGTGTGCTATTCAAAGCGAAATAGTAATTAAAGTAACTTCAACAATCAATAATCAATTTTCTTAAACGCATATTTCCAAACTAATGCGCCTAATTGGGCTGGGGACCGTTACTTTTTTTCATTCACATACGAATTTTACCATTTTCAGTAACTCCCAAGGTTCAAGTCTGTTTAGTTTTCTGTTAATTTCACAATATTCAAAATTTACCCATGAGACACGTGCGATCAAAATTCAAAAATCTCTCAGACGGTAACATTAGCTTGTTTCATGGCAGGCTAGTGTTATATATGGCGATGCGTGATAGGACATTCGTCAGTTTTACTCACTGAAATACAGTTCATAACGTAAATACTGGGCGTAAACAAATTGTAAGATTACTGAATGTCCAGCGGCGATGACTTGCAATAGATCAGGCAAAATAATTAATAGAAAACTTCACAGGTCTTAAAAGATAAAATATAAAGTGTTATCAAAATTAAAATGGATACAGTGACAACTAAGTCAGAACGAGGGAGACGAAAAATACCTAGTGTAGTAGGTGGCAATAGTTCAATAGACGAGAGCACAGATGACGCCATGGGACGGCAACAACCTTACGTGGAGTACCATACGCACGTTAACAAGCAAACTGAGATGATGAGCTCAAAGATAGGAAAGATGACACGACTGAAGACAGTGCTTGTGTTAACGACTCAATGGATATGTTTAATTCATCGAAAATCGAAAGTGAACCCAGCAAATCTTGTTCTTGTTGTGGTCTTCAGTCCTGAGACTGGTTTGGTGCAGCTCTCCATGCTACTCTATCCTGTGCAATCTTCTTCATCTCCCAGTACCTACTGCAACCTACATCCTTCTGAATCTGCTTCGTGTATTCATCTCTTGGTCTCCCTCTACGAATTTTACCCTCCACGCTGCCATCCACTGCTAAATTTGTGATCCCTTGATGCCTCAAAACATGTCCTACCAACCGATCCCTTCTTCTTGTCAAGTTGTGCCACAAACACCACTTCTCCCCAATTCTATTCAATACCTCCTCATTAGTTATGTGATCTACCCATCTAACCTTCAGCATTCTTCTGTAGCACCACATTTCGAAAGCTTCTATTCTCTTCTTGTCCAAACTATGTATCGTCCATGTTTCACTCCCATACATCGCTACACTCCATACTAATACTTTCAGAAACGACTTCCTGACACTTAAATCTATACTCGATGTTAACAAATTTCTCTTCATCAGAAACACTTTACTTGCCATTGCTAGTCTACATTTTATATCCTCTCTACTTCGACCATCATTAGTTATTTTACTCCCTAAATAGCAAAACTCCTTTACTACTTCAAGTGTCTCACTTCCTAATCTAATTCCCTGAGCGTCCCCCGACTTAATTCGCCTACATTCCATTATCCTCGTTTTGCTTTTGCTTTGTTCATCTTATATCCTCCTTTCAAGACACTGTCCATTCCGTTCAACTGCTCTTCTAAGTCCTTTGCTGTCTCTGACAGCATTACAATGTCATCGGCGAACCTCAACGTTTTTATTTCTTCTCCATGGACTTTAATACCTACTCCGAATTTTTCTTTTGTTTCCTTTACTGCTTGCTCAATATACAGATTGAATAACATCGGGGAGAGGCTACAACCCTGTCTCACTCCCTTCCCAACCGCTGCTTCCCTTTCATGCCCCTCGACTCTTATAACTGCCATCTGGTTTCTGTACAAATGGTAAATAGCCTTTCGCTCCCTGTATTTTACCACTGCCACCTATAGAATTTGAAAGAGAGTATTCCAGTCATCATTGTCAAAAGCTTTCTCTAAGTCTACAAATGATAGAAATTTAGGTTTGCCTTTCCTTAATCCATTTTCTAAGATAAGTCGTAGTGTCAGTATTGACTCACGTGTTCCAACATTCCTGCGGAATCCAAACTGATCTTCGCCGAGGTCGGCTTCTACCAGTTTTTTCCATTCGCCTGTAAAGAATTCGCGTTAGTTTTTTGCAGCTGTGGCTTATTAAACTGATACTTCAGTAATTTTCACATCTGTCAACATCTTCTTTCTTTGGGATTGGAATTATTATATTCTTCTTGAAGTCTGAGGGTATTTCGCCTGTCTCATACATCTTGCTCACCAGATGGTGGAGTTTTGTCAGGACTGGCTCTCCCAAGGCCGTCAGTAGTTCCAATGGAATGTTGTCTACTCCGGGGGCCTTGTTTCGACTCAGTGCTCTGTCAAACTCTTCACGTAGTATAGTATCTCCCATTTCATCTGCATCTACATCCTCTTCCATTTCCATAATATTGTCCTCAAGTACATCGCCCTTGTATTGACCCTCTATATACTCCTTCCACCATTCTGCTTTCCCTTCTTTCTTAGAACTGGGTTTCCATCTGAGCTCTTAATATTCATACAAGTGGTTCTCTTTTCTCCAAAGGTCTCTTTAATTTACCTGTAAGCTGTATCTATCTTACCCCTAGTGAGATAAGCCTCTACATCCTTACATTTGTCCTCTAGCCATCCCTGCTTAGCCATTTTGCACTTTCTGTCGATCTCATTTTTGAGACGTTTGTATTCCTTTTGGCCTGCTTCATTTACTGCATTTTTATATTTTCTCCTTTCATCAATTAAATTCAATATTTCTTCTGTTACCCAAGGATTTCTACTAGCCCTCGTCTGTTAACTACTTGATCCTCTGCTGCCTTCACTACTTCATCCCTCAGAGCTACCCATTCTTCTTCTACTGTATTTCTTTCCCCCATTCCTGTCAATTGTTCCCTTATGCTCTCCCTGAAACTCTGTACAACCTCTGGTTTAGTCAGTTTATCCAGGTCCCATCTCCTTAAATTCCCACCTTTTTGCAGTTTCTTCAGTTTTAATCTACAGTTCATAACCAATAGATTGTGGTCAGAGTCCATAACTGCCCCTGGAAATGTCTTACAATTTAAAACCTGTTTCATAAATCTCTGTCTTATCATTATATAGTCTGATACCTTCTAGTATCTCCAGGATTCTTCCATGTATACAACCTTCTTTTATGATTCTTGAACCAAGTGTTAGCTATGATTAAGTTATGCTCTGTGCAAAATTCTACCAGGCGGTTTCCTCTTTCATTTCTGTCCCCCAATCCATATTCACCCACTATGTTTCCTTCTCTCCCTTTTCCTACTCTCGAATTCCAGTCACCCATGACTATTAAATTTTCGTCTCCCTTCACTACCTGAATAATTTCTTTTACTCGTCATACATTTCATCAATTTCTTCATCATCTGCAGAGCTAGTTGGCATATAAACTTGTACTACTGTAGTAGGCATGGGCTTAGTGTTTATCTTGGCCACAATAATGCGTTCACTATGCTGTTTGTAGTAGCTTACCCGCACTCCTATTTTTTAATTCATTATTAAACCTACTCCTGCATTACCCCTATTTGATTTTGGTCTGATGGTAACATTAAGCAAAATGATATTTGTCATGACATACAAAGTTTACTTACGTAAAGTTATATTGCGAGAATGCAATAGTCAAAGTTTAGAGCAGATATGTTCAACTCAGTAATTGGGCAGTTCAATAAGTAATGCAACACATTTTTTTTCTCGGCCAATTTTGGTTGAAAAAACCGGAAATTTCTTGTGGAATATTTTCAAACATTCCCGCTTCGTCTCGTATAGTTTTATTGACTTCCGACAGGTGGCAGCCCTGTACGGAGCTGTTGAAATGGCGTCTGTAACGGATGTGCGTTGCAAACAACGGGCAGTGATCGAGTTTCTTTTGGCGGAAAACCAGGGCATCTCTGATATTCATAGGCGCTTGCAGAATGTCTACGGTGATCTGGCAGTGGACAAAAACACGGTGAGTCGTTGGGCTAAGCGTGTGTCATCATCGCTGCAAGGTCGAGCAAGACTGTCTGATCTCCCGCGTGCGGGCCGGCCGTGCACAGCTGTGACTCCTGCAATGGCGGAGCGTGCGAACACACTCGTTCGAGATGATCGACGGATCACCATCAAACAACTCAGTGCTCAACTTGACATCTGTGTTGGTAGTGCTGTCACAATTGTTCACAATTGTTCTCTTTCAAAGGTTTGTTCCCGCTGGGTCCCTCGTTGTCTAACCGAACACCATAAAGAGCAAAGGAGAACCATCTGTGCGGAATTGCTTGCTCGTCATGTGGCTGAGGGTGACAATTTCTTGTCAAAGATTGTTACAGGCGATGAAACATGGGTTCATCACTTCGAACCTGAAACAAAACGGCAATCAATGGAGTGGCGCCACACCCACTCCCCTACCAAGAAAAAGTTTAAAGCCATACCCTCAGCCGGTAAAGTCGTGGTTACAGTCTTCTGGGACGCTGAAGGGGTTATTCTGTTCGATGTCCTTCCCCATGGTCAAACGATCAACTCTGAAGTGTATTGTGCTACTCTTCAGAAATTGAAGAAACGACTTCAGCGTGTTCGTAGGCACAAAAATCTGAACGAACTTCTCCTTCTTCATGACAACGCAAGACCTCACACAAGTCTTCGCACCCGAGAGGAGCTCACAAAACTTCAGTGGACTGTTCTTCCTCATGCACCCTACAGCCCCGATCTCGCACCGTCGGATTTCCATATGTTTGGCCCAATGAAGGACGCAATCCGTGGGAGGCACTACGTGGATGATGAAGTAGTTATTGATGCAGTACGACGTTGGCTCCGACATCGACCAGTGGAATGGTACCGTGCAGGCATACAGGCCCTCATTTCAAGGTGGCGTAAGGCCGTAGCATTGAATGGAGATTACGTTGAAAAATAGTGTTGTGTAGCTAAAAGATTGTGGAATAACTTGGTGTATTTCAATGCTGAATAAAACAACCCCTGTTTCAGAAAAAAAATGTGTTACATTACTTATTGAACTGCCCTCGTAGAATTAAACACGTCTCAGTCTTTGGCACGTATGCCTTGCTAGGAACCAATAAAAATGATCGACCCAGTGTGTTACGTTGCAGCTACAAAAGCAATAGAATTGCTCATCCCATCGGGCACTGACTCTGGCATGTGCCCATTTGAGACAATAAAACAGAAATAATTGATTAAAACAACAGTTAATTATAAAAACAAAATACAAAGGGAAAGAGCTTAAAGTATTTTTGAAAACTCAAAGTTCTCAAGCAAATGAAGTATAACTAAGAGCCAACTATTAGGCTTTACAGAAATTCCCATTACGAAAAGCACAGAATATTATAGAACATTTATACAAAACAGCTGTACAATCCAAAAAATATGTGGGTGAAGGTAACTTTGGTAGTACGCATCTATGAGATTTGAAGAAAATGCCGTCTTGGAAATAGAGAAAGGAAAACATAGTAAGTAAAAAAATCAAAATGTCGCGGGTAGTGGATTAAAGCCATAAAAAACGTTTTGTTGCGTAAGTGTAACTGTTTATGGGCGTGAGGTCATCGTTCTTAGAAATATCCTTCAAAATCTCCACCTCTTCGAGTACGCCGAATCTGTAATCTTTCTTTTCTCTATGTAAAATGGAAATTTCTTCAACACTATTTGTTTTGTGACCGGAAATTAATAGATGATCAGCGGAAGTGGAATTGTTTACGTTAATGCCGCCTGTCTTTCCCAATGAAAGTACTTTGTACGTGACACTAAACGATCTTTCAGTTTGTCCTTGATAGTGAATGGGATACGTATCACAAGTGATTTTATAAACGCCTCGACTGTAGTGCGTACATCGTCTGATGTAATGACTAACCTGTGAGACAAAAATGTTGTATTAAGTGTGATTGTATATTTTAAAAAGGCCTTAATGGCGTCAAAATAGACGAATCGCAACAAACGAATGTAGCTCATGATGTATGTAGTATTTGATAAACATGTTAATGTCAAGCTAACAGAAAAAAATGATATTAGAAAAAATTCTGGCAAAGGTAGTGCGTAATTGTTGCTACTCAGAACGAGTATGTGCCGAAAACATCACAATATTTTGAAGGGAATACAGTATCGAGGCTAGATGAGGATCCAACCACTGCGATACAAACAGAGATTAAATTTGCCATTAGTAGCTCTACGTATTTGCTTGAAATTTTCCATAAAAATTAAATTGTTAAAACAAGCCCTAAAATTGGGTTCGCAGTTTAAAGAACATAAAAATTCACCATCCGATTCGTTCGACTGTGAACAGTATGAAGGGTGCATATCATGAGCGAAAGAGGTTTTTTTCAGGAAAAAAATAAAAAGTCCTTTGTTATCGAAATAATTATTCTGTTGTCAATAGTCAGAATCCAGTCAGTACAATCAAAGATGTTCATTGTGATGAAGATACTAACTTGTTTTCACTAGATATTATGAACTTATATATATATATATATACATATATATATATCACTATTGATATCGTTGAAAAAACTTTTAAAAAAGATATTTCTGATGAGCGAATCACTGACCTGATTCGTTTGGTAAAAACAATAGTAAAATCAATTATTTCATTTTCAGATTTTCAGTGGCAAACTAAACCAACGGGTTGACAGCTTGGTAATAGATAATCCACTGGCAAGCATTTTTGCCTACATTTTAATTAATTTGTAGCCAGAAAAATTCTTCAATAATTTTCCATCCGCTGATGTGGGCATTTTTTCGTATTCACGGTACGTGAATAACAATTGCCCATGTACAGTGGATGTCGGATAGGTATTGAGCACTTGTTTGAATTTTTAATAGTTTTAATGAGAAAATCAGCTTCACTATTGATTTAGAAAACAACTATCGTTCATTACTTGGAGCTTAGTATTGCTTTTGATAAAAAAACTCTCCTTAGGTATTTTTCGAAAAGCCACTAATACACATCAGATTGTACCCCCTAGTTCAGTGCATCCTCAATCCCATAATAAAGCATTTTTCCATTCAGCCATTCATGTGCAGTTTCTGTACCTTTGTCACCAAACAAGCTTATGAAGAGATGAATTTAATAAAAACTATTGGAATTAATAACGGCTATGCTCCCGAATTAGCAAAAAGATCTAAAATGTTAAAACTGACGCTAGAATAACCACTTGAGGCATCAGTCCTGTTTCTGGTACTAGGGAGTATGAACTAGTTTTTACGATTTCATTTAAGGCCCTATTTCTTACAGAATTCGTCGTCTAGTTAAAAAAGATGGACGCAAAGTTATTTTTTCCACTAACAATAACTTGAAAAAACATCCCAAATCCACAGTTGCTCCTGTACACGGTTCAGCAGTTTATAACATCACTTGTGATTATATTGGAAAAACTGGACGATCTTTCAGTGTCAGCTACAAGGAATATTTATTGAGAAAAAGAGGCATTAAGTTACGTAATTCCACTTTTGCTGATCGTTTATAAATTTTCGGTCACAAATCGGAAGGTGTTAAGGAAATTTCCATTTTACATAGAGAAAAGAAAGGTTATAGATTCGACGTACTCGAATAGCGGAAGATTTTTAAGGATATTTCTAAAAACGGCTACCTCATGTTGAATTAACAGTTACAACGTAACAAAAAAAATATTTTAATGACTTTAATCAACTACTCGCGGAATTTTGATTCTTTTCCTTATGTTCTCCTCTTTATAGTTCCGAAAAACCTTTTTCTTCGAATCTCATAGATCTATACTACGAAAGATACCTTCATGCAGATTTTTCTACGTTGTACAGCAGTTTGTATAAATATTCTATAATATTCTGTGCTTTACGTAATGGGAATTTCTGTAAAGTCTAATAGGTGGCTTTTGGTTATACTTAATTTACTTGAGTAGCTTGTATTTTCAAAGATACATTAAGCTCTTTCCCTTTGTATTTTGTTTTTCTAATCAACTGTCGTTTAATTTAATTATTTCGGTTATATTGTCTCAAATGGGCACTGTCAGTGTTTTATTGGTTTCGTGGCAGCAATGTAAACCACTGGGCCGATCAGTCTGATTTTGTTCCTAGCAACGTATACGTGCCAAAGGCTGGAACTTCTTTAGTTTTAATTTTTGACTTGAGAATATCTGGTCTAAATTTTGACTATTGCATTCTCGCAATATAACTTAGCGCAAGTAGCCTTTGTATATCATGACAATTGTCGTCTTGCTTAATGTTATTCTCACACCTAATTTTCTCTGTATTATTTCGTAGGGTTTATTAAAATTTCATTCTGATGAAGACAGAGGTGTGGAAACCTAGGCATATGTACCAAACAGTTATTTGGAACCGATTCCTATGTTGATTGTTTAAATTGTTCAGCACAGATTTTTGCATTCTGTTTGGCAAGTGGGATTCAAACCAGTTGTGTTAAAGCCGTCAGTTCCACACAAACAATAATGTACATTAACTGTTCTCTTCCTCAGAAACCATTCAGATTAGGGCACATGTCCGCATGCTTTGTTTTATACAAGCGTTCCAGTCACATACCTGAATACTGACTGTTTTCCTCCTGAGATGCCTTGAATAAAGTTGCTGTAGGTCAGTAAATGAACTGCATTTAACATCTCTGTTGATTCAGAATTAAATGGCTGGCTGTCGATGTCCAGGACATCGGACTACGCAGTTCAATACATCTTTATTCGAACAGATTTCCAAAACTCTCATGTTTTCACGTACGTCCTACATGAATTTTATGGTATGTAACAACGATTTGTTGACATTTTTCATTGAATGGTCAGAAATGAGCGGTGGCAAACACTCTTTTAAGAATGAAACGTAGGAACATACTTAAACATGTCGAAAATATTTTACGAGAGAAAACCCAGTACGTCGTCCTCGATGGTGAGTGTTCATCGGAGGTGAGGGTATCATCTGGAGTGGCCCAGGGAAGTGTGGTAGATCCGCTGTTGTTTTCTATCTACATAAATGATCTTTTGGATAGGGTGGATAGCAACGTGCGGCTGTTTGATGACGATGATGCTGTGGTGTCCGGGAAGGTGCCGTCGTTGAGTGACTATAGTAGGATACAAGATGACTTGGACAGGATTTGTTATTGGTGTAAAGAATGGCAGCTAACTCTGTTGTTGTTGTGGTCTTCAGTCCTGAGACTGGTTTGATGCAGCTCTCCATGTTACTCTATCCTGTGCAAGCTTCTTCATCTCCCAGTACCTACTGCAACCTACATCCTTCTGAATCTGCTTAGTGTATTGATCTCTTGGTCTCCCTCTACGAGTTTTACCCTCCACGCTGCCCTCCAATGCTAAATTTGTGATCCCTTGATGCCTTAAAACATATCCTACCAACCGATCCCTTCTTCTAGTCAAGTTGTGCCACAAACTTCTCTTCTCCCCAATCCTATTCAATACCTCCTCATTAGTTACGTGATCTACCCACCTTATCTTCAGCATTCTTCTGTAGCACCACATTTCGAAAGCTTCTATTCTCTTCTTGTCCAAACTGGTTATCGTCCATGTTTCACTTCCATACATGGCTACACTCCATACAAATATTTTTAGAAACGACTTCCTAACACTTAAATCAATACTCGATGTTAACAAATTTCTCTTCTTCAGAAACGATTTCCTTGCCATTGCCAGTCTACATTTTATATCCTCTCTACTTCGACCATCATCAGTTATTTTACTCCCTAAATAGCAAAACTCCTTTACCCCTTTAAGCGTCTCATTTCCTAATCCAATCCCCTCAGCACCACCCGATTTAATTTGACTACATTCCATTATCCTCGTTTTGCTTTTGTTGATATTCATCTTATATCCTCCTTTCAAGACGCTATGTATTCCGTTCAACTGCTCTTCCAAGTCCTTTGCTGTCTCTGACAGAATTACAATGTCATCGGCGAACCTCAAAGTTTTTACTTCTTCTCCATGAATTTTAATACCTACTCCGAATTTTTCTTTTGTTTCCTTTACTGCTTGCTCAATATACAGATTGAATAACATCGGGGAGAGGCTACAACCCTCTCTCACTCCTTTCCCAACCACTGCTTCCCTTTCATGCCCCTCGACTCTTATAACTGCCATCTGGTTTCTGTACAAATTGTAAATAGCCTTTCGCTCCCTGTATTTTACCCCTGCCACCTTCAGAATTTGAAAGAGAGTATTCCAGTTAACGTTGTCAAAAGCTTTCTCTAAGTCTACAAATGCTAGAAATGTAGGTTTGCCTTTTCTTAATCTTTCTTCTAAGATAAGTCGTAAGGTTAGTATTGCCTCTCGTGTTCCAACATTTCTACGGAATCCAAACTGATCTTCCCCGAGGACCGCTTCTACCAGTTTTTCCATTCGTCTGTATAGAATTCGCGTTAGTATTTTGCAGCTGTGACTTATTAAACTGATAGTTCGGTAATTTTCACATGTGTCAACACCTGCTTTCTTTGGGATTGGAATTATTATATTCTTCTTGAAGTCTGTGGGTATTTCGCCTGTCTCATACATCTTGCTCACCAGATGGTAGAGTTTTGTCATGACTGGCTCTCCCAAGGCCATCAGTAGTTCTAATTCTACTCCAGGGGCCTTGTTTCGACTCAGGTCTTTCAGTGCTCTGTCAAACTCTTCACGCAGTATCTAATCTCCCATTTCATCTTCATCTACATCCTCTTCCATTTCCATATACTGTCCTCAAGTACATCGCCCTTGTATAAACCCTCTATATACTCCTTCCACCTTTCTGCCTTCCCTTCTTTGCTTAGAACTGGGTTGCCATCTGAGCTCTTGATGTTCATACAAGTGGTTCTCTTATCTCCAAAGGTCTCTTTAATTTTCCTGTAGGCAGTATCTATCTTACCCCTAGTGAGACAAGCCTCTACATCCTTACATTTGTCCTCTAGCCATCCCTGCTTAGCCACTTTGCACTTTCTGTCGATCTCATTTTTGAGACTTCACTACCTGCATAATTTCTTTTATCTCGTCATACATTTCATCAATTTCTTCATCATCTGCAGAGCTAGTTGGCATATAAACTTGTACTACTGAAGTAGGCGTGGGCTTTGTGTCTATCTTAGCAACAATAATGCGTTCACTATGCTGTTTGTAGTAGCTAACCCGAACTCCTATTTTTTTATTCATTATTAAACCTACTCCTGCATTACCCCTATTTGATTTTGTATTTATAACCCTGTAATCACCTGACCAAAAGTCTTGTTCCTCCTACCACCGAACTTCACTAATTCCCACTATATCTAACTTTAACCTATCCATTTCCCTTTTTAAATTTTCTAACCTACCTGCCCGATTAAGGGATCTGACATTCCACGCTCCGATCCGTAGAATGCCAGTTTTCTTTCTCCTGATAACGACGTCCTCTTGAGTAGTCCCCGCCCGGAGATCCGAATGGGGGACTATTTTACCTCCGGAATATTTTACCCAAGAGGACGCCATCATCATTTAATCATACAGTAAAGCTGCATGTAAAGCTGCATGTCCTCGGGAAAAATTACGGCTGTAGTTTCCCCTTGCTTTCAGCCGTTCGCAGTACCAGCACAGCAAGGCCGTTTTGGTTAATGTTACAAGGCCAGATCAGTCAATCATCCAGACTGTTGCCCCTGCAACTACTGAAAAGGCTGCTGCTCCTCTTCAGGAACCACATGTTTGTCTGGCCTCTCAACAGATACCCCTCCGTTGTGGTTGCACCTACGGTACGGCCATCTGTATCGCTGAGGCACGCAAGCCTCCCCACCAACGGCAAGGTCCATGGTTCATGGGGGAAGCAGCTAACTCTAAATATAGATAAATGTAAATTAATGCAGATGAATAGGAAAAAGAATAATGTTTGAATACTCCATTAGTAGTGTAGCGCTTGACACAGTCACGTCGATTAAATATTTGGGTGTAACACTGCAGAGCGATATGAAGTGGCACAAACATGTAATGGCAGTTGTGGGGGAGGCAGATAGTCGTCTTCGGTTCATTGGTAGAGTTTTGGGAAGATGTGGTTCATCTATAAAGGAGACCGCTTATAAAACACTAATACGACCTATTCTTGAGTACTGCTCGAGCGTTTGGGATCCCTATCAGGTCGGATTGAGGGAGGAAATAGAAGCGATTCAGAGGCGTGCTGCTAGATTTGTTATTGGTTGGTTTGATCATCACGCGAGTGTTACGGAAATGCTTCAGGAACTCGGGTGGGAGTCTCTGGAGCAAAGGAGGCGTTCTTTTCGTGAATCGCTACTGAGGAAATTTAGAGAACCAGCATTTGAGGCTGACTGCAGTACAATTTTACGGCCGCCAACTTACATTTCGCGGAAAGATCACAAAGATAAGATAAGAGAGATTAGGGCTCGTACAGAGGCGTATAGGTAGTCATTTTTCCCTCGTTCCGTTTCCGAGTGGAACAGGGAGAGAAGATGCTAGTTGTGGTACGAGGTACCCTCCGCCACGCACCGTATGGTGGATTGCGGAGTATGAATGTAGATGTAGATGTAGATGTAGAAAACACGTTGCTGCGGCTGATATTGTCATTGTCTACCGTCCAAAGACAGCTTTGATACAGGTTTCCTTGATAGTACAGCCTGTGCAAGCCTCCATCTCCGAATAATACTGCAACCTAAATTCCAATTTATCTGCTATCTATAATTTTTACCTCCACACCTCCCTCCATTACTAAACTGACTATCACTTTATGCATTAAGATGGGTCCTACCTACCAATCCTTTTCTTTAGCCAAGTTGTGCCATAAACTCTTCCTTTTCCCAATCCGATGCAGTGCTTCTTCATTAGTTAATCCATCCTCTCCTTTGTTCTTCAACTTTCATCTACAGAAACACATTTTCTACTTGTTTGAAATGATAATTGTCCATGTTTCACTTACACATGAGGTTACACCCCAGACAAAATCATTCAGGCATGGGTTGTTAAAACAAGTTGACGTTACATTATTTTGTTAGATCGGTTTTTCTTGATGCAGATAGTACTCATTTTATATCCACTATACTTCGGGTATCGTCAGTTATTTCAGTGCTCTGATAGCAAAACTGACCTACTAGTTTCAGTGTCTCTTATGTTAGCGCAGTTCTCTCAGAATCATCTGTACGACTTGATACTCAGCTGCTTTACCCACAAACCGCAGCATTAATTGGTAACAGTCTTCGAAATCAGAGAACAGAGCCAAAGGATGTTAACAACACTTTGTTGCAGTCATGGTCTATGGAGTATACCTTATTATTATATAAGTCATTATTTAGCTTGCACTAATCAGCGCATTCTATTGTGATTGTGCTTACTATGAGAATAAGCGATCTAGAAACTGAGAAATTCTGCAACACAGAAATTCAACAAATCAAGACCAACACCAGTAGCAATGAACTTCCGTTGAACTAAAACAAAGCAAAAATTGTGCTCATTTCAGGGAGAAGGTTACGTGACTCATCAAAAACCTGCATTCATCTCAAGAACAAATCATTTAAACACGTTGATCATTCAAAATATCTAACTGTCACAACCACAGTAAATTTAAATTCAATCATCACATTTAACAGCTACATTACCGCTCAAACAACAAAGCAGAACAGGATACCGTTCTAAACACGCTTGAATCAATGGCCAATCAAACGAATACTGACGAGTATTAACAGAGCTACCCTAATTCATACTGACAGCAGGATAAGGTTGCATTCGTTAAGAAATCTGAACAACAATACTTTCTTGATGGAAGTAATGCGACGAAAAATCAAGAGATTGCCGAAGCACAATAGGTAGGTAGATTTCGTATGGATTAAAGGTAATACAGGGATGTGTGCGAACGAAATAGCTAATGATCTAGCTAATGGAGCAGACCGATCATAGAAGACAGTAACCTAGAGCGGAAAACCTGTAAGTGCAATAAGTCAAAAACTAAGGGAAGAATTTAGACAAGAGTGGGAGACTGAGCCCCACCGAATTAAAAACGGAGTAAAGAAAGACACATGTTGCTACGACACACTGAAGTATATCAGTTAGCTTCTACTAAAACAGAACTTTACAGCTGAGACGGCTCAGTGTCCTTCTACTAGGAAAGACAAGGAACGCCTGGGCAAATGGAGGACTGAACATCATTCCTTAATGTACATTTCAACCTTAATTTATTAAAATTACAAAAAGTCACATAATTCACCAAATCAGAAAACTTAAAAGCCTTGCCTCCAAAACCAGTTATTCATTACACCAATAAGCATTCGACAGTAAAATTACATAATCTTCACAGAGTAGGCCGCAAAACAAAATCAAGCAACACTTAAAACTTTTAGCACGGCATGAAATAATTTACATAAAGTCACAGTAACAGCTGAACCTTAACTGGGCACAACCGATCGCATTTAAATCAATCTAAAGAATGTTTTAAGAAAAGATATATAGAACAACTGCAATAAGAAACCCGAAGATCAAACTCTTACAAAATGTTCTGAGCAATATCCTACTTTTTGAAGATGTTTGGACCGGATGGTATAACCTGTGACACTCCACAAGAACACGCCACGTAGCCCAAATAAACTGGTTCTAAAACATACACGTGGCTATTATTACAAAGACCATAAAATTAACACATGCAGTATAGTGTGGCAGCAAATGGCTGAATCTTACACTCTCAGGATCCAATTTAGGGATCAGCTTCCCCCTTCTATCATTACCACTTTGATTTACAATATAAGGAAGGACTAGCAAAGATTGCTGGTATCAGGTGACATAACGGAGAACTACAATACCTTAACATAATATTGCTTCCTTTTCAAAAAGTAGAAAAATTTTTGTTGGAAAACTTGCACAGGCAGGCTTATTTATCCCATTAATAGCTTAGGAGCCCGTTCCGGGCCAGCTCCGTTAGTAACACTCTAACAAAAGTCACACCAAAACCTTACATTGTTGACAATCAAAATTTACGGAATATAAGGCCTCTCACAAAAGAACCAACGCAATAAAGAGCAAGCATGTATGTAAAGGGAAGCTTTACCACGGGAGGTTGAACCTTGTCAAACTAATCAAATCATTTAAATAGCTAGATGATAATCAGCGGGTATCACATTCACTCATATGTCCGCCCAGTTAACGAGCATCAACCACGTTAGCACACCCTGTAAGCCACTCAGCTAGTAGAACGTGTCATAATCGCAGCTCTATTAAATGTAACCAAAAAATTCTCACCAGACATTGGAGAGACAAACATGCAGCCTACGGTCCCGTGGCAACACGTAGAGTAGAGCTCTTGCACAGACGGCAGTTTTCAACGCAAGTCCTTCGATAAGCGCTCACGAAAGCCTGGCGTGATGGATAGATTGGTGATACGGCTCAACAGGCATGCTATGAGGCCACAGTAAACCGAAGTTACAAACATTTCAAAATAACTGAAGCCCTTTCCACATGTGATGGAGGAGGTCAAACCACTGACTGCGTGTTCCCTACACTGTGATCCAAATCTCTCCTCAGTGTCTCATGGAGTGGGAGCATGTGACACTGATGATTATGATCCATCCGTCAGATGGGTACGTAAACCTCGGCGGCCGCCTTGGTGCTTTTCGAGAGGAGTAATCTAAAACACAAACATACCACCACACCATAAAATGGTTCAAATGGCTCTGAGCACTATGGGACTTAATATCTGAGGTTATCAGTCCCCTAGAACGTAGAACTACTTAAACCTAAGGACATCACACACATCCATGCCCGAGGCATGATTGGAACCTGCAACCGTAGCGGTCGCGCAGTTCCAGACTGAAGCGCCTAGAACCACTCGGCCACACCGGCCGGCTACCGCGCCATACACGCGTCTATTACATTCACCCAGTCTCTACAATTACACATCAGCCGACCTAATAATTTCATCTGCCACCAGGATCTGAACCTACTTACCCTCAAATAGAACGCCTCTGTACAAGCAAGCGTTGGCAATCTCGGCCACAAAACTGGTTTAACTAATACTGGTGATTACCAATTTTAGATTGGTTCAACTTAAACTTCGTCATCGTATAGGGCAACGACGACAAAGTTAATGTGTCACACTGTAGCCACGCTTACGCTTATCTGGAGATTGCATATAATCACCGGTAATACTTCGTAACCGTGCCTTTAATAATATTATCAACTGTAATGTTGGAGATACGTTTTTTCCTTGTGAACAATTATACTGTCTGCGAATAAATTCTGTTACATGACCACTGTCTCTTTATAAACTGCTATCAATGTGTAGCCATGTTTAAAGATTAATTTACTCATGGGTCGTGTACTAATTTGATTCTCCATGCGTAGCGATCACCATCCCCTGGCAATCCGCCCCTGTTTGACAAATAAAAACCTCCCACGCGGATATGTTTCGTTTATATTCCAGAATCACTTTTAATTTTTTTACAGTCGACTGTGCGAGCAACGGCGAGAACATTGTCGGCTGATTCGATTTGCCGATAAGCCTTCTAATATAAATTGAAGCCTTTGTGATGGATATTCGCGACATGAGAGAACGAAAACCGCCCAATGAAAATTTGTAGCGCTGGTGTGCCAGCACGGGGATGGCGGGCCGTGCATTATTTATGAAGTAATTGAAATGCAGAGCTGCGGCCACAGCATTTTCTGCCTACGGTCCTGCTGCGTGTGCTTTATCCTTTATCCAAACGCTATGTTAAACTACTGAGCTAACACCGTACTCTGCAACACGCGATGTTTATTAAAATCTGTTCGTCAATGAAGCTCGCAGTACAGGTATATCATCTTTGTTCCGTGAGTATGTTTCCTGATTTTTCCCGGAATAACTATTAACCATAAGGCATTTGACAACTGTCACCAAACTGGAAAGAACGCTGGCGAATAATTTCGCAAAATCGTATTGTTCCCCAAAGGTGTTCTTTTTTCGCCACTTAGCTTGATGTTACCTGAATGGAGATGACATTTGGTTTGTGGGGCGCTCAAATGCGCGGTTACCAGCGCCCGTACAAATGCCCAGTCGTTACACAGTCCAGTCCCGCCACTTTCGCGAATGATGATGAAATGATGAGGACAACACAAGTAACCAACCCTCGGCGGAGAAAATATCCGACCAGGCCAGGAACTGAACCCGGTACCCTCTGATCCAGTGGCAGTAACGCTAGCCACTGGACTACGAGCTGCAGACGTGCCAGCATAGGGAATTCTGCTCTTGAAGCTTAGGAGTTACAGTAGCATTGCTAATGCCATTTCCAGGACACTTTGTTTACATTGTGCGTTGTGACTCTATGTTTAAATCACTTGACAAAGGCACAAGCACCATCCACTCCTCTCGTCCCCAACCCTTTCCCTTGCCCACCACACCACTCAGTCAAAGGGTGGTATAGAGATGAAACAGACGATCAGAATCGTACACGCTCATGCACGAGCTTAACACACACACACACACACACTAAATTTTAGTATATACACTACTGGACATTAAAATTGCTACACCACGAAGATGACGTGCTAAAGACGCGAAATTTAACCGGCAGGAAGAAGATGCTGTGATATGTAAATGATTAGCTTTTCAGAGCATTCACACAAGGTTGGCGCCGGTGGCGCTGACATGAGGAAAGTTTCCAACCGGTTTCTCACACACAAACAGCAGCTGACTGGCGTTGCCTGGTGAAACGTTGCTGTGATGCCTCGTGTAAGGAGGAGAAATGCGTACCTTCACGATTCCGACTTTGATAAAGCTCGGATTGTAGCCTATCGCGATTGTGGTTTATCGTATGGCGACATTGCTGCTCGCGTCGGTCGAGATCCAATGACTGTTAGCACAATATGGGATCGGTGGCTTCAGGAGGGTAATACGGAACGCCGTGCTGGATCCCAACGGCCTCGTATCACTAGCAGTCGAGATGACAGGCATCTTATCCGCATGGCTGTAACGGATCGTGCAGCCACGTCTAGACCCCTGAGTCAACAGATGAGGACGTTTGCAGGACAACAACCATCTGCACGAACAGTTCGACGACGTTTGCAGCATCATGGACTATCGGCTCGGAGACCATGGCTGCGGTTACCCTTGACGCTGCATCACAGACAGGAGTGCCTGCGATGGTGTACTCAACGACGAACCTGGGTGCACGAATGACAAAACGTCATTTTTTCGGATGGTCGCATCCGTGTTTGGCGAAATCGCGGTGAAGGAACATTGGAAGAGTGTATTCGTCATCGCCATACTGGCATATCACCCGGCGTTATGGTGAGGGGTGAAATTGGTTACACGTCTCGGTCACCTCTTGTTCGCACTGACGGCACTCTGAACAGTGCACATTACATTTCAGATGTGTTACGACCCGTGGCTGTACCCTTCATTCGATCCCTGTGAAACCCAACATTTCAGCAGGATAATGCACGATAGTATGTTGCAGGTCTTGTACGGGCCTTTCTGGATAAAGAAAATGTTAGACTGCTGCCCTGGCCAGCATATTCTCCAGATCTCTCACCAATTGAAAACGTCAGGTCAATGGTGGCCGAGCAGCTGGCTCATCACAATACGCCAGTCACTTATCTTGATGAACCGTGGTATCGTGTTGAATCTGCAGGGGCAGCTGTTTGACTGGATGCCCAGGCGTATCAATGCCATTATTACGGCCAGAGGTGGTTGTTCTGGGTACTGATTTCTCAGATTCTATGCACCCAAAATGCGTGAAAATGTAATCACACGTCAGTTCTAGTGTATTTGCCTAATGGATACCCATTTATCATCTGCATTTCTTCTTGGTGTAGCAATTGTAATGGCCAGTAGTGTATAAATAAACTGGAAGCTGAAGCACCCTTGATGGCATAAGGTTTTTAATGTGGTGACCGGTTTCGATCTTATTTTTAGATCATCCTCAGACCAACAATGAACGCTGAAGAACAGATAAAACCATTGTCTGGACGGTCACGTCATGGGCGAACGAAATAATGTCTACGGTAACCAAAATGTTACATTAAAATATAGTGTTAATAAATATACCAATAATCACTGTCATAGCAGGGTGGGGGCGAAAACATGCCTTGTCAAAACGTGACAGTCCAGGCAGTGGTTTTATCTGTTCTTCTGTGGCACAAGGTCATTAATTTTACTCTCATGATAGCCATCACGTTGCATTCTATGCAGACCAAGGACCGTAACGGTAATATAGCTCTTACTTTATAAATTTCTGTAACATTCCATTACTGACATCGCATCCTAGATGTAACATTAATTTTGACGAGATGTCTTTTAATTAAACTTTAACGGTAACAGTAACTTATGCGCATATCACTTACCCATATCACGTACTGATCGACCTTCGTTGGGTCTCCCTGGCAACCTTAGAGCGACCAGGACGCTTTCCCCACAGATAGCCTCTTTGGCCCTAGTAAGACGAGTAGGTAGCCATGGTTACTAGAGTGGCGTCTTTGTTATCATCTTTGCTTTGGTCGATAAGAGTACGAGATAGAGTGCCACACCATTTAGGTCGCAGTAATTACCTTTTTGCACTATATTTCATAAGCTATAAGGTTTTAACTTGTATTGTAAGTTCTATAGATGGTAATAATAAATTAATAGTAACTATATTGAGCAAGCAGTAAAGGAAACAAAAGAAAAATTCGGAGTAGGTATTAAAATCCATGGAGAAGAAATAAAAACTTTGAGGTTCACCGATGACATTGTAATTCTGTCAGAGACAGAAAAGGACTTGGAAGAGCAGTTGAACGGAATGGATGGTGTCTTGAAGGGAGGATATAAGATGAACATCAACAAAAGCAAAACGAGGATAATGGAATGTAGTCGAATTAAGTCGGGTGATGTTGAGGGTATTAGATTAGGAAGTGAGACACTTAAAGTAGTAAAGGAGTTTGGCTATTTGGGGAGCAAAATAACTGATGATGGTCGAAGTAGAGAGGATATAAAATGTCGACTGGCAATGGCAAGGAATGCGTTTCTGAAGAAGAGAAATTTGTTAACATCGAGTATAGATTTAAGTGTCAGGAAGTCATTTCTGAAAGTATTTGTATGGAGTGTAGCCATGTATGGAAGTGAAACATGGACGATAAATAGTTTGGACAAGAAGAGAATAGAAGCTTTCGAAATGTGGTGCTACAGAAGAATGCTGAAGATTAGATGGGTAGATCACATAACTAATGAGGAGGTACTGAATAGGATTGGGGAGAAGAGGAGTTTGTGGCACAACTTGACCAGAAGAAGGGATCGGTTGGTAGGACATGTTCTGAGGCATCAAGGGATCACCAATTTAGTATTGGAGGGCAGCGTGGAGGGTAAAAATCGTAGGGGGAGACCAAGAGATGCATACACTAAGCAGATTCAGAAGGATGTAGGTTGCAGTAGGTACTGGGAGATGAAGAAGCTTGCACAGGATAGAGTAGCATGGAGAGCTGCATCAAACCAGTCTCAGGACTGAAGACCACAACAACAACAACAACAACCACGTTACTTTCTTAAGCGGCAGAAATGCAACTTACGTGATTGGCTGTCCATGCCGTTATGCCGGAGACGGTGGGCGGGGCTTCAAGTATTTAATTAGCAGCTGGCGTCCTTCACGTTGCAGTATACCACCAGCCACAAACAAGAGGGTTGCCATGCGCCACCGCGTCCGGCATACATCTGTGGTATATGAGCGTTATTTACTGTTTTATCACTATACGATTTCGTCCTTTATATGTTTATAAGGATTCTTGTTCATTATAGGTCTGAAGATGATCTTATAATAAGATCGAAACCTCTCACCACATTAAAAAATGTACGCGATGAAGACTGCTTCCAGTTTATAATAATTATAGATCGTTGTTTCCTACAATAAGAATTATGTTCTTTAAAATGTTTAGTATATATATATATATATATATATATATATATATATATATATATATATATATGCTAACATTTTGAGTGAGTGTACATAGTTCAAAGGCGAATACCATATCTAAATATCATTGATTTTTCGAGAAGTAACGCATACTTTTGATCTTAACACCTATTCAACTGAAAATTGAGTTACTTTTTATACTGCATATATTTGACATTAGCGTCAAGGCCGCTGTGGCCGAGCGGCTCTAGGCGCTTCACTTCGGAACCGCGCTGTTGTTACGGTCGCAGGTTCGAATCCTGCCTCGGGCATGGAAGAGTGTGATGTCCTTAGGTTAGTTAGGTTTAAGTAGTTCCAAGTCTAGGGGACTGTTGATCTCAGATGTTAAGTGCCATAGTGCTTACAGCCATTTGAACCATTTTGACTCAGCATCTCCGAGTTAGCGATGAAGTGGGGATATTTCCGTACGACCATTTCACGAGTATTTCGTGAATATCAGGAATCCAGTAAAACATCAAATCTCCAACATCTCAGCGGCCGGAAAAAGAACGAGACCAATGATGACTGAAGAGACTCGTTCAGCGTGGCAGAAATGCAACCCTTCCGCAAATTCGTGCAGATTTCAATGCTGGGCCGTCAACAGGTGTCAGCGTGCGAACCAATCAACAAAACATAATAGATATCAGCTTTCGGAGCTGCAGGCCCACTCGTGAACCCTTGATGACTGCACAACACAAAGCTTTACGCCTCGCCTGGGCCCATTGACACCGAAATTGGACTGTTAATGACTGGAAACATATTGCGTGGTACGGCGACTCTCGTTTCAAATTGTATCGAGCCAATGGACGTGAAGGGTATGAGACAACATCATTAATTCATGGACCGTGCATGTCAGCAGGTTACTATACAAGCTGATTGAAGCTCTGTAATAGTGTGGGGCGCGTGCAGTTGGAGTGATGTGGGATCCCTGATGCTTCTATATACGATTCTGACAGGTGACACTTACGTAAGCATTCTGCCTGATCATCTGCATTTATTCGTGTCCATTGTTCATTCCGACAGACTTGAGAAATTCCAGGAGGACAGTTTGACACCCCGCACTTCCAGAATTGCTACTGAGTGCCTTCAGGAACACTCGTTTGAGTTGAAACACTTCCGCTGGCCGCCAATCTCCCCACACATTAACATTATTGAGCAGATCTGGGATGCCTTGCAACTTGCTGTTCAAAGAAATCTCCCCTCTCCATACTCTTACGGATTTATGGACAGCCCTGCAGAATTCAAGGTGTTAGTTCCCTCCAGTACTACTCCAGATATTAGTCGAGTCCATGCGACGTGGTGTTGAAGCTCTTTTGCGTTCTCCCGGGGACCCTACACAATATTACGCAGTGGTAACAGTTTCTTTGGATCTTCAGCGTATATTGCGATCCTGATTTACCTACCGGCTGTTTTAACATTCGTCCTTTAGCTCACTTTATGTGAACCACAACACTATTGCGCTGTATTATTTCGCTGACTCGGACATTTTTACTTGCTCAGAAATTCAGGATTCATTCTTCGTGTACATTTCGCAGTAACTCGAGACACATTTAAATAAGATTAATTACTGTAATTTGTTTTTAACAACAGAAAATTTTGCGTGCTAAGGAAATTTCCATACCTCCAAAACTATATAAAAAGTGTTGTACGTTGAACTGTTTGCAGACGTTGGAAAAAATGTGGGAACACAAAAAATATAACACATTACCATGCCTAATACCGTGCAGGGAAATCGATGGCATTCAAAACAGCATTCAATCGTCACTGAGTGGATAAATACAGCAACTCTATGGTTATAAAGGAAATCTTGCACTATTTTTTCTGCAAAATAGTGGTAAATTCAGGTGACGATGCTGGAAGTCGATAGCGATCACGCATCCTTCTCTCCAGAGCAGACCACAACGGCTAAATAATATTGTGGTGTGATGATTGTGGTGGCCAGGGGGATGCGATAATCCATCCTCGTCCTCACAAAACCGCTCTTGGACGATGCGAACTATGTGACCAGGGACTCTAAAGTCTTGCCACACGTCATCCCTGGGGAACAAATACGGTACCATAGGATAGACCTGATCAGTGAAAATGGGTGGACAACCCTTTCCAGTTTGCAACGTAGCAGATACCACGGCATGGCTGCTCAAAAGGGTCTGCCTTCCCATTCCTATATGATATTGCTTCTTTATGTCAACATTCTCTGAACAGGTTAATTTAGCTCGAATTTTTAAGTTTCTTGACTTTACACTTTTATGTCTGTACCCAGTTCCCGTATTAAACTGCCCCTTAAAAATTAGTACAAATGAGTTTACTTTTTCAGATTAAATTTCGCATTAATATGTTATCCGATTTACATTTGCAACTAAGTGAAGTAAGCCGGTTGTTAATAATCCAACATTAAAATTTCCTGTTATGAACTGTGCAGTCATGTTGCATCACATATTCTTGATTACTTACTTTTCCCCTATTTCAGAAAAGCTACCATATTTAGTCATTATGATTATTTAAAATGTTAGATCTACTTGAGAGCTATCCAAAACATCAATAACAATATCTTATTCAAAGTGATTAGTTTACAATTAACGAAAATGTAATTTAAATTGTTGTACTGTAAAATTCATTGAAATTGTATATGAAATTAAGCAAACTCTTCCAAATCGGATATCAGAACATGTAGGGCAATATGTGGCCAGTTATCTAATGACTTAATTGTTATTGTGTATATCTTACATTTAACAATGTATCCAATTTTTTACATTTATATAAAAGGAAGTTGCGCATAAGCCGTGGGAGAGAATGAAGTCGTAGTAAGGGACAGTCAATGAAAAAGTCAGTCTGCATTATTGCTTTTCGGAAGTTGTATGTGTGAAACTCCTTTGGAGGCTGTCAGATGATAAAATGTATCTGACATCAATGTATACAGGGTGTTACAAAAAGGTACGGCCAAACTTTCAGGAAACATTCCTTACACATTCCTTCCTCGATTCACCGCCATGATTTCATACGGGATACTCTACCTGTGCTGCTAGAACATGTGCCTTTACAAGTACGACACAACATGTGGTTCATGCACGATGGAGCTGCTACACCTTTCAATCGAAGTGTTCGTACGCTTCTCAACTACAGATTTGGTGACCGATGGATTGGTAGAGGCGGACCAAATCCATGGCCTCCACGCTCTCCTGACCTCAACCCTCTTGACTTTCATTTATGGGGGCATTTGAAATCTCTTGTCTACGCAACCCCGGTATCAAATGTAGAGACTCTTCGTGCTCGTATTGTGAGACGGTTGTGATAGTGATACAATACGCCGTTCTCCAGGGCTGCATCAGCGCATCAGGGATTCCATGCGACGGAGGGTGGATGCATGTATCCTCGCTAACGGAGGACATTTTGAACATTTCCTGTAACAAAGTGTTTGAAATCACACTGGTAAGTTCTGTTGCTGTGTGTTTCCATTCCATGATTAATGTGATTTGTAGAGAAGTAATAAAATGAGCTCTAACATGGAAAGTAAGCGTTTCCGGACACATGTCCACATAACATATTTTCTTTCAAATGGCTCTGAGCACTATGGGACTCAACTGCTGTGGTCATAAGTCCCCTAGAACTTAGAACTACTTAAACCTAACTAACCTAAGGACAACACACAACACCCAGCCATCACGAGGCAGAGAAAATCCCTGACCCCGCCGGGAATCGAACCCGGGAACCCGGGCGTGGGAAGCGAGAACGCTACCGCACGACCACGAGATGCGGGCCATATTTTCTTTCTTTGTGTGTGAGGAATGTTTCCTGAAAGTTTGGCCGTACCTTTTTGTAACACCCTGTATACTAATCGGTCAGATTACAAAATAATAAAAGTGATTTACTCCGTGTTTTATTCAAAAATTAGTACATCAGCAACGTCGAACTCTGGGATTTTCTGAAGCAACAACCCCAGAGGATATCAAAGTTTAGTATTTCATCACATGGAGCAGCTAAGTTAATGTGTGAACTTCTACTAACTGTGATTGAAATTTTCTAGTTTCCACTTGTTTTCGTACTTCTGAATGGTGGAGGCTCAAACTATTAAGTTCCTCCTATTGTGTGATTGAGAATTCACAATTACCACTGTCCAGTTACAGACAGAACTACAAAAACCGTATATTTTATTCTCGCTCAGCGGTAGTGGTACTTAAAATGCTTCCTTCTTCTCACACTATTTTATTCTCGCTCAGCGGTAGTGGTACTTAAAATGCTTCCTTCTTCTCACACATATAAGGATGGCATTTTACTGCCGAAAACATCACCCAACCCTCGCCATGTTGCGCTCTTGGCAGCAAGTAGTTTGGATCGTAGGCCTGCCACGGTTTACGCCAGATGTAAACGCATCAGGAAGTTAGAAACAGTGTGAAATAGGACTTTTCCGACAAAGTGACTGTCTTCCCCTGTTCCATAGACCAGATTTGGCACCATGTTTTCTTGTAATGGGGTCTGGCATCAAGGTTACGTGGTTTTGTAATTCCATCCCCCCGTGGTTTCCCATTTTATAGAGCTCAATTCGAGTTGTTTTGATGCTCTTAGGGTAGCCAAGCGTGAGTCTGACTTATGCAGTGACTTTTACAACTCCCATTCCCCCATTTTTCGTCACAATCCTCTTCAGTCACCTTCTATCACGATCGCTCAATAGACACTTCTGTTCGCGTAGGTGGCATAAAAGCTCGATACGGCGCCTCTTGAAACACCAAACACGTCGTTAACCTGACGGACGCACCCACCATAGGTGCAGCAGTAATTTGCCCATGTTCGAACTCACGCTGGAGCGCCAAAGAAACTGGTATAGGCATCCATGTTCAAATACAGATATGTGTAAACAGGCGGAATACGGCCCTGCTGTCGGCAACGCCTGTGTCTGGCGCAGTGGTTAGCCCGGTTCCTGTTGCTACAATGGCAGGTTGGCAAGATTTAAGTGAATTTGAACGTGGTGCTATAGTCGGCGCGCGAGTGATGGTTCAAAATGGTTCAAATGGCTCTGAGCACTATGGGACTTAACAGCTGTGGTTATCAGTCCCCTAGAACTTAGAACTACGTAAACCTAACTAACCTAAGGACATCACATACATCCATGCCCGAGGCAGGATTCGAACCTGCGACCGTAGCAGTCGCGCGGTTCCGGACTGCGCGCCTAGAAACGCGAGACCACCGCGGCCGGCGCGAGTGATAGACACAGCATATCCGAGGTAGCGATGATGTGGGGATTTTTCCGTACGACCAGTTTCGAGTGTGCCGTGAACATCAGAAATCCCGTAAAACATCAAAGCGACATCGCTGCAGCCGGAAAAAGGTCTTGCAAGAACGGGACCAACGATGACTGAAGAGAATCGTTCAACGTGGCAGACGTGCAACCCATCCGCAAATTGTTGCAGACTTCACTGGTGGCCATCGACAACCGCGAGCGAACCATTCAACGAAACATCATCCATATCGGCTTTCGGAACCGAAGGCCCGCTCGTGTACGCTTGATGGCTCCACGAGACAAACCTTTACGCCTGGCCTGGAGCCGTCATCACCGACACTGGACTGCTGATGTCTGGAAACATGTTGCCTGGTCGGGCGAGTCTCGTTTCAAACTGTGCAGATCGGATGAACGTGTACGGTATGGAGACAACCTCATGAATCCATAGACGCTGCTTGTCAGCAGGGGACTATTCCAGCTGGAGGAGGCTCTTTTATGGTGTACGGCGTGTGCAGTTGGAGAGATATGGGACCCCGGATGCGTCTAGATACGGCTCTGACAGGTGACTCGTATGTAAGCACCCTGTCTGATCACGTGCTTCCATTCATATCCATTGTGCATTCCGATGGACTTAGGCGAACTCAGCAGGATAATGTGACAGGCCACACGTTCCAAGACATGAAAATTATTGAGCATCTCAAGTATGGCTTGTACGTGCTGTATAGAAGGGATCTGCCCCCCTCATATTCTCATCGATTTATGGACAGTCCTCCAGGATTTATTGCGTCAATTCCTTTCAGAACGACTTCAGACATTAGTCGAGTCCATAACACGTCGTGTTGCGGCACTTCTGCTTGCTCGCGACGGCCCTACACGATATTACGCAGGTGTACCAGTTCCTTTGGATCTCAGTGTAGCCCTGACATATAGGACTACAACTACACAAAACACTGCTGTGACCACAGCTGACACTTGCAAAGTATTGAACATTTGTGTTCAGATACAATAGCGTTACACGCCGGCTTGACTAGTATCTGCTCTTATACTGAGGCATGGATTTTCGCGGTTTGTCCATATTTTCGTCAACCTCTGTAGTACACCAGTGTGTAAAGTTTCATTAGCTTCTGTTACATAAACGGATGAAAGTAATATCACTGGTTGGATGTTCCGAGAGCATAAAATTTTTTCCTGCAACATGTATCTCGCGAAATGACCGACACGGGAAAATGAGAACAAGTACTAGCTCGCAAGTTGATTTACTGACAGCAGTTCTCTCCATGCGCCATTGGCGAGCGGAAACGGGAAAGGAGAGGGGAGCTTGCTTAGTGTAGCCAGAAGAACCCTCTGTGGCTTTCGGAGTACTATGTAAACGCTTGCAATTTTATTTAATTTATTACCGGTTTTAGGAACGATTGCGGCAGGCCTGTAACAGCATTCGCACTTTCAGTAGCACGAGAGTGGCGCCGACTGTGCACACTAAACGCCCCGAGGTGCGTGGCAGGGCAGAGTATTAGCGTAGGGTACCGGGTGCGGGTCGAGAAATTTTAATTATTAACGCGGAATAAAAGGCAGGCGTGTGCGGGCGGATGTCATTACGGCCTGGGGGTGGAACTGCTGCAGGCTGGCAGCGGTGGCCATAGCCCTGGCAGCGGCTGCTCGTTTGCACGCCTCGCGTGGCGCCTCTGCTAATGAAGGCCATTATCCAGAAATGAAATGAGCACCGGTCCAGCCCGGCACTGCACTACACAGCTCAGCCCAGTTCGCGACACCTGCCACCGCCCTCACGCCTGCCGAAGGAGATGCCGGCGCCACCAATTACAGGCGTGTGGTGAACGCCTGACACCGACATATCAGTCGTCGCTGAACGCGTTAGTCTCGTTTTCCCATAGTTATTCGTTCTTCTCCTCGTTTCTCCGAATGACTCTTCAGCCCGTAGCGTTTATCTACATCTACATATACACTCTGCAAACCACCGTGAAGTGTATGACAGAGGTTACGTCCCATTGCACCAGTTGCTTGGGCTTTATCCGATGCCGTTCACATATGGAGAGCAGGAAGAATGATCGTTGGGTGCTTCTGGGCGTCCAGTAATGATTCTAATCTTATTCTCACGATCCCTACGTGAGCGATACGTAGGGTGTTGTAGTATATTCCTAGAGTCATCAGTTAAAGCCAGTTTTTGAAACTTTAGTAACAGACTTTATAGGGATATTTTACCTCTGGCTTCAAGAGTGATCCAGTCCAGTCCCTTCAGTATCTCTGTGACACTCTCTCACGGATCAGACCAACCTGTGACCATACGTGCTGCCCTTCTCTATATACGCTCAATATCCCCTTTTAGTCCTAATTGGTACAGGTCCCACACACTCGAGTAATATTCTAGGACCGGTCGCACAAACGATTTTTAAGCAATGTCTTTAGTAGACTGATTGCACTTCCCTAGTAGTCAGCCAATCAATCTAGGTCTACCACCTGCTCTATCCGGGACTGAGTCTATGTGATGATTCCTGTCTATATCCCTAGAACATGTTACACTCAGAATTTGTATGAGTTGGCCCGATTCCAGCAGTGCCTTATTGATATTATAGTCACAGGATGCTAAGTCGTTCCCTTTTGTGAAGTGCACAATTTTGCACGTCTAAACATTTAAAACAAATTGCCAATCTTTGCACCACTTTGAAATCTTATTAATATCTGACTAAATATCTATGCAACTGCTTTTAAACAGCACTTCATCATAGATAACTGCAACACCTGCAAAAAACTGTGAGGTTACTATCAATATTGTCTGGTGAGCCTATTAACATACAACATGGACAGCAAGGTCCCAACGCACTTCTCTGAGCCACACGTGAAGTTACTTCTACATCTGACGATGGCTCTCCATACAAGATAACCTGCTGTATCCTCCCTACCAAAATGTCCTCAATCCAGCCACAAATTTCAGTTGATACTTAACAATGTTTATAATATTGCTAATTATGAATTAAATGGTGATTAAATACTTGCAATAATTAAAAAGGTTGTCATTTACAAGAGATACTGGTAAAACTAGTGAAGTAATTCATTGCACTCAAATGGGAAAGACCTACATCGGGAGGCTTGTATCCTAGTAGGAGAAAGCAAAGCTCAGGTCGTCCAATACACAAGAGAACCCAATTTCTCCAGGCAACTGTTGGCTGATAAGTATTTTAACCATAATATGTAAGACCTTTGACTACATTGTTTCTGAAGAACTAACATATTACATTAAAACTTACAAAATCCATTACGGACACTCTGTGACCATGATGGCATTACCGGTCTTTTTCCAAAACTGTTTTACAGAGGAGAATCGGAATGCATTTCCACCTTTAGATAGTCACACGAACAAGAAAATGACAGATGTTGAAATGAGTGACGAAGGGAAAGAAAAACAAATGAAATGCTGTACACAGGAAATGCCATTGAATCTGACGGGATACCATTTCGATTCTAAACACGTAATGCGAGAGAACTCGCTCCTCTTGTAACAGTTGTGTACTGTAGGCCTCTAGAGGAACAAAGCTTTCGTAACGGTTGTAAAAATTCTCATGTTAGTTTCGTTTTACAGAACGGTAGTCTAACAGACGGACAAGACTATAGATCTGTATCTCTGCTATCGGTCTGTTGCAGAATTTTGGAACATATTTAATGTTCGCGTATTATGACATTTCCGGAGACCTGAATTCTCCTACCTACGAATCAACGTGGGTTCAGCAAACAACGATTGTATGAAACCCAGTTCAGACGGCCCCTTAATGAGCATAATACGTGTACGGGTATACAGACCACCTGTATGACTGGATTGGTGAGTTTCTAGCAAAATGAACCTAGTATGTATTTCTAACCGGAGAGAATTCTTCAGAGCTAAAAGGAACCCGGTTGTGCCCACGCGAAGTGTTATGGGAACGTTACTTTTCGAAATATATGTAAATGACCTAGTGGACAGCGCCGTAGTTTCGACGAGGCTTTTCGCGGGTGGTGTTAGGTGATACTGTTTGTACACAAAGAAGTTTAAAAGCTAGAAAATTATAGTTAAATGCTGGAAGACCTACAGGGGATCGACGCTTGGTGCAAAGTGGCATCTGACCCTCAACGTAAGTACATGTAGCGTACATAGACAAGAGGCCCTTTACGGTTGACTGCACGACTACAGACTAATTACTGGAAGTAGTTACTTTCATAAAATATTTAGGAGTATTCGTGCGGAGCGATTTGAAATGGAACTACCACATAAATGTAACCGCGAGTAAGACCCAATGCCTGACAGATTGACTGGAAGAAGGCTCAGGAAATGTGGCCCATCAACAATAGAAGTGGCTTACAAAACACTCGTTCGACCAACACCTGAATCCTTGTCGTCAGTATGGGATCCGTACTACATAGGATTGATAGAGGAAATTGAGAAGATCCAAAGAACAGTGGAGCGTTTCATTACGGGTTCAATTAGTTGGCACGGAAATGTCACGGAGATGCCCAGCGAACTCCAGTGCCAGAGGCTAGAGGTGACGCATTGTTGTTCTTTACGGCGTGGGTTACCCTTAAAATTCCGGAAGCGTACATTCCTAGAAGATTCAACCAATTTACGGCTTACGACTAAGAGAATCTCCCGAAAAGACGAAGAAGATAGAGAAATTCGAGCGCTCACAGGTGTTTACCAGCAATTACTCAAAAGAGCACGTGAAAATCAGTTCCGCTACCCTCCATGTGCTACTTAGTCACTAATGACCTCATTGTCTTTCCTGGGATATAAAATTTCCATCAGCGTCGAATAGAATATGATACTTCGAGCATCTTGGCTGTAACAATGCGCATCACTATTTTTTTTCACCTTCCTCTTCCATTTCAACCACGTGAATTAGGAAGAGGCGACTATAGCTTTACCTTTATTTTCATCGGCGTATCTTACCTCCCGGCATGTCCCAGCTGGTTTCCGTCCATCCATCTGTGAACCAATATATCTGTAAACACTATCGGTGCATTTCTTATCCCAACCTATCTTCGTTTTATTCCAATCCCCCTTAACAGTTAACATCGTCGATCTGTTATTGCTCCTCCTTAGTCAACGTCTTCGCCTTATTTGATTCTCGGATTCTCCCTGTACTGCTGTCACACATTTCCACAAAACAGGAAATTCATTAAGATAATTGTAATGTGAGTAACATTTATGAAATTTCATATACTGAAAATTCCGGACTATCGAGATTAATGTGTAACTGAGATTGCACAGATGAAAAAAAAGATGGATAATAAAAAATACCTATATGTTTACCGGTAACTGATATTTACTGTGTATCCAAAATATGCTGCATATCACATTTGAAAACGCACTGCTTTATTTACGGTCTACTCGCCGGAAACGAACATATGAGTTACAAAATTACACTTACAACACATTTGATTTGTGTTTTGGGAAACCGTTGTCCCAGATTTTTCTGTTTCCATCTGCTGCGTCACGTATGAGTAGAGGCATCGATTTGGGGAATGTTTGAAAAATTTTGCGCAGCTATGGATGAAAGGTAGAAGACAAGGGACTGATGGACACTTCGGGTAGAGAGCACTGACAATACTGATATTAAGCAAATGGTTCAGCGAGGCAGGTTTACTACATCGATCACGGGTCAGGAGGGTAGGCCAGGCAAGCAGTACAAAGATATGTGGAGATGAGTGTGGAGCTATCAAGAAAAACACAGGAAACCGATGTGGCATGAAAACTCCATACCTTACAGTTGAACAGCACTTAGCAAGCTGTATGTGGGGAGTTGAAATGGGCTACAAGAAGCCGACGTTACAGTTGTCAAGGAAAATTCCACTCATCCAGAGGGATTACGTCAGAGGCGTAAGAAAAGGATTATAAATAACGGAACATAGAGGCTCTAGGCACTCACTTTCTACACAGAGTACGCGGAAGAACTTGCCCCCCTTCTAACAACCTTGTACCGCAAGTCTCTAGAGGAACGGAAGGTCGGAAAGTTCCAGCTGATAGGAAAAGAGCACAGGTAGTTCCAGTTTTCAAGAAGGGTCGTCGAGCAGATGCGCAAAACTATGGGCCTATATCTCTGACATCGATCTGTTGTAGAATTTTAGAACATGTTTTTTGCTCACGTATCACGTCATTTCTGGAAACCAAGAACCTACTCTGTAAGAATCAACATGTATTCCGGAAACAGCGATCGTGTGACACCCAACTCGCTTTATTTGTTCATTAGACCCATAAAATACTAGGTACAGGCTCCCAGGTAGATGCCATTTTCCTTGACTTACGGAAGACGTTCGATACAGTACCGCACTGTCGCCTGATAAACAATGTAAGAGCCTACGGAATATCAGACCAGCTGTGTGGCTGGATTGAAGAGTTTTCTGCAAACAGAACACAGCATGTTGTTCTCAATGGAGAGACGTCTACAGACGTTAAAGTAACCTCTGGCGTGCCACAGGGGAGTGTTATGGGACCACTGCTTTTCAAAATATACATAAATGATCTAGTAGATATTATCGGAAGATCCATGCGGCTTTTCGCGGATGATGCTGTAGTATACAGAGATGTTGCAGCATTAGAAAATTGCAGCGAAATGCAGGAAGATCTGCAGCGAATAGGCACTTAGTGCAGGGAGTGGCAACTGACCCTTAAAATAGACAAATATAATGTATTGCGAATACATATAAAGAAGGATCCTTTATTGTATGATTGTATGATAGCGGGACAAACACTGGTAGCAGTTACTTCTGTATAACATCTGGGAGTATGCGTATGGAACGATTTGAGGTGGAATGATCATATAAAATTAATTGTTGGTAAGGCGGGTGTCAGGTTCAGATTCATTGGGAGAGTCCTTAGAAAACGTAGTCCATCAACAAAGGAGGTGGCTTACAAAACACTCGTTCGACCTATACTTGAGTATTGCTCATCAGCTGGGATCCTTACCAGGTCGGGTAGACAGAGGAGATAGAGACTATCCAAAGAAGAACGGCGCGTTTCGTCACAAGGTTATTTGGTAAGCGTGATATCGTTATGGAGATGTTTAGCAAACTCAAGTGGCAGACTCTGCAAGAGAGGCGCTGTGCATCGCGGTGTAGCTTGCTCGCCAGGTTTCGAGAGGGTGCGTTTCTGGATGAGGTATCGAATATATTGCTTCCCCCTACTTATACCTCCCGAGGAGATCACGAATGTAAAATTAGAGAGATTCGCGAGCGCACGGAGGCTTTCCGGCACTCGTTCTTCCCGCGAACCATACGCGACTGGAACAGAAAAGGGAGGTAATGACAGTGGCACGTAACGTGCCCTCCGCCAGACACCGTTGGGTGGCTTGCGGAGTATAAATGTAGATGTAGATGTAAATGCTGTGACGCCATTTTTGTGCGTCTGGGACCAGAGAGAGAATGACTGTTGTTTAACTTGCAGGCCAACCACGACAACCATATGGTGATGAGTTTCGGCGGCCAGAAGGCCCGCTGAATCAACCGCCAAGCTCTGCCGTACGGTCGCGCCACAGCTGTGACGAGGCGGTTCCGAAACTTGACGCTGCACGGTTGTGGTGAGCAGAGCGGTGTGGGGAAGGGGTGGGGCAGGGGGGGGGGGAGGGCGGCTGCCAGCCTCCTCTTTCTGTGTGACGTCATCTGACTGTATGCAAGCTGCCGTCTGCAAGGACTGAGCAGGGTAGTGATGTCGCCCCTTCCACGTCAAAGACTGTCCTCAGTCAACGAACGAGGCGCCCTGGTCGGGCGACTGGAGCTGCTAAGGCTCTGCTGGCTGATTCCCTTCGGCGCTCTACATGGTGATCACGAGTAGCGCTTGTGGGTACAGCCAACCGCACTGCGCAGGGGCGGGGCTTCCGGCTCGGCCGTCACACGCTGCAGACCACGCCTCCCGGGCCAGGACAGGAGCCGTTACGTCCCGAGCACGGAGCGGCAGAGTGCCGTAGCAGCAGACCCCGGCGCTGGTGCTTGCTCTGTCAAACATACACACGCCACGCCGCTGTCGTCTGGATCAGCATAAGCACTGCGTATTCTACGGCAGAATAAAAGTCGACAACAAACTTGTCTCTCTCTGCATCGCTCAGTCATCCTGGCGCATTACCACCTCTGAGGTCGGCGAGTCGGAACATTCATTCGTTACCTAACTCTCTTATTTTCTGCAGAGTACAAACATTGGTATATCAAACTAATTTTGTCCGGTATGCTCTAATAACAGATCAATGTATTTCAGCGCCTCGGTATGCGTCGTAAAAAGATCCTCGAGCGCCTCATCTTAGCTCCCTTCCTCTACCGATCACACTTTATACCCTGTAACAGCATCACTTAGCCACTCAAATGCAGATTCGCAGGTAGAATGTCGTGGACCTCCTCCTGTTAGCACCGGATATGATACGGGAACTTCTCCGGCTGGAATCACAGGAGCAGTGCTTCATCTAGAGCGAAAACCTAGAAATTAGCAGGCACTTCAGAATCGATGGTCTGGGTTGTCAGCCAGCTTTGACTGCAAAATTTGGATAGCTTTTCTTCATTTTTTTAAAAATCTTTTCACTGTTCATATGCCAATAACATAATCACGAGCGAGTTTTACTGTAGGTTTGCCCTTTCGTAACTTATCAGTAACCTCTAACATCTTTTAGACTGAGTAATACATTTGCTTTTACCTGCGATCTTCATCGTACTTGTAAAACGTCCATGACTTTAACAACAAGAACAAGAAAGACAAAGTAAGTTATTATTAATTATCAGTGATCCAGTTTAGAGGCTATTATTGAGGTCTGTCTGCGGTTTAGGAAAGTACTATCAACGAAGCATTCCTCCTGCCGATGCATACGGGTACGTCTTTATTTCGTAAAAACACACAGCAAGAATTCTAGAGCGAACCATCTCAGAAGTAAGGTGAATCCTCATCATTCACTATCGGCATTAAAGGAGATGGAAATTATCGACCTCTGATTCCTATGAAACGTCTAGGCAGAGATATAGATAGGCAATCGGCCTGATGAATCGCTATATTCACGTGACAATGCAATTGGGAAAAAACTGAAAATCGTTTCAGGAATGTCAAACTGAGCTATTCGGACGTCTTCTGGCAGAAAAGCATGAACCACATGCGTGACAGTGTATTCTAAATGGCATATCAGTAGTCGTGTTTTATTCTATCAAAAATCGCCGAATGAGTATTTGTTGCACCATAACATGCAACTGTTTAACACACTGTAACCTGCACCTGTAATTTAGTGCAAGGGTACTAATTATAGGCCTGTGCTACATGTATGTAATGCTTAATCGTTACTTTATGGAAACCATCGTATGATGAGGATGTAGAGAAATCTGTCTTCAGGACAAGTTAGTGTAGTATTATTACTTTATACAATCCTCTCTTAGGAATGAAGTAAAAGAACTGTATATAGTGCTTTTTTATCACGGTTTTTCATCAATGTCCTTACTTAAGGTTCATAATAACCACATTTACGGTTTGTTTTAAATCCTGTTTTCGTAGTATACATAACAAAAGCCAACTAAATGAAAAGATAACGGTTGACATTACAGCATGCTGCTTACTGTTTGGGATATGTCAAAGGACCGCAGTTGTTTTGGTATTCGCTGTGATGACACTTTGCAGTTGTCGAAGTAACAATCCGCTACATTCGGAAATCTCTCATGACAGCGCTGCAGACTGGCTGTGTCCCTAGTAACACGTCTTTGCTCGTCTGTTACTCCCTTAGTCGCCTCCTTCGCAGAACCACTTCTTCCAATATCCCACCGCAACCTTATACTTTTAACTTTTACAATCGATATATATATATATATATATATATATATATATATATATATATGTGTGTGTGTGTGTGTGTGTGTGTGTGTGTGTGTGCGCGCGTGTGAGATTATGTACCTTTCATGCTTGGTGTTCATTCACGGTTGACAATCATCCTAAGCCCTTTTTTCTTTGTTTCAGGTAAGTAACGGTCGCCAACTAGCCATTGGAGCACAAGCCCGTTTGGCGTGGGTAGGTACTCCATAGCATTCACTTGCATGCACCCACTTGACGTACGGTGCAGTTGTTTACTGTCATATGACATGCCGTAACACAGCAGAATATAGCAGATCAAGAGGCAGGTAATTTTCTCTCTCCTGAGCTTACAATTTGTGTGTGTATGAATGTGTGAAACTAATCTTCCCAAAATACTTTTATGAGCACTAATCGATAACACGTACCCCGACGTGTCCAAACATTACGACCACTGTTGAACGCGAGGCTGATTGCGACCTGGTGGCGTTACGATTGCGTGACACGGCGAGTAAAATATGTCAGTAGAGAACAGACCAGCGATCATTATTCTAGTTACGATATGGACCACAAATGAGGAATTCGTTGACATAAACGACTTTCACAAAGTGCAGATTGTTATGCCCCGGCGCCTGGAAATCATCTTGTAAACGGCGAAGCTGTTCGGTTGTTCGTGTGCTGGTGTTGCGAGCTTCTATGGAAATTACATGAAATGATTTCGCAGATGTGAATATGAACAACCATCAGCTGTGTAACGGAGTGGCAACAGTGAAGCCTTGTGCAGGACCGGGACTCGAACCCGGATTTGCCGCTTATCGCTAATGGTCGCCTTACCATTTGGCTGTCCGAACACGACTCACGGCTCGACGCGAACTTCCACATGTCGTCAACCACGTGTCTACAACGTGTGCATGCATGCAACTCCGAAAGAAATTTGCATCGTAATTCGGAATACCATAGGAACTGTAGTATCGTATTTATGGAAAATAATTGAACAACGGTGAAAGGACACCTATGTCTCGTCACAGGACGTGGAGGTCGTAAACTTGTCCTCTCTGTAAAGTAGGATAGGCGGCCATGTGTGGGAGGCCTAACGAAACAGTGTAATGTTTGAGAAGGAACAAGCGCTTTGGAACACACTGTTCAGCTCACATTGTTGAACATGTGGCTCCGCAGCAGACAACCCATACGTTTTCCAATGTTGACTCTATGACTTCGTCAATTACGATGAATCAGACATATAATCTAGATTGCACCATAGACCAAAGGAGACCCGTCGCCTGGTCGGGTGGTAAGTAGGCTGTTTAGGTTTTTATGTTGGTAACGCCCCGTAGCACTCTGTATGAAAATCACTGGCTGTGCTGCGTGCAGTCTGTGGCTGGTTGGCATTGTTGGAATATTCGCAATTGTAGTGTTAGGCAGTTGGATGTGAACAGCGCGTAGCGTTGCGCAGTTGGAGGTGAGCCGCCAGCAGTGTTAGATGTGGGGAGAGAGATGGCAGAATTTTAAGATCGGACGTTCTGGACGTGTGTCCATCAGAAGGAGTAAATTTGTAGTACTGTATATCATGAACTTTATATATATATATATATATATATATATATATATATATATATATATATATATATATATATGGCTATTACAAATGATTGAAGCGATTTCATAAATTCACTATAGCTCCATTCATTGACATATGGTCACGATACGTAGAAAAACTCATAAAGTTTTGTTCGGCTGAAGCCGCGCTTCAGGTTTCTGCCTCCAGAGCGCTCGAGAGCGCAGTGAGACAAAATGGCGACAGGAGTCGAGAAAGCGTATGTCGTGCTTGAAATGCACTCACATCAGTCAGTCATAACAGTGCAACGACACTTCAGGACGAAGTTCAACAAAGATCCACCAACTGCTAACTCCATTCGGCGATGGTATGCGCAGTTTAAAGCTTCTGGATGCCTCTGTAAGGGGAAATCAACGGGTCGGCCTGCAGTGAGCGAAGAAACGGTTGAACGCTTGCGGGCAAGTTTCACGCGTAGCCCGCGGAAGTCGACGAATAAAGCAAGCAGGGAGCTAAACGTACCACAGCCGACGGTTTGGAAAATCTCACGGAAAAGGCTAAAGCAGAAGCCTTACCGTTTACAATTGCTACAAGCCCTGACACCCGATGACAAAGTCAAACGCTTTGAATTTTCGGCGCGGTTGCAACAGCTCATGGAAGAGGATGAGTTCAGTGCGAAACTTGTTTTCAGTGATGAAGCAACATATTTTCTTAATGGTGAAGTGAACAGACACAATGAGCGAATCTGGACGGTAGAGAATCCTCACGCATTCGTGCAGCAAATTCTCAATTCACCAAAAGTTAACGTGGTTTGTGCAATCTCACGGTTTAAAGTTTACGGCCCCTTTTTCTTCTGCGAAAAAAACGTTACAGGACACGTGTATCTGGACATGCTGGAAAATTGGCTCATGCCACAACTGGAGACCGACAGCGCCGACTTCATCTTTCAACAGGATGGTGCTCCACCGCACTTCCAACATTATGTTCGGCATTTCTTAAACAGGAGATTGGAAAACCAATGGATCGGTTGTGGTGGAGATCATGATCAGCAATTCATGTCATGGCCTCCACGCTCTCCCGACTTAACCCCATGCGATTTCTTTCTGTGGGATTATGTGAAAGATTCAGTGTTTAAACCTCTTCTACCAAGAAACGTGCCAGAACTGCGAGCTCGCATCAACGATGCTTTCGAACTCATTGATGGGGACATGCTGCGCCGAGTGTGGGAGGAACTTGATTATCGGCTTGATGTCTGCCGAATCACTAAAGGGGCACATATCGAACATTTGTGAATGCCAAAAAAAAACTTTTTGAGTTTTTGTATGTGTGTGCAAAGCATTGTGAAAATATCTCAAATAATAAAGTTATTGTAGAGCTGTGAAATCGCTTCAATCATTTGTAATAACCTTGTTGTCTATCAAAATCTTTCATTTGCTAACTATGCCTATCAGTAGTTAGTGCCTTCAGTAGTCAGAATCTTTTATTTAGCTGGCAGTATTGGCACTCGCTGTATTGCAGTAGTTCGAGTAACGAAGATTTTTGTGGGGTAAGTGATTCATGGAAGTTAGCCAGGCCATTCTTTTGTAAGGATTATTGAAAGTCAGATTGAGTTGCGCTAAGAAAATATTGTGTGTCAGTTGAGTGATGATCAGAATGAGTAAAGAGAGAACTGTCTGAGTACGTTCAGTTTTACTCAGCTGTCTTTGTATCAAATAACGTAGAAGTTGACCAGCACAGTAATTCATAAATTTTTCCAAGGGGACGTTTCAACGTTTCTTGTTACACCAGGTTGACCGTCGTGCCCGTATACGTTGTCATCCTGGCGAATTTCTGCTCAAAACGCGAACCACGCGCCAAGGATGTGAGCCAGAGAGTGCAGTATTATGGTGTGGGGCACGTTCATCTATCCTTCCACAGCCCTACGGTAGCAATCGAAGCCACTATAGCTGAAGTGGACTACGTGAAGGTTTTTGCTGACTAACTGCACGGCTTCATGCTTTATGTCTTCCCCGAAGGCGGTGGGGTCTTCCTACCAGGTGCAGAAGTATGACACTGCAGTTTGGCTGCAATAACCACACGTCTGTCGTTTGAATCTGATAAACAGTATTTTACTCAAAATAATCTCCATTGCTATTTACATATTTGTCCCACCTCTCCTATAGGCTATGGATGTCACGCAAAAAAAATAAAATAAAATAAAAAATAAAAAAACACTTCTTCTTTTGAAGCGAACCAGTCATCGAGCCATTTTCGTACATTTTCATACAAACTGAAGCGTTGTTCAGCGAGAGCGTGTCCCAATGATGGAAAAAGATAACAATCGGACGGAGCGAAGTCTGGAGAATAAGCCGCATGCCCTAGTATTTCCCAATTGAACGACTCGATCATTTTTCTGGCGCGTTTTGCTGTGAGGGATGGGGCTTTATCTTTGACCAATATGAATGTGTTGCCTTTTTCCATATTCCGGTCGTTTTTCACGCAATGCTCGATTTAAACCGATCATTTTCTATTAGTAGCGATCAGTGTTAACGGTTTCACCAGGTTCTAGCAGCTCATAATACATGTTACCTTTCTGATCCCACCAAACACAGATAATTATCTTATTTCCAAATTGATTTGGTCTTGCAGTGGATGTGGATGGTTTGCCTCGATTCATCCATGATTTACGACGCTTGGGATTCTCAAAATATATCCATTTTTCATCTCCTGTCACTATTCGATGTAGAAACGACTTTCTTTTGTATCTGGCGAGCAGCATTTCACTAGGGTCTTTCGATTTGCTTCATGTCTTTCATTCAGTTCATGTTCAACCCATTTTCCCCATTTATGCTTTCTCCGTCATATTCAATTGTTCCGCAAAGTCCTGTCGAATTTGAGTATCATTTTCATCTAAAAAAAGCCTGCAATTCGTTGTCTTCGAAGTTTTTCGGTGGTTTCTCGCACTCGTCGTTTCTCACGTCAAAATCACAAGATTTTTTGAACCATTAGAAACACTGTTTTCCCAAGAGCATATTCATCGAAAGCTTCGACAAGCATTCGATGCGATTCTGCAGCAGTTTTCTTCAAATGATGACAGAAAATCAATGTTGTCCTCAAATTAGGAATCGTAAGCGCAAAACTCGACATGTTTACGGGATTGAAACAGATACCGATGTATGGAACTTGGGTTACTGTGTGCTGACATTCGTCGTCAGCCGTTACGGGAAGCAGATGGCGTTGCAGACGTGGTCTCACGGGCCCTGCACTGACGGCTAGCACTGACGGCTAGCACTAGTTATAGCGAACTTCCGGTTTCATATTTCTACACCTGGTAATCGTACGTGTGATAAGGAACAGGAGAAAATATAAAAAAATTCAGCTAATGAAGCAGGTGAAAGGGAACAAAACTGTCTAAAAAATGAGATTGACAGGAAATACAAAATGGTTAAGCAGATATAGTTAGAGGGCAAGTGCATGGATTCAGAAGCATTTATCACTACGGAAAACATGGGCCGGCCGAAGTGGCCGTGCGGTTAAGGGCGCTGCAGTCTGGAACCGCAAGACCGCTACGGTCGCAGGTTCGAATCCTACCTAGGGCATGGATGTTTGTGATGTCCTTAGGGTAGTTAGGTTTAACTAGTTCTAAGTTCTAGGGGACTAATGACCTCAGCAGTTGAGTCCCATAGTGCTCAGAGCCATTTGAACCATTTTTGAAAACATGGATACTGCCTGCAGGAAAGTTAAAGAGGCATTTGGCGAAAAGAGAAGCAGCTCTATGAATATCAAGACCTCAGAAGAAAAACCCGTGCTAATAAAAGAAGTGAAAGCTAAAAGGACGATACAGAGGGTCTATACTAGGGAGATGCAGGCAATATTATGGAAATGGAAGAGGACGTAGATGACGATGAAAGGGAGACATGGTGCTGCGAGAAGAATTTGACAGTGCACTGAAAAACCGAAGTAGAAACTAGGACCCCCATAATAGACGACATTCCGTCAGACCCACTAATAGCCTTGGGAGAGCCAGCCACACAAAACTCTACCGTCTGGTGTGCAAAGTGTATGAGACAGGCGAAATACCCTCACACTAGACGAAGAATGTAAAAATTCAAATTTCAAAGAAAATAGTTGTTGACAGCTGTCAATATTACCGAACTGTTGCAAAATACTAACTCGAAATCTTTAGAGAATAATGGAAAAACTGGTAGAAGCCGGCTTAGACGTAGATCAGTTAGGCTTCTGGAGAAATGTGGCCACACACGACTTACCTTAGAAGACAAGGAAGGACAAACCTATGACATTTGTACGCTCAGAGAAATATTAGGCAATTACTCCCTTTGAAATTCTGAAGGTAGCAGGAGTAAAATTTGTTACAGGGTATGAAAGTCTACTTACAACTTGAACAGAAACGAGACGGCAGTTATAAAGAGTCGAGGGGCGCGAAACGGAAGTTGTAATTGGGAAGGGAGTGAGACAGGGTTGTAGCCTGTCCTCGATTTTATTCAGTCTCTACATTAAGCAAGCACTAAAGGAATCCAAAGAGATATTTGGAGAAAGAATTAAATTTCAGGGACAATAAATAAAAACTTTGAGGTTGGTCGATGACATTTGCAATTCTGTCACAGACAGCAAAGGAGTTGAAAGTGTAGTTGAACGGAATGGATAGCGTATTGACAGGATATAACATGAACATCAACAAAATCAAAACAAGGATAATGGAGTTCAGTCAAATTATATCAGGTGACGCTGAGGGAATCAGATTACGAAACGAGACATTTAAAGCAGTAGATGAGGTTTCCTATTTGGTCAGTAAAATAACTGACCGACGACAGAAGAAGGGAGGATATAAAATGTAGATTGGCAAGACCAAGAAAAGTGTTTCTGAAGAACCTTTGTCAACTTCGAATACACATTTAAGTGTAAGTCTTATCTGAAAGTATTTGCATGGATTGTAGTCATGTATGGAAGTGAAACATGTACGACAAACGGTTCAGACCGGTTTGGACCGGTTTAGACAAGAAGAGAATAGAAGCTTTCAAATGTGATGCTACAGAAGAAAATTGAAGTTTAGATGAGTAGATCACGTAACTAATGAGAAGGTACTGAATAGAATTGGGGATAAAAGAAATTTGTGGCACAACCTTACTAGAAGAAGGGGATCATCAGTTTAGTGTTGAAAGGAAGTGTGGAGAGTTAAAATCGTAGGGGGGGGACCAAGAGATCGATACAGTAAAGGGATTCAGAAGGACGTATGTTGTAGTAGTTGTTAGCAAATGAAGAGGCTTGCACAGTATCGAGTAATATGGAGAGCTCCATCAAACCAGCTTTCGGACTGAAGATCGCAACAACAACATGACAAGGTCAAAATTATGCTACAGTGGTTTGAGGTGAGTGATAATGAATATATGTTGAAACCTCTGCCAGAAAACGTCAGTCAATGAAGCGCAATGGAACTTACCTGGCACCAGTTCCGCGCCGACAAACCACAGGCCCGTAATTTACAGGAATTACATAATTCGGGCGTACACATTTAGTGCCACATGCATCAAGAAAACTAGCAATGACTTGTCGAAACGATGCCAATCTGAACCTCTAGAAAATGGTTCAAATGGCTCTGAGCACTATGGGACTCAACTTCTGAGGTCATTAGTCCCCTAGAACTTAGAACTAGTTAAACCTAACTAACAGAAGGACATCACGAACACCCACGCCCGAGGCAGGATTCGAACCTGCTACCGTAGCGGTCTTGCGGTTCCAGTCTGCAGCGCCTTTAACCGCACGGCCACTTCGGCCGGCTGAACCTCTAGAGTATTGCTTTCGAATAGTACACCAATACACTCTTAAGCAGGCGGACATAATGTTTTGTCACATACAGGGCGTGACGGGTTTTGCAGATATTCCTATTGGTGACAGAGCAGTGTACTCAACAACATTACATCAGTTTTTAAGTCATTTGGAGACTAATAATTAGAGCTTTTGCAGGCAGTATTTTATTAGGTTTCGTTGTACCTCCAAGTACATATGGCGAAGACATGGAATTAATTCGTATTTCCCCATTGGTAGCGAGTCAGGTGTTGAAGTGTGGACACGAGGACGCATAATGGTTAGTCTAGACTGACAGACGTAGTCCAGCTACCGGTGCAGGTAAGACATTGCAGAAAACGCCAGTTCGTAACGTTTGTGACGTGTTTGTGAGAAGACTGTTGGATGCAAGGAACATTGTTGCGTTGGCAGTACATTAGCTTTACTGAACTTAAAGTGAGAATGCATTCAGTGGCCTTGTTGTTCGTGACATTACAAAGGTTCCAATAGCTCAGTTCATAAATACAGGATGATTCAGCAGCCCCTACGAACATCGTGTTACGCAACCGGGAATGTAATACCTGGCCTTCATAAACCACGTGCGTCTTTACATATTCTGTCGCATGTTACAAGCAATCAGTAAGTCGTACGGGAAAAATGATCACGACCTTTTACTAGGAAATTTAATGTAGTTAAATTTTGTACTGGGCTACGTTTCACCTAAGGCTGCGGTTTTCGGGTTATTCTAGAAAAACATCCAAAAATGGCCTTCAAACGTAAGTGCACGTCACACTCGTGCATCACCAGTCAGAATTTATTGTATGCTGTTGATGTCATAAATTTGTGACGAACCACAGGGTTCTGTACACTGGAACAGATTGTAAGTAACTCTACCACCGTTTAATATTTATAATAATAGTGGCATATTACGCTAACAAGTGCCCGTTATACGTTTTCGTAGCAAAATGGAACCAGAAGAAGCAGCTGGCTGCTTCCATATAGCAAAAATCTAGTATAATAGCATTGTTTTACCTGAAGATGAGAATTTACTCTCGAAACGCGTCGTGGGATGAAATAAAAAAGTGACTAAGGCAGAAAATTGTTTTATTTGAACTTTAATTGTCATAAACAGTGGCAGTTCTTTACAACAGTCCAACATGGATGACATAAGGTTAAAGGGGACATATGTCTGAGCTACAACTAGCCACTTCCTAACAACCCTCCTGCGTGAGCACAGTCAGCTTTGTATTTTCAAATGGGACCACCATTTTTATTTCCTACACGGATTCTACACCAAAAAATACGTTCGGTTCACGAAACCGTTGTTTTCCATCAGTAACATTTTTTTCTTGCGATGCGTCGCTTTTGAGATATTTAGTTATCTCAAGTTAAAACAAAAAGACCTCCCAATGGTATATTAAATTCTGGTGAAAGTTTATGGTTAATAAAACGGCATGTCAAATGTGAAATTTAGCCCATAAATTTAATGTAGTTCTAAAGATAAATGTAGTATTTTTGAGTACAGTATTGATACAATTAGCTCGTAAACTAGATTTTGTACTTGTTTCCTACCAACGAATACTAGATACAGTCTTTGCATCAAACGTCAGGTGATATTACGTGATGGGGAGCAGCTTTCTATAGAGACAAAATATTTGATGTGTTTCTTTAGTTTCTCCCGGCGCATTTGATACTCAAAATATCCACGGGTGTACTGCCGGTCTACAGTGTCCAACGGGCACAATATTTCGGCGATCATACATGTCGCCATCATCAGGTGAACTGACGGACTGAGCTCCTGTAAACGTGCCGGCACGGAGATCCGTACACTATGGCTGCTCAGGGGGAACTGGGTTCGGTCGCGGCGGCGGCAGATTTAAATACCCTCCGCCCGCGGCGCGCTCACTCCGCCGTCCGCGCCCCGCGCCACGGTCGGGGGGTGGAACAGATTGCGACGGCGTCTGAGATGACGTCGGTGTGATGGCTCTGTCCGCCGTGGTCGTCACAACTATACAGTTGCTCGATGTATAGATGTATAGATGTATAGTTGTGACGACCACGGCGGACAGAGCCATCACACCGACGTCATCTCAGACGCCGTCGCAATCTGTTCCACCGCGCGACCGTGGCGCGGGGCGCGGACGGCGGAGTGAGCGCGCCGCGGGCGGAGGGTATTTAAATCTGCCGCCGCCGCCGCGACCGAACCCAGTTCCCCCTGAGCAGCCATAGTGTACGGATCTCCGTGCCGGCACGTTCACAGGAGCTCAGTCCGTCAGTTCACCTGATGATGGCGACATGTATGATCGCCGAAATGTTGTGCCCGTTGGACACTGTAGACCGGCAGTACACCCGTGGATATTTTGATTATAAAATATTTGTTAACGCTTTCCGGCTACATATGACGTTCTGTTGTATATGCCGCAGAGGAATGGTTGGACGTAGGCACTCTGCAACGTGAATATACCCTGAGTGATGCCTATGATCCATTTTCTGTTCCATATGAAATGGTCCAGTCCCGGCAATTTTAAAGGTCATCATTCGCTTCTAAAATATCTTTCTCCGCTGGGAGACACGCATTCTTCAAGTTTTCTTGTTTAGAATCTCTCAGTGAATTTACAGGTTAGGTGGTATGTAGGACATCTGGTTAGTATACCCTGCTATTTCGATTCTAAAGGACGCCTAGCTTCAGTGGGAGCATCAGTGAACATTGTTTTCTCACAAAAATTCTTCACTATGACGTGATATATCACCCCTAGGCATTTGGTGCTAAGACTTTGAAACATATTGTAGAGTTCAGGAAAGATAATGTTGCCTAGGACGGAATACTGTAAAATTTTAAACGTAAGGGTAGATCTGGTTAAATGCGAAACGTTACGAGAGAAAGAAACGTTACCGGATAAGCTCCGAGTTGTCTGTCACACACATAAGCACGGTGACATCCAGACAATGGACGAGAGCTGTGGGCGTGGTGGTTTCCTGAAAACCCGTGCTAATCAGCTGAATGAAGGCGATTGCGACGCCGCATTTTGGGATAATTGGCACGAAACACGCAGACAGGCACATTTACGTCGGGATTTCCAAGTTCCTCTGTATAATCCCCCGTCGCTGGGAGACCGGGAGACGTAGGAGGGGAAAAAATTCCGGTCGCGCCATGCTAATCTGGCGCGCCGTCCATTCACGTTAATTACCGGATTTTCGCGACGCGTGTCACGTACGCGGTTTCAAGTGGCTCCGAGCAGAGAGCTGCAAAAGAACAAAGTTTGCTGGCGGCGGGACGCCCAGGCAGCACTCAGCGAAACGGAACGGCGCCTGGGGTGGCGCTTTTAGGTCGCGGCTCTAGTTGCGACGAATTAATAAGGCCACACATTTTCTGTCTTTATTCAGGTTATTCATCGCCGGACGCTCCCTTCTTTCTGCAGATTCACCTGCACCAGGGATCCTTATCAAATTACTTCCCACCTGAAGTGACGGAACACCTCTTTTATGATTAAATGTATTCGGTTTTGCAGTTCTAAAAGTTTCTTGCCGTCTGTGGCATTCGTGCGAGTAATTCCAAAGGCTCGTTTACAACGGCGCGAGCAGAAGCGGAACAGCTTCTGCGAACGAGAATTCCTGAAACGGAAAGCGAGAGCGAGGGGGCTGCATTCGGTCGTGTTCGATTCGCATTTGCTAGTGTTCGCTTGTTGTCAGTCTTAAGGACCCATGAAACGAAATTCGCGTTGTCACCTTTTCGGTGATAGCCGTACAGAATGCTTTGTTGTAGAGCTGAGTTGCTTGGGCGATGGAATGTATCGATCAGGAGAGAATGTATTGTTGTTGACACAAGAATGCAGATATCATAAGTACTTGTAGTATTCTAGATATCCACAACACAGATGCCGAAGGAAAAGAAGTATGTACGGTAAAAAGTTCCCGAAGAACTCTAAGATCCAACTATGTACGCGAGAAAGACAATAAATTCTTTAGATGTTTGCGTCTGCAAGGAACGTAGTCAACTTTTGTAATCCTGTCTTCCTCATTGCGTGTAATATTACTGTATATCTATAATTTTTACTTTATGGGCCGTCTGACTACAACTGAATGAAACACAATTTTCGTGAAATACGTGTTTCGCCAAACACAACATTCCTAGAATAAAAGAGTACTCGCAAGCTGCAAACTTGCAAACACACTCAACAAACACATACAATGACAACACCATACAGAAAAGAACCAGCTAGTACACCATGACTTACACACATAAATTAACACACAGAGTTGCAAACATCCTAAAGAGACAGGGCTTCCAAATAGCATATAAGATTGGAAAAACCCTCCAATTACCCCTAAGCCAACCAGCTACCAACAGGGACAAATTCCTACAATCGGGAACATATAAACTTGAATGTCAAAGTTGTGATGCAGTATACATAGGCATGGCATGTAGGAATTTTAAAACACGATACAAAAAACATATCAGGTGTTACAAGAACGAAACAAACCATGCCACATTTATAGAACATTTAAAACACCATAATCACCATGCAACAAACATGGAAGAAGATATGAAAATAATGAGAATACGCAACCATGACAGACATCTTATCAAATGCAATAAAAACATTCAGAAAGCCATCGCTGAAAACAAACATATGATTAATGAACAAACACACATCAGAACAGGCTCCCTACTACCAATATATATATATATATATATATATATATATATATATATATATATATATATATATATATATATATATACTCCTGGAAATGGAAAAAAGAACACACTGACACCGGTGTGTCAGACCCACCATACTTGCTCCGGACACTGCGAGAGGGCTGTACAAGCAATGATCACACGCACGGCACAGCGGACACACCAGGAACCGCGGTGTTGACCGTCGAATGGCGCTAGCTGCGCAGCATTTGTGCACCGCCGCCGTCAGTGTCAGCCAGTTTGACGTGGCATACGGAGCTCCATCGCAGTCTTTAACACTGGTAGCACGCCGCGACACCGTGGACGTGAACCGTACGTGCAGTTGACGGACTTTGAGCGAGGGCGTATAGTGGGCATGCGGGAGGCCGGGTGGACGTACCGCCGAGTTGCTCAACACGTGGGGCGTGAGGTCTCCACAGTACATCGATGTTGTCGCCAGTGGTAGGCGGAAGGTGCACGTGCCCGTCGACCTGGGACCGGACCGCAGCGACGCACGGATGCACGCCAAGACCGTAGGATCCTACGCAGTGCCGTAGGGGACCGCACCGCCACTTCCCAGCAAATTAGGGACACTGTTGCTCCTGGGGTATCGGAGAGGACCATTCGCAACCGTCTCCATGAAGCTGGGCTACGGTCCCGCACACCGTTAGGCCGTCTTCCGCTCACGCCCCAACATCGTGCAGCCTGCCTCCAGTGGTGTCGCGACAGGCGTGAATGGAGGGACGAATGGAGACGTGTCGTCTTCAGCGATGAGAGTCGCTTCTGCCTTGGTGCCAATGATGGTCGTATGCGTGTTTGGCGCCGTGCAGGTGAGCGCCACAATCAGGACTGCATACGACCGAGGCACACAGGGCCAACACCCGGCATCATGGTGTGGGGAGCGATCTCCTACACTGGCCGTACACCACTGGTGATCGTCGAGGGGACACTGAATAGTGCACGGTACATCCAAACCGTCATCGAACCCATCGTTCTACCATTCCTAGACCGGCAAGGGAACTTGCTGTTCCAACAGGACAATGCACGTCCGCATGTATCCCGTGCCACCCAACGTGCTCTAGAAGGTGTAAGTCAACTACCCTGGCCAGCAAGATCTCCGGATCTGTCCCCCATTGAGCATGTTTGGGACTGGATGAAGCGTCGTCTCACGCGGTCTGCACGTCCAGCACGAACGCTGGTCCAACTGAGGCGCCAGGTGGAAATGGCATGGCAAGCCGTTCCACAGGACTACATCCAGCATCTCTACGATCGTCTCCATGGGAGAATAGCAGCCTGCATTGCTGCGAAAGGTGGATATACACTGTACTAGTGCCGACATTGTGCATGCTCTGTTGCCTGTGTCTATGTGCCTGTGGTTCTGTCAGTGTGATCATGTGATGTATCTGACCCCAGGAATGTGTCAATAAAGTTTCCCCTTCCTGGGACAATGAATTCACGGTGTTCTTATTTCAATTTCCAGGAGTATATATATATATATATATATATATATATATATATATATATATATATATATATATATATATACCAACACACACACAGCCCAACGGAAAGGAAAAATACTAATAAAAATCCCCCTTTGCCTTCTGGACACATACACAGCCCACACAAAAATTATATCGCACCAAAACAAACACACACACACACAGAGAGAGGGAGAGAGAGAGAGAGAGACAGAGATGAAAATGCATACACCAACAGTTCACAGGTACTTCAATAATTGCACTCGAAAGTTGGCAATAACATTCGATCTTTGGCAATAACATCTGACAGTCGCCAACACAAACCAAAACATTGCATCAAAACAAGAGTTCAGTTCGTAGTGCTATGAAATGTGGGGAAAACCCACAAATTGCCATTTATAAGAAGATAAACAACACCAAAAATGGAACAGGATCGTAATATGTAGAAAATCGTCCACACATACCTGTAAGTACAGTTCAAAATATTACTACATAATAGAAGAAAACCAACCACCAGAACTATTTATAACCTGTAGGTACGTCGACCAAAATATAAAGTAAATAGCAAAAATATGTAAATATTCCAGGCCACTTAAGATGGCTCAAATGGCTCTGAGCACCATGGGACTTAACTTCTGAGGTCATCAGACCCCTAGAACTTAGAATTACTTAAACCTAACTAACCTAAGGACATCACACACATCCATGCCCGAGGCAGGACTCGAACCTGCGACCGTAGCAGTGGCGCCTTTCCAGACTGTAGCGCCTAGAACCGCTCGACCACACCGGCCGGCCCACTTAAGATGCCTTGCAGAAAATAAAGGCGAAACGCGTATGGCAGGAAAATTGTGTTTCATTCAGTTGTAGTCAGACGGTCCATAAAGTAAAAATTATCAATATACCGTCAAAGGAACGGAGTGCATAAGCTCATGCTTTGTATTCCTTATTAAAAAAGAAAACCACAGTAAATTCCTTTGAAAGTATTCAAATACGAATATGTATCTATTATGCCGATTAAGACTACAAATAGGAAGGTTCGAACTTTGATACTGTCGACCATTTATTTACAAGTTACACAAAATAGATACGTGTTTAAGAGTTTTACTCTCTTTGAAAATAGTCCCCAGCATAATGCATAACCCGTTGCCAGCGATGTGGCAATAGTAGATACTCTTAGGAGCGCAAGCTGTGTTGATAGCTCGAGTGTAGCTGTCTATTGTCGGACGAATCACTGTAACAGCTCTGAAATAAATACCATGAAGTGTGTAAGTAGGCTGTTTAGGTTATTTTAATGGTAACGCCACGTAGCGCTCTGTATGAAAGTCACTGGCTGTGCTGTGTGCAGTCTGTGGCTAGTTTGCATTGTTGTCTGCCATTGTAGTGTTGGGCAGTTGGCTGTTAACAGCGCGTAGCGTTGCGCAGTTGGAGGTGAACCGCCAGCAGTGGTGGATGTGGGGAGAGAAATGGCGGAGTTTTGAAATTTGTAAGACTGGATGTCATGAACTGCTATATATATTATGACTATTAAGGTAAATACATTGTTTGTTCTCTATCAAAATCTTTCATTTGCTAACTATGCCTATCAGTAATTAGTGCCTTCAGTAGTTTGAATCTTTTATTTAGCTGGCAGTAGTGGCGCTCGCCGTATTGCAGTAATTCTAGTTACGAAGATTTTTGTGAGGTAAGTGATTTGTGAAACGTATAGGTTGATTTAGTCAGGGCCATTCTCTTGTAGGGATTATTGAAAGTCAGATTGCGTTGCGCTAAAAAAATATTGTGTGTCAGTTTAAGCACAGTCTTGTATAATTTTTCCAAGGGGACGTTTCAAGTGTACCTTCATCTTAGGAATGAAGTTGTGACAAGACATATCCTAGCCCCATTGATCGAATAAATCAATTACAACTTAAGCGATATTCGCCCGAGAATTTACGTGTAAAATGATGGGAGCGTGCTGCAGAAAGTATCACAGCTACTTTTTCTAAGCTATTCAGTTTTTGAACACAGCCTGCGACCAGCCGATAGAAATAAGCAGTGACATTTTTTGCAGGACCCCTCGATAATTTTGCACTAGAATGCTCGGGAGAATGTGGTGCAAGCTGTGATTAATCTGTTCGATCGATGGGACTGAGAAGTGCTATGCCATCAACCACACTCCGCGGACTTTTGCCCTTGTAACTTCAACTTTATTTATAAGATGATGGAAGCACTTCGTGGCAATGGTTTTACAACTGTTGGAGAGATTCGTAAGGCACTAGGCCACCCCACTCGAACTTTACACACAACTGGTGCTGCTAAAGGTATACCACTACTTCCACATTGCTGTCAACGGGTTACGTGCAATGCCAGTGAGTACTCTACAGGCCAGTAAAATTTTCAAGAAGCATCTATTATGTATAAATTGTAAATGAATAGCTACAACTATTAAAGTTCCAGTCCTTGCGTACAGAAGAGTGGTCTTTTTCATTGCTTACGTTCATGGTCGTTACCTACTTGTCATGTTCAGCCAAAGGGACCAAGTCTTGAGTGGGGGGGGGGGGGGATCGTGGGTGGTGGTGGGGGAGTGGGACTCACGGCGTGTTGGAGGATCCTGGCGTCGCGTCCTAGTGCTGTCTGTCTGTTCCATCTCCTCTCACATCAGAGAGCTCTTCACGTATTCTTCCTACCGCTACATCCCGTACAGAGATCAGCTGGAAACTGATATCTCGGTTGACAGTATCAACATGGACTCGAAACTCAAATGCCTCTTCAATGATCGAGTCCCAGAATCAGTTCGTCCGGCACAACACCTTTATCTGCCGAAAATCCGAAAGTCTCTGTCATCAGTTGCGAATGCGGCAATCAGTGTATATCGGCCAGACGCAACGCTGTACTTCGCAGCGCCGGTCAGAACATGTGCGAAGCATTCACGTCAGACAAACGAACAAATCTGCGGTGGCGGAGCACAGTCTCAAAGAAGGTCATATGTTTGATCTTGAACAGAAAGAGGTGTTGTGCGGGACGAACGGTTTTTGGGACTCGGCCATCAAAAAGGCAGTGTCGCGATAGCCCTTCCGTAGGCGCCCGATTGGCCCAGCCGCCGCAGACGAGACAGAGGAGCCTGTCGTCAAGTGTTTATAAAGGTACGAACTGTACATGGATCCGACACATCATCTGAAGATGACGATCAGGAAACTGCTCGAAAAGTTGACATAGAACGACACCTTGACTAGGCTGATAACCCCAGAAGACTAGATCATCTATGGCTAATGTACCACCTTTACATTAAAGATTTTTCACGAATAATATAAATGGCATCCCGCTATGCCCTCTAACGAACTATGTATCAGATATTATTAATTAGCCTATGTGAATTGTGTTACGTGTATTTTACATTTCATTATCATATTTTATTTTACATTACCTTCTTTATACATAAGTTCGGTAAAATCCTTGAAGTGCTTCGCATATAACACTGCAGACATAAGGAACTATCTGAGATACAGCACCTGCTGAAATGCTAAACAATGACTGACATAACTGACCCTGTCTGTCAAAAACCAGAGTGTAAATCTTTTTTTGAGGTTAAGTTGGTCGTCGGTAACTGGTGTTTTGCTTTTAAATCGCGCCCTCATTTGCGACGAGAAGCCAGCGAAGAACATTAAAAGTCACATGTGTAAGTTTTTGGAATACTGCTAATGAAAGCTGGAACTGCAGTTCAGCGTTTTGTGCACTACCCTTACGTATTTCACGCTTAAGTACAAATTCAGGGACTTGCATTCATCTTCTGCTACGTCATCCTGCTTACGTCGTCAATAAACAGTGACCTCCTCATGCAAAATAATTGTCTATGAATATCGTAATTTTCATGTTGGCTCGAACTGTTCAAGCGGTCAGAAACAATCCTAAAAGCTTTTAAGGGTGCTGCAGGGTAGACTGTGCTGCGAAATAACTGTAAGAATAAAATTCGATATGTAGCGCCGTTTCCGAGTTAGTTAGCAATGAAGTTAGCCAATCAGGCTGTGCAAATCAAGAAGCCCGCCACCTACAACTAATGTCAATTGTTCTCATAGTGTAGATGACAGCGCAGGAGAGTGCTCTGCTTTTGGCTCGGGTTCGATCCTTACTATCGTCCCATTTGTATCGTTTCTCTTGATCGGTTTTTGTGAAACGAAACGAAGACGCATTTGGCGACACCGTCTCTGACGGGCCGCTTGAATCTGCACACAACGGCCTGACTGGCAACTTCAGAACTGATTAGCTCGGAGACAGCGCAGCGTAACGACTTTCTTTCGTAATGATTACTTCTCAGAGCAATATGCCCTGCAACACTCTTACATGTTTTCCAGATTGCTTCTGACTGTCCTGGGCAGTGCTGCATGCTGTGTGGCGATTATTAGCACTAAAAACTGACAACGCAACTGTCTACTGTTATCTTCCGTTCTTCCTAATGTTGACGCTTGTTCGCAGATACAAGCTAATTATAGTCAATAGTAGTGAATTGACTGCGAATGCTTGTCTGGTTGTCTTCTCTTCCATTTGCACAGGTGTAATAACTAGAGGAAAGAACGATAGTCAATTTGTTAGGGGAAGTTGCGGATTCCGCGTGGTGCCTGTTCTCTTGGACATGTTATCTACAGTGTCTTGTGGCTGACCATCCAACTGGTCGCGGATGGTTCTAGCAAATTAAGCCATAAGTCATATTACTTAACGGGAGCTGCCTCACTTCCACCACTCCACGTACAGAACAGATCTTCCCTTTCCCTACTTTCATCTTGCCTGCCCCCACAGACTGATGTATCAATCCCGGAGCAGTTTGACGAAATCCGGAATATGCTGCAACACTCCCACCGAAACAGCAGTGTCACGTTAATGCTCTTCTACTATTCCAACTTATCCACTGTCAAATTGTAGATCAACGTATTTTGCTGGAAATAATGGTTCAAATGGGTCTGAGCACTATGGGACTTAACATCTATTGTAATCAGTCCCCTAGAACTTAGAACTACTTAAACCTAACTAACCTAACGACATCACACAACACCCAGTCATCACGAGGCAGGGAAAATCCCTGACCCTGCCGGGAATCGAACCCGGGAACCCGGGCGCGGAAAGCGAGAACGCTACCGCACGACCACGAGATGCGGACAGTAGAGTACAGTACAGTACAGTACAGTGTAGTACAGGAGATAAGTGAATGAAATACGCAATCAGACAAACAGCAGTGACGCTTTTATGGCTTTTCGAGGACAATTATTGGGATGAAGTTAACGCGATTAATGATTCCAGAATGAGATTTTCACTCTGCAGCGGAGTGTGCGCTGATATGAAACTTCCTGGCAGATTAAAACTGTGTGCCCGACCGAGACTCGAACTCGAGACCTTTGCCTTTCGCGGGCAAGTGCTCTACCATCTGAACTACCGAAGCACGACTCACGCCCGGCCTCACAGCTTTACTTCTGCCAGTATCTCGTCTCCTACCTTCCAAACTTTACAGAAGCTCTCCTGCGAACCTTGGAGAACTAGCACTCCTGAAAGAAAGGATATTGCGGAGACATGGCTTAGCCACAGCCTGGGGGATGTTTCCAGAATGAGATTTTCATTCTGCAGCGGAGTGTGCGCTGGTATGAAACTTCCTGGCAGATTAAAACTGTGTGCCCGACCGAGACTCGAACTCGGGACCTTTGCCTTTCGCGGGCAAGTGCTCTACCATCTGAGCTACCGAAGCACGACTCACGCCCGGCCTCACAGCTTTACTTCTGCCAATATCTCGTCTCCTACCTTCCAAACTTTACAGAAGCTCTCCTGCGAACCTTGCAGAACTAGCACTCCTGAAAGAAAGGATATTGCGGAGACATGGCTTAGCCACAGCCTGGGGGATGTTTCCAGAATGAGATTTTCACTCTGCAGCGGAGTGTGCGCTGATATGAAACTTCCTGGCAGATTAAAACTGTGTGCCCGACCGAGACTCGAACTCGGGACCTTTGCCTTTCGCGGGCAAGTGCTCTACCATCTGAGCTACCGAAGCACGACTCACGCCCGGCCTCACAGCTTTACTTCTGCCAGTATCTCGTCTCCTACCTTCCAAACTTTACAGAAGCTCTCCTGCGAACCTTGCAGAACTAGCACTCCTGAAAGAAAGGATATTGCGGAGACATGGCTTAGCCACAGCCTGGGGGATGTTTCCAGAATGAGATTTTCACTCTGCAGCGGAGTGTGCGCTGATATGAAACTTCCTGGCAGATTAAAACTGTGTGCCCGACCGAGACTCGAACTCGGGACCTTTGCCTTTCGCGGGCAAGTGCTCTACCATCTGAGCTACCGAAGCACGACTCACGCCCGGCCTCACAGCTTTACTTCTGCCAGTATCTCGTCTCCTACCTTCCAAATTTTTGCGATTAATGATGTTCCGCTGGACATTTTAAAAGATGTGTGGTCGCCACAGACGGCATGCACCGCAACATGCTCGTCCGCTGACCACAAGGTACGTAAGGTGTCCCTGTGGTAACGGGTTACATTCCTCTATCAGCGCCGTTGACAACTGCTGGATGGGTACTGGCACGGGTGGACATGCTACAAAGCGCCCCGCGATGCGTCCTACACCTGCTCGATAGGACTCAAGTAGAGGAAACGAACAGGTCAGCAGCTCGTCTACCTGCGCTGTTCAATCCAGTACCGCATAAGATAATTCATGTAATTGCGAGTGCATTATGTTGGAGAATAATGCATTCGAACGTGGACAAACTGTAGGCGCTCGCATGGTGGGTGCTTTTGTAACCAAGAGCGTCGAAGTGTTTGGTGTTTGAAGAGGCGCAGTAGATAAAATTCATACAGCAGACACTAAATCACAATGCAGACCAAAGTCTGTGTAGAGTGATCGCGATGCACAGTCATTTAAGAGGATTGTGACGAAAATAAGGGGACAGCAACTGCAAAAGTCACTACAGAACGGAATTTCACACACGTGAACACTCACAGCACCAAAAAAATCCTGTAGGGCGCTCCATAAGCTGGGAATCGCAAGGGGAGCTGCAATTCCCAAACCACAGATCAGTGATGCAGATTCTCGTAACATGAAAACGTCGTGCTGAAACAACAAAATCTGGAGCATGGAGCAATGGAAGAATTTCATTTTGTCGGATGATACTTATTTCAGCAAATTTTTCCTATTTGTGACCGCATCACGTCTTAAGACTGAAACATGGAGGGTGTCGGCGATGATTTTGGCAACCATATCGTGGTATCCCGTGAGTCCCGTAGCTACTCTGTAAGTTCGTGTTATTTCCACGGATCATGTCTAATCAAGTCCGCCGTATGCTACAGTGTTCGTTATCAAATGGTGATGCTGTGTTACGAGTCGGCGGTGTCCTTGTTTAGACAGCCTGCATCGTTACTCGAACATATCACAATTTTGGAGTAAGAATAGCATAGGATTCCGCTGAATAGGGCTTTTCTCGTGTTCGACTATGGTGGTGCTGTCCTAACACATATCGTTCCCCAACGCTATACCGTCAAAGGGCTGCATTACAGTTAACCTCTGGAACGCAAACTGGTACCACCTTTGAGAATGAAGCTCTCTGAAAAACTGTTCATCATTTTGCAGGACAGTGCTCGGATGAATATGATGCAAGCTGTGACTTGTTCATCTACATCTACATCCATACTCCGCAAGCCACCTGACGGTGTGTGGCGGAGGGTACCTTGAGTACCTCTATCGGTTCTCCCTTCTATTCCAGTCTCGTATTGTTCGTGGAAAGAAGGATTGTCCGTATGCTTCTGTGTGGGGTCTAATCTCTCTGATTTTATCCTCATGATCTCTTCGCGAGATATACGTAGGAGGGAGCAATATACTGCTTGACTCTTCGGTGAAGGTATGTTCTCGAAACTTTAACAAAAGCCCGTACCGAGCTACTGAGCGTCTCCCCTGCAGAGTCTTCCACTGGAGTTTATCTATCCTCTCCGTAACGCTTTCGCGATTACTAAATGATCCTATAACGAAGCGCGCTGCTCTCCGTTGGATCTTCTCTATCTCTTCTATCAACCCTATCTGGTACGAATCCCACACTGCTGAGCAGTATTCAAGCAGTGGGCGAACAAGCGTACTGTAACCTACTTCCTTTGTTTTTGGATTGCATTTCCTTAGGATTCTTCCAATGAGTCGATGAGACTGAGAAATGCTGTACCATCTATCCTTGTAACTTCGACTTGATTTCTAAGATGAAGGAAACACTACGTGAACTCTCACAGAAGTTCATCGGACAGTAGGCAGTTTCATTCGCATTATCAACAAAATTGGCTCTAATAAAGGTGTCTTAGGACTTTCACACCGATGGAAACAGGTTATAGACATTATTAATTGATAAGTTGTTCGCTCTAACGTCCGGTAGATGCAGCACAAGAATTGTGGATAGACGGAATAATGAAACATGTAAGAACAGCATAGGTGTCTACAGCCAAAGATCGTAACGACTGAAAAATTTGTCTAAGGACCAATGATGATGAAGGTGTGATGTGACGATGGTGTTGGTGGTGGTCTTCTCAGTACCAAGCATCGCGTGTGTTTCGTCGAATGGAATTGTTAGAACTCCGTAATATTTCACCTAGTATCCTGCTCTTGCTATCCAGACGATGATGCTGGCTGTTTATATAAAACTCAAGGAATGTTTTACCGACGCCGTCAGACAGAACACACAGCAGAGTTAACAGAGCGAGAAAGCATGAAAGAGTACGGAATTTACTCTCCTCCGACATTATTTCATTCATTTCGCTCTTTTCTGTCTGCTATTTGTATGGATACTAGATGAACGACAAACACTATCGCATGATACCGACGATCAGATAAACTGTACCCTTGCACGTGCTATATTGAACAAAGTGTGCACCAGAAAAATACTCGCTGTTTTCAATAAAACACTATGTAAACGCCGCGTTTGTCTCCACATCTCTGACTTCCTGAATGGCAGGATTGTAATCTAAACGACAGCACGTTTGGAAGAGGGAAAGAGGACATGAAAGAAAAACATTTCCCAGCGGATTTGAAGGTAACGGCCACGCGATTCGCTGTTCCCGCAGTGACATGCAAATGAAACAATAGCGCTCGTTATTCGTTGAATAATTTACTAACAGCTGACGTCGAACTGCGGAGAGGAATTTGCACATATCCCAACTGCATCCATTCGATTTATTTAGCAACGTGTTTCTGATTTTAAAATCTGGTTTCCCAATATTATTTTATCACTTGATCCCCATACTGTAGAATTATCGGCCATAAACGTTTTGTCGAGTAACTTAACTTCAAGCTTCAATTTTTTGTCATTATAGCACCATTATTAGACTAAAGCATAAGTTTCTGATCTACTTAATCACTTAAATACGGTAATAATGTTGCAGGAATCTGTCTCACAGATGAACTGCAAATTTCGATTAAGCATCTGATAAGAAAATTTGCGCTTGTTCACAACAGTGTTTATGATAATAGTTCAAAGTAGAGCTCCAGGTAGTCTCTGAAGCATCTGCTACCTATCCAATATAAACATGCGGAAAGTGCAACTGTAAATTGATGCCCTTAATCCACTTGACTCGAAGCATTAAAGTCTAAGGTAGCAAATAATCCAGAAACGAAGTAAGACTTTCGAGCCTAAAAATACGGCTTCCGTTTATACAGTTTCATATAAAATCCTAAAATTAACACCAAATTTTTGTAGCTCATGTTCCATCAAAAGCGCCACATAAGGACCAAATCAACATATATGAAGATAAACGTAAGAGGTCACTTCCAGATTAGAGCCAGGATATCTTCTGTCAGTCCCCAGGAGAGGTGATGCTGTTGAGAGAAAGTCTCAATTGAAAACATTTGGGAAGGCGTTTACGGTACATTTACTAGCAGTAGAGACCTCCAGAAAAATTCTGACACAACTGGATGATTGTAGCCGTTTTTAACTAAATTTTGCAATTATATGTGTATGAAACCGCAGCGTATATGTTTGGTTCTATTTGTGTATGTATATACACTATGTAATCAAAAGAATCCGAACACCTGGCTGAAAATGACTTACAGGTTCGTGGCGCCCTCCATCGGTAACGCTGAAATTCAGTATGGTGTTGCCCCCCCCCCCTCCCCCACCCTTACCCTTGATGACAGCTTCCACTCTCGCAAGCATACGTTCAATCAGGTGCTGGAAGGTTTCTCGGGGAATGGCAGCCCATTCTTAACGGAGTGCTGCACTAAGGAGAGGTATCGATGTCGGTCAGCGGGCCTGGCACGAAGTTGGCGTTCCAAAACATCCCAAAGGTCTTCTATAGAACTCAGGTCAGAACTCTGTGCAGGCCAGTCCATTACAGGGATGTTATTGTGTGTAACCACTCCGCCACAGGCCGTGCATTATGAACAGGTGCTCGATCGTGATGAAAGATGCAATCGCCATCCCCAAATTGTCCTTCAACAGTGGGAAGCAAGAAGGTGCTTAAAGCATCAATGTAGGCCTGTGCTGTGATAGTGATACGCAAAACAACAACGAGTGCAAGCTCCCTCCATGAAAAACACGACCACACCGTAACAGCACCGCCTCTGAACTTTACTGTTAGTACTTCACACGCTGGCAGATGCCGTTCACTGGGCATTCGCCATACCCACACCCTGCCATCGGATCGCCACATTGTGTACCGTGATTCGTCACTCCACACAACGTTTTTCCACTGTTCAATAGTCCAATGTTTACGCTCCTTACACCAAGCGAGGCTTCGTTCGGCATTTACTGGGGTGATGTGTGGCTTATGAGCAGCCGCTCGACCATGAAATCCAAATTATCTCACCATAATACTTTCAGTGGAATTATTGTGTTATGGCCAGGATATTTTAAAATACTTGTGATATGTATTTGAGGATATTATCATCAGAAAGATGCTGAATGCTGGTGTCAAACCGAGCTTTCGAATGCTCTGTTGTCTTCCTACGACGTGTGCTATGTATTGTACGAGGGCAGTTCAATAAGTAATGCAACACATTTTTTTTCTGAAACAGGGGTTGTTTTATTCAGCATTGAAATACACCAGGTTATTCCCCAATCTTTTAGCTACACAACACTATTTTTCAACGTAATCTCCATTCAATGCTACAGCCTTACGCCACCTTGAAATGAGGCCCTGTATGTCTGCACGGTACCATTCCACTGGTCGATGTCGGAGCCAACGTCGTACTGCATCAATAACTTCTTCATCATCCGCGTAGTGCCTCCCACGGATTGCGTCCTTCATTGGGCCAAGCATATGGAAATCCGACGGTGCGAGATCGGGGCTGTAGGGTGCATGAGGAAGAACAGTCCACTGAAGTTTTGTGAGCTCCTCTCGGGTGCGAAGACTTGTGTGAGGTCTTGCGTTGTCATGAAGAAGGAGAAGTTCGTTCAGATTTTTGTGCCTACGAGCACGCTGAAGTCGTTTCTTCAATTTCTGAAGAGTAGCACAATACACTTCAGAGTTGATCGTTTGACCATGGGGAAGGACATCGAACAGAATAACCCCTTCAGCGTCCCAGAAGACTGTAACCATGACTTTACCGGCTGAGGGTATGGCTTTAAACTTTTTCTTGGTAGGGGAGTGGGTGTGGCGCCACTCCATTGATTGCCGCTTTATTTCAGGTTCGAAGTGATGAACCCATGTTTCATCGCCTGTAACAATCTTTGACAAGAAATTGTCACCCTCAGCCACATGACAAGCAAGCAATTGCGCACAGATGGTTCTCCTTTGCTCTTTATGGTGTTCGGTTAGACAACGAGGGACCCAGCGGGAACAAACCTTTGAATATCCCAACTGGTGAACAATTGTGACAGCACTACCAACAGAGATGTCAAGTTGAGCACCGAGTTGTTTGATGGTGATACGTCGATCATCTCGAACGAGTGTGTTCGCACGCTCCGCCATTGCAGGAGTCGCAGCTGTGCACGGCCGGCCCGCACGCGGGAGATCAGACAGTCTTGCTTGACCTTGCAGCGATGATGACACACGCTTTGCCCAAAGACTCACCGTGCTTTTGTCCACTGCCAGATCACCGTAGACATTCTGCAAGCGCCTATGAATATCTGAGATGCCCTGGTTTTCCGCCAAAAGAAACTCGATCACTGCCCGTTGTTTGCAACGCACATCCGTTACAGACGCCATTTTAACAGCTCCGTACAGCGCTGCCACCTGTCGGAAGTCAATGAAACTATACGAGACGAAGCGGAAACGTTTGAAAATATTCCACAAGAAATTTACGGTGTTTTCAACCAAAATTGACCGAGAAGAAAAATGTGTTGCATTACTTATTGAACTGCCCTCGTAACATTACAATTTGGAAATTTGTGGTAAGGTCTTATGGGACCAACCTGCTGAGGTCACCGGTCCCTAAGATTACACACTACTTAAACTAACTTACGCTAAGCACCACAAAAACCTACCCATCCCGGAGGGAGTACTCGAACCTCCGACGGGGTAGCCGCGCGGACCGCGAAAAGACGCCTCAAACTGCGCGGCTATCCTGCGCGGCCACTACAATTGAACAGTTATTCCCTGTAGTTTTTAATCAATTGATGACCTTGGATAATTGTTTCTCCGTCTCCTTGTCATGTCAGAAAATGAAGAAACATTTATCAAAGAAAGTTGTTTCTAAAAAGTACATTCCATAATAGAAGACCTTGATTTGTGTAGCGATCTCGATTTAAGATTGTGCCGTAGAGTGATATTTTCAGTTTTATTTGAAAAATCTGGAAAAGAAATCAGGGTATGAGTATAATTTTCTCTGAGGTTCCAGATTTCGACTACATGCCAACTAAATGCAAACGACTAAAATGAGTACACCACTAAACAGAAATTATGGTCAAGGTCTGGGCCGTAATGGCATAGCTCCAGAATATATCACCCAGTGCAGATCACCGTGAACTCTGGAGCCATGCTTAAGTTAAATGTTGCTGAATTTGCTGAATGTGACTTACCTGTTACGGTTCTAGGCAATTTTCGTATCGTGCAGAACTGGATGCAGCTTGATAAATGAAGCAACTATTTGAGGGATGCTGGCCCTTTTGCGTTGCGGAGATACCATACTAGCCTCCTCAGGTAATCTGCGAATGTGGAGCGCGAGGTAGGGGTGTTTATCATGGGTGCTAACAAACTGCCGATCTTTGAATTGCCTTTGGTCTCTGAGAGCATTATGTCAGCTTGCGTGCAGATTTCTTTCGTCTGCAACAGCATCCCTAGCCTAGGCTGCTAACTTTAGCCTGCGCTGTGGCGCTCGACTTAGAGGTCAGAAGGATCGACTCCTGGTGGTGGAAAAAAAGGTGCACCGAGACGGAATTATGCGAATGGGACGGAAATCGGTACATGTACAGAAGAACAAATGATTAATCTGAGGTTTCAGATTCCGACTACGTGACACCTAAGTGGATATGGCAAAAATGAGTACGCCAGTAAACAGATATTATGATCAAGGTTTGTGTCATAATGATTTATTCAACAGAAAGAAATTCACACACTGAGCAAATCAATAACGAGTTGATTCACTTCTGACACTTATGCAAGCAGATATTCGGCTTGTCAATGAGAGAATTGTTGTATTTCCCCCTGAGGGGTATAGTGCCAGATTCTGTCCAATTCGCGAGTTAGGTCGTCAAAATACCGAGATTGTTCGAGGGCACTGCCCATAATCTTTCAAACTTTTTCAATTGGGGAGAGATACTGAGACCTTGCTGGACAATGTTTGGTTTTGGAAACTCTAAGACGAGCAATCAAAACTCTCGCCGTGTACGACGGGCGTTATCTTGCTGAAATCTAAGCAGAGGATTTCTTGTCATGAAGGGTAAAAAATCGGCGCATATGATAGCGTCGAACTATTACTACGCTGTAAGGGACCCCGGGTAACAACAACCCCATCACACCCCTATCTGGGGCGTTTTCAGACACGTCTTCGCTGGTCACCTCAGTTCACTCCCAAGCTGGACTATAGTCAATGGGATTCCAGGCCTAATAAGAGTCTGGAGACGCCCGGAACAACGGTGAGATACCAGCCTGACTGTCGCACACTATACGGCCCGAAAACCAAGAGTGATGGTGTGGAGTGTCATTTCTCTTCATAGTACGATGCCTTTGGTTACTGTCCGTGGCCGTCTTACAGAACATCGGTACGTTGACGATATTCTACGTCTCGTTTGTTGCCAATCATAGGAAGCCACACGTGGGTTACATTTTAGCAAAATAATGCCCACCTGCTCATGATGAGTTTCTACTGCGAGTCTTCGTGCTTGCCAGAGCCTACCTTGACCAGTAAGGTCGCCGGATTTCTTCACAGTTGAACTGAGAAATGAAAAACTTCTGAGCACTACAGGAGGAGCCCTCCAACCAACTAGGGATTTTGACGATCCAGCGCGCGAATTGGACAGACTTTGGCTCCATATCCCCCAGGAAGACGTCCAACAAATCTATCAATCAATGCCAAGTAGAATAATTGCTTGCATAAAGGCCAGAGGTGGACGAACGCGTTATTGACTTGCTCAATTTGCGAAGCACTTTCTCTTGAAAAAACCATCAATTTTTTCTGAAATCGTAGTCACTTGTTTGTCTGTACGTATAAGTTACAACTAACAATATCCGTCCTATTCGAATAATGAGTTTTCTTCTCCTGAGTGTGATTTACCTTCCAGTATTTGGCTTAGCCGGAAAGTGGAGGAGAGATGGCGGTGTAAAGTTGCTGATCACCAGTCTTTGCGCCACTGTCAGCATTAAATTTCAGATCTCTATGCAACGATTCATGAAGTGCTGGCATATGACAATGTTTAAGGTGATCTGTCTGTCCTATGGAAGCACTAATTTCGGCTGCCCCTTTTGTGCTATTCGAGAATAGTAGGCTATGTGCCGGCACCGGGTTTCACCCTCTCCCTTTCATCATCGTCATCATCATACAACAAGAACATAGAGGTGCACTATACATGCATACACTACCCTCATCTACGGTATATAGACACACATAGGACACCACGCTCACTGAAGGCAAGGGGCAAATGAGAGCGGAGGAAGAATACCTTCAGCTATGGATGCTCACACGACCTAAACAACAATAACACACGAAATTTCTTCCATCTGTCATCTGCACTGTGAGTAGAATAACTAGCTATCTAGTGGTCCGTTTAACAGTACAATATTTCGTGCTATCCGAAAAAAATACAATTCTTGAAAACAAGTTGGATGTATCAACTGTATGCTTTGCCTGTTGGTTCAAATGGCTCTGTGCACTATGAGACCTAACTTCTGAGGTCATCAGTCCCCTAGAACTTAGAACTACTTAAACCTAACTAACCTAAGGATATCACACAGCCGGACGGGGTGGCCGAGCGGTTCTAGGCGCTACAGTCTGAAACCGCCCGACCGCTACGGACGCAGGTTCGAATCCTGCCTCGGGCATGGATGTGTGTGATGTCCTTAGGTTAGTTAGGTTTAAGTAGTTCTAAGTCCTAGGGGACTGATGACCTCAGAAGTTAAGTCCCATAGTGCTCAGAGCCATTTGAACCATTTGACATCACACACATCCATGGCCGAGGCAGGATTCGAACCTGCGACCGTAGCGGTCGCGCGGTTCCAGACTGTAGCGCCTAGGACCGCGCGGCAATCCCACTACGCCTGTATCGCCCGGTTTAAAACTTGAAGTTATCCTTCATTTACATTTCTTTTCGAGTATTAATGAGTGTGATTTGTTTTCATTGTGAAGCAACACGGAATTCAATGCACTCAAAAGGTAAATTAACAGTTCCTTCTGTAGATATAATGCAGCCACCTGATGACAAGAAACAATAAAATGGGTTTAAAAAATGTTGTCAAATTACTGCTCAGTAGCTGTTTATGAAACCTATCGCCTGTCATACTGCAGGTGCTTCCATAAGTTAAAGTGTTTTGTCGAAATCACTAAAAGAGATTTTTGAGTTAATCTGCGAAACACTTTCGCAACGTTGGGGAAGTTAAATCAACTCGTGTTACATGCTTTCGTCAAGAATATTTATGGTATAGTTAGTGCATCAAGTGTGCGTTTATTTAATATTAATGTAGTTCGTTTATGAAATTTACGTTAATTTAACGTAATATTAAATCATGGTAACATTCTACACCTCTCAGTGTAACCAGAATTAGTATTGCGTACTTTCAAATGTGTTTAAGAGAACTGTTAGGAGATCACAGATATGATTTACGTCGTACGTGCAACAAAAATAGGGTTCGGAACATGAACCGGAGGTTCCAAAGGGTGGAGTATTACGGAGTATCCGTAATGTCAGCTTATGTAGTTTTCGATTATTGCGTCAGTGTTCTGTGTTGATGAAAAGGCAACAAGATTAATTCTAATGAAATTCAGCAGTTGATATACCGGAGGTAAGCCCTGAATCGCTAACAATAGACAGTAATAACTACAATAATTATTGCTATCGATCGTAAACAAATATTGACACTTTTGACTTCTCCTCTGGAGAAGACGTCGCCTTAACTCACCACCGTCCATGGTAACGAGAGTGTTTGTGTTTCTATGGAGCAGACGGCTACATTGGGGACAGCATAGCTACTGGCAGGGTCTCTCATAGCGGGCAGGCGTCTACTTTAGGGGATCGACACAGAATGCCTCACAACATCACACCTTTCCTTTTTTCCGATCCTGAATTTTCCTCTCTTGAGATGCCAACACCCCCTCCTAGGGGCTCCAATCTTGTGAGTGCGTTGGCAGAAATCACTTGAGCCCCTAGCTAAGCCTCATATCATTGCCACTTACTTGTATATGTCTTCTGCCGGACACTTCCCTATCAGCTCGCTTTGGCTAGCCCTTGGCTTTCTGACTGCGACGGTATTGGGTTTAGAGGACCGAGGGCGGATTTCTTACTTTCACTTGTAGAGGGGAGTAGAAGGTTAGATCCGGATGCGATGTGGATAAGAGACTAGCAGATGGGGTGCAGATGAGTATAGCGTTTGCGCTACGTGCGCAGAGCTCTGATAGGGAGTGTGTTTGCGGTCGGCCGCTCGCGGTGCCGACCTGTTGGCTGGGCTCCACTGTCCCTAGTGGCGCGTATCGATTGCGAGTGACTGGGAGCCAGTGGCGTCGGCAGTGACGACGCGACGCCTGGATGCGATTAGCGTCGCCAGAGGCAGCGGCGAGCGTCCGCTCTCTCGGTGTACTGCGAAATGCACCTAGTGAAAGGTGAAAATCCACGTCGTAACTCCACAACATGCCCGGCAGGTACAAGAGCTCATATGATATCAATGGAATTTCAAACAGAATTAGAAATAGTTGTTCTAACTTAATAAGTCACATCCGTAGTGCTGTACGTATGCATCACAGTCACGGAGAATTTTTCCAGGCGTATTAAGATATAGTTCTATGTACCTAGACTGAAACGGCGAGTGAAAATTTTGTACAAGGGCCAGGTATCCAGAACATGCAGAGCCTCGTCAGTTCTGTTCGTGTGTGAAGGAGAATTTAAAGTAGATCGGGGCGGCACTGAGAATTCGGATCGAGGGGGCGGTGTGCCACAGCAATACGTCCAGTCGTATGAACCGCTGTGCCAATGTGGCTTAGTGACCAAGGCACCTCCCTAGTAAGCAGGAGGCCCGGTTTCGATTCCAGGTCTTGGCGCAAATTTTCACTAGCCACTTCAGTCTATATGCCGTATCTGCATGTCACCAGTACAGTCTCTGATATTGTGTCATTTCACAAGATGAAGATATGCAACGCTTAAACCGCTTAATTAGATAGGTGAGAAGAAAGACTCACATAGTTAACTGAAAGTTTTTCAAAATATTCGAGAAAGTAGTATATGCAAACATAGCCTCATATTTAAGCAGAAACAATTTCCGTACAATACCACAGATTGGATTTCAAGAGGGTTGCTCAAATAAGCCATGTATATACTGAAGAACCAAAGCCACTTGTGCACCTGCCTAATGCCGTGTAAGGTCCCGGCGAGCACGCAGAAGTGCCGCAATACGCGTAGCATGGGCGTGACTAATGTCTGAAGTAGTAGTGAAGGGAACTGACACCATGAATCTTGCAGGGGTATCTATAAACAGTATGAATTCACAATGAACATGAATGAATGCTGGTGATCACACAGGATGCATACGTACGTGTCACAACCATCAGAGTCATATTTAGACGTATGAGGAGTCCCATATCACTCCAACTGCACACGACCCGCACCATTACAGAGCCTCCAGCAGCGTGAACATACAAGGTCCATGGATTCATGAGGTTGTCTCCATACCTGTACACGTCTATCCTCTGGATACAATATGAAACGAGAGCCGTCCGACCAGACATCATGATTCCAGTCATCAACAGTCCAATGTCGGTGTTGACGGGCCCAGGCGAGGAGCAAAGTTCTGTGCCGTGCAGTCATCAAGGATACATTGGTGGGCCTTCGGCTCCGAAAGCCCATATCGATGATGATTCGTTTAATGTTTCGCACGGTGACACTTGTTGATGGCTCAGCACTGAAATCTATGGCAATCTGCGGAAGGATTGCATTTCTGTCACGTTCACCGATTCTCTTCAGTCGTAGTTGGTTCCGTCCTTGCAGGATCTTCTTCCGACCACAACAATGTCGGAGATTAGATGTTTTACAGGATTCGACGGCGTATACCGAGAATTTTTGAAGTATTGCGGCCCCAATGCTCTACGATGGATGACAGAATTATTCATCAATATTTTACAGACTGGAAGGCTGCCAGCTCATTTTAAGAGAACCAAAATCATAGCAGTTCAAAAACTGGGAAAGAAAGGAAAGTACCCTGAAGACTACAGACCCACAACTCTCCTGAGCGTCTGCTATAAATTGCTCGAGAGGCTCATTCTTAACGGTATAAAACCCACTGCTGAGGAGAACAGGCTGTATTTAGACCTAAAAGGAGCTGCAGCGACCAGGTACTAGCAGTAACCACACATATCGAAAGGGGCTTTGAAGAAAAGAAAAGATCCACTGCTGTATTTATTGATCTACCGTCTGCTTATAACAGTATGGAGACAAGGAATGATGCTGAAATTCCTAAGCATCATATCTTATAAGAAACTGCCACACTACTTAACAACATACTGTCAAAAAAGACACATCGAAGTATACCTTAATGGCAAGAAAAGCCGCAACTACAAACTCAATGACGACCTTCCTAGGGATCAGTTCTTTCGCCTCTGCTCTTCAATATGTACATATCTGACCTACCAAACACTCACTCTAAAAAGTTCATTTACGCCGGCGACATATGTTTAATTAGCCTATCTGTCGACTTCGAGACATCAGAAATTGTTGAAAACGACCTGAAAAAAATGGATGAATATTTCTAAGTATGGCGATCTAAATCCAACTCTATGCAGACAGAGACTGCCTGCTTTCACCTAAACAACAAGCAGGCACACTATGCACCCAGAATCACTTTCAGAAACCAAATGTTGAGAAACAACCCTCAACCAAAACATGACCGCACTCTCACCTCCTGAGCCAACCTGTAGAAGACAGCCTTCAAAATAAAGCTAATCCAAAAACTGACAGGAAATGGCTGGGGAACGAATGCCGTAACCCTCAGCACATTGGCCCTTGCTCTTGGCTATTCAGCAGCAGAATACTGCAGCTCTACGTGGTTAAATAGCGCCCATACAAAATCAGTAGATACCTCAATAATACTATGAGGCTGCTATGGGGAACCATCAAGTTAACAAAAACCCAGTGGCTGCCTGTTCTGTCCAACATCCATCCTCCACACTTACGATGACAGTTAGCAGTGAAAATAGGAATGGCAAAAATGCCTAGACGAACGTCAACTTCCTATCCATCGAGGCCCCAGCTTCCAGTCTCTAATAAGGTCTCGTAAACCATAATGGAAGGTGGGAGAGGATTTAGTAAGACACAACTTTAATATTGATGATGCTTCGTGCCGAGAAGTTTCTTCCCCCAACCCAGACTCAAATAATCTAATCAAAGATCTGAGCCAACGCCCTGTCGGGTTTGAGCTACCAATAAGATCCTGGACATCACCCAACCGTTTCCGAACAGGGCATGAAAAATGTCACTACTGGATTCATAAATGGGACCTGACTGCGATTGTGGACACAACAAACAGTCACTACAGCACATCGCCACTAAATGCCATTTAAGTAAATTCCAAGGCACCTTCCACGACCTTCATTTGCTTAAAGGAGAAGCTACCGCCTGACTGAAGGGACTGGACATCCATCCTTGAGCAGTACAGTAATGCCAACTACATGGTCAACTTACGGAATTATACATGACTTATTATTTTATTCTATGTGACTTGATATTATATATGTTTGTCGTTATCAGCATTTTACCTTATAAACAGTGTGTACTGTACATATATCTTTTGTCTCAAAATGTACCAGATGTAATCTGATGCTGTATTACTGATGTAATCTGATATTGTATTTAAAACCATACGAAATAATAAACAAAAAAAACTGATTCCTGATATTCACGGTACACTCGTGAAATGGTCGTATGGGAAAGTCCCCACTTCATCGCCGCCTCAGAGATGCAATGTTCCAACACTCGCGCGCCGACTATAACAACACGTAAAAACTCACTTAAATCTTGATAACCTGTCATTGTTGCAGCGGTGACCGATCTAACAACTGTGCCATACACTTGTCTTATATAGGCGTTTCCGACCACTGCGCAGTATTCTGTTTACATGTCTTGTATTTGAATACGCATGTCTATTCCAGATTCTTTGGCGCTTCAGTGTACGTTCATTCATCAAATACTACAAGCCTTAAGTGACAAAATATCGCAAGATGTTATTTTTTGTGATCTTTCTGAGGCATCTGTTTGTGTAGATCTTACAGTTTCTTAGAAAATGCCAAGAAGTACATTACACACAACTAGTATGAGTCTTACTAAAAACTGAATCCAAAATAGTTGTAATGAATAATTCAAGGAATATCGGAAGGTAAAAAATTTTACTGATTGGTGACAAATCACAAAAGGAATCACACAGGCTTCAGTCGTTTCTACCACGGTTACACCGGCCTTCTTCTGGTCTAACAAAGATACTGTTGATCTTTTTCAAACAATTTTAAGTGGTTCTACAAAAATTGACTCCTTCAATTTCGAAGAAACACACCATATTCAATTCGTACGAGAAATGTTCATACCAACAATTGATGTATCACATGAGAAGGAGAATGCTTCAAATTTTAGGGAGTACATTGATGGAAACTTGAACTGGAAGAACCGTATTACTGCTATTCTGCTGTTCTCAGCCAGCCGGCCGTGGTGGCCGAGCGGTTCTAGGCGCTACAGTCTGGAACCGTGCGACCGCTACGGTCGCAGGTTCGAATCCTGCCTCGGGCATGGATGTGTGTGACGTCATTAGAACTACTTAAACCTAAGTATAGGGGGCTGATGACCTCAGCAATTAAGTCCCATAGTGCTCAGAGCCATTTGAACCATTTTTGAACTGCTGTTCTCAAACAAAAAATCACATACTTTTGATCTTTTTATAATTACTAGTCTTGCAGAAAAACAAATCAACATATTTTCCATATTTGTAAATAACGAGTCGTGGAATTATTTTCCGGGGTAACGCACCAGTATTATTGATTGCACAAAAGCAAGCAGTAAGAATAATAGGTGGTGTTGACCGCGGTTTTCCCGTGGCTACCTCTTCAAGGAAATAAATATTTCAACTGAGGCCGTCATAGTACATATATTCACTAATGAAATTCATCGCAAATAATCCGTCACAAGTTGAGAAAACAGTTACACCTGTAACACTAGAGGAAAAGTAATCTTTATTGTGCATTATTAAGGCCGTCAGAGGTTCAGAAAGGTGCTCAATAAGCAGAAACGAAAGTGGTTGGCCTATTATCCAACAGCATAAAATATTCAAGATTTTAATGATTTATCCTGGACAAGTAATTCTATTCATTTCTATTTAGAAACTGATAGCATATAATAAAAGTGGTTTTAAATGTAGCCTCCCAAGTACGACTAAATACATAACGTTTCAAGTGTTGGGCATTCAGTCTATTTTGACTTTAAGTTATTTTCCTCTTAAGGCCTTCAGCCTAAATTAAAGAACTGTTTCACGCAAGGATTTTGGTATTTAATAAAAATTAATATTATGAAGTTTTAAGTGTTAGGCCTTCAGCCGATTTGAATTTAACTTGTTTGCTCTTGAAGTGTCTGATTCTTCCGGCCTTCGGCCTAACTAAAGAACTGTTGTAAGATAAGGCTTGCCTTTTAAATTTCTGATTATGCTTGCGCTTTAGGTTATTGGCCTTCAGCCGTTTTTAAACTAAAGTGGCTTTCAGCCAGTAATTAAGTCCCAAAAATTAAAGCTGCGTGTTTTAAAAAAAATTTTTTTGGGGCTCCTGTAATGTTTGATCAAATAATAAAGTTGCATTTTCGAGTGTAACTGACAGCCCCTTATTTTGGCCCCTTTCCACAATTTAAACTACCTGTCCTGTCCTGCGGATTTAGCAGGGTGTTTCAGTGTTCATTAATGTTAACAGCAATCATCTCTACATTCCTGCAAACTGACTCGTTCCACAAGATTTCGATAAAATCATCGTTCGGATGCTCCATGGAACATGTAAATAAGTAATTTACTATAGATGCTCGAACAAGAACCGTAACGTCAAAATTTTTGGAACCGGAAGCAGTCGTAGTAGATCTTATTTCCTTCCTGACACAAAATACTGTGAAAGTTTGGCGATATCAGGTGCTTGTGAACGTACCTAGGGTCAGCCATTTTCAGGCCGAAGGAACGCCAGAGCAGCTAACATACGGATTTGCTCCCTTATTTCTTCATTTTCCATGTATTCGCGAGAAATTCCCAGACTCTATACTTCCCTCCAGAGGGATTTCTTAATGTGTAAATCGTATCTGTGTTCTTCTACTAATGGGAGCACGACTCTTAGCGCTGAAATCGCTGCTGATTTGAAATCAACGCTGTTTTTTAGGATTCCATTCTGATATAATACGGAGCCCGTCACACGGAAAAGACGGATATATCTCTTCTTTTTCTGTGGTGAAAGTGTAAGAACTGCCAGATACATGCTTGTTTCATTCTTTGATCTTCTGAAGTCTGCACAAATAGTATATACATTCTATGACAGTGATAAAATGGGACGGAAATAGGTGGAAGTAACGTACTTGTACAAACAAACAAATAAATAATTAACTTTTCAGAAAAATTGGATGATTTATTGAAATGAATTTACCAACTGAGCAAAACAGTAACTTGTTGTTCCACCTCTGGCCTTTATAGAAGCAATTACTCGGCTTGAAACTGATTCCCAACTGTTGGGTGTTCTGAGGGATATCGAGACAAATTCTGTCAAATTGGTGCGTTAGATCGTCAAAATCCCGAGCTGGTTAGAGGGTCCTGTCCATAATGCACAAAACGTTCTCGATTGGGGACAGATTTGATGACCTTGCTGGCCAATGTAGTGTTTCGCAAGCACGAATGCAAGCAGTGCGTGCGGGCATTATCTTGATGAAATGTTACCCAGGACGGCTTGTCATGAAGGGCAACAAAACGGGGCGTAGAATATCGTCCACGGGCCGCTGTCTGCAAAGGTGCCGCGTATGACGACCAAAGGAGGTCTGCTGTGAACAGAAACTGCACCCCAGACCATCTCTCCTGGTTGTCGCACCATAAAGCGGGCGACAATCAAGCTGGTATCTCACCATTGTTCATAGCGTCCCGGGACACGTCTTCGCTGGTCATCAAGGCTCAGTTCGAAGCGATAATCATCACTGAAGACAATTCTACGCCAGTCGTAACAGTCCGAAGATGTGTGCGGAGGCGCCGAGACAGCGATGAGATAACAACCTGTCGCCTGCCATACGGTGCGACAAGCAGGAGTGATGGTCTAGGGTGCCAAACCTTTTCCTAGGAAGGCCCTTGCAGCACAGCGGTACGTCGACGATATTCTGCGACCCGTTTGGTTGCCCTCCATGACAAGCCGTCCTGGGCTTACATTCCAAGTAGCTAATACCACCTACATACCGTGACGGTTTCTACTTACTGAAAGTATCGTATCGTTGGGAAACCTGTCGGCAAAGACACACTGACGAAAATTAAAGAAAAAGTATAGCATAAAAATAACAAGAAAGAAATGTTTAATTCAATTTATAATGGAAGACGAACGAATACATAGGACTAAATCCAGCTCTCACTGAAATTTGTCTACGTTAAAGGATCACAATCACAGTATCGAGCGATAGCATATGGACATGCAAATAATAAGTAAAGTATGTTATAACTAACACTACAGAACTACGAAAATTTGTGTATAACACCGAAAGTTAAAATATACGTATATAGCCACATTGTAAAAGAATAAGGTGTAACAGAAGCACGGGTCAACACCTACGTAATAGCAGTCAATGATAAACAAAACTGCCTTTTTTATTATGGTTTTAGGGCGTAAAACTGCTACGGTCATAAGCTCCCACTCTGTGGCTTATTGAAAGGTAAAAAAAAAAACGAAATTTAAATCAGCAGCAATGGGTGCTAAACTCAAGAACGAGGAAACTAAAAACGGAACGAAATCTTAGAAAATGGGTATTTAAGGGGGATGCTTTGCCCGAAAAGAGCTTCAAATTACCGATATCATCTCACTAACGCTGATCAACTTAAGGACGCAATCGGATGAGAACGTGTCATCCCCTAAAAGTGAAGATATATCAGGTGACAGCTGTATAGCCTACGGGCGCGTGGCGGATTCGAATAGAAGCACCGAACTAAAAGGTGTCTCACTGCCCACTGTCCACGACTGAGAGGAGACAAAGTGGAGCGGGGGTGGGGGATTGGGGGGGGGTAGGGGGGTATCGCCACTTAAAAGATGTCGATGGCTAAAAAGCAGTGCCCAATCGGGTGTCTAGTTAAAATTACCTCCTGCCGAGGACGAGGCCGGGAGGAAGAGGTCCAAACACTGGGAAGAGGTTTTATGTCCTGTAATTTATTACTGGAAAGTGCAGACCAATGTGTGTCCCCTAAAAGAGCAACTCTTCGACATAAAACGCTCTGGAGATCGGCTAAGGGAACCATGCGAACAGCGGGCCAAGGAAGACCGACTCCATCGGCTGCCTCGTTTCCGCGGATACCAACATGCCCTGGGGTCCAGAGGAATGACACAGAGGTGACTCCCAAGTGGGGCATGTGGAAGCAGTCCTGAATCCAGTGGAACAGAGGATGGGAGGGATAAAGAGCTTGGAGGTTGAGAAGAGAGCTCAGTGAATCCGAGCATATAGTATACACTACCCGCTTATGGCGACGGATGTATTGGACAGCCTTGAGAACGGCGTAAAGCTCCGCAGTAAAAACCGAACACTCGTCGGTAAGCTGGCGTCGCCAACAATACAGGCACTCCCAACACCAAAGGTGGGCTTTTAGCCGTCAGTGTAAATAAATGTAGCATCCTCCATTTGTGCGCATAAAGCAGCAAATACCCGACGATAAACTAGAGGGAGGGAGGAAGGGCATTACTAACCTTGGGAAGCTGACAAAGGTCACGGAGAAGGCAGGTCCGGGGGCGAAGCCAAGGTGACGCCATACCCCAATTTGTCAAGAAAGTTATAGGAAACTGGAAGGAAAGGGGAATGTAGCAGTTGATGGAAGCGAACTCCCTGTGGTAGTAGAGAGGAAGGGCGGCCAGCATACCCTAAGGAGACATCGACAAAAAGGGCATGGTTCGGATGAGGAGGCATGGAAAGCTGATGACTAGCGTAACGACTCACAGCAGCTCGGTGATGGAACAGCGGAAGTTCAGCAGTCTCAGCGTAAAGGCTTTCCACGGGGCTGGTGTAAAAAGTTCCAGACGCTCCACGGTGGTGGACAGTCTAGACGCCGAAGAATAGATGGCCATGCAGAGGATTACACTATGCTTCCATGGTCCAATTTCGACCACACTAATGCGCGGTATAGGCGGAGGAGGACCACTCGGTCCGCTCCCCAGGAGGTACCACGGAGGGTGTTGAGGGATTGCAGACAGCATGCCGAAAGATGTGAAACGTGGGAATACCAGCACAGTTTTCTGTCAAACATAAGTCCCAAGAACTTGGTGAAGTCCGCAAACAGAAGGTCAACAGGGCCTAGATCTAGGGAAGGCTGATAAAACTCCGTACGACGCCAAAGATTTACACAGACAGTCTTACTGGGAGTAAACCTGAAGCCAGATTCAATGCTCCATGAGTGGAGGCGAACGAGACATCCTTGAAGACGTCGCTTGAAGAAGGCTTGCCCGTTGAGAGCTGTAAAATTGTCGACAAAGAGGTAGCACGTAGCCCTGTGGCACCCCGTTTTCTTGGGAGGAAGTACAGGAGAGAGTAATGTTCACCCGCACCTTAAATGTGTCGTAAATTCACGGATGAAAAGAGGTAGCCGACCTCGAAAGCCCCAAGAGAAGAGGGTGTGGAGGACGCCTGTCCCCCAACAGATATCGTATGCCATTTCAAGATCAAAAAATATAGCTACTATCTGGCGTTTCCTGAGAAAATTGTTCAACTGCAGAACGAAGCTTTCTGAAACCGCATTGAGCAAGTGTTAAAAGGTTTCGGGACTCCAGCCACCAGCCTCAACGGCAATTTACCATGCGTTCCAAAACCTTACATGCACTACTCGTGAATGAGATTGGGCGATAGCTAGAGGGGTAGAGGGGAGTTGTTTGTCCTACCCAGGTTACGGAACAGGAATGACGATAGCTTCCCGCCATCTTCTGGGAAACTTACAGTCGGTCCAAATTCGATTATAAGGGCGAAGGAGGTAACGCAGACTACGGTGTGATAAATGCAGCAACATTTGGACATGGATGCCATCAGATCCTGGGGCGGAAGAGCGAGAAGAAGAGAGTGCGTGTTGGAGTTTGGAGTTCACGCATAGAAAAAAACAGTACTATGGCTTTCGCGATTTAGAGAGGAGAAAGCAGGATGTCGCACTTCCACTGTTCTTTTCTTCGGGAGAGGCTTGTGGGCAATTTGAAGAGCTCAAATTTGCAGTAAAGTGTTGACCCAATGAGTTACAAATTGCGATTGGGTCCACTATGGTATCTTGCGCTACAGTTAGCCCAGAGACCGGGGAGAAACTAGACGTGCCAGATAACCGTCCAATTTCACTCCAAACTACAGATGAGGGAGTGAAGGTGTTGAAGGAGCTGGTAAAGAAGTCCCAGCTTGCCTTCTTGCTATTGCGTATGTGCGACGGCATAGCGCACGTAACTGCTTATAGCAGATACAGCTGGCCAACATAGGATGATGGCGGAAAACGCGAAGAGCACGTCGCTGCCCGCGTATTGCGTCACGGCACGCCTCGTTCCACATGGAACTGGGGGTACCGCAGCAGAGGGGAGGTACGAGGTACTGAAAGTTCCAAGGCTGTAAAAATAACTTCCGTAATACTGTCGATGCTTGGAAACTGACGGTCATCGTATGTTGTCAGAGAGGAGAAAAGTGTCCAATCGACTTGGGAAAACTGCCAGCGTTTTGCGCGCATAAATGGCAGTCGTGGCTGTGATCTAAGGACGCACGGAAAATGGTCACTCGAGTGTGTATCAGCAAGAGCAAACCATTCAAAGTACCGAGCTAGCTGAACAGTACTGACCGAAAAGTCCAAATGAGAGTAGGCTGACGTGCAGGCAGCCTAAAATGTAAGTTCCCCAGTGTTAAGGCAAACAAGATCCGCTTGGTAGAAGAGGTAAATCAATAGGGAACCTCTCGGACAAGAAAGCGGAGATCCTCAAAGCGCGTGGTAGGCCTTGAAATCCACAACCAGCAAATAGATAGGTGGGAGCTGAGCAAGGAGATGAAGGAGGTCGGCTCTTGCAACTGGTGTGAACGTGTAATGTATACGGTACAAAGAGAGAAGGTGTATCCAGAAAGGGAAAGATGTACAGTGACAGTTTGGAAGGAACTGTGTGAGGGGATTGGATGAGAATGGATAGTATCATGGAGAAGTATCATAAATCCCCCGTGCGCCAGAGCGCCATCAACAGATGGGAGATCAAACCGGATTGATTGGAAATGAGGGAACGTAGCTTTGTTTCCTAAACCAGAAGATGAGCAGGGTGTAGGATCATCCCGATTGGAGCGAATTTCGTGGATATTCCAAAGGATAATTGACATAGGGTGAATAGAAAATGGAAAAATCTCACCACAGTAGCCCTCAACTCAGCAGCTGAAGACAGCCGGTGGCCGATGGCGTGGAACGGGATTCAGCCAGAGGCAGAAGATCCTGATCCATAGATCGTTCAGGGGCATCTCCTGCCGCCAGTGATCGGCTAGTTGATTGGCCGCCAGCGGTGCGTCTCGGCGACACGGAAGACAGCCGAGGGTGCTACCACTGTGTGGCATTGTAGAAGAGACACGCCGTGGTGGAGAAGGAGAGGTACTTTGTTTGTTAGGAGCCTTCTTGGAAGCAGGACGTAAAAAGTCTTCACGAGTAGACTCTCCTTTGGACGTCCAGGCGTCCTATTTTGGGGCCTTCATATAGCAGGAGCCGATGAAGGTTGAACCAGAGTGAGCAGGTGATAGTGGGGAGGTGGAACAGGCGATCTTGGGGCTGGCCCATCTGCCGACTGTGGTGCTAAAGATGAGGTGGCAAGTCTGCGTGGCTACCTCCTTAGTAGGTTGAGGAGAGGCGAGGACAATGCAATATTTACCCGGTGGGAGCACAGTGGGCTTTCTACTGACGAATAACTTAGGAGCAGCAAAGGTAGACACCTTTTCCGTCATCGATATTTCCTGAATATTTCGTTCATCTTTAAAAATACGAGTGGAACAATCTCTAGAGGACACTCACCCTCATGGGCATCCCTGCCACAGGCAACGCATTTGGCCGTATTGGAACACGACTGGCTGGTACGATTAAGCCTCTGACACCGATAGCAACGTGTAGGGTTGCGGACGTAAGGGCCAACTGAAATTATATCCCGCTCTAATGTTCGATGGAAGTTGAACTTCGTCAAATGTCAAGAAGAGAGCGCGGGTCGGAATCAGTTCCTACCCTTTTCATTACTCGATGTACGGCCGTTATTCCCTGGTCAGACAGGTAATTTTGAATGTTCTGATTTCAAAATGGCTCTGAGCACTATGGGACTCAACTGCTGTGGTCATCAGTCCCCTAGAACTTAGAACTACTTAAACCTAACTAACCTAAGGACATCACACACATCCATGCCCGAGGCAGGATTCGAACCTGCGACCGTAGCAGTCGCACGGTTCCGGACTGCGCGCCTAGAACCGCGAGACCACCGCGGCCGGCTGTTCTGATTTCATAATCCGTCGAGTGATCAGGTATAAACCACCCTGTGCGATGAGTTTAGCGTATGGTGCACTCCCACCCGGACAGGGAAGGTGTGTAGCAGTGCAGTTCGAAGCAATTTTTGTGCCTGGAGGGCAGTGTCTGTTTCTAACAACAAGCTGCCATTTCGTAACCGGGAACAACACTTTACAGGACCTGCAATTGCGTCGACACCTTTCTGAATAATGAAATGGTTTACTATTGAGAAGTCTTGACCTTCGTCAGACCGAGAAGCAACTAGGAACTTCGGCACTGACTGAAGAATTTTCTGTGTGTGAGACTCATCTAGCCTTCTTTCGTGGACCGAAGTTGTAGAAGTAGAAGAAACCATTGCGAACGTATCCCCCATTATTACCGGAATCTCCGATGGTGGGCTCCTTACAAGAGAGCCTCCCCATCGCACCCCCCTCAGCTTTAGCTATAAGTTGGCACAGTGGATAGGCTTTGAAAAACTGAACACAGATCAGTCGAGAAAACAGGAAGAAGTTGTGTGGAACTATGAAAAAATTAACCAAAATACACAAACTGAGTAGTCCACGCGCAACATAGGCAACGTCACAGTACATTATGAGCTCAGAAGCGCCGTGGTCCCATGGATAGTCGGCTCTCAGCCGCGGCAGCGTGCGGACGGCCCCGCGCGCCGGCCAGTGCTCCACTGCAGGCGTTGTTTACTTCCGCGTCGTAGCTTTAAGGCTTGTGTCCGTCCACCTTGAACAACATGTCGAGCGCTTACCGATGTGTGACCCTTAAAGTTTCCTTCCCAGCTGAACATGCGAGACCTCGTGCACATGAAGTTGAAACGTTCATACGTGAAGAAGTTCGTTTAGATCCTAACCACGTTATCGGAATCCATTTTTCGATCACGAGTAGTGTCGTTTATATTAAAATGACAAACACCGAGGTGTGTGAAGATGTTATTCGTCGCTATGCCAATGGACTTAAGTTCAAATACTCTGATGGTCACGTCCGAGCTGTAACACTTGAACCCGCGGAGCACGGTCAACGCACGATTAGCGTGTTTGAACCACCTTTTGAAGTGCCGAAGGACGAAGTTGTCTCTGGGTTACAACCGTACGGTAACGTCATCGGTTACGTAGAGAAAAAATGGCAAACCTTCACGACCTACCATGTCCTTAATGGTGTGCGTCAGGTCAAAATTAAACTGAAAAAACATATACCATCATACCTGACAATTGGAGGGGTGCGAGCCATTGTCATGTACGACGGCCAACCCCGAACATGTGCGGGTTGTGGACAAGAAGGCCACGTCAGATCCGCCTGCATGCGACGCCGCCTGATCCAGACGCCAGTCGGCGAGAAAGCGTCCCCAGCGGTGATCACTCAGATCCCTGACACATACGCCAAGGTTGCCAAGAAAGGTAGCACCTCTACACAGGGTCTTCCGGCTCCGTTGACGTCGTCTGATCAGGTAGATGCAACCGCTACTGAGATTCCTTCTGAGGTACCACAGACGCCAGATCCTGACCTGCCGAATCTTCGCGGCACTGTGACTGAAACTGCTACTGAGCTGGACGTTGAATCGGGAGTGGTACCTACTTCTGCTTTCCTTCAGACTGGTCCGGAGTCAGACGAAAGCTACCCGCAATTGAACGACATGTTCGAAAACAAGGGTCGACACGAAAGAGAAATAAACGTAGCCGTACACCCCCTGATGAATCCATTCTACGGATGGATACCAGGGATGCAGACCCGAAGATGGACGACAAACCGCTCTTTGATGACCAAAAGTCTGATGCGAACGACCCGCCACAGGCGACCACTGGCAACGAACACCCCTCCTTACTGGCGCCGTCGCCCCCACAGGTCGACGTTCAAGAGAGCCTATCCGCTGAGCCGAAAACTACGTCTCCTCTCCACGTGGATGATGTGCACAGCCGATGCCATACCACTGTATCAGTCTCCTGGGCAGACGACGTGGAGATCGAAGGGACTAGAGTGGACGGTGCTGATGATGGAGCGCCCCCATCGGTTGCGCCCGCGCCCGCAAACTCTCCACAATAGCAACCTCTTCGGCGGACCGGCAAGATCGACGACCTCTCGTTCCTGAAGAAGGAGCCCCACCTCTGCCTGTGGGTTGTCCATAGATCGCTACCGACTCCGTTGCACGGCCTATGCTGACGATGTAGTCATCTGTTTACGTAATGCCGACGAAGTTCGAGCTGTTTTGACGTGGGTAGCGACTTATGGTGAGGCGTCGGGTAGCTCTTTAAACGTACGTAAGTCACAAGTTATGTTCATTGGCACGGGACTTCTCGTGGAGTGCGTTACACCGTTCACTACCGCTGATGCCATTCGCTGTTTGGGAATAGATTTTTCATCTGATCTCCGGCGTTCAGCCACCATCAACTGCCGACGCCTCCTTTTAATGATCAGAGCAGGTCTTATGGACCATCGCCTTCGATCCCTAGATATTCTCCAACGACCTCGATATGTAAATATATATATCGCATCCCGAGTTCCCCATGTAGCACAAGTTCTACCTTTTCCACTTACTGTGGCACGTCGCATGTTGGCAGCGATGGCATCTTTCGTCAGCTCTGGGCTGTTGTTCAAAGTTAACTATGCAACCCTTACTCTTCCCTGTGAACGAGGTGGGATAGGTCTGTTTCACGTGCCGGATAGAGCTCGCGCCCTATTTGTCAGCTCCCAGATGTCAGTATGGACACGTTGCCCAACGAGCCTCACTGGTCTCCTCCTGTCGGCATATTCGCCGGTTTCACTGTCAGCCCCAGTGATGATCTCGGATGTTCCGGCCCAGTTCCATTATATACGATACTTCTTTCTTGAACTCAGTTATCTACGCCTCACCTTACCAAGACAACTTTTACTCAAGACAAAGGCAGTAGACAATGTCCTCCAATTAGGTCGTCCACCTAACCCGATTGAACAAAAGTTCACCCAGGTTGACTGGCGTCATGTATGGCGCGCGGTGTTCGCCTGTTACCTTGACACGAATGTTCAATCTGTCTGGTACCGCCGGCCGCGGTGGTCTAGCGGTTCTAGGCGCTCAGTCCGGAGCCGCGCGACTGCTACGGTCGCAGGTTCGAATCCTGCCTCGGGCATGGCTTTGTGTGATGTCCTTAGGTTAGTTAGGTTTAAGTAGTTCTAAGTTCTAGGGGACTGATGACCATAGATGTTAAGTCCCATAGTGCTCAGAGCCATTTGAACCATTTTTTGTCTGGTACCTAACTGTCAATGGTAAGCAAATCAACCAATTTCGCCTTCATCGTATCCACCTCGCCCAATCACCTCTATGTTCCACGTGTGAAGTGCAAGACAATGATGAACATCGGTTTGTTTGCGGACTTGCGGCGGAGGTTTGGCACTTGGTTCGTCGTATTGTGGCTTTTCTAACGTGGGACACTCCGGATCGGATTACTCCCCTTTCATTATTATTTCCGGAAAGTGACTATTTTCCTCGGACAAAGACCAATGCTGTGAATTGGATTCGCGGACATGCCATTCACTACCTATTTGGACAAACTGTAGACTCTGTACTCGATTTTTGGACATAACTCAATGACCGTCATTATGTCGTTGTCCGTCACCCAAAATACAGACAATTTTTCTCAAACTTCCTGGGGGGCGCTTTCCACGACCCGCCTCGCAGCTGGAATGTGTTAAGCCAAGAGAGGTTTCCTGTTTGAACCAATGAACATTTCTGAACAATTTAACGGAACACATCAATTTCTAGAAGACGTGACTCAACATATTACCAGCGGGGCGGAGAAGGACTCTGATCAATTACACAACAAAAAGAAAAAAAAAAAAAAAGAACAAGAAAGGAAAAGAGAAAAATAAATAAATAAATAAATAAAAACAATAAAAATAAAAATAAAATTCAGAAAAATGAAGATTTTGTTTTGTTTGTAAGGATAGCCCTAACCTTGATTTCCCATATTTCCCCTGGTATATAGGTAGCTCTCTGGAGTAGGTTTAGTCAGGAGCCAACGCCTGAAGTGGACCAGATTTTATTTTATTATTTTTTTATTTTTTTTAGGATGAAAATTGGCTGTGGCACTTAGGATTTTTTTTGTAGTTCCTAAAAAAAAAGTGGATAGCGTGAGCAACGGCGGTGCGAAAGGTCCTTGCTTCAAGTCTTCCCTAGAGTGAAAAATTTTTCTTTCTTTATTTTCGCAAAGTTATGACCGGTCCGTTCGTTCATTAACGTCTCTGTTCACTGTAGTAAGTTTAGTGTCTGTGTTTTGCGACCGCACCGCAAAACCGTGCGATTAGTAGACGAGAGGACGTGCCTCTCCAATGGGAACCGAAAACATTTGATCGCAAGGCCATATGTCAACCGATTCCTCCACGGGAAAACACGTCTGATATATTCCATACGACACTGGTGACGGCATGTGCGTCACATGACAGGAATATGTTGTCGACACCCCTAAACAAATGAATGCAACAGTTTCACAGTCGCACAGTTTTCCCTGTGTTCTGTCAAAACATATATTTTTAACGTTTTCAAATTTTTCCGTGCGTAGACCGTCAAATCCTGCATATGTTGAAGCAAATCTGAACATGTCCTGGAATTTTGGAGAGCGATGTTGATTATGTGTGACTGCCTGAACTTTGATAATTGTCTGAAAATAAAAAATTAAACTTTTCACACCAGGGAAGACTTGAACCAAGAACCTCTCGTACCGCAGTTGCTCACGCTAACCACGGGATCACGGCGCTCCTGAGGTCACAATTCCCTGTTATGTTGTATATCTTGCACATGGACTACTCAGTTTGTATATTTTGCTTATTTTTTTCATAGTTCCATACAACTTCTTCCCGTTTTCTCGATTGATGTGTGTTCAGTTTTTCAAGGCCTATCCACTGTGCCAACTTATAACTAAATCTGAGGGGGGGTGCGATTGGGAGGTTCCCTTGTTAATAGTGGATGCCCTTTCTGAGGGCACTGCCGCCCTAGGTGGTTGTCCACACCACAAGTCACACCTCCCGAGAAACAGACGGAGGAACCAATCGGCACTTCGGAAGGTACCAACTCGGCTAATCACCCCCCCCCCCCCCCTGGGCCTGGCCTTCGCCAGGGGGAACGTACATGTCCTGCTTGTCTACCGGGGGCGGGGAATAACGCGTTACCCCGTCACCGGCTACGCGTGGGAACGTGTGGGTCGGCCTTCAGACACACACAGGAAGCAAAGGCAGATAAAGGGAGGAACAAAGATAGGAAAGAAGAGAAGAATTCTCAAACGCCGGAGCGGAGAAGAAGGTAAAGAGAATAATCAAGGAAAGGGGAAGGACAAAGTAAGGACAGAGACTTTCCAGTATAGAGATAAAAGATGAGAAAATACGTCATACGTTCACAATCGTCCGCCTCCGGATGTAGGCAAACATATTCCCAAAGAGAGGGAGAGCGAAAAGGGATGGGGTTGGGTGCGGCGGGGCGGGGGGGGGGGAGGGGGTGGCTTCGGGGACAGGGAGGTATGTGGAAAGGGAAGGTATGCAGGCCGGAAAGGGAGGAGAGCTACACTAGCTCGGGGTCCCGTGCTCGCCACAAATGTATCCACAAAAGAGTTGCGGACCCCCTGGGGGAACAAAACTGCCTGTAACGAAACAATATCGCTGGGTTATCTGTCAAATAAACTGCCGCTAAAATAGTGACAAAGATTATCATCTGACAACTTCATGAAGTAGTAACTCAGATCAGGTGACAACCAACCATTATCACTCGAATAACTCCAAAGGAACGTAAGTATGAAGCAAATAGACCAGAACCACCGATACCGCATTCATGTCAAAATCATCAGACGAATGTAGAAATGTTTAATAATGAAACCTATTTAATAATTGCCTATAAAATTATAAATAATGTACCAAAATTATGCACCATTACTGAGATGTAATCTGATGACGGCTATTCAGCTGAAACAGGCCTAATGTAGAAATAGAAGCAATAAAACCAAGTAGCGTACTTGAAATTATACAATGTCCTTAAAAGATATAAACCACACATTGTGCTGAAAAGAACGTAAATTATTAACACTTCCTATAGAGACTGAAAATATGAATAAGTTAAAAATCATGAACAGCTGATATTAATTTCGGAGAAATCCTCCTTTTTAAGTGTATTAGGCGAAGTATTATTTGTACAGATAGATGGCTGGATTTTAAGCCCCTGTTCAAAGACTGACCTGTAGAACTCCAGTGCGCACATTACTCGTGTATGTATCAGTCGAAGAGGATATGATAATCTGAAACTGCCCGATGTTTGCGTGCAGCAGAACTTTGTTTACTGTTTGCGTATACAGATCCCTTTTTACGGGTGCCGAGCAGCCGCAAACATCGCGGACAGGCTGCGGGATTTGTTCCACGGCGACAAAAGGAGCAAACCGGCGACAGCGGGCTGCACTTCTCCTCGATACCAGTCCCCCCGCTTCCGCCTGAATGGTTCGGCAAGGCGAGGCCCTTGCAAGTGCTTCGCGGAGCGAAAAATAAAGTTTTCCCGCCGCGGACGCGTGCGAGAAGTAAACCACCTCCCGTGGCAGACGAAAGTGTTGCGGCGTATCTCCCGGCGTCTCGCCGATTCAACAAGTTCTTCTGGAGACTGCACACAAGTCAAAGATGTCCATCCGAGAGCTGACGTTCTAACTGAAGTTTTCCATTTGCCGACAACGTACATTTTTCTACAGCTCTAAGCGAAGAAGTAAGTTTACTTCTAGTACAATCGAACAGTTCGTTTTACATTTTAAGCACTGCAAAAATACTCTAAGACACATAAAAAAGACGCACTATGAAGGAGCTATGCAAATTGTGCACAAATTAATATGCAGTTGGGTATAGGCGGAAAATGAAAAATTGTGAACTTTGACGGCCGATGGATGAATGTGTGACGCTGCCGCGAAATTTCATCGTTCAGCTGCCAAGAATAGTAAACAGAGGACGTGTGGAACCAGGGTGTACTCTTTGTGAATTTTATTCCGTGTACTCAGTTGGACATTAACTATGCCTCAGTGACTGTCACGTGAACAGTGTATGCAGACGCCAGCATTTGACGGAGGACGTGTAGTTCGAGTCAAACAATCCGAATGGAGTAATCGGTGAATCACTCGACATTTGAATAGGAACGATTCCTCTATTCGATGATGTTCGCAGGAATGGGTGAACCATGACCGAACACAGCGTCAGGAAGAAAGCACTACCGATCTAGAGAGTGAACAGAACGTAAGGACCGAGTAATCTTCAGAGACGCACTCAGGATCCCGTATTCATCATTATCTTCTATCCGACGAGCCAATGGCCCTTCACTGGCCACAAAGACCATTAATAGGCGGTTCACAGAAGGACGACTGAGCTCACACTACTCCTTGGACCGACTACCGTTTAACTCTGTACACGAACATGCCCTTTTGCAGTTATGTCGGGCACATACGGCCTGAAGTCACATTAACTAGAGTAGAATTGTTTCAGAGATCAGTCAGCTTCGAACTGAGCTCCATTGACGGCTGGTCATGGACGTACCTGGGAACGTCCTGAATAGCGGTGGGATGCACCCCATACCGCCCGACAAATGGGAGTTATGATATGAGGTGCCAATTCATTTCGTAGTAGGATACCTTTGGTTGTCGTCCGTGACGTCGACGATGTTCTACGTCTCGATTTGTTGCCCTTCGTGGCAAGCCATCATGGGCATCATTCATCAAGATGATGCCCATCCACACACGCCGATAACTTATACTGCATGTCTTCGTACTTACCAAACTCTACCTTGGCCAGCAAGGTCGCTCTGAGCACTATGAGACTTAACAGCTGAGGTCATCAGTCCCCTAGAACTTAGAACTACTTATACGTAACTAACCTAAGGACATCACACACATGCATGCCCGATGCAGGATTCGAACCTGCGACCGCAGCAGTCGCGCGGTTCCGCACTGAAGCGCCTACAACGGCTCGGCCACCGTGGCCGGCCCGGATCTCTCTCCAACTCCCCTCCAACTAGCTTTGGGAGTTTGACGATCTAACGCGCCAATTGAACAGAATTGGGCACGTTAACCCTCAGGAGGAGATTCAAAAACTCTGTCAATCCATGCCAAGCCGAGTAACTGCTAGCATGATGACCAGTGGTGTACCAGTGTGTTACTGACTTGCTCAATATGTGAATATCATTCAAGTTCTCTGAGATTACAATCATTTGTTTGTCTGTACACGAACATCGAATCTACTGTTTTCAGTCACATTTGGATAATTCTTTCGTGGTGGGTCGTCTTTTTTTAGCCTTTAGGTGTATTACAGAATATAAAAGTGAGGAATCTGTAACTCTACTAGCGAAACTGGCTCCTCGTCTGAGCCACAGCGATTCTGTGGCATCACGCGTCACTCAAACGCGCACTCGCAGCTGTGGAGTGAATCCACGCCTATTGGTGATGACCGGAGCACAAGTCAAATTACGCGATGTATTTATGTGTGGTTCTGATCGGAAAAGCTTTCTGGAAGATCCGGATTAATTCTCAGCACAGCTCCAGTATAAAATTACTCTAAATTAAGGGTCACCAGCTTCAGTTACGCCCGAGAGACAGTGGGAGATAGAGATAAGCTTCACACCTCCAGGATCAGCACTTTAAAAGAGCTGCAGTTATGTTAACGACCTACACGAAATAATTTCACCATTTGCAGCTAATACGAGATCGGTTTGGTCGTGAAATTTCAACCCACAATCAAAATTAAATGTAGCGTTGTGGACTTGTGTTGGTCAGTGTCTCTAACATGCCCGTTGATCGCGTCACATCGCACTTTTCAGTTCTGAGTGCACAGTGAGCGTGTAGAGATGCCTAAAATAGGCACTCCTGCCGAGTTTGAGATGCCTGCCTAGAGTTTCAACTTGATTTCAAGCAGATCACACAATGTAACTGTCATGTGTTTCGCTTTTCATGACAATACTCGGCCGCTGAATGCACGTCCACGACAGGCGCTCGTGCAGCATTTTCGATGGGAGCTGTTTTAACATTTGCCCTACAGCACCGTCTCGTCGCACTTTGATTTTTATCTCTCTGTGCATATCAACCGCCAGCTATGAGGACAATTAACTGCACACCAGCGTCCTTCTATGACGTCATCTAAGGCGAGGGTATTGAGAAGTCATTACCACGGTACGACAAATGTCTAGATCGGAGCGGCGAATATGTAGAGAAGTAAGAATACGAAATTGCACTGCCTGTCTTGTGGAGAAGTATGAAGTAATGTTCCTTCCGACATGCAAGATTGTCCGAAGGAACAGCCACTGCGGCGACTACAGCTTCTATGAAAGACACGAACTGTTTTCGCAGGCACTGCAATTTCGCATTTATCGGCCGATATAGGGCCTGTGTCTCCTGTACGGGAATAACACTAATCCTAAGAAGAATGCAGGTAGGATACAAGCACGACGACATGGGGAAGACGGGATCTGGCTGTGAGTTATGCTAGGATACCTAGAGCTATTAAGGAGATCAAATGGTTCAAATGGCTCTGAGCACTATAGGACTCAACTGCTGTGGTCATAAGTCCCCTAGAACTTAGAACTACTTAAACCTAACTAACCTAAGGACAGCACACAACACCCAGCCATCACGAGGCAGAGAAAATCCCTGACCCCGCCGGGAATCGAACCCGGGAACCCGGGCGTGGGAAGCGAGAACGCTACCGCACGACCACGAGATGCGGGCTATTAAGGAGATCGCTCGCGTGAAGTGGGAAATACTGGTTCGGTTTCCGATCCCACTCAAATTTTCATTATCTTCATTCCTGCAACTCCGAATACATTTCATTTAGGTGAGCAGCAGCAGGGGTAACCGACGAGTAAGTCCGGTTCTATTGCGGGTGCACAAACAGATCACATGGATGAGAAAGTCACTTGACCAGAGTATATCCATTTAGCAAAGCCATTTAAATGGAGTAAGCAGGAGATCCCAGTACTGCACTAGCGTCGGTTATCTCAGGTTGCGCCATGGAAAGTCACTTGGTTGGAGTATCGAGTTTGCGGATCTCGTTACCTGCACGGTGAGTCAAAGTTCACAGTGATGCGCTAGCTCTTGTTGTCTCGGGTTCTATTGTGGGTGCCGGCAGAGAAGCAAACCCCTGACAGTGAAAATGAGAGAGGAGGGTGGGCAGTCACTTGACTGGAATATATCTAATTAGTGGATCTGGTTAATTGGAGAGAAGTTGGAGCTCAGAGAGGTGTGCTAACTCCATTATGTCTGGTTCTGCTGTGCCAGCTGACGGACAAATGAAGCCCAAACAGAGCAAACGGAGGGATAAGTCACTTCACCAAATCATAATTATTTATTAGCGGATTCGGTTAACAGGCGAACAACTCGGACAGTGCTACTAGATTTGTGTTTCCAGTTATCTATAGAGCTAGCAGAGGAGACGATTATGAAGAGAGTAAGGTGGTTATTTGTCAAAATTCGGAGAACGGACATCCACGCTGATTTATGAAACATGCTTTACATGTCACACAGAGAACGAATTACGTTGTAGTTTGTATTAATAGACGACACTTGTGACAAAAGTACACTAACTGAAATTATTTTTCTTTGATATTTGGATGTTTTCTAGCTATATGAAACGGAAATCGGATATTAGTTGTGTTTTGAAAAAGCAAAGAGCTTATATTAGTCGTGTCAAATATACAGAGTAAATCCCCTAAAACTTGCACCGTAAATATTGTGGAAATGCGAAGTACTATTGATGTACGGTTTTCACGGAAAGTGTTGACAGACACGGACTTTTAATACTTAGGAAGTGTATTTTCTGAGCAAACAAACTTTTTTACAGTGCCTATTGACATTAAAAAACTAAAATAAGGTTCCATTAGATTGCCAGTGCTGTTGGCTGCAGAATTCTAGAACGAGTTGTTTACGAGACACTTATTTGTCCATTCAGTCTGCATTGTTTCTAGGTACGATGCTACGTTTGCTTACAGTGTGCTTGTGTGTTGCCTGAGTGCATTGCGACTTGCTATTCAGTTGGTGTGTGACAGTCCAAGAAGTAGGTCATGAGTGGACGATGGGATTTATCAATGCAGAAAAAGCCGACGTGCTCATGGTGTATGGAGAGCGTAGGAGGAATGCAGTTCCTTCTTGTACGATGTATGCGGCAAGATATTCCAGTAGTCGTCAAACATCTCGACAGTTATTTATCAACGTCTTCAACCTGTTACATGAAAGTGGTAGAGTAACATCGAGACAGCTTAACACAAGGATACGAGTGACGACAGAAGTGTGGGAAACTGATGTTCTTGCTGCTGGGGCAGTTGATCCGCACGTTAGCTCCCGCGCAATCGTTTGAGGAGAAAGTGGCATAAATCAGGCAAGTGTCCTACGCAATGTCCATCGACATAGGTTCTGTACCTATCACATCTCTCTCCATTAAGAGCTGTAGGGAAAAGATTATCACAATCTAGTTAACTTCTGTACAAGGGCATTGAGACAGGATAGTTCAAATGTATCAGATATCTTGTTTACTGCTGAAGCCAGATTTACCAATCACGGACAGGTAAACCGCCGAAACATCCACTATTGGTCTGTTGACGATACCTGTTGGCTTCTTCAGGTGGAAAGGCAGCGTCCACGGAGTGTAAATGTGTGATGTGTGATGTGTGGTAGTGAACCATCACCTCATAGGCTCGTTTTTCATAGACGGAACATTGAATGCGCACAATTATCGCAGCTTCCTAACAGGCCCTCTTCCAAGCATGCTAGAAGAAGTTCCTTTGCGTACTAGGTAGAATCAATGGTACCAACATGATGGCTGTCCAGCCAATAGTGTACGAAGTACTACAGCATATCTTCGTGAATTGTTTACAAATTGCTGGACTGGGCGCAGAGAACCTGTACCTCCGCCGGCTCGTTCCCCGGATTTGACGCCTGTACACTTTTCTCTGTAAGAGAAAATGAAAGACATACCAAGTACACTCGATGATATGCAATGACGTGTTACTGCATACTGCTCGGACACCTCTGCCAGAATGCTAGCACGTTTACAGCAGCCGTTCCATACAAGATTGTGAGAGTGTATTGCCGCTGCCGGCGGTAATTTTGAACAAAGTGTGTGATGGACAGCTGTCTCGTTACTCGTCAGAATTGTCATAACTAGTGTATGAGCTTCTATTGTTCTTTAGTGTGCATTACCACAGGATCGTACAGGTGTCGACCCAAGAAATTTTCAAAATACCATATCTCGCAGACGACCCGCACTAGAATCCTGTAACAAACGCCACTGACTTTCTAATTTACCTTACTTTTAGTTTGTTAACGTCAATGGGCATTGTTCCATTTAGAAGACTGTGTTTCCACAAAAAGACAACTTTCTAAATATTATTACAATCTGTTTATTGGCTAGCAATACGACTCCCTGATTACCAACACATTCTGCGAAAACCGCATATCAATAACACTTTCCATTTCAAATATATATATACGTGGGTTACACGGCCCAACAAGCAGAGTCCATTAGAGAGTCAATCGACACCCATAATAGACATTCAGTCTTCTAGTTACAGCTTTCAATCAAGTACGGAAATTCTGAGAAAATTTGCTATATTGTACTCTGTTATTGCACACACTTTAGCGATGATGAGGATTATTAGGCCATAGCGCACTACAGCGCTTAAGACGTATAAAAAGTAGTTACATCAGTTGTACAAAGTTGGCTATGGCTAGTGAAAAAACTGAGTTACAGTTCAAAGTCCACTCTATTTTTTACGTAATCAGTATGGACAATAAGTAATTCCTGTTTTGAAGACTTCGAACGTCAGGTACAATACTTGTCAAATATTAATCTGAATCGAAGGCCTTAAAAATATTACGAAATACAATAGAGAAGCGACGAATTGGTAGCCGAGATTGGTTGCAAGCTATTAACCAAAGGCGCTCGCCGTAACTATAAGACCGGATGTCTATTCTAGGTGTCGATTGAGTCTCCAGTGGACTCTGCTTGTTAGGCTATGCAATCCACATATGTACTAGGCAAACCGAATGATACCTAGCAACAAATTGTTTCTGCCGACGTGAAAGGCGATGCAAAGTAGGGCGGCAGAGGTGTTGCTTTCTACGAGGGGCGTTCAGAAAGTAAGCTCCGATCGGTCGCGAAATGGAAACGACTATGAAAATCCGATAAAGCTTTGCACAGATGTGTTGGGTAGTGTCTCTAGTATAACCCCAGTTAGCATCACGTCGCTCTTCTCATTTCTGAGCTCGCAGTGAGTGCGTAAAGATGTCTAGAAAATAGTGTCTGCCGCCAAGTACGAGGGCCTGGTGAGAAATTTCGCCTGAAGCTATGCAGCTAACATTACATAACTGTCGTGCTGTTTCTTCTTCAAGACAATTCTCAGCCGCATTCTGCAGGGGCAATGAAGATGCTCCTGAATCGTTTTCAAATGGAAATGTGAGATTACCCACAATACAGTCCGCAATTGTCTCCCCCTGAGTTTCATCTCTGGTCACATGAACCGCTGTCTTTGAAGACAACATTTTGACACAGACAACGAGGTGTAGGCCAGCGTGGAGAATTGGCGGAAAGCACTGGCGGCTGCCTTCTATGATGAGGCTATTGAAAAGTTGGTACAACGCTATGACAAAAGTCTAAGTCAGAACGGCGACTACGTAGAGAAGTAGCTGAAAGGTGTAGCTAATTGTTACAAGTAAAACATTTCTGATGTTCACTGTGGTTTCAATTTGGCAATCAATCGGAGCTTACTTTCTAAACAGGCCTCGTATAAGCCACACTGTAGGTACGTCTTTAGCCTTAGGTCGTCTTGTCGCTTAACGCCTGGTGAGTAGGCAACGCAAATGACGTTGCTGTGTGGAGCCTTCGTGTCACGGGAGGTACAGGAAATTCATGTGCCTATGGGTTTTGGCTTAAAAAGTAGCAGACTAAACAAGTCGTGACGTGCGCACGAGATTGACATATCTTCTAAAGAAACGTCCTGCATATGACTTTTATAGATAAATTAAGCATGAGAATAGGAGTGGTCAGTGATTTATTCAGACGTATTACACTGTGCCTGTCACTGTCTGCTTCTTGTGTTATGCAGGCAACCTGCATATGGATCTACATCTACATCTACGTGATTACTCTGTTATTCACAATAAAGTGCCAGGCAGGGGATTCAATGAACCTCCTTCAAGCTGTCTCTCTACCGTTTTACTCTCGGTGTACAATGTATGACATGCACCACTTGTAAGAGTATTGTTGCTACTACGGTTGTCACCGGTTTACTTGGCACAAACATGACGCTGTTGCTTTTAGATGGTGTGTGAACACACTATTGATCAAGTGACCATAAAAAAAATGGTTCAAATGGCTCTGAGCACTATGGGACTTAACATCTATGGTCATCAGTTCCCTAAAACTTAGAACTACTTAAACCTAACTAACGTAAGGACATCACACAACACCCAGTCATCACAAGGCAGAGAAAATCCCTGACCCCACCGGGAATCGAACCCGGGAAACCGGGCGTGGGAAGGGAGAACGCTACCGCACGACCACGAGCTGCGGACAGAGGTGACCATAATTTGTTTCTTATTACTTTCGAATGCTAGTTTTTTCTGCAGTAAATTCCGCCTACAGTTTCTAGAATCGCGTATTATTGTGTGTTTTAACGAAACGTGAAATGATGCACATAGTACACGATGGAGTGCGCACTTTCGTTGATGTGCTAGACATTTACACGGGGTACTTAGAGGAAGCGAGACAGACGCCCGCTTGCACTGCATTCACAGACTCGCGTTTCCATGAATAGTCGTGAGCCAAATAGTCAACTTTTTTTTAAAAAAAATTACACTTTTACCACTTTGATTACAAGCTCATTTGCTGATTGTAATTATAGAGAATTACATAATTAAAATTAAGTTTTTTGTGTGAATTGTGTAGTTCTTTAGTAACTGCAAAATAAGTTTGGCTGGAAGTACATAAAATACGCTCATATCTGCACCAGTGAAGATTCATCTCTCGCAGAGTGGGTTGCAGCTGTAGAGTGATCGTTAGCTGAAGTCACGGTGCTTCTGTTCGAAAAAATAACATTTTTACAGTATTGTTCATTGCTAGTAGGCGATTTTTTAAAGGAACTTTCGTAGCCTTCGATTGGTTCACATTTTCTTTCTTTCTTCCGTTTTTTTAGTTGATACGTTGTTGTGAAGATAGTGAAAACTCAGAGGGGCTTCAAAAAAGTATTCTACAAATGGAACGATTGACATTTGGTGTCAGACAGATGGGGACTTTGTAAGATGGCAAGAACTATGACCCTTACATGAAGTCATTAAAGATCACCTAACTCACGTTGAGCGAACAGTAGGGCTGAACAAAAATGACTGACAAGGCACAATGCATCTTTTAGAAGGTATAGTATGGATGTATGGGAATAATTAATGTCGTGTGGTGGTTTTAAAGTAATTCACACGACATGAAAACTTTGTGGAAATGCGTCGATTTACTGGAGGCTAGTTTATCCCAGGGAAGTATTCGAGTTGACCGTGGCCGGCTGGGGAGTGCCGATGGGAAGCGACAATAGGCAGCTTAGGGCGGCTCAAGCTCTGAGAAAGCGGTAATGGGGCGTAGCCTCCAGCTGCCTTAAGATGAGTGACAGTGATGGGTGGCTGACCCCATGCTGGTGTACCGGGAAGCAGACAGAGAACTTGTACACCTGTTGATAAATGTCCGTCGTCCTGTTTTCAGTGAAACATGCGAGTAAGCCGCACAAAGCTACGATGGAGCGGTCAACAGAGGCCAAAATATGTGTGTTCGTGACTATAGCAACTTCACGCTGAATTCATGGTCTGCAGAGTCTGAAGTAAATCAGGTGAAGAGCTACAGAATGAAATACACCGGCCTCCGATGGGAACATAGGACCAAGAAATTTGAAGTACTCTCCTGGGAGTCAGAATTCTGGAAAAATTGGTGTTTGTGCAGACGCTAACGTTGATGGGTGGCCTGGGAGGAGCTAAATAGCAGAAGATGAGAGGAAGGGAAATTTTGTGGGAATTTGTTCACTTCCCAGACCAGGCATTGGTCGGCACTGGGAAGCGACGCATAAATAACGCGACTTGCGCTGCAATTGGCGTAAGTGATTTTGCTGGAGGGGAAACCGAGGCAAAGAGCAGACTGGGAGAAATCCCAGTAGTGGTCTTCCATTCCCAGCTTGCCTAGAGTGCGAACGTGGCGTTCTTTACTCAGCTTGCCTGAGAGAGAGTGAGCATCTCTTCAGTTTAGTACTTAGCAAACAGAACGATTGAGCTTGGAGATACAAAGTTTTCGTTCAGCTATCTACTGAACAAGATAGCTAGGAGTGAATAGACGAGCGCAGCCTTACAGCACCATGAGGGCAGCCGACATCCGCATAATGACGCCATGCCACCACGCTGAATTCGGTGATCTTGCACACGCTCCGGCCACTGATTAATTTGTTAGATCACATCGGCAAAGTTTCCACGAGGGTTTCATGGGCCGTGTATTGTAGAATTCTTCTCACACTTCACATTACGCCTGGGTCAGTCGATAGGAATTACTTTGATTTATCGTGCTTTATTCCATGCAAACGGAATTTTGTTACCACTGCCTGTTAGGAGAGTCATGTAATGTGATGATTGAAGGTCGTGAGTTAAAATAAATCTGTGCTAATCGACTGCATCTGTTTTCAATCAAGTAGTTGAAATCCCAAGTCACTTTCTTAATTAATTTTATGTTCAACATTTGCATCTGGTGTTCAATAACTGAATATAACATCAATGTGCACCCCTTTTTAATGAAACGGGATCAATTCTGAATCAATTAATGTCAACACTGCCACCGCAGTTCAATCAGGAGTCACAGGGCCTTATTACTTTCTTTGCGTTATCTGACATTACAGCAGTTTTGCACTCTTTTTTGATCTCTAGGTCAATTACCTGGGGTGAACACACACCAAAACCAGATAAGCGACAGGTGGTGTGTTACAACTTCATCGCAGGGTTGATGTGCTCAAATCAGTAGTGGCTCATAAATATACATTAGCAATTACTTCGCGAATGGTTCCTTTGCCCAACCATGGTAACTGGGACGTTTTTGTTGCTATTATTGTACACTTTCATGATACACTCCGAAAATAAATTTTGCAACTGAGCGCATCTAGCACCCCTTTCAGTTTGGCACCACATGCGACTTGGTGTTATGGTTAGGCCTTAAACCAGCCCTGATAATAATACCATGTACAGGATCATAGAGAACACAGATTAACTGTCCTCTAACCTTGAATGTACAAATAATTCAATTTATTTATTAGCAATTGAAGTATAGTTTGTTACTTTGTCGCTTTCAGGCAACATTACTTGCCTCTGGAGGCCCGATGGCTTGTCCACCTAACTACGAATGGCTTTGAATAACTAATACAACTAAAATTGAAACAAATGAACCTTCGGTCATCAATTTTTAGTCTTATTAACCAGGTTTAAACACTCGTAATACTGCCTTCTTCAGAATTTAGACATGCGGTCTATTACATAATTACAGATTTATGGGAAGAAAAAAATTTTATATAAAAATGTGTAGGTACTGACTAACGATACAAGATAGACAGTACTTACATGTCATGTATAAAATAAATGACAGGCTTTGTGACTAAAGCGCTTCTCGACTGTTACTTCTTTTATACGTGACATGTAAGTACTGTCTCTGTCTTGTATTGTTAGTCAGTACTTACAATTTTATATATAAAAATTTCTTTCCATAAATTTGTAATATGTTATAGACCACTGTAAATATCTCAATTCTGATTAAGGCACTCTTAGAAGTGTTGAAACTTGGTTAATAAGACTAACAAATCGTGACCGAGGGCTCATTTGTTTCAGTTTAAATTTATAAAAGGTCATTGAACCAAGCAGCCATGTTCAAAACTCTGGGAACTAATACAACATTTTTTTCCTGAAAGTAGGTTGGTTTCTTTCAGGATTACAATAAACCACATTATTACCCACTCTGTTGGCTACAAAGCAGTATTTTTCAACATAATCACCGTTCAATGCGACGGACTTATGCCACGTTGGAGACCTGTATACCGGAGTAGTGTCACTAATGACCGACGTAGCTTCCAAAGTCTTGCTGCATAATTAACCTCCCCGTCATCAACGTACTGCTTCCCACTGACCATATCCTCCGTTGGGTCAAACAGATGAACGGCGGAAGGTGTGAGATGCGGGCTGAAAGGTGGATGCGGAAGAAAGTCCATTGAAATTTTGTGAGCTCCTTTCGAATGCGCTGACATGTGTAGGAGATGTTCGTTTGCACTTTTGTGTAGACGAACATCCTAAGGTCGTTTCTTCAATTTCCGTAGAATACCACAACATACTTCAGAGTTTATCGTTGAACACGGGGGGGACATAAAACACAATAACACCGTCAAACTCCCAGAAGACAGTCGCCATGACGTTTTCTGGCTGAGGGTGGGCTTCATACGACAAGTAGTGTAATGCCACTGCATGATTGCCGTTCTGTTACTGGTTTGAAATTATGAAGACATGTTTCATCGCCTGTGATGATGTACGATAAACTGTCACGATCAAGCTCGTAAAGCGCAAGCAGTTGCGCAAAGATGGTTCCTCATTGCTTTTTATGGTCTTCTTATAAGTGGCGAGGGAGCCAGAAGGCGCACATCTCTGAGTACGCCCAGTTGAGAAGTGACGTGCTTGATTGGGATCCGTCGATCAGCTCGAATGAAACTCCGCACGTTGCATCACTGCAAGAATCACAGCTGTTTGCTGCCTGACGGCACGCCGGAGAACGGTCTGCGTGACATCGTTCCGATGTTGACAGATGCATCGCCCAACGACTCACGCATTCTTTTGTTCCTTGACAGGTCTTCGTAGACATTATGCAAGCGCGATGCTCCAGTTTTCCACCAAAAGGAACTCAGTCACAGCTGTCTGCGTGGAACAGATCCCCACAACCGCACGGGTGGTCGACTGTGAAGAGCGGACAAATTGAATAGTTGGGCGGCGGCCATTAGAGTGGTAAACTAACGTGCGGAGTTCGAATGTTTATACATCGCTTTTGGTTATAAAATGCCTTCCCTTAAGTTAGGTCACAAACATAATGCCTCATTTAAATACTACGATATACTTTTTAATTTATGAACAAACAGCAACTAGTCACTGTTTATGAATTTATCTTACGTAGTACATGGAATCTGCCGTTGCTCAAAGTTATGTACTGGACCCCTAGCATTTTTCGCAGTTCATTTACGATAGATGTACGCAAAATGCATCAAAATACTCGAAGACTTGCCCACTATATTAATAGATATTTTGTGACTCTACCTTGCTTTAGATTTTATGACGAGAAATGCTTTGGCAACTCACGACCAAATTATCAAGTTTCAACCTAACCTAGACCATGAAAACACTACCGATCAGCCAACTTTCTTCAAAATGATCAGAACAAATAAAAAGTTATTCTGTCGGTCGGAAATCTTGCCTCCTGACAGCGTGTAACCATTTTTGTAACAGCTGTGGTTTTGAGAAAGGAAACCTGCAAATAGATGCACAGACATTATGCTAATACCGTATTAAAAAACATTTATCAAGCAAGTGCACTGACATACAAAACAACTTAAAATATCCACGTACCTGTGAAATGTAATATTCGTTCCTTTCTCGAATTTATTTGTACAATTAATCGCTGCACAACTCTTCACCATTGTACTTCTTTTGATTGGAACGTACAGACAGAAGAATTACGAGTAACAAATACTGTATGTACGCCCCAACAAATATACAACGTTGAATAAGGGTCTTCATAAACAACAATACTACACAACACATCAGACTACAACCACTATAATGGCGGCCAGCCGAAGGTTCAAATTATCCCGCGACTGCAGCGCCATACGTGAGTCTAGTTATTTTTTACAAGGTCTTTGGCGTGGAACGACCCTCTGTTACAGAGGCCATTTTGAAAGGTGCGTATAGCGACGCAATCTTTCGGAACTTCATGAAACTATAGGGGCTGAAGGGGGAATATTCCACGATGTCCCACAACAAATTCCGCATTTCTTCTATCGAAATTGGTCGAGAAAAAAATGTGTTGAGGCCATATGTAGTAAGCGTTGGTTCACGCAGTGGAGAATGGCAAAACACAGGCACGCCGGCGATCGAGGCGTTGCGAAGTAAGAGCGGCACAGATACCATTGCTGACAGTAGCAGACCACCAACCGGCTGACGCAAGGACGCACACAGACTGAGCGCCGAGGAAAGCCTGGAGAGTGCTGAGTACGGGAAGTGAGGCCAGAACGCTAAGTTATGCTGCAATATACTGCGGGAGTAATAACAAAAAGTTACCACCGAGGGTAAAAACGTCCTCCTGCCGGATTCAAATAGTGGAGTGCAGCCAGCAAGAGACAGAAGCCATTAGGAAGCAGTTTGCATCTGAGGGGTGATGTGGTCCATGTCCGAATGTTCAATCTTCGTAGGTGACGATTCTGGAAGTCTGTTCCAGCTCGCAGGAGTCATCCGTTCACCGCCAGATGCCAACTTCAGTTCTGGGGGTCGGCCCGAGTTCAGTCGGCACCATGGCCGACTAACTGCGGCGAGAACTTCCAGCAGGACCGGCCGCAGCGCGGTCTCGGTCACAGGCGCCGCCAGGGACTGACGCCCGGACTTCACGGCAACCCGGCCACGCCGCGTGGTCCGTCCATGACGGGACCTCGCGGACATCGCGACTGACGGCTTCCCAGCCGCCGGTGCAGCAGGCGTCGGCAGCTGACCTCACGGCGACGCGGCTCCGTGGGCGTGGCCGTACTGGGCGCCGAGCGGCGACCTTCATCTCAACCACAGAGCATCCTAGCTTCAGCGGAGCACTGGTGGCGTGCTTTGCGCGCATTGTCGGATAATCTACACAGCAGCAACCAGGCGGAGGGGTCCGCAGGGCTGGCAGCGACGACGAGGAAGAAATTGTAAAGAAAGTTCAATAAATAATTGCAAAACTCCACGCCATCTCAGTCTTTGGCGCAGCCACTGTGTCTGCTGCTAACAAGTAGCAAGCTGCCGTAACAAGTGGCGCCATGGCCGTAACAAGTGGCCATCTGCCATAACAAGTGTGTTGCATTTCTTATTCGACGCCCCTCGTACCAGCTTTGCGAACCGTCTATGATTTGCATCGGATTGACTTCGGTCGGGCGGGTCGACAAATCATGAAATACAGCAAAGAAACACAAAACGAGTCCATTCTCTCGCTTTAAAAAATACACTCCTGGAAATTGAAATAAGAACACCGTGAATTCATTGTCCCAGGAAGGGGAAACTTTATTGACACATTCCTGGGGTCAGATACATCACATGATCACACTGACAGAACCACAGGCACATAGACACAGGCAACAGAGCATGCACAATGTCGGCACTAGTACAGTGTATATCCACCTTTCGCAGCAATGCAGGCTGCTATTCTCCCATGGAGACGATCGTAGAGATGCTGGATGTAGTCCTGTGGAACGGCTTGCCATGCCATTTCCACCTGGCGCCTCAGTTGGACCAGCGTTCGTGCTGGACGTGCAGACCGCGTGAGACGACTCTTCATCCAGTCCCAAACATGCTCAATGGGGGACAGATCCGGAGATCTTGCTGGCCAGGGTAGTTGACTTACACCTTCTAGAGCACGTTGGGTGGCACGGGATACATGCGGACGTGCATTGTCCTGTTGGAACAGCAAGTTCCCTTGCCGGTCTAGGAATGGTAGAACGATGGGTTCGATGACGGTTTGGATGTACCGTGCACTATTCAGTGTCCCCTCGACGATCACCAGTGGTGTACGGCCAGTGTAGGAGATCGCTCCCCACACCATGATGCCGGGTGTTGGCCCTGTGTGCCTCGGTCGTATGCAGTCCTGATTGTGGCGCTAACCTGCACGGCGCCAAACACGCATACGACCATCATTGGCACCAAGGCAGAAGCGACTCTCATCGCTGAAGACGACACGTCTCCATTCGTCCCTCCATTCACGCGGACCATCATTGGCACCAAGGCAGAAGCGACTCTCATCGCTGAAGACGACACGTCTCCATTCGTCCCTCCATTCACGCCTGTCGCGACACCACTGGAGGCGGGCTGCACGATGTTGGGGCGTGAGCGGAAGACGGCCTAACGGTGTGTGGGACCGTAGCCCAGCTTCATGGAGACGGTTGCGAATGGTCCTCGCCGATACCCCAGGAGCAACAGTGTCCCTAATTTGCTGGGAAGTGGCGGTGCGGTCCCCTACGGCACTGCGTAGGATCCTACGGTCTTGGCGTGCATCCGTGCGTCGCTGCGGTCCGGTCCCAGGTCGACGGGCACGTGCACCTTCCGCCAACCACTGGCGACAACATCGATGTACTGTGGAGACCTCACGCCCCACGTGTTGAGCAATTCGGCGGTACGTCCACCCGGCCTCCCGCATGCCCACTATACGCCCTCGCTCAAAGTCCGTCAACTGCACATACGGTTCACGTCCACGCTGTCGCGGCATGCTACCAGTGTTAAAGACTGCGATGGAGCTCCGTATGCCACGGCAAACTGGCTGACACTGACGGCGGCGGTGCACAAATGCTGCGCAGCTAGCGCCATTCGACGGCCAACACCGCGGTTCCTGGTGTGTCCGCTGTGCCGTGCGTGTGATCATTGCTTGTACAGACCTCTCGCAGTGTCCGGAGCAAGTATGGTGGGTCTGACACACCGGTGTCAATGTGTTCTTTTTTCCATTTCCAGGAGTGTAATAGTTGTACAAAGTACACGTGTTTCGCTGTCGTTATTGTGTCGCAGAAGCCGTAGAAATAAGCCGTTCTTCAGTTTTGGTGGCACTGCCATGTTGTATTCACTGCCTCACTCCCTCCCTCTTTCACTTGTTTTTTAAGAAGTTTTGTTCCATCGATTTCTTTCTCAAAGAGCAATACTGAGACAGCTCCAATCGCGTCCCGGCCTTTCCTCGCCTCGTTTCCTGGCCGGCTCAGGCACAGTCTGTGTCGGCCGTCCGCCGCCTTTTGTGATCGGCTTGCTTTGTGGCGGCCTTCATAAGTCTGCCGGGCTGTTTGCATAAACCTGTAACGCGCGCCGCGCCGGCAAGTACAAAGCGGCATTGTTCCGGCGCCGCTTTTCACCTGCCATAATCGCCGCCCATAAAACAAGCACGACGGCGATCGGCACGCCGCGCCGTCGCTTTGTCGCTTTGTCGCCTGACGACTGCACGCCGGCAGTGCCCGCTCTCATTTTTCATATCGGAGCGATGCCGTCCGGAGTACCGCGCGTAAAAACCAAACAGCAATCGAGGAACAGTGCATCTGATACACCTGCCATAGGCGGGTTATTTATAGACTTTTCAGATTTATTGAGGAAGCGTGCAAAAAATGACCCACTTTAAAACGTTGCACCACAGGTAAACAGCAGTACACGCTGAACAAGCAGGATACAAAGGAATTAATAGCAGATTTCTAATAACAAGTCGTTGCGCAGATATGGGTCAGACCGTATTGTTTTAGAACATTTTACAATTTATGGCTGGATGGTACATCAAACAGTGATAATGTTTTGAAGACAAACAGAATAAAAACAGACTAAAGGCTACTAAACGGTCGACTAGCCAGAAAGAATGAAATATAGTTTGATAGTACGAGGTCATTTTTGCGCAAGTAGTCACAGTCTTCGTATCCTCTTTCGAGGTTTTTTGCTAAAGTCCCTTGATGATGATGATATTTGGATTGTGGGGCGCTCAACTACGCGGTTATCAGCGACGGTACAAATTCCCTTTCTTTTCTCAGACTAATCTTGCCACTTGCATGAATGATGATGAAATGATGAGGACAACACAAACACCCAGTCATCACGAGGCAGGTGAAAACCCCTGACCCCGCCGGGAATCGAACCCGGGACCCTGTGCTTGGGAAGCGAGAACGCGACCGCGAGACCACGAGCTGCGGACGCTAAAGTCCCTTGGTTTGTTATTTATATTCGTACGTACTTCATCTTAAGAGACATGTTTTTTGTTGCCTTATATATAGCTCAAATTGGTTGAGGCGGTACCTAACTGTTACTGCTGTGTAGTTGCTCTTCTAAACAGCAATCCATACGAGCAAACCAGTTCCGACTATACATGTGGTTGCTCTCACTTTGCCGACCGGAGTGGCCGAGCGGTTCTAGGCGCTACAGTCTGGAACCGCGCTACCGCTACGGTCGCAGGTTCGAATCCTCCTTCAGGCATGGATGTGTGTGATGTCCTTAGGTTAGTTATGTTTAATTAGTTCTAAGTTCTAGGGGACTGATGACCTGAGAAGTTAAGTCCCATAGTGCTCAGAGCCATTTGAACCATTTTTTTTGCTCTTACTTTAGGTACTGTTTAGAAAGAATTCCTCGATGTAGTCATAGGGCTGAGCCGCGTACGTCAGCTTTCGAGTCCCGCAGATAATTACCTGCAGCTGTGATCGTGCAGTTAAATATTCTATGCAAGGGCTAGAATTGCGAATTACTGAAATATACAGACAAGTAAAATAAATGAAAGATCTAATATCAAGGCAGACGTAGATGGCAGAGAATTATTTTGAATGATTTTTGTTCAGGAGAGGACGTCTTACATAAACGGGAAATAGTCCTACGGTGTTAAAATACAGATATAACATTCCGTTATCGAATGCAGTAAAGTTTCGTTCAAGGCGTTACCAGAATGGTAGCAAAATCCAGACTAAATAGTCATCAGAGACTCGTGAAAGTTTAACCCATTTCGTGATCACAATACACGACATATTATCCATCTCAAAACAGTTCAAAATCCAAACACGACGATTCACATATTAACAGGTGCGATGCAGAGAACAGTAACTCAAACAGTTTCTTTTCTTACTTCCGTAAATAAAACGGCAAAATTTAGTCCTACTCTGGAGCACTTTCAGAGCTCTCGAAATATACGTCCCTCCAGAAGTTAATGTATGGTAGCGGACAGACACCTGGCATGTATGCCACGATCTAGAGCCTTGTCAAAGACTTGGGTATATGGCTTCATAGGGTCTGCGCCACACCCGAATGCTACCATCACCTCTTACCAATTGAAATCGGAGCTCATCTGGCCAGACCACGTTTTTCCAGTCATCTGGGGTCCAACCGATATGGTCACGAGCGCGGGAGACGCTTTGCAGGCGTGTCATGCTGTTGGCAAGGGCACTCGAGTTGTTCGTCTGCTGCGTAGGCCGGCTGCTGTGGTCGAGTGGTTCTAGGGCGCATCAGTCCCGAACCACACGGCTGCTACGGTGGCAGGTTCGAATCCTGCCACGGGCATGGGTGTGTGTTTAAGTAGTTCTATGTCTAGAGGACTGATGACCTCAGATGTTAAGTCCGATAGTGCTTAGAGCCATTTGAACAATTTTTATGCTGCCGTAGCCCATTAACGCCAAATTTAGCCGCATGGTTGTAACGGACATGTTCGTCGTACGTCCCGCATTGGTTTGTGCGGTTATTTCGCGCAGTGTTGGTTGTCTGTTACCAGTGTCCGCTCTGCGCAAACGTCGTTGCTCCCGGTCGTTAAGTGGAAGCCGTCGGTTAATACGTTGGCGTGGTTCGAAGTAAAGCCTGACATGTCGTACTCTCGACACACGTTTGACACTGTGGATCTCGGAATACTGAATTCCCTAAGGAAGACCAAAATTAAAAGTCCATTGCTTTTAGTTCTAACTACCCTTCCGCGTTCAAAGTCCATTAATTCCCGTCGTGCCGCGCGGTATTAACCGAGCGGTCAGGGGCACTGCAGTCGTGGACTATTACTATTAGTAGGATACAGCTACATTCTAGTTTGTAGATCTAACAGAACAGAGTTTGTTACTTTTAGTTAACAGTTTTTGTAACTTTACACTATTAGATGTGCTGGGCAGACTCTCAGAAACAGATGAACTTAATTATAGACAAAGAGTAGTCATGGTATGCCCAGTTTACGAATGCCTAACAAATGACTTAATGTTAATACTTGAGTCACAGTACAACTTTTATGTTGTAGTTTTACTCCTATTAAAATAATTTTTTAATTGACAAAAAATGGTTCAAATGGCTCTGAGCACTATGCGACTTAATTTCTGAGGTCATTAGTCGCCTAGAACTTAGAACTAATTAAACCTAACTAACCTAAGGACATCACACACATCCATGCCCGAGGCAGGATTCGAACCTGCGACCGTAGCGGTCACGCTGTTCCAGACTGAAGCGCCTTTAACCGCACGGCCACACCGGCCGGCTCTTTAATTGACAGATTGGAGTGTCGAGGGATGGAGGGGCGGAAGGGGAGGGGGTGGTGGGTTTGCAGACAGTGTTGCCAGCACACAGCCACCCATACTAGACATGGCTCTGCATGTAATTAGAATCGGACAACATTGCGAGCCTGCGGCACCCGAGAAGTAACTGCGATTGGGCGGTGGCTGACCACCACCACTCTACATGCGGAAACATTATTCACAAAGTAATTTTAATAGGGGTATTGTCGAATTAAGTCGGGTGATGCTGAGGGAATTAGATTAGGAAATGAGGCACTTAAAGTAGTAAAGGAGTTTTGCTATTTGGGGAGCAAAATAACTGATGATGGTCGAAGTAGAGAAGATATAAAATGTAGACTGGCAATGCCAAGGAAAGCGTTTCTGAAGAAGAGAAATTTGTTAACATCGAGTATAGATTTAAATGTCAGGAAGTCGTTTCTGAAAGTATTTGTATGGAGTGTAGTTATGTATGGAAGTGAAACATGGACGATAAATAGTTTGGACAAAAAGAGAATAGAAGCTTTTGAAATGTGGTGCTACAGAAGAATGCTGAAGATTAGATGGGTAGACCACACAACTAATGATGAAGTATTGAATAGAATTGGGGAGAAGAGGAGTATGTGCCACAATTTGACAAAAAGAAGGGACCGGTTGGTAGGACATGTTCTGAGGCATCAAGGGATCACCAATTTAGCATTGGAGGGCAGCGTGGAGGGCAAAACTCGTAGAGCGAGACCAAGAGATGAATACACTAAGCAGATTCAGAAGGATGTAGGTTGCAGTAAGTACTGGGAGATGAAGGAGCTTGCACAGGATAGGGTAGCATGGAGAGCTGCATCAAACCAGTCTCAGGACTGAAGACCACAACAACAACAACATTGGAAAATAACATGAGTGAGCTACACTTCAGTTGTTGGGGATTACGGGAAGCCGCATCCCATTGTCTCGCACGGAAAAAATATTTCGGGACAGCACTAGAAAGGCACCCCACTTAGAAACCACATATCCGAAAGGTTTGAGGTAAAGCATGTGCCTTCCGAAGATACATTACTCCCTGTTAGACCACGAGGCGTTGCTTACACCACACTGTGGTGGCACGTTATATCTATCACTGATCCGACCAGTGCTAGAATACGCAGCCACAGTGTGAGGAATCGCAGCAGGCTGCCCCATTCGCAGGCTGTCTGACAATAAGCTGATTGCAAATCTGGCAAACCAGGAACACAGGAGAAGGACCACTAGCTTGCCCGACCTGCTACTGCGCTGTAGATAGGATGAACAATAATCAAATAATCTCTCAATATTGAAAGGAAATACACATACGTTAGGCAAAACGGACTACACATTAAGGAAAAGCAGGAACCGGTTTCAGCAAACTTAACTTGTATAAAAAAAGACACTGAGGACTATCCATTAGTATAAGAACATTTGGTTGAGTTGGATGAGCTGTAGTGTGTGCTTCAAACAACTTTTGAGTTTAGCAAGCGCAGGCATTTGTTTGAAAGAGAAAGCTACCGTGGAGATTATAGAGTCTCCACAAGTCGTATGTAAATTTTTGTTTATTTTACATGTTTTACTCGATCAACGCGAACATCTTCACAAATTACGTGGTCAAGGGCCACTCGTTATAAATATCGGGCTGTGTATAGGGCTGCCGTCGAACATAAAGTTTTTGTACATGACTGCGGTGCTATGCACAGCTCAATATTTGTGCTGACTGTCCCTTTGCCGCGTGATTTTTGAAGATGCTCGCGTTTCTCTATTAATATCTTTCATTTGCTAACTATCCCTATCAGTAGTTAGTGCCTTCCATAGTTTGAATCTTTTATTTAGCTGGCAGTAGTGGCGCTTGCTGTATTGCAGTAGTTCAAGCAACCAAGATTTTTGTGAGGTAAGCGATTTGTGAAAGGTATAGGTTAATGTTAGTCAGGGCCATTCTTTTGTAGGGATTTTTGAAAGTCAGATTGCGTTGCGCTAAAAATATTGTGTGTCAGTTTAAGCACAGTCATGTATAATTGTTCAAAGGGTACGTTTCAAGGTGTACGTGAATGGACCTATAGGCGGCAAAGGCAAGGACTCCAGTTCGGATAGGAGGGATCGGACGCGAACTGCAACTGTAAGCCCGGAACTGGGCCGCTGATGCGGGAGATGAACCATCGTGGGTGGGAAAAGGATACGGTGATTCGGATTCGCAGGCGAACTAGGAACGTGTGCAACGTAACAGGCGAGCAGCTGTGAACACCTAACCTTCACTTTTGAGTGTGCTCCCTGCCGCCGTTGGATAAGCAGCTGCAGCAGCAAGTCGTATACTCATAGCTCACTCATTTGTTACATAGTTTAATTCTTAATTTCTTTGCGTGTTTTTGGTACTTGCATTGTTTCATTCATAAATTTCGGGCATATTATAGTATTTGAGAGTTGTAGCATCGCGTGTTAGTACCTGAATAGTGTAAATTCGCGTAGTCGTCTGTCTTCTGTTTTTGTTTTGAACGGCCAGTGTCGGTTGGTCACAGCCAGTGTGCTCCCTGCCGCCGTTGGATAAGCAGCTGCAGCAGCAAGTCGTATACTCCTAGCTCACTCATTTGTTACATAGTTTAATTCTTAATTTCTATGCGTGTTTTTGGTACTTGCATTGTTTAATTCATAAATTTCGGGCATATTGTAGTATTTGAGAGTTGTAGCATCGCGTTTTAGTACCTGAATAGTGTAAATTCGCGTAGTCGTCTGTCTTCTGTTTTTGTTTTGAACGGCCAGTGTCGGTTGGTCACAGCCAGTGTGCTCCCTGCCGCCGTTGGATAAGCAGCTGCAGCAGCAAGTCGTATACTCCTAGCTCACTCATTTGTTACATAGTTTAATTCTTAATTTCTATGCGTGTTTTTGGTACTTGCATTGTTTAATTCATAAATTTCGGGCATATTGTAGTATTTGAGAGTTGTAGCATCGCGTTTTAGTACCTGAATAGTGTAAATTCGCGTAGTCGTCTGTCTTCTGTTTTTGTTTTGAACGGCCAGTGTCGGTTGGTCACAGCCAGTGTGCTCCCTGCCGCCGTTGGATAAGCAGCTGCAGCAGCAAGTCGTATACTCCTAGCTCACTCATTTGTTACATAGTTTAATTCTTAATTTCTATGCGTGTTTTTGGTACTTGCATTGTTTAATTCATAAATTTCGGGCATATTGTAGTATTTGAGAGTTGTAGCATCGCGTTTTAGTACCTGAATAGTGTAAATTCGCGTAGTCGTCTGTCTTCTGTTTTTGTTTTGAACGGCCAGTGTCGGTTGGTCACAGCCAGTGTGCTCCCTGCCGCCGTTGGATAAGCAGCTGCAGCAGCAAGTCGTATACTCCTAGCTCACTCATTTGTTACATAGTTTAATTCTTAATTTCTATGCGTGTTTTTGGTACTTGCATTGTTTAATTCATAAATTTCGGGCATATTGTAGTATTTGAGAGTTGTAGCATCGCGTGTTAGTACCTGAATAGTGTAAATTCGCGTAGTCGTCTGTCTTCTGTTTTTGTTTTGAACGGCCAGTGTCGGTTGGTCACAGCCAGTGTGCTCCCTGCCGCCGTTGGATAAGCAGATGCAGCATCAAGTCGTATACTCCTAGCTCACTCATTTGTTACATAGTTTAATTCTTAATTTCTTTGCGTGTTTTTGGTACTTGCATTGTTTAATTCATAAATTTCGGGCATATTATAGTATTTGAGAGTTGTAGCATCGCGTTTTAGTACCTGAATAGTGTAAATTCGCGTAGTCGTCTGTCTTCTGTTTTTGTTTTGAACGGCCAGTGTCGGTTGGTCACAGCCAGTGTGCTCCCTGCCGCCGTTGGATAAGCAGCTGCAGCAGCAAGTCGTATACTCCTAGCTCACTCATTTGTTACATAGTTTAATTCTTAATTTCTATGCGTGTTTTTGGTACTTGCATTGTTTAATTCATAAATTTCGGGCATATTGTAGTATTTGAGAGTTGTAGCATCGCGTTTTAGTACCTGAATAGTGTAAATTCGCGTAGTCGTATGTCTTCTGTTTTTGTTTTCAACGGCAATCTTGCATTTTAATAACCGTTTAAATACAGAAAATCCCAGGAACTCCTGGTCTTAAGTTAAATCAGTAAGTGGCTCGAAACGGCATATCCAGACACTCCGGGATGATGATGGCATTGAAACAGAGGATGACACGCGTAAAGCTGAAATACTAAACACCTTTTTCCAAAGCTGTTTCACAGAGGAAGACCGCACTGCAGTTCCTTCTCTAAATCCTCGCACAAACGAAAAAATGGCTGACATCGAAATAAGTGTCCAAGGAATAGAAAAGCAACTGGAATCACTCAACAGAGGAAAGTCCACTGGACCTGACGGGATACCAATTCGATTCAACACAGAGTACGCGAAAGAACTTTCCCCCCTTCTAACAGCCGTGTACCGCAAGTCTCTAGAGGAACGGAAGGTTCCAAATGATTGGAAAAGAGCACAGGTAGTCCCAGTCTTCAAGAAGGGTCGTCGAGCAGATGCGCAAAACTATAGACCTATATCTCTGACGTCGATCTGTTGTAGAACTTTAGAACATGTTTTTTGCTCGATATCATGTCGTGTTTGGAAACCCAGAATCTACTATGTAGAAATCAACATGGATTCCGTAAATTGCGATCGTGTGAGACCCAAGTCGCTTTATTTGTTCATGAGACCCAGAAAATATTAGATACAGGCTATCAGGTAGATGCTATTTTTCTTGACTTCCGGAAGGCGTTCGATACAGTTCCGCTCTGTCGCCTGATAAACAAAGTAAGAGCCTACGGAATATCAGACCAGCTGTCTGGCTGGATTGAAGAGTTTTTAGCAAACAGAACACAACATGTTGTTATCAATGGAGAGACGTCTACAGACGTTAAATTAACCTCTGGCGTGCCACAGGGGAGTGTTATGGGACCATTGCTTTTCAAAATATGTATAAATGACCTAGTAGATAGTGTCGGAAGTTGCATGCGGCTTTTCGCGGATGATGCTGTAGTATACAGAGAAGTTGCAACATTACAAAAATTGAAGCGAAATGCAGGAAGATCTGCAGCGGATAGGCACTTGGTGCAGGGAGTGGCAACTGACCCTTAACATAGACAAATGTAATGTATTGCGAATACATAGAAAGAAGGATCCTTTATTGTATGATTATATGATAGCGGAACAAACACTGGTAGCAGTTACTTCTGTAAAATATCTGGGAGTACGCGTGCGGAACGATTTGAAGTGGAATGATCATATAAAATTAATAGTTGGTTAGGCGGGTACCAGGTTGAGATTCATTGGGAGAGTCCTTAGAAAATGTAGTCCATCAACAAAGGAGGTGGCTTACAAAACACTCGTTCGACCTATACTTGAGTATTGCTCATCAGTGTGGGATCCGTACCAGATCGGGTTGACGGAGGAGATAGAGAAGATCCAAAGAAGAGCGGCGCGTTTCGTCACAGGGTTATTTGGTAAGCGTGATAGCGTTACGGTGATGTTTAACAAACTCAAGTGGCAGACTCTGCTAGATAGGCGCTCTGCATCGCGGTGTAGCTTGCTCGCCAGGTTTCGAGAGGGTGCGTTTCTGGATGAGGTATCGTATATATTGCTTCCCCCTACTTACACCTCCCGAGGAGATCACGAATGTAAAATTAGAGAGATTAGAGCGCGCACGGAGGCTTTCAGACAGTCGTTCTTCCCGCGAACGATACGCGACTGGAACAGGAAAGGGAGGTAATGACAGTGGCACGTAAAGTGCCCTCCCCCACACACCGTTTGGTGGCTTGCGGAGTATAAATGTAGATGAATGGACGGACTCCAGCCTCCACCAGGACGCTGATCACCGGACGCGTCCTAAAAGCTCCCGTCGCTAGTCGAAAGCCACAGTGGTGCGCTGCGTCTAGTAAACGCAACGATGAGGGTGCCGCCGAACCGTAAACCACACTCCATTAGTCAAGGCGGGATTAAACATGGATCGTCATTAAGGTAAAGTTCTGGTTGCGGATGAACGGTACGACGCCGACAGGAGTGCATAACGCACGACTTTGCGGCCGTAGACTAGAAACCTTGTGGGTGGTTCTTTGTAGGCACCGCTCAGCAATACCAATACTGGTGGAGCAGTACGAAATGCAGAAGTCGTCTGCATAAAGAAAAGGTACGATGGACGGCCCTACAGCTGCTGCTAGATTGTTAATGGCCACTAAAAATAGAGATACACACAATACACAGCCCTGCAGGACCCCATTCTCTTGGGTATGGGGAGGCACCAACTTGGACACTGAAGATACGAAGCGACAGGAATTTTGGATAAAAGTCGGGAGCAGGCCTCGGAGACCCCACTCGTATAATTTGGCAAGGATATGATGTCGCCAGATCGTCTCATACGCTTTTACTAAATCAAGAAAGATGGCCACAAGGTGTTGGCGTCTGTTCGTATGGCAGACTCGAGAGACACTGGTTTATCAGTGGTAGAGCGACTCTGGCGGAAACCGCCCTGGCGTGGAGCCAGTAGGCCAGCTGACTCCAGCACACAACCTAACCGCCGACACACCATATTTTCTAGCAGCTTTTCCTGGGTTCGATTCCCGGCAGGGTCAGGGATTTTCTCTGCCTCGTGATGACTGGGTGTTGTGTGATGTCCTTAGGTTAGTTAGGTTTAAGTAGTTCTAAGTTCTAGGGGACTGATGACCATAGATGTTAAGTCCCATAGTGTTCAGAGCCTTTTGAGCCATTTTTTTCCTAGCAGATTACAAAGAACGTTGGTGATGCTGATGGGCCGATAGCTATCCACATCAAGCGGGTGTTTGCCAGGTTTGAGTACTGGTATGATGGTGGTGGTATCCCGCCATTGCCGTGGAAAGAGGCCAGCGCACCAGATATCGTTGAAAATGACGAGGAGATGTCACATGTAGTCAGACGAGAGATGTTTAAGCATCTTACTGTGGATCCGATCTGGCCGAAGAGCTGTGTCAGGGCATTGTGCATGGGCACTGAGGAATTCTCATCCTGTTAATGGGGCGTTATAGGGTTCACTGTGGCATGTAGCAAACCAGAGGTCTTTCCTGGGGGGTGATTCTCCGAAGCAGAGGCTTGAGCATAGTTCTCAGCAAAGTGCTCGGCAGCTGTGTTTGCGTCTGTAGATAACAAGCCATTGATGGTAACGCCAGAGTCACCTGTTGGGGTCTGATACCCGAAAACACGTCTGATCTTCATCCAGACTTGGGAAGGTAACGTATGGCACCCAATGGTCGAGACATACATTTCCCAAAACTCCTGTTTCCGCCTTTCGATAAAGCTGGCGAACGCGGGCACGGCGCCGTTTAAAGGCTATTAGATACTCTAGGGAAGGTTGCCGATTATACCGCTACCCCCCCCCCCCCCCACCCGCTCTTTAATTGCCTCAGAGACTTTCGGCGACCACCAAGGTACCGACTTTCGCTGGTGGCACCCCAAAGACTGAGGGGTCGCATTTTCCGCAACAGAAACCGTTATAGATACCTGCTCAACAACAACATCGATGGTACCATGTGGGCGACAGCGGAGCTGAAGGGTTCCCAGTTTGCCTTGTTGAAAGCCCACCTCGGTAGGCGTCCGTGGGCATGACTCTGGGGGACTGACAGGAAGATGCGGAAGTGGTCACTCCCACACAGGCTGTCAAGTGCTCCCCAGTGGATAGAGGGGAGAAGTCCTGGGATGCAAAGTGATAAATCTATGAAATGTGTGGTAGCCCCATTATTGAACTGTGACAGTAAAGTTTCAACATCCCTGCCTCGGCCAGTAACCATGGTGCCACCCCACAAGGGGTTATGATCGTTAAAATCTTCGAAAAGTAGGAAAGGTTAAGAAGTTGAGCAATCAGTGCAGCCAATGTGTTCAGGGGTACTGCGCCATCTGGAGGAAGATATACATTGCAGACAGTTGTTTCCTGTGTCGTCTGTATCCCGACAGCCACAGCTTGAAGAGGAGTTTGAAAGGGCACAGATTCACCACACACCGAATTCAGGACATAGACGCAAAGTCCACCTGACACTCTATTTTATTCGCCACGGTTCTTGTAATATCCTCTGTAGCTGTGAAGGGCAAGGGTCCGCATTGCCAGGAAACTAGGATTCTTGGAGGGCAATGCAGAAAGCAGGTGTAAAGCTTAACAATTTCTGTAGCTTAGCCAGGTGGTGGAAGAAACCACCGCAATTCTATTGGAGGATAATGTGATTGTGAGGCTGAGAAGGCATGGAACATTCAGTGAGGCAGTTTACGCCTCAGGGTCACCTGCCGCCACCGACTTATTTCCTGAGCAGTCTGTATCCATTGTGTCTGAGGTCCGGCACAATCTAGGTTCTCAGTAGACTCCAAAATGACCCCATCCTCAGCTGCAGAGCTTGTAGGTAGCTGTGGTGTGGGTGCCACCACAATTCCCTTGGTCTTGGGATCTTCTTTTTGGGATTCTCTCGCTGCTCCTTGGGTTTCCCTGGCTGGGAGGGCTTCATTGATTAAGTGACTGAGGATGATGAAGCCCTATGACCAGCTGCTTTTGGGCACTTCAGCCACTGGTGGGTGTCTCACACTAGCAGAAAACTGGGAAGGGAGTGATCCAAGGGCCCCTTCTTAGCGACAGGAGCCAAAGAAAGCTTTTACTTCTCTGGCTGAGAAGTGGGGACTGGTGTCTCTGATGGTTGGGGGGAGAGGAGGCAGTGCTCTTGAGGTAGGTAGTGTGGGAGCAACAGGGAGGGAAGAGCCCCCCACCTTCAAGGAAGAAGGTGTACTCTTCCGGCTCTGAGAGCTGACTGGGATTCGTGGAACTGATGGGGCTACAACTGTTCTCATAGTGACAGCGTAAGAGGTGGTCATAGCCACAGGATAGAGGAGCTCAAATCTCCTCTTAGACTCAGTGTAGGTCTGTCGGTCCAGGGTCTTATATTCCATTGTTTTCCTTTCTTGCTGTAAAATCCTGCCGTCTGGCGAGCAAGGGGAATGATGCTCTCCGCAGTTGACACAGATGGGAGATCACAGATTATTGGGATGTGAAGGAGATCCACAATCTCGACATGCGACGCTGGAAGTACAGTGCAACGACATATGGCTGAACTTCCAGCACTTAAAGCACCGCATCAGGGGAGAGATATATGGCTTGACGTCACAGCGGTAGACCATCACCTTGACCTTATCGGGCAATGTGTCACCCTCGAAGGCCAAGATGCACTGGTGGCAACCTAATTATCCCTCAGACCCCTATGGACGCGCCAGATGAAATGAAGCCCTCAACACTGTAAGTTGGCGCGCAGCTCATCGTCAATCTGCAAAAGAAGGTCCCTGTGGGATATAATACTTTGGAACATATTTAACCTCTTATTTTGCGTGATGGTAATGGAAACATCCCCCAGCATGTCACGAGAGAGTATTGCCCATGACTGGGCAGAGGATGCCGTTTTTATCAAGACTGACCCAGAACGCATTTTGGACAAAACCGCCGCCTCACCAAACTTGTCCTCTAACTGCTCAACAAAAAACTGAGGTTGCATTGAAACAAAGGAGCCCCAATCAGCTCTCGTACATATGTTCCTCCCTTGGTGTGAATAGGAGGGGGGGAATGATTTAGGGTCATACTTCCTTGCATTGTATTGACTTGGAACGCCTAGAGACTGCTGCTTTGTGATCACCAGCAAGTGATGACATGGTACGCTTCGTCGCCCATCATCTGCTCTGATGTCACCCACTCCGACCAGGGGCCTTCCACCACCCAGCTGCAGCAAAAGCCACCTGGCAGGGTGGCCATTGTCAGGTATTCCGATGCCCCAGTGAGATGGGCATCTACTCCTTGGCATGCATGGGGAGTTAACAGCACAGGCATCAGCAGAGCAGTCCGTTTGGTCAGGGGCTACAACCAACAGGGTACATGGCGGCCCCACCACAACGGATTGGCTACCATGCTGGATATCAGGTGCAACCAAGCAAACAGATCCATTATCATCGTCAGCACAAAAAACAATACTGCAGGTAGGAGGGAGGAAAACACACCCAGGAGGGTGACCTCACTGAAAAGCTGGAGAATGAGCGGAGGTGCAGATCCATGTTGATGAAGGATGCGAGAGGTTTCAGCGCATGATGGAAACGATGCACCATGTAGGGCATCCTTCCCCAGTTGGCACGCTCTTCGGAAAAATTTGGCAAAATTGAGGTCAAACCCGATAGGGGACCATCACAAAGGCTGAATCGTGTGAGACTCCTTTTAGTCGCCTCTTACGACAGGCAGGAATATCTCCTACCTATTCCAACCCCGAGACCAGCAGGGGGAGACCAGAAAGGGAGAGTGAGGAGAAAAGTATGGGGGGATAAACATGAGGAACCCACATGAATTAAGCACTAGGAGATAATTTAATTTTTTGCATTAGGTATATATATTGTTTAATAAGTATAAGCAGCTGTGAAGCAACTATGAATTCAAGGGAGAACAAAATAAATGGTAGTTCTGTCCATAGGTGAGATGCAGAGCTAAGAGACGATGCAGTTCATAGCGGGACTACTGATCTTCATCGGGATGGAAGCGTTACCGATCTACCACCTGGAGGGGGCACTACCGAGATGGAAGACAATTGTGTTTGGTGTAAGGTTTTGGCGCAACGTGCTGCATCTGCAGCAGCAATTTGAGCAACTGTTGGCACCACGGTGACAACGGACTGTTACAAATCCATTACCTCACGGACAGCTACGAGTCAGACGCTATCTCTGCCATTTGTGACTTCAGTGGTGTCAAACGAGAGCTCACTGCAGGACATGGTGGTCTGTTGTGCTTTCTGATAAAAGCTGGTTCTGCATCGGTGACAGTGATAGCCATCTGTTGGTTAGAAGGATGCCAGTTCAGGCCCTTCAGCCAATGTGTATGTGGTAGACGCACCTAATCTACACTTTATGTTCTGGAGTGTGATTTAATATGAAAGCAGGAGCATCTCGTGGTTATCCCACGCACTCTGACTGCAAAGTTGTATGTTAGTCCAGTGAGACGACCTGTCGTGTTGCCATTCACGATCAGTATTCCAGGAGTTTTTTCCAATGGGATAACGCTTGCTCACATACCGCTGTTGGAACCCAACATTCTGTACAGACTGTCGGCACATGGTATTGGCCTGCTCAGCCACCAGATCTGTCTCCAGTTGAGCACATATGGGACATCACCGGACGACAACTCCTGCGTCCACTGCAAGCAGCATTAACTGTCCGTGTACTGGCTGACCAAGCGACGCTACTCCTTCACTCAAACAGACATCCGGCACCTGTACTGCACAATGCATTCAAGTTTGGATTCTTGCATTCAACATTCTGGCGATGAAACCGGCTATAAATGTCCCACTATTTCACAATTGCAATGGCTTATCTCGAGTTCACGTTAATATGTCATCTTGCCATGTTAATCATTTAAATATGGTACCTAGACAAATGTATTCCAGAAATTTAATTACTCTGCGTTAATTATTTTTTGATGTTGCAATTTTTTTCCATCAGTGCTGGTATGGCTGGAGGAACGATCCATGTAACGTCGGCAGCCACTGTCAGCGGAGAGAGTGACAGAGAATGCAGGCCGCATCCAGCTTTCGCGGAGTGTAACGAGCCTTGGCGCGGACCGCACAACCTTGAAACAAAGGAAAGCTAATTATCGAGCTCAGGGGCAAGGCAGTGTGGCTCGGGACCAGATCTCATTACAAAGTTGCCTCCCGTGGGATTTATCTATGCCAGTCGTTATTAAAGGAGCAGCGTTCCCGCCGGCTGTTACTGCTGCCCTCTCAGAAACACTGCGAAAGCTACGAAATTGATTCCTCGCTGCTGAAATTCCCTTTAGAATAGTCACAGAGAACTTTAGGTAACTTCCGAAGTGTAACAGTAATGCTTTACATATTTTATGTAATGATCGGTAATAAAGGTGTATTATATCTCTTAAGAAAAAAAAATGTAACTATTTATTTTGAGGAAACACTCTCCTAGTAAATTTGTTTGTCCTTTGATTTATCGTGATCTGTTACTGATTTTTAGTGGAGTTAGTTTTTACTTTCAGCTTTCAAAAAAAAATACAAAAGAGATATAATAAGCAAAATAATAAATTTCGTAGCTTGCCAATTAAGTATTATATCTGGTTTTATCGAGCTCCAGGCTCCCTACAAATTACTGTAAATGCAATAGCGTAGTATTACTCAGCTCCATATTACTATCACAGAAAATATACAAGTTTTAATAAAATTATTTCACTTGTTCCTTCAATTAATCTCACCAAATATTTTTACATAATTCCTTCCGCTCCGGCTATCAGACATTGTGATGTGGAAAAATATTTTTAAATGTACCACGTAATGGCGGCTAATTGTTAACAGGAGAGATCACTGTTACTCGCTCCACAGCAGCTGGAAACATGCTAAATAATTTTCATTAAATATTCTTTTCATAAGATAAATGTGGCGTAGGTTCTTGAAATAACACACGGAGATCACTTTAAACTAATATATTCTTACTAGGACACAGTTTATACCATTAAATATTTGAAACTACGTTACGACAGAAACAAATGCTAGCGCAGCACAATAGCTTGCGTACCTTATTCCAGATAACACCAGAACGAACAGAACAAGTCAGACTAGACAGAAAAATGAGCATTGCATTGTATTTTATACTCATACAAATATAATAATACTTCTTTTAATTACTTACACATTACAATCTCATACAATAAAAATAATGTCTTTTCTGCATCTATCGATCTCTATTGTATACTTTTACTGTTAGTGTTATTACCTTTCGCAGATAAATCGATGCTTGCAGCTGATTTTGAGTCACATACAGTCATTTTTATTTATGTTTCACCTCGATAAGGGTGAATATTGCAAAAGGGACACTACAAGGCCCCCTGGGCTACAAGGAACACACTACCTAATGTTTGGTCCTTGTAGACCACGAGTGTCACTTTTCTTTCGTTCGTTGGTCACTTTCAGTTCACTTTACCGTGTATTAGGTCATGGGTACACATTAATTTTGAGTCTTTTTACATAATATGGCTGGGGCAGTTGCAATATAACAAGCTCTTCCATTTGGACGAGGGCCGCAGGGAAACCCCAGAAAAAACTCGGCAGAGCTGATAGATTTAAGCTTTTGCGTTACTTACATAAGTTGGTTCTACATGTTTTGGTATGACAAGTATTTACATCAAATATAAAATTTTCTGAAAAAGAAACAAACATATAGTTTTTATATGAAAGTGTTAATAAATATTTTTATTGTGTTGCTAATATTTTGAGGTTTTTTTTTTTTTTACTATTTTTGTCGGCGAATTTCTCGTCGTGTGGTGTGGATGACGCTGTATGTCGCTACCGCGATGCCTCGTGCCCGTTGCCATGGAGCGTCGGCTGGAAACTGTTGTCTTGTTTCTTGTCCGGAGCTGGTGGTCAGGATGTGGAGGACGGATCGACGTTATTTTGTCTGCATGGTGCGTCTGCATTGTTGCGCACCGCTCGTTCGTGTTTTCAGCACGGGAGAGGATGTTGACTCGAGCAAATCATGAAACAAATGCACATATGTTATAGAACGGATATTGTAAGATGTTATGGCTGTGGGTAATAATTGATTAGTGAACATTATTGCATCACCGAGGCACAGGTTCAGTTACTCGGTATTTTCGTGTTCGTTTGCACGTACTGGTGCTGAATGATGCAGGAGATATGATGCTGAAGTAAGCACCGCACATCCCTGTTGTCATCACTTCCTATGGAATATTTATGTTTCACTATTTTTGTTTGTCGGCGTTCCACTGTAGTTGCCATTGCAGTAACGTCCTACTACGTGGTCCGTGACGTCATATTAATTGTTGGCGTACAGGAGGTAGCGTCCAAACTAAAAATGTTGTCTGTACAATTTCGAACACACACTGATCACAGTTTTGTGTTTTCGGTCACTGCACACAGATATGTTTTGTTAATGTTTGTACCTCGCGTTTTTTCAGTTGTACAGCACATAAGTGTTCACTGTCCAAGTTGATCACTAATACAGTTCTCAAAGTTCACACTTCCTCCGCGAATACCAACACACTATTATAGTTCCTGTTAGTATTGCTTACAGCATGACTTTGATACAATTGTATTACATGATTACTGTTTTTTTTTTAATATCACATAGTGACACAGATGTCTGTTCGTTTACAAAATATGTTACAACGAAATTTCACAGATCAAAAGCACTTTCGGTCTGTTACTGCATACAATTAAGTGTTACATCATACATGCAACGGATTCTGGCCTGACTTGCAATACTTTTATATTTGAGCATTAATAAATTTGTCATAGGGTATATTCATTCGGGGATTAGGACCGCTGCGCATGTGCTTGCTCCATAAGCTGTTAGCGTAATCGCGTATCCTATAAAAGGTTTGCATCTGTCAAAAACAGGCTCTAAAGTGGAGCTCTCATTTTATCTCAAATATTGTGGCTAGATGCTAATACTTTCTCTTTTAAGGTCAAAGCACAGCATCACAGATGTCACATGGTATGTGCACAGTCTTTTGCATACACCTTTCTGTTCATTTTCCATGTGACACATTAGAATATTTAGTGCATTCTTTAAATAAACATTTATCACACAACATAATAAAAATTATAGTTACTAATAACCACTGAAAAACATCTTACACTTTATGTTTCTAAACAAATTCTATCATTGGACTGATGGTCCTTTAGCTTCGTTTTACTCATTTTTGAAGGCTGATGTGTAAATCATTCCTTGACATAAAGACAAAACATTTTACATACTAAGCACAAACAAAACATCAAATTCTTACAACTACACAAAAATATATATTGAAGTCTGCGCAAAACCTATATATTACACAAAAATACGGTAAACCATTCATGTCCTATTGTCAGGTACCACAAATTTCTTTAAGTCCTTATAGGGGTACAATCCTTTGATCTTCCCGCTCATCACATCAGCTATAAGATAGCTAGAACCGTGCGGTATTTGTATAATTTTAAAAGGTCCATTATACAGCATTTGCCATTACTTGTTCTTCTTTGTTACGAGTGACGACTTAGGATGGTTTCTTATCAAAACTAAGTCGTTTATCTGATATGGGACTGTCCGTTTTATTGACTTGTCATATCGACTCTTTCGTTGACTAGTGCAGCTCGTCATGTTGCTGATGGCGTCCTTTATTTTATCCTCTTGCCTTTTATCTGGGCGCGGCAATTTTGGTAGCGGCGTGATCGATTCATTTAGTTCTGCAGTGCTAAATAATAACTCATGGGGCGTGTATCCGGTAGCTGGATGAGGTAGATTGTTGTGTATATTTTCAAAGAAGGGTAACAATTCCGGCCACTTTGTATGTTGCTGATGAGTATATGTTCGGATATATCTGTTGAGTTCCCGAAAAATTCTCTCTACGGGACTTGCTTCCGTGTGGAAATGTGCAACTAATATATACTTTATGTTTTGGTCACGTAGAAACTCCTTCCACAGTTGACCAGTGAAATATCTAGCATTGTCTGTTAGAAAGTTAAGTGGTTTTCCTGTTTTCGGTATGAATTCTTTTGATATGCGTTGTATCATCTGTTTGGCAGCAGTGGTTTTCATTGGAAACAATTTCACATACTTAGTAAAAGTATGGTAAACAGATAATATGTATTTCATTCCACCGCGAGCCGTAGGTAATGGTCCTGCGATGCCCATTGACACAATTTGAAGTGGTTGTATCGGAATAATTGGATGCAGTTCTGTTTTGTTGCTTCTATTGTTGGCTTTAGCTTTCTGACAAACGTCACACGTTTGTAATATCTTTTGGACCACACATTTACTATTCGGGATGTAACAGTACATTTGTATTATTGCTACACATTTCTGTATTCCTACATGTCGCAATGCGTAATGCGTGTACCAGATAAAATTTTGTATGTATTTGTACGGGATACACACGCACCAGTTTTCTGAGGCGGTGTCATTTCTGTGGTACAATATGTTCTCCACTTTGTACCGCGAATTTTCGCTGTTAGCTTGCTCTAATATTAGTGATCGTTTCACTTTCGTCCAGGTATGATCTTCGTCTTGCAGCTGTCCTACATTCTTGCACAGATGCAAATATTCGCGACAGTATGGTTGCGACGTCATTAATAAAACTTTATATTCTGACGCTCGCTCGATCATTTCATCTAGCTGTGACGTGCCTACTGGTAGACGTGATAAAGCGTCCGCAATGACATTATCTTTCCCTTTTATGTACATAATTTTTAAACTGTATTCCAGTAGTACTAATGCCCAACGGGCTAGTCTGGCATGTAATAGTTTGCAGGTTAATAGGAAGCTTAAGGCTTGGTGATCACAGAACAATTTATTTGACTTGCCATAAACATAATAATGAAATTTTTGCAGAGCCCATACAACACTGAGTGCTTCCATTTCGGCCACCGAATATGCTTTTTCACATTGAGTAAGCACTCGGCTGGTAAAAGCTATAACTCTTATTTCCCTGTTCCCATTGGTTTCTTCTACTTGAAACAGACATGCTCCTAAACCATAGGATGAAGAGCCGGTGGCAATACAAAAATCCCGGGTCATATCCTGGATGGTAGAGCATTTGTGCATTCACTAAGGCTCCTTTGATCTCTTCATAAGCTTGCTGACACACTGCGTACCAGTTCCACGTGACATTTTTTCGCAATAAGGTGAGCAAGGCTTCATTGTTGAGCAGCTGATTCGGCACAAAACGTCGGGAAAAGGAGACTAGTCCGATAAATGATTTTAACTGTTTTTTGTTTGTGGGCTGTGAGAATTCTTTGATCGCTTGTATATTCTTGGTATTAGGCATTATTCCGGAAGGTGATATGATGCGTCCAAGGAATTTAAGCTGATCCCTCCCAAATTTTGATTTTTCAAGATTTGCAGTTATTCCTGCTTCTGCGAGCTTATTTAACACTCTTTCCTGGATTTCTATATGTTCTTCCCATGTGCTTGTGGCCACTGGAAGGTCATCCACGTAAAGAGTAATTTGGTCCAATGCCGTAATGAATACGCCTGCGCTTAGGTTGAGTCCAAAAGGTAACAGTTTGAATTTATAACTCCTTCCATTGAAAATGAGGCGGTGAATTTTCTAGATTCCTTGGTTAGCGGGATTTTCCAGTAACTATTTCGCATATCTATCGAGGTGAGATATTTGACTTCATAGAATTTCCGTATTTGTTCTTCTAAATTCACCGGTCTCGTCCTAACGGGTACTATAATTTTATTAATGTTCCTGGCGTCAAGGACAAGTCTGATTTTTCCATCTGGCTTGGCTACAACTACCAGCGGACTGCTGTACTGCGAAAGGGATGGATCTATTATACCCCATTGCAGCATTTTTTGTATTTCTTTGTTAACTGCCTCCCTTTTCGTCCACAGTACTGAATATGATGCTTGGCAGAATATCGCATGGGGAAACACATCGATATTATACATATACCCTTTGATGATTCCAGGTTTTTCAGAGAAAACATCGGGATTCATTTAGATAACATGATTGTTGTGCTTTGTTATTAAGGGTTTCGGTCCAGCGAAGCGTTTAGTTGTGAGCTACGTCCGAATAATATTCTCCCTGGCCCCTTAAATTGCTGCTTAATTGAAATATGGGCATCTCTTCGCTTTTTACTTGTACGCTCGGGTAATCTTTACCGGGTGTACTTACTGTTCGTGTTAAATCGGGTACAATCTGCTTATTTTCATTCAGTAAGGAGATCTTCCCGCTGGAAAAATCAATTTTTACTTTCTTCTCGCTCAGGAAACCTCCCCCCAGGATGCAGGTTACTCTCAATCCTTTGACTACGAGAAAGATACATTTTACGTTGTCTTCACCTAGGCATAAATCTACCAGCACCTGATACTGAACGTTTCGTGCTTGTGCTCCCATCGCTCCAATGACACAGTAGTTTTGTACAGGAAATGTCGGTAAGTTGCGGTTTTGGCTCAAGGTTTTGAATAGATCATAGCTCATAACATTAGTAGTGGCACCTGTGTCTATGTGTATTTCTACTGGCAATTCATTAATTCTAGCTTTTATGATGGTTTGTACTTCAGTTATTTCTTTTTTGTTACATTGGTTTGATTCCATAAGTAAATCATGTTGTGTACTGTTTCCATCTTGATACCTCAGTAATAATATATTATCTTGTGTAGTGTTTATAGGTGTGCCCCCTGTTTTTTCGCCGACCATCAATTGGGAGCTTATTGTGGCAGTTGTTCGTTTGACGGTCTTGCACTATGGTGGTTTCCGTCAGTGGGCATTTCTACTATCCTTACGCTGCTATTGGAGTCTGTCCATGTTTGTGGTATTGCATTAGTATTTTGCATAGAATTCCTATTGTCACACTGATACTGGTTACCGTTAGCAGGCGGTGGTGGTGGCATAGAAGTTTGCATCCCACTGCACCGGTAAGTGCGGTTGTTGTCACTACTGCTTTGTTGCGGTCATTGACCCTCATTTCGACGTTTGTTATTGTAATTATTATTACTATTACATTGTAGCAGGGATGTCCTCTATCTTCCCAAGTACGTTTTTGATTGTAAGATGGTTGACCGTTTCCGTTCTTCCTGTTTTGTTCTGCGGATTGATCTTCCTTTCCATTTCCGTGGCTTCAAAAATTGGAATTGTTGTTGCCATTTTTAAACTTGCGTGGTGAACCATTACTGTTATCCCGCCCTTTATTTATCCTATTTTCTTCCTGGGAGAGATCGATTTCGTCCAGCACAGACAAGTACCGTTCCAGGTCATTTTCGGGTACATTTATTAATTTGCCTCGTATATGACCGGGCAATCGTAATTTTAAGATTCTGATCACATCACGGGCGGATATGGGGTCATCCCAATATCTAGTTTTGTTGATATATTTTTTAAAATATTTACGGAGTGTATACTGTTTGTGATTGTACATTTGCGGTCTGTATACTTCAGTCCTCAGGCGTTCTTGAATAGCCTTAGACCAGTATCTGTCTAGAAAAGATTTTTCAAATTGTGCCAGGCTATGGCAATTTTGTAAGATACTTCAGTCCTCAGGCGTTCTTGAATAGCCTTAGACCAGTATCTGTCTAGAAAAGATTTTTCAAATTGTGCCAGGCTATGGCAATTTTCTAAGACTTCATTTGCCCATAAGGCAGCGTCGCCTTGTATGTGTGCGATTATGAACTGAATTTTTTGGCGTTCATTCCAGGCGTTCGGTAATACATCCATTTATGAAGATTACCGGATGCACTGTCTCCTTTTCGCGTTAAATACTTGGAATTGTCTGTGTTTTATTGAGCTTTCATCAATGTTATTGCTTGTGGAAGTAGAAGCTGCCCCCACGGGGTTCTAACAGGCGTGCCACAGTTGTTAGGCTGTCTCCTTTACGCGTTAAATACTTGGAATTGTCTGTGTTTTATTGAGCTTTCATCAATGTTATTGCTTGTGGAAGTAGAAGCTGCCCCCACGGGGTTCTAACAGGCGTGCCACAGTTGTTAAGCATCTGCAAATGTGCACGCTTGCGTTCAGCGGTACTGGCAATTTGTATCTCGCTTCGCTTTTTTCACCTGCGAATGGTATCGTGTCTACTGTGGGTTGTTTCCATACAGCTGCTCCGTTAGTTACTTTTTGCAGAGCAGACTGTATTTTGCTTTCTACACGTTCTGTGATTTGGCTTTCTTTTTCAGTGAGCCAGTCATGGAACTCTTTTTCTACTTTCTGGGCTTGATCATTTAAATGCGTTTATATAGTTTCTTTGTGTGTCATTTCTAAATTGTCCATTCGGTTCGCAAGCTGTTCTACTTCGTCCCGGATGACTGTGTGTGCCGTCTGAAGCGTTTGCAAATCTTGTGCTATGTTGCTTACAATGTTCGGCAGTTCGGTATGGGCTTTCTTTATTTCTGTCATTTCTGAATGTATCTTTTCGAACATTGTATCTATACTTTCTATTAAGACCTTTTCTCTTTCTTCGTTTTGTTCCCTTATCTGATTGACTAGCTAGTGATTCCTCTCTTCCCTCAATCTCTCTCTTTCTTCGTTTTGTTCCCTTATCTGAATGACTAGCTGTTCGTTCCTTTCCTCTAATTTCCGTAAAAATTCAGCAAATGGATCCGGTATTGGTGAACATACCGGTGTGGTAGTTGTTCTAATCATTGGAAAATTATCACTAGCCCTACCAGTGGCACCTATCGGTTTTACTGTTTCCGTCTGCTGGCTACTTCCTGGCATATCACCGGAAACTACATTGTTTACATTTTTCTCCCCCCCCCCCCCCGATCACTATTAATATTTAGTAAGTCAGTGTCACTATCCATATCACTCAATAATTGCACATTATTTGTAACATTGGACACATTATCTGGTTGCAAATCTAACACACGTCCAACTTTTCCCATAATGACGATAACTTTCACTGGGCTAACTACAAAAATTGTTCCAAACTACAAATGCGGACTAAGTTCACAAGTCAAACTGCTTATTGTTTCCAAAATCACAAAATATTAATATCTACACCAATGTACACCATGTACCATCTATGATACTATACTTTGATGATACCGGCCTATGTAGCAAGCTTTTATGCATAGTGGTCCTTACCTTGATTTCTTTTTCTTTTCTTTTCTTTTTGCTATCTCGTCCTCTCAGGGTCTATACAGTTCTTCTCCGCTTTCCTCGTTCAAGTTTATACATGAAATGGAATTTGATAGACATTAGGATACATACAATACATGTTAACAATTACATACATACAAACGCTAAAAAAAATATTTTATCTCTTTGGGCCCCACGTTGGGCGCCATTTATTATATCTCTTTAAAAAAATAATGTAACTATTTATTTTGAGGAAACACTCTCCTAGTAAATTTGTTTGTCCTTTGGTTTATCGTGATCTGTTACTGATTTTTAGTGGAGTTAGTTTTTACTTTTGGCTTTCAAAAATATACAAAAGAGATATAATAAGCAAAATAATGAATTTCGTAGGCTGCCAATTACGTATTATATCTGGTTTTATCGAGCGCCAGGCTCCCTACAAATTACTGTAAATGCAATATAGTATTACTCAGCTCCATATTACTATCACAGAAAATAGAAAAGTTTTAATAAAATTATTTCACTGGATTCCTTCAGTTAATCTCACTAAATATTTTTACATAATTCCTTCCGCTCCGGCTATCAGACAGTGTGCTGTGGAAAAATATTTTTAAATGTACCACGTAATGGTGGCTAATTGTTAACAGGAGAGATCACTGTTACTCGCTCCGCAGCAGCTGGAAACAAGCTAAATAATTTTCATTAAATATTCTTTTCATAAGATAAATGTGGCGTAGGTTCTTGAAATAACACACGGAGATCACTTTATACTAATATATTCTTACTAGGACACAGTTTATACCATGAAATATTTGAAACTACGTTACGACAGAAACAAATGCTAGCGCAGCACAATAGCTTGCGTACCTTATTCCAGCTAACACCAGAACGAACAGAACAAATCAGACTAGACAGAAAAATGAGCATTGCATTGTATTTTATACTCTTACAAAAATAATAACACTTCTTTTAATTACTTACGCATTATAATCTCATAAAATAAAAATAAAGTCTTTTTTTGCATCTATCGATCTACATTGTATATTTTTACAGTTAGTGTTATTACCTTTCGCAGACAAATCGATGTTTGCAGCTCATTTTCAGTCACATACAGTCATTTTTATTTATGTTTCACCTCGATAAGGGCGAATATTGCAAAATGGACATTACAGGTGCTTAAAGACTGTACAAAATTCTCTTACATTCACTTGTTTAAACTCACATTAATCATTCAGGAGTTGTAGTGTTCATAAAATTTCATAACATAGCTATTTTGTTGATAGGGTGGAGAATTGAAAAGCATGTCAGTATCGATTTGTTAGTTAGAAACATGTTCCAAAAACCATTTGGAGTATTTTCTTATCGAAATGACGTGGAATTAATCAGTTTTCGAATGATGTGTACATGATTAGTTTCAGTAGATGGCTGTGTGTTCGCCTTTTATACAGTTCTCAACTTAACATTACTTTCCAATACGACTGAGCAAATGCGCGTAAAATGAGGCTTTTTTTAAAGGGCTATCAATTTTTAAATAACAATTAGTAAATGGAACAGAAGATACCAGAAATAAATGATTTTAAGTTAGATTTAAAACGCAGGGTGAAAGTTAGTAAAACCGAATTACTGCAGGGACTGGAATCGAGGAAAAACATGTGTACGCAAAATACATCGTTTCCACGGTAGATCGCTCTGACCAATGACAATTTCTCTGACCATGTTCCGTGTGTTCGTTGTGTGTTGCCGGTGACAGGGATAGTAGCGGTGTTCATGCAGGACACATATAATCGTTCTTTCACTTACATCATGTTGGCAGGTCACTTGAGTGCAGCTTGTACTAGGGAGCCTGTAGAACCCGGTCCTCCTAATCTGGTGTACGCACAGTCCGCGCCTGCCTGCACGTTCGTCTATCTGAACGGACCCACGATACTCAAACGCCCAAAAAGACTCTAAACGTTGCGTGATGTGGTTGATGTCGGTGATGATGCTTGTTTTGGTACAGCTGTGCTGCCTCTCGACCGTCTCCATCTGCTTGGCTGTGCACAAACACCGTATCGGCTTGTTCCCGATATGAATACTAAACAATTCTACTGCTAACAGTACGCTTCGTCATTCACACAGCCTGCAAGCCACAGGGAACACATGGCACGTGGTCAGACGAACTTCCATTCGTCAGTGCCATATACCGTGGAAACGATGCGTTTCCGGACACATGTTCATACGACCTTTTTCCCTCCATTCACAGTATGGAAACCGTCCCTGTAGTTTGTCGGTTTTGTTAACGTTCACCCTATTAATGGAGTTCACGTAATCAAAATCTGACATTACTTCAAGTTAAATTCATGTCAGTTTGTGATTAGGGGAACTGTATATCTTTAATAAGTGCCCTGTACGTAATTTCACCAGTGACATACATAAGTAACATGTAAGCGACACGGAATGGGACTTTCTTTAATTGTCCTCCCTCCCCACCCCCACCCCCCCGCAATGAACGTTTCCATGTCAGTGTGTTTTTACCTCCACTATCTCCCCTTACTCTGTTTTATGTCCCCCTTTTTTATCGCCTTGAATGTATCATTTTATTATTGTATTAGTTGTCGTGTCACTCGGCTGAAGAGCGGCAGATTGTGCCGCTGACAGCTCTCCCCTGCCCATATGGGGCAGGGGAATGAAATAACAATAAAGAAAAAAAAAAGACACTGAATGGTAATAACGGACGTTGCGATGAAAAAAATCGGTGAGACTGGTCCACATGCCGGCCGAAGTGGCCGTGCGGTTAAAGGCGCTGCAGTCTGGAACCGCAAGTCCGCTACGGTCGCAGGTTCGAATCCTGCCTCGGGCATGGATGTTTGTGATGTCCTTAGGTTAGTTAGGTTTAACTAGTTCTAAGTTCTAGGGGACTAATGACCTCAGCAGTTGAGTCCCATAGTGCTCAGAGCCATTTGAACCATTTTGAACTGGTCCACATATGGAAAAAAAAGTTCGAAAATCTAGTTTTTGCATGCAAAAGAGCTTATTACACATATGCAGCACTCAAGTAGGTAATTTCTTCTATATGTTGTTAGAAATAGCAAGGAAAATTGAATAATGGGAGGATCTTAACGTTAGCTGGAAGGTGATCTACCTATCTCCGACAATTTAATGTCAAAGTGTACTTAATCATCTTGAAGTGGCCTTAACTCTTGCGATACATCCGCCTAAAAATATAATGGCAAATCAAAGGTGTAGAGTGTCTTTAAGACAGGCCAGGAACATCTCACGCACTGAAACAGTAAAGAGGGTGCTATGAAGGACACTAACGAGGCAGAAGATTTCTCCACATAAGAAAACCCATCCTAGACATGGAGGTTGGCTTGAATACTACAATGTTTTAATCGTATGTTGTGAGATCTATTGCACGTTATCCGTTATGTAAACAAAGTGGGTAATAGAATGATAAAAAATTAGAGTCCCATCGGAAGATCTGATTATCTTTTTCTATTTTTAATTTTTCTTTTAAGTAGTAGTCGTCATCGTCGAGTTTCATTACGTCCTCTCAGTCGATGTTTGTTGCTGTAAATACTGATAATGTAATTAATTTTTCTCTCAAAATAAACCAATAAGTCCACTTAGTAGTATTCTATATTTCGTTTAGTACTAAGATAAATACTCGAATTGAAACTAACAGCAACCAACGCTTAACTGCAGACAAACTAGAACTGACTGTTCCTTGATATGGCACTTACTGATACAAACACTCGAGTCTCAAAACACAAAACAAAAAAACAAATCACCAAACAAGGTGGCGCAGGGATTAGCACACTTGACTCGCATTCGGGAGGACGACGGTTCAAACGCGCCCGGCCATCCTGATTAGGTTTCCCGCGATTGTCATAAATCACTTCAGGCAAATATCGGGATGGTTCTTCTGCAGAGGCACGGCCGACTTCCTTCCCTATCCATCCCTGAACCAATGGGACCGATGACCTCTCTGTTTGGTCGCCCCCCCCCCCCCCCCCAAACCAACCAACCAACCCAAATATATCCTTTAATATCTGTGTGAATTTTATATGAAATTACGTATTTCAAATTATATTTTTTGACTAATGTTGTACTCATGACGGACCCTTCATATCGAAAAATACGGACTTCAGTCACTTATATGTGGAAGTTACAAATTTTATGCTACAAGTAATATCCGAGTAGGTATTTGCTGTCAATCAGTCCTGAGTATCAATCATGAAAGTAATTAATGTATCGTCCACGATTTCTACCCCGTACCCCCTCCACCCGAGCACGCCCTCGCTCCATTCGCACTGCTTCCAGAAAACCTATTAGCACATTAATGTTTTTATTTCATGCAGTCTCTCAATATATCTCAGCAATGTTGAGACATGTTTTTCGACGAATTGATCTACGTATTTTGTGAAAACGATTCATAAGCAAAAACATGTGTTTTGAAAGTAATTTATCAAGGACATGAATTTTCAAGCAAACATTTGGTTCCTTACAAATTTGGAAAGGGATGTAGATGAAGACGAAATGGGAGATAAGATACTGCGTGAAGAGTTTGACAGAGCACTGAAAGACCTGAGTCGAAACAAGGCCCCGGGAGTAGACAACATTCCATTAGAACTACTGATGGCCTTGGGAGAGCCAGTCCTGACAAAACTCTACCATCTGGTGAGTAAGATGTATGAGACAGGCGAAATACCCTCAGACTTCAAGAAGAATATAATAATTCCAATCCCAAAGAAAGCAGGTGTTGACAGATGTGAAAATTACCGAACTATCAGTTGAATAAGTCACAGCTGCAAAATACTAACGCGAATTATTTACAGACGAATGGAAAAACTGGTAGAAGCGGACCTCGGGGAAGATCAGTTTGGATTCCGTAGAAATGTTGGAACACGTGAGGCAATACTAACCTTACGACTTATCTTAGAAGAAAGATTAAGAAAAGGCAAGCCTACGTTTCTAGCATTTGTAGACTTAGAGAAAGCTTTTGACAACGTTAACTGGAATACTCTCTTTCAAATTCTGAAGGTGGCAGGGATAAAATACAGGGAGCGAAAGGCTATTTACAATTTGTACAGAAACCAGATGGCAGTTATAAGAGTCGAGGGACATGAAAGGGAAGCAGTGGTTGGGAAAGGAGTGAGACAGGGTTGTAGCCTCTCCCCAATGTTATTCAATCTGTATATTGAGCAAGCAGTAAAGGAAACAAAAGAAAAATTCGGAGTAGGTATTAAAATTCATGGAGAAGAATTAAAAACTTTGAGGTTCGCCGATGACATTGTAATTCTGTCAGAGACAGCAAAGGACTTGGAAGAGCAGTTGAACGGAATGGACAGTGTCTTGAAAGGAGGATATAAGATGAACATCAACAAAAGCAAAACGAGGATAATGGAATGTAGTCAAATTAAATCGGGTGATGCTGAGGGAATTAGATTAGGAAATGAGACACTTAAAGTAGTAAAGGAGTTTTGCTATTTAGGAAAATAACTGACGATGGTCGAAGTAGAGAGGATATAAAATGTAGACTGGCAATGGCAAGGAAATCGTTTCTGAAGAAGAGAAATTTGTTAACGTCGAGTATAGATTTAAGTGTCATGAAGTCGTTTCTGAAAGTATTTGTATGGAGTGTAGCCATGTATGGAAGTGAAACATGGACGATAACTAGTTTGGACAAGAAGAGAATAAAAGCTTTCTAAATGTGGTGCTACAGAAGAATGCTGAAGATTAGGTGGGTAGATCACGTAACTAATGAGGAGGTATTGAATAGGATTGGGGAGAAGAGAAGTTTGTGGCACAATTTGACTAGAAGAAGGGATCGGTTGGTAGGACATGTTTTGAGGCATCAAGGGATCACCAATTTAGTATTGGAGGGCAGCGTGGAGGGTAAAAATCGTAGAGGGAGACCAAGAGATGAATATACTAAGCAGATTCAGAAGGATGTAGGCAGCAGTAGGTACTGGGAGGTGAAGAAGCTTGCACAGGATAGAGTAGCATGGAGAGCTGCATCAAACCAGTCTCAGGACTGAAGACAACAACAACAACAACAGCAAATTTAACTTTTGTTTATTTACAACAATCTTACACATTGTTTATATATACTAGATTTGTGCATTCTGCGTGCGCGCATGCGTGCGCTCGCGCGCGTGTGTGTAGTGTTTGTGTTGTATGATGATGGTCATTTTACCTGTGAAAAGACTCACTGGTTTAGTTACAGAGTGACATACAAATCGACGTAGAGACTCATCCATGTTGGAACCTCGAATATTCCACATATGAAGACATGCACAGAGAAACGGGCTAATCTTCAAACTTAAAAGCTTAGAGACCGTTGCCATCTGTTGCTGGCTGCGGGAACTATCTAAATTGACATTGGTCTCACCCCTAAATATCACTAAGGACAAATTGAAAAAAAAAGAGAATGGACTGAAATGAACGGATTAGGCAACGCACGGAAACCGACCTGAGCTCGACCCATGGTTGCACGATTTAGTACATACACTAAAACATACCTCGCAAATTCATTAAATTTACATAACATATGAGTTAGGATACGTACTTCGTATCACGACAGAGAAAATGAGGGTAGACAACTGAGCTAATTTGACTTGCAAGCGCTTGGAGTTAACAGAGTAGAATTTATTAGCTAAATGAATGACAACACACACATGGGCCTTTTATCATAACTCACGATAAAAAGTATGAAAGATACCTTAACCTGAAAAGTACATGCCCCGGTAGTCCACGTAAAGGCAAACCTTTCTACATCAAGGTTAACAGACCACAATATTTTTAGAGACACCTTGACTTAGAAAACTCACCCCAGTGATGCAGTGAAAGCAAATATTTCTAGACGAGCTACTCGCATACAGAACGAGGTAAATTCGAAGCCCTCTTCTTACATTCCAATAAATGTTTAACTTGGACACATACTTATCACTGGAATGCTGATCCACGTTAAGGAATTCGGCCGAAACAACGGCCAGCAGTACAGTATAATCCGCATCAGATTACCGCAAGAACGTCAAAAGAAATTCATAAGCAAAAGCACAGTGGTTTTCATGAAACGCGGTGGGCGCTTTACCGCGCACAAGAAGTGGTGCTCATCGTCATTCCTGCGTCAGGCATAAGATAATTAAAGAGGACGCGGTATGTGACCACGTCCACAAACCGAGGCATCTGGAAATACACCGTCAAGCTCCAGAATGTGGCCCGCTACCACACAGGCAGAGGGAAGCAGCGAATCTTCATTAGGTGGAGGCACGCTCCTCAAAGTAAACACCCACTAAGAAAATGCAGCGAGCAGACTTGCACGACCAGCAAGCTCAGGTTGTGATCGAGAGAGACTCCACGTCAGTCAACCGCAAACTGGTCTGTAGTGTGAATTTCAAGTGCGCGTGAATCCCGCTCGAAAGCCGCTCAAAAACACCACCTTGTGACCAGTGAGACGCTAGAGAGACTTTTGTAGCTCGGTTATGTCTCTCAGAGACTTTCCGCAAGAGAAGGTATCGATATGAGAGCGCACATGGTTCACTTATATACTGAATCATTCATATAAGTCATTTGGAGGACTACATAAGTTCATCTAAACGAGTCTGAAAATAGGAACAAGTGGCGGGGAAACAACGAGGCTTTTTATTAACAAACGCAGCCATCGTTAATATATATGAAGGTGTTGCAATGGCAATGAGATTTCTAGCGGACAATGATGTGCTGGGCGCACGAACTTCATTTAGAAATTCGGCGACGGTGTGTGACAGAGCAGTTTAACTCCCACCATCCGACTTCTTATGCACTCCTATTTCAGGTACTAAACTCTATAAAAAATTTTCGAAAACTGTCTTTTTAAAATAACGACGTTAAAGTTCCTTCATTAATTATCAAAATTATAAAAATGAATTATTCCCACGAAACTTTATTATTCATATCACTTACTTTGTTTTTCTTGTTTCAATGAGTCACAAACGATGCCAATCAAGTTACATATAGCCAAAATTCGGCACGAAAGACCACTTCCATATTAAAGAGCTAGTTTTCCTCTTTCCCGTAAATTATATACACTCCTGGAAATGGAAAAAAGAACACATTGACACCGGTGTGTCAGACACACCATGCTTGCTCCGGACACTGCGAGAGGGCTGTACAAGCAATGATCACACGCACGGCACAGCGGACACACCAGGAACCGCGGTGTTGGCCGTCGAATGGCGCTAGCTGCGCAGCATTTGTGCACCGCCGCCGTCAGTGTCAGCCAGTTTGCCGTGGCATACGGAGCTCCATCGCAGTCTTTAACACTGGTAGCATGCCGCGACAGCGTGGACGTGAACCGTATGTGCAGTTGACGGACTTTGAGCGAGGGCGTATAGTGGGCATGCGGGAGGCCGGGTGGACGTACCGCCGAATTGCTCAACACGTGGGGCGTGAGGTCTCCACAGTACATCGATGTTGTCGCCAGTGGTCGGCGGAAGGTGCACGTGCCCGTCGACCTGGGACCGGACCGCAGCGACGCACGGATGCACGCCAAGACCGTAGGATCCTACGCAGTGCCGTAGGGGACCGCACCGCCACTTCCCAGTAAATTAGGGACACTGTTGCTCCTGGGGTATCGGCGAGGACCATTCGCAACCGTCTCCATGAAGCTGGGCTACGGTCCCGCACACCGTTAGGCCGTCTTCCGCTCACGCCCCAACATCGTGCAGCCCGCCTCCAGTGGTGTCGCGACAGGCGTGAATGGAGGGACGAATGGAGACGTGTCGTCTTCAGCGATGAGAGTCGCTTCTGCCTTGGTGCCAATGATGGTCGTATGCGTGTTTGGCGCCGTGCAGGTGAGCGCCACAATCAGGACTGCATACGACCGAGGCACACAGGGCCTACACCCGGCATCATGGTGTGGGGAGCGATCTCCTACACTGGCCGTACACCACTGGTGAACGTCGAGGGGACACTGAATAGTGCACGGTACATCCAAACCGTCATCGAACCCATCGTTCTACCATTCCTAGACCGGCAAGGGAACTTGCTGTTCCAACAGGACAATGCACGTCCGCATGTATCCCGTGCCACCCAACGTGCTCTAGAAGGTGTAAGTCAACTACCCTGGCCAGCAAGATCTCCGGATCTGTCCCCCATTGAGCATGTTTGGGACTGAATGAAGCGTCGTCTCACGCGGCCTGCACGTCCAGCACGAACGCTGGTCCAGCTGAGGCGCCAGGTGGAAATGGCATGGCAAGCCGTTCCACAGGACTACATCCAGCATCTCTACGATCGTCTCCATGGGAGAATAGCAGCCTGCATTGCTGCGAAAGGTGGATATACACTGTACTAGTGCCGACATTGTGCATGCTCTGTTGCCTGTGTCTATGTGCCTGTGGTTCTGTCAGTGTGATCATGTGATGTATCTGACCCCAGGAATGTGTCAATAAAGTTTCCCCTTCCTGGGACAATGAATTCACGGTGTTCTTATTTCAATGTCCAGGAGTGTGCATCAGCTCAAACTTAATTACTTTATGTGATATCGGTAATTGAAGATTACATCAGGTCCAGACGTTCATTGTTTATTACAGTCAAACCACTGTACATTTCCGGTATTTGTTTATTTGTTTTTGGTCTCCTGGTTTTCCAGAATTGCGTGACACCAGTACTAACGAGCAAGAATCTCTAATTAAAAATTATTACATTTTCAATAACTAAATTTCAATAATTAAGATGGATCCCATGATCATGTATCCGGGATTCTCACGTACGTAATCATAAATTAGTACCTCATATTTTAACAGATCCTGCTCAGGAGAAATAATATGTAAACAAAACATAATAATGATGACAATAATGATAATAATAATAATAATAATAATAATAATAAGCCTCCCAGATATGGGTGGCACCGAGGAAATCAAATACTCGGGGTGGACCAAAACTATCACATCCTCGAGGATAAGTACCCGGAGTAAAAACCGGCGAAACGAAGAAAACTAACACAAAAGCCCAGACACGTCTGTGTGGTAACCACCGGTACTCTGGCCAGCGTCTGTCACCAATGGTGCGGCTGATACGAGCTCCAGGAACTGAAAATCCCTGGTTCTACCAAACTGGCGCAAGCCAGACGAATTACAAGCATAATGGCAAGTACACCTAAAAACAACATTACCCCAGGTGGACGATCCACCCGTCGCAAGACGGCAACCAGTCACTCGGATTCTGGGGGACCTGGAGATGTACTAAAGGACGAGTCGGAGCGCTCTGGCAAACTACCCAAGAAAACACACACATACTTTGGCACCTTCAACATACAGACACTAATACAAACGGGAAAATTACACAATCTAATAACGGAACTCACCAGTCAAAAGATCTCGATCCTAGCGCTACAAGAAACAAGATACACGGATTCAGACACAATAGACTACGGAAACTACAGATTCTTCAAGAGTGGAACCAACAGGAAAATCGGCAAAGGAGGAGCACTCCTCGGCATGGCCTTCGCAGTAAACAAAAACATCCTAGACTCAGTAAAAGAAGTCAACGCGATCAACAACAGGCTCATGACCGTGCGAATCAAACACGCGAACAAGAACTACACCCTCATCAACGTACATGCCCCCACGAACGCAGAAAACAAGGACAAACCAGAAGAAACAGACAAATTCTGGGACAAACTCGAAACCACCCTGGCAAAAATACCCCAAGACAACGTGAAAATTCTACTAGGCGATTTCAACGCACAAATCGGCAGAGAAAAACGCTACAGAAAAACAGTAGGAAATTTCCCTGCACACAAATTCACCAACAAAAACGGCACCAGACTGATCGAACTCTGCCAGCAAAACAACCTCAAAATCATGTCAACCTCCCTGATGAAAAAGCCCAAGAAACAAAAGACGTGGCGATCACCAGTCCACTCGCTAGGCGAATTCCAGATAGATCACGTGGCAATCTCCTATGAATACCAGAAATAAATCCACAACGTCCAAGTAAGAAAAGGCGCCAACATAGATTCGGACCACTACCTAACAAGAATCAAAATCAAACTCACACCAAGAAGACAACACAAAAATAAATTGACCTCACCGAAATTTGATACAAGAAAGATTAGAGAATCGAACATCACAGAACACTGGGAAAAACAAGAGGCGAAAGACTGGACCAGCTTTAAACAAAAAATTGTGAACACAGCCAAAGAACTGATCCCGCTGACTAGAAAACCCAGGCACCCTTGGTGGAACACTACCTGCGAAATCGCCCTACAAAATCGAAGAACAGCTTTCACAAACTACAACAGCAACAAAACACAAGAAACACAGGACAACTTCTATGAAATTCGAAGACAAACATCGAAAACAATAAGACAAGAGAAACGCAAATACATAAACGATCAGCTAAACTCCATCGAAGAAGACTTCAGAAATTTCAACACACGGGATTTCTACAGGACGTTCGCCAACCAAGTCAAAGGATACTCACCACAGAACCTCTGCTTCAGAAAAGAAGACGGAAAACTGGCACTTACCAACAAAGAAAACTGTGAAGAGCTCGCGAAGTACTTTTCAAAATTACTAAATTGCCCGGAACCTAACTCAACCTTCGAACCCCGAGAACCGGCCAACGCACCGGAAGACTCACCATCACCAACAAAAGAAGAAATCCTCCACTGCATAAAGAAACTGAAAAACAACAAGGCAGCCGGTGAAGACGGAATAACGGCAGAACTGCTGAAGAACCTAGGACCAAACTCGCTAAACGAAATCACACAAATCATACAGAACACCTGGACAACCGAAATCATACCTGACGACTGGAAGACCGCACTCATTCACCCGCTACACAAGAAAGGTGACAGGACAGACACAAACAATTATAGAGGAATTTCCCTGCTACCGGTCATCTACAAAATTCTATCAACCTGCCTTCTCACCAGAACGCAAGGACAACTGGAACCCGCCATCTCGGAATACCAAGCGGGTTTCAGACCCAACAGAGCCTGCCCCGAACAAATCTTCAACCTGAAATCAATCATAAAACCCCACATGACAAGCCCCAAAAAAATCATCTGCACTTTCGTCGACTTCAAAAAGGCTTACGACTCGATCGACAGAAAGTCCCTCATCCAAATCCTCAGAGAAAAAGGCCTAGACCAAAAGACCCGAAGACTAATCGAACAGACACTAACCGATACAAAATCCAAAGTCAAATTCATGGGTGAAATCTCGGACCCCTTTGAAATCCACACTGGCCTAAGACAAGGAGATGGACTATCCCCGCTATTGTTCAACATCGTCCTGGACAAAGTAATGAGCGAATGGGAAGCAGAAGTCAGGAGACAAAACACCTGGAGACCAGTCACATTAGGAAGGAAAAGACTGGAAATCCCTTACCTAGCATTCGCAGACGACCTAGCGATACTGACCTATGACCCAACATCAGCAAAAACACAGATCGAAATCCTGAAAGAATGCGCCGAGAAAGTCGGCCTACAAATCTCTTTTGAAAAAACGCAAGTCCTAACAAGAGAAGGCGACGACATCACAACCAAGTACGGCAAAATTAAAGGGGTCACACACTTCAGATACCTAGGCGAAATCATCGAACCGACCGGAACAGAGAAACTGGCTTACGAAGACAGACAACAGAAGACACGGAAATCACTAGGCATGGTACGAAACGTCTACAACAAACAATGCATTTCCAGAAACACCAAGATCAGACACTATAACACAGTGATCAAACCCGCCGTACTGTATGCCAGCGAAACACTAGCACTCAACAGGAAAATCAAAATTGAAGAAATCAAAAAAGAAGAACGCAAAATCATAAGGAAAATTTTAGGAGGAAGACCCACACCAGATGGCTACAGACTACAGAAGAACTCAACAGTAGAAGCATATTCGAACATCGAGAACGATATGAGAAAGAGGCGCCTTAAATTCTACGGACATTTAGATAGACTCCCTGAAACAAGACTCACCAAGAAAATTCTAGAACACCTCAAGACACTTAAAGTCTCGACACCCTGGATGGAAGGAGTCCGAAAAGACCTACAAGCAATTGGCACCACAAACACCACAGACAGAAGCACCTTCCGAAAACACATAGACAATTGGGAAGTAAAGTCAGAAGCGCTAAAACAGCGGACCAAACAAGAATGGTCTGAGGAGAGAAGAGAGGCCCTCTCCAAGAGAATGAAGGAGTACTGGAAGGACAAGAAGAACAAGCCTTCACAGTCATAAGCTTAACGATTTCCTTTTAGGGAAAATTCGCCAACAATAATAATAATAATAATAATCTTGTCAGCCGGCGGAAGGCAAACATTGTTACCTATATAATTTATAAATTATTATAAATTAAAGAAGATGAACAATACCTTATAGCGTATCTTTATAAGGCCAACGCTGGCCCAGTTTCAGTTAGTCTTAGCTTTGTTGTCGTTTAGGCCTGTTACTGGTTACATAAAGTTCTAATCTTGCATCTGTCTTTGTTCATTTTAGCCACGGGACATGTTAGTACTAAGATTTAGATCTTTTTATTCAATATTGGGTTGTTATAATTTTTAGACAATAGGTTCAGTTTAGCTGAGCAATGTTGGTGGTTATAATAACTGTTGTGTGCTTTATTTACTAAAATTGTACGTGAGGGAACCTTTGGTCACTTCATGTATAGTGTCTGTTCTTTTACTTTATGACGAGATAAGAACTATTAAGCTCCGAATATGTCCGTACTATGTCTGTAAACTTTAGACTGTAAGAGACCTGGTCATCACTGGCAGGATTTTAAAGAAGGAATTAAAGAGTTGTGAACTTCCAATTTTTAACTTATAAAAGAAGCCTTTGGTTTTTAATTTTAAGTATACATCCTAAAACAGGACTTTCAGGTGGTAATGCAGTGAAACTGCGCAGTTACCAGGCTTATTCCATAACAGATAAGGTTAGTTAGGTGACAGGTGGCTGGGTTGCTCAATACGGCAAAACATTTAGCGATGTGTGGTGCGACGTACAGTGGTGTGCACTACTGGGAAACGCATGCGTGCTTTAGAGCACCTTGTTTAACTAACTGTATCTTGGGGTGACTGCTCAAAAGGTACTGGTTGCCTAGCCAGGCTGGGGTATTTGATTAGCGAGGCATTGCGTTTTCGTCGCCTGTAGTGTAGGCTTCCATCGTTAGGCTTTCATCATTCACCAGGCGCCTACCTCATGTCGCGTCAGTCCACTCGCCTATGGCCCAGCCATATCGAGCCGCCTTGCCACCATCTGACTCAGTTCAGCTACCCAGGTGAACACTACATATTATCATTAGTGCTCACTTTCGTGCAATCAGTACTTCCTTTCTAAGTGACGAGTTACCCAGAAAATTATGCCATTATTAAGTGGAAATATGCTAAATATGTCAGGACTGATTCGTCTGATTCCAAAATTAGCAATTATAGAAAGAGCAAAAGTAGATGAACTTAATTGTTTGAGAAGCCCCGTAATATGTTTCTTCCTGTTCAAGTTTTCATCTGTGTGTAGACGCAATAATTTTGAGTATTTCACCTATTTACTGACTCATGCCCATGACTGGTGTGGCAGTACTTGTTGCACAGTAATGAGAATGCGTTCCCTTTCAAAATTTAGGGAGAGTCCATTGCCTGAGAACCACTTCATAATTTTTTGGAAAATGCAGTCACCATCTCTTCTGTTGCTTTCTCTCTAATGGGCGATAATCGGGAAGACGTAATGTTGTTGTAGTTGTGGTCTTCAGTTCTGAGACTGGCTTGATGCAGCTCATCTCTTGGTCTCATTCTACGATTTCCCCCCCCCCCCCCCACGCTGCCCTCCAGTACTAAATTGGTGATACCTTGATGCCTCAAAACATGTCCTACCAACCGATCCCTTCTTCTGGTCAAGTTGTGCCATAAACTCCTCTTCTCCCCAATTCTATTCAATACCTCCTCATTAGTTATGTGATCTATCCATCTAATCTTCAGCATTCTTCTGTAGCACCACATTTCAAAAGCTTCTATTCTCTTCTTGTCTAAACTATTTATCGTCCATGTTTCACTTCCATACATGGCTACACTCCATACACATACTTTCAGAAACGACTTCCTGACACTTAAATCTATAGTCGATGTTAACAAATTTCTCTTCTTCAGAAACGCTTTCCTTGCCATTGCCCGTCTACATTTTATATCCTCTCTACTTCGACCATCATATTTTTCTCCCCAAATAGCAAAACTCCATTACTACTTTAAGTGTCTCATTCCCTGAGCATCACCCGACTTAATTCGAGTACATTCCATCATCCTTGTTTTGCTTTTGTTGATGTTCGTCTTATACCCTCCTTTCAAGACACTGTCCATTCCGTTCACCTGCTCTTCAAAGTAATGCATCCAGGAATATTGTCGAAAAGGATCGTTTTGACTGTCCAGCTGTTATAGTTTGTGGAGGCATAGCGTTGCGAAGGCGTACTGACCTCCAAGTATCTGTAAACTGTACACTCATCAGTCTACCTTATTCTGACACTGTTCACCTTGCCCAGGTGCGCCTGCTCAGGGATACATTTACCCCTGATCTCATTTATATGGATGACAGTGTGGGACAGAGTCCAACTGCGCAAGTGGAGGACTTTTTGCAAGCAGAGAAAATTCGGCGAATGTTCTGGCCAGTCTGTACACCTGACTTAAATCTCTTCGAAGCCGTGTGGAATGCGTTGGAGAGACGCACTGCCGCACTTCCTCGTCCACCAATGACTATCCAGCAGCTGTCGATCGTGCTGGTGGAGTAATGGAACAATAGAACGACCTGCCACATCTTCTTACCAGGATTTGTATTGCTGTCCGTGATGTTACACTTCCTATTAAAAACTGTGTATCGCCACAATGTCACGAGGACATCATGAATCGTGGTGATTCCAGTGTAATCATCGTCTTTGAATAAAAATGTCATTTCTGTTCGGCTCGTTGCGTATTACTTTCAATTTCCTTAGGTAATATACTGTACCAGTTCTTTCTATGTATGTCCCAAGTGTTATCGAGCTATGTTTTGCACACCAGAGTAGCGTGGTTCATTTACGCTGCCTCCTGAAATATCGGAACCACAGTTCACCAGGCGATAGTTGTGGCCGTATACGCCGTCATGAAGGCGAACGACTGCTAGAAACATGCACCACGCCAAGGGCGCAGGTAGGCCAGTGTTACACTATGCCGGACTTCCAGGACACTTGTTTGTTGTTGTGGTCTTCAGTCCTGAGACTGGTTTGATGCAGTTCTCCATGCTACTCTATCCTGTGCAAGCTTCTTCATCTCCCAGTACCTACTGCAACCTACATCCTTCTGAACTGCTTAGTGTATTCATCTCTTGGTCTCCCCCTACGATTTTTACCCTCCACGCTGCCCTCCAGTACTAAATTTGTGATCCCTTGATGCCTCAGAACATGTCCTACCAACCGATCCCTTCTTCTGGTCAAGTTGTGCCACAAACTCCTCTTCTCCCCAATCCTATTCAGTACCTCCTCATTAGTTATGTGATCTACCCATCTAATCTTCAGCATTCTTCTGTAGCACCACATTTCGAAAGCTTCTATTCTCTTCTTGTCCAAACTATTTACCGTCCATGTTTCCCTTCCATACACGGCTACACTCCATACAAATACTTTCAGAAATGACTTCCTGACACTTAAATCTATAGTCGATGTTAACAAATTTCTCTTCTTCAGAAACGCTTTCCTTGCCATTGCCAGTCTACATTTTATATCCTCTCTACTTCGACCATCGTCAGTTATTTTGCTCCCCAAATAGCAAAACTCCTTCACTCACTGTTTCATTTCCTAATCTAATTCCCTCAGCATCACCCGACTTAATTCGACTACATTCCATTATCCTCGTTTTGCTTTTGTTGATGTTCATCTTATATCCTCCCTTCAAGACACCAACCATTCCGTTCAACTGCTCTTCCAAGTCCTTGCTGTCTCTGACAGAATTACAATGTCATCGGCGAACTTCAAAGTTTTTATTTCTTCTCCATGGATTTTAATACCTACTCCAAATTTTTCTTTTGTTTACTTTACTGCTTTCTCAATATACAGATTGAATAACATCGGGGACAGGCTACAACCCTGTCTTACTCCCTTCCCAACCACTGCTTCCCTTTCATGTCCCTCGACTCTTATAACTGCCATCTGGTTTCTGTACAAATTGTAAATAGCCTTTCGCTCCCTGTATTTTACCCCTGCCACCTTTAGAATTGTCGTCGTAATAAAAGGCACCCTAACAACTGCTGACTTTGTGAGACTCATTGCGGACCTCCTGCATCCCTTGACGCATAATGTCTTCCGATCGGGGTTGGCATCTGGCAGCAGGATAACTGCACGTGCCGGAAGTCGGCGATCGTGCTGCACTGGTTTGAGAAGCGTGGTAGTGATTGATACGAATATCTCGGAACAAAATTTGTCTTATCTGAGCCAAAAGCAACGCATCTGGGAAGATTTCGGATGCCAGCTCCGCGTCCAAAAACCTGCGGTCCGTAAGCTGCGGTAATCGAGTGACCTCTGCCTATACATCTGGTGCCTCATACTCTATGGACGAGTCAGATCCACGTGGTGCAGATCAGGTTCTGAATCACGTTCCAAAGGTGGACGAACACGCTGTTAACCACACGATCACAATGCTTTGGCTCATCAGTGCATACATCCAGAAAAAATAAAATACTATGGCGTATGCTTCATCTACATCTACATTACATGGATACTCTGAAAATCACATATAGGTGGCCGCCAGAGGGTTAATCGAACAACCTTCACAATTCTCTATTATTCTAATCTCGTATAGCGCGCGGAGAGAACGAACACCTATATCTTTCCGTACGAGCTCTGATTTGCCTTATTTTATCGTGGTGATCGTTTCTCCCTATGTAGGTTGGTGTCAACAAAATATTTTCGCTCTCGAAGGAGAAAGTTGGTGATTGGGATTTCGTGAGAAGATTCCGTCGCAACGAAAAACACCTTTCTTTTAATGATGTCCTACCCAAATCCTGTATCATTTCAGTGACACACTCTCTCATATTTCGCGATAATACAAAACGTGGTGCCCTTCTTTGAACTTTTTCGACGTACTCCGTCAGTCCTATCTGGTAAGGATCCCACACCACGCAGCAGTATTCTAAAAGAGGACGCACCAGCGTAGTGTAGGCTGTCTTCTTAGCAGATCTGTTACTTTTCTAAGGGTCCTGCCTATAAAATGCAGTCTTTCTCACAACATTTTCTATGTGTTCCTTCCAGTTTAAGGTGTTCATAATTGAAATTCCTAGGTATTTAGTTGAATTTACGGCCTTTACATATGACTGATTTATCGTGTAAGTGAAGTTCAACGAACTCCTTTTAGCACTCGAGTGTATGGCCTCACACTTTTCGTTATTTAGGGTCCACTGCCAATTTTCGCACATTTCAGATATCTTTTCTAAATCGTTTTGCAGGTTGCAGTTTCTTCTCGTTCTTCAGGTCACAATGGTACGCATGTGCAAGTGCAGTGGCAGTCCTAAGTGTAACGAGAGAAATTCGGGCGCCGCTGCAGTTGAGTCGGCGGTCGGCTTACTGCAGAACGGGCCGGTAGGTCAGTTCCTACCTGTCGAGAAGTTAGTTCCGCTAGGGAACTCCCGACCGCAGCGCCGCGGCGCCGCAGAGGCCGCGACCGCGCTCCTCTGGGGAAGGAACTTCGTCGCCGCACTGGACCCAGCTGCCCAACCACCCGCTCTGACCGTAACTGACACAGGAAAACGACGTGTAACACTTAAATGATCAATACTGTGGAGGCAGGTACGTGCAGACACTTGGCAAGTGCACTGCAGCTTGACAGACGATTTTTCTGTTTTATTGTAGCTAAAGCGGTAATCTCTTCTTCAGGCTATTTTTTCTACTCCTACATCTGCACATTATGGTGTATAACGGACTTTGTTTACCTATGTCACTTTCCGCCCCTTTCCTTTTCCAGTCGCGAATGTTAGCCGGGAGGAAGGTTGGTAAGCTTCCGAATGAGATGGCATATATCTAATTTTACCTTCCCGGTTTCTTCGTGAGATACCCTTAGGAAGAAGCAGTATATTTAATCAATCTGCTTGAAATATAAACCCTCGAAATGTTAGCAGTAAACTGCAACGTAATAGAGAACGAATCTCTACTGCATCGTCTGCCACAGAAATTGGATGAACGTCTCCGTGAAGCCATTCACGTTTACTGAATGAATCCTTGACGAAACACATTGCTCATTCTTAGATCACTTCCGTTTTTTACATCAATCCTATCCGATACAGATCCCACACTGACGAGTAACACTGAAGTACAGGCTGGGCCACAAGTGAGTTTTCACTAGCAATCCTTAGACTTTATTTTGCTTAGCGTAGTCATGGACAGCTGTGAACGTGCCTAGTGCATAGTATTACCAAGCCAATTGTCACTGGCACTTTGGCGTTATGTTGTTCCTACCTATCCGAGAAACAATGAACAGAAAGTGCACCTTCATCTTCTAGCGGCGTAATGATTGTTCTGTAAAATTTCGGGCGTGCAACGGTGTAACTCGCAGTGATACATCGATATCACCCTGTGCTGTCATGCATATGTTGTACCTCTCTTGGGCCTTGTGTACCTGTGGCCGCATGCGCAGTGGCGTGATACGCGGGTTAAAAAAGGACGGAGTAAGTTCTGGAGCGTAAGTCATCTCGGCTCACTGTGGAGATGGCAGGACGGTATATAGCCGAAAAAACAGAAAAAGATGTGAAATTTGTGAAACTGGATCCCCGAAATTTAATGAAAAAGTGTGTATTTGTTTTGCAAACACGTTGCAAACATGACTATAAGTACAAACAGCCAATCTCCATTTCGACAAGCTATCCGCAAATAAATATAAATATCGAAGAGACTGGTTCGGCAACGGAGCTTCATCGTTCAGATAGGCCGAAGTCTTTTACTACAGAAGACAATGTTATCGTTCAATGTTTTGTGTAATCACAGACTAGATGTCAAAAAATGCGTCCATTGAATAGCACAAAAAAAAAAAACGAGTTGAAACTGAGACCCTATGGACCTACTTTACTTAAAGGACTAAATGAATGATCCGGACAGGCGTATGGAATTATGCGATCTGTATACAGTCAGACAGGAAGCCGATCCCATATTTCAGAAAAGCATTCTGAAGCATTCTTTGGAACGACGAAGCGACTTTTAAGGAGACTGGCAGAATGAATAGACAAAACCGTTCCTACTGGTACTCTGGCACTCCCCATGTGGTGCAGTTAAATTCTCCTGGCATGAATGTATGAATAGATGTTCAGCGGTGGGCTAAGGGCACTGCTTCAGAAGTGTTGTCACAATAAGGAAACAGTCCACTTTCTAATCATCTGCAGCCTGATAAACAGAAGGTCATATGACAAGAAGTAAACCACACTTGCATTATGGAGTTATCGTGAGAGACTTTCTAAATGAAAACTTTGATCAATGGGTTGGCAGACGTAACATTAATTCAGTGGTCTCCACGATCCCCAAAAATAACACCCGTGGATTTTTCAATGTGTAGTGTATTGAGAAACGATGTTTATTCCGTCAAGATTCGTGATGTTGAGTATTTACTGGAACGATTCCAGTCAGAACCTGAAAATCAACAGTTCTCGACAATTTACGACAAAATTTATAAATCAGCGTTAAAAAAAACAATATTTGCATAGAGAGGCATGGTAGTGACTTTGGGGATCTTTTGTAGGTTCACTGAACTATACATATATTTCAGTATTGACAATAAATGTGTAATCCCACTTGTTTAGTTTTACCAGACAAAACGCATTTTTGACAAGTCGTGCAGCCCATCCTGTATTAGTCGAACGAGGGTTTTGCTTGCTGCCTCCTTCTTCGGTAGAATACACTTTCTGAAAGTTCTTTCAGTGTGGCACCCGCTTTTCCTACAATTATTTTTATACGGTCATCCAACGCTGAGATGCTCCGTATGGACGCACAGAAGTATAAGAAGCAATCAAATGGAAACCGAACTCCCGCCACATGGATAATTCCATTGAAAAGTCATCGCCACATTCGTTAAGACATTTATCCCTCTGGGGACGAAACGATCAATTCTTGGTTCGCAGCCGACGGACCCTCAACCGCACTCACTCTTGCACTTTATCGTCTGACTATAACCGACACTCTGTCAAAGATGGGGGCTGTACGGAGGATACTGCTGTGTCTACGAACCTAATAGCTGAAGAGTAACATTTGTCCTATTGACGGTGTTGTGGTGGGCTTTATCATACTAAAGTATGATTCCATCTGACAGCATTCGGACAGCGCGAGGACAAACGGCAAAACCAACAGTGGGAACATCGCAGGGTCTCCCACGCCAAAGACAACCAAAGCTGATCTAAAATACGGTTTTAATTTTCCCGGAAGTTTCATATCAGTCCACACTACGCTGCAGAGTGAAAATTTCATTCTTAAATCGAAAGCTGACCCTACAGTTTTCGATAAGGCCATGATGTTTTTTCTTCGACTGCACTGCAGAGGCTCTCCGCTCGTCGATTTCAGCATGAGAGGAACCACAAAAGATGCGCAGCGCTCTTAAGGCAATTTGTAGAAACCGCGACGTGCCATAAAATCAAAACGCCCAGGAATGCTACCGGATGGAATAATCCTGTTGCACGATAAAGCCGGCCCCCAGTGTTACTAATCGGACGGAGGTTACCCTCCTTCATTTGGTTACGAAACACTGCAGCATCCCCCGTACAGACTGAATATACTAATTTGTAATTTTCAAAACTTTGGCGGCCGGAATAAAGACATGCGTAGACGTCGGTTTCAGTCGGACGAGGAAGTGAAGAGTGGGTGCGATTGTGGGTCCGTCAGCTGCCGACCGCGTTCCACTATTCAGGAATTGAGCATCTCGTCTCCCAGTGGGATAAATGTCTTAGAGCGTGTGGTGAAGTTGTTGCGAAGTTTCTATTTTCATTTGACTGCACCTTGTAAGAGAATGGGGAAGGGTGGGGTTATAGTACGGTCTGTATTACTATTCCTACCCACACACCTCGTAAATCCAATCGTCATTCGCTTCTTCCCTTGCAGTCTAAGAGCAGCAGCTTGACTAATGCTGTAATAAATGATAACTAACAAGGAGAATAAAGGAGGGCCAATCACCGAAATTTAAGTTTCAGCTCAGTATAATCCAGTGATGTATTTGTTAACACTTGCGCTACACCGGGCTGCACTGTTACACGCTTCACAAAGTAAAAAAAAAAAAAAAAAAAAAAAAAAAAATGTTGATACACCGATACACACAATAAGATTACACCACAATACATCATCCCACACTGCGATCCAGCCACAGGATTAGTTGAGGATCGATGCATAATTGGCCGCGGAAGACGAGTGTCAATACAAAATATCGGCTTATAACGGCAATAGACGCACTAAAGCTCTACGGCGACGGTTCCAGACAACTACAGGAGTGCAGCCAACAACGAAAGCGATACAAAATAGGCTCCATGAAAAGGGATTACGTGTCAGAAAACAAGTTTCTTCCTAGCTTCCAAGACAGGCTAGTGTCGCATGGACATGGAACTAGTCTTTGTGGACGGGGCAGCAGTGGAATAAAACGCTCTTTTCTGATGAGACTCATATCAGTCTCCATCCTGACAATGCTGATATTCGAATGTAGAGGCAAGAAGGACAACGCTTTCACTCTAACTCTATCGCAATCGCCACCCTTATAAAGGCGGTTCGGACATGTTTTGGGATGGAATCACACATGGCCGCCGGGCACCACTTGTGCCAATAAGGAGGACGTCTGTCCTTTGTTTTTGGACGACATCCATGCCTTAATTGTGATTCCATTTGGTGACCACACTGAAGTGGGATTCACGCTGATGTGTGACAGTGCACGCCACCCATCATCGCAATCTTGTGAACACCTCCCAAGGGGAACAAAGAATCAGTCGTATGGAATGGACTCCATATTCTCCAGATCTCAGCTGCATTAAAAATTGGTGGGCTATACTAAAATGAAAGGTTTCCACTCGTCCTGGCCCATCAGAGACCACATGAGATAATTGAGACTGCTGTGGAGGAATGTTTATCATGTAGAAATGTGTTTTCCTTTCCTTTTGTTTTCTTATGGCAGAAAATATGTTTTGGTTCCTACTGTGTCCACTATTGACAATAAAACAATATGCATAATTTATCTTGAATACCGTATTTTCCTAAAAGATGTTGGCAGATTTTAAGTCCCATAGTGCTCAGAGCCATTTGAACCATTTTTTGTTCTATTGGCACGCAGGTAGTTCCTAGAGGTAAGTTCCACCTGTGGACAAGCATTATCCTGATGAGAAACTGCACCACGACAGTGTGCTAGCGAGGTTACACATGATGACTTTCGATGCCTATGGGGTAGCGTTCTGTCGTCAGAACCAGCGATGATGTGACGTCATACCAGGCGTCACCCCAAAACATGACACCGGGAGTGACACCACTGTAGCTCACGAAAACGCTGGAGGAACGGAACTTTCTCCCATGTCACCGACATACATGCCGACCATCGTTTCATCTCTGAACGCAGTGTAAGGCCGTTTGTCAGCTGTACATGCTGTCCGGTCACGAAACCACCCAAATATGGTTTGCGTTGTAGTTTTAACAGCAGCCTACGCAGAGGACGGTAATTCCCTAGTTCACTGCTGCTATTCTTCGATCAACGGTATGGGATGACAGTATGTTGTCGGGAGTCCATTACTCGTTCTCCGTTGTCAGCCGAAGATGTGAAAGGGTTACCAGATCAATCCTTCCTTGTGATCGTCAGAGGTAATGGACCGGAATCTTGTCATCACGTCCCCACTGTCACATCCGAATGCATCACGAATCTGGATATTGCACGATTCAATCAGCCAGCCAGATGGAGACCTACAGTGACGCTTCTTCCAGTCTGTGTCAGGTGCTGTTAACGCCATATCACCTGAGTACTTGGCCTCCATGTCCTTCAATGTAATCGCTTGATACTGTTCACGTCCCTTATACAGCATACCTTACCACTACTGCTAACAACACTAAACACGATCGATAATAATGCACTCTGGTAGCTGATCTATAGAGAATTGAAACTGTAGTCAGTTACATATTCGCTGACCATGTGTACGTGTACGCGTTACACGACATCTGATCGTTTCTTCTGGGTGCTTGAATTTTTTTCTTGTCAGGCAGTGTATAAATTATATCCTAGGCGGTCTGTATCTTCCGATAGACACTCAGCAGTGACACTTATCCTTAAGCAGCCTTGTAACATGGCGCACTATCTTACTGAAAAATGCCAGTGCTGTCACGAAACTTGATTGTTGTGAAGGTGTATGCGTGGACTGAAATCAGTGAAGGACACTCCTTGGCCGTCATTATGCCTTGCACGAGCTCCATTGGACCCAAGGACACCCATGTGACTGTTACTCAGAGAATAATGGAGCCGTCGCCAGCTTGTCTTCTTCCGGCAGTATACTTGTGAAGGAGTTGTTCCCCTGGAAGAAGACGGATTCGCGGCCTCTCATCGGCATAATGAAGGAGGTATCGGGATTCACCAGACCATGCAGCGCTCTATCATTGCGCCAAGGGCCAATGCCGATGGTCAGATGCCCAAAACATTCCTACTTACCGATGTCGTGATGTTACGTTTAGTTTAATTTAGTTATGTCATGTTCCTTAGATCATTTTTACGATTATTTTATCGATATGATGTGGAACAAGTCAGATTACAAGATATATACACACACACACACATGAATAGTACTAATACGAAGCCGGCCATTGTAGCCGAGCGGTTCTAGGTGCTTCAGTCCGGAACCGCACTGCTGCTACGGTAGCAGGCTCGAATCCTGCCTCGGGCATGGATGTGTGTGATGTCCTTAGGTTAGTTATGTTTAAGTAGTTCTAAGTCTAGGGGACTGATGACCTCACATGTTAAGTCACGTAGCGCAGAGCCATTTGAACATTTGAATTTTGCTAATATTAATATTACTGAAATTTTTAGTTCTACACTTGCAACTACATTTAGAGGTGTAATTCCTTTTTTTTTTTTTTTTTTTTTTTTTTGCCAGTTCTGTAACAGAAACTTGTCCATGGAATAGAATGAGTTGTCAAAAAAAACTAGATTTAAAACCTCATCTGCTACCTGCCAGAGACTGTGTTGTTGGGCAAATGGTCAAAGATTTTCGTTGCTGAATAATGTACTCTTATTTGAGCAACTGACAGCTTCACTTACGGGCAGGAAAGGTAATTTTTCCCTCTAGTGTTGTACGTATGAACATCGCTGTTCTTCGCGAATTGAGACGGATTATTTATAACGAATTTCATTAGCGAATACATGTAGTCTGATGGTGCAGTTAAAATACCTAACTCCTCGAATAGGTGCCTATATGGCGTCCTTGGCTGAACACCACTAATTATCCTCACTGCTCTCTTTTGTGCAATTAATACTTTGTGTCTAAGTGGTGAGTTACCCCAGAAAACTATTCCATAAGACATTATTGAGCGGAAATGCAAAGTACTTTAGCAGGCTGATCTGTTTATTACCAAGACTAGCGATTATATGAAGAGCGAAAGAAGCTGAACTTAATCGTTACCTGTTAACTGAGCCCTGTTCATATGCTACATCAATTGTCTGTATGACTCTGCTCGGTGTACAGAACTGGATACAGTGAGTTTTTTCAAAATTAAGGGAGTGTCCATTTTCTGAGAACCACTTAATAATTCTTTGAAAGACATCCTTAACAGTATCTTCAGCTAATATTCCCTTAATGGGATTTATTAAAACCCTCGTGTCATCTGCAAAAAGTACTAGTTGTGCTTGCTGAACGTTACATGAGAGGTCATTCACATGAACAGCAGAGGATCCAAAATTGAACCCTGTGGAACTCCCTTCGTGATAACTCCCCATTCACTAGAATTTACCACTCTCCTTACATTATTTGTGTTACTCACCACAACTTTTTGCTTTCTGTTCGTTAAGTATGATTCAAACCAGCTGTGTGTGTAGCCTTCAATTCCATAAAATCAGAGCTTTTCTAAGAGCCCCTACCTCTCACACATTGTCCGTATACTATGACCAACAGAAATGTGTGCAGTGAAATGTAACTTACAAGTTACGTAATTTGATGAACTGATGTCAATTACAATTTTATAACATAAGAATACAATAAGAAAGGTACAAAAACATCATTAAAGAACTTAACAACACAGATAACATTTGTAGTAAAACAGGCTTTACAAAAGAATAGAAATAAACATGTACATCAGTGTTACAAGAATTATGACATAAGTACATACATAAAAGATCAGAATAATTTTGAAACATCAATTTCACACATGAGCATTAAAAAAAACAGAATAAATAACGTCTAAACAACTTCACAAAGAAAATAACATATTATCAGAAAAATTCTACAATGTAAATCTTTTTAGCTAAACACATAAAGACAGGAAGAACACTAATACACAATGGTACACAAACACATAGTGGGATAACACAAGGAAAGGACAGGGTTTGTTTTACTGCAGTATTTTGGAGACAAAACTTTCGTTACTTTTTGGAGATCTCCCTTCGTTCTTCATTATTCCCAAAAAGTCCTATCTATACCTGTTTTCTGTACTTTTTTCGTATAACTTCTCAATGCATTTCTTCCAATTCATCACTACTCTTTCTCTTGTAGCCTACCCCCTCTTAAGCTAACTTAAATCTACTGAGCTCAGATGCTAAACTAAGGGACGAGGCAATGCAGCAGTACATAACAAATTAACACAAACAGCAATGACAAAAAAATGGAAATTGGCAAAGCAAGCAGCAGTGTATATAAATTAGCAAAGCAACTGCAATATTACAACTAATATAAGGCAATGTGCAGCAAACAATAAAAATAAATCAGTAGTCAAACTTGCTTAACAGAGTAATACAAAGTCAAATTCAGTAACACTATGCCTGGCAACCAGCAGCAGCAAATGAAATAACTTATACCTAAACATGACAAATCTCAAGCAGAAAAAATAGTACACTAAAGACAACAATGCAGATAAGGGAAATGTCTATTCACATCTTAATATCTATGTCATTAAAGTGGTGCACCACAAGAAGTTATTCTACCAAAAAAATTACCAAGTACTTGAAAAGAAAATTATTTATGCAATTCCTATTAAGGGAAATGTCTTTTTGTGCTCCTTCGTTTTTTTTAAATAAATCATAAAGTTATTATTTACTGGATCTGTAGGCATAAAATATTTATATTAGTACATCTATAAAATTTTATTTTAACCAAAGCTGCAGATATTAAACAAAATGAGCAATCTCTCAACTACAAAGACAATAGATGTAAAATGTTTCTCATCTTTTCATTAGGCATTTTAGTAAATATCATAAATTAAGAGCTCCACAGTGTAATCATATGTTTTCAAGTTTGAGCGTGTCCTATTTGCGATGCTTTCTACAAAGAAATGTCAATAGCGAGGATAATGGCCTCTTATTTTATCCACCTGTGCCTCTGAAAGGCACACACTAATGGCTTTTTTTCCAGGTGACTGTCGCTCAGCTGGGTCTCCACAGCACATTACATGAAGGTCACTTAACTTTCTTACCGAGATCTTTACGACAGCAGTGACAGTCTCATAGAAGAAAGTTCACAGGTCGAGAATTTGCGTTGCAAATGTGTAGAAACAAAATCCTATGAATACAACAGTGTGCAAAAGTTTTCGCCTGCATTGTGATACATTCACGCATTTACACACATTTCATAACTCTTAAAGTACGATTCTTGGTTTCCAACAACCTTTTTCACAAGTCAGAGACCCTAACCACTACTCATTATTCCTTACCTTACTACACATATACATATTCGTCGACACTTCTTCAATATTTCATCATGATAAATATGTAGCATAATCAAATTCCTCATATAGCATCAGCTTGTAGATCATAAACATACCTCAACAGCATAATACACATTGTCATTGTAATAAAAACATCATAAAAACTCAGCCAAATCTCAAAAACGTCGTAGCTTTCTGCAATAATTTCAAAACCTAAAAAAATTCTCTGCTCATTTCAATAGTATCATCTACCTCAATCATACTTTAAAAATCGTGATCCCATAACAAATATATCTTTCAAAGCTCTCATAGTATCACGATTCCGAAAAAATATGAACAGTTCACAAAGTACAGACGAAATACAATTTCATAAGTGTGATGTTATCCAATTGTGTAATTGCGTAAACATGTGTCACTGATGTAGTAAAAAAATGTTTGTCTCTCAGTTAAATGATGAGATAGCTGTGTAATTCAGTGTTAGAGAAATATGGTACCGATGTGTAAAGTTGTATAAGCAAATACCATATTAGCTAGGGCTCCTTGTGCTTGCCAGACACATAGTACACAATGTAAGCGTGTACCACATGAGGATTAATGTAATTATACCCTCAGGTGTTACAGATTACAGCAATGGAATGAAATGTATCACGGAAAACTTTCTTTGTAATTCTAAAATCTTAGAAAATAAATGTTTTAAGTACAAAATTAGTCACTCAAATACGTGTCCTTTAGCGCTAAATTTGCGTCTTGCTGTAAGATAATTCTGTGGAAGTGTCGTAGTTTTCGTCCTCTGTAAGCAAAGTTCTGCTGAAGTCAATGTACTCACCTCATCATAAACAAAAGTGAAATGCTTTGCGTATAGATATCGTAGTTGTTATGCTTATTGCCGTGATGAAGAAAGTACTGTACTGTAACGTATTGTTGTGCTATGGGAAAGGCTGTCTCCTTCTAGCTATAACGCAAAAGTTACTACTAAAATATGTTTTACTGAAGGCACTAACTACTGATAGGCATAGTTAGCAAATGAAAGATTTTGATACAGAATGAACAATGTATTTACTTTAATAGTGTTCAAAAGTAATAATATATATAGCAGTTCATGACATCCATTCTTACAAATGTACTGTTTCTGATGGACACACGTGCAGATCATCCACTCTCAAAAATCCGCCATCTCACTTCCCCACATCCACCACTGCTGGCGGCTCACCTCCAACTGCGCAACGCTACGCGCTGTTAACATCCAGCAGCCCAACACTACAATAGCGGATATTACAACAATGCCACTCAGCCACAGACTGCACACAGTACAGCCAGTTACTTTCATACAGAGTGCTACGTGGCGTTACCAAGATAAAAACCTAAACAGCCTACTTACACCTTTAACCCTATTTTTGCTGCTGCATTCAGAAAGTGATTGTTAAAAATACTTGTAACTCGTGAATAATCACTCACAACATCACCATTTAGCTTTATTGCTATGGTATGCTGTGCACTGTCAGGCTGCCCCGCTTCCCGTTTGACAATACTCCATTGACGTATGCGTGGATCGTCGGTTGCACTCTGTATTCAGACACACCTGTACTCTGACCAGCTTTAATGTCCCCCACAGATGGCCACCTGCCCTGTTTTGCCAGTCGTCCAGCCTACGACGTCCAACAACCATAATGAGGGTTGGCCGCCCAGTCAGTGTCACGACGTCTGGACGTGGTTTTACCTTGGTTTCGCCACGTGTTGAAGGCACTCACCACAGCACTCCTCGGACACCAGACGTGCAGTTTCTGGAATGCTAGTGCTGAGCTTCCGAGCCATCACAATCTGCCCTCGCTCAGACTCAGATACGTTGCGCGCCTTCCCCATTCTACACACGAACAGCACGCTCACTTATACTACACGCACCATGAGTGTGTCTGACCCTTCGACCATAGATACTAGTAGACTGGCCTTGCTCTGCAGAAGCTATAGGGCTGTTGTGGTTCCAACAAAACCACGTGACTGTTGGCAAAACGTGGCGGGATTTCAAATCAGCGGTCTGCCATCCTATGCTTGTATCGTATTTTACCCACATTTCTCAATTGACTGCCAAACGCTTCCAGCAAAAATTACTTTTTTTATTTGCGAAAAATTATGTCAGAACTACATTTGACCTGGATTTGTTCACAGTATCATTTATAAAATCTAACAAGTACATCGAAAGCCCCTCTGATGGGCAGCGGGACGAAATTACTATAAACTATCAATTAAGGTAAAATGTCGTTAAAATTCTTATAAACAGTAAGAGCGGGCTGGTGTCAAAACTTTAAACATTGGATTCGCCGCGTTTTGAGCTCTAGTGACTTATAAAAGATATGGGAATTATGTCAACTATAGTTGCCAAAATTGTCGACTTTAGGAGCAGGTCCATTTTAGAGTATCAATTTTAGGTGCACTTCAAAGGTTCAGTTCCTACTATTTTTACAAAAGTTTAAACTATCAGTTTAAAAAAAATGATATTTTAGATGAAAGGTGAGACTTTGAAGTTTCAGAAAATAATTTTGAATAATTTTGGAGCCTATATTTATTTAATAGTATTAGAAGGTAGAAAAAAATTCTCTTCATGTGTCGACTATAGGTGCTCTTACCTTATTATAATCTCAGTTGTATGTACAAAAAGGCGCGTATGTGCAGATGGCTTAAAGTTTTTCCGTTTCAGGGCCTGTATCCAAAGCTGCCTTCGGATTTCATCCTTAGGGAACCTATGAGTAAGAACGAGAAACAGTTACACTTACTTCTGTAACCGAATTATGGCAGATACATTCAAAAATGTAATATGAGTCTCACATTACAGGCATCACTTTCAACACCTCAAATTACGGGATACTCTATTTCAAGTGTAAAAAACGTATGAAAGTCACTTCAGCAGATTTCAATAAACGCATCTGCACTATCATAGAAACACTTACACGTGAAATGCCATGCCATTTCCCCCGACAAAACGCTGAGTACAGCCATCCTTAGGGAACCTATGAGGAAGAACGAGAAACAGTTACACTTACTTCTGTAACCAAATTATGGCAGATACATTCCAAAATGTAATATGAGTCTGACTTTACAGGCATCACTTTCAACACCTTAAATTACGGGATACTCTATTTCAAGTGTAAAAAACGTATGAAAGTCACTTCAGCAGATTTCAATAAACGCATCTGCACTATCATAGAAACACTTACACGTGAAATGACATGCCATTTCCCCCGACAAAACGCTGAGTACAGCCATCCTTAGGGAACCTATGAGGAAGAACGAGAAACAGTTATACTTACTTCTGTAACCGAATTATGGCAGATACATTCGAAAATGTAATATGAGTCTGACTTTATAGGCATCACTTTCAACACCTTAAATTACGGGATTATTTCAAGCGTAAAAAACGTATGAAAGTCACTTCAGCAGATTTCAATAAACGCATCTGCACTGTCATAGAAACACTTACACGTGAAATGCCATGCCATTTCCCCCGACAAAACGCTGAGTACAGCCATAAGCGCAACACGAAACAAACATGTTTTGCCAACATTCACGTGACTTTAGCCCAGAGATATTGGAGCCACGTAAATGACGTCAGGGTCAGTCTATTATATTTATGGTCGAAGGTCTGACCATTAGTCATTCCTCGCCAGGTGACGCTGGTATAGTCTGGACGGGCTGGCATCGGTAGCAGATCGGTGTTCTTAATGTCCTGGCTGATCAGTGTATGTGCTTCACGTAAAGACCAAGAGCGGTCGTATATCATTTCCTTGGGGGCTCCTGACGCTACCTCTGTCAGGCCAGAAAGTGAAGCCATCGTTGCCGAGATAAACAGATGCACTGCAGCGGTGAGCTCAGTCCCTGCGAAATGTAGTACGAGGTGGAACGCATCTCCAATAGAGCGCGAACAGAGTTCATAGAACTGGGGAACTGAACGAGGAAAGCGGCGTACGTCTTTACCGATATTCGGGACCTCACAAAGAGAATCCTGACAGTAGAACGAGGCCCTTAGCCTTGTATCAGCCGCTCTAGAGGCCTGCAAAGGGCCTACTCGTCGCCTCGGCCCTCAGAGGCCCTGCCCGGTGCAGCCCTCCTGCGCAGACGCAGACGTAACACAGAGGCCGGCGCGAGGCGCTGCGGATAGCGTAACGAGCCGGTAATCCGCACACAGGCAGCCGCTTACTACTGTGCGGCACGCTGCAGTAATGAAACAGCGGCAGCTCTAGCCGCCACCGCCACCGCCACTGCACTGGGCTGTCCAGGGATGTGGAGTACAATCAACCGGGTATTACGCTTAAAGCTCCCACTGTCGCCTCCTCCGTTTATGTATTATACGGGTGTCCGTAAGTCCCTACTCAACACTACGTTAGTCGATAAAGCAACCACTCAATTAATTGCCAGAAGTTTATTTGCTTAAACTTGACCTTAGTTCCACTACTTTTATATCCTTCGGAAGAAGCGGTTGGTTACAATTACAGTGGTTCATTGTGGGCTGTTATTATCGTATGGAAGCGAAATGTGGTAGACATGTTGTTGTTGTTGTTGTTGTTGTGGTCTTCAGTCCTGAGACTGGTTTGATGCAGCTCTCCATGCTACTCTATCCTGTGCAAGCTGCTTCATCTCCCAGTAACAACTGCAACCTAAATCCTTCTAAATCTGCTTAGTGTATACATCTCTTGGTCTCCCTCTACGATTTTTACCCTCCACGCTGCCCTCCAATACTAAATTGGTAATCCCTTGATGCCTCAGAACATGTCCTACCAACCGGTCCCTTCTACTAGTCAAGTTGTGCCACAAATTTCTCTTCTCCCCAATCCTATTCAATACCTCCTCATTAGTTACGTGATCTACCCACCTTATCTCCAGCATTCTTCTATAGCACCACATTTCGAAAGCTTCTATTCTCTTCTTGTCCAAACTGGTTATCGTCCATGTTTCACTTCCATACATGGCTACACTCCATACAAATACTTTCAGAAACGACTTCCTGACACTTAAATCTATACTCGATGTTAACAAATTTGTCTTCTTCAGAAACCCTTTCCTTGCCATTGCCAGTCTACATTTTATATCCTCTCTACTTCGACCATCATCAGTTATTTTGCTCCCCAAATAGCGAAACTCCTTTACTACTTTAAGTGTCTCATTTCCTAATCTAATTCCCTCAGCATCACCCGACTTAATTCGACTACATTCCATTATCCTCGTTTTGCTTTTGTTGATGTTCATCTTATATCCTCCTTTCAAGACACTATCCATTCCGTTCAACTGCTCTTCCAAGTCCTTTGCTGTCTCTGACAGAATTACAATGTCATCGGCAAACCTGAAAGTTTTTATATCTTCTCCATGGATTTTAATACCTACTCCGAATTTTTCTTTTGTTTCCTTCACTGCTTGCTCAATATATAGATTGAATAACATCAGGGAGAGGCTACAACCCGGTCTCACTCCCTTCCCAGTCACTGCTTCCCTTTCATGTCCCTCGACTCTTATAACTGCCATCTGGTTTCTGTACAAGTTGTAAATAGCCTTTCGCTCCCTGTATTTTACCCCTGCCACCTTCAGAATTTGAAAGAGAGTATTCCAGTCAACATTGTCAAAAGCTTTCTCTAAGTCTACAAATGCTAGAAACGTAGGACTGCCTCTCCTTAATCTAGCTTCTGAGATAAGTCGTAGGGTCAATATTGCCTCACGTGTTCCTCTATTTCTACGGAATCCAAACTGATCTTCCCCGAGGTCGGCTTCTACTAGTTTTTCCATTCGTCTGCAAAGAATTCGTGTTAGTATTTTGCAGCCGTGATTTATTAAACTGATAGTTCGGTAATTTTCACATCTGTCAACACCTGCTTTCTTTGGGATTGGAATTATTATATTCTTCTTGAAGTCTGAGGGTATTTCGCCTGTCTCATATATCTTGCTCGCCAGATGGTAGAGTTTTGTCAGGACTGGCTCTCCCAAGGCTGTCAGTAGTTCTAATGGAATGTTGTCTACTCCCGGGGCCTTGTTTCGACTCAGGTCTCTCAGTGCTCTGTCAAACTCTTCACGCAGTATCATATCTCCCATTTCATCTTCATATACATCCTCTTCCATTTCCATAATATTGTCCTCAAGTACATCGCCCTTGTATAGACCCTCTATATACTCCTTCCACCTTTCTGCTTTCCCTTCTTTGCTTAGAACTGGGTTTCCATCTGAGCTCTTAATATTCATACAAGTGGTTCTCTTTTCTCCAAAGGTCTCTTTAATTTTCCTGTAGGCAGTATCTAACTTACTCCTGGTGAGACAAGCCTCTACATCCTTACATTTGTCCTCTAGCCATCCCTGCTTAGCCATTCTAGTGTGTTAATGCGGAACGGATTTACGATGGAAAAAAATTACTACGAGTTTTGGCCACCAGGTGCCAATGTGGCACTGCGAACGCAAGAAAGACGTATAGGAATCATTCCACATATAATGGATGGGAAGGGGATGAAGGTGAAACAAGTGACAAAACCATGATGATCATTTTTCTACTAACCGCCACTTACACAATTTGTTCAGTATGAGTTCCGGAGAAATCGACGAGATGCTGTGTCCATAAGACAAGGTGATCATTAGTTACACGCAGCAGCTACAGTGGAATCTGAGCAACATGTTTCCATATGCTGGCCTTCAGATCAGGTGGGGGCCGAACGTTTTCCTAGTTAACTGGTTATTTTGCGTATCCTTAGAGCCAAAAGTCACATGAATTCAGATCAGGTGATCTTCCAGACATTGTGTCTGGGAAATTTGTGGAGATACACGTTCCTGGAAGATTGCATTCAGCAGATCATACATGGGCCAGCTACACGAGGTAATTCCCAACCTTGCTGGAAAATATGGGTATCCACACAGTTGCGCTCTTCCGAAGCAGCAATCACATACCGTACGAGAAGGTGTCGATAATGTGCAGACGTCACACTGCACCCGACGGGGCCTTTGGGTGTATTCTTTTCAAAGAAGAACGGAGCAGGCGTGAAGGTGCTTGTGAATCCACACCAAACAGCCACGTACGGCGAGTCCATTGGATATTTGTGCACAACATGCGGTTTTTCTGCATGAGGCACTTGCTGCATAGTCCGTTACAGCAACAGCAACCTCATCAGTAACTTCTACAGGGACAGAACGCGTTTACCTTCCAGGTGGCACACCAAGCTCACCCGTGTTTTCTAATTTCATTGTTATCTTCTTTAAACCATTTAATGACATCGGGCCTCTCCGGAGACCAGTCGGCGATGCCTTCTCAATACAACACTGTAACTGCTGCCGTTCACATAAAACAGTTTCACTAACAAGTCTCTCTTCTCGATAGCCTTACTGTTCACTCATGCTACTGCAGTTATATGACAGTGCTGACGTCATACCGTCTTCCGGGCTGGCCGAGCGGTTCTAGGCGCTACAGTCTGGAACCGCGCGACCGCTACGGTCGCAGGTTCGAATCCTGCCGCGTGCATGGATGTGTGTGATGTCCTTAGGTTAGCTAGGTTTAAGTAGTTCTACGTTCTAGGGGATTGATGACCTTAGAAGTTAAGTCCCATAGTGCTCAGAGCCATTTTTTTTGACGTCACACCGTCATACAAACAGCTTACAGCGCCAGAATTGCACCTGGTGGTAACAGCTAGGTTTTCCATAGTAAATCGGTTCCACATTAACGTACTAGCGTGTCTACCACGTTTCGATGCCAGACGATACTTACAGACCACGGTCGACCTTAGCAAGTAGCGGCAATTTAATTATAGTCTTTCGGTATATGCTGTTAAGTAAAAATTTGTGACAGAAACTAACTATAATTTCTAGCTCTCAGAAAAGTAATTACAATTCCCAGCTGAAAAATTAAATCAAAACTTTCAATCATTACATCAAAACATATTACATGAACCAAGAACTAACCAGCTCAAGTCACACGCAATAACTAGAATTAAAATATCCATTGAAACCGCAGAAGCGAGATAGGTATGGCTGTCGAACAGAGGCAAACGTCAAAGTAAGTGTCGTCCTAACCGCTGTCTGCTTCACGTCTGCTGTGCAGTGAGCTACCTTAATTTAAGTATTAACTGTATTTTTCTTACTTGTCACTTTTTCTTCCGTGTGTTTTTGCTTTCAGGAAGCTTTAATTGTCGAGTGCTATTAATAGTGTTCTATAGATTTCGTGTTTGTTTTGAATACAGTCAGAGAGAGTCCCTTTCAAAAAATGGTTCAAATGGTTCTGAGCACTATGGGACTTAACATCTGTGGTCATCAGTCCCCTAGAACCTATAACTACTTAAACCTAACTAACCTAAGGACATCACACACATCCATGCCCGAGGCAGGATTCGAACCTGCGACCATAGCAGTCGCGCGGTTCCGGACTGCGCGCCTAGAACCGCTAGACCACCGCGGCCGGCGAGAGTCCCTTTAGCCAACCATAGTGCCAGTAGTGCTAGTGTTTGTTTTCAATACAGTCCAGAGACAGGTAGTGCTATTTTCATTGTTTTCTACAAGAAATGTCTAGCAACCACAGTTTAGGCAACTATCAGCCGCCTTTAGTGAATTAGCAGTCTAGTTAAAAGTTGATTAACTCTCTACAGTAAATTGATTTCTTAGGATTGATAGGATGTGTGACTGCTGTGTACGGACGCAGGAGGAGCTGGCCGCTGTTCGTGAACAGCTGAACGTGTTGATCGCCGCGGTCAGCCGTCTTCAGACTGCTGCCTCGGAGTATAGCGGCAGTGGGGAGTCTGGTGCGTCGCATGGTACACCCCAGGTATTACATGCTGCACCCACTGTCGCTGCTGTCGAGACATCTTCGCGGGTACCGGGCGCGGTTGGGCCACCCTCTCTCCAAGGGGAGTGGCGGGTTCAGCGTCGTTCCCGGCGCACAAGGCGGAGGGTAAATGTGGAGGCTGGCCGTGTGGCATCGCCCGCTCTGCCTGTGAGTGGACATGTGGCTGCTCCTTCAGCAAGGTCCGAGCAGGCATACGGGGGGAGGGAATTATTAGTTATTGGGACCTCCAACGTTAGGCGGGTGATGAAGCCCCTTAGGGAAATAGCGGAAAGGTCGGGGAAGAGGGCCAGTATTCACTCTGTCTGCTTGTCAGGGGGTCTCATCCGCGATGTGGAGGAGGCCCTACCGGCGGCGATAGAGAGCACTTGGTGCACCCGACTGCAAATTGTTGCTCATGTCGGCACCAATGACGCCTGCCGTCTGGGTTCAGAGGTCATCCTCAGTTCGTACAGGCGGTTGGCGGAATTGGTGAAGGCGGAAAGCCTCGCTCGCGGGGTGGAATCAGAGCTAACTATTTGTAGTATCGTTCCCAGAACCGATCGCGGTCCTCTGGTTTGGAGCCGAGTGGAAGGCTTAAACCAGAGGCTCAGACGATTCTGCGGAGATCTGGGGTGCAAATTTCTCGACCTCCGCTATCGGGTGGAGAAATGTAGGGTCCCCCTGAATAGGTCAGACGTGCACTACACACCGGAAGCGGCTACAAGGGTAGCGGAGTACGTGTGGAGTGCACATGGGGGTTTTTTAGGTTAGAGAATGCCCTCCCTAGGCCCGACAAGACGCCTCCTGAGACGCGGCAAGGTAGGAGTAGGCAAAATGCAACAGGGAATAACAATATTAATGTGCTAGTAGTAAACTGCAGGAGCGTCTATAAAAAGGTCCCAGAACTGCTCTCATTAATAAACGGTCACAACGCCCAAATGGTAGACATCGAAATGGACGACAGAGGGATAGAGAAACAATTAAAATCCCTCAAAAGAGGAAAGGCCGCTGGACCTGATGGGATACCAGTTCGATTTTACACAGAGTAGGCGAAGGAACTTGCCCCCCCTCTTGCAGCGGTGTACAGTAGGTTTCTATAAGAGCGTAGCGTTCCAAAGGATTGGAAAGGGCACAGGTCACCCCCGTTTTCAAGAAGGGACGTCGAACAGATGTGCAGAACTATAGACCTATATCTCTAACGTCGATCAGTTGTAGAATTTTGGAACACGTATTGAAACGTCCCCTTAGAAAAATTATTGACTTACTGTGCTGATAAATCTCTTACTTTATTTGATTTTCAAACAGCTGAGCAAAACTGAACGTACTCAGACATTTCACTCTTTACTTATTCTGATCAACACTAAACTGACACACAATATTTGTAGCGCAACGAAATCTGACTTTCAAAAATCCCTACAAAAGAATGGCCCTGACTAACATTAACCTATACCTTCCACAAATCACTTACCTCACAAAAATCTTCGTTACTCAAACTACTGCAATACAGCGAGCGCCACTACTGCCAGCTAAATAAAAGATTCATACTACTGAAGGCACTAACTACTGATAGGCATAGGTAGCAAATGAAAGATTTTGATAGAGAACAAACAATGTATTTACCTTAATAGTGTTCAAAAGTCATAATATATATAGCAGTTCATGATATCCAGCCTTACAAATTTCAAAACTCCGCCATTTCTCTCCCCACATCCACCACTGCTGGCGGCTCACCTCCAACTGCGCAACGCTACGCGCTGTTAACAGCTACATGGCGTGATTTTCATACAGAGCGCTACGTGGCGTTACCAATAAGAAAACATAAACAGCCTACTTACATAGCCCCCATGCTCCCCACAAAAAATTTTACAAATTATTTTGGGCAGTGGCCAATACAGATTTGAAAAAAAGTTTCATAATTACAATAACAAAGATATCAAATGCACACACGTATTGATACAATGTTGGTGAAAAGCTAAAATTTTTTTACAGTCCATAAAGACAGTCCTGATCGTTCATCACAGTAAAATTGCAGTGCTTTTCTCAAAGTCTCAGCAGTAAAAGAAAATGCACATGGAAGTAATGGAGATCCATGCAGTCTTGAAGAAGTAGCGGTGTCCTTCCAACTGAAAGACAGTGCTGACTCTCGACATGCAGACAGGTAATGGGCCACAACAGAGCAAACCCACAGCAGAGTCATTCGAAGTTTTGAAGAATATTTGTAGGTAGGTCATCACAGAGCAGACCCACTGTAGTCCTGGTAGAGATTATGGTATTGGTGGGCCATCAAAAGGGTAGACCCACTGTAGTAGAGACGGCCAGCAGCCATCTGTTGCGACTGTGCAGGTGCACAATCACCATCGAAGTGTGTTGCGGATAATATAGCAAGTCCATGAACCACCACTTGTGCACTCACAAACTTTTTGGAATGTACTTAGAACCAGCAATGCTGTTAACCAGTCCCTTGCTGAATTATTAACACACGTGCAAACACTATCAGTCCCTACTTCTCACATATTGTCGATATACTATGATCAACAAAAAAGTGTGCTGTGAAATGTAACTTACAAGTTACGTAATTTGATGAACTGGTGTCAATTACAATTTTATAACATGAGAATACAATAACAAAGGTACAAAATACATCATTAAGGAACATAACAATACAGATAACATTTGTAGTGAAACAGGCTTTACAAAAGAATAGAAATAAACAGATACATCAGTGTCACAGGAATTGTGACATAAGTAAATATATAAAAAAATGAGAATTGTTTTCGAAACATTAACTTCACACTTGAGCATTGAAACAGAACAGAATTAATAATGTCTATAAACATCTTTACAAAGAATGTAACATATTATTAATGCAAATTATATTTGAGGATAACAGTTTTCCTCGTCATAGTGAATGTAGCTTAGTACTAGAAAAATTCTACAACATAAATCTTATTAGCTAAACACATTTGTTGTTGTGGTCTTCAGTCCTGAGACTGGTTTGATGCAGCTCTCCATGCTACTCTATCCTGTGCAAGCTTCTTCATCTCCCAGTACCTACTGCAACCTACATACTTCTGAATCTGCTTAGTGTATTGATCTCTTGGTCTCCCTCTACGATTTTTACCCTCCACGCTGCCCTCCAATGCTAAATTTGTGATCCCTTGATGCCTCAAAACATGTCCTACCAACCGATCCCTTCTTCTAGTCAAGTTGTGCCACAAACTTCTCTTCTCCCCAATCCTATTCAATACCTCCTCATTAGTTACGTGATCTACCCACCTTATCTTCAGCATTCTTCTGTAGCACCACATTTCGAAAGCTTCTATTCGATTCTTGTCCAAACTGGTTATCGTCCATGTTTCACTTCCATACATGGCTACACTCCATACAAATACTTTCAGAAACGACTTCCTGACACTTAAATCTATACTCGATGTTAACAAATTTCTCTTCTTGAGAAACGCTTTCCTTGCCATTGCCAGTCTACATTTTATATCCTCTCTACTTCGACCATCATCGGTTATCTTACTCCCTAAATAGCAAAACTCCTTTACTACTTTAAGTGTCTCATTTCCTAATCTAATTCCCTCAGCATCACCCGACTTAATCCGACTACATTCCATTATCCTCGTTTTGCTTTTGTTGATGTTCATCTTATAACCTCCTTTCAAGACACCGTCTATTCCGCTCAACTGCTCTTCCAAGTCCTTTGCTGTCTCTGACAGAATTACAATGTCATCGGCGAACCTCAAAGTTTTTACTTCTTCTCCATGAATTTTAATACCTACTCCGAATTTTTCTTTTGTTTCCCTTACTGCTTGCTCAATATACAGATTGAATAACATCGGGGAGAGGCTACAACCCTGTCTCACTCCCTTCCCAACCACTGCTTCCCTTTCATGCCCCTCGACTCTTATAACTGCCATCTGGTTTCTGTACAAATTGTAAATAGCCTTTCGCTCCCTGTATTTGACCCCTGCCACCTTCAGAATTTGAAAGAGAGTATTCCAGTCAACATTGTCAAAAGCTTTCTCTAAGTCTACAAATGCTAGAAACGTAGGTTTGCCTTTTCTTAATCTTTCTTCTAAGATAAGTCGTAAGGTCAGTATTGCCTCGCGTGTTCCAACATTTCTACGGAATCCAAACTGATCATCCCCGAGGTCGGCTTCTACCAGTTTTTCCATTCGTCTGTAAAGAATTCGCGTTAGTATTTTGCAGCTGTGACTTATTAAACTGATAGTTCGGTAATTTTCACATCTGTCAACACCTGCTTCCTTTGGGATTGGAATTATTATATTCTTCTTGAAGTCTGAGGGTATTTCGCCTGTCTCATACATCTTGCTCACCAGATGGTAGAGTTTTGTCAGGACTGGCTCTCCCGAGGCCATCAGTAGTTCTAATGGAATGTTGTCTACTCCCGGGGCCTTGTTTCGACTCAGGTCTTTCAGTGTTCTGTCAAACTCTTCACGCAGTATCTTATCTCCCATTTCATCTTCATCTACATCCTCTTCCATTTCCATAATATTTTCCTCAAGTACATCTCCCTTGTATAAACCCTCTATATACTCCTTCCACCTTTCTGCCTTCCCTTCTTTGCTTAGAACTGGGTTTCCATCTGAGCTCTTGATATTCATACAAGTGGTTCTCTTCTCTCCAAAGGTCTCTTTAATTTTCCTGTAGGCAGTATCTATCTTACCCCTAGTGAGACAAGCCTCTACATCCTTACATTTGTCCTCTAGCCATCCCTGCTTAGCCATTTTGCACTTCCTGTCGATTTCATTTTTGAGACGTTTGTATTCCTTTTTGCCTGCTTCATTTACTGCATTTTTATATTTTCTCCTTTCATCAATTAAATTCAATATTTCTTCTGTTACCCAAGGATTTCTATTAGCCCTCGTCTTTTTACCTACTTGATCGTCTGCTGCCTTCACCACTTCATCCCTCAGAGCTACCCATTCTTCTTCTACTGTATTTCTTTCCCCCATTCCTGTCAATTGTTCCCTTATGCTCTCCCTGAAACTCTCTACAACCTCTGGTTCTTTCAGTTTATCCAGATCCCATCTCCTTAAATTCCCACCTTTTTGCAGTTTCTTCAGTTTCAATCTGCAGTTCATAACCAATAGATTGTGGTCAGAATCCACATCTGCCCCTGGAAATGTCTTACAATTTAAAACCTGGTTCCTAAATCTCTGTCTTACCATTATATAATCTATCTGAAACCTGTCAGTATCTCCAGGCTTCTTCCATGTATACAGCCTCCTTTCATGATTCTTGAACCAAGTGTTAGCTATGATTAAGTTATGCTCTGTGCAGAATTCTACAAGGCGGCTTCCTCTTTCATTCCTTCCCCCCAATCCATATTCACCTACTATGTTTCCTTCTCTCCCTTTTCCTACTGACGAATTCCAGTCACCCATGACTATTAAATTTTCGTCTCCCTTCACTACCTGAATAATTTCTTTTATCTCGTTATACATTTCATCAATTTCTTCATCATCTGCAGAGCTAGTTGGCATATAAACTTGTACTACTGTAGTAGGCATGGGCTTTGTGTCTATCTTGGCCACAATAATGCGTTCACTATGCTGTTTGTAGTAGCTAACCCGCACTCCTATTCTTTTATTCATTATTAAACCTACTCCTGCATTACCCCTATTTGATTTTGTATTTATAACTCTGTAATCACCTGACCAAAAGTCTTGTTCCTCCTGCCACCGAACTTCACTAATTCCCACTATATCTAACTTTAACCTATCCATTTCCCTTTTTAAATTTTCTAATCTACCTGCCCGATTAAGTGATCTGACATTCCACGCTCCGATCCGTAGAACGCCAGTTTTCTTTCTCCTGATAACGACGTCCTCTTGAGTAGTCCCCGCCCGGAGATCCGAATGGGGGACTATTTTACCTCCGGAATATTTTACCCAAGAGGACGCCATCATCATTTAATCATACAGTAGAGCTGCATGTCCTCGGGAAAAATTATGGCTGTAGTTTCCCCTTGCTTTCAGCCGTTCGCAGTACCAGCACAGCAAGGACGTTTTGGTTAATGTTACAAGGCCAGATCAGTCAATCATCCAGACTGTTGCCCCTGCAACTACTGAAAAGGCTGCTGCCCCTCTTCAGGAACCACATGTTTGTCTGGCCTCTCAACAGATGCCCCTCCGTTGTGGTTGCACCTACGGTATGGCCATCTGTATCGCTGAGGCACGCAAGCCTCCCCACCAACGGCAAGGTCCATAGGAAAAACACTAATACACAAGGGTACACAAACACATAGAGGGATGACACTATAGGAAAGGACAGGGTTTATTTTACTGCAGTATTCTGCATGGAGATCTCCCTTAATTCATCATTATTCCCAAAATGTCCTATCTAAGCCTGCTTTCTGTATTCTGTTCACATCCTGTTTCAAAAATAGTTTTTCTCCACTGTACACTACCTTTTTTGGCCAAACCATTTTCTTATAGCTTCTCAATGCATTTCTTCCAATTCATCATAGTTAGTTTCTTATATAGTCTACCCCCTGTTAAGCTAACTTAAATCTACTTAGCTCAGATATATATACCAAGGGACGAGGCGATGCAGCAGCACATAACAAATTAACACAAACAGCAATGACAAAAATTCAAATTGGCAAAGCAAGCAGCAGTAAAATAAATTAGCAGAGCAATTGCAATATTAAAACTGATATAAGGCAATGTGCAGCAAACAATAAAAATAAATCAGTAGTCAAACTTGCTTAACAGAGTAATACAAAGTCAAATTCAGTAACACTATGCCTGGCAACCAGCAGCAGCAAATGAAATAACTTATACCTAAACATGACAAATCTCAAGCAGAAAAAATAGTACACTAAAGACAACAATGCAGATAAGGGACATGTCTATTCACATCTCAATGTGTATGTAATTAATGTGGTGCACCACAACTTACTCTACCATAAAAATTACCAAGTACTTGAAAAGTAAATTATGTATGCAGTTACTGTTATTAGTCCCTTCTTACTGCTCTTTCCTTTCCAAGTGCTCCCTTTTTTTGTTTTTTTCTTCTTTTTTTTTAAGAATGTGGATCATAAAATTGTTATCTAACAGATCTGTTGACAGAAAGTGTTCACATTAGCAAATGCATTTAATTTTATTTTATAAAAGCAATGATGCAACACACCTGGAAAACAGATACCAAATAAAATAAGCAACTATGTACAAAGTAAAGCATAAAATAATCATTCAGTAGTCGTGAGGCATTTCATAAGTTAGTAGAAATTCTCTCAATTCTCGTAGAAAGACACTTGTCATAATCAGGTGTGCAGATGTACGAATACTTCCCATCAATTCATAAGCATTTCAGTAAGTAACACAAACTAATGAGCGTGTCATATTTGCGATGCTTTCTACAAAGGAATGTCAATAGCGAGGTTAATGGTATCTTGTTTTTCTCCACCTGTGCCTCTGAAAGGCACACACTAATGGCTTTTTCCCAGGCGACTATCGCGCAGCTGGGTGCCCACCACGCATTACGTGAAGATCACTTTACTTTCCTACTGAAATATTTATGACAGCAGTTTGCGCTACAGTGACAGTCTCATATAAAAAATTTCACAGGTCGAGAATTTGCGTTACAAATGTGTAGAAACAAAATCCTATGAATATAACAGTGTCCAACTAATTTTCAGTGGCATTATGATACATTCACACATGTACACACATTTCATAATTCTAAAGTACGATTCTTGGTTTCCAACATCCTTTTCCACAAATCAGAGTCCCTAGCCACTACTCATTATTCCTTACCTTATTATATATATATACATATTCGTTGATACTTCTTCAATATTTCATCATAAGAAATACGTAGCATAATCAAATTCCTCATATACGCTAGCATCATCTTATTGATCATAAACATACCTCAACAGCATAATACATATCGTCGTCGTAATAATATCATAACATCTCAGTCAATTCTCAAAATCGTCGTAGCTTCCCTCAATAATTTCAAAACCTAAAAAAAAAAAATTATCTGCTCATTTCAATAGTGTCATCTACCTCAAACGTACTTTAAAATCATGATCCCATACAAAATACATCATTCAGAGCTCTCATAGTATCACAATGGTTCCGAAATAATATGAACAGTTCACAAAGTACAGACGTGACATGTTTACACAATTACACAGTTGGATAACTTCACACTTACGAAATTGTATTCAATTTCATAAGTGTGAAGTTATCCAACTGTGTAATTGCGTAAACATGTCACTGACGTAGTAAAAAAATGTTTTTTTCTCTGTTAAATAATCAGATACCTGTGTAATTCCGTGTTAGAGGAATATGGTACCGATGTGTAAAGTTGTATAAGCAAATACCATATCAGCTAGGGTTCCTTGTTCTTGCCAAACACATGGTACACAAAGTAGGCGTGTACCCCCCTGAGGATTAATGTAATAATACCCGCAGGTGTTACAGATTACAGCAATGGAATGAAATGTATCACGGAAAACCTTTGTATCATTGTACTTCAAATATCTTTAAAAATAAATGTTTTAAGTACAATATTAATCACTCAAATACGTGTACTGTAGCGCTAAAATGTGCGTCTTGTTGTAAGACAATCTCTGTGGAAGTGTCGTAGTTATCGTCCTCCAAAAGCTAAGTTCTGCAGAAGTCAATGTACTTACCTCATGATAAACCAAAGTGAAATGCTTTGCGTATAGATATCGTAGTTATTATGCTTATTGCCGTGATGAAGAAAGTACTGTATTGTAACTTATTGTTGTGCTACGGAAAAGGCTGTCTCATTGTAGCTATACCACAAAAGTTACTACTAAAACATGTCTTACTTTCCAGAATAATTCAGAAAAACTGTGCAGATATAGAACAGAAACACCGCAAAAGCAACATTGTAAATTGTCACTCATTAGTAGCGTCGTGATAAAATCGTGTAGCTGTCACATAAACTAACCACTGTGTCATCTGGTATCTCACAGAAAGTACTTTAAATCCAGAATGTATTTTCAAGTAAACCAAAATGTTGCATTAAAATCGCATTAGCAGTACTGGTAAATGTTCTAAGTATGTAAGCCTTATAGTCGTTACGTAATCGTGCAACTAACAAGCAAGAATGTACAAATAACAACACTGTGTCGTCTGTTCACAATAACAATGCATTCGTAATTTCTGTTTAAATAAGTTCTCTTGGTTCTTGACTGGATATTTAACTTCAAACATTGTTGCATGTTAACAAATTCTAAGTCTGATAAAGCATACTAGTGATGTAAAGTGAAAAGTTATATGGCAAAGACAAAGTTAAAAAGCAGATGATCTTTCAATAAACGGTTTTACATGTGAAATGTGGTGTAAACCTTTACTCTTTCGGATTCTGTAAGGTCCATTGTAAACTAGAAAGAATTTGTGACTCAAGTGTTTCTTCTTATGTGACAATGAATGAGCTTTAATGAGAACTTTCTGACCAATATATAATTTCTTTGCATTTTCTTTACTGTGTAGTTTTCTCCTTTTGTCTGCTGCAGATTTTATATTTTTAATAGCCAAATCAATTATGTCTTTGTGTCGAAGTTTACGTGTATTCGGGAAAGGTACAAGCTCTCTTATTCTGTTCGGTGGTTCTTCATTCTTCAGTACAAGAGTAGGTGGTAAAGCAGTGGAGTCATGAGGCATTTTATTCAGCACGTTTTGAGATAAGTGTAAATATCTGTCCCAATGCTGATGCTTTCTGTGACAATAAAGTCTGCAAAGCTTATTGATTTGTTTCATAATCCGTTCGGAGGGGTTGCAATGTGGTGAGTACAATGAAATAAAAACAGGTTTGATTTTATGATTCCGAAGCATGCGTGACCAAACAGCAGATCTGAATTGCGGTCCGTTATCTGAAATGACTTTAGCAACGTGGCCAACTTCACGTAAGAAATTTTTAACAAAGGCGTTAGATACTGACCGTCCAGTGGCTTTACGTAACGGAATGAAAGAAACAAATTTTGAAGTAAGTTCAACAGCGACTAGAACGTACGAAAATCCATTCGATGTTCTGACAAGGGGTCCCAAGAGATCAACAGCAGCAAATTCTTTTAATTTAGAAGGAATGATAGGAAACAACGGAGCACGATGTGAGGTAGTAGATGGTTTCGCCTTTTGACAAAGTTTACAAATAGACAAGACTCTTCGAATTCTCTTTTCCATATTGTCAAAATAACAAGTCGTCCGAAGAATATGATAACATTTTCGTGGGCCAAAGTGTACATAGCTGAAATGAATGTACCAAATGAGCTTATTAACAAAATCTTCAGGAATGCAAAGTACCCATAGCTTGTCATCAACAGTGCAGCGTTTGAACACTATGTTGTTTCTAACCAGATAATGCTGCCAAATCTTTGTGTGTGTCTTTTCATGCCATTTACTTTTGAGGTCTTTCCAAATCGGATCTTTATGTTGTTCATGAGCAATGTCCTTTAAAGATGTGGTGATGAAATTTTCAAAGGCGACTTTCTGAATGTAAAGAATACTGAAATTTTTCTCGAGGTTGCCTTCTGTGTTACTTTTCTCAAGCCCAGCCGCTGCGCGTGACAGTGCGTCCGCAACAATGTTCTCCTTGCCGGGAATGTTGACTATTGTGAAGTGGAATTCTTGCAGAAACAATGCCCAACGTTTTAACCTGTCATGATTTAATTTTGAAGACATAAGAAATTGTAATGCACGATGATCACTGTATACTTTTACGTGCTTACCAGAAAGAAAGAAACGGAATTTGTTAAATGCCCAAACGATAGCTAAAGCTTCTAATTCTGTAACGGAATAATTTTTTTCAGATTTTGTTAGCACTCGGCTAGCAAAAGCAATGGTTTTCTGAACAGTAGTGTCATTTTCTGTGGCTTCTTGAAGTAAATGGGCACCAAGACCGACTTTAGAAGAATCCGTGCTAAGGCAGAAATCTTGTGACAGATCTGGATGAGCTAGTATTGGCGCGTTAAGTAGCGATTTTTTCAAAGAATTGAATTCCAACTATGCTTGTTCGTCCCAGTTCCAAATAGTATTTTTTCCAGTGAGAGATCAAAGTTTTGGTGTAACTAGAGTTTGCATATTCAGAAAACGACGGTAAAAATTTACGAGACCTAGAAAACTGCGGACTTGTTTTATTGTGGATGGAGCTGGAATGGCTCTGATTGCTTCTAACTTTTCAGGATCCGGCTGAATGCCTTCAGAAGATATAATATGTCCCAAAAAGTTCACCTTCGTCCTACCGAATTCAGACTTTTCCAAGTTAACTGTAATTCCAGATTCTGCAGAAATATGTAACACGCTGTTGAGGATGCGATTGTGTTGTTTCCATGAGGCTTCTGCTATCAGAATATCGTCCACATATAAGGTGATGTGACGTCTTAAGAACTCAGGTAATATGGAATTTAGCCCGCGAATGAATGCTGCCGAAGAAATGTTCAAACCAAAAGGAAGTTTCCGAAACTGATAACAAACGCCGAAACAAAGAAAAGCTGTGAATTTTCTACATTCTGGATGAAGTTAGATCTGATAAAAGCTGGATCTGAGATCAATGGAAGACAACACTTTTACACCATTAAAATTTTGAAGAAGTTCTTCCAACGTTTGCGGCCTGTCTGTTTCAGGAGTGATGATAGTATTGATTTGTCTCGAATCTAAGACAAGCCTGATCGATCCATTTTTCTTCTCAACAACATGTAATGGATTGTTGTATGAGCTTACTGCAGGCTCAATAATGCCCTCGTCAAGCATAGATTGTACTTCTGTTCTAACACGGTCCCTATAATGCGCCGGAATTACGTATGGTCTAACACAAAATTTAGTATGCTCACGAACACGAAATTGGTATTGAAATCCCTTGATTGTTCCTGTTTTGTGAGTAAAAACTGTGGAATGTGCTTGTAAAATCTCAAAAAGGCCTTGCCTGTCAGTGTCATTACAATTCTCAATTGTCTGAATTTTACAAAATTGTTAAGGCTTTCGTGGCCACTTGTTGACAAACTGCCTATTGGCTTCTGTCTCGGGTTCTTCGGCCGACGTTCATCTAATGATTTTTGTGACGTTTCGCCAGCACAAGTGGCTGGCATTGTCAAAGCTTCACCCTCCATTCCCGGTGGTGAACTGGAGGCGAGCTCGCGGCCGCAGACTATGTGTACCTGGCGCGCCAACGTCCGAGGGCTTCTCCGCGGTCATTTCCGGTGCGGTTCTCCTCTTGCTACCTGCGACAGTGTTCGCTGCAGTACGGGAAGCCAGGATCCGTTTACCTTAAGGCTTTCCTCTTTCTTGTTGAAACTGTTCGCGTGTTTTTGGATTTCTACAGCTTCTCTGAACAAGCGCGTGTGATAGTGCTTCTCTACAGCCAGAATTTCCGTGTCGGCGAATTTTATTACGTGGTCGGTCTCATTCAGTGCTCGCTGTGTCCCAGGTTTTCGCCTTCCCTTGTGACCAGCACATCTAGAAATGGCAGTTTCTTGTCCTTTTCTACTTCCATGGTAAATGTTATGTTGGCATGGAGGCATGGAGGCTTAAACAGCCTCCATGCCAACATAACATTTACCATGGAAGTAGAAAAGGACAAGAAACTGCCATTTCTAGATGTGCTGGTCACAAGGGAAGGCGAAAACCTGGGACACAGCGAGTATCGGAAACCGACACACACGGACCGATACCTGCACAAACTGTCAAACCACCACCCGAGCCAGAAAAGAGGCATGATTAGTACGCTCGTAACGAGATCAGAACGAATATGTGAGCCTCAAAACCTCAAACGAGAAATGCAACACCTGGAAACTGTTCTGCGGAGCAATGGGTACTCCACAAATTACATTAGAAGTGTAACAGAGCCAAACACTCGGCGAAGTAAGGAACCAGAAAAAGAAATGTCGGGTACGGCCTTTCTGCCATACATTCCCAGAGTGACGGACAGAATCGGCCGCATATTGCGCAAACACGGCGTAAAGACGATTTTCAAACCGACAAGGAAGATCAAAGAGTGTCTTAGATCGGCGAAGGAGAAAAGAGACCCACTTGCAATGTCGGGAATATACCGTATACCATGCACATGCGGAAAAGTTTATGTCGGAATGACTGGACGATCAATCAACACCAGGATCAAAGAGCATAAGCGACATTGCAGGTTGGGGCAGGTGGAGAAATCGGCCGTGGCAGAGCACGCACTGAATGAGACCGACCACGTAATAAAATTCGCCGACACGGAAATTCTGGCTGTAGAGAAGCACTATCACACGCGCTTGTTCAGAGAAGCTGTAGAAATCCAAAAACACGCGAACAGTTTCAACAAGAAAGAGGAAAGCCTTAAGGTAAACGGATCCTGGCTTCCCGTACTGCAGCGAACACTGTCGCAGGTAGCAAGAGGAGAACCGCACCGGAAATGACCGCGGAGAAGCCCTCGGACGTTGGCGCGCCAGGTACACATAGTCTGCGGCCGCGAGCTCGCCTCCAGTTCACCACCGGGAATGGAGGGTGAAGCTTTGACAATGCCAGCCACTTGTGCTGGCGAAACGTCACAAAAATCATTAGATGAACGTCGGCCGAAGAACCCGAGACAGAAGCCAATAGGCCATTTGTCGGAATTTTATTCTGAATTAACTCATTACTATCAAATGCGCCGTCGATATCATCCCTGTCAATACTTGCAGAGTGATTGTTAGTGTCAAGTTCCGTCGAAAATTCCGAACTGTTGTCTAACAGGAGGTAAAGCAGATTAATTTCTTCGTCATGGTTTGAGAGCCAATCTACAAATTTCAAAGCTATTGACTTACCTTCTTTCTCTAAACTTATTTCAGCATCGTGAAAGTTTAAGATTGCTTTGTATTCATTCAGAAAGTCTACTCCCAATATAATTTCCGTCGACAATGATAGAACAATAAGGAAGTTCATAGAGAAGCTGTGGCTTTCACAAAAGAATTCTAAGTTGGTTTGTTGGCGTACATCTACACTTTTTCCAACGATTGCACCTTGTAATTTAATCTTACGTAACTGATGTGTGGGGCAATCGTTCGATTTGTTGCATTTGCTAAAGGCTGTTTCACTAATAACTGAAATCGGACTGCCAGAGTCAAGTACTGCCGTAAATTTTACGTCATTTACTGTAATGTGTATCACAGGATATCCAATGTTGTTATGTTTTACGTCGTGTTCCTGGAGTAAGATGTCCCTAATGTCTTCCATTTTTACGTAATTACTAGCTACGGCAGCTGCGTCGTCAGTTTCAGAAGTACGTTTTGTGGCTGCCAGCGGTATGAGTCATTGCCTATTGTCTCTTTGTCGTCGCGCGTCGTTATTGGGATTTGGAGACCTAACTTCTACAAATTCACCTTGTCGAGAGGGCCCCGCCCTGTTTGAATCCCGCCAGTTCTGATGCAATTCAGGTCTGTCGTTACGATCATATCGTCTGTCGTCATGTCAGTAGATTCCATAGTTTCTTTCTTGTCGGTCACGTCGACGATAATTTCTCCCTGAATCGTAACTGCGCGCTGCACCGTTGCGTTTAAAGTTATTCTGTCTCCCTTGATAATAATTATTTTGGTTCCCATATTGTCTCTTTCTCTGATTGTCTCTGTGATAGTCATTACCACGGAGAGGAGATCTTTCCCTGTAATTATTACTACTCTGCCAACGGTTGTCATACGGGTGGTGTCTGTTTTGGTCACGATTTGTGTTGTGAGAATAGCCTTGTCGTGTCCAGTTATTATTTCTTTCATCGCGGAATTGTGACGGATGTGACCAGTAATTGTTGTGTTCCTGTTTTCGCATTCCGCGATTGTCAGTGTCAATTTCCAATTCTTGTAATAGTCCCTGAAAAGCTTCAATGTCACCTTTGCAACGTCCTGCCAAAATAATATGTCGTAAATGTTCAGGTAGTCTGATTAAGCAAATTCGGATGAGTTCTGAGGGGCTGTATGGGTTTGACAGGTACTGATTCTTGTGCAACATGTCTTCAAAATATTTCACAAGACTGGAAAATTCAGATTGTTCGAAATGTTTCATCATTATGATACTATGTTTTACTCGGTCTTGTGTAGAATGAGACCAATATGCTGAGAGGAAGGCATGATAAAATTCTCCTTCACTGTGGCAATCGTGAATGACCGATCGCATTCTTGCAGCTGGTTCATTCTCTAAATAGCCACACATAAATTCTAATCTGTGCTCTAATGACCAGTTGGGAGGAAAACAATGAGAGAATTGATGGAGCCACGCTTGTGGATGAATGTCGTTGCCAGAATTCTTAAATGTTTTGAATTTACGTGTAGTCATGAACAGCTTATAGTCAAAATCATCGTGTCGGCGAGTAGCATATCGGTCATTGTTACGTCGTGTCGGCGGTTCCATCTCTAAATTCGGTGCACCTTGCCAATTTCTTTCATAATTTCCGAAATGCCCTGTGTTATTATTTTGTGGCATTTCCATATTTCTAAGTCCCTCTTCCCGTGTTGGAGTGCGAGTGTCCTCTGAAATATGTAATTTTTGTAGTACTTGTGCAAACTGATCTTGTACTTCCCGGATTTCTCTTTTGTGTTGCGTATTAATTTGATTCTGATTTTGTTTGAATTTCTAAGTTTGTTCATACTCAGTAGTTAAATCTTCGCGTGTTTGTTCAAGTGTGGTGTCTAACTTTTGAAGCTTTTGCTGTGTTTGTCTCTGATTTTGTTCCATTGTGTCTAACTGTTGCAGTGTTTGTCTCTGGTGTTGTTCCATTGTGTCTAACTTTTGAAGATTTTGATCCATTGTGTCTAACTGTTGCTATGTTTGTTTCTGGTGTTGTTCCATTGTGTCTAACTTTTGAAGATTTTGTTCCATTGTGTCTAACTTTTCTACATCTACATCTACATCTATACTCCGCGAGCCACCTTACGGTGTGTGGCGGAGGGTACTTATTGTACCACTATCTGATCCCCCCTTCCCTGTTCCATTCACGAATTGTGCGTGGGAAGAACGACTGCTTGTAAGTCTCCGTATTTGCTCTAATTTCTCGGATCTTTTCGTTGTGATCATTACGCGAGATATATGTGGGCGGTAGTAATATGTTGCCCATCTCTTCCCGGAATGTGCTCTCTCGTAATTTCGATAATAAACCTCTCCGTATTGCGTAACGCCTTTCTTGAAGTGTCCGCCACTGGAGCTTGTTCAGCATCTCCGTAACGCTCTCGCGCTGACTAAATGTCCCCATGACGAATCGCGCTGCTTTTCGCTGGATCATGTCTATCTCTTCTATTAATCCAACCTGGTAAGGGTCCCATACTGATGAGCAATACTCAAGAATCGGACGAACAAGCGTTTTGTAAGCTACTTCTTTCGTCGATGAGTCACATTTTCTTAGAATTCTTCCTATGAATCTCAACCTGGCGCCTGCTTTTCCCACTATTTGTTTTATGTGATCATTCCACTTCAGATCGCTCCGGATAGTAACTCCTAAGTATTTTACGGTCGTTACCGCTTCCAATGATTTACCACCTATGGCATAATCGTACTGGAATGGATTTCTGCCCCTATGTATGCGCATTATATTACATTTATCTACGTTTAGGGAAAGCTGCCAGCTGTCGCACCATTCATTAATCCTCTGCAGGTCTTCCTGGAGTACGTACGAGTCTTCTGATGTTGCTACTTTCTTGTAGACAACCGTGTCATCTGCAAATAGCCTCACGGAGCTACCGATGTTGTCAACTAAGTCATTTATGTATATTGTAAACAATAAAGGTCCTATCACGCTTCCTTGCGGTACTCCCGAAATTACCTCTACATCTGCAGATTTTGAACCGTTAAGAATGACATGTTGTGTTCTTTCTTCTAGGAAATCCTGAATCCAATCACAAACCTGGTCCGATATTCCGTAAGCACGTATTTTTTTCACTAAACGTAAGTGCGGAACCGTATCAAATGCCTTCCTGAAGTCCAGGAATACGGCATCAATCTGCTCGCCAGTGTCTACGGCACTGTGAATTTCTTGGGCAAATAGGGCGAGCTGGGTTTCACATGATCTCTGTTTGCGGAATCCATGTTGGTTATGATGAAGGAGATTTGTATTATCTAAGAACGTCATAATACGAGAACACAAAACATGTTCCATTATTCTACAACAGATTGACGTAAGTGAAATAGGCCTATAATTATTCGCATCTGATTTATGACCCTTCTTGAAAATGGGAACGACCTGTGCTTTCTTCCAGTCGCTAGGTACTTTACGTTCTTCCAGAGATCTACGATAAATTGCTGATAGAAAGGGGGCAAGTTCTTTAGCATAATCACTGTAGAATCTTAAGGGTATCTCGTCTGGTCCGGATGCTTTTCCGCTACTAAGTGATAGCAGTTGTTTTTCAATTCCGATATCGTTTATTTCAATATTTTCCATTTTGGCGTCCGTGCGACGGCTGAAGTCAGGGACCGTGTTACGATTTTCCGCAGTGAAACAGTTTCGGAACACTGAATTCAGTATTTCTGCCTTTCTTCGGTCGTCCTCTGTTTCGGTGCCATCGTGGTCAACGAGTGACTGAATAGGGGATTTAGATCCGCTTACCGATTTTACATATGACCAAAACTTTTTAGGGTTCTTGTTTAGATTGTTTGCCAATGTTTTATGTTCGAATTCGTTGAATGCTTCTCTCATTGCTCTCTTTACGCTCTTTTTCGCTTCGTTCAGCTTTTCCTTATCAGCTATGATTCGACTACTCTTAAACCTATGGTGAAGCTTTCTTTGTTTCCGTAGTACCTTTCGTACATGATTGTTATACCACGGTGGATCTTTCCCCTCGCTTTGGACCTTAGTCGGTACGAACTTATCTAAGGCGTACTGGACGATGTTTCTGAATTTTTTCCATTTTTGTTCCACATCCTCTTCCTCAGAAATGAACGTTTGATGGTGGTCACTCAGATATTCTGCGATTTGTGCCCTATCACTCTTGTTAAGCAAATAGATTTTCCTTCCTTTCTTGGCATTTCTTATTACACTTGTAGTCATTGATGCAACCACTGACTTATGATCACTGATACCCTCTTCTACATTCACGGAGTCGAAAAGTTCCGGTCTATTTGTTGCTATGAGGTCTAAAACGTTAGCTTCACGAGTTGGTTCTCTAACTATCTGCTCGAAGTAATTCTCGGACAAGGCAGTCAGGATAATGTCACAAGAGTCTCTGTCCCTGGCTCCAGTTCTGATTGTGTGACTATCCCATTCTATACCTGGTAGATTGAAGTCTCCCCCTATTACAATAGTATGATCACGAAACTTCTTCACGACGTTCTGCAGGTTCTCTCTGAGGCGCTCAACTACTACGGTTGCTGATGCAGGTGGCCTATAGAAGCATCCGACTATCATATCTGACCCACCTTTGATACTTAACTTAACCCAGATTATTTCACATTCGCATTCGCTAATAACTTCACTGGATATTATTGAATTCTTTACTGCTATAAATACTCCTCCACCATTGGCGTTTATCCTATCCTTGCGGTATATATTCCATTCTGTGTCTAGGATTTCGTTACTGTTCACTTCCGGTTTTAACCAACTTTCCGTTCCTAATACTATATGCGCACTATTTCCTTCAATAAGAGATACTAATTCAGGAACCTTGCCCTGGATACTCCTGCAGTTTACCAATATTACGTTAACTTTTCCTGTTTTTGGTCTCTGAGGACGGACGTTCTTTATCAACGATGATAATGTTCTCTCTGGTAAGCCGTCAGGTATTTTATCGTTTCGCCCAAGGGGGGGTCCCTCTAACCTAAAAAACCCCCGTGTGCACGCCACACGTACTCTGCTACCCTAGTAGCTGCTTCCGGTGTGTAGTGCACGCCTGACCTGTCTAGGGGGGCCCTACAGTTCTCCACCCAATAACGGAGGTCGATGAATTTGCAACCATTATAGTCGCAGAGTCGTCTGAGCCTCTGGTTTAGACCCTCCACACGGCTCCAAACCAGAGGACCGCGATCGACTCTGGGCACTATGCTGCAGATATTAAGCTCAGCTTGCACTCCGCGTGCGATGCTGGTTGTCTTCACCAAATCAGCCAGCCGCCGGAAGGAACCAAGGATGGCCTCAGAACCCAAGCGGCAGGCGTCATTCGTTCCGACATGTGCTACTATCTGCAGCCGGTCACACCCAGTGCGTTCAATAGCTGCCGGAAGGGCCTCCTCCACATTACGGACGAGACCCCCCGGCAAGCACACCGAGTGCACACTGGCATTCTTCCCCGACCTACCCGCTATTTTCCTGAGGGGCTCCATAACCCGCCTAACGTTGGAGCTCCCTATAACTAATAGGCCCGCCCTCTGTGACTGTCGGGACCTTGCCGGAGAATCGGCCACTGGCCCAACAGGCGAGGCATCCTGTGGTGGCTCGGAAACGATGTCATCACCACTAGGAAGCACCCCGTACCTGTTGGAAAGGGGTAAGGCAGCCGCCACGCGGCCAGATCCCACCTTCGCCTTTCGGCCAGGCACGCGCGAGCCCACCACTGTCCGCCATTCACCCTGGAGTGATGGCTGACCGGTAAGATGCTCACTGCCGGAAGACGCAGCGACATCAGGGGTTCCATGTGATTCCAAGGCCACCGAAGTAGGCATAGGTCTCACCACAGTTGCCCCAACGCCACTACGAGCCGACGCCTGCGCCTCGAGCTCGATGAGCCTAACAGACAAAGCCTCCACCTGTCCCCGAAGAGTGGCCAATTCTCCTTGCGTCCGCTCACAACAACCACAGTCCCTACACATGACTATGTTTACCCTACTCTATACGGTGACAAATTCCCAAGATAATCTTCTGATGAGCTACTCTGATAATCAAGAAACACTCACTGAAATACGAGACGCGAAAACTACGCTAGGTTTTCCCAGAAAAACTATTTAAAAGCTAAGCGCAGCAAATAAGTACAAAAACACTGTTATTGAAATAAAAGGTTCTACCTAGTAAGCACTCGAACACGCAAGAAATTACAAAAATAAACTAGTAATTACACAGATAACTGAAAATAAGTCGCTGCTGTTTGTAAAATATGTAAGAAGCAAACGGTGTACTCGCCTTAGTAGTAGCAGGAGCTAGCGATGCGCTCTCGCTGACGGTCTAACTGACACTTTTGACACTTTTGACACTTTTGAAGCTTTTGTCCCATTTGTTGCATTAATTGTAATAACAATGCACTGGTGTCTGAAACATGTTCCTCAGTGCTATTCGGCAATGCATTTGAACCGGCAATATTCGCATTTTGAAAAGCAGGAAATGTGTCTTGACTTATTTGAGAAAACGGCGAGGACGCAAAACCTGAATCTACAGTATTTGCAGGATTGTGTCCTGTCATTTCGGATTCCTGAGGCAAGTTGTTGCCGACCGATCGATCGATAATGCTTCCCTGTACACTAATTGTTTCACTGCCTACACCATTATTTGCAACCTGCTCCATTTACCTATGCACAATTACCAAATTACTACTTTGAACATTAGTTAATTCATTATACGGTGGCGCTAACACACTGCTTTCGTATTCACTGTCATTTCTCAATTTACTTTGGAGCCTAGTATTACGTTTTTCACACGCCATTATTGTCACAATATTTCACACGACAACACAGAAAAGCACAATATGATGAGCAAAATAAGAAAACACATTAACATAGCATTGAAAATAATATCTCGTTAATTGCAAGCGCAGCTGCGAAATACTTGGTGCAAATCTACACACATGCCACAACTGTTTTACTGCACAAGAATGAAAAACTACAACTACAAAGGAAATTCTCTCTACAATTATGCCATATGAAACGCCCCCTTAGAAAAATTATTGAATTACTGTGCTGATAAATCTCTTACTTTATTTGATTTTCAAACAGCTGAGCAAAACTGAACGTACTCAGACATTTCACTCTTTACTTATTCTGATCAACACTAAACTGACACACAATATTTTTAGCGCAACGCAATCTGACTTTCAAAAATCCCTACAAAATAAAGGCCCTGGCTAACATTAACCTATACCTTTCACAAATCACTTACCTCACAAAAATCTTCGTTACTCGAACTACTGCAATACAGCGAGCGCCACTACTGCCAGCTAAATAAAAGATTCAAACTACTGAAGGCACTAACTACTGATAGGCATAGGTAGCAAATGAAAGATTTTGATAGAGAACAAACAATGTATTTACCTTAATAGTGTTCAAAAGTCATAATATGTATAGCAGTTCTTGATATCCAGCCTTACAAATTTCAAAACTCCGCCATTTCTCTCACCACATCCACCACTGCTGGCGGCTCACCTCCAATTGCGCAACGCTACGCGCTGTTAACAACCAGCTGCCCAACACCACAATGGCGAGTATTACAACAATGCCAACCAGCCACTGACTGCACACAGCACAGCCAGTGATTTTCATACAGAGCGCTACGTGGCGTTACCAATAAGAAAACAAACAGCCTACTTACAGTATTATGTCGAGTACAATGACTTCTGGAGACTAGAAATCAACTCTGTAGGAATCAGCATGTGTTTCGAAAAAGACGGTCGTGTGAAACCCAACTCGCGCTATTCGTCCACGTGACTCAGAGGGCCATAGACGCGGGTTCACAGATAGATGCCGTGTTTCTTGACTTCCGCAAGGCGTTCGATACAGTTCCCCACAGTCGTTTAATGAACAAAGTAAGAGCATATGGACTATCAGACCAATTGTGTGATTGGATTGAGGAGTTCCTAGATTACAGAACGCAGCATGTCATTCTCAATGGAGAGAAGTCTTCCGAAGTAAGAGTGATTTCAGGTGTGCCGCAGGGGAGTGTCATAGGACCATTGCTATTCACAATATACATAAATGACCTGATGGATGACATCGGAAGTTCACTGAGGCTTTTTGCCGATGATGCTGTGTTGTATCGAGAGGTTTCAGCAATGGAAAATTGTACTGAAATGCAGGAGGATATGCAGCGAATTGACGCATGGTGCAGGGAATGGCAATTGAATCTCAATGTAGACAAGTGTAATGTGCTGAGAATACATAGAAAGATAGATCCCTTATCATTTAGCTACAAAATAGCAGGTCAGCAACTGGAAGCAGTTAATTGCATAAATTATCTTTGAGTACGCATTAGGAGTGATTTAAAATGGAATGATCATATAAAGTTGATCGTCGGTAAAGCCGATGCCAGACTGAGATTCATTGGAAGAATCCTAAGGAAATGCAATCCGAAAACAAAGGAAGTAGGTTAGAGTACGCTTGTTCGCCCACTGCTTGAATACTTCTTAGCAGTGTGGGATCCGTACCAGATAGGGTTGATAGAAGAGATAGAGAAGATCCAATGGAGAGCAGCGCGCTTCGTTACAGGATCATTTAGTAATCGCGAAAGCGTTACGTAGATGATAGATAAACTCTAGTGGAAGACTCTGCAGGAGAGACGCTCAGTAGCTCGGTACGGGCTTTTGTTGAAGTTTCGAGAACATACCTTCACCAAATAGTCAAGCAGTGTATTGCTCCCTCCTACGTATATCTCGCGAAGAGACCATGAGGATAAAATCAGAGAGATTAGAGCGCACACAGAAGCATACCGACAATCCTTCTTTCCACTAACAATACGAGACTGGAATAGAAGGGAGAACCGATAGAGGTACTCAGGGTACCCTCCGCTTAACACCGTCAGGTGGCTTGCGGAGTATGGATGTAGATGTAGATGTAGATACAGCAGAGTGCACCACATATTGCAAGCTGATGAAATAATGAAAAGTTCAATTATCTCTGTTTAGACTACAATCTGCGGAAGCAGTAATCTATGGTTCTACCAGTATATAACAGCGTAACAATACTGAATTAGTAACAGGTAGAGTTGCGCTCTACCGATACTACGGTTCGGTGGTTTTGGTACACTACATATATGAGGTAACAGATGGTAGGATTACAGGTAGTATTAGTAGCACTGGTAGGGAATGAATCATAAATGAATGTGCAAGACAGAAACTGGAAACCGACACAGAATTAGAATCGCGCACATTGAGTGTTAGTCCAATGTCCATTTTATATCCTTACACAATACAAATTGTATTTTTATGTAACCAAAGCAATTGCTTTTGTCACAATAACATTTTATATATAATTATTGCTGTTTTTTTCTTAATCAATAGAACGTTCTTCATGATGATCAAAGGCAAAATTTCCTGTTATTATGAAAGTTGTTTATGAATAACAGAAACAAGTTCGACCAAGTATTGAAGTGATGTTTGACATACTTTTTTTTTAGGTTTGTTTTTACATTTTTGTCGAGGAAATTGAGTTTCTTGCGCTGTATGAGAAATTTGTATTGTTTTCTTTATATCTTACTGCAACATTGCTTTGTTGCATGTCAAAAATTAACAGTTTTCGAGTAAAACCTGTATTAATATTTAAAATTTCGGTTTTGCTGTTTATTTTTAAGTAACAGACCGGGGGATAACTATGTAGGAGAACAATATTTCATAGGTTAATCGGCCCTTTATATATCCTTACTCAGTTTCTAGACGCTTCTCCTCTTACAGTTTTTAGAGGAATGTATTAAGATACTGACCGCATACGTAAAGAAAACAATTGTAATGAGGTGAGGCCAGATTGGCATGCGACACACCTAACGTACGGGTAACTGTGGTACTAAATTAAATGACGAAAGCTACCAGGAAAACGACTGTAACCTGTGCTTACTTTTTTCAATTCTAACTATTCATTTAAAAGAAGGCCGTCGCTGTTCATCGATGACCCGAAAATCCTTAATTCCTCTAAAATATGTAATCGCCATCCTTTCTTTTCTTCGTGCAAGATCTCAATTTCTTCGGTTCTTTTTGCATTATGAATAGGCTTGCCATATCTAGCTGGGGCCTCGCCGGGACACTTGGAATACGGTGCTGTTAGTTCTGCAGCAGCAACGAGCAATTTTCCTGATACCTTCTTTAGTCGTGAATGTAGAAATAGGCTTTGTTATCGATGCCACCGCGAATCTATTAGTATGATTCTTCGTAGAAATGTTATGCCTCACATCTGTCTTATCGCCATGAGTTACTGAGGAGAAACAGTTACAAATCTCGCACGATCCTTTCTTATCGGTACGCCCTTGCTTGGCAAGAGACCACTCTTCTGTGTAATCAACCGAAAAGTGACACTTCCTCTTTCCATCCCTAAGCATTTTCGTAAGCTATGATAAGTTTATTAGCCGGTAAACAGTCGACAGTAACACTTTAGTCATCGAAGTACGCGTCACTAAAAACTTCATGCCCTATATATCGGCAGTAAACACTTCAGATTGCTTTCTTACGATAAAGCTTACAACATAGTTTCAGAAATGTAGCTTAATTCGAATTTTATGTGCAAAGAAGTGAGTTTTCTTACGCGCGCTACTGCTGTGTTTAAGACTTCAAATTTTGTAAGAAGATAGACAAATACATGTCACTGCTAATTGTCGTGTTTTTGTTTTTTGTGAATGGTTTATCCGTTGCCACCTTATAAACAACATAGATAGACAAATACACGTCATTGATGACTGTCCTGTTTTTGTGAGTGGTTTAAGTGTTGCCACCTTACAACGAACATGGTTGAAAGGCAATAAAAAAGCCTATAGCGTGTCGTCGTCTTGCGAGTCAACAAGCCAAGCTATCGCGGCATAATTTCAAAATTCTAATAGAGTGAAAATTGGGAATCAGAATGGAAAATTCTGCTTTTGTAGCAGAAAAAAGCAAATACGTTCTGGGCAGGGTTGGCGATGTAAAAGAATGGAACAAGCTTTTAGCCTTATTTGGCAGCTTCAAAGACATTTAAATCAAAACGTCTAGACATATTAGCGCTATTTTACGAGTTAATCCTACTGTCGCAACGTAGTGACCTGTTTTAGGATGTGTATGGTAGGGGTGTAAAAGCAAATAGGTACAAATATATGTGCCTCTAGAGAGTAGACTACATCTGCAATACGAACTCTCGGAGGGTTGGGGTGCATCTGTAACAGGAAGTATCCCAGAGGGAGGATGCATGCATCCTAAACTGTAATTACACGCTATGTTTTATTGCACGACGTGACAAATGCTATGTTGGATGACATGTTATACTACATAACATCATGTTACTTTACTCGGCACGACGCATTGTATTACATAAGTACTAATACTCACAAGTAAACAATCGCGAATAACTCAAGGTGTTTTGATTTGAGTATCTTTGCAGCTAGGAGACAAGTCGAGGAGCTGTTTCCCTTCCTGCACAGTCCTAACTCTGTCCAGGACATATTCACCTTTCCTTATGCTACTATGGGAGAAATTCTCATTCTGGTAACAAGTAATTAATAAAGTTTATTAACTCTGATGATACAAAACTTTGCCGGCCGTTGTGGCCGAGCGGTTCTAGGCGCTTCAGTCTGGAACCGCGATGCTGCTAAAGTCACAGGTTCGAATCCTGCCTCAGGCATGGATGTGTGTGCCGTCCTTAGGTTAGTTAGGTTTCAGTAGTTCTAGGGGACTGATAACCTGAAGTCCCATAGTGCTCAGAGTCATTTGAACCATTTGATACAAAACTTTGCTTAACTTTTATAAAAGCTTGATGCGTGGCAGTTGGTATCCTATACCTAATACAATGAAATATGAAAAGTTTGCAGTCACTTGGGTGTTTATGATATTGTCTCTGTGACTGAAAGTACTATGCAGATACCCATGGTGGACTGTATCTATTGCTCCGTAAGTAGCGAGTGCTAAGTAGGGTTGGGAAAAACCGACAGGTTAAAGCAGATACCTTTATTTATTTGTGAATAACCGGTATTTCTTTGGTCTCGGTTACAACATTAATTACCATTTTTTACTACCAACTCTGTAAAAATACGGCATGTCACTTTGCTGCAGCAGCAGTGATACTGTAAGTAGGCTATTTAGGTTTTCTTATTGGTAACGCCACGTAGCGCTCGGTATGAAAATCACTGGCTGTGCTGTGTGCAATCTGTGGCCAGTTTGCATTGTTGTCTGCCATTGTAGTGTTGAGATGTTGGCTGTTAAGAGGGCGTAGCGTTGCGCAGTTGGAGGTGAGCCGCCAGCAGTGGTGGATGTGGGGAAGTGAGATGGCGGATTTTTGAGAGCGGATGATCTGGACGTGGGTCCATCAGAAGCAGTACATTTGTAAGAATGGATGTCATGAACTGCTATATATATTACGACTTTTGAACACTATTAAGGTAAATACATTGTTTGTTCTTTATCAAAATCTTTCATTTACTAACTATGCCTATCAGTAGTTAGTGCTTTCAGTGCTTACTAGGAAGAGTAAAGGTTTACACGACATTTCACATGTAAAACCGTTTATTGAAAGATGATCTGCTTTTTAGCTTTGTCTTTGCCATAAAACTTTTCACTTCACATTTCTAGTATGCTTTGTCAGACTTAAGAAACTGTTACCATGCAACAATGTTGGAAGTTAAATATCCAGTCATGAACCAAGAGAACTTATTTAAACAGAAATTACGAATGCATTGTTATAGTGAACACGCGACACAGTGTTCTTATTTGTACATTCTTGCTTGTTAGTTGCACGATTACGTAACGACTATCAGGCTTACATATTAAGAACATATACTGCTAATGAGATTTTAACGCAACATTTGGGTTTACTTAAAAAGATACTCTTTATTTGAAGTACATTCAGTGAGATTAAAGATGACTTAGCATTTGGTTTCTTTGATAGTTACACGATTATATCACGATGCTACTAATATGAGACACAATTTACATTGTTGCTTTTGCGGTGTATCTGTTTTATATCTACACAGTTTTTTTGTATTATTCTGGAAAGTAAAACATGTTTTAGTAGTAACTTTTGTGGTAGAGCTACAATGAGACCGCCTTTTCCGTAGCACAACAATACGTTACAGTACAGAATTTTCTTCATCACGGCAATAAGCGTAATAACTACGATATCTATACGCAAAGCATTTCACATTTGTTTATTATGAGGTAAGTACATTGACTTCCGCAGAAATTTGCTTACAGAGGACGATAACTACGACACTTCCACAGAATTATCTTACAGCAAGACGTACATTTAGCGCTACAAGACACGCATTTTAGTGATTAATTTTGTGCTTAAACCATTTTTTTTAAAGATTTTTAAATTACAAAGAAAGTTTTCCGTGATACATTTCATTCCATTGCCGTAATATGTAACACCTGAGGGTATATTTACATTAATCCTCAGGGGGGGGGGGGGTACACGCTTACTTTGTGTACCATGTGTTTGGCAAGCACAAGCAGCCCTAGCTAATATGGTATTTGCTTATACAACTTTACACATCGGTACCATATTTCTCTAACACATAAGTTACACAGCTATCTGATCATTTAACTGAGAGAGACAAACATTTTTTTTTTTTTTTTTTTGCTACATCAGTGACAGATGTTTACGCAATTACAATGTTAGATAACTTCACACTTACGAAATTGTATATTGTCTGTACTTTGTGAACGATTCATTTTTTTTTGGAAGCATTGTGATACTATGAGAGCTTTGAATGACGTATTTGGTAAGGGATCATGATTTTTGAAGTACGTTTGAGGTAGATGACTTTATTTAAGGTCTTGAAATTATTGAAAGGAGCTGCGACGATTCTGAGATGTGATTGATCTGTTATGATGTTATTATTACGATGACGATGTGTACTATGCTGTTGACGTATGTTTATGATGAATAAGCTGAGAATCGTACTTTAAGAGTTATGAAATGGGTGTAAATGCGTGAATGTATCACAATGCAGGCGAAAACTTCTTGCACACTGTTGTATTCGTAGGATTTTGTTTCTACACATTTGCAACGCAAATTCTCGACCTGTGAACGTTCTTATATGAGACTGTCACTGTAGTGCAAACTGGTGTCGTAAATATTTCGGTAAGAAAGTTAAGTGACCTTCACGTAATGCGTCGTGGGCACCCAGCTATGTGACAATCGCCTGGAAAAAAGCCATTAGTGTGTGCCTTTCAGAGGCACAGGTGAAGAAAAAAGGAGGTCATTATCCTCGCTATTGACATTTCTTTGTAGAAAGCATCGCAAATACGACACGCTCAAACTTGAAAACATATGATTATACTGTGGAGCTCTTAATTTATGATATTTACTAAAATGCCTAATGAAATGATGAGAAACATTTTACATCTATTGTCTTTGTAGTTGAGAGTTTGCTCATTTTGTTTAATATCTAGTTTCTAGCTGCACTGCAGTATTGGTTAAAATAAAATTTAATAGATGTACTAATATAGTTATTTCATGCCTACAGATCCAGTAAATAATAATTTTATGGTATACTTCCAAGAAAACGAGGGCACATAAATAGACATTTCCCTTGACAGGAATTGCATAAATAATTTTTTTTACGATTTGATAATTCAGCAAAGGACTGGTTAACAGCATTGCTGGTTCTAAGGACGTTTCAAATTTTTTTTTTTTTTTTTGTGAGTGCACAAGTGGTGGTTCATGAACTTGCTACATAGTACAATACTCTTCGATGGTGATTGTGCACCTGCACAGTCGCAACAGATGGGTGCTGGCCGTCTCTACAAGGACTACAGTGGGTCTGCATCTTTGATGGCCACCAATACCATTATTTCTTCAAGGACTGCAGTGGGTCTGCACCTCTGGTGGCCCACAAATACCGTAATCTCTAACAAGACTACAGTGGTCTGCTCTGTGATGACCTACCTACCAATATTCTTCAAATCTTCGACTGATTCTGCTGTGGGTTTGCTCTGTTGTGGACCATTACCTGTCTGCATGTCAAGAGTCAGCACTGTCTTTCTGTTGGAAGGACAACACTACTTCTTCAAGACTGCATTGAAATCCACTACTTCCATGTGCATTGTCTTTTACTGCTCAGACTTTGAGAAAAAAATTAAACTGCAATTTTACTGTGATGAATGATCAGGACTGTCTTCATGGACTGTGAGAAAATTTTAGTTTTTGACCAACATTGTATCAATAAGTGTGTGCATTTGATTTCTTTGTTATTGTAATTATGAAAATATTTTTCAAATCTGTATTGGCCACTGCCCAAAACAATTGGTAAAATTTTTTGTGGGGCTGTTTAGGTTCTTTCTGAATGTAGCAGCAAAAATAGGGTTAAAGGTGTAAGTAGGATGTTTAGGTTTTTATATTGGTAACGCCACGTAGCACTCTGTATGAAAATCACTGGCTGTGCTGTGTGCAGTCTGTGGCTGGTTTGCATTGTTGTTGGCCATTCTAGTGTTGAGCAGTTGGCGTTAACAGCGCATAGGGTTGCGCAGTTGGAAGAGAGAAATGGCGAATTTTTTAGAGCGAATGATCTGGACTTGGGCCCATCAGAAACAGTACATTTGGAAGAATGGATGTCATGAACTGCTATATATATTATGACTTTTGAACACTTAAGGTAAATACATTGTTTGTTCTCTATCAAAATCATTCATTTGCCTACCAGTAGTTAGTGCCTTCAGTAGTTTGAATCTTTTATTTATCTGGCAGTAGTGGCGCTCCCTGTATTGCAGTAGCTTGAGTAACGAAGATTTTCGTGAGGTAAGTGTTTTGTGAAAGGTATACTTTAATGTTAGTCAGGGCCATTATTTTGTAGGGATTATTGAAAGTCAGATTGCGTTGCGCTAAAAAATATTGTGTGACAGTTTAAGCACAGTCATGTATAATTTTTCTATGGGGACGTTTCAATACAATCTTTTTTTAAGTAAAATATTTTTTTAAAACCAAGGACACTTTATTCGTAGGGTTAATACTGCTTCGAAATATAGGGCTACTATTTAAATTCGGCAAATTGCTCAGCACTACTTTAACAACAACATCTACAGCTGGAAGCTTACTACAAACTCATGACAGAAGAATCGGTACAGCATTGATTGCATAGACAGTAATGTACGTGTTATCGTGCGGTGTGGGCTAGTAGATGGTGTGCATGTACGTGCAACGTGCAAGATAAACCTCGCATCATCTATACTGTTGTTTCTCGCTGACGTCCTCGGACATTAGTTGTACAGCGGAATGGTGCCATCTCTAGTTTGGAAGTATTTGACAGATTGCGGTAGCAATGAAATACAATGTTCAGGGTTGCTTCAAAATTTTATAGACGGGAGAAGTCATAACAAACTTGTAGCATCGTATTAGGAGAAAACATCCACAATGTTTGTGGAAGCTTAGCACTCGCTACTTACGGAGCAATAGATGCAGTCCATAGTCTGCATAGTACTTTCAGTCACAGAGACAATATCATAAACATCCAAGTGACTGCAAACTTTTCATATTTCATTGTATTAGGTATAGGACCCAACTGGCACGCATCAAGCTTCACCTTCGCCATCTCTGCTGGGGACAATATGACCGATTTTTCCCACAGCCTCAATCTCAGATCGATTGTGTTGTTCTTTCAGTCTTTGTCCGAAGTGTTCATTTGTTATTGGAAGTAACAGAAATAAAAAGCATAAAATCAGTTATATTCAAAATTGGTTATTCTGAGCGGTTTGATTGATAGAACTACAACTTTACTGTGATTGGTAGACCTACAACTTCATTGATGTGCAATAAACTTGGGATTGTAAGTGAACCTTAAATTTTGTGGTTTCTTTAGCGTGAAAAATTGATATCATCCAAAAGTGACAAACCAGAGAAGTCATCAACCTTTGATCTTTCACTCTTGTGGCACTGTCTGCTTCACCTTCGCCATCTCTGCTGGGGACAATATGACAGATTTCTCCCACAGCCTCAATCTCAGATCGATTCTGTTGTTCTACTGCTTCACCTTCGTTAGAGGTATTCCGTCTGTGTCCGAAGTGTACTTTTGTTATTAGAAGTAACAGAAGTAAAAAGCATAAAATCAGTTATATTCAAAATTGGTTATTTTGAGCGGTTTTATCCGTCAGGTTGAAGTGGACGCCTAAATAACCGGTGTAACCGAAAACCAATTTTGACAGCCACAATCGTCACCCCTTCTGCTAAGTAGGAAACTTTACTCTTCTGAATGGTACTCGAGGAACTGTGCTCTGCAGCATATATCTGTAGTGCTGGCGCTGCAGGAAGAAGGATGGGGAGCAGGTTAGTGTTTAATGTCCCGTCAACAACAAGGTCATTAGAGTAAGGTTCAAATGGTTCAAATGTCTCTGAGCACTATGGGACTTAACTTGTGAGATCATCACTCCCCTAGAACTTAGAACTACTTAAACCTAACTAACCTAAGGACATCACACGCATCCATGCTCGAGGTAGGATTCGAACCTGCGACCGTAGCGGTCGCGCAGTTCCAGACTGTAGAGCCTATAACCGCTCGGCCATCCCGGCCGGCCCGTGGGTAGCTACACTTTAATTATAGCCACCTAGTATACTACTTGTATAACTACAACTTGGGAAAAACTCCTGAAACAAAAAAGTATACATGTACTTTAGTATTAGTCTGACACAAATATCTGTGATTGCTCCATATTTTGCTTAATAAATATGATCTTAGATGTATTTGGTACGTGACTTCTTCCGCCATTCCATAGTCATTATTCAACACCATTGTTTTGTGACCGATTATTGTCTGCCCTCCACGATTAAACGTCTATGATGTAATCGTAAACGTCATCGATAATTTGCCAACATAGCACATTCGTGGTCTGCAGTCAACAGCGTGCTACGGGAGCACCGTAGTGGTGAGGTTAACTCTGAACGCAAGAACGTAGGGCAGGAAGCGGCGACGTGCGCGGAACAGGTAGGTATGCAGCGGCTACCAGGAGAGGGGGCGCGCGGCCGCCGGCGACGTGCTGACAATGCGGGCGTGGCGGCGTCACAATTAGGCGACGCGCTGCGCCGAACAAAGCCGCACGTGGATTGCCCGTCCGAGGGAGGTGCGGGCCGCCGCCACCTGCCGTCCGACCGGCGCGCGCGGCGGAGACCTCGCTGGCGCCAGCCCACGAGGGAACCACTCACCTCTACACGTTTACGCCGTTACACACACGCATATATCATACAACATCTTGGCGTGGGAGACCTTTCGTGCGTCGCCTGAGCGACGGTGGTGGTTGCGCATAATGGCTGTGAAAACTGTTCCAACAGCCACGTAAGGTTCACAGTAAGGCAGTGTGCGATTTGTGCTTTTACCAGTGGGGGGGGGGGGGGGGGGGGGGGATGTCTTAGGGGGTTAGTACAATTATATATGTTACTAGCTTTGACCGTGGCGTTACCCATGGTTAAACAGTTATTTATAAATACATGTTAATGCCGAAACTCACTATTCACGCGTATGCACTATCAGAAAAGCCATCCCTTGTAATATCTTTAAAAGTACATTATAGGTGAAACTTATTTACAAAATCATCTACATACAGGTATACGAGAGGAATTCAAAAAGTAAAGGCACATTTGTGAAAAGCTGTACTTATTCTGATGATAGAAAACTGAAACATGAGTTATTTTTCTACCTAACATCCCTGGACTTCAATGCAGTTTTCCCGACGTTTTACGAGTTTTTTTATTCCATCAGAAAATACGTTCATCGGTTGCATCTGTAACCAATTTTGCACCGCAGCAATGACGTCTTCATCACTTTCAAATCTTCTTCCCTGTAGTGCTTCCGTTAAGGGTCCAAACATGTGAAAATCGCTTGGAGCCAGGTCTGGACTGTATGGTGGATGTTCCAGCACCTCGAATCTCAACTCCTTTATTGCATCGGCTGTCCGTTTGGCAGAATGTGGCCGAGCGTTATCGTGCTGCAGGATGACGCCTCTTCACAGTTTCCACGACGTTTGGATCTGATTGCAGGTTTTAGTTTCGCACGCAACACATCACATCCATCATACAATACAGACCTGGCTTAGAAAGCCTCGTTTATGCTGGGGCAACGTCTTGCAACATTGTGGCATGCTACGGAAATGAGGCGTGCATCGTCTTATCATTTAGTTCTAAATGTTTTAAAATGCTTACCTACTATATAACACTTTTTCAAAATTAATAAGCGAACATATTAATAGTATTAATAGTAAGACTGTATTAAAAACTTTCAGTGATCGGTTCCACAAATTTAAATTATATGTAAAGTCTTACTCCAGTACATGGGAAATAAACATCTCAGGTTCGGATGCATAAACTAAAACCAGAGGAGGGATGGTCTGATGCAGAGGGTGGGAAATCCCCCCCATCCCCCCCTGCAAATCGCACACTGCAGTAAGGGCCCCCTTGGATACATGTACCAATGAAATATTTGTCTGCAAAATATACACTTTCAGAGCTGTTTTTTAAACAAATTTTACATTACACAAGTAATTGCGTCACCAGAGCAAAACGGTCTTTAAATGTAAATACGATCTAGAGAGTGCGACAAATGAAAGTGCCCGGGGAACGGAATTACAGGTTATAAAAAAACACAGTAGATGGAAGGAAGTACAATACTAACCAGAATGTAGCAAATGTTGAAAGTGAACACCTTCCATCTCTTTGCACTTCTGGGCCCTGGTCAGCAAGTTGCTGAAGGCTAATCGAAGCTGGACTGCTGGAATTGCTGCAGTATCATCCGAAATGTTCTGCTGCAGTTCTTGAAGACCATGAGGGTTGTTGCGACGCACCATAGATTTGATGACTGCTCACACAAAGGAACCGCACACTGAGGCATCAGGTGACTTGGCTGGCCAGATAGGGCCGCGACTACGCTGACCACTCCTGACAACTGTGTCAGGCGTCAGGATAGTGTAAACGTGCTTCAAGGTTCGACCTGCTGTGGGGCCAGTTGCCCCATGCTGTTGGAAGTAGCTACAGGCCTTTGCCTCCTCTGTTAATGATGCAGCAAATGGTTTCAATCGTCTAGGTCACTTTTATTTGCTCCACCTTGTGTTGAACGCCCTAAAGCCGATAGTTGCGAATATACTGAGTGGTCAAATGAAAACACACAACATAACAAACCTTCAGCTCTGACTGCCAAAATTGTTGAATCAGAGCCTCTGCTTTACTCCTCGTCGTCAGCCTGTAGTGAGTTCTTCTCCATCCAGGGCAGCAAGCCAGGTGATCGTTCCCACCGTTGAAACGGCTCCCGAGGAAGACGGTGTTAATGGCCAATCAGGAGGCTTGGTTTGCCTCAACGAGCTTTCTATCGAGTGTTAATTTCTTATCATTACTCTTTTCATAAGTAAATTATTTTCAGGGCCGTTTCCCACAGCAACCTACCTCCACTCTCACGACGAAGCAAAAGTTTACCATCCTATACGATATATAACACACAGACACACACAAACACACACGCACACACACAGCCATTAGAGCTCAATATGGTGAAAAAGGCAGCATATAAATGGATGCAGTTTTAAGAAATAGGCTACATAGTAATTATACATGTACTAAGTCAAATATATACGCAACGCCTACACAACAATTGCCTCACCCCCGTTTTTTTCATTTTCACGCCTAACAACGTAGTTATCGAAAGTGACAAAATTGTGGAACAATGTAACCCCTTTAAATAACAAAATTACATTGCATTAAAAAGAGTATCATGAAAGAATAAGCCAGCTGGCAACACGGCAATATCAAATAACGCGTTTCGACAGCAAATATTTATTCTATCAGAATATCTAATCCACAGAAAACACACACAATTAGAATTCAACCAACTCCTTCTTTCCTATTAATTATATTTTGTCTATGTAAATTTATCTAATAATATATATCCAACTCAATGTAATATCAGAAATCTCTTTCTTTTCTACATATTTTAATTACAATAATGTAATTCTTAAGAAATGGAAAACCTGAAGAATTACTGTTGGAGACAGCATAAAATATAACTGGCAAACACCTTCGGCTAAGAAACTGTAATAAATTAAAACTAAAACTAAAACTCAGCTGGGCTGTAAAGGGAAAAAGCAAATCTAAAAACAACCTGTCTCCTTCCATCAAAGGGTGGAATAGAAAGTGGCAAAAAAAAGGGGAATTAGAACACCATTATAACAAATTTGCACTGCTGGCCCTAAAAGCTGCAACACAAGGGAGGATAGCAAATAACGGTATTACAGTCTGAGACGCAGTCGCGAATAAATATATTATTCCATTAAAAAGAAAATTTATTTCTTTAATGACAATCTATCACCATAAAAAACTGCCGTCAGAGTATCGATTTCCGATCATAATTATAATCTTCGTATCTTTCGGTAAAGGGGTTAACAAATACAGTTACAAGACAATCTGCATCTTCCAAATAATAAATAACTAATTAAATGCTGGCGAAGAGTTCTCTGGCTTCCAGCCGGGTGGCGGTGTCTTCAAACTGCGACGTTTCGACGAGTGACATACTCATCATCTTCTGGCGAAGTGCCGAGACTTTGCGGATGCCGGTCCCTTTATACCTGCGGTGTGCCCCCCACCACCTGGCCGCGGGAGGCTGGGTCCATAGGAGCCGGCGGGCAGAGCGGAGGGAGAAGCGGGTGCGCCATTCGTGTCTCCGTCAGAGCATTCTGATCGCGTCTCGTGAGCTGGACGGTTCTTGTTGCGTTCCTGGCGTATTGCGGCTAATGCTGGATTCCAGGCCGCGCTCAGTTGATAGCCTTCGTCCCTGTTCACAAGATTCTCGTGGACCCGTATTTCTATTGATTCTTTAATGACGCTATCCCAATAGCTCCCGGCTCGCCACAGCACCCTGGTGTTTTCGAAATCAAAGGTGTGGTTTTCTTTGATGCTATGTTCAGCTATAGCAGATTTCTCTATCTGTCCAAGTCGAACATGCCTGATGTGTTCCTCGCACCTTTTAGAGATGCAGCGCTGCGTTTGACCGATGTACTGCACACCACATTCGCAGGCAATGCTGTATATACCAGGTGTGTTTAGTTTGAGTGGGTCTTTAGCTGAGCCCAGCAGCTCTTTCGTCTTCGGCGGTGGTCGGAAGACGGTATTTATGTTTGATTTTCTTAATAGCCTCCCGATTTTGGCTGATGTGGGCCCCAGTCTCTTGTTAACTTCCTCTTCCTCATCCTGAAATTTGTCAGCCTGTCTCCTCTTGAAGGCCCTGCCAATCTGTGTTTCACTGTACCCGTTTTTCCGAAATACCTCTCTTAGGTGGTGTAATTCGTCTGAGAGGCTTTCTTTGTCACAAATGACGTGCGCCGTCTATACCAAGGTGGTCAGTATTGACTGGCGTTGCGCCGGATGGTGGCAGCTGGTTGCATGGAGGTACAGGTCTGTGTGCGTCTTTTTTCTATATACTGAATGGCCCAGCGTGCCATCCGCTTTCTTCCTGATCAGTATGTCCAGGAATGGAATACAGCCATTCTCTTCTACTTCCATCGTGAAGGTGATATTCTTATGTATGCCGTTTAGGAGGTCCATAAACTCCTCCAGTGCCTGCCTGTATATGTAATATACCTTCATGTCTTATAGTTTTTCTGTGAAAATACTTCTCTTTGGACGTGTAATAACTTTGCATTATAGAGGAATTTGATGTAACTGGACGAATAATTTCGTGGTTTTATGACACTTCTGTCAATTTCCAGGTGATTATTTGAATAGCTGTAACTATTTTTTCGGGCTGAATTATTGAGCGGATTCGACCTTTGAAGTGTGGCGGAAATGTGTCGCATTCTGGATGTGCGCTCATGCACGTGGTCCCTTTAAGGGAGAGGGAACTGCGACGCGCCACATGTGATTACACGCGCAGGTCGGTCCATTCACGTTCCGGCCCATCTCGCGTGGAATGGTAACTGTTATGACAGCCGGCGGGCCGCGGATGCCTGCGGTATATGGAGCAGTAATGTGGCAGTGGGCGGCGCGTTAGCTGACGCAGACCGGCGCCGCGTATCCTGCTGCGTGAATTTCGCCGCGGCATCAGGAGCGGCGTCATCGTGGGGCTGCCACGGCGCGGGTGTCGAGCTGGGAGACGCACTCCCACAGGCACACGCAACCAGCCGGCTAGCGATCGCTGCAAGCCGCAACGCTCAATGGGCTCTGGAAGGGCCAGCTTCCGCCACTGGCTGGTTCTGGGCAGCGACTGCCAGGACAAAACCAGAGTTCTACTCTTCTCCTTCATTACGAAGTCTGTGTGACTAAGTGTAACGCCTTAATTGAGTGCGTTTGTTTCTCAAACCGCTGTTGTCACTTAATCCTTTCTCTTTACCTCTCCAGCTCTTCTTCCGAACACGGAGATGCTTCAGCCGGCCGAAGTGGCCGTGCGGTTAAAGGCGCTGCAGTCTGGAACCGCAAGACCGCTACGGTCGCAGGTTCGAATCCTGCCTCGGGCATGGCTGTTTGTGATGTCCTTAGGTTAGTTAGGTTTAACTAGTTCTAAGTTCTAGGGGACTAATGACCTCAGCAGTTGAGTCCCATAGTGCTCAGAGCCATTTGAACCACGGAGATGCTTCTCCTAAAATGTTCAATATCCTCTTCTCTTGTGTACTCCAGTGTTGATTTTCCTTTTTTTTACTATATCCTTTCCTAACGTTGATCTCTGGCAAACTGGTCAGTGAGTACGTTCTTCTGCATTTTTCCCGCACTTCCACCTTAGTCTCCTACTTGACCTGTAACACAACGTACTATCCCAGGAGCGCCAGATCGTGAGCATCCACACAAATATCGAAACAGAGATTCGCGTAGGGATTAATAAACATTCAGTCTGGCGAAAGATTAAAGACTTTTGAGCAACAAACTACCCATCGGCATAACCATAATTTCGCTCTAAATTTTATCACGAGTCGCTTGAATATCGAATCACGATTTAAATAATTATCGAACTTACTGAAGAAAAGAGTTTTAATCATAATCGTTCCTAACAAACTGAGGAACTAAACACGGTGGCCGTGCGGTTAAAGGCGCTGCAGTCTGGAACCGCAAGACCGCTACGGTCGCAGGTTCGAATCCTGCCTCGGGCATGGATGTTTGTGATGTCCTTAGGTTAGTTAGGTTTAACTAGTTCTAAGTTCTAGGGGACTAATAACCTCAGCAGTTGAGTCCCATAGTGCTCAGAGCCATTTGAACCATTTTTGAACTAAACACGGAAACATAGTCTAGCGTCATTTTGACGAGAGTTGATAATTTACTGGAAACGACAGCAACGGTTAGGAGCCGAATGTTTTAAACTAGCTTTCTTCTCGCTCATCGACAGAGAGAACCGCCTTTCCGACAGTTGAAACTACACTACTGGCCATTAAAATTGCTACACCACGAAGATAACGTGCTACAGACGCGAAATTTAATCGACAGGGAGAAGATGCTGTGATATGCAAATGATTAGCTTTTCAGAGCATTCACACAGGGTTGGCGCCGGTGGCGACTCCTACAATGTGCTGGCACGAGGAAAGTTTCCAACCGATTCCTCATACACAAACAGCAGTTGACCGGCGTTGCCTGGTGAAACGTTGTTGTGATGCCTCGTGTGAGGAGGAGAAATATGTACCATCACGTTTCCGACTTTGATAAAGGTCGGATTGTAGCCTATCGCGATTGCGGTTTATCGTATCGCGACATTGTTGCTCGCGTTGGTCGAGATCCAATGACTGTTAGCAGAATATGAAATCGGTGGGTTCAGGAGGGTAATACAGAACGCCGTGCTGGATCTCGACGGCCTCGTATCACTAGCAGTCGAGATAACAGGCATCTTACCCGCATGGCTTTAACGGATCGTGCAGCCACGTCTCGATCCCTGAGTCAACAGATGGGGACGTTTGCAAGACAACAACTATCTACACGAACAGTTCGACGACGTTTGGAGCAGCATGGACTATCAGCTCGGAGACTATGGCTGCGGTTACCCTTGACGCTGCATCACTGCGATGGTGTACTCCTATGTAGCAACCTTGGATGTACTCAACGACGAACCTGAGTGCACGAATGGCAAAACTTCATTCTTTCGGATGAATCCAGGTTATGTTTACAGCATCATGATGGTCGCATCCGTGTTTGGCGACATTGCGGTGAACGCACATTGAAAGCGTGTATTCGTGATAGCCATACTGCCGTATCACCCGGCATGATGATGTGGGGTGCTGATGGTTACACGTCTCGGTCACCTATTGTTCGCATTGACGGCACTTTGAACAGTGCACGTTACATTTAAAATGTGTTCCGACCCATGACTTTACCCTTCATTCGATCCCTGCGAAACCCTACATTTCAGCAGGATAATGCACGATCGCATGTTGCGGGTCCTGTGCGGGCCTTTCTGGATACAGAAACTGTTCGACTGCTGCCCTGGCCAGCACATTCTCCAGATCTCTCACCAATTGAAAACGTCTGGTCAATGGTAGCCGAGCAACTGGCTCGTCACAATACGCCAGTCCCTACTCGTAATGAACTGTGGTATCGTGTTCAAGCTGCATGGGCAGCTGTACCTGTACACGCCATCCAAGCTCTGTTTGACTCAATCCCCTGGCGTATCAAGGCCGTTATTACGGCCAGAGGTGGTTGTTCTGGGTACTGATTTCTCAGGATCTACGCACCCAAACTGCGTGAAAATGTAATCACATGTCAGTTCTAGTATAATATATTTATCCAATGTATACCCGCTTATCATCTGCATTTCTTCTTGGTGTAGCAATTTTAATGGCCAGTAGTGTATATCAAAATGAGAACCTTGGCCGGCAAAAAGATAATTCCTGTGTCTAAGCAGGTAGGCTTCGGGCAATGCCCCGGGTCTGTCTTTTGAAGTCTGAAGCTTACAGGAGTGTGGCACAAGTTAACCCACGTCCTGCCCATTCATATAAAGCTTCGAGTCGGACCAACAGCTGCAGCTTCGGCACTGTCGCAGATGCGTCTTGCTTCAGGCATTTACCGCCTTGCAGTTACTAGCACTCCAGCTGTTTGCCGTCTTGAGCAGAACATACCACTGTCACTCAGCGAGCGTAAGTGTACCGCGCTACAGTGGCAAACCACGCCGCAAACCATGGGTAAGATTTACTGAAATCTCTTCCTCAGTCGAGGGCCTCTGTGGCCGAGCGGTTCTAGGCGCTTCAGTCTGGAACCACGCTGCTGCTAAGGTCGCAGACTCGAATCCTGCCTGGGGCATGTATGTGTGTGATGTCCTTAGGTTTAAATAGTTCTAAGCCTAAGGAACTGATGATCTTAGATGTTAAGTGCTTAGAGCCATTTGAACCACTTCTTCCTCTGTCAGCTTGATATGCTCTCTTGGTTCAGTATCTCCTCTCCACTTTGATCATAGTCCTGTGTGTCTTGTTATGGTCCCCGTACACGTCTTCTGTGTCTTTTATCATTGTATAAAGCCAGTGAAACCTACCCTTAATATTGTGCTTAGATTAATTCTAACTTCAGATTATCTCAATATTTTTCTTACCACTTGTTTCTTTTTAATTGCAATTGTGAAATTCCCCCACATTTACCAGACTCCAACAACTCAAAGAACTAGGAATATTTCGGACACCCTACACTGTTCAGTACTGGACAGATAATCAATGTAAAATCCTGCCAGCTTGCTAATATTCACGTACTCGCTAACTGGGCTGGCTCCGTTCATTTTCTCCACCAGGGACTTCAAGAGCATTAGAAGGCGGTGAAGTGAGGTAGCCACCGGCAGATCCTTTTCGTGTTCAGCTACCTACTTGACTCCTGTAGGACCAGTTGTAGCCCCTTCATGGGTTGCGTGTCCTTCCTCTCCTCCGAAAATCCCTTAATCGATTATCCTCTTTCCTCGCGCTCTTCTTCCGAGACTTTCAATATCCTCCATCGGTTACTTCCTTCCCCTTTCCTGTATCATTCATCACCTCTTGCACAATGGTTGGAGAGTATTTGTTTCTGCAATTTTCCTTCCCTTTGCATGGTTGCGACTGTATTTTTCTCTGTTACACTGTACCCTGTAGCAAAAAGGTTTGCTAGGCCTGACAGTCCTATAACAATTAACACGTATAAAAGTGATTATATCGGTTCCACCAAGGTGGCTTAGAGTAACACATCTACTGAATGACAGTGTGGAGTCAAAGATCAAACTAATTATTAATCAATCAATTTAATACAATGTCTAACTCTGGTTTGGAAGAGATCCGAGGTCAAGGACAATATTAGAAAAGTGTTATTCTACCTGACTAGTAGATATTTCCAAAAAATTGTCCTATCCCGAAGCGATAAAATAGTGGACTGCTGGCTATCATCGAATATTGGTTGCAGGCTGTTCTCCGCTAGCTCTCTTCGTAACTAGAAGGCTGGGAGACGGCTCCGGAAGTAGACTCGCCGATTGATATTCAAATCGATTCTATTTGCCAGGCCGTCCAGCGTCCATATCCAGCAGATGGAATAGTACCGAGAAACGCTCTATTTCCACCTACGTAACAGGCAATGGTAAGTAGGGCAGCAAAGGTGTCGCCCTCTACTGGAATTACAAATTCAGCCGTACGTCGTTTCGCTGTTTAACGCCTGCTGTGCTGACAACCCAAATGACATATCTTACTTGCGTCCAACCTGTGATTCATCACTCCGCTTCGGCTCCTGTCATGCATGGGATTGAGCCAGAAGTAACCGATTGAAAACGATACACATAATACCTAGCAGCTGTATAAAGGTCCCGTGACGCAACGAGTTTTCTTACCTCGACGATGTATGCGCGTAAAATGCTGCTTGGTAGCTACGAGGCAGCCTGTACCTTGTGCACATGTTGCACCTTTCCCCACCACTGTACAGAACCTTGCTTATGCAACGCTGTTAATAAATGACCTGCGCATCCATAACCCTGTTGTCTCTAACAGACTACACCACTTCCGAGTCATCCTCGCCACACCATCTTGTTCTCTGCTGATTCGGCACTTGCACACATTCATTTGACTTAACTGACGTCTTCTCTCACCTTCTGTAATGATCCCCAATTCCAACCAGTTCTTCTTGAATTTAACTACTCATTTGATCACTGTAGTCCCCCTTGTGCTACATGCCCTTTCACATGCTCCACTTCTGGTCATTTTATCTATATTCATAATTACCAAATTTCCCTTATAGCATCATGATGATCTGGGGCAGTACTACCCAGGTCGTCACATCCTGTCACAATCGCTTTTACGACGCAGTGTTTTCGTCACTATTTTTCTCTCTTCTTTATTTATTCTGCGTTAGGTCTTCTAAGTGTTATCGCCTCAGCCGTTTATAGTATCGCACTCCTCACAGTTTAATTGTACTGTCTGATCTTTGCGTCTGTAGGTGCATTCATTTTATGGAATGTATCTCTAGACATACAGGGGACTGCCCTCATCTTCTTGATCCTCTCCATTACTCCCTGACTGATATCTTCTTTCCTGTTAGATAATCTTTGTTAATTTAATAGTAAAGTTTCATTGTCATCCACGCTTTGCACAGTCCTTTCATGGGTTTTCCAGTGCTCAGTGTCCTTCAGTCCCTCCTTTCGGTCTATTTCGTTGTAGTTGCTGCAGTTAATTACACTGATAACATTTCGTACTTCGAAAGCCCTGGGCTTTCTGTCTTATCTCCAGGATTATTTTTGAAGGATTTTTAAAGAAGCTGTTTCACTGTATTACAAGCGTAATTAACATAGTTTTTTCTCTGTTTCGTGCCAATCAATGTCCTTTTCTCTTTGTATCATACTAATCAGTGCACGTTTCTCTTTAATTTCTTTTGAATTCTTTTCATGAAATTTATCAGTTCAGGAAAATAACAGAAACAAATAAGTAACAGAGCCCCAGGGTACAATATTATTACATTTTTGTGACGCTTCAAGACAAAATTAACATGATCCAGCTAGACGCTGATACCACTGTGCTTCGTGCAGATACGTCGTAGTGCAGGGCATGTAGTGATGAAACAGCATTAGTGAGTCATTCAACACAAGAAGAGAAAAGCTCATTTTTAAATGTGTTTTCTTTCCATAATTTGTTCTCATGCCTACGAAATTTCTATATATAAAAGGCAGTGTCCTGATTGACTGACTCATCGTCGACCAGCCCAAACCGTTAAGGATAGACTTCAAATGTGGAGGAGGTTTGGATCTTGTACTGTAGGCGTCGTTTAGGAAGGAACTTTTCTAAATTACAGCCCTAAGGGAATGAAATAGGGCAATTCTGAAGCTAGACCTACGAAAATTGGAATAAAGAAATACGTGTATCAGCATTTTTGAAAATTTAACCCTACGCGGGGTGAAACAGTGGGTGAAACCTTTTCCTTTAGAAAATGTATCACTACATCTATGGACATTGATATTTGACTTAGTGTTCAAACTAACTAACCAAGGGACATCACACACATCCATGGCCGAGTGAGGATTCGAACCTGCGACGTTGCCAGCAGCGCGGTTCCGGACTGAAGCGCCTAGAACCGCTCGGCCACAGCGGCCCCGCCACGTTATCGGCTTCACAGCTAAAATGGCGTGGAGACGCATGCAAACAGTATTAGCAGAGGGCCTGGATTTCGATAGAGGACGTTCCTGTGACGGGCGACAATGCGCATGCGACTCCGCGCCAATTCTTGCTACAAAACCGCCACCGTCAACTAACAGTCTCCAGTGGCAGACACTCACCTGAATATGGCTGAATAGCTACCTGGCGAAATATTGTGGCAAGAAATCGACGTCATCCGGCTGCTATCTGGAAAACTCAGAGAATAAAAAATTTCGTGTTTCAATGTTTTTGGAAACTTGACCCCTAAGCGGGTGAAATAGGAGATGAGAACTATTATGAAAATATTTTATTACGAAAGCATTTTTCAAGTTACATCTATGAAAATTTGAATTTGACTTCTCATTTAGAAATAAAGTAATAGACGTTTCACTGTTTTTGCGAATTCAACCACTGAGACCGTAAAATAGTGGGTAAAAGTTTTTCTGAAAAAAAAATTGCTACATAACTACTAAAGGATTTTTAAGGCTATCTCTATGAAAGTTAATATTTGACTTCTCGGCTAGAAATAAAAAAAACGTGTTTCGGTGTTTCTGGAAATTCAACCCATAAGGGAGTGCAATAGAGGGTGAAAATTTTTAAGAAAATGTTTCGTCACATTAAAAAAATTTAGAGTTAAATTTATGTAAATTGGTATTTGTTAGGGTATGAAAGCCACTATGGAAATATTTCCACAATAACGCAAAAGACATGATTATCAGAAGCTTTGGTTTCAGCTATCAGTAGCGCTTTTTGGTCATAAGTACATCCGGAAAAGATCATGCTTCATTGGGCTTAATTAGCGTGAAAGGCTTAGAAGGTGTTACAGTTTGTGAATAACACAAAATTACGATTAAATCAAAACAAAATATCTCTGCAGGCCGTACAGGTTACGTGAGCGGAGCAGCGGGCGCTAAGCTAGTATTTAGATAAGCGACTGTTTAATCGTGAAGGATATTTCTTCTCTCATGTTTGTCACATTATTATTAGATAATTTGACTGTCAGCGAAGCTAGATATATATACATACATGCACGCTCTCATTTGGAGCCAAAACATTATGACCAACTCATTAATAAAATGGTTCAAATGGCTCTGAGCACTATGGGACTCAACTGCTGAGGTTATTAGTCCCCTAGAACTTAGAACTAGTTAAACCTAACTAACCTAAGGACATTACAAACATACATGCCCGAGGCAGGATTCGAACCTGCGACCGTAGCGGTCTTGCGGTTCCAGACTGCAGCGCCTTTAACCGCACGGCCACTTCGGCCGGCCAACTCATTAATAGAGACCCCTTTGGAACGCAATACAATTTCGATTCTGCGTGGCATGCATTCGGCAAGTCCTCGGTAGGATTCCGCAGGTAAGTGGCCCCAGCTGTCTGTGCACAGCTTATACAATTCCTGTAAATTTTGTGGCGGTGAGTTGTCGGCGCAGAGCTGACGCCTGATAGCGTCCCAGACGAGTGGCATCGGGTTCAGATCAGGGCACTTTGGTGACCAAGACAGCGTGCGTTCATTATCATGCTTCTCATACCACTGTAGCACAATTCTGGCCTTGTGACACGGACAGTTGTGTTGCTAGAAGATGCCATCGCCGTCAGGTGTGGTGGCCCCCAACAACGATCACGTAAATACAGGTGTGGTGGGGTGTATGATTACTACACCAGACCACATAGAGGACCAGTTGAATGTCGCCCATGCCATAATAATGGCCCCACAGGCATGCATCTTTGGTGGAGCGGTGCATATTCGGACATGAAGATCGACCTGATGTAACGCGAAAAGTGATTCCTCCGACCTGGTCCACTCTCGATGATCCCATGTCCACTGCAGTTGTAACTGTCGATGAAGTTGCGCTAACATGGGATCACGTAGGAGTCTACTGCGAAGCACCATGTCATGTTCAACATCTTGCGCTAAACGGTATGCTCCGAACGCTTGTGCCCGTACCAAGTCACTCTGTCGAGAGATACGCCTGTCCTGCTTCATAGAGCAGGAAAGCCTCCGACGTCCACGTTTTGTGATTAGTCGTGAGCGTGCAAATAACTTTTCGCCTAGTCGTGGTTTCACCGGCCCTCAACCACCTACCATAAATGTTCACGAAGGCAGCGCGCTAACAGAAGACCAGCTTCGCCGTCTCCGAGGTGAAAGCTCCCGGGTGACAGGCCATAGCTATCTCCTTTTGTGAAAGTCGCTGATATGAGTGGATTTTCCCATATGTGGTCCGTGTCACTGCTAGACTGATTGCCTATTCTCCTCTTCTGAGCTTATATACATTACTTACCACAAAAAAACTCCCATACCGCCACAGCGCGTCGTCTGTCTCGCTGTGAGTAATGGTCACAATATTCTGGGCTATTTAAGCGCATGCCAACAGACAAAGAATACGAGTGGAATCTGGAAGACATAGAAACTGGCACAATTTCGAAGAACAAGCGTAATTTTTAGTTTCCGTTTGTAAGTAGGCTGTTTAGGTTTTTATGTTGGCAACGCCACGTAGCGCTCTGTATGAAAATCACTGACTGTGCTGTGTGCAGTCTGAGGCTGGTCGGCGTTGTTGCAATATTTGCTATTGTAGTGTTGGGCAGTTGGATGTTAACAGCGCGTAGCGTTGCGCAGTTGGAGGTGAGCCGCCAGCAGTAGTGGATGTGGGGAGAGAAATGGCGGAGTTTTGAGAGCGGATGATCTGGACGTATGTCCATCAGAGACAGTAAATTTGTAAGACTGGATGTCATGAACTGCTATATGTATTATTACTTTTGAACACTATTAACGTAAATACATTGTTTGTTCTCTATCAAAATCTTTCATTTGCTAACTATGCCTATCAGTAGTTAGTGCCTTCAGTAGTTTTTTATTTAGCTGGCAGTAGTGGCGCTCTCAGTATTGCAGTAGTTTGAGTAACGAAGATTTTTGTGAGGTAAGTGATTTGAGAAAGGTATAGGTTAATGTTAGTCAGGGCCATTCTTTTGTAGGCGTTCTTGAAAGTCAGATTGCGTTGCGCTAAAAATATTGTGTGTCAGTTTAGTGTTGATCAGAATAGTTAAAGAGCGAAATGTCTGAGTACGTTCAGTTCTGCTCAGCTGTTTGAAAATCAAATAATGTAAGAGGTTTATCAGCACAGTAATTCATTAATTCTTCTAAGGGGACGTTTCACGTTATACGAAACATAAGAGTTATGTTTCGTAATTATCATTTCCCATCACAATGTTCTCCAAAATTTGATTACATCGTTAATTTTATAGTTCATTTATAGCTTCCACATCCACAACGGTGAGTTTTAGAACATTTTAACTAACTAAAAGCTCAGTTTCTATCTAACATTGAACACTTTTTGTAATCAGCTACGGAATCTGTTCTTTTTATTGTATTTTACCCTGCTAGCTTGTTGAATATTATATACATCTGATTTTTATTATGAAACTAATTAACTAATATGTGGCAATAGTTATTCAATTTATATTTACATAAATACTGTAAACACAACTGCGAAATGAATAGGAGAGCGTCCTGTGAATTGAATCAGCGATTAGAGCGTCCTTCGTTCCATTCCTGTATGGAGTCCGGAAAGAATAATTGATTATCTGCCTACGTGCACACTGTAATTTTTTGCCTTTCTTGATCCATTGTGGACACTGGACAGCAGTTAGTCAAATATTTAACAGAGAAATTCGCGAAACAGCAGTGATAGTTGAGAAGTTATTTTACTTTATTTTCGCTACCAGTTTCGGCAGTTCAATATTCTATCTTGAGGCCCCATATGCAACCCCAAGAAATGATCTATTTTGGTATTCTTGGGCCATCCGTTTCTGGATATCGTCAATTATCAAGTGGTTCCTTCGAAGACTTGACTGAAACTCAGTCTGCACGGCTGTTTTGTTGTTAAACTGTAATTATTAGGTTGGTACATAAGGTCGTAGCGCTTTTGCTTTGCGTGTTGGTATTTCGATTACTACGCACTTATTTATCGTCCTTCAGTTTTTATTTGTAGTTACTGTTGATGTTTTACTTTACATATTGTCATATTGTCTTTCGGGGATAGTGAGTGGAGCTGTGGATGCTACAAAATGGAGCGCCAATTGCAGAAATCGGAACATTTCCGATATATTCATCTGTTTGAGTTCGGTAGAGCAGTGACAGCTGCGCAGCCAGAAACATTTACGCGCTGTACTAGGTAACGCCATTGGACAGAGCACTGCAAGAAAAGGGTTTTATCGTTTAAAGAGGATCGTTTTCGCATTAGTGACTCTCCACGTTCAGGAAGATTTTTAAGGTTTGATGAAGATCGTTTGAACGCATTAATTCTCAATGATCCACGTCACTATACACGAGAACTGGCAAATGTGATAAACTGTGATCACTCCGCCATTGTAAGACATTTGCTTGCGCTGGGAAAGGTTAAAAAAAGGGGTGTATGGGTACTTCATGCTCTTAGCCAAAATCACAAACGTCAGCGGTTAGCCCTATGTGTATATCTGCTTGCCGTCAGCAGTTGGCTCGTGAACAACACCGACCACTTCTATCTTGTATGGTCATTGGCGATGAGAAGTGCTCTGTTGCTAATATAAGGAAAAGATAGGAAAGGTTGAGCGGAAACAAAGCAGCAGCTCTCCGTACAAAGACCTGCGTGTATCCATAAAAGATAGTGTTATGCACGTGGTGGAACAGCGACGCTGTGGCGTGCTATGAATTGTTACCCGGAATTTTAACCACCATGCAGGAGATGGAATGGACAGTCATTCCGCATCCACCTTATCACCTGATCTTACCCCATCAGATTTTCGTCTTTTCCGCTCTCTAGGGAACAATCGTCAAGAACTTCCTTCCGCATGAAAGCACGCGCCGAACATGGCTCGAGTATTCTTAGCCTCAAACCCACGTGGTATCTATAGACCTGGAATAAAAAAGTTACCGCAGCGTGAGCAGAGTGTTGTAAATGTGAAGGAGAATTGATCACTGAAGTCTCTGTTATGTTTATCTGTTGTGTTTTTTTAAACTTATGGCGAAATGCTACGAACTTATGCACCTAAAAAATATTGAAGACTTGTCCTCACGATCCTTATGGGAGCAAAATGTAGGGGGTTGTAGCACGTTCTTGGAAATTTGTATGTAGGCTTTTCCGGGACAGTTTCCGTTTATCTTCCAGGGCCTGATAGTCCAATTTTTCAGCATCTCCGCGTTCGTCTTCCACACATGAAACAAAGTTGCAATAATCTTTTCTGCCCTTCCTTGCATACATTTAATATCCCACGTTAGTAATATTTCTTACAGCTCCCACAAATTTTAGGAATATTGACAAACCATCTGTTGGTTTTTGTCTCGTGTTCTTTGGCTGACATCTGTTTGATGATTTTCCTGACGTTTCGCCAGGACCAGCGGCTGCCATTGTCAAAGCTTCACCCTGCATTGTTGATGGTAGAGTTGAGCTCGCGGCCGCAGGTTATACGTATGTACCCGGCGCGCCAACGTCCAATGGCTATTCGTTGGTCATTTCCGTTGCGGTTCTCCTCATGCTACCTGCGACGGTCGTTCGCTGCAGCACGGGAATTCAGGATCCGTCCACCTTCTTTCTTCTTGAAGCTGTTCTCATGTTTATGTATTTCTATAGATTCTGTGAACAAGCGGGTGTGGTAGCTCTCCTCAGCAGCCAGAACTTCCGTGTCGACGAATTTTACTATATGATCGGCTGATTTCTCCACTTGCCCCAACCTGCAATGCCGCTGATGTTCTGTGATCACGGTGTTGACTCATCGGTGTCATTTTCCGCTTGTACGTGGTAGGTGGTTTAGTACCGACATTGCAAGTAGGTCCCTTTTCTCCTTTGCCGATATGACTCTTCGATCTTCTTTATCAGTTGACGAAGAATCTTTACACCGTGTTTGCGCAATACGTTGCTGATTCTGTCCGTCAGTCTGGGAAAGTATGGCAGAATGGCTGTACCCGACATTTCTTTTTCCAATGTGTCACTTCGCCGAGTGTTTGACTCTGGTACACTTCTTATATAACTGCTGCAGTACCCACTGCTCCTCAGAATGCTTTCCAGGTGTTGAGTCTAGTGTCTGAGTGGCTGCGGCTTACATATTCGTCTTGTCCGTATTACGAGCGTATTAATCATACCTCTTTTCTGGCTCGGGTGGTTATTCGAGAATTTGTGCAGGTATCGGTCCGTGTGTATCGGCTTTCAGTACCCGCTATGTCCCAGGTTTTCACCATCCCTTGTGATCAGCAGATCTAGCAAGGGTAACTGTTCGCCCTTTTCTACTTCCTTGGTAAAGTTTATTTTGACATGGAGGCTATCCAAGCATCTTAGGAATTCACTGAGCTGTTCCTTACCACGGCTCCACATACAGAAGGTACAATCGACGTATCTGAACTACACCTTTGGTTTGTAAGGTGCCAAGTCCAGTGAATGTGCTTCGAAATTTCCACGAATAAGTTGGCCACTAAGATGACTACCCACGGCGACGCCTTCCAAATGTTCATATAAGTTGGCATTCCACGTGAAATGGCCAGTGTGCGACATGCATGAAAGAGTTTGGTGATGTCTTGCGGCAAAGCTGAACCGATGTGCTCCAGAGAATCACTGGGTATCACTCTAGTAAACAAAGGAAAAAGCACATCAAAGCTGACCAAGATGTCGTTTGGTCAAAGTTTTAGTGTCTTCAGCTTCTCAATGAAATGTCCTGAGTGTTTATATATGTATCAGTCATCTTCACGTGCGGCTGGGGCAGGAAGGACAAATGTTTTGCCAGCCGCAGCGTCGGATTTGCCCTTAGTTGCTGGTACGTCGTCGGATCTAATAGGTCCCGGATCTTCTCCTCTTTATCTTCGGTCTTCATTACGACAGCCGCATTTTCCTTATCGGCAGGCAGTACCAATATACTCTTGTCGGCGTTAAGGCTCTTGATAGCTTCTACCTGTTCTTTCTTCAGATTTAAAGCGGTTTTTCTCGGCGCAGTATCCTGGCGGTTTCAGTGAGTTTTCCTCAGCCCGTTCACAAGGATGGGTCCGAATGGCCTCTTTGATATAAACAATGATGTCCTCCATAGGTATACTTCTCGGGATGATGGAAAAACTCCCTTCTTTTTGAAGGACTGTTCCTCTTTGGCCAATTGTCGTTCAGTTTAGTTGATCACTGTGCGTGACATAAGAATAATGTTCCATTAATACCGAGTGTTAGCACGCCTGTCTCACCGACATATAAACTGACAAAACACTTGTCCTCTCTGCTCCAGTCGCGCGTGGGGGAAGACTGACACATACATAAAAGCCTCAAGACATATAATCTGCGGCCGCGACCCCAACTTCAGTCCACCACCAGCAATGGAGGGTGAAGCTTTGGCAACGGCATCCACTCGTGCTGGCGAAATGTCAGTAAAATCACCAAACATTTATGTCTGCTGAAGAATACGAGACATAAGTCAGCAGGCAGTTTGTCAACATGTGGCCAAAAAAGCCTTAAGAACGAGCAGTACTCTACGCACAAGTGTTTTGTATGCAGAATTTTGCTGGTTTCTTACTAATGAACAGAAAAATGCCGCTTTCTTTGCATACAACTGAGCCTATGTGAACTTCCCGTTTGCTGTCTCGAAATTAATACACCTATTTATTGGTACATATTGATGTCATAGGATGTCATAGGATACCAGGTGTTTTTCGTTATGTGGAGTGCGCAATTTTACGTTTCTAAACCTCTAAAGCAAGTTGTCCAACCTTTACACCATTTTGAAATCCTACAATTCTATGTCTGTATATCTCTGCAGCTTCTTTTCAAATAGTACTTTATTATAGACAACTGTATTACCTGTGAAAAGTTTTGAAGTAACTACACTCCTGGAAATGGAAAAAAGAACACATTGACACCGGTGTGTCAGACCCACCGTACTTGCTCCGGACACTGCGACAGGGCTGTACAAGCAATGATCACACGCACGGCACAGCGGACACACCAGGAACCGCGGTGTTGGCCGTCGAATGGCGCTAGCTGCGCAGCATTTGTGCACCGCCGCCGTCAGTGTCAGCCAGTTTGCCGTGGCATACGGAGCTCCATCGCAGTCTTTAACACTGGTAGCATGCCGCGACAGCGTGGACGTGAACCGTATGTGCAGTTGACGGACTTTGAGCGAGGGCGTATAGTGGGCATGCGGGAGGCCGGGTGGACGTACCGCCGAATTGCTCAACACGTGGGGCGTGAGGTCTCCACAGTACATCGATGTTGTCGCCAGTGGTCGGCGGAAGGTGCACGTGCCCGTCGACCTGGGACCGGACCGCAGCGACGCACGGATGCACGCCAAGACCGTAGGATCCTACGCAGTGCCGTAGGGGACCGCACCGCCACTTCCCAGCAAATTAGGGACACTGTTGCTCCTGGGGTATCGGCGAGGACCATTCGCAACCGTCTCCATGAAGCTGGGCTACGGTCCCGCACACCGTTAGGCCGTCTTCCGCTCACGCCCCAACATCGTGCAGTCCGCCTCCAGTGGTGTCGCGACAGGCGTGAATGGAGGGACGAATGGAGACGTGTCGTCTTCAGCGATGAGAGTCGCTTCTGCCTTGGTGCCAATGATGGTTGTATGCGTGTTTGGCGCCGTACAGGTGAGCGCCACAATCAGGACTGCATACGACCGAGGCACCCAGGGCCAACACCCGGCATCATGGTGTGGGGGAGCGATCTCCTACACTGGCCGTACACCACTGGTGATCGTCGAGGGGACACTGAATAGTGCACGGTACATCCAAACCGTCATCGAACCCATCGTTCTACCATTCCCAGACCGGCAAGGGAACTTGCTGTTCCAACAGGACAATGCACGTCCGCATGTATCCCGTGCCACCCAACGTGCTCTAGAAGGTGTAAGTCAACTACCCTGGCCAGCAAGATCTCCGGATCTGTCCCCCATTGAGCATGTTTGGGACTGGATGAAGCGTCGTCTCACGCGGTCTGCACGTCCAGCACGAACGCTGGTCCAACTGAGGCGCCAGGTGGAAATGGCATGGCAAGCCGTTCCACAGGACTACATCCAGCATCTCTACGATCGTCTCCATGGGAGAATAGCAGCCTGCATTGCTGCGAAAGGTGGATATACACTGTACTAATGCCGACATTGTGCATGCTCTGTTGCCTGTGTCTATGTGCCTGTGGTTCTGTCAATGTGATCATGTGATGTATCTGACCCCAGGAATGTGTCAATAAAGTTTCCCCTTCCTGGGACAATGAATTCACGGTGTTCTTATTTCAATTTCCAGGAGTGTATTATCTGCAAGGTCATTAACATAACACCTGCCTGGGTCTCCCTCGAAGTCACCTCTATACCTATCGACGACTCTCTATCCAAAGTAACATGATATGTCCATCTTACTAAAAACTCCCTAATCCGGTCTCAAACTTAAACTGATATCCCATAAAACGATATTGTTACAGCACAGAATAGTAAGCGGTAGAAATTAGAGAACTTTTTAGTAAAACTTATTCACGTTGCTACAGGCAAACTCAAATCATGTGAGAGACAGAGGCAGAAGTAGGAAGAAAGCCAGTGAGTCGCAAGTGAGTAAAGTCAACGTCACATTACGACACTGTCTACCGAGTGAGGATACACATTTAGGAGATAGGTGATGCAACAGAAAACCAAAGTAAGCGAGACAAACACATTCGTTATCTTGTAAGACATGCTGCAAGAAGAGAATATAGCGAGAAACTCACACAGCAGATAACAGCCTGTTAAGTGAATATACAGGAATAAAGAGGACACATGCAGTCATTCAAAACTGACCCTTGTGTCAGCCTCAAGTTGCTTCCCCTTAAACACCCCAGCTTTCCAGCTCTTGCCACGAGTTGTTCTGTGGGACTGACGGATTCACATAAATATTCCTTGATACTGACAATGCCGTGAATCTATTTCTTAGGTGGTGCAGCACAGTGTATGAAGTAGCTGAATATGTACTCTACGTGCTGATGACCTTCATTTGATGAACTTCACGCTGCTCGCCACTTACCATTTGCCGACGGAGGAACTGATTTTCTTTCAAGAACTCCACAGTGCAGAGTGCTGTCAAACACCGAATTTCAACACAGAAGCCAGCATCAGGATCTTTTGGAGGTCCACATTTCTGTTCAGCACTGAACATCTCTGGTGGTTGAAACCTAACAGACGGTATGGAAAAATGGTTGAAATGGCTCTGAGCACTATGGGACTTAACATCTTAGGTCATCAGTCCCCTAGAACTTACAACTACTTAAACGTAACTAAGCTAAGGACAGCACACACATCCATGCCCGAGGCAGGATTCGAACCTGCGACCGTAGCAGTCCCGCGGTTCCGGACTGCAGCGCCTAGAACCGCAAGACCACCGCGCCGGCACGGTATGGAAAAGATCAACCAAACACTACTGACTCCAGGTACATCGTGCGTGGGTCATCAAGGGTCACTGTAGAATTTGGATTGGCACCAAGGACAATTCAGCAGGCTGCCCAACGCCGCTTTGTGCTGGGCAGTGGGCGTGGTTGCTCGCCAGCAATCCGCCATGGCGCCAGGGTAGCTAACATCTTCTCCAAAGTGTTCACTTAACTGACTGGACAGACATCAGCTGGAATCCAACAGACAGCTGAATGAGCAACAGCGAAGGCTGGTGCATGTGAATGACAACTTGACAACATTGTGATTAAATGACTGAAGTCTAAAATGTGTTACTTGTGTCACTGATGCTTCACAACTTAACAGCTATCCTGATTTCATGCAGAGGATGTTTCTGTCAACCATCTGCACTACTGTCGACAGTAAGTGTAGGTGTGATATTGAAACCAATGCTTTTCAAACATAAAGAAATACTGTAGCTATCTAACTTTCAGGATGTCATTTGAAAAAAAGTCAAAGCTAGGTTTAGCATAACCAACGTTTTCGGGATGATGTTGTTTTTATTCAGTGGAACATTGCATCCCAGTTACCTCATTACACGTGAACACAAAATATGTTCTAAGATTCTAGAATAAGAATACTGTCAAGAATATCTGACTGGATGTTTTTTGTGCTACCCGTATTGTAGCTGCGTATGACTTGTATTTTCTTCCAGCTACTGGACATAGCTTTGTGTTTAAACGGTCTGGAATATATTGCGGTCAATGTAGTATTAATACAGTTGCCAGAGCTGTATAAGATTTGATGGTATTTCATCTTGCTGTGGTGCTGTGATCCAATTTATTGATTTCAGCTGTTTCTCAACGTCACTGACACCTCATTCACTGTAGTAATGCATAGCCCCACTTTTTAATATCTCAGCCGGCCGGAGTGGCCGTGCGGTTCTAGGCGCTACAGTCTGGAGCCGAGCGACCGCTACGGTCGCAGGTTCGAATCCTGCCTCGGGCATGGATGTGTGTGATGCCCTTAGGTTAGTTAGGTTTAATTAGTTCTAAGTTCTAGGCGACTGATGACCTCAGAAGTTAAGTCGCATAGTGCTCAGAGCCATTTTTTTTTAATATCTCACATGCAGATATGTTTCTGACTACTGCGAAACATTTAACTGATACGCGGCCTTATGGTGATCAGTTATTGCTTTCAGAGCTTGAAAAGGGATATAAAACATACAGAATTATAAACAAAGCTATACCTCATCAAATTAATTAGAACGTGTTTTTACGCTCATTGCATGGAAACTGATGACCAGACTCGGAATTCACGTATATGTTCTGTCGGGGACAGGTCTGGGAATCTTGGGCCCATGGTAGTACTTCAACACAGACATGCGACATGTGTGTACAGCCACTGTCCTGCTGAAAAATTGTACCGCAGCACATTCGTATGAAAGGTAACACATGACGACGCAGGACGACCGGGGCGTACCTTTATGCCGTCAGAGATCCCTCAGTCACAATCAGCAGTGACCTACAGTCATACCCCCACAACCATGACGCTAGAGTAACATAACTGTGCTTCTCCATAACACTGGAAGAATAGGACCCATTGCAATGTCGCCATCATACTCGGAGAACGATGGTCTTACAGGGTAGTGCAGAACAGCTATTCATTGCTGAAGACAATGCGACACCATTCATCAGCAGGCCATGCTTCGCAGTTACGGCACCACTCCAAACGCAGCCCGGGTTCGGTTCCCGGCAGGGGCAGGAGATTTTCTCCACTCAGGGACTGGGTGTTGTGTTGTCCTCATCATCATCTCATCCCCATCTCCGACGCGTAAGCCGCCCAATATGGCATCGAATGCAATAAGTACTTGCCCTCCGCGGCCCAACTTCCCCGTATGGGGGACTCCCGGTCCACAGTGCCGTACGCTCACTTTCAATGTCACCTGCTGTATGAGACTGTAATTCCCTAGTCCTACAGCTGCTAGACTCTCACCAATGGTGGTGAATGACACAGAATGTTTTAGGCAGCCCACTGCTTGTTGTCGGATGGCAGGTGCAGACTGAAGGGGTTGTGATGTTCTTGTTGCACAGTATGGCAATCTTTCTTTATGGCGGTTAGACGGGATAGACCAAACGTTTCCTTTCCTCATGTTCAGATATGCTCCCACTGTCATATTTCAATGTCCTACAAATCAGGATATTGTATAGTTCAACCAGGCGGAAAAATGGTGTCCCAAACTGAGGCCCTATACAGCTTTGTCAGTTGCTGAGTACGCAGCATCTCTGTATCTTTCACAGTTATCAGTTAGTATTCGGCGTTGCCCACGTCTCTTACTGTGTATCCTAGTGAGAACACTATTCAAGAACGACACTAGTGGACTGTCGTGGCCGGTTTACCTGTCACTCCGAATTGTACCTTTTATAATCGATGGTATGTACTCGTACGAAGTTGCATTGACATTCAGACATGTCTTCTGAGAGTAACATTTTGTTTGCCATACAGTGTATACCGCCCGTCCAAAAATTTCTGACGCTGATATTATTCCTTGGAAATAAGCGACGTCAGCGCAGTAACTACGGTAGTAACTGGAACTTACAGCTGTAAACAACAGACGTGTACTCGACCAGTCAGTTGTGAGACGGCAGTGTTAAGCAGTGTGAAAAATGTGTACAGTGGTGCCCTAAAAAAATCGTTACAGGTGACGATGTTGTCAATACGAACATGCCGCAAAACGACGATGCGCAGAATGGGTCTGTGATGGTTCGCCAAGACCGAAGAAGAGGCGAATGTGGCATGCGAGTTACACATTACTCCAAAGAATGACTTTCCTGATATTTTCACATTATTGTATGAATGGTGTGTGCGTTGTACTCGAGTCGGTAGAGACACCTGGAACGTAAGAACTTAAGTTCTTAACTTTTCTCAATATTTTGTAAATCCAGTCGCAGCACTTGCTGGACTTACGGGGTTTTTCAATTGAATTAGCAACAGTCGGCTGTATTTATTTGCCAGGTTACAAAGTGAATATGCGACATAACTGTAAACCAACTATTCAAAATTTCGTGGATGCTCGCTTTAACCGAGTACGCGGTAGGTTGACGTCGCAAGAAGTGGTCGCGGGTGAAGCATACTTCCCCGCCCTGCGTTTTCACGCAATGCGTTAAAAGCTTCGCGGGAAAGAAAAGAAAGAAAAGGGGGAAAAAGGCGCTACGACGTCAAACTCCAAGTGAAGAAAGACGGGTCCGGGATTCTTCAAGCCCACATAGAAATCAATAACACGTAACATAAGACTATGTTTTGCAACAGCGAGAAAGCATGAAATTTTTAACACCGAATTAGTTGCCTGGTGCACTCGCAGTCGAACGCCATTGCAAAAAAGAGCAATGATCTACGAAGTCAACGGCCTATACCTTTGGTAGCTAAGATATCCAGTGCACAGACGTTCGGGACGAGGAAGATAGACTAGCCAACAGAGAATGAAAAGTTTATTTTATTTGTTTTTATCTTATTTTTATTTTATATTCATCACAACGACCTGGAGGATCTATACTACTATCATCAGAGTATGTGTTGTAGGTTGCCTAACAGTTTCTGGGGCAAAAAAAAGCTTTTTTTGATGTATTGCGTGATTATTGAGTGAATTTAAAAATATAATGCAGTCGTAAACTACCTTGAAAATTGTATAACCTTATGTTAAAAGTTTAACACAATAAGACAGGTCTTAAGATTAGAAGCTCGGTGTCTCTCTTAGCTGGGGGCGCGTAAATTCCCGGACGTAAATTCATCCAGTATTTGAGACTGGAAGCTCTTAGCGACGTCCAACAAACTTCGACCATAATTTCAAACCTTTATGAAACTTTATCGTGCTTAAATGCTTAAATTCAAATATTTAATCAATTAATTGTACAGTAACTAGACTTATGCAGCTGCTTTATAGACAAGCGTCCTGTTCTTTAAAGAATCAGGGGTCTACACCTGTGCTTCTATTTTTCGCATTTAACATATATCAGCCAAACTTATATTTTCAAAATTCCTGTGGATAACAGCTAATAGTGTGAGATCTAAACTGGTTTAGCGACATCATCTCGTAAAAACATATGGAGAATATTTTCTTAGTGAAAAATGGTATTGTGACTTTCTGTATATACTGGACGAATATAATTAAAGTGCAGTTGCTCACGGATGTCCAGTTTGGGCTCTAACCGCTGTACGGCAGCGAAACTTCGTAGATGTGTTAATACGGAAACGATTTACGTTGGAAATAATTAGTTCCGATCATGGCCGCCAGGTGCAAATCTGGCGCTTTACACTTTTTGTATGACGATATGACATCAAAGTGGTCATTTGACTATCCATAAGATAAGCGAATAGTATGGATATCGAGAAGAGAGATCGTGCGCTGAGAATGAAGCTGTTTTATGTGAAAGGCAACAATTACAGTGCTGCACTGAAAGAGCGTCGCCGACTGAAGGGTTTGAGCAGAGGCTAGATTTCATTAAAAGATTTAAAGAACATAATGTAATACGAAAACAAGGGTGAGCTTGGTTGACACCTGTAACAGTAAACTACTGATGAGGTTGCTATTGGTCTAATTAACCAAGCGACACGTGACCCGGGAAGTGACAATGTTCGTGCACTGGCACGAAAATTGTCTGTTCCATGATAAACAATACGGAAGTTTTCCGATCTTTTTTACACTGGTACCTACACAAGATCCAGACGGCGCAGCACCGAGCGAGGTGGCGCAGTGGTTAGCACACTGGACTCGCATTCGGGAGGACGACGGTTCAATCCCGTCTCCGGCCATCCTGATTTAGGTTTTCCGTGATTTCCCTAAATCGTTTCAGGTAAATGCCGGGATGGTTCCTTTGAAAGGGCACGGCCGATTTCCTTCCCAATCCTTCCCTAACCCGAGCTAGCACTCCGTATCTAATGACCTCGTTGTCGACGGGACGTTAAACACTAACCACCACCACCACCAGACGGCGCAGCGTTTGATACCTCATAGTCCACAGCAAAATTGTGAATTTTCTTTTCGGGTTCGGGCACCGATCGAAGTTGGTGACATGGTGGGGCGTATTTGACACTACAGGTTGCAGCGACTACTCAAAACTGCCGAATACAGGGTATTGTGAAACCGTACATTATTCACGAAGAGCCATTATACTCGTCGTATGTGACTGTGCGGTGTGAATTCGCAAGAACTTTTATTCTCGGACTGAAGAGAATGGACCAAGGCGTCTTCGGTATACCGTGACGTCTGCACGTTTTCGACAGCTCCTTGTACAGCATGTGATTCCTGCTTTGGAAGAGCACAGCTGAATGCATACCACTGTTGTCATGCAAAATGGGGCTACACCTCGTGTTGCTTTCCCTGTGAAAGATCAGCTCAATGCAGTGCTACGTGACTTTGTTATCTGCAGAGGATTTACAGATGCTTAGCCTGTAAAATCACCCGGTCTGAATATATTTGACTTTGGGTTCTGGGGATATCTAAAAGCGTTTGCTAGGGACACTTTCTGTCTCTACCGGATCTGAAGGCCAGTATACAGGAACATGTTTCCCAGATTCCACCGGAACTGCTGTGAGCAACTGTTGATCCTGTTGTTTTACTGATGCAGCACTCGTCGACCTTCTGGTGCTCACATAGAACAAATTGTGGAACTGGTGGTTAATAATAAAAGTATGCCTCTCTCACCTGTTTGACCTTTCCTGCCCGTGACCCTTACCTGCCCATGATAAATGGATACATTTCTATATGTTTATCTTGCATTCACAGCTCCAGCCTGGTGGGCAAAATGGGAACGAAATTTTTTTCCTGCGTGAATCGTTTCAGCATTTAAGGGTTATGATACAGGGTGTTTCAAAAATGACCGGTATATTTGAAACGGTAATAAAAACTAAACGAGCAGCGATAGAAATACACCGTTTGTTGCAATATGCTTGGGACAACAGTACATTTTCAGGCAGACAAACTTTCGAAATTACAGTAGTTACAATTGTCAACAACAGATGGCGCTGCGGTCTGGGAAACTCTATAGTACGATATTTTCCACATATCCACCATGCGTAGCAATAATATGGCGTAGTCTCTGAATGAAATTACCCGAAACCTTTGACAACGTGTCTGGCGGAATGGCTTCACATGCAGATGAGATGTACTGCTTCAGCTGTTCAATTGTTTCTGGATTCTGGCGGTACACCTGGTCTTTCACGTGTCCGCACAGAAAGAAGTCACAGGGGTTCATGTCTGGCGAATAGGGAGGCCAATCCACGCCGCCTCCTGTATGTTTCGGATAGCCCAAAGCAATCACACGATCATCGAAATATTCAGTCAGGAAATTAAAGACGTCGGCCGTGCGATGTGGCCGGGCACCATCTTGCATAAACCACGAGGTGTTCGCAGTGTCGTCTAAGGCAGTTTGTACCGCCACAAATTCACGAAGAATGTCCAGATAGCGTGATGCAGTAATCGTTTCGGATCTGAAAAATGGGCCAATGATTCCTTTGGAAGAAATGGCGGCCCAGACCAGTACTTTTTGAGGATGCAGGGACGATGGGACCGCAACATGGGGCTTTTCGGTTCCCCATATGCGCCAGTTCTGTTTATTGACGAAGCCGTCCAGGTAAAAATAAGCTTCGTCAGTAAACCAAATGCTGCCCACATGCATATCGCCGTCATCAATCCTGTGCACTATATCGTTAGCGAATGTCTCTCGTGCAGCAATGGTAGCGGCGCTGAGGGGTTGCCGCGTTTGAATTTTGTATGCATAGAGGTGTAAACTCTGGCGCATGAGACGATACGTGGACGTTGGCGTCATTTGGACCGCAGCTGCAACACGGCGAACGGAAACCTGAGGCCGCTGTTGGATCACCTGCTGCACTAGCTGCGCGTTGCCCTCTGTGGTTGCCGTACGCGGTCGCCCTACCTTTCCAGCACGTTCATCCGTCACGTTCCCAGTCCGTTGAAATTTTTCAAACAGATCCTTTATTGTATCGCTTTTCGGTCCTTTGGTTACATTAAACCTCCGTTGAAAACTTCGTCTTGTTGCAACAACACTGTGTTCTAGGCGGTGGAATTCCAACACCAGAAACATTCTCTGTTCTAAGGAATAAACCATGTTGTACACAGCACACTTGCACGTTGTGAACAGCACACGCTTACAGCAGAAAGACGACGTACAGAATGGCGCACCCACAGACTGCGTTGTTTTCTATATCTTTCACATCACTTGCAGCGCCATCTGTTGTTGAAAATTGTAACTACTGTAATTTCGAAAGTTTGTCCGCCTGAAAATGTACTGTTGTCCCAAGCATATTGCAACAAACGGTGTATTTATATCGCTGCTCGTTTAGTTTTTATTGCCGTTTCAAATATACCGGACATTTTTGAGACACCCTGTACATACACGTTTCGCTGGCTCACTGGACCTCTGTAAGTAGCTGTACTTTACTTATAACCACTCGGCATTAGTCATCCACGTAAAAGAAGACGCCGGCCTCTTCGGTGCGCCGTGGATGGTACAGATATGGTACCAGACAGTCAGGTGACTTTTCATCTCTAACAAGGGGAGGCCGCCAATTGTGAAATTCAGATTCGTTTCATACTGCGCATAATAAAAGCTTATGGCCAGAGGTGTAATGTGGCAAAGCACCAAGATGCACTTCTCAGCCGTTGTCGAGAAAATCGACAGTTAAAAGAATCCGTTGTGGTAAAATACTCTCTACGAGTAATAATTTTTCTACAGCGTCGTGGCGCAGCGGTAAGCGCTCCGGTTCGTAATCCGATGGTCGCCGGGTCAAATCTAGCACCATGCAATTGTACCAGGCGGTACAATTGGAGAGCGATCCGCCTTCACCAACATGCATAAGCAATTCATTAATAGTTTATATATATATATATATATATATATATATATATATTTGAATTACAAAAAACTAATAATAAAAAAATGCAAGGCGCGAGATTCCATCCGGCTACCTTCGGATTACGAACCCGAGCGCTTACCGCTGCGCCACTACGCTGTAGAAAATTATTAATCGTAGAGAGTATTTCACCGCAACGGTTTCTTTTAACTGTCGATTTTCTCGACAACGGCTGAGACGTGCATCTTGGTGCTTTGCCACGTTACACCTCTGGCCATGAGCTTTTATTATGCGCAGTATGAATCGAATCTGAATTTCACAATTGGCGGCCTCCCCTTGTAAGTCATCTAAGCCACGGCAGCCAGCGGTTTGCATGCAGTAGTCGGTTGTACTGGATTCGTGCAGCAAGATGGGTCCACGCAGGGACGCGAAAGAAAGGCGGATAGGAGCTACCGTGTTTTCAGGTGCCTTTGACAACACCGTGAATGAATTTCCGCAATTTGCCGGACTACGAACGCGGAACGCAGAGCATATTAAAGCGACCGTGGAATGACCCGTACGGTTTGTTGCGGCACAAACCGCTCATTATTACTTTACGAACGGGTGGCAGTTATCATTGCGTTTAGTGCCTAAGGGAAATAGGCTATTCTATCTTACTCTGCGGCCATTTTATATGCCTTGGGAGTGGACAACATGAAAAGTAGGAAACAATCATTAAGGGTGAAGAAAGAAAAAGAAACGGACGAGCAAGTGGAAGTAAAAGGCAAATATACGAAAATAATTCGCTTTCTAGAACTCGCTTCGAAATTAGGTTGAGGGTGAGCGAGGATAATTATAAATTCTTACAGGAAGATATTGAAACAGAAATTGAGAAAAGAAGCTGACAAAAGCAGTTACTTCTTCCGAGAAGTTATCAACTATTGTGCTACTGGTGACGCTAAATCTGTGAAAAAAATATATCGTTTTGGTGCGTAAAAATCTTCACTGTCAGTTCTACGTCTCTTCCAGGTCCCAATGTCATGTTTCCTGTCCAGTGCTGTGAATACAAAGCTTTTCAATTTCCTCCACTGTTGTCTGTGGTCCAAATTCTTGTAGAATACAGCATACTTTGTTCAACACTATCACGTTCGTTCCTGTTGCGATAGTAGTTACTCCTGACGTGTACAAGGCACGACAATGCATATTGTCCAGTTAAAAACACTCACTGGTTCTATTCACCGAGGTGCCTCATTTTCCTTCACGAAATCTCTTCTCAGTGCGCCGCTACAGCTACTAAGTTCAGAGTTCTCCTTTTAGAATGGGTACATTTCGTACACTGCGGGATCGATCCGAGCTCAACGCATGTCACTTGTTTGCTCATAGACGTTCAGTCACGCGTCACCTGTTTCTGGTAGCAGAAGGTATCACAGCATGGAGTAGAAAGCGTTCGACTCTCTTAGACGGTTGCTAAGGGTTTCGACCGGCTACAGCCTCTGACAATGCAGCGAGGCAGAATATGTATCTATTGCCATCACTATTCGAGACACAAAGTTCGCTTCTTCTCTTCATCCGTCTTTGTCATGTGGGGTAAGGCTGCTCCCTTCCTGTCTTCTTCGAACAATACAGTATAAAAAGTAGTCTTGCAAACATTTTGTCTAATGGGAAAGTGAGGGCATTTCATCAGCAAGCACTGCAGCTTTGGTAAGAAAACAGCTTGTAGTTATCTTTATATTCGAGTCAGTTAATTGGGAGCCACTCCCTATTTTTTCCTGAGCTTTTGCGGAAAATATTCAGAATCTCATGTATTTGTTCATATTCCTTTTGATTCAGCACATTTGCTGGTCTGAATCCATCTTCTGATTGGGCATCCAAAAACTCAAGTGGCTTACGAGTAGAATTTTATAGGCATTTCTAAATATTCAGGGGATTTCTAATATTACTTTTCTTCGGAATCTTAGAGTCGTTACAGAGGGTGTGTCTACTTTTGTTACGCGATGTTTTTCCGTTATCACACTGGTAAATATTGCGCAAATTCCCTACTGGAAACTTAACTGATTTATCTATTGTATTTAGATCTGTCGATTTACATATTAAAGTATACATTTTCTCTGGAATTACCAATTACAGCTACGTTCTTTTGTCTCCGTTTCGGGACTTGCGTGTGTTTTTATGAGTTGGTATGCTTCTTGCTTATACTTCAGCTTATATTTAGGATTATGTTGTACATGCGTTCCATGCAAAGTTCTTAAATAATAAATAATTTTCAGCAAGGTAAGTCGTCGCAGATGCTGTCACTCCCGGATCTTCGAGCGCTGAGTCTGCGTCATTGTAGATAATTGCTTTCACCATATCAGCTAAATCTTGTAGATTATTAGCATAGTAGGTAACTGTTTGGCAAAGAAATTTGCTCATGCACAAATCGAACCTATAAGGGCCTATTTCAGTACCCGTAGGTTGTGTCATAGGTAACTGATAACAGCATGCCTGTCTTCAGAGTTTAGCTGTTTATTCTGAGTAACTTCACCTCCCCCTCCCGTCGCCCTCTTGTTGGTTGGATAGAAGTGAGCTCGTTACCATCTTTGGTAAAAGTGATCAGATAACTTTATCGATGGTTTCGCGTCACTTTGTGGGTTAAACTGCGGGCAGTAAATATGTTGAGCGCTTTGCATGACTATTTGCAATTTCGCACGATAGGTTGGCGACTTACAAAGTGTACAGTAGCAAACGTTTTGACTGCATGATAGCAGACATGTGACTGAACGCTTCAACTTCCATTGGCAGCATTCGTAACACCATATGCGCTTTCACAATGAATATTGACTTGACTTCGATTCCGTGCACCATGCGGTAACATTGTGTTATAACCTACAGCGTTGACACAAGAAATGATGTAGCAGTCCCAACCAGGCAACACTTTGTATGAACAGTGGTCGTCAAAGATCCTAACTGACAACAAGTGTAGGTGTGTGTCACGACCTGTAAATGGGATTCAAAGATAACGTCAACAGCTGCTGTCAATGAACGCAAGCCCATCTCAAGGAGTCTCGGTGTGAAAATTGCTAAAATTTGTGCTGCTAGTGAATTTAACTCCGTCACAATCAATTTCGAAGCGAACATTTTGACGGGAACTGCATACAATAGGCATCTAGAATAGGGTACCTTGCAAAAGACATTTTCTGGCAGCACGGACAAAGCTGCATGTCTGCTATGGACCAAAACAACACAGAAATTTGACAGTAGCTGACTGGAGGCGTGTAGGGTGACCCAATGAGTCTTAGTTTTCCCTGTTTTCAGATGTTAAAAGGTGCTGAATGCAATCATAGCCCAATGAAATGTTTAACTGAAAGTGTATGAACGATGCAGTTAAGGCCGGATGCGGTTCTGTGATGTTTTGTGGTACCGTTAGTTCTGGTTACCGTCAACATGAACGAGGCTGTTTACTACAGCCTTCTTAGTGACCAAGTGTTGCCCTTCTTCTACGCCTTGATTGTTACCAAACTATAGACTCTCCCGTCTTTAAAGATGAGAAAAAGGTTCAAATGGCTCTCAGCACTATGGGACTTAACATCTGAGGTAATCAGTCCCCTAGACTTAGAACTACTTAAACGTAACAAACCTAAGGACATCACACACATCCATGATCGAGCCATGGATGTATGTGGCTGACTGGTGGGATTAGGATATCATGTAGAACAAAGTGGGAATTATCTCAAAATGTCAGAAGTAGCCACAATCAAGCTACAGTAGCCCATTAAAAACAGACCTTTAAGGTGCTTAAAATGTTATTAGAAAGGCAAAGAGTGTGTGGTATGCAAATAGAATTGTCAATTCACAGGATAAAATTAAAACCATATGGTCAGTTGTAAAGGAAATGTCTGATCAGCAGCACAATATCGACGATATAAAGTCAGTTCGTATTAAAAATACTTCTATTACTGATCAGTAACATATGTACAATATTTAACAATCATTTTCTGAGCATTGCTGGTGAATTAAATAAAAATTTAGTTCCTACAGGGAATCACATAACTTTCTTGGCAAATGCCAAAATTAATGTCTGAAATACTCACTGCTCTGTGATACAGACCAGACGTAGATTGAGTCAATAAATAAATCACTAGACTAAGGCCTCTAATGGATATGATGGAGTGCTAAGCAGAATATTACTGTGCTGCACATGTTAGCCCTGCATTTAGCCATATTTGTAATTTTTCCTTTAGGAATGGTCAGTTTCCTGAACCATTAAAGTACTCAGTAGTAAAGCTGCTTTATAAAAAGGGAGAAATGGGTAATGTAGACAATTTTAGACCTATTTCTATGTCATTAGTGTTTCCTAAAGTTATTGAAAAAACTGTGTGTGTAAGGATAATTGGTCATTTTATAACACACAATTGGCTATGAAATGTACAGTTCGGCTTTAGCAGTCGCTTAACAACCGAAAATACTATACTCTCTTTTCTCTGTGGAGTACTGAATACGGGGAGTAACTCACAAGTGGTTCAGCTCTTTAGCTGCAGACAGCCAAAGGTCATTATTCACAGTGTCTAGAATGGCTGTGTTGTGAGGTCTGAGTGGGGTATGGTCAAGTGGGGGTGCCCCAAAGATCAGTGTTGGGGCCACTCCTGTTCCTTATTTATATAAATGATACGCCCTCGAGTATTATGGGTAACTCTAAAATAATTCTGTTTGCTGATGACAGTAAAGATGGTAGTAAAGGATATTGTGTGCAACACTGGCTCGGTTTCAAATTGTGCAGTTCATGACATAAGTTCATGGCCTGAATAAAATAAACCAACGCTAAATCACAGTAAGACTCAGTTTTTACGGTTTGTAACACACAATTCAACAAAACCTGACGTTTTAATTTCACAGAATGGGCATATGATTAGAGAAACTGATAGACAGGAAATTGTCTTTGAGAAGCCCAGGACCTTGTGCAGACTTAATGCTGCCATTTTTACTATTCGAACGAGATCTGAAGTGAGTGATCGTTCAATACGATAATTGGTCTACTTTGCTTATTTTCATTCGCTTATGTCATATGGTATTATATTTTGGGGTAACTCTTCCCATTCTAAAAGGGTATTTTTGACTCAGAAACGGGTGCTTTGGGCAATAAGTGGTGCAAGTTCACGAACCACTTGTCGACCCCTGTTCACGAGTCTGGGTTGGTTCAAATGGCTCTGAGCGCTGTGGGACTTAACATCTGAGGTCATCAGTCCCCTAGACTTAGAACTACTTAAACCTAACTAACCTAAGGACATCACATACATCCATGCCCGAGGCAGGATTCGAACCTGTGACCGTAGCAGAAGTGCGGTTCCGGACTGATGCGCCTAGAACCGTTCGGTCACAACGGCCGGCTCACGAGTCTGGTAATTTTGACATTGGCCTCTCAATATATATATATATATATATATATATATATATATATATATATATATATATATATATATATATTCCTTACTGTCATTTCTTATTAACAATATTAGCTTATTCCCAAGAATAAGCAGCTTTCACTCAGTTCAAATACGGCAGAAATCAAACCTGCATTTGGATCGGATTTCATGATCTATTGTGCAGAAAGGTTTACAGTATATTGCTGCCTCCATTTTCAATAAGTTACAGTTAGAATTCAAAAATATTAGCAGTAATCCACTCGCTTTCAAATCGCAACTGAAGATTTTCCTCATGGGTCCATCCTTCTGTTCTGTTGGGGATGTAACATCCCCTTACAAAAATTTATAAATGACAGTGCTGGAAAACCTCTGCGTTATTTGATTTTCAAACAGCTGAGAAAAACTAAACGTACTCAGACATTTGTCTCTTTACTTACTCTGATCAGCACTAAACTGACACACAATATTTTTTAGCGCAACGCAATCTGACTTTCAGTAACCCCTACCAAAGAATGGCCATGACTAACAATAACCTTTACGTTTCATGAATCACTAGCTCACAAAAAACTTCTTTACTCGAACTACTGCAATACAGCGAGCGCCAATACTGCCAACTAAATGAAAGTTTCTAACTACTGAAGGCACTAATTACTGATAGGCATAGTTAGCAAACGTAAGGTTTCGATGGAGAATAAACAATGTTTTAACCTTAACAGTATTCAAAGGTCATAATATATATATCATTTCATGCCATCCAGTCTTACAAATATCTTTTTTCTGACAGACACACGTCCATATCATCCGCTCTCAAAACTCCGCCATCTCTCTCCCCACATCCACCACTGCTGGCGGCTCTCCTCCAACTGCCCAACGCTACGCGCTGTTAACATCCAACTGCCCAACACTACAATAGCAAATATTCGAACAATGCAAACCAGCCACAGACTGCACACAGCACAGTCAGTGATTTTCATACAGAGCGCTACTTGGCGTTACCAACATAGAAACCTAAACGGCCCACTTACATAGCCCCCATGCTCCCCACAAAAAATCTTACAAATAGTTTTGGGCAGTGCCCAATACAGATTTGAAAATTTTTTTCATAATTACAATAACAAAGATATCAAATGCACACACTTATTGATACACTGTTGGTCAAAAGCAAAAATTGTTCTTATAAAGACAGTCCTGATCATTCATCACAGCAGTAATTGCAGTCCTTTTTTTTTTTTTCAAAGTCTGAGCAGTAAAAGAAAATTCACACAGAAGTAGTGGATTTCCATGCAGTCTTGAAGAATTAGTGTTGCACTTCCAGCGAAGAGACAGTGCTGACTGTTGACATGCAAACAGGTAATGGGCCACAACAGAGCAAACCCACAGCAGAATATTGGTAGGTAGGTCATCACAGAGCAGATCCACTGTAGTCCTGGTAGAGATTGTGATACTGGTGGGCCACCAGAAATGCAGACCCACTGTAGTCCTTGTAGAGATAATGGTATTGGTAGGCCACGAAAGGTGTAGACCCACTGCGGTCCTTGTAGAGTTGGTTAGCAGCTATCTGTTGCGACTGTGTGGGTGCACAATCACCATTGAAGAGTCTTGTATATAATATAGCAAGTCCATAAACCACCGCTTGTGCAATCAAAAAAAGTTTTTGAAAAGTCCTCGAAACCAGCAATGCTGTTAACCAGTCTCTTGCTGAATTATCAACATATGTGCGAGCACTAACAGCCTCTTTTTTAAATTTTTTTTAACTCTCACATATTTTGCATATACTATGACCAACAGAAATGTGTGCAGTGAAATGAAATTACTTAATCTGAAGCACTTGTGTCTATACAATTGCAAATTTACGACATGAAAATACAATTACAGAGGTACAGAAAACAGCCTGAATGAACATGATAATACAGATAACATTTATAGTAATACAAGCTTTACAAGAGAATAGAAATAAACATATACATCAGTGTTACAGGAATTATGATATAAGTAAATAAATAAAAAATGAGAAGAGCTATCGAATCATTAACTTCATGAGCATTAAAACAGAACAGAATAAACAATGTCTAAACATCTTTACACAGTAAATAACACAATTATCAGATAAACACGCAAAGACAGGGCGAACACAAACACATAGTGGAATAACACATAAGAATGGACAGGGCTGATTTTCAGTATGACATTTGGTACTGCACTATTTATCGTATATGATTTGGAAACAAAACTTTCTTTACATCTTGGAGATCTCCTTCAGTTCATCATTATTCCCAACAAGTCCTATCTATACCTGCTGTCCCTATACCCTGCTTTTTTGTTCATATCCTCTTTCAAAACAATTTTTCTTCATTGTACATTACTTTTTTTACCCAGACCTTTTTCTTACACCTTGTCAATGCATTTCTTCCAATTCATCACATCTCATTCTCTTATATAGCTTACCCACTCTTGCACTAACTTAAATCTACTAAGCTCAGAAATATATCGTAAGGAATGAGGCAATGCAGCAGTACAAAAAAAAAAAAAAACCACAAACAGTAACTACCAAAAAAATGCCAATTGGCAAAACAATCAGCAATAAATATAAATTAGCAAAGCAAATGCAACATTACAACTAATATGAGCCAATGTGCAGCAACAAGAAAAATAAATCAGTAGTAAAACGGACTTAATACAATGTAAAATTCAGTAGGACAATGCCAGACAAACAGCAGCAGCAAATGCAATAGCTTATACCTAAACATGACAAAGCTCAACCAGAAAAAATACTACAGTAAGGATAGGAAATGTCTAATATCTATGTCAGATCTTAACACTAGAGTGATGCATTACAAAAACTTACTCTGCCAAAAAAGTTACCAAATCGTTGAAAAAATTATGTATGTAATTCCTGTGAAGGGAAATGTCTATTTGTGCTTCGTTTTCTAACAAAGCAGGCCATAAAATTATTATTTAATGCATCTGTAGACAGGAAACAGGGATATTAAGACATCTATTAAATTTTATTGTAACCAATGCTGCAGTGCCACTAGAAACTAGATATTAAACGAAATGAGAATTTACACACACACACACACACACACACACACACACACACACACACACACACATATATATATATATATATATATATATATATATAGCAAAGCTTGAAACCTCATTCACTAGCCATATCGCGTCTGCTAAGGCAGTAAAAAATCTCTCAACTAGAAAGTCAATAGATGTAAAATGTTTCTCATCATTTCATTAAGCATTTCAGTAAATATCAGAAAATACAAGCTCCAAAGTGTAACCTTACGTCTTCAAGTATGAGTGTGTCATATTTGCGATGCTTTCTAGAAACAAATGTCAATAGCGAGGTTAATGGCCTCTTTTTTTTCCACCTAATGGCATTTTGTTTTTCAGGCGACTGTTGCGCAGCTGGGCGCCCACAATGCATTATGTCAAGGTCACTTACCTTCCTTGCCGAAATATTTATGCCAGCAGTTTCTGCTACAGTGACAGTCTCATATATACACTCCTGGAAATGGAAAAAAGAACACATTGACACCGGTGTGTCAGACCCACCATACTTGCTCCGGACACTGCGAGAGGGCTGTACAAGCAATGATCACACGCACGGCACAGCGGACACACCAGGAACCGCGGTGTTGGCCGTCGAATGGCGCTAGCTGCGCAGCATTTGTGCACCGCCGCCGTCAGTGTCAGCCAGTTTGCCGTGGCATACGGAGCTCCATCGCAGTCTTTAACACTGGTAGCATGCCGCGACAGCGTGGACGTGAACCGTATGTGCAGTTGACGAACTTTGAGCGAGGGCGTATAGTGGGCATGCGGGAGGCCGGGTGGACGTACCGCCGAATTGCTCAACACGTGGGGCGTGAGGTCTCCACAGTACATCGATGTTGTCGCCAGTGGTCGGTGGAAGGTGCACGTGCCCGTCGACCTGGGACCGGACTGCAGCGACGCACGGATGCACGCCAAGACCGTAGGATCCTACGCAGTGCCGTAGGGGACCGCACCGCCACTTCCCAGCGAATTAGGGACACTGTTGCTCCCGGGGTATCGGCGAGGACCATTCGCAACCGTCTCCATGATGCTGGGCTACGGTCCCGCACACCGTTAGGCCATCTTCCGCTCACGCCCCAACATCGTGCAGCCCGCCTCCAGTGGTGTCGCGACAGGCGTGAATGGAGGGACGAATGGAGACGTGTCTTCTTCAGCGATGAGAGTCGCTTCTGCCTTGGTGCCAATGATGGTCGTATGCGTGTTTGGCGCCGTGCAGGTGAGCGCCACAATCAGGACTGCATACGACCGAGGCACACAGGGCCAACACCCGGCATCATGGTGTGGGGAGCGATCTCCTACACGGGCCGTACACCACTGGTGATCGTCGAGGGGACACTGAATAGTGCACGGTACATCCAAACCGTCATCAAACCCATCGTTCTACCATTCCTAGACCGGCAATGGAACTTGCTGTTCCAACAGGACAATGCACGTCCGCATGTATCCCGTGCCACCCAACGTGCTCTAGAAGGTGTAAGTCAACTACCCTGGCCAGCAAGATCTCCGGATCTGTCCCCCATTGAGCATGTTTGGGACTGGATGAAGCGTCGTCTCACGCGGTCTGCACGTCCAGCACGAACGCTGGTCCAACTGAGGCGCCAGGTGGAAATGGCATGGCAAGCCGTTCCACAGGACTGCATCCAGTATCTCTACGATCGTCTCCATGGGAGAATAGCAGCCTGCATTGCTGCGAAAGGTGGATATACACTGTACTAGTGCCGACGTTGTGCATGCTCTGTTGCCTGTGTCTATGTGTCTGTGGTTCTGTCAGTGTCCCCTTCCTGGGACAATGAATTCACGGTGTTCTTATTTCAATTTCCAGGAGTGTAGTTAATTGGAAGCACAGCTGCAAAATTTTTTTGGTGCAAATCTACACGAATGCCACAACTGTTTTACAGCACAACAATGAAAAAGTACAACTACAGAGGAAATTCTCTCTACAATTACGCGCTAGCAATAAACAATAACTACACTGATTACTCAAACTACAAGAAACAATCAGAAGAGTCCAGTGAGGTACCCTCGGCTAAGGGTCGACATATGTAACATCCCCTTAGAATAATGTATAAATGACAGTGCTAGAAAACCTCTACGTTATTTGATATTTGATTTTCAAACAGCTGAGCAAAACTGAACGTACTCAGACATTTGTCTCTTTACTTCTTCTGATTAACAATAAACTGAAACACAATATTTTTAGCGCAACGCAATCTGACTTTCAGTAATCCCTACAAATGAATGGCCCTGACTAACAATAACCTTTCCGTTTCATGAACCACTTACCTCAGAAAAATCGTCGTTACTCGAACTATTGCAATACAGCGAGCGCCAATACTGCCAACTAAATGAAAGATTCTAACTACTGAAGGCAGTAACTGCTGATAGGCATAGTTACCAAATGAAACATTTTGATGGAGAACAAACAAAGTATTTACCTTAATAGTGTTCAAACGTCATAATATATATATATCAGTTCATGACATCCAGTCTTACAAATTTCTTTTTTCTGACAGACACACGTCCAGATCGTCCGCTCATGAAACTCCGCCATCTCTCTCTCCACATCCACCACTGCTGGCGGCTCACCTCCAATTGCGTGACGCTACGAGCTGTTCACATCCAACTTCCCAACATTACAATAGCAAATATTCGATCAATGCAAACCAGCCACAGACTGCACAAAGCACAGTCAGTGATTTTCATACAGAGTGATACGTGGCGTTACCAACATAGAAACCTAAACAGCCTACTTACAAGAAGTTCCTTGAAAAATTAGGCTGATTCTTGTTGTATTGTCGATTGCGTTTTCTTACACTTATGACTTGACTTTTTCCGGTTCATAAACATTTAATTTTTTTCTGTTATTACTTTTATGTTGTAATTTCATGTACTGACACGTTCCATGACCTTCGAGATTAGCTCCTCAATTCTTTCGTACGGAACTTGCCGTATAAATAAATAAATAAATGAATAACATTAGAGAAGAAATTGACTATTCTGCTTTAAACCTACTTAGAGACCAATATAAATACACACTGGCTGCTTGATTGTGATAGGTACAAACGGAAACGGCGAGTGGAAGAGAATGAAGAAAAAAAAAAAAAACAAACAAATAATCGCGACGAAAACAAATTCGGAAAGGAATGGTTACGGCATCTTATAACAAATTTCGCAAGCATCCACACTGCAGATACGCACTTAATGGCAAACGGATCAAGGGTTACATATGGCCATCGTTCATACGAAGGCAGGTTTTTGAACGTATGCTCGTCCATGCCTACACACGTTCAGAAATCTCGAACTTGTACAGAATACATTAATAACTATTCACAGCTCGTTACCAGTGTCTATCGTCACTGTTAACAGAGGTGGAATACGCCAAAGCGTAATTAAATTCTGCATACAGGTCCAAGACGGTCCAATCGGGCCCGAGCGACCACCATGTCATCGTCTGCCAATGACGCCATCCTGTGCCGTTGGACGTGGTCAGCACATTGCTCTCCCTGGCATCGAAGGGTTTCTTGACCTTTGAATCGCTACTATTGGATCGAGTAGCTCTTGAGTTGCCATCACGAGACTGAATGCACCCTGTACCAGTCCTGTCATCAAGGAAAAATCTCTAGGAATCTATCCCCGATCCTCTGCTGGGCAATCAGCATCACAGAACACTCAGCTACGGAAGCGGACTAAGCTTTTAAGTATCCCCATATAAAAAATTCCAACTGGTTAAGGTCCAGGGGCGTGGGAGGACATGGCATTGGCGACCAACAACTGATACACTTGTTAAAATTAAAATTTAAAACAGTCTTCCAGAATGATATTTTCACTCTGCAGTGGAGTGTGCGCTGATATGAAACTTCCTGGCAGATTAAAACTGTGTTCCGGACCGAGACTCGAACTCGGGACCTTTGCCTTTCGCGGGCAAGTGCTCTACCAACTGAGCTACCCAAGTACGACTCACGCCCCGTCCTCGGAGCTTTACTACTGCCAGTACCTCGTCTCCTACCTTTCAAATTACCTACCTTAAAACAGTCTTGATCGCAATTTTTTTTATTTATTGGACTGAATGACCGGTTTCGACTCTTTCACAGAGTGATCTTCAGACTCCAGAGCGGTGGATGGACACTGCCAGACGAGCCAGAATTTTAAGATGGCTGAGTATGTTTTCAAAAATTTCAAAAATTTTATGATACACTTGTTGTGGAAACACTATTAATACGTACTTAGATACCCAGAATGATATAATCACACAAGGGCACTTTGTCACTTTGTAACCTACGGCCGTCTGTTGTGGCCGAGCGGTTCTAGGCGCTTCAGTCTGGAACCGCCCGACCGCTACGGTCGCAGATTCGAATCTTGCCTCGGGCATGGATGTGTGTGATGTCCTTAGGTTAGTTAGGTTTAAGTAGTTCTAAGTTCTAGGGAACTGATGACCTCAGATGTTAAGTCCCATAGTGCTCAGAGCCATTTTAACTATTTGTAATCTACGCCTCACTTGCGCTGTTTGGAAATAAACGTAGCCTGTGAAGTTGACAACATTGGAAGATTGCGATGATTGCAGTTTCGTGTGTATTGTACTGGGTAAACCGTTCGTTTTCGGATCTATGTTTGTTCGGATTATTTTCTCATTTCATTGTCCTCACCTGCTCCTTTCGTTAGGACATATAATTATCAAACATGTTACACAGAAAGACCCGCTCCAGAGGAGAGAGCTGCTGTACTTAGAAATCCTGTAGGGCTATGGAAAACAATAGTAGGCGGAGCGGTTCTCATAAAGCCGAGATGAAAGTTAAAGTAGCGGACGTTATGATGTCGCCGCGTGATAGGGGGGACCGCGACAGGCCCGCCGCTACGCTCCGATATCTGCGGCGATGCTCAGAGCCATTGACGTCATCGACGGGGGGGGTGGGTCAATAGGGGAAGTCAAGACGGTGAGACAATGGAGACAGCAGGTAGGCGGGACAAAGGCACGGCGCGGACGAGCTCAGTAGCCGCGAGGCGGCCGGCGCTCGCACAGGCGCCGGGGACAGCCAGCTGCCGCCGCAGACCCAGCCACCACGTGGTGGCGGCCCCACACCGGGGAACCCCCGCCTGCAGCGCCGATGCTGTCAACATCCGTCTGTCAGCAACTCAAACGTGACGAAACCACTACGTACTTGTAAGTAAGTGTGGCGAGTGTTCCTCCGTGCAGTTTACTCATTACTTGTAACGAGAAACTCTGTGAGTGCTTGACTACACGCCAGTTACAATAATGGTTTTCTTTTAATCCTAATCTACAGCAAAATTTTATAACTGCAACCCAACGATAAATATACTGTCGACTCAGCTAGTCATCTAAGTAGTACAAGGACATAACAAGCTCTCCTTGGATTGATAACGATGCTTTCATTAAGTAAAAAGGACAATTCCTCTTTTATTAATTTTAGCTGTATAGTGTACCACGCATTAACCGAGCAGAATGCATCGATCGTTTATATCCTACTTGTCCTATCTGGTGGTAAAACTCATGAAGGAATCTTACTGTAACGTAATCCAAAAATGAAGATCTTACGAAATAAAAAATTTAGTCCTAAGCGCAGAAAAAATGTCACAAAAGAAAACTGATGCTTGTATACTGAATTAATAATTACGCCAACAAGATGGATTTATAATGCGTCACATACTATAAGTTTCACTAGCATCCCTATCATGACATTCTTCCTATTACTTCAAGTCTTAGTAAGTTGTTGCTCTTTAATATTAATGACTGTTTTATATGGAATCATATAGGTTGAAAATTAAATTTACCTTATCATATTTTATTGATACATAAACCATGGGATCACAATAACTTTTCATATGCAGGTACTTGCTTGAGTGGGTGTTGTATGATGTCCTTAGGTTAGTTAGGTTTAAGTAGTTCTAAGTTCTAGGGGACTGATGACCGTAGATGTTAAGTCCCGTAGTGCTCAGAGCCATTTGAACTTGCTTGAGTAGTCGAGACAGAGTATGCTCTTGATATACGAATAGCTATTCATTTTTCATTCGATCGTTCTAGCGAATCGGAAGCAATAGTGCGCGGAACCCTAACTTCCTATGCATATTGAATTTCTACCCGCACACCAGCAGAGGTGAAAAATGCGCAAAATACGCTGCCGCAACTTCATCTATTATAAGTTCACGAACAGGAGTCAATCCAGAATTGTTGAACCCTGTGGAACGTTACTAATAATTTGTCCGTATTCAGAAGAAGATCCATTCCCAGGGCTGCATGACTTTGTTTCTGTTTAGGCAAATTTGAAGTAAAACAGTTACTCATTATACCTCTAAAAGAATTTTGTGATTTGCACAGTCACATAGACAAGTAAGAAAATATCTCAGTAGATGAAATCTTATTATTCAGATATTTCACTGCTCGGACCGTGGATCAGAAGATGTCACGTTGTGTGGAGAGGCTCTTCTGGAATCCAAATTGTTACTGCCGCAGAATTTTATGCTCGCAGTCACGCTCAAATAGATTACCTTTTCCATTACATTTGGGAACGAAGTTAATAGTGAAACGGTCCAGTTGCCATTAATATCTGTTCTACTACCTTTCTTACAGAGGGTCTACCAGAGGCATGCTTTAGTCTGTCTCGAAAGACACCTTATACAACCTGATGCATTGAATAAATGAATGATTACAGTAGCTACATGCTTTTAATATTTTGCCACAAATACTGACGTCTGCATTTTCATTCGTTCTTTTCTGTGTTGATATAATATCTTGGCCTCTGCGTGCCTACTACGTGCAACGTCATCAGTAATACGTAGTCCCCTCCTTCTCCTCACTCAATATTTGCACAGTCTGTGCCAGGATCTGCTAACGATGAGCAATCAACAGTCCTCAATTTGAAAATAATTTCATCGCATAGTTCTTGGAAAAAGTGGTGAACGCTATTTCTTCCTTGATAGTTCAAACATTTCTCTACATCTACCTGTTTCCGTAAACCACGGTACAGTGTGTGCCGAGCAGTACTTCGTGCTATTAAGCAGCCCCTAGACGGTATTGTACAATAACGTTAGACACACACACACACACACACACACACACACACACACGCACAAACACACAAAAATGGCTCTGAGCAATATGAGACTTACCATCGGAGGTCATCAGTCCCCTAGAACTTAGAACTACTTAAACCTAACTAACCTAAGGACATCACACATATCCACAGCCGAGGCAGGATTCGAACCTGCGACTGTAGCGGTCTCGCGGTTCCAGACTGAAGCGCCTAGAACCGCTCGGTCACAAAGGCCGGCGCGACCACACACACACACACACACACACACACACACACACACACACACATATATATATATATATATATATATATATATATATATATATATATATGAGCATAAATTAGCGTTTTTGTTATGGATGTTGGTATTCCGCTTGCTACGGATTTATTTACGAAATGTCATATATTGTTTGTACTTCACTGTTGCTATTTGAGCTTACACGTAGCAAATTCAGCATTTGAAAATAATAAGTGGAGTTCTGGAGGCTAGAAAATGGAGTGTCAAGCGGAGAATTTAGGCATTTCTGCCATATTAATCTATTTGAGTTCAGTAGATGTCTGACAGCAGCGGAAGTAACCGGCAACATTTGCGAGTTGTGCCGTATATAGGGATAAAATCTCTGGACAGATTACGGCAAGGAAACGGTTTTCTCGTTTAGAGGAGTATGCTTTTGACCTTAGTGACTCCCCACATTCAGGGGGTTTGATGGCGACTGTTTAAATCCATTCATCGCCGGCAGCGGTGGCCGCGCTGTTCTAGGCGCTTCAGTCGGGAACCCCACGACTGCTACGGTCGCAGATTCGAATCCTGCCTCGGGCATGGATGTGTGTGATGTCCTTAGGTTAGTTAGGTTTAAGTAGTTCTAAGTTCTAGGGGACTGATGACCTCAGAAGTTAAGTCCCATAGTGCTCAGAGCCGTTTGAACCATTTGAAATCCATTCATCCCCAATGATCCACGTCAGTGTACTCGAGAACTGGCAGATGTGATGAACTGTGATCATTCCACCATTGAGCGACATTTGCATGCAGTGTGAAAGGTTCAAAAATCGGGCGTATGGGTACCCATGTCCTAACAAAAATCACAAAAATAAGCAGAATGTTCAAATGTGTGTGAAATCTTATGGTACTTAACTGCTAAGGTCATCAGTCCCAAAGCTTACACAGTACTTAACCTAAATTATCCTAAGGACAAACACACACACCCGGGGAGGACTCGAACCTCCACCGGGACCAAAAATAAGCAGGTGGCCACATGTCCTTCTCTGCTTGCTCGTCAACAATTGGCTCGTGAGGAACACCGACCATTGCTATTTTATATCATGACTGGCGACGAGACATGGTGTGTTTGTACTAATAAAAGGAAAATAAAGAACTAGTTGAGTCCAAACAAAGCGGCAACTCCCCGCACAAAGACCTGCGCTCATCCACATACACAATATTGCACATCTGATGGAATAGCGACGGTGTGGGGGTACTATTACGAATTGATTCCACGAAGTGTAGTCATCTCTGCCGACATTTATTGTCAACAACTAAGACGTCTTCCAGACGCAGTCCAAGAAAAATGACCATGAATAGTGTGTTAAGTGATGCTACATCACGATAAAGCCTGCCCGCATTTTGTTACCCTGACGAAAAACATTAGATAGGAATTGTATTGGAAGATGTTCGACACCCCCCTTTCTCACCTGAACTTGCACCTTCAAATTTTCACCTTTTCCGCCCAATGTCGAACAACCTTCAAAGAACTTTCTTTCGGAATGAAAATGGGCTCAGATGATGACCGGTTCTTCGCCTCAAAACCACGTTATTTCTACATTAGCGGAATCTAAAAGGTACCCCAGCGTTGACAGACTGTTGTAAATCGTGAAGCAGAATATATTACTGAAGACTAACGTGTCTGTTAGGTGTATCTGTCGTGTTCATTAAATTTATGGAAAAACGTTACGAAGCTATGCACCAACTCAATACGTATGGGTATTAGAAACAGGTCGTTGTTACCATCTACATAATTTTTTTCTTTTTCGTAATTGTAATTTTCAAAGGTATCGCATAAATCTGCTGAATTTTCTCCAGACCGTAAATACTGATAAAAGCTTGCCGCTAACATATTTTGAATCTACATTTGATAAAGCATCACACCCTCATATATTTTCAACTAAAAAAGTATGTAACGAATAGGATTTATATGCATTTGTCCGAAGCTTACATAGTTGCCGCTTTTCCCAAACTAACGTGGTAAAGTGGCCAGTGAAGACATACAGACTTCGTTAATGGACGGCATCGGCTCAAGTAACGCCACAGGTTTGCATGTTTATTTAAGAGCAAACACTTTGCTATTCTTGGCCTCATGTTATGTACGGAAGACACTCCAAAGCTAGCTATTACATTTTTACCACGTCAGTTTTCCCATAACACAACTTCTCAGCATATTAAATCGAACATAATATTACTTTTCTGTCGTAGGGCATGTTATTCTTCACATCCCCAGTTGCATTCTGCGTCACTGCAGTGTCCCGTATTTGACGTACTGATTAATGGAGTGTTTTTTTAGGCATCTTAATACCCTGTCTATCAAACAACATCAAGTCAAAAGACGTTGTTTATAAATATTGGTACGTTTCAGTTAGGTAACAACAATAATATAAATGACTTGCCTTAAATCAGACGACTGAAAATTATAAAAGGTTTCACTGAAAACTAACGGAGCAAGCTTCTTCTGTGAAACTCACTGACAACAAAAATGGTGTACATTAGACCTAGTGTGACCGCTTTTCGACTGGCTGCAATACTGTTCAGGGCGAAAAATTATACAATGGCTACTCCCCCCCCCCCTCATCACGACCACTTCAACCTACAACATACTGATATTGCTCTTATTGAAAAAGCTATACAATGACTGGCGTAAGTGCAAAGAACGAGATAATAAAGGGATCTACAGAAAACGCGCCAGTTTTGTATTGTGTACTATGTGTTTGTCTGTCAGTCGACCACGTTTTTGCGTGTTATTTCAGCTTCCACAAACATTCCGAATGGTGCTTACGACATGATTCCTCATATTTCATTGTGCGTATAACCAGGGTACTATACTACAGCTCAGTGTATGCTAATAGTGAAAACGTTTTATTAGACGGTGAAAGTTAGCCGGCCGATGTGGGCGAGCAGTTCTAGGCGCTTTAGTCTGGAACCGCGCGACCGCTACGGACGCAGGTTCGAATCCTGCCTCGGGTATCGATGTGTGTAATGTCCTTAGGTTAGTTATGTTTAAGTAGTTTTAAGTTCTAGCGGACTGATGACCTCAGATGTTAAGTCCCATAGTGCTCAGAGCCATTTGAACCATTGGGGGAAAGTTAAGCAGTAGCTGTGAGACGACCTTGCACGATTCTAGGACTCAATGAATCACAGAATGAATCAACTGCTCCCACATTTATTGGAAAACTAAATAAAACGTGTTCAACAGTGGCCATGAAGAGTTGTGGACGCCCTCGTCCTGCGCGGTCTGTGCAAAATATCGCTGTGGTTCGTGGTAGGTGGGCTGTTAGTCCAGTGAAGTCGGATCCTCGATACTCCCAAGAACTGAGCATAGCATATTCTTCAGTGCGATGGATGCACTCTGTGGGAAGCAGTACGGGCATGAGGGGGAGGTTATTGATGCCGTACGATGTCGACCAGTAGGTGGTACCCCGGCGTACAGGGCCCTCACAGCAAAGCTGTGTAAGAGCGTCGCATTGAACGGAGATTGTGTTTCTAGACAAAAGTGTTGGAAATAATACGATTTGTTGGAATCCCGAATAAAACCAATCTTTTTGGAGAAAGAAAATACAGGGTGATTCAAAAAGAATACCACAACTTTAGGAATTTAAAACTCTGCAACGACAAAAGGCAGAGCTAAGCACTATCTGTCGGCGAATTAAGGGAGCTATAAAGTTGCATTTAGTTGTACATTTGTTCGCTTGAGGCGCTGTTGACTAGGCGTCAGCGTCAGTTGATGCTAAGATGGCGACCGCTCAACAGAGCACTTCATCACTGGCCTCCAAGAAGCCCTGATCTTACCCCCTGCGATTTTTTCTTATGGGGGTATGTTAAGGATATGGTGTTTCGGCCACCTCTCCCAGCCACCATTGATGATTTGAAACGAGAAATAACAGCAGCTATCCAAACTGTTACGCCTGATATGCTACAGAGAGTGTGGAACGAGTTGGAGTATCGGGTTGATATTGCTCGACTGTCTGGAGGGGGCCATATTGAACATCTCTGAACATGTTTTTGAGTGAAAAAAAACCTTTTTAAATACTTTGTAATGATGTATAACAGAAGGTTATATTATGTTTCTTTCATGAAATACACATTTTTAAAGTTGTGGTATTCTTTTTGAATCACCCTGTATATTACATTACTTACTGAGCGCCTTCGTATTTTCTGAGAAGACGACAGGTACACGGAGATTTTATGAGGCGCAGTTCCGAGCAAATGGATATGAGAATAAACAGACTTGTCGTATCTGGCACTCAGAAAAGCTTTGCATGTTTCAAGAGAGGGAAATGAGTCGACAGCGATTAACAGATTGGTGTAACTCTTGGGTGGGTGGTACCATAGGCCCGACGTTTTTAAGATGAGGCACGAGAAACAGTGAAAGTTAATGTTAACCGACTTTTTGTGACCTCATTTCAGTGGAATTTCAAGAGCTGTGGTTTCAGCACGATGAAGTCACGTGCCACATTTCATGCGAATCAAATTAGTTGTCAGATGAGCGGTTTCCGCGACGCCTCGTCTTGCGTAATGGTGACCAGCAATGACCTCCAACGCTACATGACTCAAACCTGTTTTTTCTTTGTGGTGGCCGAGCGGTTCTAGGCGCTTCAGTCTGAAACCGCGCTACCGCTACGGTCGCTGGTTCGAATCCTGCCTCGGGCATGGATGTTTGTGATGTCGTTAGGTTAGTTAGGTTTAAGTAGTTCTAAGTTCTAGGGGACTGATGACTTAAGATGTTAAGTCCCATAGTGCTCCGAGCCATTTCTTTGTGGGTTATCTTAAATCACTGTTATACGTCAAACAACCGTGAGTTAAAGGAGGAAACTGAAGCGTTGTTAGTGAAAGTCTTATCAGGTGGTCGTAGCAGAATTTTGGAGAATTATTGAATGCCAGTACGGTAGAACAGGTCGTATGCAAGACATCGTTTACCATAACGGACCGGAATACCAGTGCAATAGAGGAAGTCGTCTGCCAGACATCGTTTTACATTACTCAAATGGGAAGATATGGTGAATATGTTTATGTATTTTGTTGGAAAATAAAAATTTAGATTTGATATGCCAAAACCGGTTCGCTTTTTGAAGCGTTTTGTACATTGCCACGTGAGGGGATAACCACTCTGGCATTTGCCTAGACACACATCTATAAGCACTCCATACCCACAATAGACGTGCCCAGTACCAGAGAAATGATCGATAATGCCCGCGCCTGGATTCCTTCTGTGATTAGCACACTGGACTCACATTTGGGTGGATGACGTTTCAAACCTGCGTCCGGCCATCCTCATTTAGATTTTCTGTTATTTCACTAAATCAAATGCCGCGATGGTTCCTTCTTAAGGGCACAGCCGAGTTCCTTCTTCATCCTTCTCTAAGCTCAGCTTGTGCTCTATCTCTAATGACCTCGTTGTCGACGGGACGTTAAATACTAATATCCTCCAACCTCTCACATTCCTCTTGTGCGAACTTGAATCTGCTCTTTAAGCAGTGTTATCAAGTCACGCATTCCAACGGTTCTGTGTCCCCTATTCTTCCGGCTGGTTATAATTAAAAATGCAGTTGCGTTACTGTAGTAAAATAAACGCAGCCTTGCAATGTGGATGAAGTAAAGTGACATAAAGAATGAATAAGCGAAGAAATCATCCTTTGGAAACAATATTCTACGTTTTTTTGGAGGGACTGGGATCAACAAAAGTAAAAGCTTAAAACAGTGAAAACAGAGAGGGAAAAATAGAGAGCCGGAGAAGAGATATCGGAGAAAATACGGAAATTTGGGACAAGTCCTTGCCATAGAAAGATACATCATGAATTATAACATTTAATATCATTCAGGAAAAGATAATTTTGCTATGGAGAGTAGTCGATGGCAAAAAGCGCATTGTACGACGTAGATTGAAATATATCAGGATGACTGGGTACGCCTAGCATAGGGAGATATGATTAGTGGTTTTTCAATAATTGCGAACGGAGGCTTCGCGAGAGTAAACGTTGTAAGCCGCCCAGAGGCTGCTGTGCTCTAAGAATACGGCGCCGAGTGGAGGTGGCCCCGTAGTGTAGCTGATCCGCCGGCCTCTCCTCTTGGATGAGTTATTTGCAATTCAGATGCGCGCCAGAGCTTATCTTCCACGGAGGCAGGCGCTCTCTGCAGCCAGCCGGCTCCGCTGCCAAGGATGAAATACGTGCCAGCGATTCTCTGCGGGCGGGGCGAGAGGCCGACGTCGTTAGCTGCCGGCGTCGCGGGTCCAGAGTTCTTGTTTACGTTACTAGGGTTTATAGTGCTCGCCAGAAAAATTATTTTTCCCTTCTTTTCAATTGTGTATCACACTACGCCCAATTAATTAAGTGGTTTGTTAATTTCTCCGTCTCACTTACATGAGTATCGCCCTCCCTGTTGGCCGTGCGGTCTAACGCACGGCTTTCCGGGCGGGAAGGAGCGCCTGGTCCCCGGCAAGAATCCGCCCGGCGGATTTGTGTCGGGGTCCGGTGAGCCGGCCAGTCTGTGGATGGTTTTTAGGCGGTTTTCCATCTTCCTCGGCAAATGCGGGCTGGTTCCCCTTATTCCGCCTCAGCTACATTATGTCGACGATTGCTGCGCAAACAAGTTCTCCACGTACGAGTGCACCACCATTACTCTACTACGCAAACATAGGGGTTACACTCGTCTGGTGTGAGACGTTCCCTGGGGGGTCCACCGGGGGCCGAACCGCACAATAACCCGGGGTTCGGTGTGGGGCGCCGGAGGGGTGAAGTGGACTGCGGTAGTCGTCGTGGGGTTGCAGACCACTGCGACTGCGGTGAGGACGGAGCCTCTCCGTCGTTTCTAGGTCCCCAGTTAACATAACATACATGAGTATACAATTTTTTTCTGGTTACAGGATTCGGGCTAACACGACTATTCTCAAGCCACACAACTTGTTACCACCCGTAACCGGTCATGCAAGAAGATGCCAAAAAGCACGGATAGATTTTGCTCAGTTAATCGAATTGTGAGCAGCAAGTATTCTCATTGATAAAGTAGCCCATGTGTCCACTCCTGAACCGTCAGACATAAAGGTAGACACATGAGGTCTCTTATTACTGACAGTACGTGTTGCTCACATTTTGACTTCCTGTACAAAGATATACGTGTGTTTTGGCACCATGTTGTATGACTAGTCACGCTTGAGAACAAGGTGTGTGGTTTGAGAATGTTAGTGTTAGCAAGAAACCGGTAACCAATGCACCAAAAATTTTTAAGTCACGCTACTGAGACAGATAAATAAAATATTACGAAATTTCCTCAGTACTATGCATTTGCGAACCTACCATCTCAAAGGAACATGCCTCGAGTCAGCAATTAATTATGTGTTAGATTCTCACAAATGAAACTCGTCATCTTTTACGCTCCCAGCCGCACAAAACCATGAATAGAATAACACTCGATGATAAAAAACCGTGGTCTGTGTCATTTCCATGTAAAACGTCGTATTCTACATCAAGTGCAATTTTAATAGAGGAAAAAAAACACAAAGAAACGAGCTGTCAATACTATAGGAGGGCAGTTATACGTAATCCAATTACGTCAGCGTATCATTACGCTTTCAATCAACAATGCTAAAAAGCCTATGCCTTAAGTGATTGTAATAGCGCAAAACCACACATGTCCTACACGCCTGATAGTGATTATTATAGTCCTTATAGAGCATATGAGGGAATAGAGCATATGAGGGATTTCTATGAAATGATTAAAACAAGGTGAAAGAGAACACCTGATAGTGATTATTATAGTCCTTATAGAGCATATGAGGGAATAGAGCATATGAGGGATTTCTATGAAATGGTTAAAACAAGGTGAAAGAGAACAATGTACATACCTCACTAAAGCCACGTTTTTACATTTACAACCACTTTCACATTCAAGCAGTCCACCATGAAAAACCACACTAATTACATTTTCAAATGTTGATATGGGTAAGTCAGAGTCATAACATGCCTTTCACCAAGCATACTGTAACATACGTCTATACTTTGTTTCAGAAAATCGAGTCTAAATCACACAGTGAACTTTGATCATGAAATAACTATCATGCATCTTTCCTTTAGTTTGGCACATTGTAGTCTTATAAAATCAGCAATCTTTCTCTGATATAGAGCTTATATTGCCTAACTAGGTAAACATCAAGGGGTTCGCTACATTTTGTTGTTTTCGGTAGCAATATCTGCAGCATAACATCTATGTTTGGAAAACTTACTTCTGGAGGGGTAAGATATGTATGACCTGACCAGGGATAACAACACAGCAGTAGGCTGTTTTATCTTGTTACATATTCGCCAAGGATTGAAGTCAGAAGACATTTTATGTATTCTTAGTCACTACTCCACTTCTGCTTGCCTCCACATGAATGTTTCGTCGGCAGATTGTTTCAAGTTGTTTGAAAGATATGGGCCGAAAGTGCTTTGTGCCTCTTGAAAAGAAACGTTCTGCTTGTTTGCTAGTCTGCCTGTCATTGATAACGCCACAGCACCTGTTTCGCTGTGGGTAGAGATATTTACAGACTAGATCACACTAGCTGCAATTTTCTCTCCTCTTTGAGACGATGGCGATGATGAAGACATTTCGTACTGAAACTAACTTTGGTCACTGTTTCAAACATTTCCATTCTCCAAGTCCTGTCATGAACATATTCACTTCCCCCACGAGCTTTTGTGCCTTCTAATGTATACTATTACCGCCTTCTATGTCCTTACGTGTGACAAATGTAGTAATAAGCCTTAAGAATGTTGATAAAAGACACATTCGTACTGCAGATGTGTCATTCATGCAACTAGAGCATTTGTTAGAGTAGCTATAACATGTCACTGTCTGATGGCGCTAGCAGACAAGTGCCGAGTTTTATATGGAAAATACACAGACCACCGTTGTTTATATGATCGAGTATTAGTTTAAGCATGGTTTCATGCGGTTCCGTGCGTTTGTGGTCGAAGGTGACCACTGTCAGTCAGAACTATGGATATGAGGGAGACTTTGTTGGATGAAATTGAGCGTTGCGTCATTCTTCTCCTTGCATGAAGGCCCTCTAGGGGCCACGTTCCATTTTAAGTTCTTAATTTTTTATTATTCTTTCCTTTTCTTCGAATGTTTGCACAAGTAACACCAACATCCAAGAAAGTAAGTATGAATAATACGCTGAACTACAGACCCATATCACTAACATCGATTTGCAATAGGTTTTTGGAATATATACTATGCTTCGAAATTATGAATCACCTCGAAGGAAACGATTTATTGGCAAATAGCCAACATGGACTCAGAAAATATTGTTCTTATGAAACAGAACTAGCTCTTTATTCTCACGAAGTAATGAGTGCTATCGAATGGGTGCATCATGGTGCAAAAAGTGACAATTAAGTGTAAATCATGAAAAGTGGAAGTTATCTACATGAGCATTAAAAAGATCCGATAAATTTCAGTTACATGATAAATCACACGAATCTAAAGGCTGAAAACTTAACTAAATACTTGGGAACTACAATTACTAATAACTTAATACGAAACGATGACATAGATAATGTGGTCGGGAAAGCAGGCCAAAAACTGTAACTTACTGGCAGAACTCTTAGAAAATGTTCCAGCTTTATTAAAGAGATTGAAGACACCGATTCTCCCCCCCCCCCCCCTCCCCCCTTCTTACTTCTGTGCGGTGTGGGATCCGAATAAGATAGGAATGACGGAGGACAAAGAAAAAGTTCAAAGAAGGGCATCTAGTTTTGTATTATCGCAAAATATCATACTCGAGTTGCAGCGGCAGTCAAAAAAGCAAAGGCAGTTTTCGCTGCGGAAGGAACTCCTTATGAAATTTGAATCACCAGCTTTCTCCTCAGAGTGTGAAAACAGTTTGTGAGCGAGCACCTGCATATGCAGAGATGATCGTCATAATAAAATAAAAAGGAACCAAACTTCCCACGGAGTTAAGTGTTTGTTTTCCCCGTGCACTGCTGGAGAGTGGAACGGTAGACAAGTCGCTTAAAGGTGATTACTTGAGCGTTGTGAATTGCATAGTAATCATTAAGATGTAAATGCAGATGTAGAGGATTACCCTGTCTTCATTGGAACTTATTGCCCGCAGTTCTTTACAACTTTGTCAGAAGTTTCCTCAGCGTATGAGACCAGGATAGCAGAAACTTCTTCTGCCGTTTTTGCCATTTCTGGTCACGTGTGCTGCTTGAACTTGCGAAACAAGTTGGCTTGAACAGAGCCAATAAGAGGCGAGTGTGGGCTCCAATCACGTGGTGGGCGCTTGCTGCCAAGACGTGAAGCACCCAACAAGGACCATCGCCAATATCTAGTTTCTAAGGAAACATGGCAGTTTTATTAGTCTTATTAATTATGGTCCATACTGGTAGTATTGTATTAGGAATGCAAAGAGATAAAATGACTCTATAATTTTATAATAAATAGTTTTCTACACACTAAGATACACAAGACATAGAGGAAAAATACCACATTAGCGTCTTCCTAAAAGTGACTAATTGTAAAATTGTAGTCCAATTATAACTTCATGATTTTTGTTCTCCTTTCACATTCATTTAAAGTCTTTCCTCTCATATCATAAACCGCAGCCTGCGTTTAGGTGGTAGTGGTTCCGGTGTGTTGCTTCTGGGAAAGCCAACAATGTTTAAACATTTAGAAAGTTGTATAATAAAACACAGATTTCAAATAAGGTAATACATGCAATTTTTATATCATATGTTTTCCATATTCGTAAAATAAACTAAGCAAATGCCTCATTTACGCGGAAACATGTAGAAACGATAGGAACACTATTTAGAAAATTTAGAAAATCGACAGTAGAAGCTGACTGCAGATCGATTTTCCTGCTTCCAACGTAATTTGCACATAAGAACCACGAAGATAAAATGTGATAAATTAGGGCTCATACCGAGGCTTATAGAAAATCGTTTTCTTCTCGCTATATTTGCGAGTGGGAAAGGAAAAGAACTGACTAGAAGTGGTACGGGGTATTCTCCGCACGCGCCTTACGGTGGATTCCGGAGTATCTAAGTAGATGTAGATGTAGATCGTCGTTTGCCATCGGTGGTAATGGGATGAACAATGAGAGTTCCAGTTTCTGACTTCAATAGAGGAAGAGGAGATGCTAGAGCGATCTTGGGTGTCACCTTTCGAGACAGCGGATGATTGCTTCTACCAGATCGGGTCGAGACTTGATGTACTAAAAATGGTTCAAATGGCTATGAGCACCATGGGACTTAACATCTGAGGTCATCAGTCCCATAGAACTTAGAACTACTTAAACCTAGGACATCACATACATCCATGCCCGAGGTAGGATTCGAACCTGCGACCGTAGCGGCCGCGCGGTTCCAGAGTGAAGCGCCTAGAACCTCTCGGGCACTCCGGCCGGCCACGGTGTACTGAATCAGCTTTACGCAAGATAATAAGTTGGTGGTTTTTAAATATTTCGGTAAAGGGACGATACGATACGCGACTGCGACTACGACAGTATTTTGTTCAGTACTTGCGATCGTTGTATAATGCCAGGGGAGGAAGTTCCAGCAGAGATAACAGTTGCCCAGGGGACAGATGAGACTTCTCAGAGGCCAGGTATTCTTCAAGTGCAACTGCCAGTATAAATCTCAGGCTCTGAGATGCGTTCGCAAAAAGAAAAATGTGTTGTGTATCTCTATGTGCTATGATGCACATCCTTGCTGCAATAAATGAATATTAAATAATATGACTATTTTTCTAACTGCAAGTAGCAAAATGAAATTTTCTAAAAGTGACTATTTTGTTACTGTAGCACAATAAATTTTGTATGCTGTGACTATGTTTTAAATTGCAACTCATAAAATGCAGCTTTCGAAACATGACTTTTTTGTTACCGCGACCATGGTTCACAATCCTTATCTCTTGGCAGTGGACGTCTAGCTTCACTAGCGATGGTTCACTATTCCTAGTGAATGTGCCATTTTTAGTAAAACTGGAATCAATATTACACTTCCCCTTTAGCGTTTCAGTGAAGGTGCACCATCATCAGTGATGGTGTAACTTTCCCGAAACTTCTACTTTCACTGTAACATTTATATCATTTTCTTAAAAATTATATGGACTACTTACTTGCGAAATAAACCAAGCAAATATGTAATTTATGTGGATATATGTGTAAAGAAATTCATCTAACGGGAACTTCGTAATAATACATGCATACCATGTGACGAAATATCCCCTTACACATCTGTAAGCCAAGGGACGCTAACTACGTGTGAAACATTTAGTTAAATTTGGAAAGAAAGAACTTATAACATCTCTGTAAGCCAAGAGACATTAAGTGAAGGGACGCTAACAGCGTGTAAGATACCTGGTCAAGTTTTTGAACAGTATAAAAAAGTGCAGTCCAGCGATTACTATGATTATTACATAGGACAAACGGGTGGGAAAACATGTGCATGGTACAAAATATATTATAACACAGGAAGAAGCAATCAACTGACTTTTTCTACGTATTTATGGAATGAAAAGCATGTGGTGGGCCGGCGAGAGTGGCTGAGCGGGTCTAGGCGCTTCAGTCTGGAACCGCGTGGCCGCTACGGTCGCAGGTTCGAATCCTGCCTCGGGCATGGATGTGTTATGTACTTATGTTAGTTAGGTTTCATTAGTTCTAAGTTTTAGGCGACTGATGACCTCAGAAGTTAAGTCGCATAGTGCCCAGAGCCATTTGAACTAACCACTTGTATTTTTACTACACTTTTGAATCATCCTTCTTACCTGAAATGTTTCTACATTCATGGTATTTGTACTACGGATGTTGGATAATAGTCTGTGACCGAATCCTTTCGCACATGAAACAAAATTCTAAACAGCAGCTTATGGTGCTATAAGGTTAGATAGAATGTTGGCTTATATCTTTCAGAAAATATTACCCGGTAATTGTATATATGTACGTACATTGTGAGAACCTGCGCTGCTGTTTCTGTTATCTTCCATCAATCTGTGAATATAACGTGAATGACACGTCACTTCAGGGACTCACGATATTGGAGGGGAGACTTTAAGCGAGGCCCGATCGTCCCTCTTCCAAATCCCGGTATATCGGCGCCCACGACAGCCACCAGGAATGAAATCTAGGCGGAGCGGCATTGACGGCTGACAGCTGCATAATTCCTCCAATATTTCTGTCACGTAAGCCAACTGTCGCTCCCTTCAGCAGATCTGACATCTGACAATGTACGGAACCTTATTTAACGCCTCCCTGGCCACGAACGATACGAGAGCAGGATTCCTTCACATATACATGTCGAGATAGTAACTAACGTAGAGCTCGCTTTACTTGTAGCTGTAATTACAGTCACCGGATGCAAATAAAGAACTGCTTGTGAAAATAAAAGACGGAGCAAGAAATTCATAACGTAAATTGCAGGGAAGGTGTAACGTGATAATATCCTCAGACACCTCAAATGCAACATCACATACTTACTAACACGCTTTTTTAAAACGTTTTAATAGATGAAATAATATTTACATTCTTCACTGGGCACAGTGGCCCTTTGGTTTATGAGTACGGCTGCAAAATCATTGTGAAAGAACGGACTGTATTGCGCATGTCAAACTGCTACATGAGAGATGCATGTTTTATTATTGTGAACCCTTTTCTAGTGTTCAAATGAACGGAACAAGACAGCTACTTGGTGATGATACCCTGCTAGAGGGACACTATTTGAGCAATTTGAGGGTGGCAACCGTCACGGATCGGTAGAAACATCCACAAAGAATGGCGCAATTAAATTGGAAATGAGAACATAGCAGCACCCACTACAGGCTGTTATCATACTTAACGCGAAGAAAAGCGAAAGAAATTTCGGGAGAAACCAATTGTATCGGCACAAGATTTCTTAGAAACTTATCTTATTCGAGAAACATCTTTTGCGTGGAAGCCAAGCTCACACTGAGGATCATTAATCAGCTCCATGCGTATCCATTACATGAATATGGATATGTAACAGATAATGAATGTACCTTTTTCTTAGACATAAGAAATTTGAAGATACCAGGGAGTTACATACCAGGAAGGTTCAAATGGTTCAAATGGCTCTGAGCACTATGGGACTTAACATCTGTGGTCATCAGTCCCCTAGAACTTAGAACTACTTAAACCTAACTAACCTAAGGACATCACACACATCCACGCCCGAGGCAGGATTCGAACCTGCGACCGTAGCAGTCGCGCGGTTCCGGACTGAGCGCCTAGAACCGCGAGACCACCGCGGCCGGCATACCAGGAAGATGCCAGGAAGTTTCAATTTAAAGATAGATTTATCAAATTTTATTCATACTCTATTGAGAACTAATTGTAATACGACCTATGAAACACATGTGGTCTTAATTTCATACAAGAACAAATACAAAATAATTACAAAATTTGTTGCATTGAAGAATATATCTAAGACAACTTATGTTAATGGGCCACCTGAGTTTGTTACTGCAATCTTACGTCATGGCTTGTGTAGTGTTAGCAGTTAGCCAACACTACGCACACTACTTGGTTGAGGAGGCCGAATGCACGCGTTAAACTCATGCAGGCTAGAGATAGGTCTGAAACAGGATACGTAATGAATGCTATAAGGAAAAGTACGTAGCTGCTGGAATACTTAACTTTAATCCATCATTGTTGTACATCGTTCTTGATGAGACATGCTTCATACGATAACTATCAATTGCTATGGCGCCTTGCTAGGTCGTAGCCATTGACTGAGCTGAAGGCTATTCTAACTATCTACTCTGCAAATGAGCGAGGCTTCGTCAGTGTGCATCGCTAGCTAAGTCGTCCGTACAACTGGGCGAGTGCTAGTCCGTCTCTCGAGACATGCCGTGTGGTGGCGCTCGGTCTGCGATCACTGACAGTGGCGACACGCGCGTCAGACATGTACTAATGGACCGCGGCCGATTTAAAGCTACCACCTAGCAAGTGTGGTGTCTGGCGGTGACACCACATTCCTCCCCCGCAAATCGGCGAACGGTCGTGTTATAAGGCTTCCGCCCGCCGTTGGGAGGACCCCATGTTGACGTATGCGATGAGGTGGGTAGCCTAACAACAGGCGAGGCTGTGCCACCCGCACCCTGCCATTCGGTCCGAGTGGAGCTAGGAAACGCCTGAAAACCTAGTACAGGGTGCACGTCAACATGCGGTGTATGCGCCCTTATAGATACAGAAGGGGCCGAAGGGTCGACTTCCATCGCGTCGGGGTACCCGACGCGCGAAGTCGCCATGTGGTCCGGAGCGGGCAAGAGTTCCATGGCGGGGGACATCTGGTCACGGGAAGCGATCGCCGGCGCGTGACCCAGGGAGGCGCCAGGCGGTTGCAGCGACGCGTCCACTGCGGGCGGCGCCGGCGGAAGAACAGGCGGCGGCGGCGGCGGCGCGTCGCCATGAGGCAAAATGGAAGGCACCGTCGGTAACACCTGGGGATGAGGCGAGCCAGTAGATGGGTCACCAGGGCGCTGACCGGACGGCACCGTCGCTGAAAGCAGACGGGGAGCGTCAGAACCCATGCGACGACAGAGGCGCAGCTGATTGAGATGCCGACGCACCTCACCAGAGGCCCTAAAAACCAAATACATCGCGCGGCCGAGGCAGCGAAGAATCCGCCCTGCGAGCCAACGCCGTGAACCGCGATAGTTGCGATAGTATACAACGTCGCCTGGAGCAAAAGCAGGAGTCTGCTGCTGCACAGGAACCTGATGCGGCAGATACAGCAAAGACATCAAGGTTCTATGAGGACGACCGTGCAACAACTCAGCCGGCGAGCGAACATCTCAGGGCTGAGAGCGATACAAGGACAAAAAGAGCAACAACACGTCCTCCCGAGAATGCGACGCTTTCAACTTCAACATCTGTGACTTGAAAGTCCGGACCAATCGTTCAGCGGCACCGTTTGACTGAGGCGAAAACGGCGCGGATGTCAGATGTTGAATACCAATAGCCGTGCAGAACGACTGAAATTCTGCGGACATAAATTGTGGGCCATTGTCGGAAACAATAGTCTGTGGAAGACCTTCAATGCAAAAGATAGCGGATAACGCTTGGATGGTGGCAGATGACATCGTGGAAGACATCCGGACAACAAAAGGGAAATTATTGAAAGAATCGACCACAACCAACCATCGAGCATTCCAGAATGGACCAGCAAAATCTATGTGCAAGCATTGCCAAGGGGAAGTGACTTTTGGCCATGCAAAGAATTTCCGCGATGGGGCGGATTGTTGTTCGGCACACGCCATGCAAGAAGAGCACATTTTCGTAATCGCAGCATCGATTCGGAACCAAGTTCAGTGCTGACGAGCAACTTGTTTCGTGCGCACTATACCCCAATGTCCTTGGTGGAGAAGCCGTAAGACAGAGGACTGTAATGAACGTGGGACCACGACTCTGGACTGATCATTATCAGAACGCAACAGCAAAACACCACGTCGAACAAAAAGTCTCTCCTTGTGAGCAAAAAATCGGCGAACCAACGGATCCTCGATCCGTGACTTTGACAAGGGCCATTGCGTAGCAACAAAACGCAAAACCGTAGCAAGGACAGGGCCAGCAGCTGTGGCTGTAGCTACACGACGAAAATCAATCGGAAACGATTCGACCATGTCATCGGTGTCCGAATCAATGAACATGCAAGCAAGTTCAGAAGAATCGAATGCTCTATCCTCAGCAACAGGCAAACGGGACAACGCATCGGCGTTTCCATGCTTAGCAGTGGACCGATACAAGATATCGTAGCGGTACTGCGAGAGGAAAATAGACCAGCGAATAAATTTCTGCGCTGTACGTGGAGGTACAGGCTTGTTCGGATGAAAAAGCGATGTCAAAGGTTTGTGGTCTGTGATGATGGTAAAGTGACGACCATACAAGAAAGCATGAAACTTTGTAACACCAAACACGAGAGCCAAAGCTTCTTTCTCGATCTGTGAATAATTTCTTTGCGCAGACGACAGCAATTTGGACGCAAAGGCAATAGGGCGATCATGCGAGCCATCTTTGTGCGCAAGCACAGCACCGATCCCGAAATCCGATGCATCTACCATCAACAAAAGGGGTTTCTGGGGATCGAATGGCGTAAGGCAAGTATTAGAAAGCAACGCCGATTTCAACTGGCGAAAGGCGCGTTCGCATTCCGTCGTCCAGACAAACGGAACACCTTTAGGGCGTAAACGATGAAGCGGAGCTGAAATGGAAGAAGCGCGCGGCACAAATTTATTGTAATAGTTAATTTTTCCCAACACACTCTGTAGCTGCTTCAAATTCTGTGGCGAAGGCAAGTCGTGTATGGCACGGAGGTGCTCTGGACTCGGGCGTATGCCTTGGGCATTGATTACATGTCCCAGATATGGTAAGTCACGAGCAAAAAACACACATTTGTCCTTCCGCAAGCGAAGACCATTTTGACGCAATACCTGAAATAATGTCCTTAGATTAGCTAAATGTTCCTCTGTCGTCTTTCCGGAGATCACAATATCGTCCAGATAGTTCGCAGCAGTAGGGACCGACGCACAAACAGTTTGTAAATACTGCTGAAACAATGCAGGGGCGGATGCACACCCGAATTGCAGTCTTTTGAAGCGATACAAACCAAGATGCGTGTTAACCACCAAGATGCGCTGGGATTCTTCGTCCACTGGTATCTGCAAGTACACATCTGCTAGGTCCAACTTCGAAAAGTATTTAACCGGGCATGGTTTATCAAAAAGATCTTCCGGGTGGGGTAAATGAAAAGTTGCAATCACTAGTTGTGGATTCACTGTTGCCTTGAAGTCCACACTAAGTCTCAGTTTTCCGGAAGGTTTTGGCAAAATTACTAATGGTGAGGCCCAGAGAGAAGCCTGCACACGTTCAATTACACCTTGTGATTCTAAATCGTGTAATGTTCTTGCGACCTCATCACGCAATGCGTGGGGAACATTGCGCGCTCTGAAAAATTTCGGTTGCGCGTTGACTTTCAGTTCCAAATGTGCTTCATAGTTCTTAGCGCATCCAAGGCCCGATGCAAAAATGTCTGCAAATTCTTCACATAGACGAGAAACACTGGCTGAAGGCACAGTCTCGTTCACTGATAGTACCTGATTGACTATTGACAAGTTAAACAACTGAAATAAATCCAAACCAAACAAGTTCACTGCAGTAGAAGAACGAAGAACGTAAAATGACACAAGTTTTGTTTGTGCCTTGTACGTTGCAAGAAGGGTGCACTGTCCTAACACAGGAATATTCTGACCAGAATAACTAGTTAACTGAACCTTAGCGGCACGCAACGGAGGTTTGCCCAGTTGTTTGTACGTGTCGTGATTCATTAAGGAAACTGCAGCTCCGGTATCGAGCTGGAATGGGATCACTTTGCCTTCAAGTTCCAAGTCTACAAAAAGTTTATTGTCCTGCTGACGACAAGAGCGACTTTCTCGCGCAATTTGAACTGATACAGGTACAGAAGCACTTGCGACCTGACGAGATTTCCGGCGACGTCGACACACACTTTTTGTGTGACGAACACAGGCACTGGTAGAGAAAGTGGCACTGGAGTGGAATTAACTACATGAATGTCCATGGGCGAAGGTCCACGAGCCTGAGTGTCCTTGGTTCGATTCCGGCGCGAAGCAAAGGGCCAGGAATGGTTGTGATTGTCTGATCTGAGCTTTTTCTGGCAAACACTTTGCACATGTCCTTTCTTATTACAGTAAAAGCAAATAGCTTGGCGTGATGGGCAATTGTCACGCGAATGTCTAGTTGCACACCGCGGACATGGTTTGAGAACTGCATTTGCTCGCTTACGCGGCACACTTGGGGGAGAGCGTGGCGGTAGCTGCGCGGATGGGCGCGAGGGCTGTTTACTGTTCCGTGCAGTGCGCCCGGCGGGCCGGTTAATGTGACACACGGCTGGCGAAGTTTCAAATGATGCCTGAGCAGAGTCAAGTGTGTCCTGCCTATCCAATATGTCTATCACTTGTTGAAGGGAGGGATTGACTAATTTCAAAATCTGTTCCCGGATACGAACATCAGAAACGTTCTGTGCAATTGCATCACGTACCATTGTATCTGAATAAGGGAGTCCACATTCACACTCAAAAGCACAATCCCTAGTAAGGCCTTGCAATGTTGCAACCCACTCCGTATTAGTCTGACTGGCCGTACGTTTTGTACAAAAGAACGTATACCTCTTTGCAACTACATTAAATGATTCTTTGAAATAGGCATCTAAAGCAGACAAAATTTCTTCGTAGGACAGAGTTGCTACGTCGCGTCGGGGAAACAATTTCACTATCACACGGTAGGTGGACACACCTACACAGGCCACTAAAAAAGGCTGCCGCTCGTTACCTTGAATTCTGTAGGCGGCGAGATGGAATCCAAATTGGCGTGACCACTCCATCCAGCTTTCCATTGCCGGGTCAAATGGCCGGAACAGGGGTGCAACAGCATGTTGTGGCTGCGGTGCCGGTGGAGCGGCGGCTGCCACATCGGTTTGCAGTGCACGTTGACCCTGGATGAGCTGTCCAAGGGCATCCAATAACGCCTGCGTCTGCTGATTCTGCAAGCGATAAAATTCGGACAGTACATCTGGAGAATGAGGCGAAGCCATGACACAAGGAAATTAGTGCAATATGAACGCGAATTAGCTCGTTGCCTTTTGAGCCTCGTCGCCAATATATGTAGTGTTAGCAGTTAGCCAACACTATGCACACTACTTGGTTGAGGAGGCCGAATGCACGCGTTAAACTCACGCAGGCTAAAGATAGGTCTGAAACAGGATACGTAATGAATGCTATAAAGAAAAGTACGTAGCTGCTGGAACAGTTAACTTAAATCCATCATTGTTGTACATCGTTCTTGATGAGACATGCTTCATACGATAACTATCAATTGCTATGGCGCCTTGTTAGGTCGTAGCCATTGACTGAGCTGAAGGCTATTCTAACTATCTGCTCTGCAAATGAGCGAGGCTTCGTCAGTGTGCATCGCTAGCTAAGTCGTCCGTACAACTGGGCGAGTGCTAGTCCGTCTCTCGAGACCTGCCGTGTGGTGGCGCTCGGTCTGCGATCACTGACAGTGGCGACACGCGCGTCCGACATGTACTAATGGACCGCGGCCGATTTAAAGCTACCACCTAGCAAGTGTGGTGTCTGGCGGTGACACCACAGCTTGTGATTGTGATCATAAGACGAATGCCTCATATACCATGAGCCACTTGGCTTTATTCAATGTACTTTATCAACTCGCGATGTGACAGGTGGGTACCTTTATCTTACAATGTTTGTGTACAGTTGTTACTTCAATGGTTTGCTTACAATGTTTTTATAACCAGTAACATAATTTTAGGCTTCATTACACCTTCTGAGGAAGACACTTTTAAAATGACTGAAAACGGGATCAAGGTCTTCAATAAAATTTTGTTTTGACAATTGGATGGCTGATTCGTACAATCTCTTCAAGATTGCTTTCGGATAGCTACAACATTAATGGCCATGTTTTTGATTTTAACGAACCTTTACCTCAATCTGTATAACACCGACTGACTGAATGCAAAAATACAGGGTGTCTCAGCTATCTTGTCCACCCAAAATATCTCTGGAACAATAACAGCTATTGGAAAAAGACTTTCACCGGTATCAATGTAGGGCTGGGGCCCATGAATGTACATATTTGGAAACATTCTAAAACGAAAGCATATGTGTTTTTTAACACAAACTTATGTTTTTTTAAATGGACCTTGTTGTGTCGACAGAGGAGCCGACACAGTGTGTTTGAGGGGGCCGAAATGCACGCTATAAGCGCACGAAGGATGGCGTGAGGTCTGAAACAAGATACGTAATGAATGCTATAAAGAAAAGTACGTAGCTGCGGAAATACTTAACTTTATTCCATCCTTGTGGTACATCGCTCTTGACGAATCAAGTGAGACTCTTAAGATACATGCAATGTTACAAATGGCGCCTTGCTAGGTCGTAGCCATGGACTTAGCTGAAGGCTATTCTAACTGTCTCTCGGCAAATGAGAGAAAGGCTTCGTCAGTGTAGTCGCTAGCAAAGTCGTCGTACAACTGGGTCTCTCGAGACCTGCCGTGTGGTGGCGCTCGGTCTGATCACTGACAGTGGCGACACGCGGGTCCGACATGTACTAATGGACCGCGGCCGATTTAAAGCTACCACCTAGCAAGTGTGGTGTCTGGCGGTGACACCACAGACATCCTGTATTTTTTCTTCAGCAATCCATAACATGACAAAGCACATACACAATGGCGTTGATTGAATCGCAATATTCCCATTACATCCCGAGTTATTGAGACGCGAAGTTTACGCTTGAAACACCCGACATGTGCTGCTAGCGCACGTCCTGAGGCTCAGGCGTGAACCCCATGCTGCCCGTAATCGCGATGTGATTGACATGCGTAATCACACTTCCATACTTATCAAGAGGTCCGAAACGAATAATACGGTCTGATGCCATCCTGCATTAACGTCGTACATTCCAGCAGGTATTTATCCCATAGGCTAGGGGTGATGCGGTTCTGTAACATATCTGTGTACCGCAACGTTAGTCACAAAGTTAACTTCGCTTATCGTTAATCCATTCAACGGTAACACTTTACTTTACTGTAGATCTAGCGCAAGTGACAGTTAATCATTCACTCGTAATAGTAAAATTCATGTTGATGATTTTAGTGAAACGAGCAAGTGGACTAAAAGTTTTACCGTTGTTTAGGTAAAAATGTTTTGATTTGGGAAGTTCAGGTAGGACATAGAAGATGAATGTAAACATGTTTGACCAATTAGTTTTATTAACACATAATTACCAATGTTATGTTTATCTAATGCGTTAAATGACAAATTGTTGCAAACAAATGTTTCTTTACATCACTGGGTAAAATGGCCCTCTGTAGAAACTTCCACTGTGATATCAGCACTACATACTAAACATAGCGTTCACATCTCATTCTCAAAGTGATGCCCATTGGCTTGCATACATAGGGTCACTCTGCGGATGAAGGATGCCCTACTTCGTGCTACTGTTTCCTCTTTGATGGCTGTACAAGCATCAATAATGCGTTGCTTCATGTCCTCTGGTGTTGTTGGTTCATGTTGGTAAATAGCATCCTTCACTGCTCCCCAAAGAAAATAATCCAGCGGTGTAAGGTCCGGAGATCGGGCAGGCCACCTAACTGGGCCACCTCGTCCAATCCACTTACCAGGGAACTTACGGTTCAGAAGTCGTCGTGCTCGTAAGGCGTTTTGTGCAGGGCATCCGTCATGCCGATACCACATGACCATTCTCCGGTTCAGAGGTACGGTGTCCAAGAGAACAGGAAGATTGTGTCGTATAAATCTGGAGAATTGTCTGCCATTTTGGATGCCATTTATAAAGAAAGGTCCGATAATGATATCTCCAATAATCCCACACCGAACATTAACTTTCCACGGACGTTGATGCTCTACCTGACGGAGCCATTTTGGATTGTCTGCGGACCAATAATGCATATTTCTCATATTGACAATTCCTTTGTTGGAGAATGATGCCTCGTCGGTAAAGAGAACATCTGCAAAAAAATTTGGATTAGTCATAAGTTTTTGCTGAGCCCACCGACAAAATGTTACCCTATTGCGGAAGTCATTTCCATGAATATCCTGGCGTAAATGAACATGGTGTGTCGATATCAAGTGCACAGCGTATTCTTAAACGTCATAAATTTCATCCTTACCAACTTCACGTTCAATTTGACGTGTGCTGATTTGAGGATTCACAGCTATGGTAGCGAGCACAGCAACTTCAGCACGTTCATCTGTGCGTGTTCTAGGACGATGTCGAGGTCTTGGATTTAAGTTCCCGTTTCACGTAGACGAGATGTGAGACGACCAAACATCCGGCGCGAAGGCGATGGCTTGTCAGGGAATCATCTTCTGTACAGGCGTTCTGCCTGAACAGCATTTCGTCCACCTACAACAGGGTACAGTACAGGTATGTAGAGTAGGGTAGAAAACAGACATATTAACTTAATAATCATAATGTTCGCTAACAGTACTATCAACAAACAAGCAATCTCATAACGTATTTCCCGTCAACGTACATTCTCCAAAAATGGTTGAAATGGCTCTGAGCGCTATGGGACTCAACTGCTGTGGTCATTAGTCCCCTAGAACTTAGAACTACTTAAACCTAACTAACCTAAGGACATCACACACATCCATGCCCGAGGCAGGATTCGAACCTGCGACCGTAGCAGTCGCACGGTTCCGGACTGCGCGCCTAGAACCACGAGACCACCGCGGCCGGCGTACATTCTCCATATATCAGCAGCATTTCTACCATATCTTCATGTGTGTACATTATACTGTACAGTATAAGTTCCACAACACAACGTTTATTCACAATGTGTACTACCTCCGTGCCGTCACTAGATTACTCTGACGCACGACTACACTGGCAAGCGGTGTACTGCACGCCAAAGCAACAACAAATGGGATGCTCGGTGGATGGTGGAGTACAGGAGTTTGCATGGGTCGCAAATCATAAACAAGGCGAATTGGTAACTGTGGCAGTAGTGGGAACTACGTTGGACACTTGACTAGGTAGAGCCAGACCCTGTGCGACAGGCACAATGGGTCATATAATGCATTAGATACACCTTATTTTGGGTGTGCAGGATAAATAAGACAACCTGACGGGTGTACACCGATCGGTACTGGTTCATATTGTGTACGTAGATACGTAAAACGTGCAAGAGGGAAACCATTATGTGCTTATGAGAGATGATGGCAGCCGACCGTATTATTCGTTTCGGACCTCTTGATAAGTATGGAGGTGTGATTACACATGTCAATCACATCGCGATTACGGGCAGCATGGGGTTCACGCTTGAGCCTCAGGACGTGCTCTAGCAGCGCATGTCTGGAGTTTCAAGCGTCAACTTCGTGTCTTAATAACTCGGGATGTAATGGGAATATTGCGATGCAATCAACGCCATTGTGTATGTGCTTTGTCATGCTATGGATTGCTGAAGAAAAAATATAGGAGGTCCATTTAAAAAAACATAAGTTTGTGTTAAAAAACACATATGCTTTCGTTTTAGAATGTTTCCAAATATGTACATTCATGGGCCCCAGCCCTACATTGATACCGGTGAAAGTCTTTTTCCAATAGCTGTTATTGTTCCAGAGATATTTTGGGTGGACAAGATAGCTGGGACATCCTGTATAATCTCCTTGAGCCAACCTCTCCCGCAAAAGTGCGTGAATTTCTGAACGTGTGCAAGGAACGCTGCGTGACGCATATCTCTCGTTGGCTAACTACTAGCCTAAAGAGTGCCCGAGATATTTATGTCAGCCGAGTTTATGTAGGTTCTAAGGAAGCTGTGGCGATGTTCGTTACCCTTTGTCACCCACAGTTCGAAATAGCCTTAGACTTTTTTTATATGTTTAAGACCGCGTGGTTTAGCACGCCAGTCGAGGGAAATTGGGTACCTAAGTGTTCGTCAAAGTAAGAACGTGAGTATGCAGCCCTCGAGAATACAGCTAGTCATTTTGGAACACAGAGTTCTGCGGCATAATCAGCATGGAGGTGTACGGTAAAAGGCAACATTTGATCACACAGTATGTTGAAATAAACATAGCGGATAATAATGAAGTTTCCTCTGGTTGTCAGCCGAGACAAGGCGTCGTTCTATGGCAAACTTCCGACGGGTTTCCTACTCGTCATCTTCAGGCGAAGCGAATATTTAGTCTGAAGATGAGTAGAATACTTACGAAACGTTGCCGCAGAATGACACTTTGACTCGGCTGCTAAACGAACTTCGACAACGTGACAGGAGTAGTTCCAGCTTCTGCTTGACCTTCCTTAAAGCGCGGTTTAGAGACCACAGTGCGCTGACGGTACACACGACATCTTCCACCATTTGTAAAGAAGCGAACTCGTGAATCATTGGATAACATCACAAGACTCCAGCCAGGTATTGTCAAATTTTTCTTATGCCAGGCTGACTGAAAACGTGCAGCTTTGTGTGCTGCTGTGAGCGATGGCCATTTTACAAGGTGCCCAACATATACAAACTTTTGCGTCTGCCACGTTCGCTCGGAAACTGTTGACATGGATCTGCGTTCACAGCCAGCAACAAGTCCTGTCGGGTTTGAAACCCACAAGGCGTGACACTCGTCTCAGCCGTATGTCGGTTAGAATATTTTTACGAGTACTGTTCTTTGGTTGTGTTAAATGGCAGCGAGTAGTACACCATTACTTGCACACACTTTGAACAGTCAGTGTTGATACACCTAGAAGTAGGGTAACTTAATTCACGGTGTGCTCATGGGTACATCGAAAAACGATAGCTCCTCTTTGCTATTCTATCACGTCTCCTATCTAACTGCACTGATTCCATACAACCGACTAGCACCGCCTCATTGCTTTGACGTATGCCAACGGAGGAGGATCTCTTTGCCACATAGGACCAGTTGTACACCAACTACAGTGCTCCAAAGCGACGAGTGGGCTAAATAAAGTGGGTGATTAATATTTTAGTCAGTGAGTTTAACTGGAGCAAAACACAGTTGCCTCTGTTAGTCTGAAATTATTTACGAAAAATTCGCAAAATCTGGATCTGGATGCCAGGACGTAGATTTCAGCAAGCACTTTTCAAATGCAAATCTGTTGTCTTAACCACTGCACCACCTCGTTCGGTGTGAAATGAAAATCCGGATGAGGAATCTTAAATTCGACGATGTAAACGTGACCGAAAGGTGATGCTGGTGACCTTACCTTTCGGATAGAACATGAACTGCATAGAGATATGAAATAGAATGGAAAGGCTGTTTTAGGCAGACATTCAATGAAGAACGAACGAAAGAAGTCAATAATAAAGGAAAATACTGTATAGCGCAGAAAATAGTTAAAGGATGTTGAGAAAATGAGAGGGACTTCTATTGCAGGAGAAATATAGATAGTGAAGTTGGGCCAAGCCCAAAACTCATATAGAAAAGAGTAACAGGAGACGATAAATTGTTGTTAGTCGCAATAAGATAATTCAAGTAGGACCAAATACATACAATTATAGGGAAGAAATAGGGACCAAACTAAACAATGCAGTAAATTGCTAGAGATACGTAAGCTGTGATGAACATCTTCGACTATTGTATTTTATAAGTAGCGATAATCAAGCCCTGAAACCTTCAAGCAATGCAAAATGCGTAGCTCTGTTGCCATAGAAAAACAATTAGGAAAGGCTCACTCGCTCTTGAAGGTGGGTGGAAATAGTACTTACATAAGTAATCTGCACACTGAGTGTTGATTCGTAAAGGCAGTGAAGGAACTGAACACGTGTTATACCACCCGGCAGTGTAGTGAGGATGTTTCCTCAGTTTTATAATTGTACCTTAGAATACAAAAAACCATTGTACCATCAGAGCCAAAATGGTAACTCATGAATATCACTTTTATGTAGCATCGCAGCAATCTATAAAACCTATGTGTACAGCTTACCCTCAACAATCTACCAGACGACCTGTTTCCGCTGAACATCGAAACGAATATCATGCAAAAAAAAGTTGTTTATTACTTGTGTCTTGTGAGATCTGAATCCAATATTTGATAACTGATACGGCCTGAGTTCTTGTGGATTGTGAAGCGAGACCATCAGATTGAAAAAGAGCGTCCGACAAAGAACGATAATTGATATATCGAAAAAATCCGAAAGAAGCCGACTGATATGCAATTATATTGCAACTTAAATACAAATATTAGGTTGGTGTAGCGCTTTTGTTTTGCGTGGTGGTATTCCGGTTGTAAGCGGTAATTTATCGATTTATTATTTGTAGCTCACTGTTCCTGTTAGACATTAAGTGTTGTCGTTTTGTAATTTGGAGATAGCGAGTGGAACTGTAGACGCTAGAAAATGGAGTGTCAAGTGGATAAATAGGAACATTTCCGGCGTAGAATGAGATTTTCACTCTGCACCGGAGTGTGCGCTGATATGAAACTTCCTGGCAGATTAGAACTATGTGCCAGACCGAGACTCGAACTCGGATCCCGAGTTCGAGTCTCGGTCCGGCACATAGTTTTAATCTGCCAGGAAGTTTCATTTCCGACGTATTTTACGGTTTGAGATCAATAGAAGGATGGAAGCAGCGGAGGCAGCCGGAAACATTTGCATCGTATATGGGGATAATGTTACTAGACAGAGCACGGCAAGAAAATGGTTTTCTCGTTTTAAGGAGGATCGTTTTCGTACTAGTGACTATCGAACAACCTTCAAGGAACTTCCTTTCCGGATGAAAATGCGATCCGAAAACGGCTCGACGAGTTCTCAGCGTCAGAACCCGCGATTTCTATAGTCGCGGACTCGAGAAGTTACACCACCGTTGGCACACTGTTGTAAATAGTGAAGGAAAATATATTATTGGTGACTGAAGCCTCTTACGTACGAGGGCTATTCAGAATGAATGGAACGTTTCCGTGTGACGCCGCTAGGCGCGCGCCGGTCGCGTATATTTTGGTACGTGCGTACTCGGCAGCTCAGTCGGCATCCATCCGTGACAGCGGGAACGTGTCTGCGCGTCTGGTTTTTTCGATATTCGAACTTGAAATGTGCGCTGCAGTCGAAAATCCTGCCAGTTGTGAGGTGTGGTCTGTGATACAGTTTTTGTTGGCAAAAGATCCACCTTTGGTAATTTATCATGAACTGTGCGAAGTGTACGGAAACAATGCAATGAGTGAATTTTCCGTCCGGAAATGGTGCATTCGGTTTAAAAATGGCCGAACCAACGTTAATGGTGAAGAGAAGAGTGGACGCCCGAGCATTGCGACTGACGATCTTGTCGCTAAAGTTGATAAAACGATTCGGGAAAACCGTCGCTTCACTGTAACGGAGCTTTCACTTTCTTTTCCACAAGTTTCACGGACTTTGCTGTTTGAAATTGTCACTCAAAAGCAAGGTTACCACAAATTTTGGGCAATATGGGTGTCCAAAATGCTTACAGATCACTATAAAGAACAGCGGAGCGTTGACATTTCTGGAGGCCTACCACAAACATGGCGATTCATTACTGAATCGAATCGTAACTGGTGAAGAGACTTGGGTGAAGCACGTCAATTGCGAGACAAAATTACATTCCATGGAGTGGGGGCACACAAAGTCCCCCCAAAAACTAAGAAAATGTTTGCAAACCTTGTCAGTAAAGAAGTTGATGGCGACAGTGTTTTGGGATAGGCAGGGTGTGCTTCTTATTGATTTTCTAGAAGGTGGAGCAACTATAAATTCTGCCCGATACTGTCAAACTTTGCACTGGCTTCCAGCGGAGAAAGGCATGGGAGGCAATACTAAGCTTCGTCAAAGCACATCCTGACGCCCGGACGCGAGATGTTGTAGGACGGCTACTTGGACTCTCCCTTCCACCGTCGCAGCCTCATGCACATGCTTCACCGAGCAAGACAAGTGTACGGCGAGGTCCAAATTATGGACTAGCAGATATACCTACTGCAAGTCCGCACCAGATACTTCATTCCATTAGCACCACACGAAGATGGTGGAACGGTTGTCCGCCTAAATGTCGTGGGCTTTCAGTGACGTGATCCGTAACGACACACGACAAACATGGAAGCAACTATTTTATACTTCAGGATAGGGTAACGTCTTTGCATTTGCAACACGTCGTAGTGATGCTATAATCAGCATCCATTCAAGTAACTACCAGCAACCTGTGAGATTTCATTTTACTACTCACCCACCCACCATTCATAGTCGCTGATTAATCGCAATTAACGGTTGCTGACATAACCTAGCCGTTGTTAATATGCTGCATCATGGCAAATCAATTGGAACCCTTACGCCGATTAATCGAAATTGATTATAACGACTCACTTAAAGTATTCGGAACGTAAATGCAGAAATCTACTGATGCAATTACCAATGGGTAGAAATAAAAGTGTCGATTGAACGGGCAACTTTCAAACTGTATTTGCAAAAACGCAAGGATGTTTCAACTGAAATGGTCACACCCAGTTATTTATGCATGGTAGGACATGCACAGCAGTATGGACCTCCGCCGGATAAGTCAGTCTCGTCTCTGAACTCGGCTCCACCAACGAGCTTCCAACCGAACGCGGAATAGACCAGCCAAGACTAGCCAATACTCTTTCAAACAAGAAGCCGATGTTTCGCAACCCGCGGAGAATTCTCAAAGGAAGATAACAAAATTATTCCAGAAATAAGCAAAACGGATTACAGCAGACTCCTCTAAGGCATTCGAAAGATAAGTATCACATTCTATTAAGAGAAAAGAAAAGGGGGGGGGGGGAGCGGAAGAAATGAAAGCGCCGTATCAACAGCAACGTTCGAGCGTGATCATTTCTCCATGCACTACCAAAGAACAAAGACTTTTTCTCGAATCCGAATTCGGCACTTCAACTGTTCTATTTTGAACAGATCTGCACTGCGTTATCTGGACATCTGCCACGAAATGCGTCTAAAACGCGTATATACGACTCTCAAAATACTATACAACAATGAATAAGTCTTGGCTTTTCGGGAAATGACATGTTTACCAAGGAATGAACTGCACACTACACAGACGTCATGTGATCTGTATGTTACATTGGCGTCTTCGCTTGTTGTCGGTAAGGCGTGTGGTGAAACCTTGCGTCCAAAGAAGGCACTGTCTTATTTACAGACGCATTTATTTACAGGTGCAACAGTTTGATCACACTGCAACGGGAAAATTGTGTGTGGCAACTATGGCGAGGAGGCGAAAGTGTTAGAACCTCCAGACTAGAGAATCCACTCAACCTTGGTGTATCATACGCTCGCGCGGCAAGGGTCAATGTTACGAGAACGAATAAAAAGTTGGCAACCACCTTGTAGCTGGCGGGGAAACTTCCAGTTCCCCTCCACGTATTTAAAAAGCGTTATTAATTTTTTTCTTTCCTCTAACCTCCTTCATGTCCTCTCACCTTACGTTACAACTTTCTGTAAGTTCGCCATTACCGCCAAGACTGTGACTTGCTACCCGATGATCAAGCGTTCTGATAATGCAGAAAACTTTTAACGAGACACATCTTTGCACTTAACTAGACAAAGGAAAATGTTGCCCTTCAGTCTGGCGTGTATGCATGGAAAGATTTCTCTCCTATGCTCCTGGTTTGGCTGCCTGCGCTTCTTCACTGAAATACATTAATTTGACATAACGTTCTTTTTGGGGGGATAGATCAGCGTGACGCTTACTTTGTTTTCCAATGAAATAACAAACAAATTACAAAACTGACTTCAGACCTTTATTTTACACACTTGAGATCGTTTTACGTATTTTTTTAAATAAAAATATGGCAATCAGTGGTCACCACACGACATCAGCGAAAGGCCTTCGCGGATTGTGAGGCTACTGTCGGGAGCTCTGAACGTCACAATTCTCAACTTAGAAAAGGATTTCGAAAACAGCTCTGAAATTGATGGTATTGCCTCGTTTAGTACGTAAGAACACCTGAAAAATAGTTTTTAGCGAAATGCAGGCACTCTGCAGTTTTCGACAGCAAATTCCTTATATAAACGTGCTCCGAATATCGAAGTTAAAATATATCGGAGAAACCGTACGCACTACAGTAGAAAACTATTTCATGAGTTATAGCTCCAATAGTTTGTAGAAAATAAGAGGAATGCTCGTATCGGTTGAAAAAAGCCAAGATGTGGAGAACGAAAGAGCCCAGGTGGAGAGAGAGTTCGGCTACGAGAAAGACGAGAGCGAAATTTTCAGGGACTCTTCTCTCAAGTGGCGTCAAGTGCAAAACGGAGTGCATATCCGTCTGTACAATGCAGAGGAGTAATTTGTGTGAACACTGCGTTCACAGCGGCTGACCTCCAGCTAGAAATTAGCTGTAACGTTGTTGAGCTCCAACTGTGGAGAAACGAACCAGCAGGTTAGTTTATTGCACTTGTGAGAACTTAGAGGACATTATAATATGCACGCTGCTCCAGACTTATGCGTGTATATCGGCGTAGTCTCAGACTAGGGATGAGTTCATGTTTTCTCGCATACTAAGAAACATAGGGAGAGTTTCTGGTGGAAAATTCAGTGAAGGCTTAATTAGATTTTATAGGTATTTGAGTGGGCGAGAGCAGCCATGCAGACGACAACTCATCACAGCTAATGTAAATACCAAGTGCCGATGCGTAAATTTGTTGGTTCACCAGCTTTCGTCCACTGTAAACTTGACCTTGGGGAATCTTTTGCTCGACTAGTCGCAAAACTAACCATCCACCTAGACTAGATTGTCAACCTAAAAATAGTACCAAACTTAGAACCGGAATCAGATGATTTATCGTAATGCTGGCCAACATTGTAATGTAATCGTAAGCATAATTTTGTAAAGAAACTTCTAGTTAAAATTTAATATTGTTGTGTTTAGGATTATTTAACTTTCTGAGACTTCCAATTTAATACTATGTGTTTAGGATTAGTTCACTTTCAGAGGCCGAGATGCATCATTTTAACAACTGTCTTAGCATTTTCACATTTTAAACTGTGTAAAAGCGTGTATTTCCGTGAGAAAATTGCAATATTAAACAATTTGCGAGAGATTCTCTCGCATAACACTAGTACCCTCTCTTGCTAGCTGTGTTCCTTACCTCAAGCTTTACCTGCTTGACATTATCACACATGCAAATAGGTGTTCATATTTTTTATTGGATGTAGGTGTTTTAAATGATTCTGATATGTTTTATTTATTAAGACAGAGGGTTTGAATTAGCACAACCTTTATAATTTTGACACGTATGAGTATCTATCCCTAGGTTTTAATGTGCGCGAGTGTCTCGCACACACCACAAATGCCCTCTCTCGGTGAAACTGTCTGCCCTAGTGCTTCCGTACCCCCTTCACGCTAGTTCACAGGCTAAGTACTGATAATATGCCATGTTTGCATTGACCATCTCTTCATAATTATACTGTACAAATAGAGGTGATATTTTAATTTTAACTACTGACGATGCGCTTTGACATTGTTATTTTATACATCTCCACTGCAGGGTATGATTTTAGTAAGTTACTAAAAGTTTCTCTTGTGCTTGTAATTACTTTGGTAATTTTCATGGCTATAAGTGTTTGTTTTTTCTTCTATCTCAGTTATGTTGCTAAGTTTTTTGCCAATGAAGGTGTCTTCCTGTTCAGGTGTATTTTTGCTTCTGATGTAGGTATATTAGGTATACCGAAACCGTGGTCAAGGATTTCAATAAATCTTTGTCCTGCAATTGTTTGGGGCCGGCCGGGGTGGCCGAGCGGTTCTAGGTGCTATAATCTGGAACCGCGCGACCGCTACGGTCGCAGGTTCGAATCCTGCCTCGTGCATTGATGAGTGTGATGTCCTTAGGTTAGTTAGGTTTAAGTAGTTTTAAGTCCTAGGGGACTGATGACATCAGAAGTTATGTCCCATAGTCCTCAGAGCCATTTGAACCAATTTTGGAACTGTTCGGCAGTTATCATTTACCGTGAAGATTTTCAACAGCTGCTGCTTCAGGCATGTTTCAAGTTTTGAAGTATGTTCCTGCCCAGGTTTCAAAGGCTCTTTCGAAGTACATGGACATCTCATTTAAAATCCTGAAAACAGGTATGGCTATTGACTTCACTAAACAGTGTGAAAGACGTCATTTGACACCGAATTACTGGAAGGCATTTATCAATGTGAAACAGTGCGACAAGGTCCCATTTACTAAAGCAAAACTGCTAAAACAAATTACGAGTGACAGAATCAGTGACATTTATAAGAAGGAAGATAAACGAAATGAAGAAGCTTACTCTTTTCATCTCTTGATAACTAGAACTTTTAAAGATTATTTTAACTTTCATGTTGATAGTATTTGGAATGGTGTTAATGAGTTGTTACAGAATCGTGGGAGTCAAATTCAGCTTAGGCACGATTTTAAACTAGGATTGCTCATGAATGTAGCGCAATTTTAGAAAGAGAGGTCAATTCGGTAAAAAATAATGACTTACAACAGAAGGAGGGGAGCATTATTACTAGCATTAACCGTAAATTAAAAAGTAAAGAGGCTCTTAACATGAAATCCGATAAAGGAAATTCGCTCGTTGTAGCCCATAAAAGCGAATATATTATTAAAACTTTGGCTTTTTTCGAAGAAAATGGGATCTCCGAAATCGAGCAGGATCCTATCCCTACATTGCGAAAGGAAATTAGGGATATTTTAGGCAAAACTAAACATCTTATGAAAGAGTTTCAAAATAAAACTTTAATTAACATGAACCCCAATGCACCTACCCTTAGAAGTCAATTTAAGGTCGTAATTGGAATGAAGAGTCCACATCATAAATTAGCGCGATTCTTACACACTAAAATAAAGAAGAATTCATTTTTCAAAATAATTATTCCGTTAAAAATCGTCCTGAGTTAATAAACAAGCTAAAAGCGGTAGATTTCACTACCTCCTCCCGGATGGTTTCGTTCGACGTAAGTTTATACACCAATGTTCCGGTAAATATCACTCTCAAAGTTATTGAAAATAACATTCGACAAAATAAAACTTCAAATGAGCCGCAACTGTCAGAAATTATGTCACTATTGCAGGTTGCACTCGATTATAATTACTTTCATTTTAATAGCAAAATTTATGAGCAACCATTCGGCTTAGCCATGGGTTGCCCATTAGCTGGTGTCTTAGCTGACATCTTTGTGAATGCTTCGGAAGGAAATTTTTTCAAAAATAATCCTGTGTTGGGTAATATAATTTCTTTCTATGCTCGTTACGTTGATGACATACTCATATATTTCAAAGGAGTGACCAAGATCTGCAACTAATGTTTAATATTTTCGGCAGTTTACATGAGAAAATGAATTTCATAGAACAGATGTAAAACGATGAGAGAGAACTCAATTTTATTGGTTCAAATGGCTCTGAGCACTATGGGACTCAACTGCTGAGGTCATTAGTCCCCTAGAACTTAGAACTAGTTAAACCTAACTAACCTAAGGACATCACAAACATCCATGCCCGAGGCAGGATTCGAACCTGAGACCGTAGCGGTCTTGCGGTTCCAGACTGCAGCGCCTTTAACCGCACGGCCACTTCGGCCGGCCTCAATTTTATTGATTTGAAGCTTAAGTTGTTTGACAACACAATTAGCTTCGACATTTTTCGTAAAAATACTTTTTCTGATACTATTATCCCAGCAGATTCTTGTCATCCACAAACTCACAAAACTGCTTTCCTTCACTCTGCAGTTCATCGTGCCGTAAACACACCTTTGGAACAGGATTGTTTAGAAAAAGAAATATATTTAGTAAAATCCAAAGCTATTAACAATGTATACGACCATATGTAAATTGACCAAATTGTCAGGAAAAACAGCTGTAATCTTAGGAGATAACAGGGCGATGAAGAGTGAAGGTAATAACTTTACTTCTATTCCAGTTTTGGGGAAGGTATGATACAAGATAAGGAGACATCTACAGAAGCAATGCGGTTACAGAGTTGTCTTTTTCGTAAATAATAGCTTAAAGCAAAGAGTGATTCACACCATTGGGGCACAGGAAGAAGTTGGCATTAAATCCGTTTACAAAATTACTTGTAATGACTGCCCCAGTTATTACGTTGGACAGACATGTAGACCCATTAAAGTAAGATATATGCCGGCCGCGGTGGTCTAGCGGTTCTGGCGCTGCAGTCCGGAACCGCGGGACTGCTACGGTCGCAGGTTCGAATCCTGCCTCGGGCATGGGTGTGTGTGATGGCCTTAGGTTAGTTAGGTTTAAGTAGTTCTAAGTTCTAGGGGACTTATGACCTAAGATGTTGAGTCCCATAGTGCTCAGAGCCATTTGCACCAAAGTAAGATGTAAAGAACACATGCTGGGTGAAAATGGGGAAAACATGTACAATTCCAAGTTTGCTGAATATCTATTACTCTCACAGCATACACCACGTAAACTGGATGACGTACAATTGCTACACGAAGTGAGTAAGGGTTACAAACTGGACCTGTTCGAGGAATTAGAAATTTTCAAATATCTATCTCAAAAAGATCGATTTATTCTTAACGAAGAGGTGCAGCTTAGAAAGAAATTTTTTTTGGATAGTTTCAAACCCCTTCTTGCTCTAACGTAATATAGTCTGGCTGACTAGAAGCTAGTTTTCTTGTCTTTCGGTGTTGGTGAGATGCTCCTTTCCTGTTTTATTGGGATTTTACATATTTATAATGAATGTTGTTCGCGGATTTCGGTGTGTAGGTGTGCTTTAAATGATTCTATTATGTTTTTTTTTTATTTATGACAACAGATGGTTACGAATTACTACAACATTTTGTTAGTTTTCGCTAGTATGTATCCTAGTCTTTAATTTGCGCAAGGTTCTCGCACATTAACACTAGTGCCCTCTTTAGTTAGATGTGTTCCTTAGTGCAAGCTTCACATGCTTGACACTAGCACACAGGTGTCCATATTTTCTATTGTATGTAGGTGTTTTAATTGGTTCTGATATGTTTTATTTACTAAGACAGAGAGTTTGAATTAGCACAACCTTTAAAATTTTGACACTCATGAGTATTGTAAAGGCGGCTTGTGCCACCGAATGCGTCAGAATGAACAAACAGGGAAGACACCAAATGTAGTGGGTGGGTGCCAGGAGGCGCCGTATTAAAACTGGGCGAGAACTTTCCAAATGATTTATTTGTTTCCACTAAAGTGCTCCGTTCACCTCAGTCTGCGTCACAGGGCCCTGCAATGCTGAGGAAGCACCCCAGCGGCCTGTGCAATGCAACACTGTGTCGTGCTGGCCTTGTACACCAGCTGCAGAGTTCCGATTGCGTCAGAATGGCTGCGCCAGCAGCCTACTCAGCAGCCACCATTCTCGTTGTTTCTGCACTGCTCCACTGGAAGCTGTAGGCTGGCCCCGCTGCTGCTTCTTCCTTGCTGGTATAGCTGAGAACGCAGCAGCATTGACCACCTGCGATCCAATGTCCGAATCTGCAGCCCTCGCCTCGGAAGTCTCCAGTGTGTGTCGGAGCTGAGACAACTGTCCGCTGTAGCGAGCCGAAGAGTGGCCTGTCACTGGCTGGCTGCAGACCCCACGTCAGCCTCGGAGGGTCGAACCAATGACCCGCCATGGACTAGGACATTGTCACCCCATCTGTTGCTGCATGTAGCCTGGCAGTGTGACACACCCCGCCATCCAGGAGAGCTGCCAAACTTGAATGAATTTCGTTAGAAAACAGCACATATTTATACTCAACTGTGCGCCTCAGTTTCGCTAACGTGTCACTTTGCATCACTTATGCACCACACCCCCCTTGCATCAGTGGGCCCCTTCTGCCTGTTCCTTACGCCATGCAAACTGCTGCATTTACTCTTTTCAGTGGTTCAACAGCCCTGTGGCCTCCATTCCACTTTGAAACCGCTGGTAAGCGTAACTTACTGCAATCCAGCCCACACCTGGCTGTAACTTGTGTGCTCCGAAATATTGCACCAAACTAACTTCCCCTATCCTAAACGGTGGTGCCGCTACAGTATGTATCCCTGGGTTTTAATGTGCTTGAGTATCTTGCGCATACCACAAGTGCCCTCTCTCAGTGAAACTGTCTGCCCTAGTGCTTCCACACCCTCTTCACACTAGTTCACAGGCTAAGTACTGATAATATGCCATGTTTGCATCGACCATCTCTTCATAATTATGCTGTGCAGATAGAGGTGAAATTTTAATTTTAACTAGTGACGACACGCTTTGGCACGGTTGTTTTATGCATCTCCACTGCAGGATGTGATTTTAGTAAGTGACAAAAAGTTTTTTTCGTGCTTGTAATTACTTTGGTATTTTTCATGGTTACTTAAAGCTATAAGTGTTTGTTTTCCTTCTATCGCAGTTATGTTGCTAATTTTTTTGCTAATGAATGTGACTTTCTGTTCAGATGTATTTTTGCTTCCGATGAAGGTGTATTTAGATGTACATCAACCGTGGTGAAGGATTTCAATACTGCAACTGTTTGGCTGTTATCATTTACGGTGAAGATTACGAAATTTATCGAGATCGAAACTGAAGCTTGTTCTGCAGCTCTAATAACTGCTTTCCGGAACAGTAACTCTTTCTGCTCTGCTCTACAAATCGTGGTCTTGTCCTGTGGCGGACTTACCCTGCCAGCTGAAAGAAAATGCACCCATATTTCTGTTTATGAGGTGCACACTGTAATATGATGCAAACAGGCTTCCCAGTGACCTTGGTATACCTGCACAACTGAGTGGTCAGCGCCGCAGAATGCCATGTGACGGGCTCGGGTTCGATTCCCAGGAGGGCTGCAGATTTTCTCGACTTGGTGTTTATTGTCTACGTCATCAAATCATCCTCATCGACGCGCAAGTGCCGTCAACTAACAGCACTAGCACCAGGCGACAGGAATACGTGACGGGAAGCCCTAGAGCCATACGACATTTCATTTCAAAGTGAACTGAGGGAATATGGAGGGGAAGGCACAAAACTGCATTCCGGTTAAACAAACTGATGAATAACTTGTCTAAATTAAGGCGTACTAACAGAACAAATAACAAGGAAAACAAAGCTTAAACTCACACACAAATTCTTAGCCTCATGGCCAATGGATGAAGGCTCATAAATACGTAACCACGTGTTAGTGAGGAAAAATCTGTTTAAATTATGTAAGTTATTATAATATCTTGTGGATATCTGAGAGTCATCCTCCATATGTTTTCCAGAAGCCGCCTTGACAGATACGCAGTGTTTGCAAGACAGCACGGGCAGTATCACGGCATTTACGTTTACTTCTGTTCAAACGACAGATAGACAGAAAGCTGTTACGCAGTATATGCAATATGTAGCCATGATGACATCTTTGTTTGAAAAAAATGTATGTGAACCTTAGGGCCTGGTACTGTAACAAAACTGAGGTACTGCCATGGGAACGCAAACATAATCTTATGACGAGGGACGGTCGACAAGTAATACAACACATTTTTTCTGAAAGGAGGTTGGTTTTATTGACGATTACAATACACCGTATTATGTCCCACCCTTTTGGCTACAAAACCCTGTTTTTCATCATAGTCTCTGTTCAATGCTACGGCCTTACGCCACCTTACTGGGAGCGCTTGTAAGACCGCACAAACAGCTCTACTGGCCGACGATGGAACCAATGTCTTGCTGCATAAATAATCTCCCCATCATCCAGTTTTGCTCCCATGAAATGGTTCCTTCATTGGAACAAACCGATGGAAGTCAGAATGTGCGAGTCCGGCGTGTAGGGTAGGTGAGGAAGAACAGTACAGTGTAGTTTTATGTGCTCCTCGCGGCTGTGTAGACTTGCGTGGATTCTCGCGTTATCGTGGAGGAGAAGATCGTTTGCATTTTTGTGGCGACGAACTCGCTGAAGTCGTTTCTTCAGTTTTCTGATGCCGGCACAGGATGCTCCAGAGTTGATCGGTGCAACATCAGGGAGGACATCAAGCAGAATAAACCCTTCAGAGTCGCAGAAGATCGTCGTCTTCACTTTACTGCCTGAGGGTGGGGCCTTGAACTTTTTCTTTCTGAGGAGAGGTGGTGTGGCGCTATTCCATGGACTGCCATCTTGTTTCCGGTGCGAAGTGATCAATCCATATTTCATCACCTGTGACGATGTTCGACAAAAAATTGTCACGATTAGCCTCGAAACGCGCAAGCAATTCCGCACAGACGGCCCTTCGGTGCACTTATGGTTTTCCGTTAGGCGGCGAGGAACATAGCTGGACAAAATTTTGAGTACCCGAACTGGTGGACGAGTGCGTCAGCGCTACCGATAGGGCCGTCGAGTTATGCAGCGAGTTGTTTGATTGTCATCCGTCAATCTACTCGAGTGAGAGTGTCCGCACGTTCCAACTTTGCAGGAGTCACTGCTGTGAGCGGCCGGACTGCACGAGTGAAATCCGACAGGTTTGTGCGATCTTTTTGCGGTGATAACAGACGCCTCGCCCAACGACTCACTGTGCTTTTGTTCACTGCCAGGTCTCCGTACACATTATGCAAGCACTTACAAATGTTGCGATGATCTGGTTTCCAGCCAAAATGAAATCCACGTTAGCTGTCTGCTTGGAACATGCCTCCTTTGCAGACGCCATTTTAAGGTTACGTTCAAAATGGCTCTGAGCACTATGGGACTCAACTGCTGTGGTCATAAGTCCCCTAGAACTTAGAACTACTTAAACCTAACTAACCTAAGGACAGCACACAACACCCAGCCATCACGAGGCAGAGAAAATCCCTGACCCCGCTGGGAATCGAACCCGGGAACCCGGGCGTGGGAAGCGAGAACGCTACCGCACGACCACGAGATGCGGGCTTTAAGGTTACGTATAGTGGCGCCATCTACCTGAGCTTCATTTAACTATGGGGGGCAGAAAAGGGACTATTCCACGACATTTCACAACAAATTCTTCATTTCTTCGATCGAAATTGGCCGTCAAAACAAATGCGTTGCATTACTTACTGAACCGGCCGGAGTGGCCGAGCGGTTCTAGGCGCTACTGTCTGGAACCGCACGACCGCTACGGTCGCCGGTTCGAATCCTGCCTCGGGCATGGGTGTGTGTGTGTGATGTCCTTAGGTTAGTTCTAGGGGATTGATGACCTAAGATGTTGAGTCGCATAGTGCTCAGAGCCGTTTGAATAATTTGAACCATTACTTACTGAACGCCCATCGTATGTGACTGGTCGCGGCAGCAACGAGTAGTTCAGCTGTCGGGAATCTTCTCTGGCCAACGGAGTGTGTGTGGTGTGTGAGCAGCTCGTGTGACGGTGTATGTGTGTGTGTTGGGGCAGGCTCGGCGGTGGCGATGATCGGCGCCAACCTGCGCTTCGGCAGCGGCTCCACCACCAACTCGTCGCTGCAGGGCGGCCGGCAGTTCCAGTGCCACCCGGGCGGCGCCACCGAGGCCGCCGTCGTCTTCAGCCTGGGCGCGCTCGGCATGGGCGCCAACGTCGCCCTCATGGCGCTCATACTCGCCAAGCGGCAGCTGCGCAGGTCAGTCGCCAGCGTGCGCGTCCGCGTGGGTGGCAGCGCTGACACCCGTCCCCTTCCGTAATCTGGGTACAGGACTTTTATTCATTACGTAATATCCACAGATCTGTGGCAATGACAAGTAGGAACTTTTCTGAACTGCGCTACTGACTGTTACTTTCACAAAAACTATGTATCATTTTCTTCTGGATGGACCCCACAGCATCGATATATTCGAAAATGAATGTTATTCCACCAGGCTAAGTTCAAAATATTTCACATGTACTACTATTAGCTGGTGCGTAAGTACGCAGGGGTCTTGTTTTGCATGGTGGTATTCCGGCTGCTGTGGGTTTAATTAGCCATTGTCACATATTATTTTTACTTCACCGTCGCTATTATGTTTAAACATTATCATTTTGTCATTTAGAGGCAATGAGAGGAGCTGTGTACAATAACAATGGAGTGCTAAGTGGAGAAATCGGAACATTTCGGGTATGTTCATCAAAAAATGGGTCTAATGGCTCTAAGCACTATGGGACTTATTATCTGAGGTCATCAGTCCACTAGACTTAGAACTACTTAAACCTACACTAAGGACATCACACACATTCATGCCCGAGGCAGGATTTTAAGCCCGCCGCGGTGGCCGAGCGCTTCTAGGCGCTACAGTCTGAAACCGTGCGACCGCTACTGTCGCAGGTTCGAATCCTGCCTCGGGCATGGATGTGTGTGTTGTCCTTAGGTTAGTTAGGTTTTCGTAGTTCTAAGTTCTACGGGGCTGATGACCTCAGAAGTTAAGTCCCATAGTGCTCAGAGCCATTTGAGCCAGGATCCCAACGTGCGACCGTAGCAGCATTGCGGTTCCGGACTGAAGCGCCTAGAACCGCTCGGCCATATGTTCTTCCCTTTGAATTCTATAGAGGGGAGGTAACAGTGGATGGGGATAGTGCTCCTTCACAGAGCACGGCAAGAAAATGGTTTTCTGATTTTAAGGAGGGTCGTTTTGATATTAGCAACTCCTCATGTTCAGAAAGATTTTCAGAGTTTTGTTGTAAATCCTTTAAATGCACTAATCCACTACGGTCCACGTCACTGTAATCGTAAAATTGCAAATGTGATGAACTGTGATCATTTCAACATCTTATGACATTTGCATGCTATGGGTAAGTTTAAAAACATGTTTTAACGAAACTCACAGAAATCATTGTATGGCCACATGAACATCTTTGCTTGCTCGTCATCAATTGGTTCGTGAACGACAACTACCATTCCTACCCCTTAACGTTTGCTGGCGACGAGAAATGGTATGTTTATGCTAACATAAGGAGAGAAAAGGAATGGTTGAATCCAAAGAAAGTAGCAACTCCCCATACAAAGACCTCGGTGCATCCACAAAAGGTAATGTAATGCTTCTGGTGGAACATTGTCGGTGTGGTGTACTACGAATTGCTTGCCCGAGGTGTAACCCCCACTGTTGACATCTATTGTCAGTAACTGTGACGTCTTACAGACACAAGCCAAGAACAACGTCCAAGAAGAATGCGTGAAGTGATGTTACTCCATGATACCGGCCGCTCGCATTATGACAGACTTTCAAATAACGCTATGCTGTAGTTTGGCTGGGAAGTCGTTCTGCACCCACTTTATTCAGCTGATCTTGCACCTTCAGATTTTCACCTTTTCCGCTCTCTATCAATCAACCTTAAAGGAACTACCTTTCCGGATGAAAATGCACTCCGAACATTGCTCCGTGAGTTCTTCGCCTCAAAACCACGTGATTTCTACATTCGCGTTGGCAAACTGTTGCAAAATAATGAAGGGCGATATACACTACGTAATCAAAAGTATCTGGACACACCAAAACCCATACGTTTTTCATATTACGTGCATTGCGCTGCCACCTACTGCCGGGTACTCCGTATCAGCGACCTCAGTAGTCATTAGACCTCCTGAGAGAGCAGAATGGGGCGCTCCGCGGAACTCACGGACTTCGAACGTCGTCAGGTGATTGGGTGTCACTTGTATCATACGTCTGTACGCGAGTTTTTCACATTTCTAAACATTCCTAGGTCCACTGTTCCCTATGTGATAGTTTAATGGAAACGTGAAGGGACACATACAGCACAAAAGCGTACAGCCGACCTCGTCTGTTGACTGACAGACACCGCCGGCAGTTGAAGAGAATTGCAATGTGTAATAGGCAGACATATATGCAGACCATCACATAGTAATTCCAAACTGCATCAGGATCCGCTGCAAGTACTAGTACAGTTAGGCGGGAGGTGTGAAATCTAGGATTTCGTAGTGGAGCGGCTGCTCATAAGCCACACATCACGCCGGTAAATGCCGAATGACGCCTCGCTTGGTGTAAGGAGCATAAACATTGGACGAATGAACAGTGGAAAAACGCTGTGTGGAGCGACGAATCACGGTACACAATATGTCGATCCGATGGGAGGGTGTGGGTATGGCGAATGCCCAATGAACGTCATGTGACAGCGTGTGTAGTGCCATCAGTAAAATTCGGAAGTAGTAGTGTTAGGTGTGGTCGTGTTTTTCATAGAGGGGGCTTGCACCCATTGTTATTTTGCGTGGCACTACCACATCAAATGCCTACATTGATGTTTTAAGCACCTTCTTGCTTCCCACTGTTGAAGAGCAATTCGGGGATGGCGATTGCATCTTTCAACACGATCGAGCACCTGTTCATAACGCACGGCCTTTGGCGGAGTGGTTGAACACAGTAATGAACTGGCCTGCACAGAGTCCTGACCTGAATCCTTCAGAACACCTTTCGGATGTTTTGGTACGCCAACTTCGGCCGAGGCCTCACTGATCGACATCGGTACATCCCCTCAGTGCAGCACTCCATGAAGAATGGGCTGCCGTTCTCCAAGCAACCTTCCACCACCTAACTGAACGTATGCCTGCGAGAGTGGAAGCTTTTATCTTGGCTAAAGGTGGGCCAGCACCATATTCAATTCTACCATTACTGATGGAGGGCGCCACGAACTTGTAAGTCTTTTTCAGCCAGGTGTCTGGATACTTTTGATCACTTAGTGTATTTTAATAACTTAAGTTACTGTTATGTGTACATGTTTTGTTTATGAAACGTACCGAAAAAACTTACGAACTTACCCCAACTCAGTAGCTTCGGGCATTGCCCATTCTGAAGTACGTCTATGGTAACAAATGTAACAAACTCCACATGGGTGTTTTCATACAAAATGTGTAATTTTACCTACTTTGAGTGTTTCTCAGTTTTTAAAATAAGAGACTGAGTATACTACATGGTTCTTGCTGTGCTATCAGCAATCATGCCGATAGACACATGTTGCGCAGTATAAAGATATGTAGCCGGCCGGTGTGGCCAAGCGGTTCTAGGCGCTGCAGTCTGGAACCGCGCGACCGCTACGGTCGCAGGTTCGAATCCTACCTCGGGCATGGATGTGTGTGATGTCCTTAGTTTAGTTAGGTTTAAGTAGTTCTAAGTTCTAGGGGACTGATGACATCAGATGTTAAGTCCCATAGTGCTCAGAGCTATTTGAACCATTTTATAAAGATATGCAGGGTGCTAGTGGTGTAAGTGCGGATATTGCCGACATTGGTACCTTAATACGTACTCACTTCAGCGTGTTAGTTGCTTTTCCCCTTCGTCTAACAGTCTTCCCGCAAACACGTCAAATAAATTACTAGTAGATAATATGCGCTCGACAGTAGCTGCACCAATAACAAGCGAGCATTCCCATGTGAAACTGATATTGACGAAACTTGGAGGGTTTGCAGAGGAGACAAAGTAATGCAGTATGTACTTTTTTGTTTGTGCTCAATTTCACATTTAAGGATTGAAACACACCATGAGAGGTAATTTGGTATACAGGGTGGTCCATTGATAGTGACTGGGCCAAATATCTCACGTCGCCTCACCCCCCCCCCCCCCCCAGGCCGAAAACTGGGTTAATACTATACACTAGGTGCTTTTTTCGCAATGGAGGCGGGTTTTTAGTTTTTTAATATATTAACCAACAATCGTTGACGCGCTGCGATGTTGAAGGTTCTTGTGAGCCATGTGTTTGTGAGTATTACAGAGCCATCTATCACAAAGCGAAAAAAGTGGTCCAACTAAAACATTCATATTTCTTTACGTACTACACGAATATTTAACAAAAATGGTGATTCCTGTTTAAAAAAAACGCAGTTGATATCCGTTTGACATATGGCAGCGCCATCTAGCGGGCCAACCATAGCACCATCTGGTTTCCCCCCTTCAAGCTAGACAAGTTTTGTTCTTTGTAGGTTTTTCGTTTGACGCTTATTTCGTCAGATATTTGGCCCAGTCACGATCAGTGGACCACACTGTATTAAGTTAAGAGGGAATATTTTAGAAACGATGGCATTAAAGATGTTTTTCTCAGAAAAGTTGGTACATAATTAACCTTATTTAAAACTATATAGTCAGACGAAACAATCTAAAGTTTTTCCACACATCCAATCACCATTAGTTAATTCTAAAAAATGAAAACTTTTGTTACAACATAAATTAAAGAAGCATTCGAGCCACATATATGCTTGTGTAATGAAGCTCGTTCCTGACATACTGTTTGCCGGCCATGGTGGCCGAGCGGTTCTAGGCGCTACATCCTAGAACCGCGCTACCGCTATGGTCGCAGGTTCGAATCCTGCCTCTGGCATGGATATGTGTGATGTCCTTAGGTTAGTTAGGTTTAAGTAGTTCTGAGTTCTAGGGGACTGATGACCTCAGAAGTTAAGTCCCATAGCGTGCGGAGCCATTTGAACCATTTGACATACTGTTTCTGGAAAATAAGCAGTACACAGTGTGCTGTAGCAGTGTTTTTAACATTGCCTACCTAATTAAAACATCTAAGCTTTCATTGTTATTCCAATTATTTATTTTACTTATTTTTGTGTTACGTATTAAAATGTTTTACGTTTTACACTTATGATTTTTTGTGTTTTAGTTTATAGTTTCACGTACGTGTGTTTTGTCAACTTAAAATAATAAATAAATCATTAATATGATAGACAATGATTACAGTAACGACAATCTGTAAAAATATCCTTAAAACATAACGTTGTTTACACCACACACGTAAAAAGAAAGATATTTTTCCCATAATATTTTTTAAACGCAGCCTGGGGGAATAATGTCGGTCTTCGTAACTATATATCTTGCATTTTTTTATTGTCACGTTGTTCGCGGGAAATTATAGCTAGTTCTATACGCTCTACTCGGGGATTGGAACTATTTTAACCTCTGTGAGGTGCAACAAAAATGGTTCAAATGGCTCTGAGCACTATGCGACTTAACTTCTGAGGTCATCAGTCGCCTAGAACTTAGAACTAATTAAACCTAACTAACCTAAGGACATCACACACATCCATGCCCGAGGCAGGATTCGAACCTGCGACCGTAGCGGTCGCTCGGCTCCAGACTGTAGGCCCTAGAACCGCACGGCCACTCCGACCGGCGAGGTGCAACACAGTGTCAGATGCATAGAGTCCAGTTGACAATAGAGTGACAAATTGAAGAGAACAGCGAGCCTTTTGCTAAGTTCAAGGCTGTTACTGGCAATCTGAGGTTCCTTTTGGTATATGCGAACACGTCGGTGTAGCTCACACGAAAGTGTAACAGAAGTGATCGGAGGAACTTAAACGGGAATCCTTGGAAGAAACATGATGTAACTCTCGCGAAATCCTGTTGGGAAAATTTAGAAAACACATATTGGATGAACATCGTATGACCATTATGCTGCCACCAACATATATCTAAAGTAGGCACCATCAGAAAAATAATAGACGGATTGAGATCCGTACTCAGGCATACAGACAGTCATTTTTCCCTAGTTTAATACGCGAGTGGAATGGGAGAAAAAACTTATAATTGGTACGATATATCCTCCACTATGCGCTGTGCCTTTGGAATATGTATGTGAATGTATATGTTAGATAAGAGCAAGCAATATGAGCCTGTCAAACGTTATCTACTTTAAATAGTCGATAGGAATGGTTTTCATGCGATTTGTGAAACATTTTACGAATACAATTCACACATTAATTTTATATTTAAAATTTCATTGCTTCATAATCTGATCTGGGTTGGATATTTGAGATACAGGCTAGAGCTGACCTGTTCCCAGCCAAATCTCAGGTAGAGGCAAGTCGGCCAAAGTGGTTGCCAATTGCGGATTTCCGACAGGGAATACACAACAAAGGGACATCACCGGAAATAACGGCAAGAGTCGTAACAGGAAAGGAAATCGCTTCAGTTCTACAATTTTCCTGATGTAGCCGTTTGTGTTTAGTTTACCTGTAGATCCCCATAGCCAAAATGGGTTGTAGGACCAAGTCGTGTCTCAGAACATTGCGCGTGTCTTTCGTTTCATATGTCCCGTGCCACTGACCATTTTCTACAACAGGGCCGCTAACATGCGTATCTCGAAGAATACACGTGGTGCTATTCCCCATCTCTGCTGTCTTGTGTTGCCCTAACGGGAAAAGAAAGTGTGAGCTACCGATGCGATATTTATACTACTTTGTGGAGATGTTTACCTCACAACGGGTATTAAGTGGTGAAACTTTCATACCATTTGGAACTCATGACTATCGCAAGATCACTATGAGTATTATCTCTACAGGTAACAATATACTTTCATGTTCTTCGTCGCGTGGAAGCCAGCATTTAACAAATGCCATTTTGAGGAATTTCTTGCCATACCTGAAACACATGCTGCAGCATTTCATGAATGTTGGTAGGTGTAAACTGGTATGAAATCATACATTCGGCAGTCACATCTCAGACATGCTCTATTTGTGACAAAACAGGGAGCCAGACAGGTCAATCCGCACTTTCGACAAGGCGTTTGTAGATTGTACTGCGATTTGGGGTCTTGTATTATCCTGCTGGAATATGCCACTTGGTGCGCTGGTCATTAAGCTATGACAACAGGGTTTACTATTCGGTCGGTAATGTTTTGTCAAGGAGCTCATTTTGTTGTAAAGATCTGGGATGAGTGGCCCCTACAGCGGCAGGTAATGTATTGTCGTCATCGTTGAGAGGAACGTAATTAAATGTTACACAGATTATCAGCAAACGAAAGAGATCTCTCTTAAGGTCGATCCGTAGTGGCAAGGCCCTGTTGTTGTGTGCTGACAGCAGCTAGCACGGTGATGCTGTGGCAACTGCCGGCCGTCGACATCCAGGAGGCTCGACCGGAAAGGTGACGCGCGACGTCTGCTGCAGCACGTGCAGCGTGTAGAACGTCTTGGCGCGACTCTGCAGCTCGGGCCAAGGTGAGCCGCCAGATGCAGAAACCCGCCGGGACACCTGTAGCGGAAGACAGTCCTCGAGAGAGGAGGCCTACAGCATCAGTTTGCCTGTACATGTCCAACGGCTTCAACGCTTCAGTCACGAATTACTGCCGCGGCTGGCACATCAAATGAAGACTCCCAGTCAACGGGAGTGGACATAGAGCCTGCAGTAGGTTCGTCAGTGGCAGAGCCCAAGTATCGTTGTGGCTGCTCGCCAAACCACATCGCCCTATCGCCTGACACAGTCCTCCCCTTGTAAAGGGTGCTGCCTGCCTCAGATGCTTTTGGGTGCCCACTTGTGCCAAGCCACAGTTTCCAACCATGTAAAACCTAAGCAAGGCTTCAGTCAGAAAGTGGAGACTGCTTTTGTGGTAGTTGCCACAGCTCTCAGCTGTGTCTTCGGAATTGTGAGCCATGGCCTCCAGCCTGCAACGTGGAGTCAGACTGATGCTTTTTCTGCATGTGATGTAACGGTGTTTGGCTCAGATCTGTACTTCCAGGCTTCCACAGTCCTTTTTCCACAGCCACGGCAGCGCAGCCATTACTTACGGCCCAAAAATAGTGGTGGTACTACAGTGCAACACATTCCATTCCCGTTGATGTATTATAACTGTACCTACTATATGATGAATCGTCCATAATATGTCTTAGGAATACTAATCTTCGTTTGCTGCAGCAGATGTCCCAACACACCTGCTAAAGCTTTTAGTCTATTTATTGTGGTACCTCTTCATTGCGTACTTTTCCATCTGTTTCGCTTCTCACATTCATCCATGGCATCATGATCCAAATGTGCTTCTTGTTTTTTGTGATTATCCAAGTTACGTTTTTATACCGGAATTTCGGCAGTACTGCAAATTAGTATGTTCTCATTTCCGTATTATTATGTGACGTCAGTAGTAATTTATCATAGAGTTTGTTTGCCTTATTTTGGTGGTCCTGATAGTTTTGCTTCAGAGATGGAACATTGCGTTGACTTCAACCATTATACTATCTTCCCACATTCAGTGTTATAAAGCAGTTTCTTCCTTTCTATTTTTCTGTTCATCGCTTCCTTCTCTGCTTCACGCGTCTTCGACCAATATTCTGTGTCGTCCGCGACTGTTGAGCTTTAATTGTCTTTGAGATTTGACGTGGTGAGTTGATGTTAGTCATGAATGCCTTCAAGGCGACAAAGGCGGCGCCATTGTGAGCACGGCACTGGGTTTGAACGAGGTCGTGTAACTGGGCTGCGAGAAGCTGGATGTTCCTTCTCTGATATAGCAGTGTGTTGACTAGAAGGAGAGCAGTTGAGGGCCTGCAGCCGGCGCGTCAGCATACTAGACACAGTGTACCTACACCTCGAGTTATGGTCTGGGGTGCGGTTTCGTGTGACAGCAGGAGCTCTCTCGTGGTCATTCCATGCATACTGACTGAAAATCAGTACGACAGTCTGGTGATACGACCGTCGTGCTGCCATTCATGAATAGAAATCAGGAGGGGTTTTCCAACAGGATAATTCTCGCCTACATACCACAATTGTAATCGAACATTCTCTACAGAGTATCGACATGTTCTCTTGGTCCGCCCGATCACCAGATCTGCTGTGGAACGACCATAGCGGACATGATCCGACGGCAACTCCAGCGTCATCTACAACCAGCATTAAAAGTCCTTGTATTGCCCAATCAAGGGCAATAGGCGAACTGACATCCAGCCCTGCTACAACGCAATGCATGCACGTTTGCATGCTTGCATTGAACGTTCTGGCAGTTATAACAGTTCTTAACGTGTGCCCATCTAATCTTCAGCATTCTTCTGTAGCACCACATTTCGAAAGCTTCTATTCTCTTCTTGTCCAAACTATTTATCGTCCATGTTTCACTTCCATACATGGCTACACTCCATACAAGTACTTTCAGAAACGACTTCCTGACACTTAAATCTATACTCGATGTTAACAAATTTCTCTTCTACACAAACACTTTCCTTGCCATTGCCACTCTACATTTTATATCCTCTCTACTTAGACCATCATCAGTTATTTCGCTCCCCAAATAGCAAAAGTATCTCATTTCCTTATCTATTTCCCTGAGCATAACCCGACTTAATTTACATTCAATTATTCTCGTTTTTCTTTTGTTGATCCATCTTTCAAGACACTGTCCATTCCGTTCAGCTGCTCTCCCAAGTCCTTTGCTGTCTCTGACAGAATTACGTCATCGGCAAACCTCAAAGTTTTTATTTCTTCTCCATGGATTTTAATACCTACTCCGAATTTCCTTTTGTTTCCTTTACTGCTTACTCAATATACAGATTGAATAACATTGGGGAGAGGCTACAACCCTGTCTCACACCCTTCCCAACCACTGCTTCCCTTTCATGTCCCTCGACTCTTATAACTGCCATCTGGTTTCTGTACAAATTCTAAATAGCCTTTCGCTCCCTGTATTTTACCCCTGTCACATTGTCAAAAGCTTTCTCTAAGTCTACAATTGCTAGAAACGTAGGTTTGCCTTTCCTTAATCTAGCTTCTAAGATAAGTCGTAGGGTCAGTATTGCCTCACGTGTTCCAATATTTCTACGGAATCCAAACTGATCTTCCCCGAGGTCGGCTTCTGCAAGTTTTTCCGTTCGTCTGTAAATAATTCGCTTTAGTATTTTGCATCCGTGACTTATTAAACTGATTGTTCGGTAATTTTCACATCTGTCAGCACCAGCTTTCTTTGGGATTGGAATTATTATACTCTTCTTGAAATCTGAGGGTATTTCGCCTGTCTCATACATCTTGCTCACCAGATGGTAGAGTTTTGTCAGGACTGGCTCTCCCAAGGCCGTCAGTAGTTCTAGTGGAATGTTGTCTACTCCTGGGGCCTTGTTTCGACCTAGGTCTTTTAGTGCTCTGTCAAACTCTTCACGCAGTATCGTATCTCCCATTTCATCTTCATCTACATCCTCCTCCATTTCCATATTATTGTCATCAAATACATCACCCTTGCACATACCCTCTATATACCCCTTCCCCTTTCTGCTTTCCCCTCTTTGCTTAGAACTGGGTTTCCATCTGAGCTCCTGATATTCATACACGTGGTTCTCTTTTCTCCAAAGGTTTCTTTAATTTTCCTGTAGGCAGTATCTATCTTACCCCTAGTGAGACAAGCCTCTACATCCTTACATTTGTCCTCTAGCCATCCCTGCTTAGGCATTTTGCACTTCCTGTCGATCTCATTTTTGAGACGTTTGTATTCCTTTTTGCCTGCTTCATTTACTGCATTGTTATATTTTCTCCTTTCATCAATCAAATTCAATATGTCTTCTGTTACCCAAGTATTTCTACTAGCCCTCGTCTTTTTACCTACTTGATCCTCTGCTGCCTTCACTACTTCAACTCTCAAGGCTACCCATTCTTTTCCTACTGTATTTCTTTCCCCCATTCTTGTCAGTTGTTCCCTTATGCTCTCCCTGAAACTCTGTACAACCTCTGGTTTAGTCAGTTTTTCCAGGTCCCATCTCCTTAAATTCCCACCGTTTTTCAGTTTCTTCAGTTTTAATCTACATTTCATAACCAATAGATTGTCGTCAGAGTCCACATCTGCCCCTGGTAATGTCTTACAGTTTAAAACCTGGCTCCTAAATCCCTGTCTTACCATTATATAATCTATCTAATAACTTTTAATATCTCCAGGACTCTTCCATGTATACAACCATCTTTTATGATTCTTGAACCAAGTGTTACCTATGATGAAGTTGTGCTCTGTGCAAAATTCCACCAGGCGGCTTTCTCTTTCATTTCTTAGCCCCAATCCATATTCACCTACTACGTTTCTTTCTCTCCCTTTTCCTACTACCGAATTCCAGTCACCCACGACTATTAAATTTTCGTCTCCCTTCAGTACCTGAATAATTTCTTTTATCTCATCATACATGTCTTCCATTTCTTCGTTATCTGCAGAGCTACGTAATATGATTTCACGTTTAAAATTTTCTGTCGCTCTACTGTGAAACCGTGCTTCTTGCCAAACCTCATGGTTCTAGGCCAACGGAAGATACCCTATAGGTTTTGATTGCTGAGTTTGCGCGCTAAAAAATCTGCATTTGAGCTACCTGAAATATTCAAGTATATGGCTTCTTGCTAGAGATGAACCTTTCTTTCTGATTGTTTGTATCATTAATTTCAGAAACTTTATAGGCAGAAAAGTGGAGGTAATGGACTTTTACCACTGTTGAAATAAGCCCTTCATATGAGCTCGGTAGTTACGGGCGCATCAAGTTATGTGATATAAATGGTCGTATCTTTTGGATGCAATGACTTAGACGCTTAAATGTACACTGACGAAAAAAAATTGAAGCATCAATAAATGATAAACATAGATTAATGCAATTTCGGGAATACTTTTGTCTAGGTGACATATAAATGGCTTATTTCAATAGTGGAACAAGTCGCGACGGTCAGTAGCAGCAGAAGGCGCGTCTCACTCTCTTATCTGCGGGAGGGGCGTGGGAGCTCTATGGCTGTACCCATATCATCTTCGTACAGCGCGAAAAAAATTGTCATTTGTTATCAGAAGTGTCTGTCCGTCCGTCCGTATGTTAAGACCCTTTCTTCTCATGAACGTGTAGATGTATCAAATTGAAATTTACGTCGCATACTGAGATCTATGGTTCCTTGGCTGTACACAACTTTTAAGCTTCCACGTTTATGCAGTAAGGGCACAAGCTGGCAGGTTACTTCTACTTGGTAAACCATAGCAGAATGTCATATTCGTCATTTCTCTAATGGAGTAGTAGGCTTCCATTGCTAACAAGTTGTGGAAGAGAGAAAATGTAAATGTACTTCAACATTTGTACGTAAAAACACCACGACACCCAAGTTTGACAGTACTATACAATAAGACACATTAAAACGACGAAAACTGACGTAGTCTACAACGCGACTCGAACAACTGACTGCAGACGACCGAGTGGTAGACAGAGTACCATGAATTAGTCATCGTAATATCCTGCTGAGACAGTTGACGAAGCGCCGATGCAACGACTATCCGCAACAAATCGTCGCGCAGTCCTTTCTATAAACACGTGCTTATCTCTGAAAAGTATGTGTTTCCAGATCCATGTATACTAGACTTATTTTTCATGTTTCGATGACTACTAGCAACTCTCAAAGTATTTCTTTTTAACTCCATTTATAAACGGAGATTGTTGTCTTCTTTGTTTTTCGACCTTTGTTTTCCGCAGTTGCACATATAGAAGTTCCATAGGTTAATCGCCGTTTGTAGCAAATATAATAAAAGGTATAGTGTAGCAAAACAAAATACCTGAAATGGTGAAGTTCAAATGGCTCTGAGCACTATGGGACTTAACATCTGAGGTCATCAGTCCCCTAGAACCTAACCAACCTAAGCACATCACACACATTCATGACCGAGGCAGGATTCGAACCTGCGACTGCAACAGTCGCGCGGTTCCGGACTGAAGCGCCTAGAACCGCTCGGCCACTGCCGTCGGCAAAATGATGAAATGTAAATGTGTTAACTGTAGTGAAACTGCTGTGTCCAAATGCTCAGCACGCAGTCGTGAAAGACGGAGAAGAATGCAATAAAGAACAAAAAAACCTAACTACTGAAGATTCCCATGGTCTTAACAAGTCATTTATTACAGTTGCTAGAGACGGCAATTAACCTATAAAACTTAAAGCTGAAGACCATGCTCTCTTCTTTATGTATGTTCTGGCTAATCTCTGGAACTACAGTAGCAATTTTACTACGGTCTTGGATAGCTTGGTAGTATACACATCGGTATTCTCCATTCTTGGGACGGGTGAACTATCTATATACCAAATTAAGTTCGTACGGAACACCCAGTGCACAAAAAAATGGTTCAAGGTCATCAGTCCCCTAGAACTTAGAACTACTTAAACCTAACTAACCTAAGGACATCACACACATCCATGCCCGAGACAGGATTCGAACCTGCGACCGTAGCGGTCGCACGGTTCCAGACAGAAGCTCCTAGAACCGCTCGGCCACCCCGTCCGACCCCAGTGCACACTTAGCAGAGTTTTGCAAAAAGTGCCACAAAATGTTGATTTCACTCATCCGCTGCTCTGACGGAATAGACTTTCGAGAACTAAAGATAGTTGAAAAAGGGCGAAATACGTAAGTAATAAAAAAAAGTGAGGAAAGAGAAGGTCGTGAGTTGATATTGGCTTAATGGAGAGCTTGCAGTCCAGTGAGCAAAGTGACAAATAAACATCGGCCAGACTCGCGGCGTCTTTTCTCGCGCGGCGCAGTCCATTACTTTGGCGCCTGCTGGTATGTGCCGGACGTACAAAGCGCTGGTAGCGCGGAGAACGTGGGCGTCGGGGCGCTAAAAGCGGAGTGATGGCTCCGACCACAACAAAGCGCCTGGCTGGTAGGTGGGTGGGTAGCTGCTGCTGGAGCTGCCGCCGCTGTTGCTCGCGCCATTATTCATTTACCGCGCCGTGGCGGGCCGTGCGTGTGCGGTACGACTACTGTGTGCTCACCTGACTGCAAGAGGGCACAATGGAAATTTCACCGGCTCGCGTCACGACACTTTGCGTCAGGGCGGGGCAATCCTGTACAATGCACGCAAGACAGTTTGTTTGTGAGACTTGACAAATGGCGTCTAATTTCAACGTAATATGGGTAGCTTTCTTTCTTTGTCGATTTTCCAAACACTGTGCTAACTAATTTTAATTTGTAGTTATGAAGCGAAAACATTACGGCCGCCAGCTTAGCAGCATTTTGGCTCATATTTGGAACGCAATGCGGCAGCAAAACTGCTGGGCATGGATTCGATAAGGCCTTGATAAGTTTCCGGAGGTATGTGCTACCAAGTGTCTACGTACAGGTCAAGCTACACTCGTAAGTTAGGTGACGGTGATTTGTGGGCTCGGAGCTGGCATCAGATAGTGTCCCTGATGTGCTCCATCGGGTTTAGATCAGGATAATCTGGTAGCCGAGAGATTAATGTGAAATATCATGGTCTTCAAACCGCTGTAGCACGGTTCCTGCCTTATGACACGGACAGTTACCCTGCTGAAGGATGCCATCGCCGTCGAGGAAGACATGAAGCATGGAGGAACCCAGGCGGTCCACATCAATGTTCACGTAGTCCACAGCTGTTATGGTGCCTTTGAGAACTACCACAGAGCTCACGAAAATCCAAAAGGATGTCCCCATGCTTCCGTCAGCCCGCGTCCATGGCACAGTACATTTTCTAAGTACCCGTTCGCGTGAGAGGCAGCGAATCTCGACACGAACGTTGGGATAGTGTAGGAAGAAACATTCTATTAATCCATGATCCAAACTCCACCATCCACTGCTCACTGCAAACGTAACCGACGATGTCGTTGGGTCAAATACGGAAAACATAAGAACCTTATGTTACGGACCCTCATATACAATGTGCACTAAATATTGTGTTCGGAAACACTTGTATCTACACCCGTATCTTGCTCTCTAGTCAGATCTCATTCAGAACGCCGCGTATAATGCTTTAAGGAGTGGCAAGCTTCTGAACAACACCTTCTGTGATGAAGCTTGAACGTCAACACCTCGTCACCTGCTCTTTGTTTCACTGTCTCTTAAACATTTTGCTTGATGCTCACGACAGTAGCATGGCAACAACCAAGTGACTTCGCCGTTTCCAAGAGTCTCATTCTTAGACATCGGGCCATAGCAAATCTGCCCTTTCGTAAAAGTGGATTTTCCCATTTGCAGCCCGTATCGTCGCTAGAATAATTCCCCGTCCGTTTCTGACTTCCTTGTATACTTTCATTATTGCGCCATGTGCCCAGTAGCGCCACCAGACGGCATTTCATCTCGTGATAGATGGTGGTGATAATATTTCGGATAACGAGTGAAGGTCACCATACACTACCTGCATTTCTTATCCTGTCACTATAAAGCAGTGATACAGTTTCACAGGTGTTTAGAGGAGCACATGAAACAATGATATTGGATATCTGTGCTTTCCCGGTCAGTGTATTAATGTTTTATGTGTGATTTGGATGACTGCTATGAGTTTTCGGACTGTGTCGGGTTATACGAGTGTTGTTATGAATGTATAGGAAAATACACTGGGTTGACAAAAGTCACTGATTACTTCGTAATATGGTATCGGACTTTCTTTGGCCTGGCGTAGTGCTGTAATTCTGCGTTCCATGGGATCAACAAGTCACTGGAACACCCTGCGGAAATATTGAGCCATGCTGTTAACATAGCCATTCATAACTGCGAAAGTGCTGCCGGTACAGGATTTAGTGCACTAACTGAACTCTCGATTACGCTCAATAAATGTTCGATGGGATTCGTGTTAGGCGATCGGGGTGGTCAAATCATTCGCTCTAACTGTCCAGAATGCTCTTCAAACCAATCGGGAACAGTTTTGACCAGGTGACATGCAAGCAGCCCAACATAACCATGATGACAATTATGAAAACACCATCTCAGTTACCCATCCATTACGATAATAGATCTAGGTAGTACTATTAGAGCATAAAGATAAGAATAAAATATGTAGGGAATAATTAAGCCACCATACACAGTATATAGCAATCCTTTGGTGAAAGTCCGTACGTTGTTATTTAACTGAAGGACATTATTTTCTTAGTATGTGAACACAGTTCATTTGACTAAATTTTCATTGCGAGTTTTTAGTATGTAATACACTGTCTAGTAACATCAATATGACCACCAGTCAAAAGCACATTTTGGATCGCGGCACGCTGCTAGACGTGCAGGAAGAGATTCAGTGAGGTTCTAGACTGTACCGACAGGGGTATGCACTCCAGCGCCGTGAATCAGCTGTGGTAGGTTGGGTTGATTGGTTGGTTGGTTGATTCGGGGGAGGGGACCAAACAGCGAGGTCATCGGTACCATCGGATTAGTAATGACGGGAAAGGATTCAAGCACATATACTTCAATATTTCAGGTATCTCAAATGCAGACCCCTTTCCAGCAAAGTCCACCAATAACACACCGTACATATCCCAGAACACTGTGACAAGCACTTTCTTAGCAGATTGAGATACTTTGAAATTTTTTCTTACTGGGGAACCGCATCTTCCCACTCCATAGAGAGCTGCCTGGTTTCTGGCATGTAGTGGTACGTCCACGACATCATCAGGGACGATTACTTTCAGAAAGTCATGACCCTCTGCGGCGCAACGCTTTAGGTGCTCCCAAGTTATCATCAATGGCTGGCCCTTGTGGTTATCTGTCAAGTTCTTAGGCTCCCAGCGAGCATTAACTTTACGAAATTTCAATGCGTCATGAAGAGTATCGTACACCGCGCCATAGGAAATGTTCAAGTACTGCGATAATGTTCGTAGGTGCAAAGACCGGACGTTCAGAATGGCTCCGACGTTCTGGGAGGTTGCAGCTGTTACCGACCGCCGGAAGCGTAGCGAATCACTAAGGTACACAGGGCCCTCTTGGAAGAATGTACGCCACCTAAAGACGTTACTGCTGTCCATACAGTCGTCGGGATACTCGGCACGTATGTCCCTGTTAATTCAATTCGACTTATGCACTTTGGCCGCAAATATCAAACTACACTTCGCTGCTCTTCAGAAGTTGACCGTTCTGTGGTTCAAGCTTCTCTCGCTAGATTTGCAGATGAAAACAAAATTTCAGCATTCCAGCTACAAAACCAGAGGAGCAAAAAATTGTTATGCCTTAGTTTCTCATCCTCCCTCGAATGTTAAAGCCTTAACGGAAGTCAGCATTTAATTTTTAAAAAAAATTGGCTCCATAATTGTTTGAAAAACTGAAAACAAAATTTTGGTTGCCCCTGGAAGCCGTTATATAGGCAACCTGCAAAAATACAACCATTTCAGGTTTTTCTTAATATCGATACGAAACTACTATACAGCATTAGCATCCAGCAATATTAACAATTTGCTTCTAGCTGTTCCAAACGCTACGCTGGAGACAGTGGTGCCTGCTGCTGGGGTCCCATGCATGTTTTTAAATTACCTACAATTCCTTTCTTTTGTGTGCGTGTGTGAATAAGTCCTCCAGTCATATAAGCGCAGATCGAGGTTTCTGGGCGCCCTCTTTCCTTTCGGCAAACTTTCCTATGAAACACAAGAAAAAGTAATTTGCCCAAACTGGAGCGGAAACAAATCTACCATCACAGTTCAACTATTATTCGAAAGATCGCCTTCTAGACATTAAACAAGATCGACTAAAAGTATGGAATGACTCCATTGGTACTACCCATCAAAAGCTAGGATTACTGCTCTTAAATATCTGAGCCGCGTAAGCAAATCGGCAGCTTCCGAAAGGCTGTCCTCAAAAGTAGGCTATGCTTCCTGTCAATAACGCAATAGAGTGGAGGGAAAACCTCTAAAAAATGTTGTTTTTACAGTCTGCGTAGCAAACAATTTGTCGATTTATTTAGTAATTATAATTATTGTTGTAGTTATTGATTAATAAATACGATATTAGAATTATCTGAATAAAGATTTTTACGCCTCTCTGTAAATTTGCCATATCGATATTTTCGGGATCGATCATCCCTTTCGTTGTTGCAGACATGCTCTTTGTATTCCGTGCAGAGCAGGCTTTTGTTGTGGCTGTATGGCTCGCCAAGTAGTGGTGGCTGTGCCTGTGCTGAGAGACAGAATTCCGGATGATGTGATGTAGTTATCATCCGATTTTTCTAAAACTATTAGGTGGAAAAAATCTGATTCTTAGATACCTTACAGTCTGATATCTTCGCTCGATAAAGAATTGATTCTTCTTTCCACTATCCATTATAATTACTGCGTTCATAAACTAAATAAAACATGACACGATATTTTAAAAACGGAAATTAAAAACGCATTGTGTAACCTTTGCGTATGGTTGATTTTATGGCTCATACATGAATGAAATGTAAATAAGATATCGAAATTTTATTTGAAACTGAGAGTAAAAGGATGTCTCATTTCGTTCGCGAGTTATTGTGTCTTATATTAAAAGGATGGACGCGCACAATGCGCTCATACACGTTTTTGTGCATCGCAGATCATGTGCTCATAACGATTCAAGATATCGAAACGAGTTCTTTTGTAAGTGATGCATGCAATGAGGCTCATATGCTGCACGACAAATGCTCGAGATATGGAAGTAACTTGTCTGCAGCAATGCGTCTACCTGATGGCGCAAGCCGCATTCAGACGCCGAGACCACTGTACGAAAACCAAAGCGGCGCACCTATGCACGTCCACAGCATCAGGCGAACGGCGTAGCACGATGTGTACACACACCTATAGCAGCGAAGGGATTATTATAGCTCATCGAATTGATGATGAAATCAAAATCAACATTGGTGATATTTCGACATCATACATCTCTACTTCACATATGTGTACGACAGATAGGGTTAGTTAAGGTTGCTTCAGCTCTGCGCCAGACTTCATAAACGGTGGTGGCTGGCGGACGGTGATACTCGGGTATGTCACCAACTCACGAGAGGATGTTTTCAATTGGTGACAAGTCGGGAGAAAGTGCTGGTCACGCAGCGGTTGGTCACCCTCTGTATCGAGGAAGCACAAGACAGCAAGGGAAACGACACGGACGCCTCAGAGACAGGGGTCAGCCACCACCCAAAACACATCATAAACGTAATGGCTGCTAACCAAATTAAGGACCATACGAAACTGCGGTGCTCGAGCTGTGGTGGCCCGTATGACGATTACGGGTGCAATATGGCAAAGCTTGTTCACTTCCGAGTCTCTGCACGTGAATACGACCGTCGTGATGCTGAATACAGAACCAGGACCCGGCGGAAAAGGGGACGTGGTGCCACTTCTGTGTCCAATGTCACCATTTGGCGATCTGTAGTCAGCACTCTTCTCTCTGCTGCCCCGCCAAAGAAAGCCGCAACAGTACTTAAGGCCGGTTCCCACTAGGGCTGCCGCGCGTCAAAACCGCGCGTCAGCGGCGTGGTTGCCGTGGAAACGGCGTCAGCGGCACGGCGCGGCGGGCGCGGTTTGCCCATGTAGAACCGCTTCCGCTGCCGCGTGCCGCGCTCCAGGTGCGCGCCGCCAATCACAGAACGCGCTGAGCGTGACGTCAGGTACGGAATCCCGGGCCACACGAACTTTCGCCGAACCGCTGGCGCGGACGCGGCGGCAGCTATGAACTACTTATCATCCGATTCCAAGGAAACTATTCGGCAGAAAAATTTGATTCTTGGGCATGTTACAGCCTGACATCTTCTCTCGATAAAGGACCGAATTTCTTTTCGTTATTTGTCGTGGTTACTTGCTGTATCGCATTTACGTAAACCTTTACACGAAATTTTTATGAGTGTGCAGAGGTAAAAACGCATTGTGTGGACTTTGCGTACAGTTCATTTTAGATAATACATTATTGCGTATGAAATTTAGTCAACATATCAAAATTGTTTTTAAAGCTGAGAGCAGAACGATAGCTATCAGCGTTCTCGAGATATTGAATGATATGTCGGCGGACGGGCTGTGCGGTCACCGCGCGCGGGTCGCTCGCGACGCGACCTATACTTCGTCCTGCTCGTTGTAAACCATGTGGTTGTTTCAACTGGAAATTTCGTAAACGGCTCAAGAAATCGAAACGTGTTTTTTTGCAAACGATAACTTGTAAAAAGTCATGTATTTCGTCGCATGATAAATATCCAAAATGTGTTTATCTACCGAGATATGAAAGAAACTACAGTTTTTCGGAAGGGATAGATGAATTTTTTTAAACGGCATTTAATAGCATGTGGAATGAGAAGTTAAACTGTGACTAATTTGCTGGTATGTCATAAGATGTAATTTGCTAAGTATCTACAGCTATTGATTATTTCCTTTGGAAGTAACAAACGTTTTTTTCTTTATCCAGCGTACTTTATTGGTTCAAAAGGGTTTCGCCTTTTACTTTAAGGCATCTTCGGTGGAATCTAGAATGATTCAGTTTTGTTTTGATATGTGATACCTGCAGATTATAAAACAGTTCACATCTTTTTTTTACATGAATAACTGATTACTTACAGTGAGTCGAGTTTTTGGCGGACATTTGCGTTTCCCCTCACCTGGTCACATGCTGGAGGTTGAACTAAAACTTAGATTATGGAACCTGTCACTAGCTGTAGACATTATACCGAAAACACTGATTTGAAGTCGTAACTGCAGTGTGTTCACCTCATGTCCCTTCCTGTTTGGCTTGTTTATGTACATGTTGCCAACATAAAGAATTATATGCTGAAAACTAATGTTTGTTTATTTCTGTTCTCCTTATATCTGTATGTGTGTGTGGCTAGCCAGTGATAGTTATAGAAAGTTGAAAGTGAATGCAGTAGTTGTCAGACAGTGGTTGAAAGATTTGGTGTTCAGCTGATTTCAGTTTTCGTTTAAATGTTTTGTGGAGGAGTGCATGGAAGAGTAAATTCACTGCTTACATTAATAAATAAAATAGTAGAATAGCATTTCAACAGATGATTATTATCAGAATACAATCACCCAACCCCTTTGCCCTCACTCTTTGACGCCTCATAATATGCCCTGTCAACTTACCCCTCTTGTAGTCAAAGTTATGCCATAATTTCCTCTTCCTCCTCTGTTTAATTCCGTTCCTCTTCTTTAGTTACACGATCCTCATATCTAATCTTCAGCATTCTTATTGGTCACCACGTTTTGAAAGTGTCCATTGTCTTTGTGGTGTCACCGCTAGACACCACACTTGCTAGGTGGTAGCTTTAAATCGGCCGCGGTCCATTAGTACATGTCGGACCCGCGTGTCGCCACTGTGTGATCGTAGACCGAGCGCCACCACACGGCAGTCTAGAGAGACGGACTAGCACTCGCCCCAGTTGTACGACGACGTTGCTAGCGATTACACTGACGAAGCCTTTCTCTCATTTGCCGAGAGACAGTTAGAATAGCCTTCAGCTAAGTTAATGGCTACGACCTAGCAAGGCGCCATTTGTACCATTGCATGTATCTCAAGATAGTCTCACTTGTATCATCAAGAATGCTGTATACCAAAGGACGATATAAAAGTTAAGTGTTCTAGTAGCTACGTTCTTTTCTTTATCACATTCATTACGAATCCTGTTCCAGACTTCGCGCCAGTCGGCGTGTGTGTACGTGTGCCCTTTCGGCTACCCGTCACTGTGGACTGGCTGCCTTGTCAGTCCACTACAGTCTTCTTGACAGAACTGTTCATCGCCCACGTTTCACTTACATACAAGGCTGCACTCCACACAAATACCTTAGTAAAATAGTACCCAATCATTAGAATTTATATTCGCTGTGAACAAATTTTCTTTTTCAGAACGCTTTTGTTGCTATTCACGGTCTTCATTTCATATCCTCTCTACTTCTGCCTTCTCAATTACTGCTTCCCTTTCAAGTCATTGAAGTCTTAGAAATGCAATTTGGTTTCTGTACAAGTTGTAGATAATCTTGTGGCCCTGTGTTTTATCGATGACATCTCCAGAGGTTCAAAGAATGTTTTAGTTAAGATTGTCAAAATCTTTCTCTAAACATGCAAATGCTATAAACACAGTTTCGCAGTTCTTCAATCTGTCTACCTAACTAAGTGGTAGGATCAGTATTGCCTTGCGTGTTCAGACATTTCAGAGGAATCTAACTAACATTGTGCTTATGTTAGTTTGTACAAACCCTCCTCCTCTCCTCTCTACATATTCCTTCCACTTTCTAGCCTTCTCTTATTTGCTTATTTCTGGCTTGCCAAGTGAGATCTTGACAGTTGCTTCTCCTTTGAGCTAAGTTTTCTTTCTTCTTTCTCATTTTCATTCTCCTATGTTTTCCAAGTGCAAAATAGCGTTGCAATTTTGGACTTTCTGTCAACGTCATGTTTAGACATTTCTATTTCCCATGGCCTACTTTATTTGCTGCATTTTTATATATTTCCTTCTTGTCAAATTTAATATATTTATCTAACGATTTCTACTGTACCTTCTTCCCGTTCACATACTCTGCTGCATTCACCACTTCTTCTCTCAAAGATATCGATTCGTATTCTAGCGGATTCCTTCCTCTGTTTCAGTCAGTCGTTGCATTACGGTAACTTTAAGATTATTGAAAAACTGTGGGTCTTGACTTATTCAAGTTCCATTTCCTTAATTTGCTACCGTTTACTGTCTCTTTAGTTGTAAACCGCAGCTCGTAACCAATAAATTATTGTAGGTTTGCGTCTGCACCGGAAAATATCTCATAATTTAAAATCTGGTTTCAAAAACTTTGTTCCAAATATGTATTATTCTTTCATGATTCTTAAGCAAGGTGCTGGCGATGATTACATTATGCTCTGTGCGAAATTCTATCAGGTGGCTTCCACTTTCATCCCTTCCACCAAGCCTTTGTGTTCTTAGTGTTTTCCTGTACCTGCTACCATATCACATTTTAAATTTTTGTCTCGCTTAACTATCTGAATAATCTTTTATCGTACATTGTTTCAGTCTGTTAGGAGATAGTGAACAATCATGAACGGTAGTCATGAAATCTGTTTATGTTGAAATGACATAACATGAATAATGAAATATGTGAAAGAGTACATTGTACAGAAAATGAAAAATTGGTATGTCTTCATCCAACTTCGTCTTTCCTTCATGTAGGTGTAAGATATAGTTATTCAAACACACCGGTCGTTTCGGTGGGTCCCACCCCGTACCTCAGTGGCTGTCCGTCATTGGCTACCGCTAGCGTCTGCCGCTTCCAGGTGGGAACGCCAATTCCGCGAGCCGCCGCGTCAAAGCGGAAAACGCTTGCCGCTGCCGTTGCCGCACGCCGCGCTGCCGCGCTCTAGTGGCAACCGGCCTTTAGTCCTTCCGATGTTGCCGCATTGTCCGCGGTCGTACATGTCTGGCCACAAACAAGACAAGTTCTGACTGGAGGTATGTAACGTCGCTGTATTATCAAAATGTGTGTCCCCTACGGCGCTAGTAGCCTGGGATGATGGACATTCAGCACGGCACTGAATATGGACCTCTTGTATTAACTGATACTGATTTCATATTCACGCAACAGCCGTGTTTTCGCAAACGACACTGGCATCAGTATCGAGGACGATAATCCGCATTCTAGGCCGGTCTCAGTTTTGCGGCAGTCGAATTTCGAGACGTCGTGCTACTTCTTGCACAAGGCATAAAACGATTTCTTCACAAACCAGCATTCAAATATGATTTTTGAAAGAGAAATCTGAGTAATGCGGCTAGTACTGTTCAAGTTGCTTTTCTCACACGTGTCCAAATTGTGTGCCTCAAAGTATAATATTATATTTGTCAAAAAGTTGCAAGAATGAGATTGTTCCGCAATGTATCACCCATTTTTGGAGAAGCCCCAGACATTGTGTCGTCCAATCAGGACTAGTCAATTAATTGAATAGTAATATTTCCAATCACACATTCATACAGGGATGAAGATTGTAAGTCCAATGACAGGAATCATGGGACGACTGCTTGAATATGTAACAACTAACAAGGAAACCTCCCCATCGTACCCCCCTCAGATTTAGTTATAAGTTGGCACAGTGGATAGGCCTTGAAAAACTGAACACAGATCAATCGAGAAAACAGGAAGAAGTTGTGTGGAACTATGAAAACATAATCAAAACATACAAACTGAGTAGTCCATGTGCAAGATATGCAACATCAAGGAAGTGTGAGCTCAGGAGCGCCGTGGTCCCGTGGTTAGGGTGAGCAGCTGCGGGACGAGAGGTGAAGTCTCCCCTCGGGTGAAAAGTTTTAGGTCTTTATTTTCGCAAGTTTATGATCTGTCCGTTCGTTCATTCACATCTCTGTTCACTGTAATAAGTTTAGTGTCTGTGTTTTTGCGACCGCACCGCAAAACCGTGCGATTAGTAGACGAAAGGACGTGCCTCTCCAATGGGAACCGAAAACATTTGATCGCAAGGTCATAGGTCAACCGATTCCTCCACAGGAAAACACGTCTAATATATTCTATACGACACTGGTGACGGCATGTGCGTCACATGACAGGAATATGTTGTCGACCCACCTAACTTGTACACTTGGCGAATGGATAAAAAGATTCTTCTACCTTGCCCGATTTAGGTTTTCTTGTGGATGTGATAATCATTCCCAAAAAAGTGGTGAAAACATAAGAGTTTGTCACATAAATTGTAACAAATGAATGCAACAGTTTCACAGTCGCACAGTTTTCCCTGTGCTCTGTCAAAACATATGTTTTTAACGTTTTCAAATTTTTCCGTGTGTATACCGTCAAATCCTGCATATGTCCAAGCAAATCTGAACATGTCCTGGAATTTTGGAGAGCGAAGTTGATTACGTGTCAGTGCCTGAACTTTGATAATTGTCTGAAAATAAAAAATTAAACTTTTCACTCGAGGTATGACTTGAACCTAGGACCTCTCATTCCGCAGCTGCTCACGCTAACCACGGGACCACGGCCCTCCTGAACTCACACTCTCCTTGATCTTGCTTATCTTGCGCATGGACTACTCAGTTTGTATATTTTGCTTATTTTTTTCATAGTTCCACACAACTTCTTCCTGTTTTCTCGATTGATCTGTGTTCAGTTTTTCAAGGCCTGTCCACTGTGCCAACTTATAATTAAATCTGAGGGGGGTGCGATGGCGAGGTTCCCTTGTAAGTAGTCAAGTTTCAGTCATAGCATGAGTTTCTGTAAACCTTCCGGAGCCACCAATGTATTGCCTTGTTGTAGGGCCATGGGATGGCGGGGATGAATTAATTCTAGTATCGACTAAATAAATAGAGAAAATCGCCAGATGCCATGAATCGGTAAAGAACAGAGCCGTAGCACTCAAATTGGCGGCGCAGACATGCCAGTGTGGCGGCAAATAGCAGTTTCCATGCGCGGCACCCTTTGTTGGGTGAGACAGATGGAACCAGACTATTTTCACTCTGCAGCGGGGTGTGCGCTGATATGAAACTTCCAGGCAGATTAAAACTATGTGCAGGACTGAGACTCGAACTCGGTACCTTTGCCTTTCGCGGGCAAGTGGTCCACCATCTGAGCTACCCAAGCACGACTCCCGCCCCGTCCTCACAGCTCTACTTCTGCCAGTGTCTCATCTCCTACCTTTCTTTCAGGAGTGCTAGTTCCTCATGGTTCGCAGGAGAACTACTGTAAAGTTTGGAAGATAGGAGAAGAGATTTCGGAGAAGTAGAGCTTTGAGGACGGGGCGTGAGCCGTGCTTGGGTTGCTCAGATGGTGGAGACTTGCCCGCCAAAGGCAAAGGTCCCGAGTTCGAGTCTCGGTCCGGCACAGAGTTTTAATCTGCCAGGAAGTTTCAGACAGATGGAAGTCAGAAAGTGCGATATAGATGCTGTAAAGTGGATGAGAAAGAACAGTCCAGTATATTTTTGTGAGCTCCTCTCGTGTGTGCAGACTTGTATGCGGCCTTGCGTTGTCATGCAGTGGAAGTTCGTTAGCATTTTTGTGGTGTCGAACACACTGAAGTCGTTTCTTCACTTTCCTGAAAGTGTCACAGTACGCTTCCGAGTTGCTCGTTGCACCATGTAGGAGGACATCATACATAATAACACCTTCAGAGTCCCAGAAGACAGTCGCTGAGGATGCGACATTGGACTTTTTCTTCGGGAGAGAGGTGGTGTGGTGCTACTACTTGTATTTCCGTTGAACCCTTATCTTATTGTCTGTGTCCATGTTCGACAAAAAATTGTCTCGATCAACCTCGTAACACGCAAGCAGTTCCGCACAGATGATCGTTCGTTGCTCTTTATGGTCTGTTGTTAGGTAGCGAGGAACCCAGCTGCTGCACACCTTTGTGTATCAGAAACAATTAACGACAGTGTCGCCAATGCCAACAAAGACGTCCAGTTGAGCATTGGATCCCTCGGTCACCTCGAATCAGAGTGTCCACACGTCCCATCAATGCCACAGCCACAGTTGAGAGTGGCTAGCCTGCATGCTGGAGATCAGACAGGCTTGCACGGCCTTGTGCCGATGATGACACACGCCTCGCCCAAAATCCACTGTAGTTCTGTACACAGCCAGTTCTCCGTTGACATTCTGCAGGCGTCAATGAATATCAGAGATGTTTTGGTTTTCCGCCTTAAGAAACTCGATGACATCTACCTTTAACGCATTACAGACGCCATTTTCAAGGCTACGTATAGCGCCGCCACCTATCGGAACTTCATAAAACTATAGTGGCTGAAGCGGGAATATTCTACAACGTCCCACAACAAATTCGGCAATTTTTCAGGCAAAACTGGCAGAGAAAGAAATGTGTTGCATTACTTATCCAACGTTCCTCGTACATATTGTCTGTTATGTGTCTGTGGCCTTCTTCCTCTCGTTTGTTGTGTATCTTTTTCTCGTGAAGCTACTGTAAGATCGACCTTCGATGCTGCTATGGTCAGGGGATAGAAGATCCGCAGGTGAATTATCTCTTATCTGCCGATAGACAGGCGTAAACAGATACGTCAGCTAATAGTATGGAATTTTTCTTTGACGTCATCATTTTCATGCGCGCTACAATGTTACTGTCCCAGAGGAACGTCAGTACTCAGTCGGGCGTGGTAAGCTGAAGTGAATGCAACAGCTGCCTGTGGAGCGGCGACAGCGCTTACAGATGCCAGTGTGGGACACGCGCCTTGTAGCAGCAGGCAGAACAGATCCCCTTATCTCTTTGGCTACACGCGGCCCCGCCTCTGGCGACCAGAAGGCGGTGGGTGCACCCTCCTTCGCCTCCCCTTTCCTCTCCTCCTCAGCGGCACATGTTCCAGACACGGCGACCACAGCTGCGGGGGTTAGCTCCAGCAGTCCGCGGCTCTTCACGGGAAAACTTGCCCTGCTTCAGGCGAGCAGGTCAAAGCTGCACCGTGAACTTTAATAAGCAGCTTAAAGCGACCGCGCTGTAATGTCGCAGAAGGAGCTATTCATATTTCAAAGGTCCGAAAGAAATGTAAATTACAAATAAAATGATTTACTGTGTCAGTTATTTATATACTGTACCAATACTTGCGTAATGAAGAGCACACCAAAAACTAGCAATATTTAAAACTGCTTGGTTTTCCTCTATCTAAAACACAATAGATGACCTTAACTGGCCCTGCAGCTCGAGAAAGACGTCTGTGGTTACTCTACGGCCAGGAATCCTTCTCCAACCTTTGTACCTTACGATATGATGAATTGAATTTTTGCGACTGGCTCAAAAAACTGCTTAACTTGTAATTGAGAAATGCAAAATGTCGGTGTTAATGTGATCAAAAGTATCCGGACACCTGGTTGAACATTACTTACAAGTTCGTGACGCCCTCCATCGGTAATTTTGGATTTCAATATAGTGTTGGCCCACCCTTAGCCTTGATGAAGGCTTCCACTCGCAGGCATACGTTCAATCATGTGCTGGAAGGTTTCTTGGGAAATGTTACCCATTCTTCACTGAGTGCTGCACTGAGGAGAGATACTGATGTCGGTCGGTGAGGCCTGGCACTTAGTCGGCGTTCCAAAACATCCCAGACGTGTTCTATAGGATTGAGGCCAGGATTCTGTGCAGGCCACTCCATTACTGCGATGTTACTGTCGTGTAACCACTCCGCGACGGGACGTGCATTATGAACAGGTGCTAGATCACGTTGAACGATGCAGTCGCCATTCCTGAATTGCTCTCAACAGTGAGAACAAAGAAGGTGCTTAAAACATCAATGTAGGTCTGTGCTGTGATAGTGCCATGCTAAACAACAAGTGGCGCAAGCCCCCCTCCATGAAAAACACGACCACACCATAACACCGCCGCCTCCGAATTTTACTGTTGGCACTACACACGCTGTTAGATGACGTTCACCGAGCATTCGCCATACTCACACCCTTCCATCGGATCGCCACATTGTGTCCCGTGATTCGTCATCCCACACAACGTTTTTCCACTGTTCAATCGTCCAGTGTTTACGCTCCTTGCACGAAGAGAGGCGTTGTTTGGAATTTACCGCCGTGATGTGTGGCTTATTAACAGCCGCTCGACCATAAAATTCAAGTTGTCATAGTACTTCTACAGGATCCTGGAGCAGTTTGGAATTCCTGTGTGATGGTCTGGATAGATGTCTCCCTCTTACACATTACGACCTTCTTGTAGTGTGGTAATCCCACGTACAGACGTAAGACACAAGTGACACCCTATCACCTGACCACGTTCGAAGTCCGTGAGCTCCGCGGAGCGCCCCATTCTCCTCTCTCACTACGTCTAATGACTATCGAGGTCGGTCATATAGAGTACCTGGGTGAAGGTGGTAGCACATTGCCGCTAATATGAAAAACGTATGTTTTTGGGGGTGTCCGGATACTTTTGAGCACATAGTATATATAGTGTACAATTTTCAAGTTTGTCATTTTTAATTTATAAATTTGAAATTGTTGTACGAAGGATAGAAGCAAGAATCAATTAACATTCCTTATACGTGTTCAATTATCGGTCGCTACCACGCATGATGCTTTCTTTAATGGATAGAATAACTAAAAATTTGCTGTACTAACGTAAATAGAAAGGATGTAGGCAGAATGTGAAAAATTCTCGTCATTAAAATATTCGACGTTAATAAGCTGTGAAATATTCATTTAACTATTAACACACGTCGTCGATAGGATTCAAGACATTTATCTTTATCCGTTCGTACTTTCCTCCTGTAGATAGTAATCTGTAGCAAAGCTGTTTTTTTTTTTTTTTTTGTACTCATACGGGCAAAGTTACATTTTATATCACATATCAGCATGACTATTCGGGCAGTTCATATTTAATTTTGATGGGGAGTTCATAGGACCGCTTTCAGACTATCCCTCGGCTGTTCTACTCGCAAACAGGGCGTAGAAAAAACGAACACATAAATCTTTCCGTACCAGCTCTGCTTTCCGTTATTTTGTTATGATGGTCATTTCTGCTTATGTAGGTGTGGGTCAAGCGAAAGTTATGGCATTTGGATGAGACTGTTGGTGTGTGAAATTTCATGACAGTATCTCGCCACAACGAAAAACACGTCAGTTTACATAATTTCTACCCCAACTCGCTTGTCATATCCGTGAAAATCTCTCACACATCTAACAGTTAGACAAAACAAGTTTCCCTCCTGTGAACTTGGTCGATGTCCTTCGTGGATACCACGTTATGTTGTTGCACTTAGTCCGAAAACTGGTTTGATCAACTCTCCACGCTAGCCAATCTTAGACAAGGCTCATGATAACTCCTGTAACCTACATCCGTTTAAACCTACTTGTTGTATTCGATCCTTCTAATCCCTCTACAGTTTCACCACCCTTTCCCACTTTCTTACACTGCCAAACTGATAGTTCCTTAATGCCTCAGTATTTATTCTATCAACCGATGCCTTCATTTAGTCAAGTTGTGCGTAACATTTTTTTCCCAGTTAGAATCACGACCACCTCATTTATCATTCGTTCTATCAATTTGATATGTACCATTCTGCTGCAGCAACACATTTCCAAAGCTTCTATTCTATTTTTGTCTCTATTGCTTGTCGTCCACGTATTAAATCCGTACAAGGTCCACTCCAAACAGATACCGCCAGGAAACAATTTTCGATGTTAACAGATTCATTTTTTTCAGAAACAATTCCATTTCTATAGTCCGCCGACATTTTGTATCATCTATACTTCGGCCATCACCAGTTACTTTTCTGCCCGAATACACCGCTCTGCAGAACTTAAGGACGAGCTGACGTAACGTATTTCTACGAAAACGAATAAACGGGCGGGAACATGGTGCTAAGTGTATTCCAGTCTTGCACACGAAGGACGTCACTTGGCGTGAGGTCAGCGTGACTGGCTGGCTGGCCCTGCAACACGAGGCAGTTGAAGGAACGAGAAGAGACAGCGTGTTAATCGGCGAGTAGTTACAGTACACTGTGATGGTGTTCTTCATTACAACATGGCGCGGAGACAACGTTTGGATGTGCATCTTCATATTTTAGCGGCGCAATAATTGTTCCATAAAATTTGGGTGTGCTGCCTCCTAAATTCCACTTCTAACATTTCGTCTGTATACCGTCCAGCCATCTTCAGAGTGAGCCGAGATGGCTGACGCTCCATCAGTTGCTCCGTGGCGGAACAAGTGATGGAGCGTCAGTCACCAAGGCTCACTCTGAAAATGGCTGGACGTATACAGCCGAAATGTTAGAAGAAGAAGTGAAATTTATGCAGCAGCACGCCCGAAATGTTATGGAATGGCGTTTGGATGACTTCATACGGGACATAAATTTCGGGAAACCAGAAGAATGACAAAGTGTGACAAGTTCAAAAAATGTTCAAATGTGTGTGAAATCTTATGGCACTTAACTACTAATGTCATCAGTCCCTAAGCTTACACACTACTTAACCTAAATCATCCTAAGGACAAACACACACACCCATGCCCGAGGGAGGCTTGAACCTCGGCCGGGATCAGCCGCACAGTCCATGACTGCAGCGTCTCCGACCGCTCGGAGTGTGACAAGTGTAGACCAGGAATTTGGTAGTGCTCACAGCATTGTTTCACGCACAGGGGGAGCTATCCGAACTACTGGCACTGCTGCCGAAGGAGAGGAGATGGGCGACCAATGTCAACTTCAGTATCAGTTGGTCGCTACACTGAGCAACAGGCGAGAAGGGACCAGGGACAAACAGAGGGGTAAAGTTGCAATCACTTTTAACATGACTGACGCTTCACAGTGGCACGGGGACTATACTGGGGTGGTCTTCCTCCAGACGACCACTCACTCGTTGACACATGGAAATCGGGGACACCGTTTGCGATAGTGCCAACAGCATAGAGGCTGGACCAAAGACGAGTGGTGTTCCGTGTTCTTTTCGGATGAGAACAGATATAGCCTGAGTGGCGATTCTTTAGGTACCCTCTTATGGAAAGAGGTGGAAACACATATTGCATCCACGATGCAATACGACTATTTTAGAAGCCCAGCTGCTATGGTGTGATGTGACGTAAGAATATACGGGTATGCTGACCTCCATGTCTTTTAACTTGGTACAGTCAACGGACAAAGTTATTTTGAGACTGTACTTTTTCCCAGTGTCTTTCTTGTCGGTGGTGTCATCTCTCCTAGATTCATTTTTTGGCTGTCAATGCGCGACTGTATCGAATAGTAGAGGTGGAGGAACTCTCGTAACCTGAGGATATTCGATAGGCCAGCCCGTACAGCCCACTTAAATCCCATCGAGCAAGTGTGGCGGGCGCTAGGAAGAAGTATTACAGGTCGTCCACATGCCCTAACGACCGTTCACTCGTCGTCAGCTGCGCTGCTGGAGGAATTCCGCCGGCCGCGGTGGTCTAGCGGTTCTTGGCGCGCAGTCCGGCACCGCGCGACTGCTACGGTCGCAGGTTCGAATCCTGCCTCGGGCATGGATGTGTGTGATGTCCTTAGGTTAGTTAGGTTTAACTAGTTCTAAGTTCTAGGGGACTAATGACCTCAGCAGTTGAGTCCCATAGTGCTCAGAGTCATTTTGAGGAATTCCCCGCTCTCCCAAAAGAACCCCCTACCAACTTTGTGATCAGCATGAGAACACGTTGCAGATAATGGATTTGTGTCCGTGGTGATCACACACCCTATTAAGACCATGACCCGACTATTCACATTTATAGGAGATCATTATGGTTAGTGAAGATTTCAGTGTAATTACTGTATTTGAATAAAAGTGTCATTTTTGCTTGTCTTATTGCGAATTTGTTTCAGTTACTGTCCGCACTGAACTATACTGTACTGCGCCATAACAAGTATTTCTATGTATGGACCAAGTTTCATCAAGCTATTTTTCTTGATTGTGACATATCATGCGGAATTTACTTTCGTCCTTACGTTGTGCGGACCAATGTAGCAAATGTCGGCAACTACTTTTAGTGTCTCATGTGTGAATCGTATCGCCGTAGCATCGTGCTCTGTAATCCGATTACTTTCAGTTGTACCTGTTTTACTATTCTAGGTGCTCATCTTACAACCTCATTTCAAAACGCTATCCATCCCATTCAGCTGCCCTTTCATACCACGGACTCTGACACAATTACAGTATCATCTACTAACCTCTATTTTTTATTTTTCTCGGTGATTGGAATTCCTCTTCCATATTTCCCCTTCGTGTCCTCTATTACATGTTCAAAGAATAGTTTGACGAACATTTTCATCCACTACTTCCATTTCATGTCCTTCGACTCTTATAACTGCAGGGTGGTTTCTATATAAATTGTAAATAAATTTTTGCTCCCTGTATTCTACCCTTGCAAAATTTCAAAGAATGTTGTTCTCTTAACGTTGTCAAAAACATTGTCTAAATCTAGAAATACGAGAGTCGTTCAATAAGTATGCAAACAAATTCTCTGAAATCGTGTTTTCTTTATTTAGAATTCCAATACACCATATTCCCCATCCTTTTGGCTACATAATGCTATTTTCGAACACATTCACCGCGGCGGCTTTTCGGCACTTTACGGGCAGGGCCTGTATGCCCGCAGATACCACTCTGACGTCGGAGCCAGCGTCTTCCTGCAACAATAACCTCCGCATTATCCACGTACTACTTCACACCATACGAGGAGTGCATCCTCCGTTGGGCTAAACTGATGAAGATGCGAGATCCGGACTGTGGGTTGGATAAGGAAGAATAGTCCAATGAAGATTTGTGAGCTCCTCCCAGGTGCGTGGGCTTGTGTGAGGCCTTGCGTTGTCATGCAGAAGGAGACATTCGTTTGCATTTTTATGGCGACGAACACACTGAAGTCATTTCTTCAATTTCCGGAGAACACAATACGCTTCGGAGCTGATTGTTGCACTATGAGGGAGGACTTCAAACCATGACTTTACCGGCTGAGGAAGTGGTTTTGATCTTTTCCTTCGGAGGCGAGGAGGTGTGGCGCAACTTCATGGATTGGCGTTTGGTTTCCGGTTGGAAGTGATGAACCCATGTTTCATTGCCCGTGACGATGTTCAACGAAAAGTTGTAACGATTGGCGTCGTAACGTGCAAACAATTCCGCGCAACTAGACTTTCGTTGGTCCTCTGTTAGGCGGCGAGGAACCCCAGCGGACACACATCTGTCAGTACCCTAGCTGTTGGGTGAGTGAGTCATCGTTGCCGAAAGAGACGTCCAGTTGAGCATCGGATCCATCGATCACCTCGAATGAGAGTGTCCACACGTTGCAACATTGCAGGTGTCACAGCTGAGTGCGGCTATTCTGCATGCTGGAGATCTGACGACCAGTGCGATCTTGTAGCGATGACGACACACACCGTGCTTGTGTACACTGCCAGATCTTCGTAGACATTCTAAAAGTGACTATAAATATCTGAGATGCTCTGGTTTTTCGCTAAAAGAAACTCAGTTAAAGCTCCGTTCTTGGAACGCACTTCCACTACAGACGTCTTACGTATAGCGTCGCCAGCTATCGGAACGTTAGGATACTATAGGGGTTCAAGCGAGAATATCCCACGATGTCCCACAGACACGTGCGCAGACTCGGGTGAGAGAAATGTGTTTGTATTACTTATTGAAGGCCCCTCGTATCTTAAATCTGTTTGCCTTTATTTAACCTATCGCCTAAGAATAGTCGTAGGGTCGTTATTTCCTCGTGTGTTTCTATATTTCTCCGGAACGAAAACTGATTGTGTCAGAGGTCGCCGGCCGGTGTGGCCGTGCGGTCTAGGCGCTTCAGTGTGGAACGGCGTGACCGCTCCGGTCGCAGGTTCGAATCCTACCTCGGGCATGGATGTGTTTAATGTCCTTAGGTTAGTTAGGTTTAAGTAGTTCTAAGTTCTAGGGGATTGATGACCACAGATGTTAAGTCCCATAGTGCTCAGAGCCATTTGAACCATTTGTCAGAGGTCCGTTCCTACCACTACTTCCATAAATCTTTGATTAATCCGTGACAGTTCTTTGAAAACATGACTTGTTACACTGATAGTTCGGTAGCATTCATACCTGTCATACAGCATCAGCATTATTTGGAATTATAATTATTACATTCCTCTTAAGGTCTGAGGGTATTTCTCCTTTTTCGTATGTATTGCACACCAGGTGGTATTGTTATTTCATAGTTGGCTGTCCCATAGACCTCAACAATTCAAATTTAGTCGCCTTCGACGGCAGCCTTGTTTCGACTTAGGTTTATCATTGCTTTGTCAGATTCTTAGCGCAGTATCTAATCTCCCATAAAATCTTCAGTTCTTCATCTTACCTTCCTATACTATTGTCTTCAGCTTCATTTCCTTCGCACAGCCCTTTATTATATTTCTTCCACTTCCCAGCTTTCGGCGGCGCTGTTCCTTTCTGGTACTTAAGCAACACTTACCTGTAAACTCGTCGCAGCAGATCTCCGGTAGGAAATCCTAGCAGAATCTACCGTACTGCGACTCGCGCCAGGCTGCATATAACGTGTAACTATTCTAAGAATCGGGAAAAGGTCTTAATTTTGAATGAAAGGTGGAAATACTGGCAAGACTTCGGTACATTCAGAAGTCGAGAATTACATGTTCACTGCCAAGCCCGTGCTAATCCTAACACAGTCATGCACAAATCCTTTCATTCACCTTAGCAAGTTTATGGTAACGTATTTCCCAAAATCTGAGCAGCTACTAAATACGGGTTGTTCTTAAATGAAAATGCTCGCCATATTATAAAGTTTATTGGTGTCTAATGCACTCAAGTTTTTTGTGACCGATCTGCTCAATATGCCAAGCGGAATTTTCTCATAAACAAAATTACTTAAAAAATCCTTACTTTAAAAAAAAAGCACGTTTTACTCATGTAGTACAACTAAAACCGGCAAACTATAGCTTCCTCCGGAGCTCATACTACACACGACCGTACCATTGAAAGGCTGGGCTCCGACTACTTATACTGCTGTAAGCATTACCCATCTCCAACACAAAAGACACACGAAAAATACTCCTTTCTGATTGGTCAGTTTTCTTTAAGGCCAATAGAAAAATATTATTCTTCCGCGTTTGTCTGCACTTTTCATGACTAACCAAGCAACAAATAACACACTTTCGAATTGTACTTTTTTCCGAAATAAATATTTAACATTCTGATATTTTATTTATATTTCACGTTATTAACTATTTCCATTTGCACTCGAATTAGCTTTCCTTTTACCATAAACTTACTTAACATATTATGATACAAAATGCCCCGTCGTCTGCATCAACAATATCTTAAAAATATCTCACGCTAGTTCGTACAGCGTTGGTCAGTATAACAATGATCTACATATTTACTTTAGACGACATTAACGCATAATTCACACTACAAAAAACCTATACAAACCTTTACAAACAAAAATAAACAAAAAAGCCTTCAAGAAATAAACAGAACAATTTACAAAAACATTCTCTTGACCTGTTTCTTGAATGTCTCTGTCCGCTACTGTACTCTGGTGGATGAAAATTAGAACTACGTACTGAACCCGCTTCAGACCGTATGTCACTGTGCACTAGAGATGGGCAAACTGAAACACGTAACTGTTTCGAAACAAATGAAACAGTACAACGTAATGTTTCGATACGCTGTTTCGAAACAGTGAAACAATTTGTGTTTTGTAATCTAGTAAACCTACACATTTTATCACCTTGAATGTCTACTGTATAAGTATGTCCATATAAACACAAATGAGGTGCGAGAGCACTAATCATGTCGCAGAAAGTATGAAACTATCACTTAGGCGTCTTGGCAGTTTCGTATTTCCTGCAGCAAATGCACTGCTTTCGTGTCGTGTGACTTTCATACTTTTCAATTGGCTGAGGACAGCCATAGCTGAAGACAGAAGAACCACCACGAACGGAACTGGAGGTGGGAGCAAACTGCAGAAACAACGGATATGCTACTGGGGTTCCCACATTCCATTAGTATGGGTAATATACCCATCCTGCTTCTTTCCATGCACACTAAGGGAATCATTGAGGATAATAGGCACAGTCACTATAGACTCACAAATAACGCCAAATAATTCGAATAAATAACAAAATATAACAAAAAAATATTTTGTCTTTCAAGGTGTTTCGAACCGTTACTATACATTCACCATGCTTCCTAGTCCTTCCCGTTCACCATTACACTATCAGTGATATGTCAAGCAGATGCTTGCAATTATACCTACATCAAATTTATGTATATGTCTAATAACTGTCACTCTACGCCTTTTTTATTCAAAATGTTGCAGGCTTACTTGCGTTTCTTAATACACTCCTGGAAATGGAAAAAAGAACACATTGACACCGGTGTGTCAGACCCACCATACTTGCTCCGGACACTGCGAGAGGGCTGTACAAGCAATGATCACACGCACGGCACAGCGGACACACCAGCAGGAACTGCGGTGTTGGCCGTCGAATCGCTAGCTGCGCAGCATTAGTGCACCGCCGCCGTCAGTGTCAGCCAGTTTGCCGTGGCTTACGGAGCTCCATCGCAGTCTTTAACACTGGTAGCATGCCGCGACAGCGTGGACGTGAACCGTATGTGCAGTTGACGGACTTTGAGCGAGGGCGTATAGTGGGCATGCGGGAGGCCAGGTGGACGTACCGCCGAATTGCTCAACACGTGGGGCGTGAGGTCTCCACAGTACATCGATGTTGTCGCCAGTGGTCGCCGGAAGGTGCACGTGCCCGTCGACCTGGGACCGGACCGCAGCGACGCACGGATGCACGCCAACACCGTAGGATCCGACGCAGTGCCGTAGGGGACCGCACCGCCACTTCCCAGCAAATTAGGGACACTGTTGCTCCTGGGGTATCGGCGAGGACCATTCGCAACCGTCTCCATGAAGCTGGGCTACGGTCCCGCACACCGTTAGGCCGTCTTCCGCTCACGCCCCAACATCGTGCAGCCCGCCTCCAGTGGTGTCGCGACAGGCGTGAATGGAGGGACGAATGGAGACGTGTCGTCTTCAGCGATGAGAGTCGCTTCTGCCTTGGTGCCAATGATGGTCGTATGCGTGTTTGGCGCCGTGCAGGTGAGCGCCACAATTAGGACTGCATACGACCGAGGCACACAGGGCCAACACCCGGCATCATGGTGTGGGGAGCGATCTCCTACACTGGCCGTACACCACTGGTGATCGTCGAGGGGACACTGAATAGTGCACGGTACATCCAAACCGTCATCGAACCCATCGTTCTACCATTCCTAGACCGGCAAGGGAACTTGCTGTTCCAACAGGACAATGCACGTCCGCATGTATCCCGTGCCACCCAACGTGCTCTAGAAGTTGTAAGTCAACTACCCTTGCCAGCAAGATATCCGGATCTGTCCCCCATTGAGCATGTTTGGGACTGGATGAAGCGTCGTCTCACGCGGTCTGCACGTCCAGCACGAACGCTGGTCCAACTGAGGCGCCAGGTGGAAATGGCATGGCAAGCCGTTCCACAGGACTACATCCAGCATCTCTACGATCGTCTCCATGGGAGAATAGCAGCCTGCATTGCTGCGAAAGGTGGATATACACTGTACTAGTGCCGACATTGTGCATGCTCTGTTGCCTGTGTCTATGTGCCTGTGGTTCTGTCAGTGTGATCATGTGATGTATCTGACCCCTGGAATGTGTCAATAAAGTTTCCCCTTCCTGGGACAATGAATTCACGGTGTTCTTATTTCAATTTCCAGGAGTGTATATAGGAATTGTCCACCATTGCGCCGTATTCTGCATAGATATCTCTGTATTTGAATTCGCATGCCTACTCAAGTTTCTTTGGAGGTTCAGTATGTCTATCTACATATAGATATAAAACTTTTCGAAAACCTAAATTTACTTTTATATTTAGTACCTGTTCCGTGAAAGTCTAACAATTACGTCGACGAAAACACACTTTCGAGCGGTACTGAGTCTGTAACAACACGACACGAGGATTAGGTGTGAGTTTCAGAATGGTGATCAATTGCTGACATAAATTTATAACTGTCTTTGAAGAAAATGCAGAAACAAATGAGAGGCTAAGCTACACAACTCGTTGTTAGCCCATAAACGCAAGTTGCCATGACCTTAGGAATGCAGAAAAATCATGCATTTTCGTCGCTCATGACAGAGATGTAACAAACAGGAATACAATCACTTTGTTTGCGTTGGACGGTATTTTTACGTTTCTCATCTGGGGTGTCGACTATAGCATTAAATTTATTCCAGACGTCACTCACATTCTAATAGAACATATCTGCTTTTGTGTTGTTTGTATCAGTTAATTTACAAATTACTCCAGCACAGTCTCAGGATACATAGCTGCGTTATTCCATCTGATCATGAAAATCGGTCGTTTCGTCTTGACAACGTCTCTTCATAGCAGCAATATCGTGCACGCATCTTCCATACTAAGAATAGGTGGCGATTAGCTTTTACACTCGTGCATCCTCAAGTAAAAGAGATCGAGTCGACATGTATGAACCGGTTGAAGCACCACTTTTCTCAGACTCCTCACAATCGAAGAATTACAGCGGCAATGAAGGAAGCCGGTTAGCACTGATGTAAGAGCGGCGTCTTGATTTGTATAGTATGCCACCCGCAACATTAGATTCGTACTCGTTCGTATCCGATCTGTAGCAGAGGGTACGTATCATTGTGCCCATTGTTAGAGCATTTTCCATTGCCATTTTGTGCAAGGAACCTTTTTCCGCTGACTACAAACATCACGCAACACAGGCTGGTGGTACAAATCTCATATGAAACTATTTTTAATTATTATCTCTCTTGGGGCACATTTTAATCGAAAGTGTGGCGTACGACTGGTACCCCTTTATCCACCCACACGCCACGCCACACAGTGTTGCGGGTTGCCTCAAATCGAGACGCCTGCAAGTTAATACACTCCTGGAAATTGAAATAAGAACACCGTGAATTCATTGTCCCAGGAAGGCGAAACTTTATTGACACATTCCTGGGGTCAGATACATCACATGATCACACTGACAGAACCACAGGCACATAGACACAGGCAACAGAGCATGCACAATGTCGGCACTAGTACAGTGTATATCCACCTTTCGCAGCAATGCAGGCTGCTATTCTCCCATGGAGACGATCGTAGAGACGCTGGATGTAGTCCTGTGGAACGGCTTGCCATGCCATTTCCACCTGGCGCCTCAGTTGGACCAGCGTTCGTGCTGGACGTGCAGACCGCGTGAGACGACGCTTCATCCACTCCCAAACATGCTCAATGGGGGACAGATCCGGAGATCTTGCTGGCCAGGGTAGTTGACTTACACCTTCTAGAGCACGTTGGGTGGCACGGGATACATGCGGACGTGCATTGTCCTGTTGGAAGAGCAAGTTTCCCTTGCCGGTCTAGGAATGGTAGAACGATGGGTTCGATGACGGTTTGGATGTACCGTGCACTATTCAGTGTCCCCTCGACGATCACCAGTGGTGTACGGCCAGTGTAGGGGATCGCTCCCCACACCATGATGCCGGGTGTTGGCCCTGTGTGCCTCGGTCGTATGCAGTCCTGATTGTGGCGCTCACCTGCACGGCGCCAAACACGCATACGACCATCATTGGCACCAAGGCAGAAGCGACTCTCATCGCTGAAGACGACACGTCTCCATTCGTCCCTCCATTCACGCCTGTCGCGACACCACTGGAGGCGGGCTGCACGATGTTGGGGCGTGAGCGGAAGACGGCCTAACGGTGTGCGGGACCGTAGCCCAGCTTCATGGAGACGGTTGCGAATGGTCCTCGCCGATACCCCAGGAGCAACAGTGTCCCTAATTTGCTGGGAAGTGGCGGTGCGGTCCCCTACGGCACTGCGTCGGATCCTACGGTGTTGGCGTGCATCCGTGCGTCGCTGCGGTCCGGTCCCAGGTCGACGTGCACGTGCACCTTCCGCCGACCACTGGCGACAACATCGATGTACTGTGGAGACCTCACGCCCCACGTGTTGAGCAATTCGGCGGTACGTCCACCCGGCCTCCCGCATGCCCACTATACGCCCTCGCTCAAAGTCCGTCAACTGCACATACGGTTCACGTCCACGCTGTCGCGGCATGCTACCAGTGTTAAAGACTGCGATGGAGCTCCGTATGCCACGGCAAACTGGCTGACACTGACGGCGGCGGTGCACAAATGCTGCGCAGCTAGCGCCATTCGACGGCCAACACCGCGGTTCCTGGTGTGTCCGCTGTGCCGTGCGCGTGATCATTGCTTGTACAGCCCTCTCGCAGTGTCCGGAGCAAGTATGGTGGGTCTGACACACCGGTGTCAATGTGATCTTTTTTCCATTTCCAGGAGTGTAGAACTCAGATTGCCTGCACCGGCCACTGCAGCATTGAGGGCGCAACATTCACCAGACACAGCCGATACTACCTCGCGTACATGAGCCACGTGATACCACAGAGGTTCTCGATATTTCACCACCGGGCAAACCTTACAGGGCACCGCACAGGAGCTCACCAGACAGCGTGATTCCCAATCTCGACATTGATAGTACTTCAGTAGTGCCATGAGTCTCTTCCTTCGAATGCTGTGAATGACCTCGCAACCAGGACATCACCAGTGTAGCATATACCAGCCGTGCCTGCGGCAGTGATTCTCGACAGTGGCAGACTGAAAAATCACTTGCAGCTTCCTGATCCATTGTTTATTAGTGACAATCCTTCAATGTATCACAACGATCTTCGCGATGTCTCTACTACGAAGCCGTTTCTTTTGACCATATTATTGTGTATTTCTCCTAGTAATAAATTTCTACGGTTCTTTTTTACGTGGACACCTTTCCCTGCTTGTGGACGAATGTCCCATAGTCGAATACATGAAAAATTATGTTCGGCGTTTTGCCAGTCAGGTGGCAAAATGCTGTACTGTTGTATAAGATCCAAATGCCAGGATGGTTCCTTTGAAATGGTGTGGCCGACTTTGTACCCCATCTTTTCGTAACATGATGAGACCGATGACCTCACTGTTCGGTCTCCTCCCCCAAATCAACCAACTAACCATCTACAGAAATTCTGAGTTCTGAAGATGACGAGAGGGAATTATAAATCGTACTTGGTGTCACAGCGTGAAGAAAGAACCTGAGGGAACAGGATACCGGCAAGAAGAATTCAGTGACATTGTTGGAGAGGTTAAGTAGGTAAGCTGATTATATATATATATACAGGGTGTTTCAAAAATGACCGGTATATTTGAAACGGCAATACAAACTAAACGAGCAGCGATAGAAATACACCGTTTGTTGCAATATGCTTGGGACAACAGTACATTTTCAGGCAGACAAACTTTCGAAATTACAGTAGTTACAATTTTCAACAACAGATGGCGCTGCGGTCTGGGAAACTCTATAGTACGATATTTTCCACATATCCACCATGCGTAGCAATAATATGGCGTAGTCTCTGAATGAAATTACCCGAAACCTTTGACAACGTGTCTGGCGGAATGGCTTCACATGCAGATGAGATGTACTGCTTCAGCTGTTCAATTGTTTCTGGATTCTGGCGGTACACCTGGTCTTTCACGTGTCCCCACAGAAAGAAGTCACAGGGGTTCATGTCTGGCGAATAGGGAGGCCAATCCACGCCGCCTCCTGTATGTTTCGCATAGCCCAAAGCAATCACACGATCATCGAAATATTCATTCAGGAAATTAAAGACGTCGGCCGTGCGATGTGGCCGGGCACCATCTTGCATAAACCACGAGGTGTTCGCAGTGTCGTCTAAGGCAGTTTGTACCGCCACAAATTCACGAAGAATGTCCAGATAGCGAGATGCAGTAATCGTTTCGGATCTGACAAATGGGCCAATGATTCCTTTGGAAGAAATGGCGGCCCAGACCAGTACTTTTTGAGGATGCAGGGACGATGGGACTGCAACATGCGGCTTTTCGGTTCCCCATATGCGCCAGTTCTGTTTATTGACGAAGCCGTCCAGGTAAAAATAAGCTTCGTCAGTAAACCAAATGCTGCCCACATGCATATCGCCGTCATCAATCCTGTGCACTGTATCGTTAGCGAATGTCTCTCGTGCAGCAATGGTAGCGGCGCTGAGGGGTTGCCGCGTTTGAATTTTGTATGGATAGAGGTGTAAACTCTGGCGCATGAGACGATACGTGGACGTTGGCGTCATTTGGACCGCAGCTGCAACACGGCGAACGGAAACCCGAGGCCGCTGTTGGATTACCTGCTGCACTAGCTGCGCGTTGCCCTCTTTGGTTGCCGTACGCGGTCGCCCTACCTTTCCAGCACGTTCATCCGTCACGTTCCCAGTCCGTTGAAATTTTGCAAACAGATCCTTTATTGTATCGCTTTTCGGTCCTTTGGTTACATTAAACCTCCGTTGAAAACTTCGTCTTGTTGCAACAACACTGTGTTCTAGGCGGTGGAATTCCAACACCAGAAAAATCCTCTGTTCTAAGGAATAAACCATGTTGTCCACAGCACACTTGCACGTTGTGAACAGCACACGCTTACAGCAGAAAGACGACGTACAGAATGGCGCACCCACAGACTGCGTTGGCTTCTATATCTTTCACATCACTTGCAGCGCCATCTGTTGTTGAAAATTGTAACTACTGTAATTTCGAAAGTCTGTCCGCCTGAAAATGTACTGTTGTCCCAAGCATATTGCAACAAACGGTGTATTTCTATCGCTGCTCGTTTAGTTTTTATTGCCGTTTCGAATATACCGGTCATTTTTTAAACACCCTATATATATATATATATATATATATATATATATATATATATATATATATATATATATATATATATATATATATATATATATTGATGTTTGCAATGCCACGGTATTTTTTGACGAGATATTAAATGGTGTTAAGAGAAGTATGTCATTAAATTGAAAGATAAAACAATCGTTGCTTCCATAGCGTGATAGATACAAATTTTCGAATAATAATCCTGTTATAAAATAAGCACGTCTTTGTGTACTATCATGTGCAACGAACCTCTATTAAGTTTCTTGAACTATTTATGAAATACATGGGTGTCAAGACGATTCATTTTGTGCATGGACAGAAATGGGCACACAGAACACGGCTCTCCTGTAGATTTTGAAGTCAATATCTTAAAAATGGTGATAGCTATCATTCTTCTTTCAGACGAAATACAATTTCGATATTTTGGCTACATATGCAGCTATGTATAACCTAAAATGAGCCATATGCCAAGTATAAGCAATGCATCTTTACCTTTGCAAGCTCTTAAGATTTTCTCCCATGACTTACTTAATATGGGCAGAACAGTCACTATGATGAGTAGTGGAGATAATCTCAGTGCCTTATCAAGCGGAGGTATCAGGCTGTAAGAAGGGAAACGATCAGCATTTGCTCACAAAATAATTTCCGTAGCATCAGATATAAGTATTTCACAGTGGTCAGCACGTCCGATCAACCTCTGACAATTGGTCTAAAGGTGCTGTACTACAGATGTACGACAAAGTAATCCCATTGTGTGCCACATTCGCATCAGATCGCTCATGTAGGAGGAGGTGTTACAGCAAGGGATTATATCACAGTTGCTACTGAGACAATTCGCCCATGCTGAAGCTGCCCTCAGTCTAACACATCCTGACGGACAGCCTACTAGCTTCTCTGTAGCTACTGGCGTTATTAACCTCACAATATCTATTTTAGTTACGTTGTAGGTTTTATCGAGCTCTCACACAGGGTTTCATCGAGTGCACAGTGTCAACTACTTCTCCCAGACAGATAATTTATTATTTTAAGTACCTATAGAGCACAACAAAGTTAATTCCAGCACCTTGCCATACGTCTTCCTCTGCAGTACTCAGATAAACGTTTGCAAGATGTAAGAAAATTTTTCACTACTTTGGTTCTCTATCGCCATCCCCCCCTCACCAATTAACGTGCAATCCCATCCCTGCACAGAAGTGATGTCTTCACGGGGGGAAATTGCGTATTAAACTAAGGAACCAGCGGCAGTATCACTCCGCCAGCACGTCTGGAGGCTTTCCCGCGGCCATCTACCTTCTTTGTGGCAAGAATGCGCCTTAAGACCGGCCATTCACTGCTTCCATGCATAAACTGCACCATCCTAAGATGCATATTTAAAGCTCAACCAGGTCATGAAATTAATTAATCCCAAACAAAAGAAATATCTCCTACCACATAGTCTTGCTTTAATATGAATAACAGAGGTCACATTAGATAATGAAATTAGTTATTCAGTAATCAAGGTGGAATGAGGAACAACGGAGCGCAGAACCCATCTCAGTGCCACACCTCACCCTGATACTTCAAAATATCAGTTGAACTTCACTAGACTTGCTAAGATGTGATAAAGTCACTGTACAAGAAAGAAGATCAAGAAATACCATAAAACGTGCCGCTAGGTTCACTGTTGGCAGCATTCTCAAAACTGTTAACCATCTGAATACATATTTTCAAAGATGGACCAGCAACGTGTTTGAGCTGGGAATGGTAAGGTGCTGAACATCAGGAATATGATAATTTACAACATATTTACTTGCCACAGAGGCCAAATTAAACATAAACAATGACGAACAATTAAGCTCAAGGGAACACCATAATAAGCTAGCCAAACTTTAAATTATTGTCCATTCACTGTTTCAAGGGCTTACCTTTTTTAATTTATGACAAGGCAAAACCTTTGACCGACAATCGCCTCTGGAGTCATGCAGTGGATTTAACAACTGTTTGGGCTACTTGAAAAATCAATCTCACAATAACCGCCATACGAGTAACACTTTATGCATTAAGAAAAACTTTCAAGATAACAGAATTTGTGAATTTTACCTTGCCTTTAACATAAGAATGGAAGCACTGGAAAATCAACAAGCGGAAGCTGTTATTAACAAGAGCCGCCAACGAAATATTCAAAGCAAATGAAGGGGCGAAAAGATATGGATTAGCCAACACACGATAATCAGCTTCAATTCGGTCCACACCCCAAATGGACGTTCGAATTAGTACAGATTCTAAAACGCATACATAATGTGTGTATACGAAGAAGTAAAAACTTTGAGGTTTGCCGATGACATTGTAATTCTGTCAGAGACAGCAAAGGACTTGGAAGAGCAGTTGAACGGAATGGACAGTGTCTTGAAAGGAGGATATAAGATGAACATCAAGAAAAGCAAAACGAGGATAATGGAATGTAGTCAAATGAAGTCGGGTGATGCTGAGGGAATTAGATTAGGAAATGAGACACTTAAAGTAGTTAAGGAGTTTTGCTATTTAGGGAGTAAAATAACCGATGATGGTCGAAGTAGAGAGGATATAAAATGTAGACTGGCAATGGCAAGGAAAGCGTTTCTCAAGAAGAGAAATTTGTTAACATCGAGTATAGATTTAGGTGTCAGGAAGTCGTTTCTGAAAATATTTGTATGGAGTGTAGCCATGTATGGAAGTGAGACATGGACAATAACTAGTTTGGACAAGAAGAGAATAGAAGCTTTCGAAATGTGGTGCTACAGAAGAATGCTGAAGATAAGGTGGGTAGATCACGTAACTAATGAGGAGGTATTGAATAGGATTGGGGAGAAGAGAAGTTTGTGGCACAACTTGACTAGAAGAAGGGATCGGTTGGTAGGACATGTTTTGAGGCATCAAGGGATCACAAATTTAGCATTGGAGGGCAGCGTGGAGGGTAAAAATCGTAGAGGGAGACCAAGAGATGAATACACTAAGCAGATTCAGAAGGATGTAGGTTGCAGTAGGTACTGGGAGATGAAGAATCTTGCACAGGATAGAGTAGCATGGAGAGCTGCAGCAAACCAGTCTCAGGACTGAAGACCACAACAACAACAACACTCTAAGGAAATAAAAATCGACACACCACGCAAGAATTATCCGAACAAGATGGAATTGGTAGATATGGTGTGAATATACAGATAAACAAAATATTGCAATTTTAGAAAATATGAATGATTTGTTCAAAATAAATAGCTTTACAAATTGCGCAATTCAATAACGCCTTGGTCCACCTCTGGCCCTTATGCATATAGTTACTAGGCTTGATATTGATTGACAGAATTACTGGACGTTATCGTGAGGGATTGTTGCCAAAATCTATCCTATTGGAGCGTCAGATCCTCATAATCACGTGCTGGATGGAGGATCATGCTAACAAAGCTCGTTCTCAATTGGGGAGAGACCCGACGACCTTGATGGGCAAGGCAGGGCTTAAAAAGCTCGAAGACACGCTGTGGAAACTCTCGCCGCGTGGGCGCGGGCATTATCTTGCTGAAACATAAGCGGTGAATGGCTTTCCATGAAGGACAACGAAAGAGAGCGTATAGGATCGTCGGTTTACAGCTGTGCTGAAGGGCGCAGCGGACGACAGTCAAAAAGGTTCTGCTATGAAGTGAAATGCCCCCTAGACCATCATTTCTGGCTGACGGAGCTCATCAGCGCATGAGGGACGAGATTCTGGTAGGTATTCCTCCGGTGCCAGAGCCTTCAGACACGTGTTCGCTGGTAATCTGGCCTCCTCAGTTTGAAGTGGAACTCATCGTTGAAGACAATTCTACTTCAGTCAATGAGATTCCAGGAAAAACGTGTGCGACATCACTGCAACCGGCTTGTTAGTATATACATCACTGTCAGTCGGTGCAGTGTCTCCTGTGAGCTCAGCCACCTTTCTGTGGGCAGCCTGTTAGTGGCTCTTGAGGTCACTGAATCACTCGTTGGACGTCATCGATGATGGTGACGAATCCGGGCCCCTGGGCGCCTCTGTCACGATCACTCTGTCCTCATGTCGACTGCTTACTTCTTAATGATGTGTTCCGTCATAGTCCACCCACTCTTGCCAACATCGTCGAATTGTAGCATAGCTCATATTTAAACGTCGAGCGATTCGCCGATTACTCCAACCGGGTTTTTCTGAGCCCATCTTCACGTTCTCTCTAAAATATTGACTTCTCAGTATATTGTTCACTGTCCAACTCAGTACACTGAATGAAATTCGTGAAGATTACTCCTTGGTATCGACAGGTGCTCTCTTTACTATCCTGATCTGATGCACAGTGAAACTGCGCTGCAGTGTCACACATTCATCCATCAGTTGCTGAAGTTTACAGTTTTGCATTTGCTGTGGATATCTGTATGTGTATCAATACATGACTAATTTGCATAACTCCTTCGTGGTGCGTCGTTTTTTGTCTTAAAGTATACATTGTGTTTACGTAACAAATAACTGTCAAAAAGCAGCACCTGTTCCTCCAGCCACGACAGCGAAAATCAACGCCTACAACCGAACTTATCACCGGCCGGGTGACCTAGCGGTTCTAGGCGCTACAGTCTGGAAACGCGCGACCGCTAAGGTCGCAGGTTCGAATCCTGCTTCGGGCATAGATGTGTGTGATGTCCTTGGGTTTAAATAGTTCTAAGCTCTAGGGGGCTGATGACCTCAGAAGTTAAGTCCCATAGTACTCAGAGCCATTGCAACCATTTTTGAACTGAGCTTATCTCTCCCGCAAGTCCCTAAAGTTAGCAGAATACAATTTAAAAAACAGAATAAATTTCAGCATTAACTCTGAGTGATGAAACCAAAGCTAATAACTCTAGCTATTTAAACTGGAAGTAAGTACGGTAATAAAAAATATTAAAGATACCTAAACGTAGAAAAACACGCACATGCAGTTCAGATAAAAATAATTTTTTTAGATGAAGTACTCGCAAAACAGATCTATAACCTGTCCAGAATTTCTGTGGGACTGACACTCAGGTAGGACTACGTCGAGACGCGGAATAGAGTTTCACGTTCCGCACGGAACAGTCGCATAATCTTACATTTCATTCAACTAGCTCAAAAAGCCAAATTATTCAGTTTATTAATATGTAATTACATCAGTGTGTTCTGGTAGAGCTGCTCGGCTTTTTGATTTTAGTTTTATCAGTGGCAGCAAGCTATTAACACGATATACGGGCAGTTAACGAAAATGCATTCTTATACGACGTTAGCGAACTTTCGACGTGCGGCGAACCTGTGTTGTTATTTAAGTTAGGTGAATATATTAAGGCGATAAAATCTTAAGAATTATTTATATTTTCTTCTGTTCGAAACCAGAACTCTGTCGTAGATCTATAACGCGAGATAATTTGAGTTACATACACTGAAGCGCCAAAGAACCTTTTACTCGCATGCGTATTCAAATACAGCGATGTTATTGCTGCTGCAATCCTAGTTTATCAAGATTTAACTGAGTTTGAACTTGGTGTTATAGTCGGCGCATGAGTGATGGGACACAGCATCTCCGAAGTAACGATGAAGTGGGGATTTTCCCGTACGACCATTTCACGAGTGTACCGTGAATATCAGGAGTCCGGTAAAACATCAAATGTCCGGCGTTGGTGAGGCCGGAAGAAGACCCTGCAAGAACTGGACCAATGACGACTGAAGAGAATCGTTCAACGTGACAGAAGTGCAACTCTTCCACAAATTGCTGCAGATTTCAGGGCTGGCCCATCAGCAAGTGTCAGCGTGCGAACCATTGAACGAAATATCATCGATATGGGTTTTCTGAGCCGAAGGCCCACTCGTTTACCGTTGATGACTGCACGAGACCAACCTTTATGCCTCGCCTGTGCCCATCTCGTTTGAAACTGTATCGAGCGGATGGATGTGTACGGTTATGGAGATAACATCATGAATCGATGGACGCTGCATGTCATCGGGCCACTGTTCAAGCTGGTGGAGGCTCTGTAATGGTGTGGGGTGTGTTTAGTTGGAGTGATATGGGACTCCTGGTACGTCTAGATAAGACTCTGACATGTGACACGTACATAAGCATCCTGCCTGATCACCTACATCCGTTCATGCCCATTGTGCATTCCGATGGACTCGGGCAATTCCAGCAGGACAATGAGACACACCACACGTTAATGTGAATGTATGCTTTCCCGGCGTATACAGCTGGTGAAGAGTTCTCGGGCTTCCAGCCGGGTGGCGGTATCTTCAAACTGCGACGTTTCGACGAGTGACATACTGATCATCTTCGCCAGAAGATGATTATGTCATCCGTCGAAACGTCGCAGTTTGAAGATACCGCCACCCGGCTGGAAGCCCGAGAACTCTTCGCCACACCACACGTTCATAATAGCAACAGAGTGGCTCCAGGAACACTCTTCGGATTTTAAACATTTCCGATGGTCACCAAATTCCACAGACATGAAATTTATTGAGCATATTTTGGATGCCTTGCAATATGCTGTTCGGAAGAGATATCCACCCCTTGAACTGTTACGGATTTGTGGACAGCTCATTCATGGTGTCAGTTCCCTCCAGCACTACTTCAGACATTAGTCGCGTCGATGCCACGTCGTGTTGCGGCACTTCTGCGTGCTCGCGGGGGCCCTACACGATATTAGGCATGTGTACCAGTTTCTTTCGCTCTTCATTGTATGACGCAAAATGGACCACTCGCCCATCACTTATGTTCGAGTGCGTTACGGATTCGACACGAGAAACAGATCACTATAGGTTTGTAATGAAACTGTTATTAATTTTTCTGATCCACCTACTTAATGCTATCACATAAAAGAAATAATATTACGCGGGTTTGTCACAGTTGGAAAACATACCCCAAATGGGCCAACATCTTATGTTTAGAAGAAACAAAAGCTATGCAAGTAACAGGGCCTCTATATTAGAGCAGTTATGTTGTAAACAATAATATTTATTTTGTTTGCTGCACACTAGATCCCTGAGATGAACTGATTTTGGGATTAGTTGCTAGTTAGGACTTTTTATTAAAATTAAAATTCTCTCGACGGTACAATTTTGTTATGTGAGTAATTATGTTTGTAACCTGCGCTCACCAAAGCTACATAGCGCAACCCACCTGTGCTCTATGTCACCGGGGATAATGGAAAAATTCCTCTAATACCACTCTCGTCGCTATGACGTATTCATGAACTGTCACTATTACTCTCACGGTCACTGTCACTGTCGTCATTTAATTTAATTATCATCTCCTCCACAGAATTTTTCAAAAAGTTTCTTTCTACCATGCCCTTTCCATGATGATTTCCGTATATTTGAAAGCTTTCCTCCAATCCCCAGATATGACGTTCCTAATAGCTTCTCTGCACGGACTGCGGATAGGGTAAACTTATTATTATTTCTGGCAACGCAGACTTTTCATTTGGGCTCATATTAACTCTACTGAGTCGAAATGGTAGTAGTGAAACATCCCCTTTGAAAATATTATGAATGACAGTGCTAATAAACCTCTTACGTTATTTGATTTTCAAACAGCTGAGCAGAACTGAACGTACTCAGAAATTTCACTCTTTACTTATTCTGATCAACACTAAACTGACACACAATATTTTTAGCGCAACGCAATCTGACTTTCAATAATCCCTACAAAAGAATGGCCTTGACTAACAATAACCTATAACTTTCATGAATCACTTACCTCACAAAAATCTTTGTTACTCGTACTACTGCAATACAGCGAGCGCCAATACTGCCAGCTAAATAAAAGATTCTAACTACTGAAGGCACTAACTACTGATAGGCATAGTTAGCAAATGAAAGATTTTGATAGAGAACGAACAATGTATTTACCTTAATAATATTCAAATGTCTTAATATATACAGGGTGTTACAAAAAGGTACGGCCAAACTTTCAGGAAACATTCCTCACACACAAATAAAGAAAAGATGTTATGTGGACATGTGTCCGAAAACGCTTGCTTTCCATGTTAGAGCTCATTTTAGTTTCGTCAGTATGTACTGTACTTCCTCTATTGACCGCCACTTGACCCAATTGAAGGAAGGTAATGTTGACTTCGGTGCTTGTGTTGACATGCGACTCATTGCTCTACAGTACTAGCATCAAGCACATCAGTACGTAGCATCAACAGGTTAGTGTTCTTCACGAATGTGGTTTTGCAGTCAGTGCAATGTTTACAAATGCGGAGTTGGCAGATGCCCATTTGATGTATGGATTAGCACGGGGCAATAGTCGTGGGGCGGTACGTTTGTATCGAGACAGATTTCCAGAACGAAGGTGTCCCGACAGGAAGACGTTCGAAGCAATTGATCGGCGTCTTAGGGAGCACGGAACATTCCAGCCTATGACTCGCGACTGGGGAAGACCTAGAGCGACGAGGACACCTGCAATGGACGAGGCAATTCTTCGTGCAGTTGACGATAACCCTAATGTCAGCGTCAGAGAAACTGCTGCTGTACAACGTAACGTTGACCACGTCACTGTATGGAGAGTGCTACGGGAGAACCAGTTGTTTCCGTACCTTGTACAGCGTGTGCAGGCACTATCAGCAGCTGATTGGCCTCCACGGGTACACTTCTGCGAATGGTTCATCCAACAATGTGTCAATCCTCATTTCAGTGCAAATGTTCTCTTTACGGATGAGGCTTCATTCCAACGTGATCAAATTGTAAATTTTCACAATCAACATGTGTGGGCTGACGAGAATCCGCACGCAATCACGTCATCAACACAGATTTTCTGTGAATGTTTGGGCAGGCATTGTTGGTGATGTCTTGATTGGGCCCCATGGTGCACGTTATCATGATTTCATACGGGATACTCTACCTGTGCTGCTAGAACATGTGCCTTTACAAGTACGACACAACATGTGGTTCATGCACGATGGAGCTCCTGCACATTTCAGTCGAAGTGTTCGTACGCTTCTCAACAACAGATTCGGTGACCGATGGATTGGTAGAGGCTGACCAATTCCATGGCCTCCACGCTCTCCTGACCTCAACCCTCTTGACTTTCATTTATGGGGGCATTTGAAAGCTCTTGTCTACGCAACCCCGGTACCAAATGTAGAAACTCTTCGTGCTCGTATTGTGGACGGCTGTGATACAATACACCATTCTCCAGGGCTGCATCAGCGCATTAGGGATTCCATGCGGCGGAGGGTGGATGCATGCATCCTCGCTAACGGAAGACATTTTGAACATTTCCTGTAACAAAGTGTTTGAAGTCACGCTGGTACGTTCTGTTGCTGTGTGTTTCCATTCCATGATTAATGTGATTTGAAGAGAAGTAATAAAATGAGCTGTAACATGGAAAGTAAGCGTTTCCGGACACATGTCCACGTAACATATTTTCTTTCTTTGTGTGTGAGGAATGTTTCCTGAAAGTTTGGCCGTACCTTTCTGTAACACCCTGTCTATCAGTTCATGACATCCAATCTTACAAATTTACTCTTTCTGATGGACACACGTCCACATCGTCCACTCTCAAAATTCTGCCATCTCCCTCCCCATATCCACCACTGCTGGCGGCTGACCTCCAACTGCGCAAGGCTACGTGCTGTTGACATCCAACTGCCCAAGACTACAATAGCGAATATTCCTACAATGCCAACCAGCCGCAGACTGCACACAGCACAGCCAGTGATTTTCATACAGAGCGCTACGTGACGTTACCAACATAAAAGCCTAAACAGCCTACTTACAGTAGTAATATGGTAGCCTAACGACTGTATACCCGTTTCCTTTTTTGCCAATTCGACGATGTCTTATAAGGGGATCTGGGGCTAATGGAGAGATATTTTTTTCATAGGTTATACCTTTTATAAGGTCATCACTTACATCGACGTTATGACGCTGAAGCCAGTCAGTAATTTCCTCCCCTTAGTTTTCCATCGTAGGTGCGTTACCGACTACTGAATAGTTAGGAGCATTACATAGATCAGTTGTTGACGGTTTATCGCGGTTTGGTCTTCGTGAATCTTCGAACTGCTTTGATAAATGTAACGTGCTTTATTCCTTCGTGATAATCTCCTGTTTTATTTGATTTAAAAAACATCACACCGTTTGGGAAGGAACTTCCCGAGATGCCTGTATGAAGACGACTATTTCTGTCCTTTTGTGAGAAGGTATTGCCATAGTTTTCTTAGCTGTGTCGCCTATTCAGCGCTCCTTGACAACGTGACCAGAAGTGATCCACCTTCCGTCAAGTCACACCATTCGTCGATATTTATGCTACTGAAGTTGTTTCAAATCGACATAGTCATGCGACCGTATTCTCCCTGTCGATCAACAGTTTATGGCCCTAGAAATATAGTGGATAGCTAGGGTGTGTAAAACTGTGGACGAGGACGTGCGACTCCATTGAAAAGATCTTTACGTGTGACCAGAAACTTCCTGAGAGTCAGATGTTCCTTCGTGCGATAATAATCACAAACAATACGACGAAAGTCGCATCCTCTGGAAACGAATCAGTGCTGATAATGCGCTTATCCAAACAACGTTTCTTCCCAGCGGGGATAAGTTTCGATAGTTTTTCAACTTCCCTTTCTTTTTAGAACATTTCCATCCCCATTTCCACAACGTTTTTGTTTGTATTCAAACCTGCAGCAGTTATTTTGTTAATGGTGAACAGCGGGCCACCCGTTAGCTTTACATTCTCAAATCAGGCATGTAAGGCGATAACCTTTTCTCTCGACTCTCCTCGTACGGCAATCCCCTGGCCAAGAGCACGACGTCAAACTTTTTCACTTATAACTTTCGCTGACCATATCCCTTACCCCGTTGAAAATCACACACTGAATAATTTGACAATCAATAACAGTAACTACAAATGAAAGAATAGTTCCTACAACTGTAAAGACGAACACACAGAAAGTCCCAAGCGGCAACGATCACACACGACAGCAAGTCGTGCAGGAGGTGTTGTGGTTTGGGATGAAGACTGTACAACTTTGGGGTTGACTGCGGCTGCAGGTAGCGTGACGTTGGCGGAAAGCAGACCGAGCATGCCACGAGGACATCCTCCTCTACTACTTCCGTGACCGCTGTCAATAAGTAATTTTGGACAGATAGTAGGTAAAATATAGGCCTTCTTACAGCTGAATCATATTACTGATATGCTGATCCACGTTAAGGATAACGGCCAAAATAACGACTACTATTAAAAGCTAGACGCGTTTATGGTACGAACACCACACGAAAGAACATGGAACACAGTAGCAAAAGCACCGTGTTTGTCACGAATCCTGGTGATCACCGTACCGCCTACAAGAGATCCGCAACCGCAAATGCAGAGAGAAGACGGATTAGACCTAGGCACACTCCCCAAAGTAAGCATCCGCCACACAAACATGATGAATGGATCTGCAGAGATAGGAAGTTCAGGTGGTGAAAACTGCTTCACTGACAGCCAATCGCGAACTGCCCTTAAGCGTGAGCTGTGCATGTGCGTAAATCACGGCCTAGGCGGCGCTAGGCCACCCCCTACCAATGCATCAGAGAAACTATAGCTATGTTATGAGACCCAAAGATACTCCAAGGACTAAAAAATCAATATGAGGACGTGTGCGCAACTCAGAAGACATAGTGCCACATTAGTGCCATCATTTTTTCGTGTACTTTAACGAAATTTCAACAGATAGATTATTTTGTTTGCTGATGATGCAAACATTACAATAAATAGTAAATCACATATATTTCTTCAGAAAGATCCGCTAGTGAAATTTTAATGCACATTAGTAAATTGTTTCTATTCAGTTTACAGTCACTTCTTGTTAAGGGAAGACGTTAGTATTTGCAGCCCAGAAGTTTCAAGAGATTCCAACATTATATATATATATATATATATATATATATATATATATATATATATATATATATATAGTATGAGGACTTGGAGGTAAGTCGACAAAGTTAAATCCGTAGGATTAAACTTGATAAATTCGAAAATATGGTTCAAATGGCTCTGAGCACTATGGGACTCAACATCTTAGGTCATAAGTCCCCTAGAACTTAGAACTACTTAAACCTAACTAACCTAAGGACATCACACACACCCATGCCCGAGGCAGGATTCGAACCTGCGACCGTAGCAGTCCCGCGGTTTGATAAATTCGGATGCAAGAACCTAAATAAATCTGTTTGCTATGCTAATGCTGTCAGTTATATTATTTCCCATTTTATTTTCAGTTCGTAATGTCATATGGAACAGTATTTTATGGCAAACCACCAAAAGTGTTCCTAAAATTGTTTAATACAAATTATTTGTAGTGTAAATAAAAGGGTGCTTGGAACACCACATTGCTCTGCTAGAAATTGTATTGCAGGAAGTGGTGCGTCGTTGCTTTCCACCGACCTTTGAACGAGCCAGACATTCAATACGATGTGGATTATGAATATGGTGCAGGTCGACATCTTTACATTAACAAACGTTAACAGAAATGAAATAAGTGATAATTCCCAGACAAAAATCCCGCATGTTTTTATTCAAATGTACGTTGTAAGCTTTGTAAATAATATGTAAACGAGAATAGTACATTTTTTATACTGTCTCCATACATCTGAAGATCATGGCAGTGACAATCTGCAGAAGGACCATTAGGCTATTAGAGTTGCAACATAGAACGAAAATTCTCTTTGGTGTAAACGGTAGCTGCTTTTAAGCAAACGGCATTTGGCTGTGTTTGACTCACAATCGCTTGTGTTCGCTCGTGTTCGGGTGCTTGTCAGTCTTTCCGCGAACCGTTGAATGAAGTTCGTGTCCACCCAGTTTCGGCGGGAATTCAGAAAATTTTCGTCTGTTATTAGTCGACCACATTATTATTGCACCTGGGAGTTAGGGCGCTTGAGTCGTCTTATCGTGAGTTTGTATCGTAATGTTTCACGAGGACACGCTGAACCACTTGACACTACCATGCACAACTGCCCTGTAAACGCTCATATTGCAGTTTGTTTTCCTTATTCACCGCTGTATTTGTTTACTCTTACGTCACCGCGTATCTCCGGTAACAGCCGCGGATGGGAACTGTAATTATATCGTGGCAGGGTACTATCTTGTCTTCTTCTGAGTGATGGTGTGGTCCTAAGAAAACGTAGTGTTACCGAATGAAGGGTATAAATATCGTATGTGCTTATAGGGCCCAAAGAGATCCACAGCATAAATACTGATGGAAAATAAATATTACTGCAGGAGAGTTGCCGAAGAACCCAAAGGTCCTACTTTGGACGTGAGGAAGAAGATAAATTCATTAGATTACTGCATCAGAAGGGAACGGAGATAATAGGCACAAGTATTGTATATCTTTTTATAAAGAACGAAATAAATTTCCTTGAAAGCAAACAAATGTGAATATGTATCTATTATAATGATTAAAACCCATACATATTATAAAATAAACGTGTGCGTGTGCGTGCGTATGTATGTTCCATATCTCCCGCTCAACTATTGAACCGATTTCAATCAAACTTGGTACACATATACCTAACCGTCAGGCAGTTTGAGAATGAGAGCACTCAGCGACTTGCACAAAGTTTACACAAAATTACAAACGTTTATGAAATTTTTTACCGCTGATAACTCCTACAAAACGATCAAACAATAAAAATGTTATAGGTTATTACTGTTCCTCTGTTCATCGACTGAAAGTACTGCATAAGGTATTACGTCATAATTTATTACTCATTTACTACTAGATGTATTCGTGACACATTTTTCATACAGAATGCAATGTAGCACTGATGCGACTACAAAATTATGTCATTGTGTGACATGTAGTTAAAGATGAATGACACCATAATCACTGAGATTCGGGAGAAACTGCCACATCGTGCATGACATGACAAAATGGTTCAAATGGCTCCGAGCACTATGGGACTTAACTTCTAAGGTCATCAGTCCCCTAGAACTTAGAACTACTTAAACCTAACAAACCTATGGACATCACACGCATCCATGCCCGAGGCAGGATTCGAACCTGCGACCGTAGCGGTCGCGCGGTTCCAGACTGTGGTGCCTAGATCCTCTCGGCCACCCTGGCCGGCCGTGCATGACATTTAAACTTGTTATTTCGTTGCTAGAAATTCTTTTCGCTAGACGTTTTTCAGACAGTATCCAGATGTGCCCTTGAATGTACCTACAAAATTATACCACTGTGTGACACATAGTTCGGAAAACATGACGTTATATACATTACGCATAAAGCCAGACGGTGCGTGGTACGGTCGTGGACGCACAGATTTAAACAGGTACCTGGGCAACGCCAGATGCCTTTGCTAGTCAAGGATATACGAAAGTCCCGATCATTTGGTACGCATTTCTCCTCCTTACATGAGGCATCACAACAACGTTTCGCCAGGCAACGCCGGTCAACTGCTCTTTGTATATGAGAAATCGGTTGGAAACTTTCCTCACGTCCGCACGTTATAGGTGTCGCTACCGGCGCCAACCCTGTGTGAACGCTCTGGAAAGCTAGCCATTTGCATATCACAGCATATTCTTCCTGTCGGTTAAATTTCGCGTCTATAGAACGTCATCTTCGTGGTGTAGCAATTTTAATGGCCAGTAGTGTATTTAATGATCGATAACAATGGTTTACTGGGGAACGCGTCATCTGTCGTAGAAATAACTATACAAGGTGATTCAGCTGCCCCTACCTATGAGGTGTATGCAACCCATAACACCTTGAAAAACCACGTGAAAAATTTCCGTATTCTCTCTCTCTCGATATGCACAAACTATTAGTTCTAGCTAAAATTGTCAAGATCTTTTTATAGGAAATTTAATGTAATTAAATTTTGCACTGGGAAACGTATTCTAAGAGGTCATAATTTTCGAATTATTCAAGAGAAACCTACAAAAGTGATTCCAAACGCATGTTTCTTGTGCAGCTAAAAATTCGTGGCCTGCAGCGAAAACGCATTCCAGAAGAATATTTAAATACATTTTATTTCCTACAAAAACGTCGTCCTCATTTTTTTTCTGCAGGACTAATACTTTCCATGTAGCGACTGAGAGAACACGAAAATCTCATGTGTGATCTTTTGAATTGTTATGGCTTGCATAAAACCATAGATAGAAGCAGCCGAATCATCACATTTCATTGACGTTACCTGTCTCATGTCGTGGCTCTGGCTGTATTGTGTTGTATCCTATGACGTAGCTTCCGTAGGCTATTCGTCCCCTTGTGATCTATTGTATAATTTAGTGTAAAAGGTTGTTCACAGATACAAGCGAATAGTAGTGGACGCTATCGAACTGCCTACAAATGCACATTCGTTTGTGTTCGCTACCGTAAGCCCCAGTGTAAAGGGGAATGTTCCACTTGATCGAAGGTCTCTCACTACGTGTCTGTGGAAGGAACAGTGTACTTAATCTAATCTCAGTGTAGTCAATAGGTAATGCGCTGGACTTCGTGCATGCAGATACCTATCTGCATATTCAAACGTAGTTTTTGTAAAGCACCTGTAGGAACACTGTACTTAATCTAATCTCAGTGTAGTCAATAGGTAATGCGCTGGACTTCGTGCATGCAGATACCTATCTGCACATTCAAACGTAGTTTTTGTAAAGCACCTGTGGGAACACTGTACTTAATCTAATCTCAGTGTAGTCAATAGGTAATGCGCTGGACTTCGTGCATGCAGATACCTATCTGCATATTCAAACGTAGTTTTTGTAAAGCACCTGTAGGAACACTGTACTTAATCTAATCTCAGTGTAGTCAATAGGTAATGCGCTGGAATTCGTGCATGCAGATACCTATCTGCACATTCAAACGTAGTTTTTGTACAGCACCTGTGGGAACACTGTACTTAATCTAATCTCAGTGTAGTCAATAGGTAATGCGCTGGACTTCGTGCATGCAGATACCTATCTGCATATTCAAACGTAGTTTTTGTAAAGCACCTGTAGGAACACTGTACTTAATCTAATCTCAGTGTAGTCAATAGGTAATGCGCTGGACTTCGTGCATGCAGATACCTATCTGCACATTCAAACGTAGTTTTTGTAAAGCACCTGTGGGAACACTGTACTTAATCTAATCTCAGTGTAGTCAATAGGTAATGCGCTGGACTTCGTGCATGCAGATACCTATCTGCATATTCAAACGTAGTTTTTGTAAAGCACCTGTAGGAACACTGTACTTAATCTAATCTCAGTGTAGTCAATAGGTAATGCGCTGGACTTCGTGCATGCAGATACCTATCTGCACATTCAAACGTAGTTTTTGTAAAGCACCTGTGGGAACACTGTACTTAATCTAATCTCAGTGTAGTCAATAGGTAATGCGCTGGACTTCGTGCATGCAGATACCTATCTGCACATTCAAACGTAGTTTTTGTAAAGCACCTGTAGGAACACTGTACTTAATCTAATCTCAGTGTAAATAGGTAATGCGCTGGACTTCGTGCATGCAGATACCTATCTGCACATTCAAACATAGTTTTTGTAAAGCACCTGTGGGAACACTGTACTTAATCTAATCTCAGTGTAGTCAATAGGTAATGCGCTGGACTTCGTGCATGCAGATACCTATCTGCATATTCAAACGTAGTTTTTGTAAAGCATCTGTAGGAACAGTGTACTTAATCTAATCTCAGTGTAGTCAATAGGTAATGCGCTGGACTTCGTGCATGCAGATACCTATCTGCACATTCAAACGTAGTTTTTGTAAAGCACCTGTAGGAACAGTGTACTTAATCTAATCTCAGTGTAGTCAATAGGTAATGCACTGGTCTTCGTGCATGCAGATACCTATCTGCACATTTAAACGTAGTTTTTGTAAAGCACCTGTATCGCTTAAGGCTGCTTTGAACGGGTCGAGGCTAATTTTCTCCCCTTTTTCTACCAGACCAACTAGTACCTGACTATATTCACAATAAAATTAAGGGAAATTCACTCTCTGACAGTCCAACTTTCTTTCCACTCCATACCACAGTGGCGGACGACAACAGGAAACCACCCGAACGGCCAGGTCTAATGTAAGTTTCTGTTCGTCGTTATACGATATTTTCAGACGGAAGATGTCAACTGAGAATATTTTCACCGTTAAGTTGTTAAGATTTCCGCCAAGTGCATCCTCCAACATCATTTTTTAAATGTCTTCTGGTTCCTGTGACGAACAGTGCTACATCTTCGATGGCCAGCCATGAACTATATTCTATTTCATTTGTTTAACCGGTTCAGATTGAGACGGGATCAGCTGTTAACGAATACTCAGCCATTCACATAATATATCTAAAGACAACGATCAAATGTTTCTAATGGCTCTGAGCACTATGGGACTTAATATTTGAGGTCATCAGATCTTAGAACTACTTAAACCTAACTAACCTAAGGACATCACACACATCCATGCCCGAGGCAGGGTTCGTACCTTCGGCCGTAGCGGTCGCGCGATTCCAGACTGAACTCCCTAGAACCGCTCGGCCACAACGGCCGGCGACGACGATCAATGCAGTATAATGTAAAGTAACAAAATTGTAATAATAGAACTGAAAATGTGTTGGAACTTGCTTTTAACGTTTCTAATAAAGACTTGAGAAATAGTAACGAGTAAAAACTGATGGCGTTAACACTAGCAGTGCTATTACCTTTACTACAAGTACAGCGACTACAATTACACACATCAAAAAGAGATCACCCCAGCTCCCGGAACTCGTGAAGATAGACGTTGACTGTGCATATTGCATCACAGACACAGTCCCTTTGACTGTTCAGAGATTTCATTAAATCCGCCCAAAGATGGAAACAACCATGCATGAGCAGCGCCTATTAGACGGAGAGGGTCCAACAGCCGATCAGTTCCAGTCATTCCACCAGGAAGAAAGTACACGGCTCGTGTTGTCTGTAGTTCAACCGTGCCTAGACGGTCAAATTGCCCCAATCATGCACATCTCGTGAATGTCTTTCTTCAGGATAACGACATCACTCGACGAAAGTGGCCAGCATATTCTCCAGACATGAACCCTATCGAACATGCCTGGGATGGATTGAAAAGGTCTGTTTCTGGACGACGTGACGCACCAACCACTCTGAGGGATTTACGCCGAATCGTCGTTGAGGTGTGGGACAATCTGGGCCAACAGTTGCTTGATGAATGTGTGGGTAGTATGCCACGACGAATACAGACATGCATAAATGCAAGAGGTGCAACTGGGTTTTAATGGTACCGATGTGTATAGCAATCTGGACCACCACCTCTGAAGGTCTCGCTGTATGGTGGTACGACATCAGCAATAAATATGGCGGGAATGAGGTTTATGTTGATCTCTATTCCAATTTTCTGAACAGGTTCCGGAACTCTCGGAACCGAACTGATCCAAAACTTTATCTGATGTGTGTACTGCTGCTGCTGTTATTGTTAACTACTACTAATAATAATAACAAAAATGACAGTAACAGGATACAAAGTGCATTTACGGGATTTCAGAACTGGTATTTTATGGCGTTACGGGCACTATGGACAAGAAATTGATTGAGTCATTGAGAGGATTTGCCAAATGAAGGTGGTCTGTTAGGGGAGAATGGTACCTGCAGCTAATGGGGTACCAGTGGCAAACTCCATATGTAGACAGTACGGACTGGAACTAGTATCAACTCGCCGTTGTGTCTTTGGTTGTTCATGTGTTCTAGACAACGGGAACAACAATAAAAGTATTTTTCTCCGATGTGTAGCAGATTTCAGGTCTTGTGGTACTTGAACCATGTATCTCCGAACATCGTTCAATGTATCAAAACATTCTGTTTTGATTTCTTACGGTCTTTGATACATTGATATGACACAAATCATGAGATAGCGATATGCAAATGTACAGACGGCAGTAGTATCGCAAACACAAGGTGTAAAACGGAAGTGCTTTTTCGGAGCTGTCATTTTTACTCAGGTGATTCACGTGAAAAGGTTTCAGAAGTGATTACGATCCCCCAAGGGAATTAACATATTCAGAACGCGGAATGGTGGTCGGAGCTAGACGCACAGGACATTCCATTTCGGAAATGGTTACGGAATTTAATATTCCGAGATCCACAGTGTCAAGGGTGTGCTGAGAATATCAGATTTCAGGCATTATCTCTCGCCACGGGCGACGCAGTGGTCAATGGCCGAGAGCAGCCGTGATTGCGTAGAGGTGTCAGTGGTAACAGATAAGTAACACTGCCTGAAATAACCGCAGAAATTTGTATAGGACGTACGACGAACATATCCGTTAGGACAGTTAGGCGAAATTTGACGTTAATAGGCTATGGAGTAAACAACTGATGCGAGTGCCTTTGCTAACAGGAGACATCGCCTGCAGCATCTCTTCTGTGCTGGTGACCATATCGGTTAGACCCTAGATGGCTTAGTCACATGAGAGGCATCAACAAGCCAACGTGCAATGGAACGGGCTGTATTTACATGAAATGAACTAGGTATTCTGGCCTAACTGAAACGATCATGGACTGGGAATGGTTATCTTCAGCTACCTGAAGGTAATTTGTCGCCATTCATTGGCTTCATATCCCCAAACCACTATGAAATTCTTAAGGATGGCAGATCGCCATGTCAGCGGGCCAGTTTTCTGGACGTTGCGAGTGGATGATTTCACCACCCAGGGCACCTGACGGGACGTCAGATCATGCACAAAATCCTGCACCGGCAACGCTTCCACGTTAAGGACGGCTACAGATGCAGCATGGCTCAATACGTCTGCAGGGGACTTCCTCCGACGGCTTGTGCTGTCCATGCCACGCCGAGCTGCTGCAATACACCGGGCAAAAAGGGGACCGACAAGACTTTAGACGGTATCCCACGACTTTTGTCACTTCTGTGTAATTTTGGCAAGGAATGTTCGACACACCCTGCGCTTAAGAATGAAGTACTCACAATGTAGCAGAAACTGTTTTAACATGCGACAATAACTTAAAGGCGACACTGTTAAGGAATTATCACCTTATCACAGGAAGACTAGAGGATGAATGTCAAGAGCCATCAAGAAAACGATGATTTTCGTGTGAGTATACAAAATCCCCAACAAAAACACCAATTACAAGTACCGGACATCATCAATAAAAGCACTGAGCATCCTGGGTTTACACATTTAGATCTTCTCATATTGCACAAAGCACCCCACAACTTTACATTAAATATGACGCACTCAGGAGAGTCCTGTGTTCAGTTTAGCCAGAAACGGAAGAGATATCTAGCCGATATGGCCGAGCTGTTCTAGGCGCTTCAGTCCGGAACCGCGCGACTGCTACGGTCGCAGGCTCGACTCCTGCCTCGGGCATGGATGCGTGTGATGTCCTTAGGTTAGTTAGGTTTAAGTACTTGTAAGTTCTAGGGGACTGATGACCTCAGCTGTTAACTCCCATAGAGCTCAGAGCCATTTGAACCATTGGAACGGAAGAGATAGTTGGTGAACGAACATTGCTCAAATATACCGGGTGATCAAAAAGTCAGTATAAATTTGAAAACTGAATAAATCACGGAATAGTGTAGATAGAGAGGTACAAATTGACACACATGCTTGGAATGACATGGGGTTTTATTAGAACCAAAAAAATACAAACGTTCAAAACATGTTTGACAGATGGCGCTTCATCTGATCAGAATAGCAATAATTAGCATAACAAAGTAAGACAAAGCAAAGATGATGTTCTCTTAACAGGAAAGCTCAATATGTCCACCATCATTCCTCAACAACAGCTGTAGTCGAGGAATAATATTGTGAACAGCACTGTAAAGCATGTCCGGAGTTATGGTGAGACATCGGCGTCGGATGTTGTCTTTCAGCATCCCTAGAGATGTCGGTCGATCACGATACACTTGCGACTTCAGGTAACCCCAAAGCCAGTAATCGCACGGACTGAGGTCTGGGGACCTCGGAGGCCAAGCATGACGAAAGTGGCGGCTGAGCACACGATCATCACCGAACGACGCGCGCAAGAGGTCTTTCACGCGCCATCTGTCGGACATTTTGTGAACTTTGCTTTTTTTTTGTTCTAACAAAACCCCATGTCATTCCAAGCATGTGTGTCAATTTTTACCTCTCTATCTACATTATTCCCTGTTTTATTAAGTTTTCAAACTTATACTGACTTTTTGATCACCCCGTATATGCGATGCCAGTAATGTGGTATGTGAACCAGTATGTATTCTGCTGCAAGCCTCGGTCAAAACCGAAAAAGGGTGAATCAAAAGAATTTTTTTTTCTGTTTATTTATAAGAGGAGCGAAAAAATTAAGAAATAATTGAATGTACAGAACATAATAAATGTAATAAAGAAGTACAGAAGAAGGCTGTAGTACCTGAGAGTAACAAAAGCACAATAAGTAACTGCAAAATACAGACAGTTACCGAGCCAAAACAAGCATAGCGGCTTGTCTTCAAACGGCAAGGTTGGTGGTGACGTGAAACGTACTCCATACCTTATGAAATACCAAAATAACCAAAAGCCATCAGTTTAGGCTCACATGACGATAAACTACGAATCAACTCTTCATAAAGCACAAAAATCCTGAAGCACCTCTTCAATGAATTCATCGAATTGAAAGGGGTCTCTTCTGCACTGAAGAATGGAGCCAAAAATTCCATTTCCAAGGAGTGCCTCCTCATCTGAAACTCCAGCGGCGTTATTCGCTTACACGGACGCCGATACTGTGCATATAGAGAGCGCAGGCTGTGGACGGCGACCGAGGTTCCATTAAGGCTCTCCTGCGAGTACACACGGGAAATTGGTGCTCCCCCAAGGGAAATTGATCTCGCACAACTCGATCAGCGAGCGATACCGGGCGAATGGAGACGGCACAGGTGGAGTCCATTTCATAAAAAGTCACGCCGGCAAACAGTCACATATGGCGACCAGAGTGGGCGACAAAATGTGTGGAATGATTATGTGAGTATACGATTTCCTGATTTCATCCCAAGCATACGCTGTCTGCACATAAAAAGCTATAGTGCAGTCGTTGAATATGAGAAGTTAGTAAACCATTTCCCACATCATCTTCATCCTGCGTTATGGCCTCTATAGGGCCTCCAGTATCCCCTTTATATTAGGATTAACAAGTACGGCAAGACATTTTTTTTTTCAGAAAGCAGGTTGGTTTTATTCAGGATTCGATGCGGCATGTTATTCCCCACTTTTCTGGCTACAAAACCATATTTTTCAACTTAATTTCCTTTCAGTGTGACAGCCTTACGTCACATTACAACTAAATCTACATTTATATACTCCGCAAGCCACACACCAGGGTGTGTGGCGGAGGGCACTTTACGTGCCACTGTCATTACCTCCCTTTCCTGTTCCAGTCGCGTATCGTTCGCGGGAAGAACGACTGCCGGAAAGCCTCCGTGTGCGCTCTAATCTCTCTAATTTTACATTCGTGATCTCCTCGGGAGGTATAAGAAGGGGGAAGCAATATATTCGATACCTCATCCAGAAACGCACCCTCTCGAAACCTGGACAGCAAGCTACACCGCGATTCAGAGCGCCTCTCTTGCAGAGTCTGCCACTCGAGTTTGCTAAACATCTCCGTAACGCTATCACGCTTACCAAATAACCCAGTGACGAAACGCGCCGCTCTTCTTTGAATCTTCTCTACCTTCTCTGTCAACCCGATCTGGTACGGATCTCACACTGATGAGCAATACTCAATTATAGATCGAACCAGTTTTTTGTAAGCCACCTCCGTTGTTGATGGACTACATTTTCTAAGGACTCTCCCAATGAATCTCATCCTGGAACCCGCCTTACCAACAATTAATTTTATATGATCATTCCACTTCAAATCGTTCCGCACGCATACTCCCAGATATTTTACAGAAGTATCTGCTACTAGTGTTTGTTCCACTATCATATATTCATACAATAAAGGATCCTTCTTTCTATGTATTCGCAATACATTACATTTGTCTATGTTAAGGGTCAGTTACCACTCCGTGCACCAAGTGCCTATCCGCTGAAGATCTTCCTGCATTTCGCTGCAAATTTCTAATGCTTGGAGGGCCCGGTTGGTACACTCTACTGGTGGTCGTCGGAGACAACGTCTTAGTGCGTCAGTAACCTCTCCATCATCTACGAACTGGTACCCACGGAGGCCACCTTCCATTGAAAAAAACATATCGTAATTGGAAGGTGCGAGACTTACGCTGTACGGTGGATGAGGAAGAATAATCTACTGAAGTTTGTGAGCTCCTCTTGGCTGCGTACATTAGTGTGAGGCCTTTGTGTTCTCATGGACGACGGACACGCTCGAATTGTTTCTTCAATTTCTGGAGGGTAGCACAATACACGTCAAAGTTAATCGTTGCACCATGTGGGAGGTCATCAAACAGAAGTACCCCTTCAGAGTTCCAGAAGGCCGTTGCCATGACTTTACCAGCTGAGGGTGCGCTTCGAACATGTTTTGCAGATGAGAGGTCGTCTGTCGCCACTCTGTGGATTGCTGTTTTGTCTCCGGTGGAAGTGTAACGATGATAGACAAAAAATTCCTATTATTAACCTCGCAACGAGCAAGCAATTCCTTCCGTTAGTCTATAATCTTTTGCTAGGTGGCGAGAAACTCAGTGGGCACACACTTTTGATAACCCTAACTGTTGGACGAGTGTGTCAGCAATACCAACAGAGACGTTCGGTTGTGCAACGAGGCGTTCCATTGTGATCTATCGATCACCTCGAATGACACTGTTTGCACGTCCCAACATTATAGTAGTCACAACAGTGTGCTTTCGGCACATTGGAAATCGGACAGGTTTGCGACTTTATTGCAGTGATGACAGACGCTTTGCTCAACGACTCGTTGTGCTTTTGTTCACTACCATGTCACAGACATTCTGCAAGTGGCTACGAATATATGCGAGGATCTGGTTTTCTACCGAAAGAAATTCATTAACAACTCTCTGCTTGGAGTGTGTGTATGTGCATGTGTGTGTGTGTGTGTGTGTGTGTGTGTGTGTGTGTGTGTGTTTGGGGCTTACGGATGCACTACGGCGAGGTTATCTGCGAACTTGACATATTAAGAAAAACGACCTCCGCTTGAAAGACATCTCCGTTACAGGGCCACCAACTTTCGGAACTTCATGAAACTGTAGGGGCTGAAGTGGGAAAATACCATGATGTTCCACAAAAGTTCGGGGTTATTTCCAATCGTAATTGGCCGAGAATGGAATGCGTTGCATTATTTCTTGATCGCCCCTCGTAGATTAAATTTTGGTCACAAAATCTCTTCGTCCTTTGCCTCCTCCTCTCCCACGTTTCTTCCGAAATCTTCAGTATCCTCATTACTTTGCTCCCCTGATGACTCTCTATCCATTTTCTGTATCCTTCTCTGCCATCAATCTCGGGCATACTGCTGAGCGTGTACTGGCCTTTCCAATTTCCCTTCTCTTCCGCACAGAATGTCCTTATGGAATTCTACAACCCATTCGCCTCCTTCTTTCCTCTTGCCCTCCCTGTTGTTTCACATTCTCTTTTTGTCATTCCATGCGTGTTAGTCCTGGTTGTATGTCAGAAAAACCTTTTCCTGTTCATTCTGATCTTCGAAATATTGTCCTTATGTTCCGGTACAGCACTTCCCTAGGTCTACGTTTCCACTTCTCACTTCCTAGTAATTTCCCTAGAATTTGCGGTGTCTGTTCTTCGTTCTTGTTGTTGATATATTCTTTTTATTGTATACAAGATGATTAAAGTCTTTACTACCAATGTCTAGGGGTGATGTCCTACTATGAAATGAAATTGCACCACAGACCATTACTCATGGTTTTCCGGCCATATGATGTGTGACAATCAGGATGGTGTCCTACCATCGGTCTGGGACATCTCGAGGAACGGCTTTGCTGGTCTTTGGGGTTCAGTACGAAGCGAGACTCATCACTGAAGATAATTATACTCCAGGCAATGAGATTCCCGGCCGAAGACGTGTCTGGAGATGCCCCAGACAGGGATGGGATGCCAGTTTTACTGTCGTAGGCCATACGACCTGGCAGCCAGGAATGATAGTCTGGGGTGCCATTTTTCTCCTTAGCGGGATTCATTTGTTTGCCATCCGCGGCTCCCTTACAGCACAGCCGTACGAGGATGATATTCTACGCCCAGTTTTGCTACCCTTCTGAACTTACATTGTAGGAGGATAATACCAGTTCGCACACAACAAAAGTTTATATTGCGCATCTCCGTGCTTTTCAAACGCTGTCTTGGCCAGAAAGATCGTCAGATCCCTCTCCAACTAATAACGTTTGGAGCGTTATGGGCAGTGCCATCCAACCATCCGGGATTTTGACGATCTCACTTGCCAATTGGGGAGAATTTGGCACGATATCCCTCAGGAGGACGTCCAGTACCCATATAAATCAATGCTAAGCTGAATAACTGCTTGTATAAAGCTATAAGTTGGCCAATTCGCTTTGACTTGCTCAATTGGTGAAGTTCATTCTCTTGAATATATCATCCAATTTTTCTGAAATTATAAGCATTTATGGTCTGTACATGTACATCACATCCACTGATTTTCGGCCCATTTGGATAACTTAATTGTGGTGGCCTTTTTGTCTTTGCTTGTAATTGATGTAATTGATTATGCATCTGACACTGTGGTGTTAATATGAAATTATGAAATAAGTGATGCCTATGTCATCTACAATGCGTGAAAGGAATGGATCTTCTAATATACTTTTCTCGGTTTAGAGAGGCTTATTCTTCAGATTTTCTTGTTGAAATTCATTTTGTGAATTAACTGGGCCAGTTAGTATGCAGATGGGGCATACCTGGTTAGTATACCATGCTAGTTCCGTGAAACATTTCATCTGCAATAGGAGTTGTTCCTCATGACGTAATGTGTCACAGCCAGTGTTGTGTGTGACTTTGTAGACTGTGCGGCTGATCCCGGTGGAGGTTCGAGTCCTCCCTCGGGCATGGGTGTGTGTGTTTGTCCTTAGGATAATTTAAGTTAAGTAGTGTGTAAGCTTAGAGACTGATGACCTTAGCAGGTAAGTCCCATAAGATTTCACACACATTTCAACATTTTTTTTGTGACTTTGTTCACAACAATAAGGAGAGGTGGATTGCAGAGTGTTGCGGCAACTGTCGTTGTAGGAAAGGTGGACAGAAGCAGAAATGATTAGCGAACAGTCTTTTTATCACTAATAGCCAAGGCGTTCACCTGTTTCAATCACATGTGCTTCCTACCTGTGGCCTTCCACGCCCATGCAATGTGTAGGAATTACAGTCTGTGTTGGGGAAGCTCACGTTATATCCAATTTATTCTTAAAGTACGTCAAATCTCGGTCCCCTTTTGCATTTCTTTTGCAGGAAAAATGTTCCTCTTGCTTGGTCGCAAGAGCATCAGTCTGATTTCCAGAAGTTGAAAGAGAGGTCGCTTTGCGATCGATACCTTGTTCATTGTGATCCAGCCGAACCAGTAGTTTGGCTGCTGGTGCTTCCCCTCACGGTATCCGTGCTGTCACATAAATTGTGCTGTTGACAGGCCGACTTCCGTTGTTTCGAAGTTGCTGAACAAAGCTCAGTGTAAACTGAAAAGGAAACTGTCGCCATTATCTATGGTGTCACATAGCTTTACCACTACCATTTTGCCGAAAAATTTTACTTGCTAACTGACCATAAACATCTGCAAGCTTCGTTTAGTCTTTCAGCATGCGCAGCACATAAGTTCCAACAGTGGGCGCTTCTTTTGACAAATTACCAGTATGAGATTAAAAGCATGCCAGTGCAGATGTTCTTTCTCGCCTCTCTGTGGACCTATATTCAATGATCGACGAGCCCTCTGCATTGAGTTACTACATTGATGCACAAGACACAGGTGTTTTGTGTAGCTTTGCACTTAATCACTGGAAATTTACCCAGGACAAAGCGACAGATCCGGATTTTCAGGGTCTGTTGTACTACATCTGCACTGATTTGGCCGCGTTCAGCCAGACAGATCTGTAGCTCTGCGATTCACCGATCATTTGTCCATCGGCACGCCCTTGCAGGTGGCCAAGATGCCATTGCTTCACACTGATAATGACCAGTCAAGTATTGTAATTCCCTCGGCTCTCCAGCCTGACGTGTTTCATGTAATACACCAAGGTCACTGGGGTGTTGTTAACACCAAGCAGATGGCACGACGTCATCGCACTTGTCACGATCTGGATGTACAAATTATCCAGTTGACTTCTCAGTGACAAGTCTTTGCTCAGCATCAGTCACCCCAGGCTCAGCAGTTCTTTGAATGGGCGAAAGCTCAATACATTGGCAACGACTGCACTTACATATTGCAAGTCCTTACTGGACTGGACTTTGGCTTATTGTCATTGATGATTTCAGCAAGCTTTCCTTCATGGTTCTTATGACTCTGCTATGCTTTGTTCCACAATCCAGGCCTTGTCGATCCTTTGCCTCAAGGGATTGCCGGAAGGGATATTGACTGACGGTGGAACTCAATTTGTTGCTGCCAAGTTGGAACAGTTCTACACTGCCTCTGGCCTCAACCACATCACGAGTGCAGTGTTCCACCCGCTGAGCGCTTTGTAAGAACATTTAAGCAATAAATGGACAGACTTCATGCCTTCCACCCACAGGATCAAGCTTTGTTGCTATTCATGTCATCCTATCGCACCCAGCCATGCGACGGACGAGGCCTGGTGGAACTGTTACATGAGCAGTGCCACCAAATCTTGCTTCAGTTGTCACACCCGCCACTGCGTGTGGAACCCAGGCAAGATATCAAACTAACGATTCGATCTTTTATAGTCAGGATGGTAGACAGAGGTACTTGGAGCAAGACACTGGAGCTGCTGGAAGCCGACGCCCTTTCATGGTCGTCGCTGTCGTCCCCAGATAGGCCCCTCTTACCAGCGGCTGTCCCAAGTACCGCCTCGGGTCCTTCTGCAGTCGCCGAGACGCCTCTGTCTTTGTTTGCAGTTCCACCTCCGGATGAGGGTGTTCTTCAGGACTGCAGTGGAAGACAACGATTCCATCAAAATACCTTGAGCAAAAAGGAACTTTTGCAGTCTGACGCTCCAGGAAGCGCACTGCCAAATGACAATACAAAAAAATCTGAAGAAACCCAGATGAGTGTTAATGACAAATACCTCTTCCGACTGCTCGTCCAGAGGTAAAAGTAGCGACCGATACCCAATTTGTCCACGAACTCTTCCGGCCATGACAAGGGATAGTATTCTTAAAATTGGCGCACAACCATATTATTCGGGACGGCTTCTTTAGAGTAACAAGAGCGGACGCCGATGACTGCAGTAATGGATGCTACAACCACACTGTCTTACGAAGCAGTAAGTTACTTAGCCGCCTGTTCTTAAAGGGCATGAGAGACAGCATGTGCTCTAGCAAAACGTAACTGTGCATTGTCCTCAGTTGTGAGATGTGAAAAAATTACTAGCTTTGTCTAAACCCTTAGAAAACAAATCCTTAATTTTTGCACGTAGCTTAGCAACATGGTCCTGAGGATGTATGGAAGTAATAGAAAGTACTTTGTCCTGAATGCTTAACCCAGGAAAATAAAAGGAGTCTGAACCTAAATTATTATCACTTCTTTGGGACGAAAACACTGTAAATTCTACTATGTCAAATTGCGGAAAGTTGCAGGAAGGATACAAATGCCTAAGAGAGGAACGCCTTGGTCGTGAAACGCCGTCAGTGTATGGCGTGATGTGCACAACTTATGATTGCCAAGCAATTCCTAAGTCCTATGGCTGAAGGTCCAGTGTCAAGTTGCAGTCGGACTGATTCTCCAGCAATAGTAAGTGCCACGAACAGTTTGCAGCCCTTTCGTAGCACTTCAGATGAAATGGGAGCCATTCCAGAAAGGCTATTACACTGTTGAGCACTACGACACTGTGAGGCTTTGAAACACACTACACGGTGTTTGTGACGTGCACCTGCTTGAAGCCGCAGCAGAATGGGGTGCCTTATGCTTCTTTAAGAACACAGGCTGTACATGTCTCTGTTTGCCACCCCCCCCCCCTTTCCAAAACAAGAAAAAAAAACTTGTATTTCTCCATGCTTATGAAGTCTCACAAACAAGAGTCCAGTTCATATAATAGCAGCTAGGATGAGGCTCGCTGTACTACGTACAAGCCGGCCGAAGTGGCCGTGCGGTTAAAGGCGCTGCAGTCTGGAACCGCAAGACCGCTACGGTCGCAGGTTCGAATCCTGCCTCGGGCATGGATGTTTGTGATGTCCTTAGGTTAGTTGTGTTTAACTCGTTCTAAGTTCTAGGGGACTAATGACCTCAGCAGTTGAGTCCCATAGTGCTCAGAGCCATTTGAACCATTTTGAACTACGTACAAGCAATGGGGTGGCAGAAGGTGCTCGTAGCCATAGCCGCTGGAGTCATTGCCCAGCAAGTGCGCTATTGGGACCGCCAGATCCCGCGCGATCGCTACCTCCATCAGACGGTAATTTGCCATTTCATTACCAGCCTCGCGGCGCTCGTGGAGAGGTATCAATACTTGAAACCACATCTAGACTTTTCTCGCATCGCCTTTGAAACACCATGTATGTGTCTCGTCATATAGAAGGCTCATCTCATCCTCTTCAGCCTCTTTTATATTCTATCATTCCTCCTGCTTCTTCCTGTTGTGTATTCGACTTGTGACATTGTGTCTTCGTCAGTGACACTTGCTATGTCGTTTCAAATGCTACGCAGTCCACTTGATCCTATTGTCCTTCCTGATCCCCAGTCTTTGGTATTCGCATTTTCGCGATTATAGCCCTCCACCTAATCCACGTCCTGCATAGCTGTATGAGGAAGGCAGTCAGCTTACAGGGGTATCGTTCACATAAGAACACTTTTTGTGAATGATTCTATTCAATAATTCAATGTGACCATGACCAATACTGTTAATAATACGTACAATAAAACTTGCCAGATATTGCATTAACTTGATATATTTGCAATTTAATTGGACCAATTAACCTTAGAACTACAGCCAAATTAATTTTTAAACAATTTTGCACACTAGTACTTTTAGTTACTCTGTAAATGTAGCAGTCTATAGTTTTATTTATTGGAAGAAATGACACAGAGTGGAACATATTTTTATTTAAATACTTTAACCTCGCGAGGAAATTGCATAACATGGTAGCAAATTAATTAAAATGGCGTTAAATTCAACTGAATAAATTCAACTATTGTATAACTGTACTCTCAAATTAAATATGAAACATATGTTCGCTACCACCAGCCCAGCTCGTGAACGTAGTAAGGCTTAACTACGCCACGCTTTAGTGGGAATAATTGAATGTACAAATATAGCCGATTTCCTTCAGCAGATGGAGGCTGGAAAACTTTAGTTGCTGTTACGACGAGGAAAACGTCTGCAAGGTCTTCCTGACATATGACAGGAATGCACTGCACCGCAGGGAGTCGTACGAATATCGCCATCGGGTACTTGAATTGTGTGGAAAAGTTGTGGCGCTGCCCAACTGCTATGAGAAACAGGGTGACACCCAGCTTGATTATCAACCCGCCCAAGCGAATCACTGAACCGCTGTGGAGGGGTAGGCATAAAGCTTTAACAATCACCTAGAAAAAGTAACTACTTGCGGTTGTCTGTTTGCTTAGGCGTGATTTTCACTGAGGCACTACGACGTGCTATACGATACATTATCCAACTCGTGCAATGACAGCAAAAGCAAACCTACATTTTCCTAGCGTTCAGAAACCTAGCGGAAGCAAAGTAACTGTTTCACACTGGAACGATAGCCCTGTTGTAACGCCTGGCGCGATAGGGAGTGTTGGTCGTTCCATGCAACTGTATAAGTAGAAAAATTTCAGGTCATGTTATTGTCTCGAAAATAAGTAAATAAAACTGTTTTATATTGCTAGAGCGAACCTACATTGAACTATGTAGTTAGTTTCTCAGTAAAAATTTTACTTGTCGCATAAAAAATTAAAAAAACATGGCTTTCTGATTTTTGCATGTTCTCCGCTATCCGATCTTTCTCATTCGATTTGCAGAAAATTATCTAGCGGAAAAAATGTTTTCTTTGCAGCTTGTACTCATTCATCACATCTTGAATAATGAACTGATTTTCTTTTCCTTGTTTCTCCACAGATGTTGTGGTACTTTGCAGAAAAGTAAATCACTGGGCATATTTGGAAATGTTTGCAGTAAACAATGTAGTTGCTGGCCAGTTTACGTTTATTACCTTTTACGTCATAAACCGTTGCCTGCGAAATATAGCTAACATATCGAAATTTACTTTATCTGTGCAAGAAGAGCCATATCTCTTTCCACTCTCGAGAAATTGTGTGACATATATTAGAGGGAGTCTGTAACGATGTTGACACTTACGTGCCAAAAGTGAGGCTATTGACTCCTGTTATTGTAGCCATGTTGAGTGCGGAGCTGACTTGCGTTTCTCCAGCTGAAGCTGGAAATGAACAAAACGAAAGTACTGAATGACCGGCACCGGGAATTGAGGACATTCCGCCAGAAGTATTCGGAGAGCCGGCCGTATCAAAACTCTTCCATCTGGTGTGCAAGATTTATGACACAGGCGAGATACCCTCAGTCTTCAAGAAGAAAATAATAGCACCGCCAAAGAAACTAGTTGCTGATAGGTGTGATAATCATCGAACTATTAGTTTGATAAGCCACGGTTGCAAAATACTAACACGAATTCCTTACAGGAGAATGGAAAAAAATTGGTAGAAGTGCTCCTCGCGAAGCAACAGTGAACTACGACTTACTTTAGAAGACAGGTTAAGGAAAGGTAAATCCGTGTTTATAGCATTTGTAGACTTAGAGAAAGCTTGTGATAATGCTGACTGGAATACTCTCTTCGAATTCTTTAGGTAGCGTGAGTAAAAAGCTGGGACGAAATGTTATTTACAACTTGTGCAGAAACCAGACGGCAGTTACAAGAGTCGAGGGAATGAAAGGAAAACGCTGGTTGACAAGGGAGTGAGACAGGATTATAGCTTATCCCCAACGTTATTCAATCTGTATATTGAGCAAACAGTAAAGGAAATCGAAGAAAGATTTGGAGTAGGCATTAAAGCTCAGGGAGTAGAAATAAAACCCTTGAGGTTTTCCGATGACATTGTAATTCTGTCAGAGACAGCAAAGTATTTGCAAGAGCAGTTGAACGGAATAGATGATGCCTTGAAAGGAGGATAAAAATGAACGTCAACAAAAACGAAACAAGGATAATGGATTGTAGTCTTGTTAAATCAGTTAATGCTGAAGGAAACGAGACTATTAAGGTAGTAAATGAATTTTGCTATTTGGGCAGCAAAATAAGTGATGGTGGCCGAAAAAGAGAGGAAATAAAAATATTGACTGGCAATGACAAGAAAAGCGTTTCCGAAGAGCACGCATTTGTTAACATCGAATATAGACTTAACAGTTAGATAGTCTTTCCTGGAGATCTCTACCTAGCCATATTTGGAAGTGAAATCATAGATGATGAACAGTTCAGACAAGAAGAGAACAGAAGCTTTTGAAATTTACTGCTGCAGAAGACTGCTGAAGATTTGGTGGGCTGATCACGTAACTACTGAGGAGGCACTGAACAGAACTGAGGAGACGAGGAATATGTGTCATAACTTGACTGAAAGAAGGGATCGGTGTATACGACACTTTCTGAGACATCAAGAGATTACCAGTGTAGTTGTGGAGGGAAGTGAGTGTGTGTGGCCACGGGAGTAACAATCGTAGGGGAAGACCAAGAGACGAAAACAGTAAGCTGATTCAGAAGGATATAAGTTGCAGCAGATATTCGGAGATGAAGAGGCTTGCGGAGGATAGAGTAGCATAGAGAACTTGTGTCAAAACGATATTTCAGTGCCTGTATTATTGTGATGACTATGCACTGCGGCGACCATATCCGTTATGAAAAACATCAGGTGAATTCACAATTGCGAATTCACCCGATGTGTTGTTTCAAACCAGTCTTCAGACTGAAGTACAACACAACAACAAATTTTCTGAAGTCACTTCCTCCTCATTAATTATCATCGATGATATAATTATTAAGATAATAATATAAAAACTATTATTTGTCATCAACAAAAGGCTTCATAAAGCAAGTTGTTTGCAGTTTTATGTGACAAGTTAGAAGTTACAGAAAAAGTGTACTAAGAGTGAAAGGCATAAACGAATGCAGTCCTGTGGTTGACTGGTGTTTCTTACGAAATGCAGAGCTAACTAAACGCGCTTTCTAATCTCGTGCAAGCAGAAGTGAACGAAATTATTTGAGCGACATCAAGAAAAATATGGTAGTACTTTTAAATCTTTTTTCTAACGGAGCAGACTAACATTCTTTCTTTCTGGCGCAAGATTATGTAACTTATTTGCGTAAGTACTTATAGTACAGAGCAGGCTGTCTGAGATCGGTTCTTTTTAGCCAAAGCCCAGAGAGCTTAGATTGGGTCAGTGCGATTCATATTTGGGATAGTTCGAGAGGGGATAGCCAGTTACTGAGTTTGCCTCAAACCCAAGAAAACTTGCCGAAAACCTTGGCCTAGACTGGGGCATTTAATCAATTACGTTGATGCGTAGGTACGTAGAGATTTTCTTTTGTATGTTGCTATTTTGGATCCTATTGGTTTATTTATCGATTGTCATTCTTTATTTGTAGTTCACTGTTGTTGTTTCAGTTCACATATTGTTATTTTGTCATTTGGAGATAGTGAATGTAGCTTTGGACGCTACAAATTGGAGTGCCAAGTAGAGAAATCGGAACATATCCGCCATAGTCTTCTGTTTGAGTTCAGTAGAGGCGTGACAGGAGCGGAGGCCGCCAGAAACATTTGCGCCGTGTATGGGGTTGGTGCCGTTGGACAGAGCACGATAAGAAAATTATTTTGCTAGTTTTAAGAAGAATCGTTTTGACACTGATGACTCTCTACGTTCAGGAAGACCTTCGTGGTTTGATGAAGATCGTTTAAAGGCATTAACCCACAATAACCTACGCCAGTGTACTCAAATGTGATGAACTGTGATCATTCTAACATCATGCGACCTTTGAATACTGTAGGGAAGCTTCAAAAATCGGGTGCATGCATACGGCATGCTATAAGCCAAAATCACAAAAATCAACGGGTGGTGGTATTAGCATCTGTGTTTATTTGCGCGTCATCAACTGGAACGTTGAAAACACCGACAATTTCTATCCTGTATCGTTACTGGCGACGATAAATGATGTATTTATGTTAATATAAAGAAAAGAAAGGAATGGTTGAGCCCAAACAAAGCAGCGCATACACAAATGGTAATGTTATATTTGTAGTGTAACAACGACTGTGTGTTGTACTACGAATTTTTCACCGACATTTTAATCAACAACTGTGACGTCTTGCTGGCTCAGTCCAAGAACAAAGATCAGGAAGACTACGTGAAGTGATGCTACACCTCGATAACGGCCGCCTGCATTCCGCTTGACTGAGAAAACAGCCTATACAGGAGCTGGGTTGGGAAGTCATTTGAACTTCTCCGCTGCCTATCGAAAAACCTTCAAGTAACTTTCTTTCCGAATGAAACTGCTCTCTCCGCCGGCCGGAGTGGCCGTGCGGTTCTGGCGCTACAGTCTGGAACCGCGAGACCGCTACGGTCGCAGGTTCGAATTCTGCGTCGGGCATGGATGTGTGTGATGTCCTTAGGTTAGTTAGGTTTAAGTAGTTCTAAGTTCTAGGGGACAGATGACCTCAGAAGTTGAGTCCCATAGTGCTCAGAGCCATTTGAACCCTTTTTTGAAACTGCTCCCCGAACATGACTCGACGAGTTCTTCACCTCAAAACCACTTCATTACAACAGTCGCGGAATCGAAAAGTTATCACACCGTTGGGAAACTGTTGTAAACAGTAAGTCACAATATATTATTGATGACTAAACTCTCTGTTGCGTTTATATGTCATGTTTATTAAACTTAGGGAAAAACTCTACAAACTTATACACCAAAGTAGTATTTTTATTTTGATCCTGAGACAACAAGCTTGATACCCGACAGTGATTCGGATTCAACCCCCAGCTCGAGCAGCAACAGAGAGAAAGCATTAGAGATATTTGGGCTACGTACCGTGATGTGACAAAAGTCGTGTCCTAATATCGTGCCGGACGTTCTTTTTCCCGGCTCAGTGCAGCAGTTCGACGTAGCATGGACTCAAAAAGTCGTTGGAAGCCCCCTGCAGAAAAAACTGAGATATGCTGCATCTACAGCCAACTAGAATTGGGAAAGTATTGCCGGTGTGGGATTTTGTGTACGAACTGACACCTCGATTATCTCCCATACACGTTCGATAGTATTAATGCCGGACGATTTGGGTGGCCAAATAAATCGTCCTACTTGTCCACAATGTTCCTCAAACCAATCACCAATAATATCTGTGGTCCAGAGCATAGTGTCACGTATAAAAATTCCTTCTTTGTTTGGGAATGTGGAGTCCATAAATGGCTGTATACGGTCTCCAAGTAATCGACAATTACCATTTACAGTTAACAATGAGTCTATTCCTTGTAAACGAAGCCCACGCCATTATGGAACCACCTCCAGCTTTCTCAGAGACCTGTTGACAACTTGAGTCCATGGCTTCGTAGGGTCTGCACTACAGTCAAACCCTGCCATCATCTCTAACTCGCGTCGTTCCTCTGCTGCCATTACCCAATAACGTCAAATTTCACCGCTCTGTCCTAGCGGACACGTTAGTTGTACTTCCCGCTTTGATTTCTGTGGTTGTTTCACGCAGTGTTGCTTGTGTGTTAACGGGACAGCTCTACACCAATGCCTCTGCTCTCATTCGGTAAGTGAAGGCCATCGGCTGCTGTGTTGTTTTGATGAGAGGTAATTCCCGAAATGTCATACTCTCGCTACACTCTTGACACAGTGGATCTGGGAGTATTGAATTCCCTAACGGAAAGTCCCGGCATCTAGCTCCAACTCCCATTTCGCTTTTAAAGTCTGTTAACTGCCGTCGTGCGCGCATAATTCAATCGGAAACAGTTTAATATGAATCACCTGAGTGCAATTTACAGCTCCGCTAATGCACCGCCCATTCTTACCTTGTGTACGCGATACTACCATCATGTGTATACGTGCAAGTCGCTATCCCACGACTTTTGTCATCTCACTATATTCCGTGTGAAACGCTGCCGCCGGCGCCAACGTGTTACGTGGAACCAACCGCTGACGAGAGAGTGCCGCTAAATAACACGGTCCGTTTCTCGCTGTCTTTCGTCAGACTTTGAAGCCTTTAGTTACGCACTATTGGACTGTACAGTTTTGATTTTGCCAGCTAAATGTCTGTGGTTTGAATTGCTCCTTGGACTGTTATCTAGGCTCAAGATGACTTTGCTACACTCTTCGTGATCTCCACCGCCATCGACTTCAGGAATCGCCTGTCCGTCCACCCATCTCTGCTTTGCTGTCCGAACGAGTGATTATAAAATGTGTTCCTATTAACTTGGATAGAAAAATACGTTCCAGAGGAAAAAACGTATGACGGAATAGTGTGTGTGTGTGTGTGTGTGTGTGTGTGTGTGTGTGTGTGTGTGTGTGTGTGTGTGTGTACGCGTGCGCTCTCGCTCAAATGCACAGGCACGAAAAACACACACAGACAAAATATTTCTACAATGTGTATCAGCAAAAGAAAAACACAGAAACACACACGATTTGTACACACAAGCAAGCACACCTCACACACACATGACTCGTTGGTTGGTCGTGTGTGCGTGAGGTGTGCTTGCTTGTGTGTATGAATGGCGTGTGTTTCTCTGTTTCTCTTTTGCTGATGAAAGCTGTGGCCGAAAGCTACATATATTTGCATTTCAGTTGTGCCTACCTGCAACATAATGTGTCATTTAAACAGTAAGTAACAATCTAACTGTTCGTACAAATTGAACTGTTAGCGATTTAAAAATATTGTACAAGGTGGAGAAAAACTGTGTCACGAAATTTTAACTCTGGATACCTCATGCCAGTAGGAACCAAAATTACTAATTTTGTAAAGATCGACAATGCACCATTTTTAAACTACGACAACTTGGCGTCAACCGCTCCGATTGGCCAAGAGATTGCCCAATTGCCGTTCGTCGGTTGACGGGCAGCGCTATGGTTATCGGTTCACACATACAAAAGTCCCTCGTCCCGCCACTGCCCCAACGTGATACGCACACGTGTCGAATAGGTCTTGCTATTGGTCTCTATCTCACGTCACAGGCATTCGCACGTAAGCTTCGCTTCGGGGTGCACACACGTCACTTGCGATTTCATCATGCAGTAAGCAAGGCGGCTGTGGCATTCGTTTGAAGAACAGCGAGATGTGGTATTTGTTTATGGACTAGCCGATGGTAATGTGCATGAAAGTCGACGGTTGTATGAGGAACGGCACCCAGCAAGACGCCACCCACACCTGCAAACGTTTACAGGAATTCACCGGCGACTTGGCGAAACAGGCTCGTTAGCGGGTTATCATGCTGATGCTGGAAGACTTCGAACACGACGGGATGCTGAATTTGAAGAGACTGTTCTCGAGCGCTTCGAGGAAGCGCCTACGACAAGTACTCGAGCGGCTGGACACGACTTGGGGGTCACTCATCGGTTAGTCTGTTAGGTTTTGAGGGATGATGGCCAGCAACCCTTTAGTTTCCACCCTGTCCAAGACTCAAATCCTGTGGTCTCTATGACGTGTTGCACAAGATCCCGACTTCCTCGCCATTGTGTTGGTTACCGACTAGTTCACCATCCATCGAGATGGCCTTTACAACAATCTAAACCTTCATTACTGGGCAAAGGGAAATCCTCACGTCACGTAAGTCCACGGGCACCAGGAACGAGTTTCGCTCAACATTCGGCCAGGCATTGTGGGTGACCATCTGATTGGGCCGGTCCGTCTATCTCTCGACTTTTTGCAACAAACTCTACCTGGTCTTCTGGAAGATGTTCCCCTGGACATACGACTATGCATGTGGTTGCTGCGTGGTGGGGCGCCCTCACATAACAGTCGTGCTGTGCGCAGATATTTAAATGAACTCTTCGACGGTGGGGTAATTGGCAAAGGTGTTCGTAGGACATGGGCCCCGCCATCAGCAGACCTCAAGGCACCGGAGTTTTTCCTGTGGGGTTTCTTCAAGGTTCTAATTCACCCACCCGGACGCGACCTAAACGAAGAGGAATTAATGGATCGTATTCAACATGGCGCCAATCACACCAGGAAAATGCCAGGAATCCTTGAAAGATTTCGGCAAAACACTGTTCCACGTTACCATCTGTTGCGTCATAGGGTCGTTCGTTCGAGCACCTGCTTTACGTAAACAATGTCATAACTACAAAAAAAAGCCCTTTTCAGGGCTGACACAATTTGTAAAAGACTTTCTGAACACCGAAATAACAGCTGTTGACGGGCTTGTTCCCAGTACGTCTTATCATAAAACTACAATGGATGTGTCGGGACTGCGGCGGATTTGCCCCCAGGAAGGCTGGCGCGCTGTCACCGATCGTGGTGGCCGCCTTGGATACATAGCGATTTCCGGCAGGCAAAGCATTCGCGGTCATGCGTTTTCAAGAGGATTTGGCAACAGGGCAATCCCGCCGCAAATCGGACCGCGTGGCGCCAAGTTTCCGTAGTTTAAAATCTGTACGTTGTCAACCTGCACAACATTAGTGATTTTGGTTCCTACTGGCATCAGCTGTCCACCGTTAAAAATTCGTTCGTAATTTTTCTCCACCCTCCATATTTCTAGCAGTAGGGTAACTTCCATTGCGTATGGTCAAGTAACGTGTTCTGGCATGCTATTCGTACAATTATCACAGTTGCCGCACTATTTTCTCTGCTTGGAAAGGCCTTACACAACTCGCTCGTTGTGGTGTCTCATAAAAAATTAGTATTTACTGTTTCATACAAACTCTCTAACTGGGTCTCGTTTCAAGCTGATATGAAATAAGGAAGATTTAATCTTTGGACAACATCATAATACTCATAATAACAAGACCAAATTCCTAAGTATTTCAAGAATTCTCAGATGGACCACTGTAAAATAGTGTGCCGCTAACACAGAGGATTAATTTTTCCGATAATTAGAGAATGCGAATAAGTACAACACGGCCTTATTTTCTATTACTGTGTTCTCTGTTCTCGCTGGTGCTTAGTTCAAAGCACACAGTAGATAGATGCCACAACGTATTTGGTAAACAGTTATACTTGAGCACGGTCGCAGGTTCGAATCCTGCCTCGGGCATGGATCTGTGTGATGTTCTTAGGTTAGTTAGGTTTAAGTGGTTCTAAGTTCTAGCGGACTGATGACCTCAGATGTTAAGCCTCATAGTGCTCAGAGCCATTTGAACCATACTTGAGCAAGAAACACCTCGAATGTTGCTAAAATCAACGGTTTGGCTACGTACCATATAAGCACAGGCATCTTTATCCGTTACCCTCTGAATTAACTTCTTGATGAGTATTTTTTCACAAATACGTGATTCCAATTATCACCATGCCTTCTGTTACTTGTATTATTCTTTCATGAATAACATCTGTGACTTCCATAATTTTTGAAGCATATAAAAAATCTCGTCGTACTTCACCCCGAAACAGTACAAGAAGACAATCATAAAGTTAGAATGTCTGAATACTTTCATTAAAAGAAAACGCTTATGAAATTCAGTCTATAACTAAGTTGCTTGTACTAGTGCCTACAATAGACTAAAATATAATAATAACATTCACGCAAAATTATCTTCTGCTCAATCTGATATTACGTCGTGCTCGCATGTAAAAATAACACTGTTTGATAACCTCAGTTAGCAACGCCCAAAGCAGACGTAAATGGAGTGTGCTGGAAACAAATTCAAGTACTGTTCGCGGAAGCACATTCATTAGCTAAACAAATACAGTTAATTTAAATGTGTTGACTCAGCTGCCACAGCAACTTTAGTTGTTCCTCGTTTCCTTAATTATACAATGTTTACAGACATACGCCCATACTCCATAATGTTTGCCGCCCTCTGCAGGTATCCACAGTCCGACTTTGACGGTTCATAATAACGTGAAGTGCCTGCCTCAAACAAAAATAAGCGAAGTGGCAAGTTTGTTATTGTTTAGTTAATACACGTAACTGTAGTTTCGACCGAAATACGTGGGCGCAGTGAACAGCTGAAGCTCAGAAATAAACAATGGTACCTTTTAGGTATTTGGATTTATTTTCGACTTTGGCTGCCTGTCACACCAACGTACTAAGCGAGTAGTGGCTGATATTTGGTTTTTGGGCGTAGGGCCTTGGTCCAAAGTATAATTGTCTGCTTGTCATTTGGTCTTCTCATTCTGAAACGTCATCAGCGGCTTTAATGACTGAGAAAGGAGTTACAGAATCGAACAAATTCAGCAAGCCGACGTAAGCAATTCTGCAAATACCGGCCGTGAAAACCTACATTCTGTACTTACTACAGTTTTAGCTTTAATGATAAAAAGAACAAAGACGAAGATGTTGGCAGATGCCATCGCGATACTAAACCTCCGTAAACGTTCCAGTGTAACCACGAGCCAGTCGAAAGCATCGAATAACTGGCCACGCCGTCCCACTGCGGCTGCAGAAGTTAAGATAACCCTTCCCTGGATTACCTTAACAAAATGGACGAGGATGATTTCCTATGACCCGTTTATCGTAGATCTATCCTTGACACAATCAAGTAATGTAGTTCTTTTGGGACAATAGAGTCGCTTGAAGATGCAAGCAAGTGACCTGTTTGGCCATAATCTGAGAATTCGGCTACATAATCTACTTGGAAGAAATCTCGATTTGCCATTACAGTGCTTATATTAAAGAGCACCTTGAAACAGTTTACAATTAAAAATTTACTAAGAATTGAGAGCGTGGTTAAGATGTATAGTAAGAGAAGAGACTCGTATTACAACCCGTTTTCAACGGACTAGATTGGAGTTCACCAGAAATTTGTACACACTTCGTACACCTCCGTATCTATTCGTAAGTGGTCGTATGACTTTCATAGTTGTATGTATTATAAAAATTTTAACGACATTTAGTCTTCCACCAGCATTTTTACGCAAAATGTAGACACTAATATCTAATGCTTAGTAAACAAAAGTTTGAGAGTTCGTGCTAGAGTATTGCTGGGTCCCCGAGGTAAAGATCGCAGGGGATGATACCTACTCATGATTCGCCTACATTTCCTCACTCCACTGTCATGCCATGTGGTACATCCGCTGCCAATGCCTGTGTGGGAAACGACCTATCAGTCGGTGGTGTTCCGTTCTGCAGTTTGGCTTAAGATACTGAATTGCTTCTGCTATCTGCAGCGTCCCAACAAAAAGTAAAACTTTTAAGATAAAATGCTGTCCATAGCAAGAGGAGCCACACAAAATATATCAGGAAGAAAAATGAAGACTTGCTTAACGTCAAAACTGGTAACAATAATGGGCAAGTTAAAGAACCCTCATATCTATGTAACAAGATTGCACAGTATGGGACAAGGAAGGAAGATATGTAAGTAGACTGACACAGACAAATACAGCTTGAAAGTTGCCAATCACGAAAAACAGTTTTATCAGGTCTAGCTTATATGTCATCATGATATAACGCCGGTCTACCGACACGGGTATTGGCGTGGGGAACAACTGAATATGCAAATGTATTGTAGAGGATGTTCGGTGTAACAGACAGAGATGAAGAAATTCCCAGAAGGTAGGAAAATATGTAGCACAGCATGCAACCTGTCACAATGATGGTAACTTAAGAAAGGAAAGGAGGGAGGAAACATAAGAAAGTGGAGGGAGGACGGAGGGAGGGAGAGAGCAATAAATTCCACCTCCACTGTGTGAGTGTGGATAGTCTGCGAATTACCCCTAAAACTTGCCATAACACATCATTGGATTTAAACAAAAAATTCCGGCCGCAGATTTAGCTAAAAATGTAATATGTGTAAGGGAGAGATTGTCAATTCTGATGAATATGGTGGATGTATAAACAATTCGTCCCTGAGGTCCCTCACATCTTAAGATCCCAAAACACCTGTTCGGGTAGATGTTTGTCCTGATAATTTTTCCCAATTACAGAGCATGGTCTTCCTTTTGAGTTCCTTCCCTCAGATATTGATAATAATTGAGTGGTTTCGTCAGTTATCATTTTACCCTTAGCAATATGAAAACCCCATTTCGTAATCCAGAAGCAACATCGATAGCCTTTCTGACGTGCTATCTGGATTCATCAGCTTCAGCTTTTTGCTTCCGTCATAATGTGAAAGACCACGAATCATCCAAATTAGAAAATAGACGCTCAAAATTAAATGAATTCTCCTTAAAACATTCCAAACATTGTTGAAACATACGGTTTTGTATTAGATTTCCCTCATCGTTCAACAAATGTGACTCCAATATTGTATAAAGTTTTCTCGTAGTTAATTGCTCATATATAATGTTCAATTGTCAGTCGTCTAATAACACCCTCAAGATTTCGCATACTGCCAGGAGGTGCTAATGTAGCAACAGAGCGACAATCATCGGAGGTTGTGTCCATAGGGTTGCCTATTCTACTGGCATGTAGTCATGGGTGAATGCGTGTTCAACAAAGGTGCTGGAGTGGTACGAATAGTGCTGCCGGGATGGAGAGTCTTAGAGGAACCCTTTGCCGATTTATTCAACACTTGTCAATGTTGCACTCTCCGGTGATCATGTCACAGGAGGACTAAAAACTATAAATGCCTTTTGCTGCTTCGGGTCGCGTTCAGATTTCTTTGAGTGATTTTGAACCGTTCCTAGTGTCTCCACTCCTTAAAAAGGAACAGAAATCACCATCGAAATACACCCGCAAGAGGCGCGATCACATTTAATTGGGTTGCAGCTCCACAATGCCGTTACAGATGGCTTGAATTATCCGGGGGGGGGGGGGGGGGGGAGGTCAGCAGTGTCCAAGGTTTGCCAAGAACATGATATGTTGCACGCCACACTGCAAACTGTTGTTTAAGACGACAAAGAAATGTGTTTAAACGGACGCCTCAAGGGAAGCTGTGGTTTCGTTGTCAACGTTTATGCCACTTCCTGTAGCTGAGCAGCAGCATGCCTGAAATGTTTCCTTCGGTCACTCACAAGAGAAACCCGTGATTTCAATGCTCGTCGTCGCTGTTCTGACCTCCATTCTAGAGGCGTCAAGAGAGGTGAGGTGCGATAAGAGGGAATTTGATAACCTACCCACCGTGCCAATATTCACGATGGCGTTAGGCAGATTTGTGGTGAAAAATTGTGGTAATGTGACATCATTAACCCGCCTTACAACTCACTTCTGATTTCTGGCTTCTTTTTGCTTGTGTTGACAGCTTTCCGTTTTAAGAGTCGCTGAGCCACAAGGAGACGTCGCAGGGCGCCACGCTTTTTCATCGTTATAGATGAAGTTGTAGGCACCTCTGAGCCAAATTTCAAACTTCTGCGGCACTATGGGAGACAGTTATGGCGTTTCGAAAGAGTGACCACCCATTATGTTGCGCTGTGTAGTGTTGCACTTATTCGATGTTTCTATCTGAGAGGACAACCTTCGTGTGAATCATATCCATCACTCGCCATAAATATAAATATTGAATTTAAAGAGCAGACTGATGAACGTCAGACAATTATAAACAGAAAAAAGATTGTTTTCATTGACTTGCTTCCATAGCTGCGACAAATTGTTTAAATTACTTCATTCCATCTGAAACTCTCAATTTTACTTTACCTGTTGTACTACTGTGCTATTTACGCTTTGGCTACTTTCAAGTATTTAGACATCTGCAGGCAACACAATTTTGAAAACTCAACGATGGAAGATTGTACCATACTAATCGCTTGGACATGAGGTATCTGGTTACTGTGCACACCCATTGTACTAGAGAGCGCAAATATAATAGCTATAGGAAAAACCTGTAACACTAGAACCATTAATGTCATAAATGGAAAATTATGTGTATTACCAAACAGCGCTATAGCTGGCTTGTACGTCATGACGGAACAGAATGATTTACACAAAAATTCTGATTGGTGTGTTGAGTCGTAGCTAGTTCTAAAAGTAGAGAAATGGAAGTAAATGCGGATGAACAGGAGGAACCTATAATGTTCGAATATGGCATTATTACCTCATTTAAATATTTGGGCGAAACGTTGCGAAGTGATACGAAACGCAATGAGGACTTGAGGACTGTGGTAAGGGAGGGGGATGGTTGACTTCGTTTTATTGGGAGAATTTGAATGTGTGGGTCATCAGTAGACACGTTCGTATACAGGACATAGTGCGACCTGTTTTTGAGTACTGCTCGAGTGTTTGGGATCCGTAAGAGGTCGAGTTAAAGAACGATTTCGACGCATTTCAAAGGTGGGTTGCTAGATTTGTTACCGGTAGGTTCGGACAACATGAAAGTATTACAGAGAGGCTTCGAGAACTGAAATGGGAATTCCTACAGCAAAGCCAACGTTCTCTTCGAGGAACGCTATTGAAAAATCTAGAAGACCGGCATCTGAAGTTGACTGCAGAACGATTCTACTGCCACCAACATAGTTTCGCGCGCCAAGGATCACGAAGATAAGATACTAGAAAGTAGGACACATGCGCAGGCATACAGACAGTCGTTTCCCTCTCATTCTGTTTGCAAGTGACACAGGAAAACAAATGACTAGCAGTTGTACAATGTACGATCCGCCTCGCATCATACGGTGGCTTGCGGATTATACAGGTAGATATAGAAGTAGAACATTAATTAATGCGTACGTAAGTCGAGTGTGGAATTACTGTGGATACCCGCCTCACATTTTAAATTTTGTTACCAAAGAGCATCCACTCAGCATGCACGGTATGGGTGGTCGTTGGGTATGAGAATGAAGTGAAAGCAAGGACATCGGCCACATTTAGGTTCCGAAATAAATCCAAATACGACAGGTGAAAACTTGTGTCGGACTGGAAATCGATTCAAGAATTCCCGCTGAATGCGAGTCGTCGCCTTCGCCACCTCGACTAGCTTGGCACACTTCCCATTTGAGCCAAATCCCAAATCTGCCGTACGTAAGTAGCGTCCGTATCCATTCTCCTCCTGCCTGGCTGTCAACCAGACGATTTCCCTGTTTGCATCTCATTCGTCTCTGGTTCGCCGCCACGCCACCAGGGAGCACTCAGTCGAGCCATGGGCATTAGTAGCGATATCTCGATCCATTACTCGATATCACCTGTGTACACATTATGTGAAACACGTTGAAACGACGACTATCTGTGTCAGCACAGTATCTTATTGTGAGAGAAAGCCGGATCACATTGTAGCTTGCAGTTTCTTGTGCGTACTGTGAGCTCACAGTGTTTCAGGGATAGATTCTTTAAACTCCACAAGATTGTAATCGTCATTTACCCGCTGGAAGCAGGTGTGCGGTAATCTTGAGTATTCACGGTAATGAATTTTTCATGCTCAGGTTGATCCTTTGGTTGGTGACGAAAGCGCTTATGTATTACGCATCATTCTTGCAGTAAACCTTAACAAATCACCTCCTTGAGTCTCTTAAAGTATCAACAGATTTGTACACATAGCCTCAAAGGGTCAGGGGTCATTCGTACTTGTATTGGAGCAGTGGGACTTGTGGAAGTAGTTGAACACAGCATGTAAACTCTGGACTACGTTAACATTGTAGCGGAAGCCCTGCATCCCTTGCTTGCACTCTCCCCCGAAACCGATGACACCGTGTCAAAGGATAACAGCCAGTGTCACGTGTCCAGAACCGTGCTACAGTGGCGTAAGGGTTATCTTAGTGAACTCATGTTGATGTTTATTTTCTATAGGGCATGCAGCGTTGTTTAATTTAGCTAGTCAGCAATAGTGCCTTATTAATTTCGTTTCTTCCCTTTCAGTACATATCCTTGGCAACTGCATTTTAACTGTAATTTTCTATTTGCTAAATTAATTAATTTATAATGACAATAATTTCACATTTCTGTAGCTAGGATGCCATATTACTGTCATAAAAAATTAATTACCACCTTAATTCAGCAAACGTAGGACGACAGTTAAAATACAGTTGCCAACGATGTTACATGTATGTCAGTCCATCTAGACAATATATGAGTCACACGGTAACGGCAGTTTAGCCGAAACATATACGCAATGTAAGGGAAGAATTAAAAATTAATATCACGCAGCAGCGAGTCCTTACAAATACGTCATCATGTTACTGTCTTTGCCATCAAATACGCCTGATATAAACCCGATAGAGCACATCTCTCCCCCCCATGAACCATGGACCTTGCCGTTGTTGGGGAGGCTTGCGTGCGTCAACGATACAGATAGCCGTACCGTAGGTGCAACCACAACGGAGAGGTATCTGTTGAGAGGCCAGACAAACGTGTGGTTCCTGGAGAGGGGCAGCAGCCTTTTGAGTAGTTGCAGGGGCAACAGTCTGGATGATTGACTGATCTGGCCTTGTAACATAACCAAAACGGCCTTGCTGTTGTGGTACTGCGAACGGCTGAAAGCAAGGGGAAACTACAGCCATAATTTTTCCCAAGGGCATGCAGCTTTACTGTATGGTTAAATGATGATGGCGTCCTCTTGGGTAAAATATTCCGGAGGTAAAATAGTCCCCCATTCGGATCTCCGGGTGGAGACTACTCGGGAGGACATCGTTATCAGGAGAAAGGAAACTGGCATTCTACGGATCGGAGCGTGGGATGTCAGATCCCTTAATCGGGCAGGTAGGTTAGAAAATTTAAAAAGGGAAATGGATAGGTTAAAGTTAGATATAGTGGGAATTAGTGAAGTTCGGTGGCAGGAGGAACAAGACTTTTGGTCAGGTGAATACAGGGTTATAAATACAAAATCAAATAGGGACAATGCAGGAGTAGGTTTAATAATGAATAAAAAAATAGGAGTGCGGGTAAGCTACTACAAACAGCATAGTGAACGTATTATAGTGGCCAAGATAGACACGGAGCCCATGCCTACTACAGTAGTACAAGTTTATATGCCAAATAGCTCTGCAGATGATGAAGAAATTGAAGAAATGTATGATGAGATAATAGAAATTAATCAGGTAGTGAAGGGAGACGAAAATTTAATAGTCATGGGTGACTGGAATTCGACAGTAGGAAAAGGGAGAGAAGGAAACATAGTAGGTGAATATGGATTGGGGCTAAGAAATGAAAGAGGAAGCCGTCTGTTAGACTTTTGCACAGAGCATAACTTAATCATAGCTAACACTTGGTTCAAGAATCATAAAGGAAGGTTGTATACATGGAAGAATCCTGGAGATACTAAAAGGTATCAGACAGATTATATAATGGTAAGACAGAGATTTAGGAACCAGGTTTTAAATTGTAGGACATTTCCAGGGGCAGATGTGGACTCTGACCACAATCTATTGGTTATGAACTGTAGATTAAAACTGAAGAAATTACAAAAATGTGGGAATTTAAGGAGATGGGACCTGGATAAACTGACTAAACCAGAGGTCGTACAGAGTTTCAGGGAGAGTATAAGGGAGCTATTGACAGGAATGGGGGAAAGAAATACAGTAGAAGAAGAATAGGTAGCTCTGAGGGATGAAGTAGTGAATGCAGTAGAGGATCAAGTAGGTAAAAAGACGAGGGCTAATAGAAATCCTTGGGTAACAGAAGAAATATTGAATTTAAGTGATGAAAGGAGAAAATATAAAAATGCAGTAAATGAAGCAGGCGAAAAGGAATACAAACGTCTCAAAAACGAGATCGACAGGAAGTGCAAAATGGCTCAGCAGGCATGGCTAGAGGACAAATGTAAGGATGTGGAGGCTTATCTCACTAGCGGTAAGATAGATACTGCCTACAGGAAAATTAAAGAGACCTTTGGAGGAAAGAGAGCCACTTGTATGAATATCAAGAGCTCAGATGGAAACCAAGTTCTAAGCAAAGAGGGGAAAGCAGAAAGGTGGAAGGAGTATATAGAGGGTCTATACAAGGGCGATGTACTTGAGGACAATATTATGGAAATGGAACAGGATGTAGATGACGATGAAATGGGAGATACGATACTGCGTGAAGAGTTTGACAGAGCACTGAAAGGCCTGAGTCGAAACAAGGCCCCGGGAGTAGACAACATTCCATTAGAACTACTGACAGCCTTGGGAGAGCCAGTCCTGACAAAACTCTACCATCTGGTGAGCAAGATGTACGAGACAGGCGAAATACCCTCAGAAAGAAGAATAGAATAATTCCAATCCCAAAGAGAGTAGGTGCTGACAGATGTGAAAATTACTATCAGTTTAATAAGTCACAGCTGCAAAATACTAACACGAATTATTTACAGACGAATGGAAAAACTGGTAGAAGCCGACCTCGGGGAAGATCAGTTTGGATTCCGTAGAAATGTTGGAACACGTGAGGCAATACTGACCTTACGACTTATCTTAGAAGAAAGATTAAGGAAAGGCAAACCTACGTTTCTAGCATTTGTAGACTTAGAGAAAGCTTTTGACAATGTTGACTGGAATACTCTCTTTCAAATTCTAAAGATCGCTGGGTTAAAACACAGGGAGCGAAAGGCTATTTACGTTTTGTACAGACACCAGATGGCGGTTATAAGAGTCGAGGGACATGGAAGGGAAGCAGTGGTTGGGAAGGTAGTGAGACAGGGTTGTAGCCTCTCCCCGATGTTATTCAATCTGTATATAGAGCAAGCAGTAAAGGAAACAAAAGAAAAATTTGGAGTAGGTATTAAAATCCAGGGAGAAGAAATAAAAACTGTGAGTTTCGCCGATGACATTGTAATTCTGTCAGACACAACAAAGGACTTTGAAGAGCAGTTGTATGGAATGGACAGTGTCTTGAAAGGAGGATATAAGATGAACATGAACAAAAGCAAAACGAGGATAATGGAACGTAGTCTAATTAAGTCGGGTGATGCTGAGGGAATTAGATTAGGAAATGAGACACTTAAAGTAGTAAAGGAGTTTTGCTATTTAGGGAGTAAAAAACTGATGATGGTCGAAGTAGAGAGGATATAAAATGTAGACTGGCAATGGCAAGGAAAGCGATTCTGAAGAAGAGAAATTTGTTACCATCGAGTATACATTTAAGTGTCAGGAAGTCGTTTCTGAAAGTATTTGCATGGAGTGTGGCCATGTATGGAAGTGAAACATGGACAATAAATAGTTTCGACAAGAAGAGAATAGAAGCTTTCGAAATGTGGTGCTACAGAAGAATGTTGAAGATTAGGTGGGTAGATCACGTAACTAATGAGGAGGTATTGAGTAGGATTGGGGAGAAGAGAAGTTCGTGGCACAACTTGACTAGAAGAAGGGATCGGTTGGTAGTACATGTCCTGAGGCATCAAGGGATCAGAAATTTAGCATTGGAGGGCAGCGTGGAGGGTAAAAATCGTAGAGGGAGACCAAGAGATGAATACACTAAGCAGATTCAGAAGGATGTAGGTTGCAGTAGGTACTGGGAAATGAAGGAGCTTGCACAGGATAGATTAGCACGGAGAGCTGCATCAAACCAGTCTCAGGACTGAAGACCACAACAACAACATCGCACATCTGGAACACTATCGGCTGCCAGCTCTGAGCCTACAAAGCACTTGCCCATTTTTTAAGACAATTACCTTATCTGTACTGGCACGTCTGGTGTCATTTTTATTTTACTTTATTTTCATGTCTAGTTCCGTAGGACCAAACTCAGGAGCAAATCTCCAAGGTCACGTAACGTGTCAGTACATGAAATTACAACATAAATGCAATAGCAGATAAAAAATGGTTATGAGCACAAAAAAGAACAAACAATATGATTTTGTAAACGCAGTCAACAGTATAGCATAAGAATCATCTTAATTTTTCAAGGAATTCCACAAGAGAATAGAAGGAGTGACCCATGAGGAAACTCTTCAGTTTCGATTTGAAAGCGCGTGGATTACTGCTAAGATTTTTCATTTCTTGTGGTAGCTTATGTGATCAAAATGCAGATTGGATTTCTGCCGAGTATTAACTGAGTGAAAGCTGCTAATTCTTGGTAATATGTCGATTTTGTTAACAAGAAACGATAGTAAAGAATTTGTATATCGAGAGGCCCATGTCAAGTTACCCAGACTACTGAACATGGTAGACAAGAGGTTAGTGAACTTACACCACTTATTTCCCGAACTTCCCGTTTCTGGGCCAAAAATATCCTTTTAGAATGGGAAGAGTTACCCCAAAATATAATACCATATGACATAAGCGAATGAAAATAAACAAGGTAAACAAATTTTCATGTAGAACCATCACTTAGTTCAAATATCGTCTATTTTCTACAAGCCATGAACTTATGTGATGAACTGCACTATTTGAAACAAAGCTAGTATCATCAGCAAACAGTTACCAGTAATACTACAGGAATATCATTTATATAAGTAAGGAACAGTAGTGACCCCAACACTGTTCCAGGGGCAGACCCATTTGAGCGTACCCCACTCAGACCCCACGTCACAGCCATTCTCAGCACTGTGAATAATGACTTTAGCTTATTGTTGTTAAAGTAAGAGGTGAACCATTGTAAGCTACTCCCCGTATTCCGTATTCTGGAGAAATATTTTGTGATCAACGCAATCAAACGTCGAAGTTAAATCGAAAAATTGGCCTAGCGTTTGAAACCTTTTGTTTAACCCGTCCAGTACCTCACAGAGAAAAGATAATATAGCATTTTCAGTTGTTAAATGACTGCTAAACCCGAACTGTATTTGATAGCATATTATGTGATATAAAATGATCAACTATCCTTACATACACAGCCATTTAAATAACTTTATCAAAAACTGATGGCGTAGCAATAGGTCTAAATTTGCCTATATTATCCCTTTCTCTCTTTTTATAAAGTGGCTTTACTGCTCAGTACTATAATCGTCCAAGAAACTGACTATTCTTAAAGGAAAAATTACAAATATGGCTAAGTATAGGGCTAACATATGCAGTATAGTACTTTAATATTCTGCTAGGCACTCCATCATATCCATGAGAGTCCTCAGTGTTCAGTGATTTAATTATTGACTGAATCTCTCCCTTGTCATTGTCACAGAGGAGTATTTCAGGCATCAACCTCGGAAAGGCATTTTCCAACAGAGTTACATGATTCCCTGTAGAAACTAAGTTTTTATTTAATTTACCAGCAATGCTCAGAAAATGATTGTTAAATAGTGTACATATATCTGACTTATCAGTAACAGAAATATTTTTACTACGAACTGCCTTTATATCGTCGACCTTGTGCTGCTGACCAGACACTTCTTTCACAACTGATCACACGGTTTTAATTTTATCCTGTGAATTAACTATTCTATTTACGTACCACACTGTCTTTGCCTTCCTAATAACATATTAAGCACCTTACAATACTGTTTGTAATGGGTCACTGTAGCTGGATTGTGACTACTTCTAACATTTTGATATAATTACCGCTTTTTTATACATGACATCCTTATCCACTAGTCAACTACCCAGGCTAACTTTTACTGCTGCTACCGCGTTTAGAACGCTCTAATGGCAAGCAACTCTCAACGAGCATGAGAAATGTATTAAGGAAAGCATTATATTTGCCACCTATGTTATCGGCACTATAAACGTCCTGCCACTCTTGTTTCTTAACGAGATTTAAAAAGCTTTCCATTGCCGTTGCATTAGCTTTCCTACATAGTTTGTAATTATATGTGACAACTGTTTGACTACAGAAGCCTTTTAGTGCTAAAATTTGTACATCATGTTCTGAAAGGCCAGTCACCCTTTTACTAACAGAATGCTCATCTAGTAATGAAGAATGACTAAAAAGATTGTCTATGGCTACGCTATTGTTCCCCTGCGCCCTAGTTGGAGAAAATACAGTCTGCATCAGATCATATGAGTTTAGGAGATCTACCAGCATCCTTTTCCTTGCACAGTCATATACAAAATTAATATTCAAGTCACCACATATAACTAATTTTTGATACTTCCTATGAAGTGAACCAAGAATCCTTTCTAGCTTGAGCAGAAATGCTCTGAAGCCAGGGATAGAAGACATATAAGCAACAACTAGAAGTTTAGTTTTACTAAATTCAACTGCCGCTGCACAAAATTCATATTTCTGTTCAGTGCCGTGCCATGAGACGTCTATGGACTCAAATGGAATGGTTTTTGTGTACATAGCCACTCCCCCACCCCGCAACGAACCCCTTGAAACACGGCCAGATAATTTGTATCCTGGTAAACGAAGCTTCTGAATTGTTAAATTATTTAAGTACCGCTCTGATATACCAATAATGTCAGAGTCAACATCTACACTCCCGGAAATTGAAATAAGAACACCGTGAATTCATTGTCCCAGGAAGGGGAAACTTTATTGACACATTCCTGGGGTCAGATACATCACATGATCACACTGACAGAACCACAGGCACATAGACACAGGCAACAGAGCATGCACAATGTCGGCACTAGTACAGTGTATATCCACCTTTCGCAGCAATGCAGGCTGCTATTCTCCCATGGAGACGATCGTAGAGATGCTGGATGTAGTCCTGTGGAACGGCTTGCCATGCCATTTCCACCTGGCGCCTCAGTTGGACCAGCGTTCGTGCTGGACGTGCAGACCGCGTGAGACGACGCTTCATCCAGTCCCAAACATGCTCAATGGGGGACAGATCCGGAGATCTTGCTGGCCAGGGTAGTTGACTTACACCTTCTAGAGCACGTTGGGTGGCACGGGATACATGCGGACGTGCATTGTCCTGTTGGAACAGCAAGTTCCCTTGCCGGTCTAGGAATGGTAGAACGATGGGTTCGATGACGGTTTGGATGTACCGTGCACTATTCAGTGTCCCCTCGACGATCACCAGTGGTGTACGGCCAGTGTAGGAGATCGCTCCCCACACCATGATGCCGGGTGTTGGCCCTGTGTGCCTCGGTCGTATGCAGTCCTGATTGTGGCGCTCACCTGCACGGCGCCAAACACGCATACGACCATCATTGGCACCAAGGCAGAAGCGACACGTCTCCATTCGTCCCTCCATTCACGCCTGTCGCGACACCACTGGAGGCGGGCTGCACGATGTTGGGGCGTGAGCGGAAGACGGCCTAACGGTGTGCGGGACCGTAGTCCAGCTTCATGGAGACGGTTGCGAATGGTCCTCGCCGATACCCCAGGAGCAACAGTGTCCCTAATTTGCTGGGAAGTGGCGGTGCGGTCCCCTACGGCACTGCGTAGGATCCTACGGTCTTGGCGTGCATCCGTGCGTCGCTGCGGTCCGGTCCCAGGTCGACGGGCACGTGCACCTTCCGCCGACCACTGGCGATAATATCGATGTACTGTGGAGACCTCACGCCCCACGTGTTGAGCAATTCGGCGGTACGTCCACCCGGCCTCCCACATGCCCACTATACGCCCTCGCTCAAAGTCCGTCAACTGCACATACGGTTCACGTCCACGCTGTCGCGGCATGCTACCAGTGTTAAAGACTGCGATGGAGCTCCGTATGCCACGGCAAACTGGCTGACACTGACGGCGGCGGTGCACAAATGCTGCGCAGCTAGCGCCACTCGACGGCCAACACCGCGGTTCCTGGTGTGTCCGCTGTGCCGTGCGTGTGATCATTGCTTGTACAGCCCTCTCGCAGTGTCCGGAGCAACTATGGTGGGTCTGACACACCGGTGTCAATGTGTTCTTTTTTCCATTTCCAGGAGTGTATAATCAGTTCTCTAACCTTATCCCTAATACCTGTTATATTTTGATGAAATGTGCTAATTCACTCTCTGTCTGGATACCTGACCTCCTCTGAAGGTGATTCCTTAGACGGACTTCCTTCCATTAAGCAGGTATACCTATCAGCTGACTTTAGGCTAAAAAAGGTGAAACCTTAACAACAACTACTGCAGGAATTTTTCCACGAGTGATCCCACCACAACCCACTACACTCTTACCTGTAAGCTTTGACAGCCTCCCCTTCGCATACCTATTGACGTACAGGCCATGGCTAGTGAAACCCGACACCTGATAGACCCAACTGGCACCACTGAAATGTGACCCATTTCTTTGCCGCCAGTGCCTTCTCTAGCCTCATGTTAACGTGCCTAACAGCCACATTAAGATAAAGCCGATCATGACGCTGAAACAGTTGCACGAATTGCACATTAGCGCCACCAGTTTGAGTGGCTGTCCCTACCAGGTGACCACCTACATCATATTCCACGTTCCTAGCAAGACTATTCCATGCTCTACCCAAAATCACTACCTGATCCTCTTTTCTAAAATTCCTATATAACTCTCCAATGCTGTCAGTCACCTGAGCCAACCCTGCACTAGGCTTCACAATGCTGGTGACCAGGTACTCACTCCCCGACACTTCCTGCAACAGCTAGCCCACACCTCTACCGTACGAACTACCTTGCAGCAGAACCTTCTTCTTTCTGTTAGAAATGGCAACTGACTTAGGCCTTCTAACTCCTGAGGACTGTTGCATGTTTCCTACACCTATAGCTACAAGAGGCTCCTCTCCATTCAACTCAGTTGGTCAAATCAATTGCATATACGCAATGTACAATTGTCTGAATACCTCTTCCTCGTAGTCGCCTTCTTGCCGACTGCCAGTTCCCTCTCCCAACACCCTTCACCCTCTTCAACTTATCTAGTTCCTCCAGCATATATCCACAGAGGACTTGTCGAATCTATGCCACAATTTATCGCTGCTGTATTGCGTACGAAGGTTAATCAATACGCTATTAAGCACGTAATCGTATTGTTTAGATTCATCGAAAAAGCAGGGCGGTAGAGAGGGAGCGCAAAATACAGTTAGTGAATTATAAGCAAGGAAATCAGTCATATCCTTCTCAAAGAGGCCATACGGAAATTTGCCCTAAGCGATGTATGGAAACCACGGGAGGGGTAAATACGGAGGCTGCAAATGGAATTCGTCTGTTGTCACAATAGATTCAAATTCACAGTGTCATTAACTGGGCCACGTCGCCCAGTCGTTCGTGAAACGATGTAACAATTCATTCACTGACTGACATTGAGGTGACAAAAATCACGGAATGCATCTTAGTAACGTGTCGGACCTCCTTTTGCAGCAGCTCGACGTGGTATGGACTCAACAAGTTGTTGGAAGTCCTCTGCACACATAATAATCCATGCTGCCTCTACAGCCATCCATTATCGCGAAAATGCTGCCGGTGCAGGATTTTGTGCACGAACTGACCTCTCGATTATTTACCATAAATGTTCGATGGCATCCATGTCGGGCTATCTGGGTGGCCAAACCATTCGCTCCAATAGTCCAGAATTTTCTTCAAACCAATCGCGAACAGCTGTAGCCCAGTGATAAGGCGCATTGTCATTCATAAAAGTACCGTCGTTGTTTGGGGACATGAAGATCGTGAATGGCTGCAGATGGTCTCCAAATAGCCAAACATAACCATCTCCAATCAATGATCTACATCTACATCTACATTTATACTCCGCAAGCCACCCAACGGTGTGTGGCGGAGGGCACTTTACGTGCCACTGTCATTACCTCCCTTTCCTGTTTCAGTCGCGTATGGTTCGCGGGAAGAACGACTGTCTGAAAGCCTCCGTGCGCGCTCTAATCTCTCTAATTTTACATTCGTGATCTCCTCGGGAGGTATAAGTAGCGGGAAGCAATATATTCGATACCTCATCCAGAAACGCACCCTCTCGAAACCTGGCGAGCAAGCTACACCGCGATGCAGAGCGCCTCTCTTGCAGAGTCTGCCACTTGAGTTTATTAAACATCTCCGTAACGCTATCACGGTTACCAAATAACCCTGTGACGAAACGCGACGCTCTTCTTTGGATCTTCTCTATCTCCTCCGTCAACCCGATCTGGTACGGATCCCACACTGATGAGCAATACTCAAGTATAGGTCGAACAAGTGTTTTGTAAGCCACCTGCTTTGTTGATGGACTACATTTTCTAAGCACTCTCCCAATGAATCTCAACCTGGTACCCGCCTTACCAACAATTAATTTTATATGATCATTAAACTTCAAATCGTTCCGCACGCATACTCCGAGATATTTTACAGAAGTAACGGCTACCAGTGTTTGTTCCGCTATCATATAATCATACAATAAAGGATCCTTCTTTCTATGTATTCGCAATACATTACATTTGTCTATGTTAAGGGACAGTTGCCACTCCCTGCACCAAGTGCCTATCCGCTGCAGATCTTCCTGCATTTCGCTACAATTTTCTAATGCTGCAACTTCTCTGTATACTACAGCATCATCCGCGAAAAGCCGCATGGAACTTCCGACAGTATCTACTAGGTCATTTATATATATTGTGAAAAGCAATGGTCTCATAACACTCCCCTGTGGCACGCCAGAGGTTACTTTAACGTCTGTAGACGTCTCTCCATTGATAACAACATACTGTGTTCTGTTTGCTAAAAACTCTTCAATCCAGCCACACAGCTGGTCTGATATTCCGTAGGCTCTTACTTTGTTTATCAGGCGACAGTGCGGAACTGTATCGAACGCCTTCCGGAAGTCAAGAAAAATAGCATCTACCTGGGGGCCCGTATCTAATATTTTCTGGGTCTCATGAACAAATAAAGCGAGTTGGGTCTCACACGATCGCTGTTTCCGGAATCCATGTTGATTCCTACATAGTAGATTCTGGGTTTCCAAAACCGACATGATATTCGAGCAAAAAACATGTTCTAAAATTCTACAACAGATCGACGTCACAGATATAGGTCTATAGTTTCGCGCATCTGCTCGACGACCCTTCTTGAAGACTGGGACTACCTGTGCTCTTTTGCAATCATTTGGAACCCTCCGTTCCTCTAGAGACTTGCGGTACACAGCTGTTAGAAGGAGGGCAAGTTCTCTCGCGTACTCTGTGTAGAATCGAATTGGTATCCCGTCAGGTCCAGTGGACTTTCCTCTGTTGAGTGATTCCAGTTACTTTTCTATTGCGATGTGTTCAGCTGGACCAGAGGACCTTGCCCATTCCACGTAAGCTCAGCCCACACCATTTTGGACCCACCCCCAGCTTTCACAGTACCTTGTTGAAAACTTGGGTACATGGCTTTGTGTGGTCAGCGCCATATTCGAACACCACTACCAGCTCTTATCAACTGAAACCGGTTTCATCTTACCAGGCCACGGTTTTCTAGTCGTCTGAGGTCCAGGAGAGGCGCTGCAGCCGGTTTCGTGCAGTTAGCAAAGGCACTCGTGTCGATCGTCTGCTCCATAGACCATTAACGACAAATTTCACCGCACTGTCCTAACGGATATGTTCGTCGTTTGTTCCACAACCATTTCTGCGATTACTTCTGCGCGTTGCTTGACTCTTAGCACAGGTAACTCTACCCAAACGCCACTGCTCTCGCTCGTCAAGTGAAGGCCGTCGGCTACTACGTTGTCCTTGGTGAGAGGTTATGCCTGGAATTTTGTGTTCTCGGCACAATTTTGACACTTTGGATTGTGGAGTATTGAATTACCTAACGAATTCAGGAATGGAATGTGCCATGTGACTGGCTCCACTATCATTATGCGTTCAAAGTCTATTCCCGTCGTACGGCTATTATCATCTCTGTAATCTTTTCATGTGAATAAGATGAGTACAAATGGCGGCTCCGTGCATGCACCACCTTTTATACCTTGTGTGCACAACAATACCGTCATCAATCATGTCAGTGTACAAGCAATCATCTTGTCTTACCACTATGTCAGCTCGGTCGGTGTTAGAAAAGAAGACGACGTTTTATAGTTTGTGAAACATAGAAAACAGTTCAGAAAAAAAAACATTATTTCTGGATGCTTATACAATAAAGCTGCCAGGAAGTGTATTACATAATATTAGTCATTGCCAGTTTGTTGTGCCAGACTAATTTTGGAGTATTTGAGCTATAACCAGATTACGAGGCAATTCCACAATCCAGCCTTCGCTACGGAGAGCCCCATTTGAAGTTCGTTAGGCGCCAGATGATTTTGCTGTCACTGACGGCCACTCGATGCAGAAATGGACCACAATTTCTGCAGCGAGTAATAGAGACTGAACACCTTTTTTACGCTCTTTGCTCCTAACGTTGCTTCCGTCTTCACAGTCAGCATAATCTTTGCTCTTAAATGTGGTAAACGTCCTGTTTCTCAGGGTCGGTAATTTTTTATCTCTAAGTACTCCAGGTAAGAAACGGAAAACTTAACACCAAATAATTCATATAAATTCACTCTATGTAGCTGTACATAGCATCTAACATGTGGTCGCCACAGACATTTCAGCACTGGAAGTCCTTGATCTGATGAAACATAAAGAGAGAGAGAAGGTTATCGCAGAATTCAGGATACCTGGAGCAATTCATTTATCTATTCAGCCCAAATAAATATTTATCTCAGACTTGCTATTACATCAATAATGTTGTTAGGCAGTTGTAACTAATAGACGTTTTATGTCGATTATTTTATTAAAGTTTTATATAAGCAACTCAACAGTTCTTTAAACTTCCGGTCTGAAATATTAAGGGATATGTATTGTTACATGAAAATTCTCTAAATTTTTTAAACATTTCTTAGGTTTTGATACAGATACACTTCAAACTTTACCGATTATTTTGAACTGACGCAAAAGTGTTTCAGAAGAACACAGATTTAGGGTATTTACAGGGAAACAGTCCTTCATTGTTTCTTTATAATTCCTAGGATTCATTAAATACCCGCCTAGCTACGACAAAAGTGCGATGGTAGGCGCTTCTGGTAATTATTTACAGATTGTAAATCCAAAATGACAAACTGTACTAATATTGATAGTAATATTTAGTTTCACGTAAGTTGGTATTTGATGAATGTCATTTGGTATGTTTCCCTGTGGAGCTTCGGATGTGTGTATTGAGAGAAAATATTTAACACGATTGTGGGAACTTCTGAAATAAGTATTATAGCATTTGTTCAATTCTACATAATCGTAATGACAGAAGTTCTAAGACAGTATGAAATTATTTACAAAGGTAAATCGTTTGTTTCATTTTTACTGATACATACGGAAAATAAATTTATTACTGGGGCAGCAGCAATGTTTCTGGGTATATATCTCTTCAATTGTATATTAGCACACACAGATAAATAGTCTTTTTATCTTATTATTATTTTCGGAGTTACTTTGTTCACTATTATTGTTAATTCCTAACATCTAGTTTTGTTATTTCTTCTTTGTGTCCGAATTTGTAGTAGCTATTCGAAATGAATGAGCATGAGACACTTTAACCGTACTGCATTTGTATATCTTACAACCTGCATCTTTAAACGCAGAGGAGTCAGCTGATGCACTGCAAGTACGTGGAGTGGGTTAGTAGCTTTAGCTCACTCAACAATCTTGTGTAAATCTTGCAGAATAACAGCCTTGGTTACCTTTTTCATTTGTCTATAACTGCAAAATCTCTGGCGCACTTCGAGGAGCTGTGTCCAATAACGAAGAACCTATGTCTGATATATTCAAACCATCCTAGGCTAATGGGTGTGTGTGTTTGTCCTTAGGATAATTTCGGTTAAATAGTGTGTAAGCTTAGGAATGATGACCTTAGCAGTTATGTCCCATAAGATTTCACACACATTTTTTCACACACATCCTAGGCTAAATGGTGGAGACAGTGATTTATGGCCCTTAGAACACCAAAGATGACCTCAACTTGGGACAAAAACCTTGCACACCTAGCAATGAAAGTTCGTCACATTTTCTCCTTCTTTTGACACTTGGAACAAGTCTAGAAACACGCTACAGCACTCAAAACGAGTTTTTTGAAAAGATGGCTCAACGTTCTCCATTTTCACGTTTCATTTTTTGATGTTGACGTTCCGCCCCATTGATGTCGTCAAAAGCTAATAACGCAGTAATCCTAGCCTATATCTCCGTCCACATCAATACTGCGCAAGTCACGCTACGATGCGTAGCGGCGAGTGCTTCGTGTATCACTGTCACATTTCTCCCGACCTCCTCAGTCCTGCGCGAGTAGCAAAGGGTGCGTTGCTTGATCGTCTCTAGGTGACACTCCATATGAGTTCTCTTTTCACGAGATCTGATTCGGAAGGAGCAATATGTTGGCTGACTCTTCTAGGAACTTACAGTTTTAACTGTAAACCACGCCTTAAAAAATGATATTGACTTTGCTTGACTTAACAGAAGTATTACTGCCAATTTCTTAGGTGTTACTACAAGAATATTTTGATAAACTGCAGGGAATTTAAACTGCATCATCATTTAGTGGCGCCCGTAATATTTCTGTGTCTGCTTTCCTACCGAACATATTTCTTCTTTGACTTTTCATTACAACTACATTCGACACATTTTCTGACAAATCATGAAAACCAAATATGTCCTCATATTACTCAACTGTCGCCCTGAAAGATCACTTTTTATACACTCAAGACCATGGACAGTGGCGAACCTACCGCTTACGTGTAATTTGTCGCCTTGTTTTGTAAATGAAATTTTTGTGTCTTCCTTCTATGTACTGTTACAGTGTCAGTCAAAGAAAGACACATTGGTTTAAAAAATAACGAAAAGTGAATGAAACGAGAATACGCTACTCTTGCTAGCTGATAATGCCCGAGGAAAATATTCCGTGAGATGGTCTGGTGCGCGTATTCAACTATTACGTATTGCACGTAGGTCATTTCTCCCCATCTACATCTGTATCCAACCGTTTACTCTGCAAATCACTGTAAAGTGTGCGGCAGAGGATAGTTTTTACTGTGTCACATTTCATTCCAGTTTCATTCACGAATGAACTATAGAAGCAGTAACTGATTGAACACCTATCTGCGAGATGTTATTTACCAACTAAGTCTGCACGATCTTTAAGTTCTAAATGACAGATGCTAGAGTTTTCTAAGCAGGCTCTACCGACCTGTACGGTGCATTTCTTCGATTATTTGGCCCTTAAGATTGTTCACGTTCTCCAATTATTACTTTTCGACAAATGAAAGGAGAAATAACTAATTTAGAATGATCTAAAAATTCCTCTCTCCTTTACGTTACACAGGTGGATAACCAGCAGCTCATGCTGCAGTGTATCTGTGTGATACGTGAAATACGGGAAGATGGAGTGTATATGATAGCAATTGAAAAGATCTTGGATAGCTCACTTTGAACGTTACCCGCAACAGATAGCAGTCGAGCTTAGAGTCGCAGATTCACTCTGCCAGTAAGTTTCGATACAGCGTACACTAGACTATACAGTGAAAGATTCGTTTTTAGAGTTACTGCATGTAGTGACTGCAGTATACATTTTCATATAATGAACAGAAAAATTAATATGTGGCGAAAATTTTAGAGTAGCTTGTTACATTTACCAAGTAGTAAATGGTAAGTCGCTGCAATCCTAACTTTCTCTCTGTGGATTTATCTGTATATAACACGTAGATTAAACAGTACTAAGAGTGATAATAATATATTTATCATAGTAGTAATGAGTGAAAATTAATCAACTCTGTAACAGATTATACATCAGTAACATCGACAATAAAAGTAATATATCCATGCACTCATTTAAAGAAAACTGACTGAATATGTTTCATATTTGTAAGAGGCTATTAGCCAAGTATTTCATAATGAAATAATACCTTCACAGTTCTTGCGAAGTTGGTTGAAAGATACATCTTCATTAAATCTCTATCGGAAGCATTCCATTCTGTGGCCCTATGTTGTTTCAAATGGCTCTGAGCACTATGGTACTTAACTTCTGAGGTCATCAGTCCCCTAGAACTTAGAACTACTTAAACCTAACTAACGTAAGGACATCACACACATCCATGCCCGAGGCAGGATTCGAACCTGCGACCGTAGCGGTCGCGCGGTTCCAGACTGTAGCGCCTAGAACCGCTCGGCCACTTCGGCCCCCATGTTAGTGAAGAGTGACACAACGGCGATGTTAATATATCTAATATTGCTTAACATCACTACTTAATATCATAATATCACTGTGTTCCAAGGGCGGCTGTCGAAATAGCCGCATTGTTGTTAAGACATCATATCACGTAGAAACTGGCTCAGGATGTACAACAGTGACACAAATTATGACTTAACTAAATTGCTAACATATTGCACTGGTGACTCACGTTGAAACAGGAGTTTATTTCTGACTATAAACTGGAATATAAAATACGCTAACGTTATGGCACACTACAGAATACAAATGACAAATATATTGGAACGGAACAATAGTGACAACTCGTCAGTCGTCGAAAGTTCCGACACGAGATTACAAATCTGCATTTAGAACATTCTTCACTTAGCGCACTTCCTATAATCGCAAGATATATTTTTAGCACCTATACGAAATAAGTGTATAAATCAGAATGGCAGAGTGTGTACAAGGAAAGTGATATGTTATGCTTCTGTCCAATACCTGAAATCTTTGTCCATGTGAATCTAGCTTCATGAGGGACGGAGGAAAGTGGTTAAGATAGAAGACCTCTAGAGAGTAAAACATACAGTTATAGTTACGTCAAGGACAATGAGAAAATACGTTGGAAACGTAGAGTAAAATCGCAAATAATCTGCAATACTATTATAATATTACAAGATGAAGGAAAGCAAAAACAAAATAATAATACTCCAGATTTCAGATACAACTGTAGAATCACTTGTTACAACTGGGTGTGCGCTAGCCAGTTAATTCTTTCCTTTTGAAAGCTTTTTATTAAATACCGAGTTATCTGAATATAACTATATCACAAAACGTTTCAAGATTTCTCCGCACTGCCATTATTGTTTAAGACACTGTCGGAAGGAACTGGTTTAAAGATTCTCCACATTAGAAATTTTGTCCCAAAATGAACGTCAGCATCTAGAGTAGAAAGTCATTCGGTAAAGGATTTTTATATTTACGGATATCATTAGTCAGTTCATCGTCCTTGTGGTCGGTCCTCCTCCTCGAAAACCGCAAACGTGTCGAATAAGAACGCATCCCAGCAGTCGAAGAATTTTCTTCTCACGGTCTAATACTGGCCACGAAGCATGGAGAACAAGTTGAAGCTTGCACACAGCGTGAGCTGCATAACTGGACGCGGAAACTGCTGCTACGTTTCTCGAGTCAAACTAGAGAACAGCTGCTGCAGTTTCACGCTGTTCGCTAACTTCATACGTCACCCTAAGTTCCATTAAGCCTTCTTGCTGGGTGAGCTCCGCCTACAGAGAAATGTGCAAGCTTAAAGTTTGCAAGCGAACTCCTGCAGTTATCTAACGATTTTCGTTCTGTGTGTGAATGCCGTGTCGAGGGCGGACGCTTGTCGTAAACTAGCTGTAAGCCTGTTTACGCTGCGAAGTTCCACGGTGCCTCGGTCTCACAGAACGTTTGACGAGCTCACTGAGAGAACGTAGTCGAGCGATAGGTCGCCTCCTGCGTCAGCTGGAGACTACTAAAACTTTAGAAATTACAGTGGTCGTACCACGTGAGACCACATGCCTCCTGTCTGTTTACAAGCGTTTGTACGGAAGGACAAAACTTAAAGCAATCCTCAGCTAGTACCGTCTACTTGTGTAGATATTACAATCCCTTTATTCGATGATTTCCTCAGAATAGATAATTAGTAAAAATTGTATGAACCATGATCTTTTATTGTTATTTTTGCAAAGCACAAAACAAGAAGTTAAATTACCTTCCTTTCCTCGCGTTTCACTATATTCTACACTGTCTGCTGAGTAGTAACGTTATGAATGTTAGTCTGAACTAATTATCATTATTCTTGTGTATGTTAAGTTCCACCATTTTCCGATTCATTAGCACTTTCGAGCCCATTCGTACAGCAAATATCATGTGAAAATTTATGAGTGAGTCTCTAAAAAGGTAAAATTTATTTTCATGCAGATGTGGAGAACTGAAAAGCTAAATATGGTCGAGGTTATCACGTCTTCGTAGATGCCACTCACTGTACAAAGCGTAGTTGTTTGGCGATCCACACTAACGCTGGTGTACGCAGCCCTCCAGTCGTGCCATGTTGCTGCTATCGCCTTTCTTGCTGCTTGACATTTACATCTCACGGCTTTTGAGGTCTGACTACCGAAGACTTTACATTTTAAGGAGCAAAAACCACCACACCTTTTTCACACTCTTTAATTCCTAGCGATTCTGTGTTGGTTTGCGAAGATGCGAAACCTAGATAAGGGAAACATACAAAAGAAGCGATTAAATGTCTTTGACACGTGGTCTTACAGGTGGAACAAATAAGGTGCAAAGGCGTCCAGCAACGAAACAGAGCAAAAGTACACTAATGGTGAGTACAATGAAGCAAAGAAGTAGAGTCGTTCATCTCATATTACAACATGAATCGGAGCTGATGAAAAGAAGCTGGCAGGAAAGAATCTCAGGATCATTCCCCAACATATATAAGGGAGGTGCTCCATGATTTAGGAGAGAGTGGTTGTGTCGAAATACGGACTATTCCTGTTGCTGTATTGTGCCCTTACAACACCACTATTGCTTCGCAAGACGTCTCCCGGTAGCTGGTTGTAACACACTGACCAACCAACGGTCGTCCCCCCTCAAGTCAAGCAAGGGAAAGGTGCCAGTATTAATCGTCGACTGACAGGTTATTGCCATGAGCTCACTTCCACGGACGGACAAACACACACCACTGAAGGTTGCACTACTCGAATATAACGGTCCATTCAACTTAAACTCGCTGAATCCGGACCTCGACGTGGTCGTGCACTCTCGCGGCCACATCCTTCCACCGGGCAGTGCATGTATCGCCAGCTGTCCCGGCGAGTACTGGTGCTGTGCGGACCTCACTGCTCCTCCGTCCTAAGCGAACCGCCTGACACACGACGACCCGGAAATACTAGAGGTCGCTCCAAATACAGTGCCACAGTACATGCTATCGATAAGCGCTGCTGCTGCCATTGACGGACAGACAAAGCGAGCAAACCTAGTGGCGCCAGTGAACAGACTAAGAAACCGAGAGGTGACAATCCCAATACACGGCACCAACCTGTCAATGGCACCAAGGTGAGCTGGAGCACGGCTCGGCCATGTATTATTCCGTATTGTAAGCCTTGAGACAGAATCGTTACCATGAAATGTTTACATCAAATAATTACAAATCACGTGTAAATTGCGGTCGTACAAATCCAACAATGCGTGATAACACTGCAATAACTGTCCTCTGCAAAAACCTAATTTATGCTCATTAGCGATATTATTATGGACAACACTCAACGCTCGAGAACGTAAGTCACTCCTGCCGCCGCCTATGCCTCCGTTTTTGAAAATGACCCGCACACGACGTTTGTAGTGCACGTTCATGATGCAGTTTACGCTTTCACATATACTTCCACACTTTTAGTGACTTTATATGTGCGAGCACATTCGACCACGGCCCTCGTACGAATCTTATGAGCAATGACACAGGAGTTGGTGTCTCAAACGTTTTGACCAATCAGGAGCAGGAAAATCTTCGACGACTTGTAAGGATCGGCTTCCCTCAATCAATAGGAAGCGTTCACATTGACTACAGATGAATTGTGACGCTGTCACTCGCCACCAAGAAGCCTCCACCTTTCAATAGGCTCCTCATAGAAGAGCTTACTGCTTAACACAGAAGAAAGTAATAATGTCAGTTATACCGTGGTTGACCACGTCTAACAGAACTACTGACTACTCTAAGTCTAAATTCGCACCATTTATTACGCAATCGATTATATAGAATATTAAATTCTTAATCACATCACTGTGAATCAGATTCCTAATCCGATTGGTAGATACTTCCAAAAAAATCCAGGTCCAATCGCGAAGCGGTGAACAGGTGGACGAGCGGCGGCCGTCGATGACTGGTTACAGGCTGTTGTCCGCTCGCGATCGTCATACCTAGAAGGCTGGATACCTGCTTCCGAAGTTGAACCACCGATTTCGCGGCAGCAGCAGCAGCATCGCTTCTGCTCTTGAGTATGTGTTGGGGTGCATTGTTTACCTTGATGGCATTTACTGGTATATCTGTGGAAAGGAGTTAGATGTGTGAGGACATCTCATTATTTTGTCCGTCGTAGGGGTACGTAGTAGGTGTTGGGCCAAATCTACCATGAATGGTTCCTTACACCCCACTGAGTGAGGCAATTGGGCATTTATGAAGGTCTCGAGGATCATCGGGCCTACCTAAGCGGTGAATTGTTTGGTTAACGGACCCACGTGTCTGTCTGTAGAAAGATTTGGCAGTCTTCTTAAATCGGTCGGTTCTCCAGTTCTCCGATGGTGGCGTGTGAGTATCACGATCGAAAGTTGCAAGGCACGTGAAAAATCGTCCGTAGTGCCTTATTCTGGTGTCTGCAGCCGGTAAAAGTGGGATTTCTCTGCATTGCCACAGATAACACAAGCGTAATCGATCAGGGATCGTGAGACCACAACGGGCGAGCCCACAGACGTTTCATTAAGTAGAGGGTGTAGGGCCCCTGTGACACATTACTACGAATTTCTTGGACGTGCCTCTGCCAGGTGAATTGAGATTGGAAGATCACGTCTACGTATTTGATTGACTGTGGGGATATGCAGCGTACAGGAATACATGGCGGGCGGAGGAATACTGAACGACGCTTCGTGACAAGCGATGCAAAGGTGTCGCCAACTGTATGCCAGAACGTAACTACGGCTTCAACTGCACGTCATCTCATTAGTAACGCCTATTGCGCAGGTAACCCAAATGACACTACTGACATGTAGCTGCAGTGGAACAACCTTGAATGGATCAATGAATCCCGATAGGGCTACGATGATCAAAAGATTTCACTACGAAATCAATAGCAACTACCAACTTCGAAGCATGAAACATACCGAGTCATTGTTCCTCACCTTAATATACTCATCTAGCACAAAAAAAACAGCTCAGTTTCTTTTTTCTCTTTATTGTGTTCTTATATTGTAGTGCGGAGCTCGATTGATCTGCAAATAACAAATTAAGTAATAATGAATTTACCCTACTAAGGTTTGTGTTCTCTTCAATTACTTGAAGGCATCATGATGCAGTTCGTTTTCAAAGATCATAATGGATGTAACGTGATTTTATTATATACAATGGAAAGACAGGCCGGACAGTTATTTCCATCCAATTTAGCACAATATCACTACGGTTAAGATATTATTATTGATCCACCTCGATAGGCACACGCATTAGCAAGCCACTTCCTGGATTTTAGGACGTATTTTGGGTCCTGGCGGATTAGCAACAAGCACCAGTCTTTCAGCCAGCCTGGATGGGGGTTTGAGACAGTTTCCCACATCCGAATGGGTGAATACTGGGCCGGTTCCGACGTCTAGCATCAGTTACATGGTTCACAGACATTTCTAAAACGTCCTGATACTCTCAATGGGATAACGTTAGACACCGACACAAATTCCGTCCCAGGGGAAATAGGGTGACGACGCTAATTCTCACACCAACTCAAGTGTCTGTTCAGACCAACCACCGGTCGCAGAGCTGAACCATAAGTTCTCTGTATGTCCTTTCACAAGGGCTGTCAGAAGGTAAAACTTTTGAGATGGAAACGTACTTAATGTTGTTGTCCTTCAAAAACTATTTCCATTTGTATCCTGTGTTATGTGAAGCATTATCAGATAGTATAGCTGTAGGTTTCCCTATATGTGGAATGTAATCTTTCTCAAATCTTCTGATGATTGTAATGGCTGTGGATGATTTGAGTTATGAAAAGATGTCATAAATGACTAAAATGTATTTAACACCTCCTGTACTTGACAGATGAGGTCCACTGATGTCAGTACAAATTATCTCTCTGGATTTTGTGTGTAAAATGAAATGTACGTCAGTTTTTGTGGATTGGTTTTGTGGGTTTGTCATTTGGCATATTATACATTTGCTGATGATGTGGTGTATTTTGCATCTTATGTTCGTGAAGGAACAGTATGTATGTAGTTTTGTGAAGTATTTTATTGTTCCATAGTGTTCCCATACTAGATGTGTGTGTTCAATAAGTTTGTTAACTGAGTCAGCAGGAACGGAAATGCACGAGTTTGTAGCCTGTGGGTGTCTTCTGTAAAAGAGTACATTGTTGTGTAGCATATATCTTGTTTTCAGCGGGTGATCTTGTGGTTGTGGTAAAATGTCTTTGATATTTCTCCAATGTGTGTCTTCATCTTGTAATGCAGACATGTATTTGCGAAGGTCTCTGTAGTATTGTGTGTAATGTTAAACCTGCATGAGTAAAAGTCTGTAGACATTTGTGTTTTCAAGTACACGTTGTTGCGTAGCCAATGTGGTAACCTAGAAAGTGTTCAGCTATGATTGTATCTTTCCCTTTGATGTGTATTATTTCAAATAAGTAATTTTGTGAAGATAGTGCTTGGTGTGTTTGCGATTAAGGTAGTGGTTAAACTTCTTAAAGGCCCAGACTATGGATAAGTTCTCTAATTCTTTTGTAAAATAGGCTCTTTCACATTCTGTAAGAGTTCTGCTGGCTAAACCTTGATTTTTATCTGCTCAGATTCAAGAGTTTTGACAATGTGGAATAGGCAACTACGTGAAGCATCGCAAGTCATGCATAAATCTAAGCTAAAAATCTGGGTAATCAAGAATTTGTGAGTTTATCACAGCTTCTTTTATTCTTTTAAAGTCATTCTGACAATTTTGTTCCAAAATCCATATCTGGTTTCTCTTCAACTGATTTAACAGGTGTCTAGTGTTGAGAAGTTGTTCAGGAAGGAAACGACAGAAGAAAGAACATAATCCAAGGAAAGACTTTCACTGTTTCTTAGTGGTAGGGCTCGAACTGTCTGATTGCATCAAGTTTTGTGTGATCTGTCCTAAAGGCTTGTGTATTGATTATGTGTCCTAGGTTTTTGATCCCTGAACAGGCAGATTTGACGTATTAACATTTACAATTACTCCTGCTTGTGTAAATCTGTGCAGTTGTCTATTTAGTGTTTCAGCGTGTTCTGTCCATTTTTTCGTGGCTATGAGTATGTCATCGACATAGTGTTAACAGATTCCATCAAATCATCACCTAAAACAGTATTCAGAGCGGTTATAAATACTCGTGAACTTATGTTTAGACCGAAAGCTAGTGCACAAAATTGATAAGTCCGACCAGTGAACATAAAAGCAGTAGTCTTCCTGGACAGGTGCGAGAGGCACTTGCCAAAACGAATTTGTCAAGTCAAGTGAAGAAAAGTAGTTTGCTTCCTAAACTCGTTGTAGCTGTTCGTCTAAATTGTCAGGTTGTGTTCTGACTGGTAAATTATTTGCTTAAAAACTCTGGCATCAAGTACAAGACGTATGTTTCCAGTAGGTTTCCCCACTACGTGTATGTGTCTAGAATAGTATGAAGTGGGTGGCTCCACAATTCTCCACGCCATCATTTGCTTTAACTCGTGTCAAACTGCCGGTCGTAGAGATATAGGTAGGTTATAAGACTTATGGAGATATCTGACGAGGCTTCACTTCGACGTTGTAAGTGCAAGTTTTGATCAAACCCGGTCTTTTTGTAAAGACATTCATATTTTTCACTAGAATATCCTTTAGCTGTTACTTTTCCTGTTCATCGATCACTGTGCACTCTGAAAGCTTAGAATTAACTTGTGTTAATATATCTTCGCATTCTTAATCTGTATGTGACACAAGTGTAGATGTGCAGTGTGATCAGTCTCGTGTGTCATCTGTACTGTATATACAGTGTAGCGTTTGTCATGTTCAAGTGTTCTCGTGTCTAATTTCACACAGATCTCTGTGTCTTCACTTAGAAAATAACATATACCTTTGGAGAAGTCTATAGTGGAGTCCTTCTCACAGAAAAAAATCAATACAATTCGTAGATAATTGTGAAACGACGAGGAATGGCCATTGTGTAGTCCCACTGCCTGTCGCCAACTTCACAAGCTCTTGTTTACTTACCTTAGAGGCCGGCCGGGGTGGCCGAGCGGTTCTAGGCGCTACAGTCTGGAACCGCGCGACCGCTCCGGTCGCAGGTTCAAATCCTGCCTCGGGCATGGATGTGTGTGATGTCCTTAGGTTAGTTAGGTTTAAGTAGTTCTAAGTTCTAGGGGACTGATGACCTCAGAAGTTAAGTCCCATAGTGCTCAGAGCCATTTTTTTAACTTACCTTAGACTTATTACCTAATTCAGTGAGTATCTGACAACTCTGAACAGAAAATTCTGCAACTTTGCTCACTTCGTTCATCTTTAAATGAAAGTTCTTTGATACTACGCTGACTGCAGCTCCTGTATCAGTGACAATTGTAGGGGGTACTCCTCCTACTGTTCCTGTAGTGGATGATAGCACAATTTGTTTCTCCTTGGAAACACTGCATGTTATCACTCGTGAGGTCATCAGCCAAGTTTCCTGGTTAGTTGTATGTCAAGAATAGTATGTATGATTCATTTAGTGTGAATCTGATCTTTTTACTGTGGGGTAAGGTACTACGTCTAATTTAACTCTTAGGTAGTTACATTCTTTGTGTCAGTGTTAGCTGGCTGTGGCGTTTCGCTTTGCATTTCAGTTATATTTACCTGTAGCTATTGGCGTCGCCATTCTCTGAGTTGATTTTGATGTTGCTGTTGTGTAGAAGATGGTGTCGGCATGTTGTTTTGATTTGCATAATTGTTCTGTTGTATCGGCTGCGGCGATGATTGTCTGTGTTGATTGTAGTAAGATTGATTTTGTGGATAAAAGCTTTGGTCTTGCATGTGGTTTTGTGGTGCTGTGTAATTCGTATTTTGTATCTGCCACTGCTTTCTGTTTGAAGATTGTCCATTACGGAAGTTGTTAGTGTTTTGTCTGTATTGGTTATGATTTGTTCTTGGATTAAAATTATGAAATTTTCGCCTTTTGCAGGGATTGTCTCCTAGTGTGTTGTTGTTTTGATAACTGTAGTTATTTGCATTAGATTGTGGTGGTGAGTTTTGGAAATTGTTCTGTGTATTTAGTGGCCGCACGAAAAAACATATTTGACTGCGCGCTTGGGTTGGGTTGGCTAGCTTGCAAGTTGGGAATCGCCGCTACGTAAATATTATGATTTCTGTTCTGGAACTGGCGTTGTTGGTTCTCTTCGTAGAGTAAATCAGTAGCGTCAAGTCTTTCTAAAAGGTATTCCCCTATTATGCACTGATTTTTCTTTTATGCGAAATGGCCAGTTGGATTTGAGTGAACGGATTATGTCACGAGCTTCGTCGAAGAAATAGACCATGTTGAGATATTTCTCAACGTATCGTCTCAGGCCGACCGCGGTAGCGGAGCGGCTCTAGGCGCTTCATTCCGGAACCGAGCGACTGCTACGGTCGCAGGTTCGAATCCTGCCTCGGGCATGGATGTGTGTGATCTCCTTAGGTTAGTTAGGTTTACGCAGTTCTAAGTTCTAGGGGACTGATGACCCCAGATGTTACGTCCCATAGTGCTCAGAGCCATTTGAACCATTTGTATCGTCTCAGGTTTCCGTTTATTGGGTTGAAGTGCTCAGGTTCCATTACATGTTTGCTAATGCGTTCTTGAACAATCTCTGACCAGTATCGATTCAAGAATGCATTTTCTAATTGCTTGTAAGTGTTGCATTTGCCATTCTCTTTGTATGCCCAGTTGGCAGCGTCGCCCTGAATGTAATCAACGACGTGTGAAATTTTCTTTCTATCGCTTCAAGAGCGAGGAAAGGCGTTTTTGAATGCTTTGAGGAATATCACAGGGAGTATGGTATTCTTTCGTGGAATAAAGGGTTGAAACTCCCTGTGTTCAGACTTTCTTCTGCTATAAAGGCATTGCGTCTGCTGCGATCTGAGAATGTGTAGTGGTCTTGTGGGTGTTGTGTATGTATGTCTTCTGAGCAGTAATTATAATTGTATTCTGGTATCATGTGTCAGTTCGTGTCACTGTTCATGTTCGGTGTTCCTGTGGGCTGCGATTCATGACAATGAAATTGTTCGATACCAAATTTTGTTTTGTGTTTTCGTGTGTCAGACTGCTGTGTAGGAGAAGGATAGTATGTATGTGTCTGTTCAGATGTGCTATAGTGTGCTGTGTGGTCCATCACCTGTTTGTTTTTCGACGTATAATCAATCACTGTGTCTTGCACTATGGCTGACAGTTCCTCATTCAAACATGTATCGAAATCTTTATGCTTCTGTGCTCACCATGTCCGAAATTGTTCATTGAAGTTTGCAAAGTGTATGTCAGTTTCTTTCTGTACAGTACCATGTACATGTGAGTATACATAATTGAATTTACATTTAACATCCTTCACTCTGGCGTGCATTTCTTCGTTTGTTTGGGTATTGGTCTTAATCTGAGCACCCACATTTTCAAAGACTGTGGCTAGATCTTTTTATCTGATATTTGACTGCACTGACCTCTGATACTGTCTGATCGTGCTGCAAAGTAAGGTCTGAGAATGTCTCCGACAAGTTGTTTACTTGCTCTGTCAGGTGACTGCTAATGTTGTCAAGCAATCGTGCCAGTCTTTCTTCGATCTTTGTTAGATGGTTTGCATTGTCTTTCACAAATTGCGAAATGCGTTCATCATTCTCTCTCTGATTTTCTTTTATGTTGGGAACACCTTTCATGATTGTGTTGAATATTGCGATAAAATTGGCGTTAGACAATGGCGCTGCCCCCACCGCGTTATTAGCTGAGGTGTGGAAGCGCAATTTTGGTTCGGAATTTGATTTTTCGGAAGTTGACGGCAAGGAAATGAAATTATTTACTGTCACAATCTGATTTTGTATTTGGTTATTCATGGTGTTGTCGTATGTGTCGGTGTTGGTGTGTGTATCAGTATTCACGTTCTCTGCTTGTTGTTCCATGTTGGATTGTTTTCTGGTTTTCACCATAGTGAAAAATGCAAGAAGAAAGTAACTAAAGTCATAAGTGTGTAAAATGTGTGTGTAATCCCTATAATAAAGTCTCTGATTCTGTTAATATGAATAAATTAAACCAAATCTTCACACTCAAAATTTCAATCTTGCTAGATGATATAATACATGTAACGAAGTCCTAACACACAGTCGCCAATGTAATTAATAAATGCTTCTGCGTATGAGGATAAGAATACAGATCAGATAATGAATAATATTTGAAAGTATCAAGACTCAACAATATTATTTCCTCACACCTTGTCTGGCATGCGAACAATGTCATTGGTGACTGACGTCATGCGTTTGCTAAGCATTTTTGTATTACCGTCTGCCTTGCAAGTTCCCAAAACAAAATATCGGAGTTCTTGCAGTAAAATTGCCGTGAAGATTGACTTATGGTTCCAATATGCTAGGACTTTATAATATAATTTTTCATCAGATTGCACACAAACCTCTGCCATGTCGCAGCCGCTTACAGCATTGTTAAAACTACTAAAAAGAAAAAAAAACATAGAAATTAATACACTACTGGTCATTAAAATTGCTGCACCACGAAGATGACGTGCTACAGAAGCGAAATTTAACCGACCGGAAGAAGATGTTGTGATATGCAAATGATTAGTTTTACGAGCCTTCACACAAGGTTGGCGCCGGTGGCAACACCTACAACGTGCTGACATGAGGAAAGTTTCTAACCGATTTCACATACACAGACAGCAGTTGCCTGGTGAAACGTTGTTGTGATGCCTCGTGTAAGGAGGAGCAATGCATACAATCACGTTTCCGACTTTGATGAAGGTCGGATTGTAGCCTATCGCGATTGCGGTTTATAGTATCGCGACATTGCTGCTCGCGTTGGTAGAGATCCAATGACTGTTAGCAGGATATAGAATCGGTGGGTTCTGGAGGGTAATACGGAACCCCGTGCTGGATCCCAACGGCTTCGTATCACTGGCAGTCGAGATAGGCATCTTATCCGCATGGCTGTAACGGATCGTGCAGCCACGTCTCGACCCCTGAGTCAACAAATGGGGACGTTTGCAATACAACAACCATCTGCACGAACAGTTCGACGACGTTTTCAGCAGCATGAACTATCAGCTCGGAGACCATGGCTGCGGTTACCCTTGACGCTGCATCACAGACAGGAGCGCCTGCGATGGTGTACACAACGACGAACCTGGGTGCACGAATGGCAAAACGTCATTTTTTCGGATGCATCCAGGTTCTGTTTACAGCATCATGATGGTCACATCCGTGTTTGGCGACATCGCAGTGAACGCACATTGGAAGCGTGTATTCGTCATCGCCATACTGGCGTATCACTCGGCGTGATGGTATGGGGTGCTATTGATTACTCGTCTCGGTCACCTCTTGTTCGCAATGACGGCACTTTGAACAGTGGACGGTATATTTCAGATGTGTTACGACTCGTGGCTCTGCCCTTCATTCGATCCCTGCGAAACCCTATATTTCAGCAGGATAATGCACGACCGAATGTTGCATTTCCTGTACGGGCTTTTCTGGATACAGAAATGTTCGACTGCTGTCCTGGCCAGCACATTCTCCAGATCTCTCACCAAGTGAAAACGTCTGGTCAATGGTGGCCGTGCAACTGGCTCGTCACAATACGCCGGTCACTACTCTTGATGAACTGTGGTATCGTGTTGAAGCTGCATCGGCGGCTGTACCTGTACACGCCATCCAAGCTGTATTTGACTCAAAGCCCAGGCGAATCAAGGCCGTTATTACGGCCAGAGGTGGTTGTTCTGTGTACTGATTTCTCAGGATCTATGCACCCAAATTGTGTGAAAATGAAATCACATGTCAGTTCTAGTATAATATATTTGTCCAATGAATACCCGTCCATCATCTGCATTTCTTCTTGGTGTAGCAATTTTAATGGTCAGTAGTGTAAAATATATATATTCAAGAAATCACCTAGGCACATCAATTATGAATAGACTCTTACATATAAATAATAATTGTTGCTTGGCAGTATATTAATATAAATGAGCACGTCGATGCGCCTCATTAAATCTGCTTATGTTCAGTATGTAAAGAAATTTGAGTTATGGAGAAATGACAAAATTCTTCCGTACAGAAACATATTATCTTACCACTCTAAATAGGTCCAGAGGAGTCAGAGCTGTAGTACAATATTAAAACATTTGCTGTTTTTCCACCGTAGCTACATATTGTTTATCGACAGCGCTTCATATCACGTCTATGACAGAGCGAAAAATTATATTATAGCTTTTGCGTGCAGATGAGCCCTTAAAACACACACACAAACGCGCACGCACAGGCCCAAAGCAGTTTATCATCTTATCACGGTCTGTATTTGGTTACTAACCGCTCCTTTTTTAACGACTCTCATGAAGAACGTCACCTGTGCGCACTCTGTTCTTCTACGTGTGATTTTGTTCGCGTCTGATTATATTGGCATTGGCATTGCTTTACAGAATTTATATACACTCTTATTCTTGTGGTCGCTGTTTCCAAAGCGCCTTTCGCTTGTGCTAAGCAGTCACTAACGATTTTGGAACGTCTGCTAAAGCCTTCAATCAAGGTATAAATGTATTGATCTTTTCCATTATCTGCTTACTAGAAATTTTGTTGCGTGCTAATTCACTCCCTTCTTCTTCTTCTTCTTCTTCTTCTTGCGTTACGGCCCCTGTATGACCACGGGTAGCCCCTTCGTGGACTGCATTTTCCTCTTCTTCTCCCAGAACCTCTTCTTTCTTTCTTTTCTTCTCTCCTACTCTTCTTCCGAGATCTTCAGTGTCTTTTTCTCCTGTGGGCTCCACTGGTGACACTCTAAATCTTTTCCTGTATTCTTCTCTGTCGTTGATCTCCGGCATATAGGTCGGTGTATATTTGTTCCTCCAGTTTTCCTTTCCTTCGACCTTGATCCCCAATTCCAACCAGTCCTTCCGAAGTTCCACAACCCACTTGGTTCGTGTCTTTCCCCTTGTCCTCTCTATTTTTTCCCACACTCACTTCGTCACTCTATCCATACTCATCCTAACTACATGTCCAGCAAAACCTCACCATTTGAGTCTGTTTTCCCCGGATATTGTTCTCATGTTCCAGTACAATTATTCCTTAGGTATTCTCTCCACCTCTTTTGGGACCTAGTATTTTTCTCAGTATTTTTCTCTCTTCTTTCTCTAGTCGTTCTGCCCCATTTCTTCCTAGTGTCATCGTCTCAGCAGCATATAATACTACATTCCTCACATTTGCCTTATAGTGGCTTATCTTTGCCTCTGTGGATATATTCTTTGCATTGTATATCTCTCTCGTCATACAGAAGGTTGACCTCATCTTCTTTATCCTCTTTGTTATTCCCTCCTTGCTCCTATTCTTTCTGTTCCCAATTCACTACCTGTGTATTACATGTCCATTTTCTAACTTGTTAAGATATTTAAATTGTACTCTGAACACAAATGTTCTTATTGAAAGTTCTCGTAAGGTCTTGTGCCTCGAATAATCACTTCGGACCTAATCTATACTCTGAACGCCAGTTGCTGATAACCAACAAAATAATCATCATACCCGCAGTACAAGGAACTTAGGATAAACCTCTAAAGTAAATCTGTCGAAATCCTCTGGAACTCTTGAGAACATAAGGTTGAACTCGACAGAGGAAGGTTGTAATGTTATCCCCAGTTGGAGGAGAATTACATTTTAGTTAAAGAAAAATCAGTGGGTAAACAAAGGAGCGATGAGTATGCGAATAGGGACCGTGATGAGATGATAAACTTTTGCGTGTGTGTGTGTGTGTGTGTGTAAGGGCGCGCGCGTAATTGTTTGGGAGGCGGAGGGGGAGTGTTCTGTGACGGATGCACAGACTCTGGTCTGACAAACCGGTTGGAAAGCGGGACGGGAGCCGGTTGTCCGATAAATAATTGATGAGGAGCGTCACAGAGAGACCAACAGCCTCCTGTGGTTGCAAAACATACATAAACACCGCCACAACACTATACGTTAGGTGACTCAGCCTCTTTGCTATAGACAACCGATTGAGATGATAAATGTAAATGTTTTGATGTTGGAACAAAGTTAAGTAGTCGTCAGCGCTGTAGCGTAGTATTTCATGGATTGACATACAACGTTCTCCGGAGACGCGGCATTTTGGGACAAAATTTCAAGTACACGAGATCACATGCACCAGATATCCGAATGGTGCTAAGTTGCCCGTCACGTAAAGCGATAGTCAGTGTACACGTCCCATAACCACAACGTGTGAAAACATTCACGGTGACTCGTGAGTTCAGCTAGCTTTTTCGATGCTTCGAAGATCCAACGGAGTTGTTCATGCCCCCAATCCTTGGTTGTTTGCTTGGTTGCTTGATTTGGGGGAGAGGACTAAACAGCGAGCGCATCGGTACCATCAAATTAGGGAAGGATGGGGAAGGAATTCGGCCTTTCCCGAAGCGATTCAGTGAAATTACGATAGACGTGAATCAGGATTGTTGGACGCCGTTTTGAACCGTCGTCCTGCCGAATTCGAGTACAGTGTGCTAACCACTGCGCCACTTCGCCCGTTGCGGCCAAGCCTTCATGTGCAGTTAGCAGTCACTGTTCTCCATAGCACGTACCGCTAATGAATGGGAGATGTTTTCGCAAAGACGCAAAACGCGAACCCTCGATATTTGCACTGGTTTGTAGATATTTTTCGTATAATTCAAATACATACATAAATGGGCGAAAGAAATTAACTCGAAAAAATTTCTCTGCAACGAGCCACCGAAGACTACTTCTACCTGGCCCGTCCGGTTGGCCGTGCGGTCTAACGCTCGGCGGATTTGTGTCGAGATCCGGTGAACCGGCCAGTCTGTGGATGACTTTTAGGCGGTTTTCGATCTGCCTCGGCGAATGCGGGATCGTTCCCCTTATTCCACCTCAGTTGCACTATGTCGGCGATTGCTGCGCAAACAAGTTTTCCACGTACGCATACACCACCATTACTCTACCACGGAAACATTGGGGTTACACTCGTCTGGTGTGAAACGTACCTTAGGAGGATCCACCGGGGGCCGAGCCGCACAATAACCCCGGGTTCGGTGTGGGGCGGCGGAGGCTTGGACTGCGGTAGTCGTCGTGGGGTTGTTGACGTTTCTAGGTCACCGGTTAACATACAATACAATACATTACAATACCTATACCTGATTATCAGAACACTCAAATGACAATATGCCTCATGGAAGGACGTGCAAAAGTAATTTTGTGCAAATATGCCGACGAAAAGAAACCAGGTATCCGTTTTTGCTCTAGACGCACAGTGGTGTAACAGGTCGCGATCCGGTGGGAATGGCGAGATGCGCCGCCGAAACTTTGGCGCCGGCGCCGCAGACGTGCTCGTTATTAAAGTGAGGCGGCGCCAGGAGGCCGCATCCGGCCGGAGTACTGCCGCGGGAGGCGGAGTTCGCCTCCAGTTTCACCTCACCCTGAGGGACAAAAGCAACGCAAACTTCCAATTTTAAAATTAACATGGAGTTTCCGTCCGCTGTGAACATACGCAGTCGAATGTCATAAACTGGTTTCCTTCTGTTTGTACTATTCTCAGGTGTGCAGACGGAAGGTGATAGGTGTGGAATGGACGTCTATTTTCGTTAAATACGCGGTCGCACGACGCGTCGGGTGGAGTGGTGCAGCACGCTATATCACAGACTGCTGGCCGTGAGCTCCGTTCGTCCGCGACAACACGACCGGTGTCATCACTCGCTTTTCCACAATATTTGCTCAGTGAAAGATGAGTCGAAACAAGCGAACACGTGTTTTCGCTGACCCGTAGGTACTCAGGTGTTCCACATAAGACGACGGTCAACGTTTCCGCCGTAAGTTGTGAGTCTGTTAGTACGTGATGAGTTCAGCCGGAGTGGTGCCACAGTGAGTGGCGTCCTGGCTTCATAACTGTGAACCTCGAATTTCGATTACACGTTTTATTTTATTTAATGCCTTTTCGTTTATTTACCCAGGTTTTTCTACTGTTGATATGGTTCCAAATACTGACAGCTGTAAGCTACAAAACGCGCTAACCCACCAAGCCGCGACCGAGGTCAGCTGCAGCACGCCTCAGACAACCGTTTACTGCCGCTGCCGCCAGAGGACTGCGTTTCGGTTAACCTCATTACGAGCCAGAAAACGCATTTAAATGGCTCAAATGGCTCTGTGCACTATGGGACTCAACTGCTGAGGTCATTAGTCCCCTAGAACTTAGAACTAGTTAAACCTAACCTAAGGACATCACAAACATCCATGCCCGAGGCAGGATTCGAACCTGCGACCGTAGCGGTCTCGCGGTTACAGACTGCAGCGCCTTTAACCGCACGGCCACTTCGGCCGGCCGCATTTAAAGTATCCGTAAACCTTTGACGGTCATTTTCACAGAAAAGGTTAGACAATCTACGGATGGGCAGATACAAATGATCGCTTATTTTGACCCCTCACACAGTGAGCGAAGTTTCTGAGAAATCGGTTTGTGGTACTTACCGTGTTCCTCTCTTCAGTGTTCCTGCCGACTCCGCTCGACGCGGAAGTCGCTCTCGGCCGACGTTCTGACTTCATCTGCGTGATACCTGCGTCTCACTCTGTACTGATAGTGAAGTTATTGCCCCCACTAATCAGGACGTCACAAAATCGTATTATAACAGTTTCCTTTAGAATACTGTATCTCTTAGCACTCTGGTTTCGTAATATTTCATGTTCCCTGCAGCAACGCTCTGTTCCACACCCACTGTGTAGTCTGTGTGTCTCCTGTGCATCTAAAAACTTCATTCGAACGCACTAAGAGTCTGCTCGATATATCCCTTAAAGCAGTCGCATAGAACAATGTAGACTCCCGGTTTGCGGAACCCCAAGTAGCTAATACTGCACATACGTTCAGACGTGTACGGAAACGCATTTAACGTTACGTCGGACTAGGACTCTACCGATTTTGTTTCACATGCTTTTCCGCTGTTCAGACTGCCAGAAGCTGGGTGTGTTGTGAAGATAACCGCTTGCACATCAGGTGCTCCGTGGGTTTCCAAATTAGACTGATACTGAATCACCCCGGATCGTGTAAAATGATGGATTACCTCTGTTAAGCTAACGGTCACTTGAAACACGAGCTGCCGGGAACATCGAGAAACGTTATCTGATCAATTCCTGGACTCGTCAGGGCCTCCCATATTGCTTGTGGTTGGACGACCTAGGCATTGCCGTTGGATAATTTGCCTTGATGGTTGCTGAATAATAGAATTTGATCTGGTTGAGTAATATTGATTCAGACAATTCAGGAAACAAAGACGTAGAGGCTATAAAACAATTTGAGAACGGATTTACACAATTTAAATAGAAAAATGATTAGAAAACGAATGGCTGTTAGGGTCGGCATCAACAAGATGCTGGGCAGTTACGACTGAGATGGTGCCCAGACACACAAAGGACAGAAATTACGTTCTCAGCGGTGAACTATGTAGTTACACAAAAAAGGAGTAGAACCCGAACAGAGCACACAACACAACAATGAATAAAGGAAGAATGAAACAGAAGCATGGCCAGGTGTGTGAGCTCCAACGACTTAACTCGATAATGAAACATAACGTGAGTGGTTACGGGAAAGACCCCTTAGAAGCAAAAATTAGAAAGCGTAAATGTTTGCGTACCGGTATATGAAGCGCGTGCTTAACGTAGGAAGGCTAAGAATAGAAACAGAGAATGAAGTCATCTCCCCTCATTACATCATGATTTCCTAAGCCAGGACTGCACGTTGCAAATGCGGCCTTACCGTGACTGCAGCTGAGATGGCTGCCGGCAAGTTGCGGTGCGCCAGACTGCGGCTGCTAACTGTTGCTGGGCTCAGCCGATGCGATGTGATTGCGAGTTGCGTATCTCATCATCCTGAATACTCGCTGCGGACGCGCGTAACTTCAAAGTTAAATTACGAAGACTATCTATGTAGCAAGCCTTAGGCCATACGTCGATGAAAAACACGTACCAACTCAGAGTTCAGAAGAGAATCACCAAGTACAAGCTCGAATCAGAATCGAATGCCTCCCTGAAGTTTGACAGGCTTGCTTGAAATCTCGGAAAGGCACAAGGCACCACAGTCTTTTCCGGCCAATCCCAGACAGGCCTAAGGGCTCTTCCAATGAACGATCTGGAAGTCTCTTCACTGGTTCCCATCATAAAGTTAACGATGTATTCACCAAGCAGATACGAGTATACGGAAATGCGAAACGAGTGTTGCCACGTTGTGGCACATACAGACTTGTTTGCTGCAAACTCTGGAAAGTTTTGTTGAGCTTCGCACAGCTTTCCCTCGGGAAGGGCAGGATTTGTAAATTTGCAGACACACGGGCGGCTGTATATATTGCTTGGGGAAACATGTCTGGGGACCAAACACAGCAGGATAACGTTAAGTGGACAGCTGGGGACTCCGCCCAAAGTTTACTAACAAGCAGAGCTCATCCCTTCTACCAATGGTTTCCCGTTTTGCTTTCGAGGACACCAGTTTTCCGTTTCGCAGCTAATTGTCCGCGGAAGCTGAACCAGGACGATAATCCCTGAAAAGTTCGTCCAACTGTCCATGCAGCCCTTTAGCGTGAGATCCTGCACTCTAAGTGACTAGCGGTTCTTCAAGAATGCGAAATTCGCGCCTGTTTTCGCCTCAACGAAAATGAATTCCCCTGGTCAAGAGCAGATGCATTGAAGGGAAAAACTACTACAGGAATGAGAAGTTATATCAGGTACAGTGAGGTGGGTGCCCTAAGTCGCTACACTACTACTCAGCAATCTGTGCCAAATACAAGTGAGAAGTCCACAAATAAAAACCGAAGCAGAAAGAAAGCAAACAGGATGAAATGTGAGGAGTAAGGTCTACAGAATTACAGGGGATGTTTATTCCTATACTTCACTGGACGTTCTAAATAGATCCAGACATTTCCTATGGCTTTTACATCAGGTGATTTAGCGAGCTAATCGACGTGTGACAGGGTGCCCGAGTGTTCGTCATGGCAGGTACGTGTGCGTGTAGGCCTGTGAACATTGACGATGTCATCCTGGAAGGTGGGAGTGTCGACAAAATACTCATCATGAAGACGTGGAAGAAAGGGGATCTTGAGTGTCCACAGCATACTCATCATGAAGATGTGGATGAAAGGGGAACTGGGGTATCCACAGCATACTCAGCATCAAGATGTGGAAGGAAGGGGGAATGGAGTGTCATCAACATCCTCATCATGAAGATGTGGATGGAAAGGGAACTGGAGTGTCCACAGGGCATTCATCATGAAGATGTGGAAGGATGGGGAACTAAAGTGCCCACAGCACATTCATCATGATGGCTTGGAAGAAAGGGGATCTGGAGTATCCACAGCATACTAATCATGGAGATATGGAAGAAAGAGGAACAACAGGGCACCGAGTAGGTCAATATGAAAGTTGCAGTTCATGGTCACAGTAACCTGAATTATCGAGTCTTTGTCACAGTACGAAAAACATTAGAGGACCATCCCCAACCGGAAGTGCACTTACTATGTAATGTGCGTTAAGAGACTCGTTGGACGATCAGTGCAATACGGACACAATCAATCCTCTTCAGACCACATTTCTCTCCTCTAATTTCTTACTCTCCATTTCCTATATTGGTCGGCCCATTGCCATAGAAGAGGTGCTCCTTTATGTTTTGCTTTTAGCAATGGCCTTTTGCGTGGTTCCCTATCTCAAATGTCCATTGCATGCAATTCCCTTCGCAGAGCTCAATTGGAAACAGGCTAACGCGTACCTGCATTCACTTCGGGCAGCAATTTCTGTTGCAATGCAAAGCGAATGCCCTTAAGAAGGCGTCAAACTGGACACTCGTCCCTGTGGGTTAGGATCTTTTTATGATGAATGTTCTCCCGTCATGTTACATGGCTGCGAGAGTTAGACAATTTCTTACAGACACGCCAGTTGGTTCGAGCGATGCACCATCAGATCGGGAAACTTGGTTCACGGCTTTGTCGTGCAAACACAATAGCTTCTCGGTGTTATTCTGTCACTTCTGAACATCGACGCATCTTACTGTGCTGCTTTCCATTCAACTGCCTGACATATACTCACGGGTTCACTACCATGACTCATGCAAGTGTTGGAGTGTCAAGTTACCTTCTGGCAGCTGTGAAGCGCCCAGTGTGCACTGTAAAGAGGGCGACTGATATTTTGTCATGTGAGCTTACCAATCCACCGGCGTACCGCTGCCAGTCCATTAAGAAGTTACTCACTGGGTGCCTCTCTTCGGAATTTCTTCCAGAACTTGCCCGACCTCGAAAAGATGGTGGAAACGCATAGGAACATGATTCGTACTGTAAACTGGGTGACAGAAAATTTCTCGTACAGTTTGCTCCAGCAAGCCTCTGGTGGCAGTAGAAGTGTGACAGCGAGCATTGTACGGAGGAGGCACAATACCAGAAGCATAACAATTCACGCCTACGATTTTAGGTTTCTCGCTGTAGCTTCTTTACATGTCACATTATCGATCTACATTGACAGTGTCGTGCTTTGGTGTGAAATACTGCAAGAGATCGTCCTTAAGGGGCTCCGGAAAGGCTCAAAATCATGAAAAGTTCAATTCTTACTTTTTTGCGTTTTCTGAATCTGCAGACTATTACCTTTTAATAGATATATAATTTATTCAATTCCGAAGACTACAACTATTTTTAATTTTTTTTTGAAATGTGTTCTACATGGGCGTGACCCACTGTGGCGCTGTTAAACTGCAGTCAAATAGTGTTATTATTAACGTCCGTGTTCATCAGGTACATTTTAGTGATGTGAGATAAAGTATGTGCTGTGGCTAACCTGTGATGGTTCAATATATATCGCTGGTGTGACTGTCGATTGTTTCATGTTTATTTACTCTGTCGTTATCTCGAAAATATTCGTAATTAATTCTGTTTCTTGAGTCTCTGTTTTGTTGAAGTATAATAATGAGTAAAAGTAAAGTTATTAGAAATCCTCTGAAGGCTTTTAAGAAAAGGAGAAATGTTGGAAAGCCAAAGGTATGTGTTATTACTGTAAACAATAAAGACGATGAAAATCCCCAATATAGCTTGTGTCCCAAAGAAGAAGACAGTTGGTGTAAATATAACAAAGGATTGCTAACTGGTGAAGTGTACACTCATAAGCATAGTCTGCCTCATGCAATAATGGAGGTGATAAAACCTATTTTCAGAGACTTAGCAGCACCTGAACTGTTGAAAAAGTGTATTCACGGAAAGTGTAAATAGTGTTATATGGTCGAGAATCCCCAAGACTGTATTTGTTGGAATAGAAACACTTCACTTTGGTGTGTATGATGCTGTTGCGACTTTCAATGATGGCAACATTGTAAGGTGCAAGGTATTTAGAAATATGGGAATGAAGATAGGTTCTAACATGGTACGAGCGATGCTTGCTTTAGACAAGGAACGCCTTCGGGCTGCAGACAGGGCTGTAAAGAGTCTAGAAATACAAGCAAGAGTAAACAGGAGGAGGAACAAGAGGAATATGGAGGAGGAGTTTGCAGAGGATGAAGATAATCCATCCTATGGACCTGGAATGCACTAAAAAGTTAATCCAATCTTTGTCGCTCGATTCCCAAAACTTTTATTTTCTCATACTAATTACATGTTTTCTAAGGATCTTCCAAACATATTTGTTTCAAACTTTCAGTAAATGTTACACAGTACCTTCTGCATAATTTAACACAGTCTTTTTCCAAAAAACTGTATATTTTTGAATATATAAATAAAAAATTGCAAAAAAATGTTGTGAATTTTCATTACAATTGAAAAAAAAATCATCTTTAATAACTGAACTAAAATTTTGTAAAATCGCTGTGTTAAGTTGTAGCCCATATTCCAATAAATAATCTGTAAAAAGTTCAACTTCCTACCTCAAATACTTTGTGAGGAAAGATGTAATTTATAAGCGTTATTTTAACATTGCAAGTATAGGGCGTTCCGGAGCCCCCTAAGACGCCAAAGACAACCATCTCCATGAAATTTCATGCTGACAAGTTTTCTTGAATATTTTCGGTTTCTTCTTAATCCCGCTCTAGTGATAGACGCTAGTGTCTGACATATGACATGCACGTGACAGTGGTATCTTTTGGAATGAAATCCACCAAGAGATCATCCTTATGGCACGAAGGACAGCCATTGGCAGGAAATTTCCCGTAGACAATGTTTTCTGAATTTCTTAAGAATGTTTATGGTGATTGAACACGAGTGTGAAGTGCTTGGTCTGTGACATGATATGCGACACGTACGTCTCGTCATCAGTAACATTTTGAAAAAATTTAATATAATGTTTAAATGGCAATTTCTTTCTTTCTGTTGGTGGTTACAAGTCTCGGTTGTCGTAACCGCCAACTTAGCAAACCAAAATTACCCAGACCTTACGAGATGGCGGTGCCCAAAAGATAGCCGCCACCAGTTGCAGTTGGCTTACCACAGACTGGTAAACTAATTTTCATCATACTACGAGGCACTCCTGGTGGTACTTGGCGTGCTAACGCTGGATCTACCCAATGACATGAAATCTTGGACAAGGCAGCAACAGGGAGAAGAACACAACACTTCATAACATAAAGAAAGTTCAAGAACGTTGCACTTTTGTCAGACTGAGAGAGTAATAAACGGACAGTCGGGATATGATCTATATTCTAGCTACTTACTGAAAATATGCTACCACAACAACAGAAAATTTTGATGTGGAGCAGTCTCCAACTCTGACCAAACGGTCTGGAAATGTGCCATGTAACAGGCCAGGACATGATCGTCTATAGTAGTACACCAGTCTGTAGAAATTTGAGGAACAAGCAGAAATTGCTGAAAGACAACTTATGAGCTAACGAACTGCAAGCTTGCGTGGCCGAGAGAAGACCCAGAGAGGCCAAATCACGGCGACTAACCGCACCGCGGAAGAACAACCAATTACAACGACCGGCCGGAAGCAGCGAGGATATGACGCTCGTGGTCAGCCAGGAAGGATTTTCCTGACAAACTGACAGCCATATGTCTCCTAATCTGTACACATCGGGTGACGTGGGACGTCAAGCCCTGTGAATCCTGAGCTGTGTTTCAGTGCACTACAGACTATCAATGAAGACAAATCGAAGAATAGAAATTTTGTTTCAGCTACCAAGTGAAATAAAGTAATGTAGTGCTTTGTCGTGTAGTTTTGTATAGTGTAGTCTAGAATGATAAATTACAAAATCTGTGGTGTTTTTTTGGTACAGCAGCATGTCCCTTCTGGACTGCGGTTGAGCATATGTCAATACACATAGTAGCCAATGGGTACTACGTATATAGTTTCTGTTTTTTAATGTAGCTAATTTATGTATCCATTTTAAGGTAGATATTACTGTCGATATTTTTCCCCTTAAACACCATAACTCGAAATTCTACTAATATCTTGAAACTTTACACTGACGAGCCACAACATTATGACGCCGGATGCCACCTGGTGGAGTTGTGGGCAAGTGACGCAGTAACAAAAATATGTAAGCGGAGTAGAAACGGGAGGGGATCACCCTAACGAAGATATGGGCTGAAAATGCGAAGGCCACATAGATAACCAACTTTGGCAGAGAGTCGGTTATTATTAAGCGGAGCTTGTGAACGAGTATCTCGAAAACGGCGAAGCTACTCTCGTGAGCATCCAAGGAAAGAGATAGAAGGACAGTGAAATTATCACCAGGCGCTAAATAGTTGGACATCCACGACTCTTCAATGAATGTCGGATTCGGAGGCTGGTCCGCCTAGTGAAGTAGGACGGATAGTGATCTATGGCGTCTCTGTGCACGTACAAGTGTTTCGGAGCACAACGTTCATCGTACATTTTAAACATGGAGTTCTGCAGCAGGCAACCCTTACGTTTTCACACGTTGACCCAACGACATCGTCACTTATGATTGCAGTGGGCACGGAACCATCGCGATTCGACTGCCCATCAATGGGTGAATGACATTTTTGCTACACTAGGTCGCTGGCCGTTTCCACAAACGCAGCCATCGGGGTGAACGGCGGCTCGAAACGTGCAGCGCACAACGGATGCAGGCTGGTGGGAGCAGCATTATGCTGTGGGAGATATTCTTCTGTGCTTGCATGGGACCTGTGGCAGTAGTTGAAGACACGGTGACAGCTGCGAACCACCTTCATCCCTTCATGCTTGATGGTTTCTTTGACGGCGATATCATCTATCAGCAGTATGATTGTCCGTGCCGCGTAGCCAAAATTTTGCTAGAGTGGTTTGAAGAGCATTATAGTAAAGTCACGTCGATGTCTCGGCAACCAAATTCGCCCGATGAAAATCCTAAGGAACCCATCTGGGCTGCTATCAGCCGCCATCACTCCGTACGCAAGTAGGCGGCCGTTATTTACGTGAATTACATTACCTGTGCGTAAACATCTCATGCGACATACCTACACAAACCTACCAACAAGCTGTGGTGCCCTGATAAGCAGAAGCAGTGATATATTTCGTTCCAAAGACGCACAGACAAACTATTAAGCCGGTGGTCGTAATGTTTTGGGTGATGTTTCGTTGTCGTATCTAGATAACATTCTAAAAGGAAATAAGATATAAATAAATAAATAAATAAATAAATAATGGAAACCGGTCAGAAAGAAAAGAAAATGTGATTCTGAAAATGGTTCAAATGGCTCTAAGCAGTATAGGACTTTGCATCTGAGGTCATCAGTCCCCTAGACTTAGAACTACTTAAACCTAACTAACATAAGGTCATCACACACATCCATGCCCGAGGCAGGGTTCGAACCTGCGACCACAGTAGTAGCGCGGTTCCGGACTGAAGCGCCTAGAACCACTCTGTCACAACGGTCGGCTGTGATTCTGAATGTTGGTATTTATTCTTAGGCATATTCAAAATAGTCTAAGTTTGAACGTGTTGCCAATATTCCTTAGTAACATTTGTATCAAGTAAGACTTTTCTATCTGTTTCATACGGCGTCAATAATGTAAGAGCTGCAGACATTTTGTGTATTTTCTGAAGGTCATTCGTGTTCCGCTGAACCCACGGATATTTTCTTACAGCCAAGATGTTCGGACGCAGTACCACCATACAAGTAACGAGAAAATACTGTCGGATCAAAAATATTCTGACCCCCCTATGTAATGCATGTTCGACCACTAGATTCCATGAGCGGCTTACCCGCCTAGTGAAAAAAGTGCCGGGGAGTATTGTGTTGTCTGCAGACAAACAGTAACAGGAGAAATGGTTCAAATGGCTCTGAGAACTATGGGACTCAACTTCTCAGGTCGTCAGTCCCCTAGAACTTAGAACTACTTAAACCTAACTAACCTAAGGACATTACACACATCCATACCCGAGGCAGGATTCGAACCTGCGACCGCAGCGGTCTCGCGGTTCCAGACTGTAGCGCCTAGAACCGCTCGGCCACTCCGGCCGGCCAGTAACAGGATAATGAGTCGATCAGGAGAGCTCATAAACTTCGAACGTGGATTAGTCATTGGATTTCACCTGACTACCAAACCAATTAGGAACATTTCAGCCCTTCTAAAAATGCTGAAGTCCACTGTTCGTGATGTAATTGGAAAACTGAGGGAAAAACTACAGATAAATCAAATCCAGGAAGACATCGTGGACTGACGGATATGGATCGTCGAGCATTACGGAATGTGGTTGTAAAAATCGAATGATATCAGCGTGAGGAACCTCACGGGAGTTCCAAAGTGCTACCAACAGTCCAGTTAGAACAATGACTGTGTGTAAGGAGAAGGAATGAGGCGAAACGGTCGATCCGCTCTTCATAAGCCAAATAAGCCACACATTTCAGCATTCAATGATGAGCGATCCCTGAGGTGCAGTAAAGAGCGACGCCACTGAACAGTGGATGATTGGCAATGAGTGGCATGGAGTGATGAATACACTGTGGCATCCGATGGCAGAACCTAGGCTTGGCGAATGCCTGAAGAACGATACTGCCAACAGCAAAGTACGGGGAAGGTAGTTTTACGATATGCGGGTGTTTTCCGTGATTAGGGTGAGACCCCCTTACTGCGCTTAAATGTGGGTAAATATGGACACAGAGCACTGTGCACCGCTGTACTCTAGAGGAACAATTCGTCGACGATGATTTTCTTTTAGCATGACAATACACCCTGTATGAAAGACGATTTTTGTAGACTACAACATTCTTGAACCGGACAAGCCTGCCCAGAGGTCCGATTTCAACCCATCGGAACAACTCTGGGACGGGTTATAACGTTGACTTTGCTCCGGTGTCCCACAACCTTTCCCGATTTCGGCTCTTGGGGAATAAACAACTGCCATTCCTCTCCCAGCATTCAGAAACTTCATTGAAAGTGTCGACACCAGTGTTCAAGCACTCATTAAGGTGGAGGATGGACACACACCATATTAATGTCAACAAACAGGCGTCCGGATACTTTCGATGAGATAGAGTATTTGGAAGAGAAATGTATACTTCGTTTTGGGGCTCACTTTTACGCGTATCTCTGCATTTTGTTCTCCACGTGATTCTTCAAATCATCTCTGATGCGTGACAGACATGCGGGTCAAGCCAGCAGTTCCGCACGTTTATTTCGGTCAATTCTGTATCATCGCACACTTCCACTAACTTTTAGGAAATCTCTGCAGATTTTTACTTCCGATCATTCAAAATGCTACCTCTGAACTTACAATCGCTGCGACCCCATTTCAGACAGACAGATACAGAGGGAACTATAACAACTTGTCTTCGACTGACACCCACACAGCAATGATATAATAATTCGAATTTGGACAGAACCGTAATATCGATCTGTGCACCGGGACTGAGGAATAGGTCCTCACTTCCGGGATTACGCCGGTAACTTTATCACATCCATCACACTAATAGTAACTTGGAGTTCTAAGTGACTGGATCTGCACCGTTATAGCATGACGGTGCGCCTAACGGTGTATGTACTAGGTAATTAATGAGAATCTGATAAGAATGTAACCCGAATAAAGCCTACTGCACGACGCTCAGTCAGCTTCAGGAAATGGAGGTTGAGATTAAATATGGCCTATGAATCAACATGATGAGTTGCACTGGTGCTATTCGGTAAGAAGCGCTGGTAATACACTGTAGATCAATCTAAACATGTTATTGCAAATGTACCGGTTATATTAGGTGTCAATACTTGCGATGAAAGTGATGGATTCTTAATGGATGTCATGTCCGAAAGTGGTCAACGCAGATGGATTTTTCTCACAGAATCTTAGACAGAAATACAGATAACAATTTTAATAAAATCTGGTGTCTTCATCAGCTCACAATTCATTCCTTTCATAAAAATTCGTGATTACGTTGGTGTTCTCACTTTCCTATTGCTGTTGCAGTTCTTTGTCATACAAGATAGCATGGCATGATACAACTCCCTTACAGCAGTTATATAGATTGTGGTCATATTGTCCAAGTAATTTAGCGTTGAAAAAGTTCTTTATTTGGATAGACATCATCGTCTCGACCAGGAGTCTATCGTTACACTATCACTTAGTGGATTGAGTTGCCCCGCAAGTGTCAGTATAGAGAGGATATTAGTGATGATGATGTCATCAGTGCGACAACGGTTATTACAGTTAATAAATCCATCAATGAGGGTACGAGAGTAATTATGCTGGAAAGAGTAGATAAGCAGCTGTTAGAATCCTACATAGATGGCGAATGGATAAAATTTAGTTGTAATATGGTGGACCTACATGAATTACGGGCAAAATAGAAACGGATTGTAATTCGCGTTCTGGAGAAATATGCGCCGAGTAAGCATATTGAGAATGGAATACACTCAGGGTGCTGAGATTATTGTACGTCCTGGTTAAAAAAGAACGTGGAAATGAAAACAGGTAAAATTTATCAAATTTTCGTGAACTTACAAAATGTTCGATGCCTGAAGCATATAAATTCCACAGCCATACCAAGAATCCTCAAAAACTCTGGTTCTACGTAAAATCATTAAGCGTGTAGAAGGATGTTACCCAGACATTCGTTAGCCAGTTTGATGTGGCAATGGAAGATAGCAAAGATAACTGGTGTTTTAAATATAGAGTTTTAGAAATCATTCGCGCACGAGGATCGTACAAACATACCGTCGTTTAACCGTACTAGAGACCCACATGTGGAGGGCGTAGTAGTAGGCATCCCTGGCTCAGAGAAGAACCGAAACAATTGAAAACAAATAAGTCGTAGGTGCGGATGGAATCCCTGTTCGGGTTAATAGAGAGTACTCTACGGCATTGAACCTTTAATTAGCTCGACCTTGTCGCGAATATCTCACCCAAGGCTAAGTACCAAGCGACCGGGAAGAAACGCAGGTGATTCCTGTGTATAAGACGGATAAAACATGGACCTGAAAAACTACAGACCAATTTCCTTAAGACTGGTGTGCTACAGATTTCTTGAACATACACTCCTGGAAATTGAAAAAAGAACACCGTGAATTCATTGTCCCAGGAAGGGGAAACTTTATTGACACATTCCTGGGGTCAGATACATCACATGATCACACTGACAGAACCACAGGCAACAGAGCATGCACAATGTCGGCACTAGTACAGTGTATATCCACCTTTCGCAGCAATGCAGGCTGCTATTTTCCCATGGAGATGATCGTAGAGATGCTGGATGTAGTCCTGTGGAACGGCTTGCCATGCCATTTCCACCTGGCGCCTCAGTTGGACCAGCGTTCGTGCTGGACGTGCAGACCGCGTGAGACGACGCTTCATCCAGTCCCAAACATGCTCAATGGGGGACAGATCCGGAGATCTTGCTGGCCAGGGTAGTTGACTTACACCTTCTAGAGCACGTTGGGTGGCACGGGATACATGCGGACGTGCATTGTCCTGTTGGAACAGCAAGTTCCTTTGCCGGTCTAGGAATGGTAGAACGATGGGTTCGATGACGGTTTGGATGTACCGTGCACTATTCAGTGTCCCCTCGACGATCACCAGTGGTGTACGGCCTGTGTAGGAGATCGCTCCCCACACCATGATGCCGGTTGTTGGCCCTGTGTGCCTCGGTCGTATGCAGTCCTGATTGTGGCGCTCACCTGCACGGCGCCAAACACGTATACGACCATCATTGACACCAAGGCAGAAGCGACTCTCATCGCTGAAGACGACACGTCTCCATTCGTCCCTCCATTCACGCCTGTCGCGACACCACTGGAGGCGGGCTGCACGATGTTGGGGCGTGAGCGGAAGACGGCCTAACGGTGTGCGGGACCGTAGCCCAGCTTCATGGAGACGGTTGCGAATGGTCCTCGCCGATACCCCAGGAGCAACAGTGTCCCTAATTTGCTGGGAAGTGGCGGTGCGGTCCCCTACGGCACTGCGTAGGATCCTACGGTCTTGGCGTGCATCCGTGCGTCGCTGCGGTCCGGTCACAGGTCGACGGGCACGTGCACCACTGGCGACAACATCGATGTACTGTGGAGACCTCACGCCCCACGTGTTGAGCAATTCGGCGGTACGTCCACCCGGCCTCCCGCATGCCCACTATACGCCCTCGCTCAAAGTCCGTCAACTGCACATACGGTTCACGTCCACGCTGTCGCGGCATGCTACCAGTGTTAAAGACTGCGATGGAGCTCCGTATGCCACGGCAAACTGGCTGACACTGACGGCGGCGGTGCACAAATGCTGCGCAGCTAGCGCCATTCGACGGCCAACACCGCGGGTCCTGGTGTGTCCGCTGTGCCGTGCGTGTGATCATTGCTTGTACAGCCCTCTCGCAGTCTCCGGAGCAAGTATGGTGGGCCTGACACACCGGTGTCAATGTGTTCTTTTTTCCATTTCCAGGAGTGTATTTCGAGTATAACAAATTTTCTTGAGACAGAAAACTATCTATCCACAAATCACTGGTTTAGAAAACATCGCTCGTACAAAAATCAGCATTGCCTCCTCTCGCACGATATCCATGGATTAAGGCCAACAGGCAAATTCCATGTTGCTAGATTACCGGAAAGCATTTGACAAGGTGCCCCGTTGGAGACTGTTAACGAAGGTCCGAGCATACGAAATACTTTCCCAGATATATGAGTGGCTCGAAGACTTCTGAAGTAATAGAACCCGGTACGTTGTTCTCGACGGTAGGTGTACAGCAGAGACAAGGTTATCGTCAGGAGCAGGAAGTGTGGTAGAATCGCCTTTGTCATGAATGGCAGCTTGATCTAAATGTAGAAAAATGCAGGTGAAGGCAGATGATCAGGAAAAACAATCCTGTAATGTTCGAATACAGTCAGTAGTGCGCTGCTTGACAAGTCACGTTGACTAAATTTCTGAGCGTAGCGCTGGAAAGCGACATGAGATGGAACGATCGCACAAGGTCGGTAGTAGAGAAGGTGAATGGTCGACTTCGGTTTATTGGAAGACTTTAAGGAAAATATAGGCTGTCTGTAAATGAGACCACATATGGGACACTAGTGAGACCCATTATACTGTTCCAGCGTTTGAGATCCCTACCTGATCGGGTTAAAGAAAGACAACGAAGCAGTTCGGAAACTTACCGCTATATTCGTTACCGGTACGTTCAAACAACTCGCAAGTATTACAGCGATTTGTACAAACTCAAATGGAAACACCTGGAGGGAACACGTCGTTCTTTTCGCGGAACACCGAACCTGAGTGCACAACGATTCTACCACCAACACCATACATTTAGCATTAAGACGCCGAAGACAAGATAAGAGAAATTACGGTTCTTACGGAGGGATATAGATAGCTCTTTTTCCTTCGTTGCATTTGGGAGCGGAATAAGAAAGACAATGAGTAGTAGTGGTACATTTTACTTTCCGCCATACGCCATCAGTGGCTTCAGAAGTGTCAGTGTAAATGCAGAAGTTCCTAGAAAGTTTTATTGATGTTTAAAAGACACAATTTTTGGAATGAGCCTTCCACACGTTTAATTACAGGATATGGTCTGTTAATATGAATGTCTTCTCATATTGATAGAGGTCTCAGGTGGGGTTTGTGTGATAATACTGCCCAATGAACCACCCGAACCGATGATAGCGTTAGAATTTAGTGTAGGTGTCAGGGATATTTCCAGTAGCATCTAAAGAAGTAAGCGTCTTTAAGAGCTCCTCCTTCATGAATAAGCCTTGTAGAACGGAGATGTGGCACGTTCCTAGAAGTAACCGGCTAACCACTGTTCTGCCTCAACAGCTATCCATCTGATTGGCGCGAAATACACCATGTTTCTACTATCCTCTTGGTCTGGACGGTTGAGTCAAGATCCCCGTTACCTGTGACACATGAGATTCCATCGCCACGCTGCAAGATTGTCACAGCAGCATGCCAACAGCTCACGGTTTCCAGAGGCCTGGTGGCACTCACCAAAGCCCCAGTTCAGGGAGCCAGAGCTCGCCAAACCCGCAGCCAGCCAAGAAATCCTGAGTTGTCTCAGCAGCTCGCTGTTTGGTTCAACGCAGGAGGCACATAAGGCCGATCGAATGCCAAGCATGTGGCGAACATTACCGCCAGCCGTTGCAGATCTCACGCTAACCTGCCACTTATTCTGTTATATACCTTCCACAGCCACTTACTCTTGCTTCCTCGGTAGGAGAAATCTTCTATTTCCATCAATAAGGCATGTCATCAGAAGGGCTACGACGTTTTCAAACCTTGGCATCCGTAGCTGACCATTTTCCATTTATTTCTATTCCTAAATTTTCCTTGATTCCATTTACTGCTTCTGTGATCATGGTGATATAGTCAGTAGAGTGCTAGATTTAGGTCCAGAAGATGCCGGCTTCAATCCTGGGAATATTTCCTCGCTCCAATCCCTCCAAGACTGTAGCAGCTCCGCTCAATGTGCTGTCGTAATGAGTCCTGGCGATCATCCCAGGGGACAAATGGCGACTGGAGGGAAATACCTGGCATACCTCCCCCTCCTATTGCCACGACCGAAAGGCTGCACCCCATCTGCAGTAACGCCGATTGTCCGTTCACTGGCTTGAGCAACAGACGTCTCCTTAGAGATTCTGTAACAGACTGGATGAGTTGATAAAAGTGACGAGCAAACTAAGAGGGCTTCTTTTCTCTGCAGTGCCGGCCACGGTAACCGATCGGTTCTAGGCGCTTCAGCCCGGAACCGCGTAACTGCTACGGTCGCAGGTTCGAATCCTGCCTCGGGCATGGATGTGCGTGATGTCCTTAGATTAGTTAGGTTTAAGTAGTTCTAAGTTCTAGGGGACTGATGACCTCCGATGTTAAGTCCCATAGTGCTCAGAGCCATTTGTACCACTTTTTTTCTCTGCAGTATTTACCTGTTCCTTCCAGCTACCTTTCTACATAGTCGCCGCTGTCTTGTAGATTTGTCGTAACATGGAACCGACTTTACAATTACATTAAAAAAGGCAGCCCGTACGAACGTCAATTCACGTCACTGGCCTGCAACTCGCTGTGTGTGCCACAATTCTGTCCTCATAGGCAGCAGTCCATGTGAGCGAAGAGATGAAAATTGGAGGGAACCTAGTCCCGGCTGTATGCTCATCAATCACTTCATAGAGAAACGATGCAGGAGTGTCTTCGTTGCAGTTTCAGTGTGCCCCCGTGCATCGTCAGCAAGAAGAAACCACGTGGCAGTTGTGTTATGTGGGTTGCTTGAAATCAGGTGGAAGCCTCCGCCATGAAGAAAACAAATGACATCACTTGGTGGGAGATCCTATTACTCTGTGCATGTTTACGTGACCACTGTGCACTCACAAGGGAACCTCCCCATCGCACCCCCCTCAGATTTAGTTATAAGTTGGCACAGTGGATAGGCCTTGATAAACTGAACACAGATCAATTGAGAAAACAGGAAGAAGTTGTGTGGAACTGTGAAAAAATAAGCAAAATATACAAACTGAGTAGTCCACGGGTCGCATAGGCAACATCATGGACAAAATGAGCTCAGCAGCGTCGTGGTCCCATGGTAGCGTGAACAGCTGCTGAACGAGAGGTCCTTGGTTCAAGTCTTCCCTCGAGTGAAAATTTTATTTTCTTTATTTTAGCATAGTTACTATCCGTCCGTTCGTTCATTGACGTCTTTGTTCACTGTAATAAGTTTAGTGTCTGTGTTTTACGACCGCATCGCAAAACCGTGCGATTAGTAGACGAAAGGACGTGCCTCTCCAATGGGAACCGAAAATATTTGATCGCAAGGTCATAGGTCAACCGATTCCTCCACAGGAAAACACATCTGATATATTCTATACGACACTGGTGACGGCATGTGCGTCACATGACAGGAATATGTTGTCGACCCACCTAACTTGTACACTTGGCGAAGGGGTAAAAAGATTCTTCTACCTTGCCCGATTTAGGTTTTCTTGTGGATGCGATAATCACTCCCAAAAAAGTGATTAAAACATAAGAGTTTGTTACATAAACTGAAAATAAAAAAATTAAAGTTTTCACTCGACGGTAGACTTGAACCTAGTCTCCTTGATGCGATAATCACTCCCAAAAAAGTGATGAAAACATAAGAGTTTGTCACATAAACTGAAAATAAAAAATTAAAGTTTTCACTCGACGGTAGACTTGAACCCAGGCTCCTTGACATTGCATATCTTCCCATGAACTACTCAGTTTGTATATTTTGCTTATTTTTTCACAGTTCCACACAACTTCTTCCTGTTTTCTCAATTGATCTGTTTTCAGTTTTTCAAGGTCTATCCACTGTGCCAACTTATAACTAAATCTGAGGGGGGTGCGATGGGGAGGTTCCCTTGTCAGAATTGAGAACTGGACGTGATGCGATCGACAACATACTAGAGACAGTGCGCAATATACCAGCCCAAAGCTTCATCGGATTTTGACCTTGGTTTTGATTTCGCAGTCTATCGGAAGTTAAAAAATCAAATAGCCCTCATTCGCGTTAGCAGACATGTCAGTTTTCTCTGACGTAGCCTTTACTGCGAACTTGATGCTCTTTATAAACCTATACGTGTCACAAGCGCCATCACAAACTACCAAAACGTGTTATGTGTGAACGGCCATACTCAACATTGCACATCGGAACACCATTCTATGCATACGCTTTAACTAAGACTGGTACAGGATTGTCCAGATATTTTCGATGGTGGTCGTAATGGGATTGGGAGCACGACTGTTCGGGCTTTACCTCCTTTACTAAAATTTTAACCAGTTCTTCTCAACTTTTAATCTCCAATTTCGTTCCTAACATCTGTATTTCTCGCTGTGTTCCCTAACATACTTCTTAGGAATTTTATTTCATTGGCTTGGATTCTTCTCTTCTTGTCATTGTCAAGGTCTCCGATGCACATGCCAGTATGGATGTAAAGTTCGTCTTGTACAGTACTTCCTTACACTTCATAGGCACCTTCCTTCCCCACATTAAGCACCTTCCATACTAACATAATACTATGCTCTGTTCTACCCTTTTGCTAACTTTTGCCCCCAGGCTTGCATTTTTCATCGTCACAATTTCTAGATATTTGACTTTTTCAAAATGTCAGTATCACGTGTTTTACTGTTAATTTATTCTTTACATCCTCTTTCTCCTCTGGTTGCCACCATAATCTTGGTTTCTTCCACACTCAATTTTATTCCGCATTTATCGATTGTTTTTCATTTAAAATGTCTGTTTGTTCTGTACGTCCTTACAGTTGGTTTCTCACGCCAAATGAACATAGCAATATCTTCATCTCTTTTCCACTATGAGCTTCTTCTGTCTCATTCACATTCCACCGTGGTTAATAATAATGGTAACAACAGACTTCCTTGTCCAAACTATCTCTAAAAGGCTGTCTTTCGCACTTATCCCACGACCCCAAGTGGTCAATCAGAGAAATTCTTAACACACTTTGAGTCCTTTCTGTGTATCATTCGTCTGTGGCTCAGGAGAGGGGTGGAGGGGGGGCGGCGGTGGGGGTTGATAGTGTGACACAAGCACCCACCGCCACATAGCGTCAGCTGGCACCTGGAAAACAGATGTGAATAACTGCACATTACGTATTTTTGTGTGCGCTGATTGCATCTCGACCTGTAGAGTTGTTACATTAAACTTTTACATATCGGAATTACCAGCGCAGCGTTTATTTATGCAAACAGATTTCACATTTAAAACAGAAACAGAAACTGAAATGCGTCAAAATCCTGTATATTGCATTAACGCGACAAAAACCGTAGCGTCGTTGTTACTCTAACCACACACAATTTACGGCCAATATTGTCAAAACAAGCTTAATGGAATACCAGCCACATGCGGCGTTGGCACACGAAATGAAATGAAGTTATTGCGGAATAGTGAAACGCGTTTTCCACCGTTTCCTTTCTGAAATTACCCCCTAGATGAGATACCTTGTATTTCTTGCCGAATAGTGGCCAGAGTATTAGAAACTTCAATACTTTAAATAGGATGCCTTTCGTCGCTTCCAATCGATAATTTCCATGACTGTGATCCACCGTGGATGCAATTCTCGTCTTTCGAGTTCTCATTATAAATTTTTCACTTTACTTGATCTTGTGCATAAACTCTGCCCTATAGAGTCTTCGCAACCTATTTAACGCCTCACAATGTTCCTTTCTTTCCTAGTAGTTTTCCTTCCTTTCAGTTAAAAGGGCAATTTGTTCTACAAATCTTATTTTTAGTGCAATATTATTCTTAGTCTGAGCTTTCCTCATTATATCACCCACGTATAAACATAAAAAAAATCGTCAGCGAACTGCGGAGAATAACTTCTTCCCCCACCAAACCTGAATTATGGATACCTTAGTGGATGGATTCCAGCAATACATTACCCATTCTAACGAACATCTGTGGAACGCTGATTTTAGTAAATAACAGTCAAAACATGCTTCAAGTTCACTATGGTGAAGTGAGGATTTTCTCTAACATTGTACTGAGTTCTTCAATTCGTTTCGTTACAATAGCCCGGAAAATGATTTAAGCTGTATAATATATTTAATTTCCTTGATTGATCATTTTTGGAAATCGCAAATTTTGCAAGCAGAAAATTACAAAGTATATTTTGCGTCACTCCAGAAGGTTTTGCCTTGTAAGGTTCGCTGCTAAAGTAAAATGTCGTAGGTATTTTTGAGACTAAAGAACCTTTTCTAAAAACCATCTGATTAAATTATCTCATATGTATTCTGCATATATACATATATGTACTCTATGTAAGTGTACAGGGTGTAGCAAAAAGGAAAGGCCAAAATTTCGTGAAACATTTCTCACACATAGAAATGAAAAATATGTTATTTGGACATGGGTTTGGAAACGTTTTATTTCTGTGTCAGAGCTCGTTTTCTACGGTAAATACACAGAAACGGAAAGCACCAACCTTACATGAAACCTTTTCTTCCATGAAATTTTCAAACCGTTCTGTTGGTTATATTTGGTTAGAATGTGGAGTAAGTTGTAATTCTTAGGTTCACGGCTTGTGCTTCTTGCCAATTGAACCCAGATGATGTTGACATGTGGCTCTCTTGCTCACTTGCCTTGGCATGCGACTAAATTCATTGCTTGTGTTGCTGTTACGTCATCAACAGAGATTTTCAGATGCCACTGTTAGGATGTTCCTCCTCCTCCCACCACAGTCTCAACGGAGAAACTTATTGTCTTAATTTTAATTTTAATAATGAACAGCCTCATTTGCACCGTTTACCTAGAAATTCACCAAGGTTTCAGCCGGGATAACCCACCCTTCTTCAGAATAACAGTATCTATCGTTTGTTCAAAATGTTCAATTGTGTGTGAAATCTTATGGGACTTAACTGCTAAGGTTATCAGTCCCTAAGCTTACACACTACTTAACATAAATTATCCTAAGGACAAACACACACACCCATGGCCGAGGGAGGACTCGAACCTCCGCCGGGACCAGCCGCACTATCGTTTGTCCATAGTGGACATCGTACAGCACTCGTGGCTGCCGCGTCGCGGTCGCGAAGAAGGGCCGAGGCAGTGCCAGATAAGTTTTACATTCTGACGATAGTTTATGGATTTGTAGTTTTAGCTTGACGATGTCCACTATGGACAAACGATAGATACTGCTATTGTGAAGAAGTTTGCGTTATCCCGACTGAAACCTAGGTAAATTTCTAGGTAAACGGTACAACTGAGGCTGTTAATTATTAAAATTAAAATTAATATTTATACAGTGGCTGACAGGGCCGCGAAATTTTAAAGATATTTAAACTGATTGTCCTCTCTTAGCGAACACTCTACCTGTTCTGCTTGAAGTTGTGCCATTACGAGTGAGACAAAGCGTGTACTTCATGCACGATCGAGCGCCTTCTCATTTCAGTGTAAGTGTTAGTAGGCTTCTAAATAAGAGGTTTCGTGACAGAGAGATGGAGGAGGACTAATTCCTTGGCATCCACGCTTTCCGAAACTAAACCTTTATTTGTGGGGACGTTTGGAAGCTCCTGTGTTTGAAGCCCCGGTGCTAGGCGTGCAAAGTCTTCGTGCCCTTATTATGAAAGACTATGAAACGATAGAGTACTTTAACGCATAACGCACTCTGTGCGATAGCGGGTTGATTCATGTATCCCTTTAAGGGATGAAATTTTGAACATTTCATTTAGGAAAGTGTTTTATCAGCCTTTGAGACATAATTTTCCTGTGTATATCCTATGATTAATGTGTTTATGACGAGAAGTGGGAAACAAACAACATGGTTATAAAGTGTTTTCGGACCCAAGTCCATATGACATATTTTCTTCCTCTACACGTGAGGAATGTTTTCCGAAATTTTGGCCATACCTTATTATTACATCCTGTAGGCCGACTGAAGATGATCTTATGAGTGAAACCGGTTTCAACAAACAAGTAGGCCATACAGCACAATCCACCGGAACGCAATGGCGTTTCTTAAACTTCTGATCTGCAAAGAATGTCTCACCGGCTTAAATATTTCCTTCCTTGAAAATATCCAACTGCTAAACCTTTACCATGCATGATTAGTTCTTCTGTCAACACGGGACTGTATGCGATACGCAATAGATATTCGTGAGCTCAAAGACCATGATTTAAAATTAGGCGCTACAGTCGGGAACCGCGCGACCGCTACGGTCGCAGGTTCGAATCCTGCCTCGGGCATGGATGTGTGTGATGTCCTTAGGTTAGTTAGGTTTAAGTAGTTCTAAGTTCTAGGGGACTGATGACATCAGAAGTTAAGTCCCATAGTGCTCAGAGCCATTCCAACCATTTAAAATTAAATGTATTCGCAGCAACTTAATATGAAGCATTTCGTATCATGAGAAATGTAGTTTGTTACAAGTAATAATTAATGTATGACAAACGTGTGGAAGAAATGGTATTTAATCCACCACGTTGAAAAGCCATACAATAAATTTGTAATAAACTGCGTATTGAGAAGAGCAGCGGAATGGATTTTCACCTAGTAAGGTTTACATATCATTTTTACTACTAACACTGTGTTTTCTTAAATCTAACACCAACATTTTCTTTTTTGTTATAATTTATTATTAAGGTGGCATTCATTTACTGTGCACCTACATTCTGTCTAGTGCGGTTGGTTCCACCCTTCTTGTACGTCGCCAATGAACAGTTATTTTCTAGTGTCTATTTATTTCTTTTATTCTGCAACGAGTCACGCTACACTCGCGTCAATTTCGAATTCAATACATAAAAATCCATTTCGAGCGTCTCTGCTGATCTTCAGGCGGCCCTGCATACGGAACACAAATTGTGCAAAAGAACCAGTAATTTGGACTCTCTAAAATTAACAGTGCAAGTACGGCTTGTAAACGATGTCCAATGTTGTTTTGCTGTGGTGTCAGGTATAGAAGGGAAGTGGGACTGTGGGGTGAAGGAGTTAAAGTGACATTATATGGTGCGCAGTGTTATTGTTTTACTCTGGTCGGAGAGGGATGAAGAGGAGAGGTGAGAGAAAATGAGGTTACAACAACGAAGGAGACTAGTGTTACGTAAAGAAGTGGCACCGTTATGTAACTTGTTTTTGTATGAAGATACAACCCGTAACGCGTTATCATGTATTGAATGAAAGAACAGTATTCATGTAATATGATTCTTTACGGCACTCACAGTCTTTACAATTAACTAATACCTTTCACGAGAAATTTTATTAGCTGCTACTAACAATAAGTTGACTAAGTGGAATGCGTTTACCGTCACAGCTGAGCGTAACTTACTTGAGTGAGCAAGTACACATTTTCCTAATATTCAGGTAAAAATGTGTAATTTCAATGCTTACTGTTAAATCTCTTGTCAATGTGGCACCTATATAGCCAGAACGCGTCATTAAATTTATCATATTCTCCAAAGAAGGTGCTCCTGGTGGTTCAAAATCAATTCTTCCTAGATCCAAGATATATTTTGAGGGCGGTCTTTGTCTACTGTATTAATGTAGAAACTCATAGGTTTGTGCACAGAATGGGTTCGTAGTTTCTATGCTGAAAGTGTAAAATATTAGCTGAGGTCACTAAAGCACGTTAATGCATTGACGTTTTGTCCCAAGGTGCGGCCTGAAGTATTCGAAACACGGTGGCGAAATGAAGTTTCATCGACGGTTGTGCAGCATGTGGGTGGAGGGGGTCAGCAATGGGTTAAAGTACAGGCACAAGGCTACATTTGGCGACTGTTTGCACGTGGAAAACTCGTTCAGTAACTGCAACGGAGAAAAGTTGGATAATCCTACTAGCTCGTATACCACTATTGTTGTTGTTGTTGTGGTCTTCAGTCCTGGGACTGGTTTGATGCAGCTCTCCATGCTACTCTATCCTGTGCAAGCTGCTTCATCTCCCAGTACCTACTGCAACCTACATCCTTCTGAATCTGCTTAGTGTATTCATCTCTTGGTGTCCCTCTACGATTTTTACCCTCCACACTGCCCTCCAATCCTAAATTTGTGATCCCTTGATGCCTCAAAACATGTCCTACCAACCGATCCCTTCTTCTAGTCAAGTTGTGCCACAAACTTCTCTTCTCCCCAATCCTATTCAATACCTCCTCATTAGTTACGTGCTCTACCCACCTTATCTTCAGCATTCTTCTGTAGCACCACATTTCGAAAGCTTCTATTCTCTTCTTGTCCAAACTGGTTATCGTCCATGTTTCACTTCCATACATGGCTACACTCCATACAAATACTTTCAGAAACGACTTCCTGACACTTCAATCTATACTCGATGTTAACAAATTTCTCTTCTTCAGAAACGATTTCCTTTCCATTGCCAGTCTACATTTTATATCCTCTCTACTTCGACCATCATCAGTTATTTTGCTCCCTAAATACCAAAACTCCTTTACTACTTTGTCTCATTTCCTAATCTAATCCCCTCAGCATCACCCGATTTAATTTGACTACATTCCATTATTCCATACCACTATTATGCTAATGTAAAATCTTATTGTTTCAACGACTTCTTTTCATTACGTAATGGATACATTGATCAGGCCAGAACGCTATGACCACCGACACACTACCGATATAAACCCGCCCAGGCGACAGCAGCGTCACCCGGCGAGGGATGACAGCAAGTCAGACGCACGCACGGTTGCACGTAGTATCAGTGAGCGTTCTGTCCGTGTGTACAGAGTGGGGAAGAGGCACTATCTATCTCAGTTTGACGGCGGGTAGATTGAGATGGCCCAGAGGATCGGCACGAGCATTTCGGAAACTGCACGACTTGTCGGGTGTTGGAGGAGTCCTGTGGTGAGTGTCTTCAACAACTGGCGCAATCGAGATGAAACCACGGCCAGACGTTGTGTGGTTAGGCGGCCAACTCTCATTACAGATGTGGAACGTCGTAGGCTGGGAAGGCTGGTAAAATAGGACAGGCGGCAAAGCGTGGCGAAATTAACATCAGAATTAAAACCGGGCAAAGTACAAGTGTATCTGAACACATACTGCACCGAGCATTCGTAACGATGGGCCGCCGCAGCCGACGACCCGTACATGTGCCAATTTTAACACCATGACATCGGCAAATAAGACTAAAATTGTCACGTGACCATCGGCACTGGACGTTGGCGCAGTAGCAGACCGTTGCATGGTCTGATGAATCCCGATATATTCTTCATCGTAGTCTTCCTGGGGAACAGCTCCTTGACGCCTGTACTGCGGAACGGAGACAAGCTAGCGGCGGCTTCATTATGCTCTGAGGAACATTCAGGTTGGCATGCACGGGTCCTGTGGGGCTCGTGCAATGCACCATGACGGCCAAGGAGTATCCCACACTGGTTGTAGACCTCATGTATTACTACATGACGATCTTGTTTTCCTGTGCCACGCCACAAAGCCAGAAGTGTGAAGGAGTGGTTCGAGGAACACTATAGCTAGTGCCAATGGATGTGATGGCCCCCCAACTCGCCATATCTGAACGCGATCGAACACATCTGAGATGTTATCCCCCGTGGCGTCACAGCTCATGGCCCCCACCTCGGAAGCAGGCGACTTGTGTGTTCAGATGTGGTGCCAACTGCCTCCAGTGACCTATCAAGGTCTCATTGCCTCTATGCCACGACGCGTCGTCGCTCTTATCCGTGCCAAAGTTGGATTTACCGGCTATTAGATACATGGCCATAACGTTATGGCTGCTCAGTGTAATTATGTGTACACGAAATTGTCAAACGCTTTTGCATGCAGTATTTCACCAAATTTTATTATTAGTGCTATTATGTACAGCCTCCTGATGAGAATAGTTGAATAAATTATGTAAAAACGTTTTATTTAAACAAAGAAACGTGTACCTGTACTCCAATTTCATGCAAACATTTAACTTTTTGTAAAAATGTAATGTTTCAGAACTTATTCGTATTCAAAATTTTCGTGTTCCGCAATGTTCCAGCGATATTCTTCCCAAAGCTCAGTGCCATAAATATTAAGGCCCGATTTTTTTATTTCCAAGATGTGTACTATTCCTAAAATAAAGTGTTCGGTTGTTAATTAGTCCAATTTCCTTTACCAGAACATCCTAGGCAACCTTTGGGAATCTCCATGCTAATTAACATTTGTCTTCCATAAAGTAGTAGCTATTTTGTGTTATTTTCTAACTATACAAACTTAGTTTTAACAGATTTACTTCACTGCCTTTGTATCTTTGTATCTTTCATTTTTTTCTTTTGTGCTGGTATCTAAGATGTAGTGGTCCTGCATTTATGCTTTTGCTATTTCCATAGTAAGCACGTCTATGGACAGGGGTCGTGCACGAAGACTGTATCGAGTCGACGGCCGGAAGTTATATAGTGAAGATTGCGCCAGTCAAACTCCTATGCCAGTTCTGTGTGAAAGATTCGGCAAATCTGTATTTTACAATCTGTATCATATAACCAACAAGCTGATGGTACGAAGTGTTGAGTAACAATAAAAATTAATGGACTGCAAAAGTAAAAATCGGTTGTGTTGTGTTGCTTCTTTATTAGTTGTTTGTATAAGTTAATAGTCATCAGATGAAGAGTGGACTGACGAAATTCCATGAAAGTAGGAAGACACCAGACAGATCGCTTAAGTTATGAGACGTGCAGCCACGACCCATCCGGAAATGAAACCAGAGGGAATCGTGTGCTACAACAATAACGTATTCTTTCCTCGTTACTTACCAGGAATATGAGTAGTCTCTTTGTAGAAGTAGAAGTGAAATGATTGATTTCCAGTTGCATGCTATAGTAAGGCACCAGCGGTGCGCTAGTTTGTAGGTTGCGTGTGTGTGTGTGTGTGTGTGTGTGTGTGTGTGTGTGTGAGTTTGTCAGTGCGACGTTAAAGGACGTGAACTACTCCTGTAAGTAGTGACACTTCAGCCTCCAACTTTCAAGCTATGTACCACGCAAGAAACTTTATGTCACAGAAAACAATTTGTAAATGCAACTGGATTTGTACTGTTTAAGAGAAACTCTCTCTCTCACACACACACACACACACACACGAACACAGACACACGTTTATATGAAACTAATAGATATCGTTTGAACAAGCAGGGAATAATGACTCATTAATAAAGAGATTAAATATTGGATATATGTTCCGTTTCCGCTTAAAATGTCCAACAGCGCTCAAGAGTATGTTTCCTCAGTTTGATGAAATCGACTTCATACATGAGTGAGTAACTGAGGCAACAAATTCCAGACATAAGTTATAAATACTATTTCAGTGTAAGAGCATGCTAATATGCGAGATCAGTAGATCATTGCGCCGCACATATGGTAAGCAGTGATCATCGAAACACCACGCATCGATGTATTTTTATTCATCTGTTACGTAATACAATTCAAAAAGAAGTTACTTGTTAGTAATGTACTGCGATTAGAATTCAGTAATGGTGGCCATGCAGTGTGTCACTGTATCATGCATAACTAATAGAAAAATGACTAGATTTGGACGGAAATAATTCAGAAAGAAGGTCATTAGAAGGCTTATATATTGTTACGAGCCGCGCGGGTTGGCCGCGTGATCTGAGAGGCCATGCCACGGATTGCGAGCACCCTCCATCGGGCATGGGTGTGTGCGTTACTCTTAACATAAGTTAGTTTAAGTAGTCTGTAAGTTTAGGAACCGATGACCTCAGCAGTTTGGTCTCTTAGGAATTCACACCTTTTTATTGTTACGAAAGGAAGGGAATTGATTTGCGAACCCATGTGGGTACTCGAAGCAGCAGATACGATATCCAGTTTCATAAATAATGATCTCAATATATTTTCTCATCACACAACTTCAAAGAAAGCAACAACTTCTTCATAAAACCTATATCTACAGCATAACGGATAGAAAAGATTATGTTTGTGATTATAATCAGCTTCCATTTAATCAAAACAGAGACCGTACGAGTTTCCATTTCACCACGTGGAACAACGGAATGGAACTCTTGAATGGATAGTATTTCTGAGTAAATTATTCAGGAATTTTACATGTAGCCTTGAAATACCCTAACCACTTAAGATAAGCTGCAGCACGGCTAATAACTGAAATTAGCCCACTCAATTATTTCATCACTGTAGAACATCGACACCAGCACAGATCGCCAGCAGACAAAGCCAGTGTTTTTCCCACGTGAGAATACTGAACAGAACATTTCCATACACGGCGTCCGTAATTAGAATGGCGAATACTGTTTCAAACAACGGTAGACATATGACTCGTAACTCGCGAAGGTTCGCGTGGACTAAATGACACTCGAAGATGCGAAAACACCTCGGTAACAATGTAAAGATCATAAATCCATCGGTCTGAGTACAGCAGAACCACGCAAAGTATTGGAAATGTAGCTGTGACGATCTACTAATTGCAAAATATGGAGGACAAAAATGAAATTGCTGAATGAACAGGCAACTTTCGAGTTGTTCAATTGAACATCAGCGAAAAGCGCTGGTATGCTATCTAAAAGTCTGAACTTTGTCTGGAACTCTCACGTAGGTAACTCCTAGCAGTAGCTTGTGTAAGGCTGTCTGAGAGCTGTGTCAGCTACTGATCCGTTGTCGCTGCACCAGCAGCAGCGCGGCCGATGTCTGCTGGCTTCCCTTTGACCCGCTCAGGGTGTGTGGCGACCGTGGTCACGCTCTCAGCTGGGTACGTGCGCTGCACTGCCGCAGCCCTAATCGCCCTTGTGTTAATTACCTCACCACTGGCCCTCCTCTGTAACTTGTAATTGAAAGCTGGTGTCTAATTGCGTCACGCCGCAACTACACTGATTGCGAATTGTTAAGCAACGTACCGGTTGGCCGTAATTAGAGTGCAGCTGCTCACAGAGGTCCACTGTAGGCTGCCATTAGCGTACGGCAGCGAGACTTGGTAGATATTCTAATGCGTTAATGCGGAACCGGTGTAAGCTGGGAAAAATATTCCAAATTTGGCCATCAGATGCAAAGCTGGCGCTGCGAATATAAGTAAGTCGTACACAAATGTTTCCACATATAAATGCGCAAGGCATGGGACGTGGACAGAGAACGTCAAACAAGTGACAAAGACATACCGTTGATTTTATTGTTACCTTCAGCTTACATACTTTGTTCAAAATGGGCACCGGAAACGACGACGAGATGCACCATCCGTAAAGGGACGTAATCAACTGATCAACAGCTACCCGCAGCAGTTCCAGGGCAATCTGAGCAACATGTTCCAGTATACTGATCTTCAGATATGGTGAGAAACCGAACTTAGCTCTGGTTAACGCGTTCTTTCAAATATCCCCAGAGCCTAAAGTCACGTGGATTAAGATCAAGTGGTCATACAGGCCATGCATTTGGTAAACCTTTGGAGATAACACGTTCATCGACGGTTGCATTAAACAGATCTTTCGTTCTGAAATCGACGTGACGTGTTCCAAACCCGGCATAAAAAGTGGTTTCCACACAATTCCGCTCTTCCAAAGCACGAATTACCTCCTATTCAATGAGGTCTCGATAACCTGTTGACGTCGCAGTACATCAGAAAGTCCCTCTACGTCTATTCTCTGGCAAAGAGAAATGGACCTGGAATAACGGTGCATGTCAGTCCACACCACAGAGTCACAGTAACGTCATCGAACCCTCACCGGGATACCACACCTTCCCCTTCCTGGTGCCACCCCAAGCTTATCCGTGTTTCTGAATTTTTTTATCATCTTGTTTAAACCATCTCTCCTCAGACCATTCAGTCGATGATATTCTCTCAATGCAACACTGTAATTGCTGCCATCAAATAAAACAGTTTCACTAACACCGCACAGTTTCCCTTCTCCATAGCCATACTGTTCACTCACACTATGACTTGTCAAATGGCAGCGTGATGTCATAGACTCATAAAAAATCGTGCAGCACTAGATTTCCACCTATAGCTACAATTTAAAAACAAATGTCTTTTTTCCAACGTAAATTGATTCTGCAGTAATGCATGAGCATATCTACCAAGTTTCGCTGCCATACGATAGTCACAGCCCGCACAGGAACTCTGTAAGTAGCTGCACAATAAACACCCAGTATATATACCGATGTTTTAACCCTTTGTTGCCTGATGGTACTTAAAAGTACCAGTAAGTTTTGACTCTCATTATTTTCTCGTGGTGCAGTTTCGTGATCTGAGAGCCTGTCGGTACGTAACAGTAACTCTGCTCTACCGTTTCATAGATGTTGTTATGCAATACATACACCTCTCGGCTGTCAGAGCTTGAAATTGTTTTTCGCACGCTTCTGTGAAAACAGAAGAGTGTATGTGCTTGTTTCCATGGTGTTGCCTGAATTTGCGCGCAATTTATTGAAACTTCCGCTGAGTTTTCCATTGTAAGTACTTACCTTCTTTGTTTTTTTATAATAGTTTGAAGCATTACGTTACAAGTGAATGAGATAAAGTGGAAAATATAAAGCGGACTTATTAGTACCGCCAGGTTGTGCGAACACTTTATTGTAGCAACAGTGCGTTACATCTCAATAGTTGTTCTGTCCACTTTTTCACACACAGATGGACGATAATCGTTAAACTGGTGGCTACTTTCGACCTTTAAATGATGCAGAGATTGAAGCAGTTTTGTATGAGGACATTCCTTCTGATATTACAGAGGATACTGACTTCGAAGATGATGACGAAAATGTTAATAATTTTGACAAAGCTTTTTCATACAATTTGGAAAAGGCAGATTGTGAAACAAACTCCACTTGTTCGGATAATGATGACTCAGAGTGTTCTTTGCCGTTTACACCTTCACCTCAATGTGAATACCGGACACACAGAATGTGGAGAGACAAACACAGAGTAAGGTAAATTTATGCGAATTTAAAAAAAATTCAGAAATATAATATTTTTGTTAATTAATTTTCTAATATAAAAATATTTAATATTTATGTGGAATAAAGTACAAGTTATAAAAATTGGAGCATTTTTCTGCGCATGTTGTGATTCTGTCCATGGAGTCTGACGGGACTTCTGAGTACCAGGACTGAAAAAATGTTGTAAAAAATAAAATAAAATTTTACAAAAAATCCTACCGTCATTTGAGGCCACAGTAGCATATATTCTGCAAAGAAAATGTTAAAAAGTAAATTTTTTCTTATGTCAGGAAACAAAGGGTTAAGGTAGGTACGACTGAACGATAACAAGTGATAATATGAAGTGTGTGACACCACACTCACGGGGGGTCGAGGAATCTGTTAAACAGAGCGAGTTTCGAAATTAACTATACAATTTTGACGACGTATATTTCAGAAACTGGGTAGGTAGAATGATGTGGTTTGCGGCATAACGTCCAATCAACACAGGATACATAAGCGATATTCTAGTTTCTCCCATATCTGACCTAGAAATTCTGCCGGCCGCGGTGGTCTGGCGGTTCTAGGCGCTCAGTCCGCGACTGCTACGGTTGCAGGTTCGAATCCTGCCTCGGGCATGGATGTGTGTGATGTCCTTAGGTTAGTTAGGTTTAAGTAGTTCTAAGTTCTAGGGGACTGATGACCACGGATGTTAAGTCCCATAGTGCTGAGAGCCATTTGAACCTAGAATTTCTCGATTAACGTGTGCAACTGATGCTATGATGCGAGCTCACGCTTGCTATAGGTCCCACACCAGAATTTGATAGACACCATCCTTCACAAAACCCCAAAAATATGTGCGCAGACCTTGACGGCAAAGATACGAGTCCCCCTTTGACGGTACAGCGATATGAAGATGTGTCGTCTACAATCTTCCTAACGGTCGATGGCCAGTGAGGATGGGCACCATCCTACTGCAGCAAGATGTCAGGTCCCCGTTCCTCTGCCCGTGGTAATGCACACTGGTCAAGCATATGCAGTTAATCTCTAGAGGTCACTGATGCCTCTGCGATCACTATTCACATGGTCAAGAAGCAGATCTCACCACACTCTCACGTGTGGACTGTCGCGCAAAATTTCCATGGTAAAGTAGGACTTCTCAGAGCTCCATACCCGTACATGGGGCCAGTTTAAATATAGGGACACATAAAATCGACCTTCGGACGCGACGATCACCTTTTTAAAATTGTCTGGGTAATCGCCGATATGTTACAGAACCTCAGTTCCAGATACCTTGCGCTTTGCCCTGAAATCAGGTTGAAGTAAGCGCTTACAGCAGTTACACATTACAGGCTTGAGGGTTCGGCACACTATGCACCGTGTTGGTGGTGGCTGGAACTATCAATGCACTTGACGAATTGATTTGACTGAGGTCTGGATAAATTTGTGTTACATCTGTTTCACGTCTATATTATTAGTGCTCGGACGCCCAGAATTCGTTCACTTCCTAACATTCCTTGAACCTAATGTACCACTGTCTGATAGTCGGACGTGATGGAAGTGTGCTTTTGTTTTCTTTCCCGCTGGAACTGTATGACAAATTTGGTCTATATCAGCCATTCCACAAGCTGTGCAATCCCATCAACTGGTCGCTCTGGGTAATTAAAGCATAGACCAGCAACAACAATTTCAATTCATTAATGTGAGCTTCAGTTTGTTAATTTTGTGTGTGTTCTTAGGACATAGGAAATATAGAAAATTACAAGTTACACGTAGCTATAGGTATATTTTCAATAGTTATTGCGAATCGTTATTTAAATACGTAACAAAATTTAATGCACAGTACGATGCTGAAGTTTGCTATTTAAAATTAAACGGAAAACAAGTCCACACAAATTTGTCACCATGTCTGAAGCACTCTGAAACCAACAGTACACATGTCATGAGTTTGCGAACATGACTTCCCTATTGAAAAACTGTCAGTTTACCCTCTGAGTCAAGACATTAAACGTTCGTCATTGACAGACCATGCACCCACCTTACAAAAGTGGTTAATTGGATGCACAAGAACCTAGGATACCTAACACAACAAAAGGAAAAACCTGCAATTTTAGTAGTGATTAGCTCGCCCTGCTCCCTCCTCAAACCCTTCTCACCCTCACCAGTCGCGGTAAGGGGATTGTACGTCTACATCTACATCCATACTCCGCAAGCCACCTGACGGTTTTTGGCGGAGGATACCTTGAGTACCTCTATCGGTTCTCCCTTCTATTCCAGTCTCGTATTGTTCGTGGAAAGAAGGATTGTCGGTATGCCTCTGTGTGGGCTCTAATCTCTCTGATTTTATCCTCATGGTCTCTTCGCGAGATATACGTAGGAGGGAGCAATATATTGCTTGACTCCTCGGTGAAGGTATGTGTTGTGTCGACACAAGAGCCGACACAGTGTGTTTGAGGGTGGCCGAGATGCACGTTATAAGCGCACGAAGGATGGCGTGAAGTCTGAAACAAGATACGTAATGAATGCTATAAAGAAAAGTACGTAGCTGCGGAAATACTTAACTTTATTCCATTCTTGTGGTACATCGCTCTTGACGAATCAAGTGAGACTCTTAAGATACATGCAATGTTACAAATGGCGCCTTGCTAGGTCGTAGCCATGGACTTAGCTGAAGGCTATTCTAACTGTCTCTCGGCAAATGAGAGAAAGGCTTCGTCAGTGTAGTCGCTAGCAAAGTCGTCGTACAACTGAGGCGAGTGCTAGTACGTCTCTCGAGACCTGCCGTGTGGTGGCGCTCGGTCTGCGATCACTCAGTGGCGACACGCGGGTGCCGGCCGCGGTGGTCTAGCGGTTCTGGCGCTGCAGAACTGCTACGGTCGCAGGTTCGAATCCTGCCTCGGGCATGGGTGTGTGTGATGTCCTTAGGTTAGTTAGGTTTAAGTAGTTCTAAGTTCTAGGGGACTTATGACCTAAGATGTTGAGTCCCATAGTGCTCAGAGCCATTTTTGACACGCGGGTCCGACATGTACCAATGGACCGCGGCCGATTTAAAGCTACCACCTAGCAAGTGTGGTGTCTGGCGGTGACACCACAGTATGTTCTCGAAACTTCAACAAAAGCCCGTACCGAGCTACTGAGCGTCTCTCCTGCAGAGTCTTCCACTGGAGTTTATCTACCATCTCCGTAACGCTTTCGCGATTACTAAATGATCCTGTAACGAAGCGCGCTGCTCTCCGTTGGATCTTCTCTATCTCTTCTATCAACCGTATCTGGTACGGATCCCACACTGCTGAGCAGTATTCAAGCAGTGGGCGAACAAGCGTACTGTAACCTACTTCCTTTTGTTTTCGGATTGCATTTCCTTAGGATTCTTCCAATGAATCTCAGTCTGGCATCTGCTTTACCGACGATCAACTTTATATGATCATTCCATTTTAAATCACTCCTAATGCGTACTCCCAGATAATTTATGGAATTAACTGTTTCCAGTTGCTGACCTGCTGTATTGTAGGTAAATCATGAAGGATCTTTGTTTCTATGTATTCGCAGCACATTACACTTCTCTACATTGAGATTCAATTGCCATTCCCTGCACCTTGCGTCAATTCGTTGCAGATCCTCCTGCATTTCAGTACAATTTTCCATTGTTACAACCTCTCGATATACCACAGCATCATCCGCAAAAAGCCTCGGTGAACTTCCGATGTCATCCACAAGGTCATTTATGTATATTGTGAATAGCAACGGTCCTACGACACTCCCCTGCGGCACACCTGAAATCACTCTTACTTCGGAAGACTTCTCTCCATTTAGAATGACATGCTGCGTTCTGTTATCTAGGAACTCTTCAATCCAATCCCACAATTGGTCTGACAGTCCACATGCTCTTACTTTGTTCATTAAACGACTGTGGGGAACTGTATCGAACACCTTGCGGAAGTCAAGAAACACGGCATCTACCTGGGAACCCGTGTCTATGGCCCTCTGAGTCTCGTGGACGAATAGCGCGAGCTGGATTTCACACGATCGTCTTTTTCGAAACTCATGCTGATTCCTACAGAGTAGATTTCTAGTCTCCAGAAAAGTCATTGTACTCGAACATAATACGTGTTCCAAAATTCTACAACTGATAAGACGTTAGAGATATAGGTCTATAGTTCTGCACATCTGTTCGACCGCCTTCTTGGGGATGACCTGTGTCCTTTTCCAATCCTTTGGAACGCTACGCTCTTCTAGAGACCTACGGTACACCGCTGCAAGAAGGGGGCAAGTTCCTTCGCGTACTCTGCATAAAATCGAACTGGTATCCCATCAGGTCCAGCGGCCTTTCCTCTTTTGAGCGATTTTAATTGTTTCTCTATCCCTCTCGTCTATTTCGATATCTACTATTGTGTCATCTGTGCGACAATCTAGAGAAGGAACTACAGTGCAGACTTCCCCTGTGAAACAGCTTTGAAAAAAAGCATTTATTGTTTCGGCCTTTAGTGTGTCATCCTCTGTTTCAGTACCATTTTGGTCACAGAGTGTGTGGACATTTTGTTTTGATCCACCTACCGCTTTGACATTCCCGTTTGAATGTTGAAAAGATTGCTTTGGGACGCAATATACCGAGCAATTCTTCTATGCACTCCGTACATTGTAATGGTAGCTGTTACCTAAAGGGAATAAAATTGACCCTGAGACTGCCCTACGCTTATCATATCTCTCGGTCTTCTCGTATCACTTCCTGCAGCGGGCGCCAGACCTAGTTAACGCGAGATCAACATTTCTGTCACGCGCTTGGGTTAAGCAGAAAATTTCACCTGAGAAGCAAAGGAGAAATGGCTCTGAGCACTATGGGACTTAACATCTGAGGTCATCAGTCCCCTAGAACTTAGAACTACTTAAACCTAACTAACCTAAGGACATCACACACATCCATGCTGGAAGCAGGATTCGAACCTGCGACCGTAGCGGTCGCGCGGTTCCAGACTGAAGCGCCTAGAATCGCACGACCACACCGGCCGAGCGTAAAGGAGAAAACATTTATTTTTATTTACTGTGTGTATCTTCATAAACAGCTGATTACACAAATGTTTAAGAACTCCCAATGCTCTCAGGGTCTCTTGATCTAGGTCGAAAGTAAGGGAGAGCAATATACAGCTCGTCATGAGTGAGAAATGCTTCTGTCACGGCTCCTACCTGAACGGGTCTTTTGTCAGGGCCAGTGCGTCAGTGGAACCTAGTAAGAAAGCGTTACACCTAAATGCGGGCGCAGGCCTCTAGTGGGCGTTCGGTGGCTGCGTATGCGGCGGTCGCTGCTCTCGCTGGTCGCTTCTGAGGCGCCTCCCCCAGGATCAGAACAGAGACGCCTCTACTCCACGATTTATGGCAGAAGATATTGAAAACTCGTTCCTGATGTTGATGTGACAACTTCGTTCTCTTTCCAATGTTTACGTATGATAGTATCGCCACGACACCCTTAATTCGTTATCTCTACTCGCCTATCCCTGCCATTCCACCTAGACAGTCTCCTTTATCAGTTGTCTTCTTGATTTCCAGTGTCCTTTTTCTTCGTAAATATACGACCGGCCACTGCCCTATGGATCAACGAAGATACATTAAAGTTTTTCACTCAGAATAAATTTGGCAGCGAAAGCCATTAGACGTAGTGAAAGGCATTAGAGCTATACGAAGCCATTAGAGTGACTGGTGACAATTCCGTATTTTTGAGATATCATTGACGTCGTCCTTCAACAAGACACCGCCGGAACCCCTTGTATGCTATGCTGTCCTGACCTACCTTAATAAAGAAGTTGCTGAACGTTTCCCTGGCCAAGACGTTCCCCACTGGAAACAGCTAGTCGAGGCTATGGCACGCTACCACGCGCAAACTGCTGCGATTGATGTGCTCAAACAGAGTTGAAGCAGCATGGAATGATGCAGCTGTATCTCTCATCCACCCTTATATTCGATGCTCAGCCAGGTTGGAGCCATATTTGCTGCCTAAGGTGTCAGTCCTGTTTACTTAGTTCCTGTTACTCCTAATCACCTACACTTTTAAACAGGAATTGTTCGTACTATGCACTACATGCCAAATAACGTGAAGAACAAGGACGGTGGGGAGGGGGGGGGAGGGGGGGAGGGGGGGGGGACGAAATGAAACTTCACAGCTTGAGGGAGTATGTGACGTTACTTTTTTGGTTATGAAACAAACACATACAAAGAATTAGGCAACATGACTCCACTAGTAAATAAGACGTTACACACCATAGGCTGTGAATGTAAGTTTTCATTCGGTTCGGAAGACGGTCGTAAGGCTCTTGTATCTTCACCTGGGGCAACCTGGCCTCACCTGTTGTAAATCGACCTTGATATCCTGTGTTAAAGCACTGGCACGTAGTTTACGTCAGAGCTGGTCGCACGCATGTACTATAGGAGTCACATCTTGCTGCCCATCGAAGTACCTCAATCTCATGCAGATACTTCATAGAGAGACGTGATACATGTGGACGAGCATCATTGTGTTGAAAAATAGCACATGATACTGTCGCTTGAGAGGTAACACAGGAGATCACAGGATGTCCGTGACGCATTGTTGTGACGTCATAGTGATCTTAATCACTACCACCCGCGACCTAAAGTCATACCCGATTACTCCACAGACCATGATATCAGTAGCAAGACAAATTTACCTCTCCAAAATATTTAAATACTGGGATCTCTCCGCGTGATGGCACGATAGTTGTAGATAAAGGTCATCCGGAGTAGTGCAGAAACCATATTTGTTGCTGAACACAAAGCGACGCCATTCATACGCAGTCCAGGCTTCCTGATTAGGGCGGCACTCCAAGCAGAACCACTTGCTGTGTTAGCGATAGTGTACACACGGGACAATAACTTCCTAGTGCGACAGATGCCAATCTCCGACCAGTGTTGTGAAGTGGCAGAGAATGTTGTACATAACCCATAACTTTTCTCGGAACGAAGACGCAGATGTTAAATGGGGTCAGTGTCCTTGGTTCACAATACGATGATGCTCCGTTATAGTGGTCTGACCAGAACCTTTACAAGTGTCTGCTCGCTTGTTTCCGTACGACCCAACATGGGGCCACTGTCACAAACGAATGCCTCGCAAAATCTAGACATTACGAGATTCGACCAACTAGCCAAATGGAGACCCACAATGAGCCCCCTTTACAACTCTGTCTTGCGCAGATAAACGTGCCTCACACTTGCAGATAAACGTGCCTCAAACAAGCGGCATCTCGGTATCCTTAGCAGTGAACACTTAGCATCTGACGCAGTTCATGCCTCTTATATGCCCTACCAGTGTTGCTAACGGTACTAACGAACTCTTTGTGCTCACGCTACCTGTCACAGAGAATTGCAACTGTAACAGTTTACCTGTCCACAGACGGCGTGTGTGTGGACGAAGTTACACTGACATCCGACCACATCTCTTGGGTGTTTCAACTTTTGATGAGGTAGTATAGTTAAGTCACGCGAAGAATATAATTTTCCATATTTGCCGTACTTCCTTGTGTCCCAGCTTTTACAGCCAGCAACATGTTTACTCGTTAAATGACGGATGAAGAGTGACGAGTGGCTTACAGCAGCAGTGGTGCAGCCTAGTGATCAGAGATGTGAGGTTTCGTGTTGTGGTGCCCCTGCCGGCAGGTGGTCGCAGGGCCTGGTGTTCCACCAGGCGCTGGTGGACTGCGCGCGCGCCGCCATCCTGCTCCCTCTGGCCGTCAGCATCCTGCGCTGCCAGCCGGTGCACAAGTGCTCCCTGGTCGAGACGGCCTTCCTGCTGCTCGTCACCGTCTCCACCGTCAACATGCTCACCACCGTGCTCAACGACTCCCCTGTCTTTCCGCAGGTGAGTACTTCACCTTTCATACCGTCTGGAAAACGATCTGGAAAATATGCGGGGTTACTTTTCGGTTCGTAGAGGAGTATGAAGAATATGCAGATAATTTATAGACTAAGATTCTATCCGATGAAGACTGTCATGATCGATCGTGTCAGTAGTCGTGAATCATCCACGCTCTGTGGTCGTGGTCCATGAAACCATTTCGTACCTGAAGTATCGTCAAAAGCTGTATTGGACATCTCAGATGTTGCCAAGTGATGGACCAGTCGTCGGACGGAGAGCTAAATATCGTGCAATGGAGACGTGGTATAAGTCGGAGACTCAGTGAAGCTAGGAATACGACTGATAACGAACAATTCAGTCAGTAGTAAATGTCAAAGCTTTTTGTTTATACATCGAACATATAGTGAGATTTAATTATCAGCTTGATAAAGTTGCGACTGTGTATCTAGTGGGTAGTGTTACTCCTTCTCTACACAACCATTTATCAGTACCATACATTCTTCCCCATGACAGATGACTAGGCAAAGACTTTTGATGTAGACACCCACGCCGTATCTCTAAAATCACCTTCTGGTCCACCCTGGAGGGAGGGTGGTGTAACATTACATTAAACTAAACTAAACCAGTCGAAACCCGCCGCCGGCCGAAGTGGCCGTGCGGTTAAAGGCGCTGCAGTCTGGAACCGCAAGACCGCTACGGTCGCAGGTTCGAATCCTGCCTCGGGCGTGGATGTTTGTGATGTCCTTAGGTTAGTTAGGTTTAACTAGTTCTAAGTTCTAGGGGACTAATGACCTCAGCAGTTGAGTCCCATAGTGCTCAGAGCCATTTGAACCATTTTCTAAACCCGCCTAACCTAAGCTAACTCAGCCTGATATAACCAAACCTAATCCATCCCAACCTAACCCAAGTCAACCTATGGCACACCAACCCAACAGAAACAACACAATCTAAGGAAATCCAACCCAATCCATCCTTAGAAAACCCAACCCAAGCCTGTTTCACGTGGTTCACTGCTCTAACGTTTTGTACATTTTGTGACAGTCGTGCTTTGTTTGGTTGAAATCTTTATAGTATTATCAATTTACGTACAATTTCGTTAGTTTTATGATTTTTGACTTATAATCAGTGGAAAAACTTTTGGTTAACTTCAGAATTATTTTAAGTCGTTTCAATTTCTGTACAACTTTAAACACCAACCTATATATTTCTGCTACAGTCACAAAATTTTTATTTCATTCACTCTGTCCCTCGGCGATTAAATAACCATCTGGTGGAGGGAAACTTTCACATACTTATCATAATTACAAACGTCATCGATTTCTTACTGTAGCACTCAGCTTTAGCGGTGGTGCAAAAGCACTACACCATTTCTCTTTGTATCTACGTTACAGTGATTAACAATCCACTTTCTGGAGACAAGGACCATACTATGATGACTGGTTGCTGTATCTTCCCAATTTGTGTAAGGCATGGGGGGGGGGGGGCTTAAGGTCGGCACACAGCTCTCTCAGCATTATTCAGCTTTTCGGACCTTGGACCCGCTACCTCTCACTCAAGTAGCTCCTCTTCCCGCCAAGGAGTAATTCTTAACAGTGCCCAGAAAAGAACTTGTATCCTTCGCATGACTGTTAGACGAGCTGAGTAGTCAGCTCAACAAGAGAACCAGATATATTTGGAAATTTGCGGTAAGGTCTTATGGGACCAAACTGCTGTGTTCATCGGTCCCTAAGCCTACACACTACTTAAGCTAACTTACACTACGCTGTGGACAACACACACACCCATGCCGGAGGGAGGACTACCCCGCGCGGCCCATATATATTGGGTGTACGAATTTAATTAATTGAATTTGTTCAGTATTGATTTGCGGGTTATTAAATTAACATGTTGTGACGTGGACAATGAATATTGCGAATCACAAGTAACTGCACATCGAAATGTACTGATTATTTTTCAAATCACTCTCGAGTCAGGAAGGAAATCAAACAACACTTTGATTCAGCTGTATCCAGTATGTCAGATCACAAAGTAATTTATTACATATTGAAACTCCTGATGCACTGCGAAACTGAAACCAGACAGCATTTTTGTTTTCTACAGATCAAAGTAAACACCTCAACGTGTCTAGGTCTCCTGAACACTGTTGACTAACAGTCTCCGATTCAAATATTACGGCCAGCTCAATAAAAAACGTTCATTTATAAATATTTATAAGAAATCGAAAATAAATTTTAAACAAATTGGTCAAAGAAAGTTTCAATAAGAAGTGTGCTTTGTAATGGAGAGATTACTCTCCAATAATCATAAATGTGTTTAATCAGGAGGAAATTTTTGAGTAAAACTGATAGACTTCTATCACGCACCTTTTATTTGTTTTGTACAGAACAACACAACACACATTTAGCCATTTCCTGTGTAGGCCATATATTGTCCATCTTTGGATTTTCTAATCCGTAGCGATCGATGCATTCATGATATACGATGTTATAAAAATAGAAGTATAAAATAAAAGAACATATCGCATACTTAACACCAAGTAGCTTGCATTCTTTTTGTAAATATGTATTTTTTGTTAACAGACGTAATATGTATTGATTTGTGGTATATTCTACAGCTTGAGTATTTCCTATGAACCCGTGAAACAAAATGTAACCCGATTGGAAAAAAATCGCAATACAAAAAACTGTTAATGCAATGTAATGAAATTTCGGGAAAACATTTGTCTAGGGCCGCGCGGAGTGGTCGCGCGGTTAGAGGCGCCATGTCACTGATTGCGCGGCCCCTCCCGCCGGAGGTTCGAATCCTCCCTCGGGTATAGGTGTGTGTGTTGTCCTTAGCGTAAGTTAGTTTAATTAGCGCGTAAGTCTAGGAACCGATTATCTCAGAAGTTTGGTCCCTTAGCAATTCACACACATTTCTGAACATTTGGCTAGGTAACATATTTTAGTTGAAAACATTGGAAGATCACAGGTTAAAGTAAGTAAGAGATAAGCTATTGCAAACGTCAAATGTCGGTACATTAGCAACTGGTGTAACAAGCAGAATGTTGAATGCAAGCTCGCAAATGTGCACGTATTGTGTTGTGTAGGTACCGGATGTCAGTTTGTGGGATAAAGTTCCATCCTTGTGGCACTTGGTCAATCAATATGGGGACGGTTAATGCTGACGGTGGTTGACGCTGGAGTTATCGTCCAATGATCTCTTGTATGTGCTCGGTTGGAGACAGACCTGGTGATGGAGCAGACTTAGGCAACATGTCGTCAATTCGTAAAGCACGTTGGGTCACAACAGCGATATATGGGCCAACGTTATCCTGTTGGAAAACACCCCCTGGAATGCTATTCATGAAGAGCAACAGGACCGATCACCATACTGACGTACAAATTTGCCACGAGAGTGTTCTAGCTGTCATACGAAATCGTAACCTAAATCATAACTACAGGTCTCGCTTGACACCATTGAAGCGGCGAACAGCGGTGGTTTGGGGTCAGTGCACGCTACAGGAAGTCTAGCTTGAGTTGTTCTTACAGTAACAGATTTGTATCAGTTCGTGGAGTCATTGTGGCGCCGACTGGTGTTCAGATTGCTGCTACAGATCGATGCTCCGATAGTCTTCCCTCTCGGTAGCGCCACGTGGCAGTCCGGAGACCGGTCTTTTTGCGACTATACATTTTCTTGACCACCACTGCCAGCAATCATGCACAGTGCCAACATTCCTACCATGTCTTCCTGCAACAAGTTGTTGCAGAGAAAACATCAGCTTTTCGTAGCCCTATTACACGACCTCGTTTACACATAGTGGCGCTACTACCACCAGTCTTATGCGACTGGCGCGAAATATGAGTAGACATCATCTTTCAGATGTAGAAACGCGTCTAAAAACTTTCGTTTTGTGGCACAATGCTTTTTTCTTCTTATGATTTTTTTCCGTCAGTGTATGTTTGATCTGTTCTCGGACTAACATGAAAGACGGTATACAGACTACGATAACGAAAGTCGAGGAAGCTGTGTTCGGTATATGCAGCGTTAGACTCACTGCTTCTGAAGGTGGAGAATAAATGGTCTTAACAAGTAACTACGTAACATGTTTCTTACAATGAACAAAAAATGGAAAAACATACTCTCTCTACTCTACTGTCGCTCATTCATTTTGTCAAATGGATACCAGCTTCGATTCCACGGTCCATCATCAAGCCATTCCACGACGAAAAGCATTACTGTACATTAATCGTATACACCATTGGTTATATATGTAGAATATTTATGAATCATAACTAAATTATTTTACGAATTGCAATTCTAAATTAGGGGAAGCTTTTTTAACATGGAGTGCACTCGTTCTGCACTTAATATTTTATTACAGACGGATTTATTTAATTCATTATCTTCTTGTCCATTAGGTGTATACGGTATTTTTCTTAGACGTAATGTAGTTTACATTTTAATCCTTTGATCCTTTTTACATAGCATATTCGTTAATATAATGGGGCGGTTGTTCGCATATACTTAACACATAATATTGGTATTTACTTGTTAGTATAATGACACTGTGATTGGGGTAGGCTGTTATGCCGACTGCGCATCAGTGTTAAGAGGCTACCTATACTCGAATTTTGTGATTTACCTATTACATAGACAGATACCTTATTTTCCAGAGAGTATTTCAACTGTACACCATGATGCTTTTGATTGGAGGCTGGCCTGATGATGGTACTTAGGTCCGAAACAGGTAGTCATCCGACAAAATAAATGTACAACTACACATGACAGCAAATACTATTTTTCTCTGATTAAATACGGATTCTGTAATTGTATCTGACAGAAATGAATTGCAAATCGTAGGAAATCTTTTAAGACCAACTATAATACTGAATTTCTGATCTTTGGTCGCACACCATTACAGAAAATTAATGTGTACTCTGTGTCAAGAAATCTGCTCAGATATCGAATTTTGAGGTTGGTTTTGCCGTCCTCTGAATTTACAACACTTTTAGAGGTAGAATTTTAAACTGTAAGAAAACACGATAGTACACAGACAGAGTATACAATACAGTAAGTAATCTCAAATTCAAAACAATGTAGGTCGGACTTGAGATGAGCATCAGAGAAAAGTCCAAGGTAACTTCATGCCAGACTTGGAAGAGAAAAGTCCAAAGTAACTTCAGACACAAACACGGGAGGACCAAGATCCAGAACAGCAACGTTTTCAGCGTCCACCAGAATGATACCACAGTTTCAATCCGCTTCTGCGCTATAAGCAGGACAACAGCCGCATTAGTACCTGACTATTTACCGAGCGAGGTGGCGCAGTGGTTAGACACTGGACTCGCATTCGGGAGGACGACGGTTCAATCCCGCGTCCGGCCATCCTGATTTAGGTTTTCCGTGATTTCCCTAAATCACTCCAGGCAAATGCCTGGATGGTTCCTCTGAAAGGGCACGGCCGACTTCCTTCCCCATCCTTCCCTAATCCGATGAGACCGATGACCACGCTGTCTGGTCTCCTTCCCCAAAAACAACCAACCAACCAACCAACCAACCTGACTATCATATTTGAGAAGCACTTTTCTTATCACGTGATTTCGGTGTCCTTCCCCTGAAATCTGCATATCTTTCGTGACTGCAATTTTTGATAGCGAAATAAGACTAAACATCTATGAAACAGTACAACTAACATTGAAGTACATCATAAAGTACAACATTATTTATTTACAGGACATTCTTCTTCTTTTAGTCCCCAACAGTGATGCTGTAGCCGTGTAAAAAGTGAACCATTAGAAAAATATGATAATTGCGATATTGCAGTTTAGTGATGCATCAACAACAGAAACATATCTCTGCTCAAATTGCCTACTTATTTATGTAACTACTTATTTATGTAAGCAAGACAAAACTTTGCAGAAACAAAAACAGGAATGTGCTATTAAAAAAGGACACCGCTACTTGTGAATTCGTAGTTTACAGAAACTTCACCGGATCTGAGTAATTCCGCCACTTCAACTGACAAAGGCGTCAGGAGCTGGAAGTAGGTCCTATCATCATATCATTGTCATGTTTGAAATGAGGTCGCTGCCGCCGCTCATACTAGTTCCTCTTTTAATACTCTCATAATCTTCAAAATGGGGACCGTCTATTTTATTCATGTACACCACTGTTGTTGCGTTACATATGCACCTCCGGCTTTTTTCTAATATTTTCATGTATTACGTTCTCTTTTCTGTGGGTTGCGTCAATAGCGCGATAGAAGCGGAAAGCATGGAAACTTTTGGTGATTAATGTAGTCCATTGGCGAGTGAAATATAATTACTACTGCACTATGAAGTGCATATAACTATTTATTTCAGAAAACGTTCCTCATAAGTTTTCCCTGTGTAATTGACCAAAATAGAGAAGAAGTACTCCAGAAAAGGGACAATATTTCAGTAACTACGTAGATAGCAAACAAACAACTCTGGAACTTGAATTTATCATTGACGTGTATGATGATGGAAAGGGCCATGGCTCTTCATGGAAGAAATAAAGAGTGCAACAATGATAAATTAAAAGCAGTAAATATAGATGTTAAATAGTTAAGTGTTTGAATGAAGAAGAACTAAGATAAATATTGAGACTTTGCAACAAAATGGATGACAGTGATGAAGGGGCCGAGGAAGTTTCTTATGGGTAATCATTCCAATATCCAAGAAATAGGGAAGCAAGAAATGTATTGACCACAGGTTATTTAGTCTCATTTCACATGTAGCTAAATTTATGTCAAGAATGAAAATGAAATGAAGGAAAATTTTTATGAGCAGTAGATATGTTTAAGAAGAAATATAGTCACCCGAATCGCAACAGAACTGTTGCTAATTTTGGGAGACACATATATTGAGAAGAGAAGACACATACATTTAATAAATCTGAAGAAGATATTTCATGATGTGACTTGGAATAAGCTTACAGCTATAATAAATATAAAGAAGATCATTCAAGGTAAAGGAAAAAGGTGCGGAATGAAAAAAGGCAAAGATAATAACAGGAATGACATTAGAAGGAAATGAGGAGACGATGCTGAATGGAGAAACACTGGTACATGTGCAAGGCTTTATATACTGAGGAAGGGTGAGTGAAAGCGCAGAACAGAAATAAAGACCAGGATCGCAAGGGTGAAAGAGACATTGTGTAAGGATGGCAAAGTTTTCTGCAACAATGTGGACGAAGATTAGAGGTAAATACTAACGAAATTTTTGTACATTACACTGGGCAAACGGAGTGTTCACCCACATGATGCTAAAACGTAGACAACGAGAAAGATAAAAAGAGGTAGTCTGGAGGCTTTTGGCACGTGCACATGGTGAAGGATAGAAATAATATGTTGGAGAGATGGAGTGAAAACTGTGGATGTACTGAGAAGGAGGTTGGGAGTGGAGGGAGGAGTGAACAGATTCAATTAATGAATAAAAAAACAAGAGGTGGACCAATGAGTTACTGTCTTCTTCAATTTGTGAAGCTTCTTCTCTTAAATAAATCATCCAGTTTTTTTCTAAATTGTTCTGATCTCTTTGTCTGTTCATGTAAATCACATCTATCACTTTCCATCCCATTAGTATAATTCCTTAGTGGTGCATCGTTTATTTTTTCATCTGTCTTAGAGTCTATAGTACGATAAAGCTAAGCACAGAGTCGCGATTGGGTGGGAGAGGGGGGGGGGGGAGGGAATTGGGTCCTGGTGCACTCTTCCCCCTTAAGGTAGGAACATTGGAGAAAAGCTTTTGGTTTAGTCCAGACCAGCAGCTATTTGTGTAGACATGCAAACATCCTTCTACATTAGAGGATATTACGCAAGGTTTGAAAGACGAACCTGACCTGGCGGCCAGACAAATTGTGCGAACCGATCTGTTCCTTTTGCAAAATAATTCGAATAAGCCCAAGTTAATGCTCACAAAATGTCAGCATTTGTACCTGTACCGTTCGAATTTTATATGCACAAAGAATCACCCTCGTTCGCATTTTTCGTTGAAAAGCAGTACCCCTTAATTTAACTGCGAACTGGAATGAAAACGATGATCCAAATTTGGTGAACCGGACCTTGGCCTAAGGTGAGTTTTAATCATTTGAAATTTTTGGAGCTCACTTCTTTACAGTTCTACGAATCTCTGAAAACTTCGAACGAAGATAGACAAATAAACCAAGTCAATTTTTTTTATCCACTACTCTTTATCCGTTATCGAGATACGACAGATTAAAGTCGAGCTAAATGTAACGCGTAAAATTCATTCCTACGTGAATTCAATGCTTAGAAAGTGTTTGAAGTGAATCAGACAAATCAGTTACGCATTCTTACGATACCGTTTAAAAGTTTAACTTGATTCGGATTTTATGCGCAAGAATCACGTTTTCTGTGAGTCTGTTAGTACGCGTCCCTCTCTCTGTGTTTCAGATTTGTGCAATATATATTCAATTCATGAGATACGACGTCAACTCTCGTTGAACTACACGATCAGATTTTCAGAATTGTTCTGGCACATATAAGAAAACGTAAGGGAATATCTTTCCTGGCGTGGTTATAGTGTACTGTTCTGTTTAGGAACTGGTTTTCTCTTATCGTTCCACAAAGTATTTATTGTACGTCAGTTCGCACTGGCATCCATTTTGAGCGGTATTAATTACATAATACGGTCAAAGTTAGTGATGGGTACTTACGCATGTGTCTGTAGCTGCTAATAATTCATCCATCTTTTATAACGCTTTAGAGATGTCCAGATATTAGGAATTTTAACTACTAATCTCACATTTCAGTTTTAATTGATTTATTAATCAAATTATTGTGATTGGAGAAATGCATCGTAAACACTGTGCTGTCTTACAATATATTTATTCACAACCGATATCGATCATTGATCGCCTTCACAGTGGAAACATACTGTGACAGCTTCACATGTCATACGAGCAGAAAAATGCCATAGCGTTTATGACATGTAAAGTTGTCACAGTATTTTTCCACTATGAAGATGACCAATTATCAGAACCGGTTGTGAATGAATATATTGTAAGACAGTACAGTGTAAATTACGAACAGAACTGAAACCAGTACTGCCAGCATGATACCTGTGGAGCTAAGAACTTGCGCTAGGCTCACTCAGTCGAAACATTTTTAATTCTACAGATAAATGAGGTATGCACTAAACTTTCTCAGGCAGTAAGTACTGTCGCATGAAAAGCGACTACTCAAATACTCAGTACATGTAGCTCTACAACGTAATTGAAAACTCATCGAAATCCGTTGTAAACGGATCTGAAGTAGATATGGGCAAAGTCGTTCATCCTAGGGAACTAGTCCACCAGCAATCGCTCTTTTTTGGGAACCATTAATTTTTACTCCTTCACCATTCATTGTGCTTTGTATAAGGTTCTGATGAAAAATTGAAAATTAGTAGCATAGGTGACTATAGATGGAAGGCGCCAGTAGGGGCCACTTGCTTCCTCCCTGGAGTACAGAGTTTTTATTGATAACAGAATTCTCACACACTTGTTATTTTAATGGATCTGCAGAACATCTCGTTTAGCCAACTGTAGCGTTATGTGGCTGATTGCAGGGAAATAATATGAGGTGGCGCACGAAAAACCGGCCCGGAGTACAGACTACTCGCCAATTACGCACGATTTGTTGACCGCTACGAGCAGAATAGTTAAACATGTAATAATCAGGCAGTGAAGAAATAACAAATAAACTAATGCAAACAACTTCGAAGCAATAGATGACGATTGGTAAGCGACAATGAGCGGTCTAGTACTCGGGGCCGATTTTTCGTGCTCCACCCTGTACCACTGAAATAATATTGTAGGGGTTATCATATTCACTTTACAAAATGTGACATCATACACTCGATTACGAAGCGCGGGCTTCATTCGGTTGTAAGTCAGTCTGCCTTCCATAATAATGAACATGCTCTTTTACCTTGGATCAAAAAGAGACGGAAAGTGGCCACTCGTGTGTGCCGTGCCGACGTCTTTTTCATGTGTAATAAAAAGAAATCTTGCCTTTTTACAAGTATTCCTTCTGCTGTTTATCGAAATAGTGAAGTAAGCTGATACGTCGTTTTGTTACCTGAAAAGACGTATTTATTACATAGCACGTAATTTGTATGTAATTTACGTAATTATAAAATGCATTTTAATTACCGGTCGTGGGCGCTGAATAGAATACGAAAAGAACCAGACGTTGGAGTTCAAAAAAGGTTGGAAACAGATACAGAATGGGCGTGCGAAGCGAACGAAACGAACAAGAACAACTCTATACTGAATTATGAGCAGTTAGCAGTGGAACTGCGACGAGTGGCCACGCGAAGAAGGACGAGTCCGGCCGAGCGAGACCGAGACCGAGACAGACGAGAACGGGACCGAGGCTGGAACGAGACCAGTCGACGTGCCGTTGCGGGAACGAGACCGATCGTTCCCCGTACCCGGGAACTGTAAGTAGAGAGCCGCGACCGAAGTGATGAAAGACCGTTCCTTAGACTTCGTTCCTCGCTCGTTCCGTTCATCTAGGAGAACCGTTCCTTTGTACCCGTTAGTTCACGAACGACCCATCTCTAGTCTGATGGTCACCTTGTCAGGTTAACCATGTCTTCTTTAGGATTCCAAACGTTGTGACTGAGACTAATGTAGCTGCCAAATGTGTGACGATGCGGCGTACTGCACCGGTGGTGCAGTCGCTGCATTGGGTACTTCTGCGAACGTTTACGATGGTATCTGTGTGCACCATCCTAACTCCAGTAGCCAGCTTCACGTGTTCGCCGCGCTGCACTGCCGCTTGCCCACAGGATGACGAGACGGAGGAGCAGAGCCCGCTGCTGATGGACTCGCCGCAGTGCGTGCTGTTCGGCACGTTCATGATCTGGTTCGCGTCGATCACGATCAACCTGGGCCCCACGTTCCTGAGCGGCGCGCTGGCCGCCAGCGCCGAGGTGAGCCACAACGCGCCCAGCTGCCCTCTGGTGCACGGGCCCTTCCGCCACTACGTGCTCAACGTGCTCTGGATCGCCGTCAACGTCGTCTGCGTCCTGCTCACGCTCTTCCACCTGCACAAGCTGCACCGCGACCTCACCAAGGCCAACGTGCAGGTCAGTCCACACACACACACACACACACACACACACACACACACACAAGCCCATGACTGGGAAGACATCCACTTCTACGTATTTATGTATCCAGTTCTGTAGGACCAAAGTTCCTTGGTCGTGAAACAAATCAGTATACTATTAAATGAAACAAGTTTACGGTTACCAGTCACTGTTTATTTATCTCCACGACGCGTATCAAAGGTTTAAACCTCCTTATCAGGTGGATGTACATTTGTTAGTATTACATTTGTGTGTCAGTTGTGTTGAAACTATATGTACATCGCTCACTCGTCGCCGGCGTCCCTCCCTGTAATGTAAGTGGCGGGGCTCAAAAATGATGTGGCCTATTGGCCTATTGCTGTCACTGACGGGTCCTAGCGACAATCTGTAGATTACTGTAGCACAACAGAGGAAAGACCTACGCCCATTACAGGGGTCGTTCCTGCTCCGAAGTCGATGTTGACAGATGATGATCATGCTAATTGAGACATAAATATAGACACCATCATAGTGCCCATGGTAGCTTTCGTGTCAGACCATCGGGACTCCTTTCCATCCTCCGACACTCTACCGTAGGCAGGCCTGCCTACTTCTGACACTCGAAATAAAGTGTCGAATCGCTCCCTTGAGCTCGTCACTCGAAAAGTCTCCTGCCACTGTTCAACTCTCATTGGATGAAGGCCATCCCCACCAAAATTCATCGTTGTCAATAAAATAGATAAAGATACAGATGCGTAGATTTCATAGATGATAGCTGTAGTGCAATTCTGTCACCTGAAATATCGTAGCTGTAGTGCAATTATGTCATCTGAAATATCGTCATGTTGAAATCGCTTAATGCGGTTAGAAACTATTAATTTAGAGGCTCATTGTGAAAATGTATATTCCCTGTGAGATATTAACATCTGTCGTTTGAAGTGAGTTATTGTCAAGTGTCAAAAGAGATGCAACTTAGCAATTATTAAGGTTGTCTCATACTCCAGCATTTACTGGAGCGTCTTCTGCACAAAGTCCATGCGGATAAGAGCCGTCCAGGTTCCCAGTTAAGGATTTTCCCCACGTCCGGTCCATTGCTAACGCACGTGGCTCGCCTGGAGCGGCTGTGGCGGACTGCCAGGCCGCGTCTTGCTATCGGTCCTAGGGTTGCACAGCTTCGCAACCAAATTCAGCTGATCAACTGGCTCGGCTATATATTCGTGGCGTGACAACACCCTTCTCATACCGTATGCCTCCTAGCAGGTGAAAGAGCGACTTCATAGCCTCCTTGCATGTGACTACCACTCCATCATAAGTGGTCTCTGAACGGGTACATTTTTAAAGTGCTCAACTAAGCTGGGTAGATAGCACCAAGGGTGTTGGCAAACTGGGGACTCTTACGAAGACCCTTCGCGGTTTCATCCACGGATGTGTTAATATCGCATCTGTCTGTATCCACACCATAGGAGGGCGTAAATCAGTTTGGCTGAAAACGTGTTAGGACCCTTCGCTGGTTCGGATCATTTTGAAATTTCGACTAATGGTTATCAGTGGTGCCTAATGGTTAAACCCTCTATACCAGAGCCGTGATTAAGGTCGTGCTGTGCGATCAGTGTCAGTGGAGGTTCATGCCCAGGATGTCCTTGAAGATGGATTGAATCTGCTGGGGGATTTCAGCGTGTTAAAACTTGTATAGAACGTGCTCTGACTTGAATAGTTGGGGGTGGGGGGGAGGGGGGAAGGAGGTGGAGGTGGAAGCGTTGGTTTCATTTTCGGCCTTTATGACACCACTTCCAGAGGCATTTTCGTGGCAATTTAGAGCATCGGTGTGTCTGAAATAGTTTCTTCGACTACCCACAATAAAACGGCGTGATTTTCGCGCTGGGCGTCGCCGTTCTGACCTCCACAGCAGAGGTAGAAGGGGTGAAATGTGTGTAAGGTGGCGCTTGACGACCTTGTAACCGTGTGACATGTCCACAATGACATTGGACAGAGTTTTGGTGAAATTTGGTGCCATTGAGACATCATCACCCCACCTTGCGCCTCACATGAACTTCTGAGCTGTGACCTTTTTATCGCCTTGCTGTTTAAAGCGTCGCCGTGCCTGATGTTGATGTCACATGGTGCCAAGATTGTCCTCCATCAAAGGAGATGGCATAGGCATTTCCGCTTTCGAAAAGGTGGCTCTTTAATGGCATTGTGCTGCGTATTTTCGTTAACAGTATCTCATCCCTAGTCAGAACACAGTTCGGAATGGGAGGCGTGTGTATTCGTAGTTACTTACTTAGCTAATTATCAACGTCTTACGTACATCGTAACTACTATCTCTCGCTAACACGTGGAGCGAGTAAGTTTTACAGCTACATTATATCTCTTCAACAAGAAATGTGATGACATGCCAACCATTTACATAACTTATTATACTTTCTTTTCGAATAGTGATTTATAGTTCACTATGTTGAATGTCTCATAAAGACACACACACGATTCTTCTGCACATTTATAAATTCTTCTACCGAGTTGTCAAGCAGATATGATGTCAATTTGTCTTTAAAAGTAATTTTTTTGTCCACTTGTTTCTTTAAATCACTGTGGAGGTGGTCAAATATTTTTGTGGTTGTGTACCTGGCACCAGTCTATGCCATACTAAGACTGATAGAAAACGTCACTAATTTCTCCTTCTAGGGTTATATTAGTACTACCGTTGCTTCATATTTGTAATTGACGGGTAACAGAAGACTTCATACGGATTCAAATGTACCGTGACACTGTTGTAATTATGACCAACTTTTTAAAGACCTATGTACTGCAGAGTGTATAGTAAACACAGGATATTAACTTTCCAGGAAAGTGAATTACTTTGAAATATAATGTCATAAGGTGTTATTAAACTATAATAGGAAGATTAAGTCCAATTTATGATATTTTGATCTCCAAACGCTAATATAATACGTAACACAAATGTTAAAGTTCATGTTAACGAAGGTGTGATACATGAGAATTCCGTTTCGGTTTGTTACCATTATAATCTCATAAGGATTTAGGATATCCACTTTCGCTTATTGATTAAGTCTAGTGCATTGTTTATAACGATGTGTCAGGCCTTCTGCTTCACGGAATTGAATATGTTGTGTTCTGTCTAAAGTCAATGACGGTCCATTTGAAGAGAGGAAATTACATGTGCAACATTAACGAATGAATCCCATCAATATGTTCGAAGTCCTTACAGCACAGTAGACAATGGTCGTTTCGAACACTTAATGACATAAATGGAATTTTAAAGAAATTATTCCACCGTGGACACAGCGCTGTTTGAATTTTAAGGAAATCCTTGTGTGATTTCCTTATTGTTTCTGCTGCTGATGTAATTTTGCAATGTAAGGATGTATCGTGTCATGAACCTCATGACGCAAAGTTAGTATTTAAAGACCTTCATAAATTATTTCCCTATTTTACAAAGCTGTTTCAAGATTCTTGCAGAAACAAGAGCAAACCTGGTGCCGTTATTAAATCGTGAATCACCCATGAATGATACACCCTTTCAAATGGGATTTCTATCAAACCACATGTAGCCTAATTGGATCCGTTCCAGTTTTAAGTTAAATATTTCCCCACTCTCTCGCTTTTGTAAATAGACTTTAGCTGGAGCACCCCATTAGTCTGATGATTTAGTTTCGTATAATAACTTTCTAAAGAGACAACAATCGCTTTCACGTTCAAAATATGCACTGATGAGCCAAAATATTATGATCACTTGCGTAATAGCTTGTTTATCCGTCATTGGAACAAAATGCATTACTGATTCTGCTTATTATGGATTCGAAAAATTGTTGGTAGGTTTGTGAAGGTACGTGGAATTCTACGCACAGATCATGCACTTCGCGCAAGTAACTGGTCCTTGATTTGCGCACGTATTGATGGCACTCGATAGCTACCCTGATGGGTTCCATAGGATTTACATCAGGCAGATTTTACCGTCGGGACATCAACGACAATTCGCTATAGTGTTCCTCCAATCTATGTAGCACGGTTATGACTCCGAGACACGGACAATTATACTGCACAAAGATGAGATCGCCGTCTGGGAAGACATCAAGAATGAAGGGATGCAGGTGGTTCGCAGGTATCAGCGTGTCCGAATACTATCACAGGTCCCACGCAAGCGCAGGAAAACGTCTCCCAAAGCAGAGTACTACTCCCACCAAACCTGCGTCCGTGGGGCGCTGCACGTTTCTTGCCGCCGTCCACCTCGATGATGGCGTTTGAGGAGACGACCATCGACCTAGTGTAACAAAACTGGCTTTCACCCAAAGAGCCGGCACGTTCCATTGATCGACGGTCGAATCCCTATGATTCCGTACCCACTGACGATGTCATTGGGTCATCATGTGAGCTCGTAGGGGTGGTCTACTGTGGAGCTCCATGTTCAACAATGTACGATGAACGGTTTGCTTCGAAACACATGTGCGTGCACTAGTTCTGTGCTCTTTTGGCAGAGATACCACAAATCATCATGTATTCTTCTTTACAGAGCAAACAAGCCCCCTATCCTCACGTTGTATGAAGATTCATGGACGTCAAATCATTTAGCGCGTAGTGGTAGTTTCTATCTCTGTCCGAAGATGCTTACAACAGTAGCACGTGAAAATTCCACCAGCCGAGCCGTTTTCGAGATACTCTGTCTAAGTCGTTTATCTCAATGGATTTCCCAATTTGAAGCCAATATCTTCGCTCATGTGATCCCCCGTCTGTATCTGCTCCTCTTACACACTCTGCTACTGCGGCAGACGGCCGCAGCGCCAGCAGGCGACGTCCAATGTCACGGGTCCGCAGCTCGTGGTCTTGCGGTCGTATTCTCGTTTCCCGAGCACAGGGTCCTGGGTTCGATTCCCGGCTGGGTCAGTGATTTTCACCTGCCACGAGATGAGTGTGCGTTTGTGTTCTCCTCATCATTTCATGATCATTCATGCAAGTGGTGAGATTGGAGTGAGCAAAGGTTGGGAATTTGTACGTGCGCTGATAACCGCACAGTTGACCGCCCCACAATCCAATCATCATCATCCAATGTCACGGTGGGCAGTGGTCATAGAGTTTTAGTTGATCATTTTATTACTCCATCTTTAAATTTTGAGAAAGTTATCTCAACATTCATCTAGGTGAAACTAGAATTACATCTTAGATTTAAAGCACCAAAAGCAGGTGAAATAAGATAAAAATATTTAATATTTTACACGAAGGCCGGTCTCTGCTTAATTACGTTAATCAAGCAATGTCTATTTGGAAGTGACGAGCATATTATTAATTTATTCTGTGAAATCGTGGTAAGCGTAATATTTTGGTAGTTACAAAAATCGTAAAGAATACCATTTTGAGAGATATTTTCACAGTGCAATATGTAGACAGTTTTGTACTGCGATGCTGTATGTAGACGTCACTTGATGATGGGAGTTAATCCTAAACATGACTGTCGTGTAAAATAGTAAATATTTTACATTACTGCACGTAGTATTGGAGCTTTCATTTTCTGTATGTCTTAAAACGACGCATACTATGCTGCGGGCCCAACGGATGTAAGACATCTAAGATGAGTCAGTCACTATCTGAGTCGAAGTGCTTGTATAACAAGAACAAGAGCACAGTTAAAACTGACCATTCGCGGTACATCTACTGCGATTATTCCGCATTCTCGAGACGCTGTATTATTCCTACGATCGGTGTGCAGGCTGTGAGGGTGGCGGGTCTGGTGACGACGCTGGTGAGCGTGACCGGGGGCAGTGGCGGCGGAGCCACGGCGGCGGCGACGGGACTGCCGGGGGCGGTGGGGACGGGCGCCATGTCCCGCGGCCTGCCCCCGGGGGCGGCGGCCGGCGAGAAGCTCGGGGGCGGCGCGCTGGCCGAGAGCCGGCGCATGCGCAACTACCTGCAGCGCGTGGAGCGCGAGGGCGTGCAGCGCGTCAAGATGTTCCTCGTCATCACGGCCGCCTACGTCGTCTTCTGGGGGCCGCTCTTCCTCGTCACGCTCGTCCACCGGCCCGCGCTCGGCTCGCAGCTCGGCTACGAGGTGAGCCCACACGCTCTGCTCTGCTCTGCTCTGCTCTGCTCCTTCCACAAGTCTCACTTTCTCTCTCTCTCTCTCTTTCTCTATCTGCTCACTGTACTAGAGCCACAATGTATACACAGAGATATAGTTTGTGTAGTACATTTTCATGATTTACAGACTTGTTTATTGTCGTCAACGTATTTTCACCGAAACAGTAATAACTGGGGCAACAAACGGCATAAATAATATGAGTGAATAAATTGCTCTCGGATTTCCAGTGGCATCTAGCGGCTGAAATGTCACGAGCATTCGACCAAGCACTTACAGGTACTTCGTTGTCTTTCCTGAACACCGAATCACTAAAGTCCCGACGTTCTTGAAATCCACCCGGCGCTCGCTGCAGATTTACGATGTCGTACCGTGTGAGTTTAACTGTATGCATAAAAGAGCGATCTCTGACAATCCACCTTGACAGAAAAACCCACCTGCACCTCGTAATATCAAGGCATCCTTTGAAAAGTCAACAATCGGTGTTATACTAGGCACTGGAAGAAAAATAGTACCGTGTGAGTTTAAAAGTACGCCAATTACGTCCGATATGTGACAATGCACATAGGCAGGGAAACCGAAAGAATGTAATACCCGCATGCCCCCTGCAATATCAAGTCATCCCTTAAAGAGCCAACGATCGACGTTATCTTATCCTTGGCGCTGGAAGAAAAATAATACCGTGTCAGTTCAACTGTACGCGAAACACGTCCGATATGTGAGAATCTGCATAGAGAGAGAAACCCAGAGAACAGAGAATGTAATATCCGCCTGCCCCCCCCCCCCTCCCGCCGACTCTCTGTAATATCAGGTCATCCCTTAAAGAGCAAACAATCGATATTACACTTGGCACTGTGAGAGAAATAATGTTGACTCAATCTTTAGGGACGATGTGAACGGTTTTGTAAGATAGATTCCTTACGAACACTTGGAGGTCACTGACATTGTACGTTTGAATTGCAAAGCATTGTTGATCTTCTATTGGGGATAGCCTTTTTTTCTTTTTTAAAAAAAGAAAAGGAAACAAACTTTTCTGAGGTTTTCAAGTTCTTCTTGTAGGTGCCCCTTACCAGCAATTACGTATCCCATGCGCACAAGCGTATTTAGGACCCCATTGATCTGCGCGGCATTGATACAGCTGACCGCTCGCAGGTACCGATCCGTTTGTTTTTACATCCAAAGGACATCATCTCCAAGGGTAATTTCACATGTCAAGCGCCGTTACTGTGCGTTTATCTGTTTCCTTCTAAGAGGTATTCTCCGCTACTAGCGATCATTTTATGTAGGACTGATAAGGGCATAGTACAATTTCGGAACCGTGAACGGATGGGAACAGAGACCGCTATACTCGTACTTCTCGGGAAAGCTACACTATGTGATCAAAAGTATCTGGACACCTAGCTGAAATGACTTACAAGTTCGTGGCTCCACTGACCGGTAATGCTGGAATTCAATATGGTCTTGGCCCACCTTTAGCCTTGATGCCAGCTTCCATTCTCGCAGGCATACATTCAGTCAGGTGCTGGAAGGTTGCTTGGAGAGTGGCAGCCCATTCTTCACGGAGTGCTGCATTGAGGAGAGGTATCGATGTCGGTCGGTGAGGCCGGGCACAAAGTCGGCGTTCCAAAACATTTCATTGGTGTTCTATTGGATCCAGGTCAGGACTCTGTGCAGACCAGACGATTACAGGGATGTTATTGTCGTGTAATTACTCCGCCAAAGGCCGTGCATTATCAACTGGTGCTCGATCATGTTGAAAGATGTAGTCGCCATCACCAAATTGCTCTTCAACAGTGGGAAGGAAGAAGGTGTTTAAAACATTAATGTAGGCCTGTGCTGTGATAATGCTACGCAAAACAACAAGGGGTGAAAGGCCCCTCCATCAAAAAACACTACCACAGCCTAACACCCCCGCCTTCGAATTTTACTGTTGGCACTAGACACGCAGGCAGACGTCTTTCACCGGGCATTCGCAGTACAAACACCCTCCTATCGGATCGCCACATTGTGTACCGTGATTCGTTATTCCACACAACGTTTCTCCACTGTCCAATCTTCCTATGTTTACTGAGTAGCTGCTTGACCATGGAATCGAAGTTTTCGCACCTCCTACCTATCTTTCATAGTACTTGCAGTGGATCCTGATGCAGTTTGGAACTTGTGTAATGGTCTGGATAGATGTCTGCCTATTGCACATTACGACTCTCTTCGTCGGCGGTCTCTGTCGGTCAACAGATGAGGCCGGCCTGTATGTTTTTGTGTTGTACGTGTCCCTTTATGTTTCCAGTTCACTGTCACATCGGAAACAGTGGCCCTAGGGATGTTTAGGAGTGTGGAAAAGTCGCCTACAGACGTCTGACAGCAGTGACACCCAATCACCTGACTAAGTTCGAAGTCCGTGAGTTCCGCAGAGCGCCCTATTCTGCTCTCTCACGATGTCTAATGAATACTGAGGTCGCTGCTATGGATTACCTGGCAGTAGGTGGCAGCACAATGCACCTAATACGAATAACGTATGTTTTTGGATGTGCCCGGATACTTTTGATCACATAGTGTGTCTTGTGAATGTATCACACAGAATCCATGATTTAAGCAAGTAGTCTTTCCATTTTACAGTTTGTTACCATGGTTTATCGTAGAAAAACCTGCAAGAAGGACGTATGTCATGCACTGGAAATATATTTCTTACATTATAATAGTAACAGCGTTGCATTTCACATGACTAATAGGTCGGAAGCTGAAGCGAGCTAATATTATAGCCTGATTTAAGTGCAGATCCATGTAACCTTAGAAGTGCATGTGTTTATATTCCGTCTTACAAATATCCTTTTGGTACTCATCTCAGACGCTAGAACAATACTTTAGAATACCGTAGTTGATTTATGTAAAATGCTTCAAACTCCATCCGTCTGGAGCTACATCATGCATAAAAACCACCCATATCTTATTGTTCTTAACCGGCTGCTATTGCATCACAACACTTTCAAATCAACTACTATTCTCCTATAAGGGGTACTAACCTCCTCGACACGAGCGCATCTGGAGAAATCTTGTGCACTTGGTTGGGTGCGGACTCGACAAGCTCCATTAATTCACGAGAGGTGGAATGTAGCTGGTCAGTTGCAGATTAAATCGGTAAGGGTGCTGCAGGGTGGGCTGGTCAATGACAGCGAGAGGAGCTCTTTTAACCTTTAACTATATCCTTAGAATACGAGAATGCCCTGTGAATCCCATCCATGTATGGAAAGATTATAGATTATCCACTATGCTTGAGGTGCTACAAATGTTTAGTCTGGTCTGGTATACTTGATGATGTACATGTTCGAGAATTAACAATGAATGAATGTACTGAACAGTCATCTATCTTCATTCATTATACGAGGGCAGTTCAATAAGTAATGCAACACATTTTTTTTCTCGGCCAATTTTGGTTGAAAAAACCGGAAATTTCTTGTGGAATATTTTCAAACATTCCCGCTTCGTCTCGTATAGTTTCATTGACTTCCGACAGGTGGAGCTGTTAAAATGGCGTCTGTAACGGATGTGCGTTGCAAACAACGGGCAGTGATCGAGTTTCTTTTGGCGGAAAACCAGGGCATCTCAGATATTCATAGGCGCTTGCAGAATGTCTACGGTGATCTGGCAGTGGACAAAAGCACGGTGAGTCGTTGGGCAAAGCGTGTGTCATCATCGCCGCAAGGTCAAGCAAGACTGATCTCCCGCGTGCGGGCCAGCCGTGCACAGCTGTGACTCCTGCAATGGCGGAGCGTGCGAACACACTCGTTCGAGATGATCGACGGATCACCATCAAACAACTCAGTGCTCAACTTGACATCTCTGTTGGTAGTGCTGTCACAATTGTTCACCAGTTGGGATATTCAAAGGTTTGTTCCCGCTGGGTCCCTCGTTGTCTAACCGAACACCATAAAGAGCAAAGGAGAACCATCTGTGCGGAATTGCTTGCTCGTCATGTGGCTGAGGGTGACAATTTCTTGTCAAAGATTGTTACAGGCGATGAAACATGGGTTCATCACTTCGAACCTGAAACAAAACGGCAATCAATGGAGTGGCGCCACACCCACTCCCCTACCAAGAAAAAGTTTAAAGCCATACCCTCAGCCGGTAAAGTCATGGTTACAGTCTTCTGGGACGCTGAAGGGGTTATTCTGTTCGATGTCCTTCCCCATGGTCAAACGATCAACTCTGAAGTGTCTTGTGCTACTCTTCAGAAATTGAAGAAACGACTTCAGCGTGTTCGTAGGCACAAAAATCTGAACGAACTTCTCCTTCTTCATGACAACACAAGACCTCACACAAGTCTTCGCACCCGAGAGGAGCTCACAAAACTTCAGTGGACTGTTCTTCCTCATGAACCCTACAGCCCCGATCTCGCACCGTCGGATTTCCATATGTTTGACCCAATGAAGGACGCAATCCGTGGGACGCACTACGCGGATGATGAAGAAGTTATTGATGCAGTACGACGTTGGCTCCGACATCGACCAGTGGAATGGTACCGTGCAGGCATACAGGCCCTCATTTCAAGGTGGCGTAAGGCCGTAGCATTGAATGGAGATTACGTTGAAAAATAGTGTTGTGTAGCTAAAAGATTGGGGAATAACCTGGTGTATTTCAATGCTGAATAAAACAACCCCTGTTTCAGAAAAAAAATGAGTTGCATTACTTATTGAACTGCCCTAGTATGTACGACTGTCTGATGGTCGATAGCTATATGCAAGGTGCAGAGGTGGTGATTTTGTATGGCGCAGGATACGATTGCGTGTTTACTATATCAAAGTGGTAAGTGGTGATATATAGCCTGGTTTGAGATCGGTGTCATGCTGAAGTATTCAAGCTTCTGTCGTCAGCGGTAGAGCAGTGTAATTGAGGAACTGTCTTTCTGTATTTTTAGACTTGTTTGCATGGTTTAACTATCAGTGCAAAATGGCGACCTGTTCTAAATAGTTTTGCTACTGAAAGTCTCGTCTGCAGAAAGAAATGGCGGGTAGTACATCCACACTGGCAGCATCCGTACTTTGCTGGATAAATTAAGTAATAGCTAATCAGAATGTTCCATTCATTCACAAGACAGCCTTTGTGCTGGGGCATAGGAGCCTCTGCATAGCAGTGAGAGCATTTAGCCTTTTGGAGACGGTTGTTGAAAGCATGACGTCACGAATTCCAGGAAGCGTAACACATGATGGAGAAGTTGCCTCGGTAGGACCATCAAGAAGAAAGCATTCGGTGTTATTCTGGGCTACCTTCGTAAACAGGTCCTGTTAGGACAAGAATTTCCATGCAGACAAGCTGAGACATCGCGAAAGCTCCTAGAAGAACAAAACAGACCGTTAACTATTTCTGCGACACTTGATTTCGGAGAAAGACTTAGCTCTTATTTACATATACATGTGACGTCAGTATAACATTGACAACCTTGCTGCGCCTGCGAGGGTGAGCCGCTGTGCAAACATCTCGCTCAGCGCTGGATCTGCAGCTACGAAAGCCATGTCAGCTACGGTGGCTAGGTAAACTCGTGCGTGGCCAGAGGCGTTTCGCTTGTGTTACAGGCTGTCCTGTTAGGATCATTAGCAAGAATTGATCCTGTGTTATTCTGCGACGCATTGCAAAAGACTTCTATAGCGTATCCAGAGGGGTACTTGGCTGTTGTTTCATAGGCATGAGACATCAGTATAACGCTGCCCCTGTATTGGTGAGTCGATAGGGAAACATCTCGCAGCCAAATGTCATTGTACCAGCAACGCTGCCTGGGTAATCATGTGCAAGCAGCCAGAGACATCTTGCATGTGGGACGGATTGGATCAGTGTGAGCACACCACCCAAGTGTGAGCACATTAGGGACTCTACAGAATAGTTTGCTGATATGTCAGGGTCGAATTTCTGAACGATAGTTCTAAAGATTTTTTACGTGCAATGAGTGTAAACTGCATTATCTTCAGCTGTTTAAGCGTTGTGAGCGTGTTTGCAGAGTCTTGTACATGCATTATTTTTGACAATTTTATGCGTAGTGTACGTGTCTGGGGGTCAGTATACTGCACTGTTTTGTGAACAGGTCTGTATGCTGTGCAATGAATTATTTCGACAGTTTACAATTAATGAGAGTGTTTGCAGAGCGTTTTACGTGCCTTATTTTGGCAATTTAGGAGTTGTTTTCGTATCTGCACATCAGTGTACTGCATTATTCCGGTGATTTGGGAATAGATTGCAAATCTGTAGCCTATTTACTGTTTCACAAAAGGGCGAGTGTTTTGAATCAGCATAATAAATATACTATGTGACATCCAGGTCTAAATAAATTGTTCCAACTTGCCACTGAAGAAAATAATAAAAGTACATTCCTTCCTCTCTCCAGCAGCTAGACACAGAGTCCTTTTACCTGCTATTTTTCCCTAGACTACAATGGGACCACAGTGCCCTCTGGTGGCAGTACTGTGTACTAGGTCAGTAGGACTGGACTTCATGGTGAACACACTGGATGGAGCTACTGCGTATGAAAACTCGAATAGTTTAAATAAAAAATGCATATAAAATACTTATGTCCATCCTATCCAGCACTGAGCCCTCTTCCCGCCAATCCCAAAGAAGAGGTTGTGGCTGGATGACTTAGGTTAGTGGGGGTAGCCCAAGTGACCTTTTTTCTGCCAAAATTTGAACTTCTCACCATTTTCTTTGGTTGGGAAGGGGAGGGGAGGAGGTTAGGTTAGTGGAGGTAGCCAAATTGACCAATTTTCCGGCCGTAATTTGATTCTCCCACCATGACGTCATTGTGAAGTTGCTATATCTATCGCCACCATCTTGGATCCCCCATCTTGAATAAATATGGCAACAATGTAGCCTTTGGCAGAACGAAATTTGCCCAACTACTGATGGTTACGTTACAGGAATATGTAGCTGACTTCACAAGATATACATTCGCGCAAGCGAGTTGTGCTTGTTTAGTGCCATTGCTATCTCCATATCATTTCAATAACATTTTCCCTGTTTCCTCACACATTTTAGCTGTTGTAAATATTCCATCTACTATCTACTTCAGTTCGTAGACAGATATCCTCGTAGAAAAACATGTTTTGTTTCACTGGTCGATTCACATTGTTCCCATCTACACCAAACGGTTCACGCTTAATTGCTGATAGCTTCGCAGAGTGGAGTACAGTGGGGTGTGTTTACAGTATTGGTGTTACCGGTAGGTTCAAACAGCACGAAAATATTACACAGATTATTCGGAAAGTAAAATGGGAGTCCCTGAAATGAAGGCACGTTCTTTTCGTGGAACATTATTAAGAAAATTTGTAGAATCGGCATTTCAGGATGACTGTAGAACGATTCTACTGCCGCTAACATACAAACATTTCGCGTACAGAGGTAGATAGACAATCGATTTTCCCTCGTTAGATTTACGAGTGGAACGGGAAAGGAAATGATTAGTTATGGTACAGACTACCTTCTGCAACGCACCGTACATTGGCTTGCGTTTAATGTGTAGCTTGTAATCAATTGCTTTCGTAACCTTCTGTACAGCGCTTTTAATTCTCTCTCTGACAGTCTCTCTCTCTCTCTCTCTTTCTCTTTCTCTCTCTCTCTCTCTCTCTCTCTCTCTGTATCTCTATCTCTGCACGTCTGCGTCGTATTATCCGTCACCGAGAGTCCTGAAGGTGTGCTCAGACTTTTTCCGTTGTGCCCCCTTTCTGGAGTTCCAATTATTTAACGTCCTGTCCATCTTTTCCTCTCCCCCCACGCCCCCGCGCCACCCACCCCTTCCACCCCAATTTTCTAGCCTTCAACATTATTCTCATACTTGGCACAAAAGAGGTCAGCGACACCTACTGTATTTACGTATGTCTAACTATTGCAACTATCAGTTACAACAGAAACCAGACCAATAATAATAATTAGAGTGTTTCCTTCGAGCACACCGAGTTAAACATATTTTAAATCATGATATATTCGTAGTATTCGAAGTGTTGGAGTCTAATAATTAGAAACGATTTATAAGTAATCAGGGGTGTGTATGCAGTTATTCGAACTGAGGCGGAAGTGAGCAAATATGTATATTTCACTACAGCTTTTTTACAGACTAGTTAATTAACTAAATAATTATTTGAAGTTTAACGATCTCCACCTACAAGTTAGCGCCCCTCTCTACTACTTTCTGCGAACCCCTGCTGCCCTCCCACCGTCCCACCAACTCCCAGTTGACGCAACCTCCACTTTGAGAATGGCTGATGTAATGAAACGAGCTTCTCTAAAATTTCTTGAAGACGTTCGCTGTGGTGTTCAAAATCGTTAAACGGCCTTTGTCAAGTAAGTCCATAATCAGCCACACAAAACCGCGTGGCATTAGTCTTTTTCCTACTTCGCTTTCTACTGAAGTTTGCTGTTTTTCCAATTCTTCTGACTTTATATCTTACTAAAGACGGCTACTGGAAAACTTGTGAACAGCTTAGACGTCTGACAAAATGTTGTGACTTGGCAAGACAGCCAAGCCATTATGAGTGGAAGCTGAAAGGCACGCGTTTAAGCTCACGCAGGCTGGCGTGAGGTCTGGAACAGTTAAAGGAATAGAGACTAGTAGAAAAGGTACGTAGCTTCTGGAATACTTAACTTTAATCCATAATTGGTGAACATCGGTCTGACGGTACATGCATCACAAGATAAATAGCAAATGATAATGGCGCCTTGCTAGGTCGCAGCAAATGACGTAGCTGAAGGTTCAAATGGCTCTGAGCACTATGGGACTTAACATCTATGGTCATCAGTCCCCTAGAACTTAGAACTACTTAAACCTAACCAACCTAAGGACAGCACACAACACCCAGCCATCACGAGGCAGAGAAAATCCCTGACCCCGCCGGGAATCGAACCCGGGAACCCGGGCGTGGGAAGCGAGAACGCTACCGCACGACCACGAGATGCGGGCACGTAGCTGAAGGCTATGCTAACTATCGTCTCGGCAAATGAGAGCGTAATTTGTCAGTGAACCATCGCTAGCAAAGTCAGCTGTACAACTGGGCGAGTGCTAGGAAGTCTCTCTAGACCTGCCGTGTGGCGGCGCTCGGTCTGCAATCACTGATAGTGGCGACACGCGGGTCCGACGTATACTAACGGACCGCGGCCGATTTAAAGGCTACCACCTAGCAAGTGTGGTGTCTGGCGGTGACACCACACAAAAGTTTTCACGTTTGGAATACAAAGCAAAGTTTCTGAATCATGACGCAAACGTCGTTTTGAAGGAAGCAATTCATGTGATCGTGTTATATTTGAGCAGACTTATCTTGTAATGCGAACCGACGTTGTCTCTTGTTTGCTGCAGCGTGAAATAAGCAGTTAATTGTTTGAATAATGCAACAAATCTTAATTTCTCCCCGGTTTCGGCGCCATAATACTACGGACCACAACACCATGTTTCCAATGCAACATTAATTTGTTTCTCACAACGGAACTAACATCATGGAATATAAGCATAAGAGATGAAGCCATGAATAACCAGTATTGTCACAGCATCTATAACTATTTTTTACAAACACCAACCCGCAACAGTGCTACTAGTGCTCGAGACATGTCGCCGAGTAAGCTCCGAATTTTTGTCGGTGGAGTTGGGTTCACCTTATATAATGACGTTAATGTGAGGTATGAATTTCTGATATACGTTACGAACTCACAGCAGTCCACCAGTAAGTAACTTTGTAAACGAGGCCTTTATGAATAGGAAAGTGTAATTTGCTTTCGCAGAGAGAAACTACTTCGTGAACCAAGAATCGTGGACGATAGGACTGAGGTGAAAGGCTGCTTGTCCAATGGGCGTACTGAGTGGCTTGTACCGAAGACAATACGGCGGCGTAGTTAATGGACTGAGGGGCTTGAGCGATCACGGGCCGACAATGCACTAGAAACTTCGGCTCAGAGAAGGCCCCAAACAATAGAAAGCAGCGCAAACCGGCTTGTGGGAAGATACATCTAAGATTGCTGCACACACAATTCGTCGTAGGGTAGTGGGGAATTGCCTAGACTGTACAACCAAAGGTTAAAAGTACCGCTATAATTGTAAGGTTCTTCTATTTAGAACACGACCGGTTTCAGGCTCTTATTCGCCCATCTTCAGTTGTCGTACTGAAAATAGCAAGAGACGGGAGATAATTTTTACGCGTAGCAATACACAAGAAAAACAAAAGAAAAATTCCATAGAAAATTTAATAACTACCGGTAGGGCTAGGTGCTGTAAGTCAATGCCAGAGTGACACCAGACTGTACTACAGGCAACCGGCTGCGTAAAGAAATATTCAAAAAATACCAGGGCACTTACACGAGGTGCTGTGACTCGGACCGCCGCAGTGGACGAGTACAATACGCAGTGTGCCCTCCAGCGAGCGCAGAGCAGGGAGTAGCGTACGCGAAGGAGGAAGTAAACTGGTAAACCAGAGTGGCAAACGTATTGCCATCTGTTGACGGTAAGAAGAACGGGGGGCCACTAGCCCGGCCGTTCAAAATTTTAATAAGTGATTAACATTTAGAACGAAAAATGAGAAAAGGAAACACTACATAGAAAACATGAAAAACGTTAAAAGTGCATTATGCGTGTTAAAGGAACATTTTGAGCAGGGCAGTACACAATTGTAGTAAAACTGAGTGGAAGCTGGCGACATAAAATTTATGTATATACCGTAAAAAGGAATTAAACTTTTCCCTATACACGAGTGGCATGCAAGTTTTTAATTAGTGGGAATGTATAAGTGGCGACGTGGAACAACACGCCACAGTCATCAGTTAAAAGAACATACACATGTGTCCTATTTACAAGCATCTCGCTACTGATCAAAAGGGAAAGCAGCGAAAGCTTACAGTCGACACTTTCAGAAACTACACACGTCAAAAAAGTTTTCCATCATCCCCGTTCCCAGAGCTCCTGAAGACAGACGTTCAGACTATCTGTTCCTCAACACACAGAACTCATATCTGACAAATTGGCACCAAGAATCACGGAGGTAGTTCAGCTGATCTTATTAGATGAAGGATAATACAAGAGACACAAATTGTGTAGTAGTGGTACAAATCAGGATCTGGTCCAACAGAGGAAGCTATTCCCTCTCATATGGAACACATAGCGTATCATCGTCATTTCCATATCTTACTATACAGTTCGCAGGTAGTGCCCATGAATTTCGAGTACAGTTGTGCCTCCGTTCAAGCCCAGACACCTCGGACTTTACCGCCATGATGCTTACGCTTACTGCTGGTTGGGAGTGCTACATTGCTGGTACCATATCGGGAAGTATGGTCTCGGAGATTTAAGAGTGCGTCGCACAACTTATTTCTTGTAACATCTCCCTCTGTTGACTTTGTGGCGGCTTCATTTCGTAATAAAGTCAATGAAGTTTGCAACTCGATGTCTAAGTTCCAGTTCAACTCGGGTTAGCCGCCACTGCTAGGAACTTACTATGCCTACGATAAAAATCTCAAGGAAATAATTGTGCGCTGTTCTACAACATGTATCGTACTCTCGTAATCCTGTTAAAACGAAAATTTTTCATACCCCGCTGTATTACTGCAAATATAAATAGAATATTTTCAATTTATTGCACTCTATAAAAGAAACGACGGATTGATGAAAACGGCATACATTCTGCAGCTTGGTGCAAACAAAACAACATCACTCCAAATCGGATACAATACTGAGAGTGGCGAACACATTTATAAGATATGTTTCGGCATGGCAACAGCGAGAGGGGCACCCATTGTTCTCCACCTCCACTTCATGTGCATCACTCGTGTGGGTACAGTATTCCATGAGACTGCAAATTGGAAAGCGGCTAGGAAGTTCTTAGCTGACGACATGTAAAAAATTTTTTAAAAAATTTCGACAATTCTTTAATAAAAAAGATTTTTCCGCAGTTGTCACCACTTTCCCGTCACTAAGCTACAATTTGTAATTAATATTTTTCCTGACTTATATCTGAAATTAATATCTGACCAGGGAATAGCTAAAACATATGCAGCTGGACCATTTAACTTTTTAACCTCTAACAATAACTCGCTGAAAAAGGTAGTCCGTTAAAATAGCGTCTAAGCTGTAAACTTAAAAAAAATCTGCATAGCTTCTCCACAAGAATCGTCGCTGGGTGGAAGACAGGTACTGGCAAGGACAGTCTCGAATTAGGTACAGAATAATGTCTCTAAATTAGATTCAACAGAGCTGGCACTAAACTGCGCCATTCTTCAAGTCTATTAGCATACATTACTGAAACTGACGAAGTGTTTCACTTCCATACTTGTTCTCTGCTATGTGAAGCACGTTTTTTGCTAAAGATAGCTCGATCAGAATGCTGGTTTATTTTTCGGACTCCGGAAATGTATAATTTTGACAGTTGAATTATTAACACAACGTAAAAAGAGCAACTAGACACCTTAACAATGCTATTTATTGAGGACAAAGGAAGAGACCTGCTCGTATTGCACATAACCATGCTTCAAAGAAGGGGTGTTCCGCTGGTCATCAGGTCTCAGACAGTTTTATTTCCGTCTATGAGATTCCCGTCCGAAGATGTATCTGGAGACACCCGGGACAGCGGTGGAATACCAGCCTGTTTGTCGCCCGCCATACGGCCCGAAAACCTGGAGTGATGGTCTGTCGTGCCATTTCGTTTCGTAGCTGGGCACACAGGGAGGTTATGAAAAATGTTCAAATGTGTGTGAAATCTTATGGGACTTAACTGCTAAGGTCATCAGTCCCTACGCTTACACACTACCTAACCTAAACTATCCTAAGGACAAACACACACACCCATACCCGAGGGAGGACTCGAACCACCGCCGCGACCAGCCGTACAGTCCGTGACTGCAGTCCTAGACCGCCGGCTAATCCCGCGCGGCCGGTGGTTATCCATGGTACGTTTACAGCGGTATGTCGACAATACTCTATACCCTGTTTCGTTACCCTTCACGACAAGCCATCCTAGGCTTACATTTCAACAAGATAATGCCCACTCACACATGGCGAGAGTTTCTGATGCTTGTATTCGTGCTTGCCAAACCAGACATTGGGAGGCAAGGTCACGGATCGCTCCGAATTTGGAGCATTATGGTCATGGACTTTGGTGACTTTGGCGATATAGCTCGCCATTTGGACAAAATCTGGCGCTGTATCCCTCAGGAGAACAAACATCAACTCTGTCAACCGGTGCCCACCCGAGTAACTGCTTTCGTAAGGAACAGAGTTTGGCTAATGCGTTACTAACTTACTCAATTTGTGAAGCTCTTTCTCTTAAGAAATTGCGCACTTCTGTGAAATTTTAATTATTTCTTTGTCTATTGATGTGCATCACATTTACCGATTTCATCCCATTCAGATAGTTATTTCGTGATGCATCGATATTTTATTTGGGATTAGAGTGTAATAATAAAATTTTTCAATCCTGAAATAGCGGTCTCCGTACGAGAAGGGATAAACGCTAGTGGAAAGAAAAGAAAGACTGAGATAGATTGGAGACAGACCCACTGCTCGTTTCGGGTTGACAGGTTCATCATCACATTTATAATTTCATTTAACATGTGCTAAACACTAGGTGGTGGCTGCTTTTAGCTCTGCTGAAATGTTCATGGGGTGGTGGTGCTAACGGAAATCGTTCGTTATTTTATGTGCTGTTAACTAGTTTGGAAGAAGTTCATGTTTCGTGCAATAATAAGCGATATTTAAAGCTTTTCTGAACTTTGGGGATAGAGACAGCATGGAGCGCACTGCATACACATATATCCAGTACGAGTACTTTGATCACATGGATGTTCTGTAGCGAATATGTAGCATTATGCTGTGCCTCTACGTAGACATGGTTCTGTCATTTCAGTTTTGGAGGAAATAGGATAAATAACTTTTAGTAAGAACTTGGCACAACAGGAAAGACGCGTTTACATGGGGAAAGATTAGTACAGTGGTGTGGACTCACCGGAATCAAAGAACCGATTCTCACTGTCACTCGACGTCTTCCCTTGGGAAACATGTAACAGGAAAATATCACTCAGAGCTTAGGCCAGTTCCGACTGGCCGACTGCTGGCTACAAGGTACTAGGTAGAGCGATCTATACTATCGGGACACGTGATCAGCATGCCATCAACGCCTCCAGCCATTATTGCCAGTACATGAATCCTAATGCACCCACCGATTCTTTATTCAAGCACCTCCTCATTTGACCTCACGAAGCTAAGTGGACCCGGTATCAGATATCCCTAGCTCAGAAGAAATCTGAGGAGGTACCGGGAATCAAGCTCGAGGCATTCCGAACCGAAACCAGAGACGATAACTATTTTCGTACGAAGGTGGTCGGTCAATGAGCAACATTAATGCTTGAGTAAGAAAACGAAATGATGGTATGGCAATATTGGTCAGGAGATCCCGTCTTGGGTTTTTGACCGCCCGGTCCCGGACTTTCTATCCGACGACTCTTCGGCTTTTGCGAATCGATGAAGGTGGGATGAAACGATTAGGACAACACAAATACCCATTCCCCGAGCGAAGAAAATCTCCGACCCGTTCGAGAATCAACCATGGGACCGCAAGCCATGGAGTTTACTCAATTAACGCAATTAAAGACAAAGAAAAGAAATCAGGAAATTGTATGGATGAAATAGTTGCTTCTGTCAGAGGCGCGTTAAGCCATGAAATAATCAAAAAGAGAGGCTGTGTGTAGGTTGCGCTATACTGACCTCGGAGAAAAATGACTCTAAGCACAATAGGACTTAACATCTGAGGTCATCACTCCAGAAGACTTTTTTTTTGTCATCAGTCTACTGACTGGTTTGATGCGGCCCGCCACGAATTCCTTTCCTGTGCTAACCTCTTCATCTCTTAGTAGCACTTGCAACCTACGTCCTCAATTATTTGCTTGACGTATTACAATCTCTGTCTTCCTCTACAGTTTTTGACCTCTACAGCTCCCTCTAGTACCATGGAAGTCATTCCCTCATGTCTTAGCAGATGTCCTGTCATCCTGTCCCTTTTCCTTATCAGTGTTTTCCACATATTCCTTTCCTCTCCGATTCTGCGTAGAACCTCTTCATTCCTTACCTTATCAGTCCACCTAATTTTCAACATTCGTTTATAGCACCACATCTCAAATGCTTCGATTCTCTTCTGTTCCGGTTTTCCCACAGTCCATGTTTCACTACCATACAATGCTGTATTCCAGACGTACATCCTCAGAAATTTCTTCCTGAAATTAAGGCCGGTATTTGATATTAGTAGACTTCTCTTGGCCAGAAATGCCTTTTTTGTCATATCGAGTCTGCTTTTGATGTCCTCCTTGCTCCGTCCGTCATTGGTTATTTTACTGCCTAGGTAGCAGAATTCCTTAACTTCATTGACTTCGTGACCATCAATCCTGATGTTAAGTTTCTCGCTGTTCTCATTTCTACTACTTCTCATTACCTTCGTCTTTCTCCGATTTACTCTCAAACCATACTCTGTACTCATTAGACTGTTCATTCCGTTCAGCAGATCATTTAATTCTTCTTCACTTTCACTCAGGATAGCAATGTCATCAGCGAATCGTATCATTGATATCCTTTCACCTTGTATTTTAATTCCACTCCTGAACCTTTCTTTTATTTCCATCATTGCTTCCTCGATGTACAGATCGAAGAGTAGGGGCGAAAGGCTACAGCCTTGTCTTACACCCTTCTTAATACGAGCACTTCGTTCTTGATCGTCCACTCTTATTATTCCCTCCTGATTGTTGTACATATTGTGTATGACCCGTCTCTCCCTATAGCTTACCCCAACTTTTTTCAGAATCTCGAATAGCTTGCACCATTTTATATTGTCGAACGCTTTTTCCAGGTCGACAAATCCTATGAAAGTGTCTTGATTTTTCTTTAGCCTTGCTTCCATTATTAGCCGTAACGTCAGAATTGCCTCTCTCGTCCCTTTACTTTTCCTAAAGCCAAACTGATCGTCACCTAGCGCCTTCTCAATTTTCTTTTCCATTCTTCTGTATATTATTCTTGTAAGCAGCTTCGATGCATGAGCTGTTAAGCTGATTGTGCGATAATTCTCGCACTTGTCAGCTCTTGCCGTCTTCGGAATTGAGTGGATGATGCTTTTCCGAAAGTCAGATGGTATATCGCCAGACTCATATATTCTACACACCAACGTGAATAGTCGTTTTGTTGCCACTTCCCCCAATGATTTTAGAAATTCTGATGGAATGTTATCTATCCCTTCTGCCTTATTTGACCGTAAGTCCTCCAAAGCTCTTTTAAATTCCGAATCTAATACTGGATCCCCTATCTCTTCTAAATCGACTCCTGTTTCTTCTTCTATAACATCAGACAAATCTGCACCGTCATAGAGGCTTTCAATGTATTCTTTCCACCTATCTGCTCTCTCCTCTGCATTTAACAGTGGAATTCCCGTTGCACTCTCAATGTTAACCGCCGTTGCTTTTAATGTCACCAAAGGTTGTTTTGCCTTTCGTGAATGCCGAGTCTGTCCTTCCGACAATCATATCTTTTTCGATGTCTTCACATTTTTCCTGCAGCCATTTCGTCTTGGCTTCCCTGCACTTCCTATTTATTTCATTCCTCAGCGACTTGTATTTCTGTATTCCTGATTTTCCCGGAACATGTTTGTACTTCCTCCTTTTATCAATCAACTGAAGTATTTCTTCTGTTACCCATAGTTTCTTCGCAGCTACCTTCTTTGTACCTATGTTTTCCTTCCCAACTTCTGTGATGGCCCTTTTCAGAGATGTCCATTCCTCTTCAACTGTACTGCCTACTGCGCTATTCCTTATTGCTGTATCTATAGCGTTAGAGAACTTCAAACGTATCTCGTCATTCCTTACTACTTCCGTATCCCACTTCTTTGCGTATTGATTCTTCCTGACTAATGTCTTGAACTTCAGCCTACTCTTCATCACTACTTTATTGTGATGTGAGTCTATATCTGCTCCTGGGTACGCCTTACAATGCAGTATCTGATTTTGGAATCTCTGTCTGACCATGATGTAATCTAATTGAAATCTTCCCGTATCTCCCGGCGTTTTCCAAGTATACCTCCTCCTCTTGTGATTCTTGAACAGGGTATTCGCTATTACTAGCTGAAACTTGTTACAGAACTCAATTAGTCTTTCTCCTCTTTCATTCCTTGTCGCAAGCCCATATTCTCCTGTAACCTTTTCTTCTACTCCTTCCCCTACAACTGCATTCCAGTCGCCCATGAATATTAGACTTTCGTCCCCCTTTACATACTGCATGACCCTTTCAATATCCTCATACACTTTCTCTATCTGTTCATCATCAGCTTGCGACGTCGGCATGTACACCTGAACTATCGTTGTCGGTGTTGATCTGCTGTCGATTCTGATTAGAACAACCCGGACACTGAACTGTTCACAGTAACACACCCTCTGCCCTACCTTCCTATTCATAACGAATCTTACACCTGTTATACCATTTTCTGCTGCTGTTGATATTACCCGATACTCATCTGACCAGAAATCCTTGTCTTCCTTCCACTTCACTTCACTGACCCCTACTATATCTAGATTGAGCCTTTGCATTTCCCTTTTCAGATTTTCTAGTTTCCCTACCACGTAGCTTCTGACATTCCACGCCCCGACTCGTAGAACGTTATCCTTTCGTTGATTATTCAATCTTTTTCTCATGGTAACCTCCCCCTTGGCAGTCCCCTCCCAGAGATCCGAATGGGGGACTATTCCGGAATCTTTTGCCAATGGAGGGATCATCATGACACTTCTTCAGTTACAGGCCATATGTCCTGTGGATACACGTTACTTGTCTTTAATGCAGTGGTTTCCATTGCCTTCTGCATCCTCATGTCGTTAATCATTGCTGATTCTTCCGTCTTTAGGGGCAATTTCCCACCCCTAGGACAAGAGAGTGCCCTGAACCTCTATCCGCTCCTCCGCCCTCTTTGACAATGCCGTTGGCAGAATGAGGCTGTCTTCTTATGCCGGAGGTCCTCGGCCACCAATGCTGATAATTTATCAAAATTTAGGCAGTGTCGGGGATCGAACCCGGGACCGAAGACGTTTTGATTATGAATCAAAGACGTTACCCTTTTTTTTTTTTTTTTTTTTACCTCTTCCACTTCAGGCGTTGGCCCCTATCACCCATACTACCCCCAAAGACCGATCTAGCCTAAAAACAAAAACAAAGCTAGTGCCACCGCCACTTTCATCCTAAAGCTAACTAGAGACGGCCGTTCGCCGCCACTTCAGGTTCCGCCAACGAACAAAAATTAAATATGCCTCTGAACTTTGTATATTAAAAAAAAAATAAAAGAAGAAAGGAAAGGCTATAATACTTTATTAAATTTTATTTGTTGTTCATTTTGTTCTTATTTTGTTCTTGTGTATTTATTTGGATTTGAACGCAGGTCTCCTGCCCACGTTCTTTTTTTTTTTTTTTTTATCAATGTGCGAACAGTCACAGTTAACCAAGCCTGGAAAAATAAAACAGAATGAAGACGCCATCGAAGATATGAGACATAAATAGCATGAAAAGAAAGCTACCACGTCGTAGTGAGGCTTCCCAGCGACTGCGCCCACTGATAAGATTGTTCAAATATATGGTCGTTTGCAGTTCGTTCTGACCTCATCTGCCACTGCCTGGAACATTCCAGCTACACGGCGGGCTGTGAAAGGCACTCCATAGGTAGTTTTCGAAGCACTGTCGATATCTGGTATGCCCGGAAATAGCGTGATGTCTTTCTTGCAAATAGAGCCAGAAGTCAAGGAAATCCTTGTGTCCGTCACGACAGAGGTAATGGACCGCATGTCTACGTATCCAGGTGACAGAGTTGGTTCGAGTCTTGGGGTAAAATGTCTCATCCGGAAACAATAACGTGCGTGCAGATATATGCTCCGGCCTAACTCGCAAGAGATAAGCCAGCATCTGCCGCACTAGGTGCCAAACCGGTTCCTCCTCTCCACAGCTGAGGCGGTGCTCGTCAGAATCTACTGTATTACAACCCACACAATTGGGAGATTCTGTCATGTGGATATTGTAGAGACGTTCTTGCGTCACGAGCTTCCCATTAACGACGACGTACCATTGAGAAACAACATCGGAATCGAGCATGGCATCGTGTACAGTCTTCCACACCACGCGCCACCGTACGTCAGGATATTTTAGTTCGACCACATTTAGGGGGCGGCGTTGCAGCATGTCATGATATAGGCGTCGAGTTGTGGCCATTTGTGGTGTCTTGAGCGCGACACTGCAATAACTTTGTTCTAAATAGAAACGTCCTATATAAAAGAGGAGCGCTGGGATGTCCTGTAGTGGCACCGGCGCTCTTAGTGAAGCAGGACGTAGCGCCGTTAGAAGCAGACTCGTGAGGCTCGTAGGACAACGGCGCAGCAGACATAAATGTGAGCTAACATAGAGGGCAATGGCCCTATCATGGACGTTAACTAGGCCGAGACCACCTTTTTCCTTGGGGAGGGTAAGAGATACGTATCTGATCTTCAGTAACATACCAGCGGTGACGAAGTATCCCAGCGCTGCCATAATGCTACGAGCCAAGGGCTTCGGAATGGGTAGCGTTTGGGCGACATGCGGTATGCGGGACGCAAGGTATACATTGGCATAATACGCCCGCTGAACGATGTTGAGGGATCGCAAGCGCTGATTTGCAATTCCGGCTCTAATTTGGTTAAGAAGGCGTCGATAATTGAGCGTCGTCGCGCGTCGCATGTCGTTCATGAAATCTAAGCCCAAGCAGCGTACAGTACCACTGAAGCGTAAGGGGGCAATGTGTTCCTGCGGTAGCCCAATCCCGATGCTCAAGGCGACGGACTTGTCAACGTTGATTTGGCTACCAGAAGCTGTACCGTAGGTTGCAATCCAGTCCAAAGCCGCGGCCATATCGTCAGCTCCTCGTATGACGATCATCAAATCATCCGCATATGCGGTGCAGCGATAGATGGAGCCGACGAACTGTATCCCAGTGAGCCTGTCTCGGAGACCACACAACAAGGGTTCTAAGGCCAATGCAAATAACAATGTTGATAATGGACATCCCTGTCGTACTGATCGGCGGATCGGCATGGGTGCCGTCAGTCTTCCATTGACAAGAACTCGAGAAGTTGCACCATGTAGTAGGCGTGTCAACACTGTGATAAAGGGGTCGGGGTATTCCATGCGCCGTAGAACGGCCGTGAGGAAAGTGTGGCCCACACGGTCAAAAGCCTGGCTAAAGTCGATAGACGCGAGGGCTGCCGGCAAACGTCTCACCGTGCAAGGGAGATGAGATCTCTGTAACGACATAACGCAGTTCTGATGTTGTTGGGTCCCCCCAAGGACGTCTGATCGCCGGACAAGACGTGCAATAGTGTGCCGCGAATAAGTTCTGATAGCAGCCTCGAAAAGATCTTGAAGTCGCTGTTCAATAACGTTAAGGGACGATAGTCGCGGACATGATTCCGTCCCTTCGGCTTATGGATGGGGACAATCAGACCTTCCAAGAATGGTGCAGGCAATGTTATACCCGGGGACATCAATTCCTGGCAAATTTCAATCAAACACGGTAGCAACAGTTGTTTAAAGGCTCGATAGAACTCTAATGGTAACCCATCGATTCCTGGTGATTTATGGGGAGCACCTTTACCAATGGCGTCGAGCACTTCCTCTTCTGTCACTTCTCCCAGTAAAGTCAGTACCATGTCTGGTGGAACTGTACCGTGGACATGTGCTGAAACGGTGTCTACCGTCGCCATATCAGGGAGCACTGCTGAATAAAGTTGAGCGTAATGCCCATAGAAGGCTTCTGCTATATCTGCTTGTTCTACCACATGTCGACCGTCGTCGGTTATCATGTCGGTTACCAGTGCCCTACGGCGCCTTCTGCGTTCTATGAGCACGTGGTGCATAGATGGCCTTTCTGATTGTATCATGTCTGGAGCACGCGACCGTATAACGGCGCCGTGTAAATGATGGCGTGCTAAGGAGACGAGCCGCGCTTTCGCGCGATTGACTGTGATCTGCCTGTCAGGTGAGGGCTCCATAGCAAGACATTCCCGTAGGACGGTGTAATAAAAGTTTTCCGTGCTCCTCCTCCATGCGGCTGCTTCCCGGCCGTAAGTCATGAAGGTGCGTCTAAGAGCAGGCTTCGCACATTCAATCCACCAACTGAGGGTCGATCGGTAACGACCTCGACGCCGTAAGGACGCGTTCCACGACTCTTCGACAGCACCTTTACATGCCGGCTCGTCCAGATGGGCGACGTTCAGTTTCCAGGGGGGGCTACTGCGCCACACACGTGCAGGTTTGAGGGCAATGGTGCAAATATAGGCTGTGTGGTCGGTGAAAGCAGTGGGCCAGAGCTCTGCTCCTCTCGTCGCCGTCGACAGGGTGCTTGTGACGTAAATCCTGTCCAACCGACTTGATGAATGGCTTGTATAATGGGTGTAACCAGGAGCTGGGCCATGGATGTGGCGCCACGTGTCAATCAGGTGGAGGTCACGCACTAGCATTTCCAATTCCGCACACGGGACGTGATGTGGCTGCTGATCAGATGGAGATAATGTACAGTTAAAATCTCCTCCGATCACCATATCGTCTATGTGGCCCATAAATAGACGCGTAATATCTTCCGAAAAAAAGCGGGCCCGATCTCTCCGTCTCCCTGATCCTGAAGGGGCATATACATTGATGAGTCGTACACCGTTGACAGTTACTGCCATGGCTCTTGCACTCGGTAAGTACAGTACGTCCGTAGCCGCCAAACCGTCCCGTAGCAGAACAGCCACACCACAATCGGTAGAAGAGGCGTGGGAGATGTGAGCGGTATATCCGTAGAAGTCAGGGAAACTAGCGACACATACTTCCTGTAAGAGGGCCACGTCGATGTCCGCCGCATCAAGCATGCGTTGTAGCATTGTCAGTTTGTGTGGTGCCCTTATCGCGTTGATATTTATTGTGGCAAGGCGAAAGGTGTGCTGCCTAGCCTCTTCACCTAGGGTAGACGCCATGGCAATAAAAGTTAACCGCAAGAGATGCCGGACCCACCAAACCCGTTACAAATTATGAGTCTTTCACGCTAGTAGTGGCATCCCCAATGCCGCCCCCTCCCCTGTCACCCGTGCCCTCTTCAGGAAGTTCCTCAACATCGTCCGACCACAGTGGGTGCAACACGATGCTGTGTGGCTGATCGGCACCTAAATCTCTCTCACGTACGTCGTCTTTGGTAGAGGTAGACGGATCGCCATCCATCGACGCGACCTGCCGCGGTTGTGGTGCAAAAAGTAACTGGGCACTCGTAGTATGGGCAAGTGAACCGTCTACACCACTTAGATCCTCAGCAGGCGCAGCATCCATGCTGTCTGATGAGATGTCACCTTCTTGACCGGCCGTGTGTAGGAGGCAATCGTCAGAAGGGGTCCGCCGACGTCGCTTGCGTCGTCGGGGCGAACGTTGCTTTCGAACGTGGACATCCGTATCCGAATGTGGGAGGCAATCCAGCGTCGTATCACCTTCCGCTAGGAAAGCCGCGGTCGGGACAATGTTCGCGTCCACGTCCATCGCGTTCTGAATGTGATGTTGCGTCTGGAGTCCGTGGGACTGTTGCTGCTGTTGTTGCTGTGGAGGGGGCGACATATGGGTTGGCACCGAGGGTCCTTCCTCTTCCTCCCTTGGTACTTCTGGCGTCGATGGATGTGTCTGATCGCCCGTTTCGTCCTCAACTATGGTGCGCATCGTCGTCTGAGCGTACGTGAGGGGCAGGATTGTCGTCCCCGTCGGGGAAACGGAGTCTCCCACTGGTATCTGCGTAATTCTACGTTGTAAGCAGCTCGATCGAACATGGCCTTCCTGCCCACATCCGGAACAGGTACGCGGTTGACCGTCGTACATGATGATTGCACGACAGCCACCGATGTTTAAATAGGACGGCACATGTTTCTTGAGCTCAAGTTTAATTTGGCGCACACCATTGTAGACCTTATACGTCGAGAAAGTTTGCCACTTTTCTGCAACGTGGCTGATAACATTGCCATATGGTCGGAAGGCGTCCTTGACAACTTCCTCTGGGACCTCGAAGGGGAGCTCAAAAACTCTTACAGTCCTTAGGCCCATGCCTGCATGATCCACCGTCACTGCACCGATATGCCCGTCAGAATGTTTGAATCGGAGAGAGTTCGAGTATTTAGAAATCACTGTCGCGCAGACCTCTGCACTGGTCATTTTAACATAAACCACGCTCGCCGTTATAGAAAAATGTATTCCGACGACAGTCGCCGGATCTAAACGTAGATCGTCGCGTATGAACTGTTCTATTTCATAGGCTCGAGGACGCGCGTGATCTGGTTGGAAAGTAATTTTGATCGTATCGTGGCGCCATGTGTGTGCCATAATCGCACTGAACTTGGAACAAAGACAACTCGCGCCGCGAGAAGGTAAACACAAGCAAGCGCTCACGGTCGCGCACGGCGGGGCGCAGCGGACGTCCTCGCCCCACCGCAGCCGAAAGCAGACTGCAGCTGATAATTTATCAAAATTTAGGCAGTGTCAGGGATCGAACCCGGGACCGAAGACGTTTTGATTATGAATCAAAGACGTTACCCTTTTTTTTTACGAGGCAAGAATTTTAATTTAGTTTTATTCAATAAATTAAAACGTTACAAATAATGTCAGGCTTACAGCAGACTAATTCTGTTTATTTTTTCTTTCTTTTTTTTATATCATGAAATTATGGGAACACATCGGCGAAAAAGAAAAGAAACATAAATTCTGGTTAAAGAAAAAGGAAAAAGGAAAAGCAAAAAGAAATAAAATCCGCGCAATCTGCGACGCGCTCTCCCATCCGCGGAGGTCAGAAGTAGAATAGATCGTAGGCGGTTGAAACTCAGACACCGCCAGGGGAGGAGCCAGGCACCCCCCAACTCAGTGGAGGTCTAACAAAGACCGCTCGAAGATAGTTAGCAAATAATGTTCGGTATCGTGGCGAGTTTTCGAGAGCTGCATGGGCTGTTCGTAAATAGGTCCAAAAGTCGAGGCGGGATTTAGGTCCCTCATGAAAGAGATAAGCGACCGCCCATCCTTTGACCCACGCAATAGCATGACATTTGGCGGCGGGAAAATGTCGGTCCTCCGGGTATAGAAACATTCGAGGTCCGATTGTGTCTGGTGGCACCCGGAGATAGCAGGCAATGATTTGCTGCACGAAGCGCCATACATCTTGCGACGAGGCGCATGTCAGACGGTGTTCATCAGTGTCCAGTTGCTGGCAAAGGAGACAAAGAGGGGATTCTGACAAGCCAATGTTGTGCAGGCGCTGCTTCGTGGCAAATTTCCTGTTGAGTATGTGATACCACAGTGCCCGGACGTTCGTAGGGAGGAAGGGCTGGTGGACGGTAGTCCACACTATGGGCCACTGGATGGAGGGATGTTTGGTCTCCATCACATTCCGGGGAACACAGCGCAGCAACAGGCTGTTCAAAATGGTTCAAATGGCTCTGAGCACTATGGGACTCAACTGCTGTGGTTATCAGTCCCCTAGAACTTAGAACTACTTAAACCTAACTAACCTAAGGACATCACACACGTCCATGCCCGAGGCAGGATTCGAACCTGCGACCGTAGCAGTCCCACGGTTCCGGACTGCGCGCCTAGAACCGCGAGACCACCGCGGCCGGCAACAGGCTGTAAAAATCCTTAGTCCTAGGTGGGCGTGTATCTGGGAGACTGGTACGTATGTAACTGTAGTCGACGAAAAAGGTCAAAATATGGGACAAATAAGGCACGATATGGCCGACAGACACCGGTGGTGAGGTGGAAGCAGGTAGGAGGACTTCAAGCAAGCTGCGTGTTAGAGATGTACCCTGGCCCATCCACTGTTTTCTCATGGTACTCATGTACAAGGCTGCAGCTCGCATACGGACATTGACGAGCCCGACGCCACCATACCGTGAGGGCAGGGTAAGTGTCTCATAACGGACTTTAAACATCGAACCAGCCGTGAGATAATAGCCAAAAGCCGCCTGAAGGTTGCGCCCAATTGCAGTTGGCAGAGGGAGAACTTTTTTTTTTTTTTTTTTTTTTTTAAAAAAAAAAATTCTTTATTGACAATCATTTTAATTATACAAGTTAACCCACTTCCTTAAGCTCATTAGTGGGTCCTATTGTTGATACATTTATATTGAGTTGTGCAGCTATCTTTATTTTAATAGTGAGCTACAGTTACACTAACAACAATGGGCATTTAATGTTTATATTTACTATTTATATCAAATTCCTATAACTAATTGAACTTATGTATTTTCTGCAGCGTCACATGCGTGCCAGTAAGAATATAAACCTACTTTATGTGCCTTGTTCTTCGAGCTAACCCCGAAGAACATGCCCCTGGCACTGGGCAGGCCTCGACGTTACAATCCGCTGCAGTACCTATTCTAATTTCCTATAACTAAGTCCTACAACTAACTTATTCTACGTCATATTTGGTGTGTCATAATAGTGGTTGGTCCCTACTCCCCCTAGTCCTGAACGTGGCGGATTCTAACTTGGGTTAAGTCGGCCAGTCCACGCACAGGCGGTTTGGGACTAGGGCTCTTGGTCACGATCGGTAATAGTTACTATCTCGTTCTTAATGTATCTCTCTTAAATATTCAGTTAAAACTTTTCGAGATACCTCGTTTGCCAAGGTGTTAAGTCTCTGAAAGGTTTCTTCATGTCTAAGCAGTTGGTACGTGTCATGGTTAGGAAGTCTGTCTCGTAGTGAGTTTGCGACATCATTGAAGAGAGGGCATTCATAAACAACATGTTCGGGTGTACCCTCCGGATCGCCACAGTCACACGCTGGTGTCGCCCTTCTCCCAAATCGACATAGGTATGTCGGGTAGGGTCCATGGCCAGTGAGAAAGTGAATCAGACCTCGTGTGGGCTCGAAGTATTTCATACCCAAGCGTTCCCTTACGTCAGGCAGAAACTGGAAGGTTCGTCGTCCAGCCTCGTCTACAGCCCAGGTCTCCTGCCAGAGTTCCTCCCCTCTTTTCTTTATTTCTCTTTTGTCCCCCACTCTGATACCTATAATGTCTACCATCTTTTCGTAATTTTCCCTTTTGGCCCAGTACCAGGCCGCCTGTTCCCTTATTTTGATGTCCAGAGCCCCATTATGACTAATAGGGCCCCCCCCGGAGATGTTCTGTAAGCACCCACGGCTCTGAGTAGCATGCTTCTCTGGACCCTTCTCACTGCCATGGCGGGCACTACCCTCGTGAGCCTGTGCGCCCAGACTCCCGAGCCGTAACCCACGACTGAAGTTAGAATGCTGTTATGGTATAGTCTGATCAAGTGTGGAGGAAGATGGAATCTTTTATGACCTATTGAGATGAGATTGTTTAGTATCTGAATGGCTCTCTGGGTGACGGTATCAATGTGTTTACCAAAAGTCCACTTCTCGTCAATGATGACACCTAAGTAGCGTGTCTCGCGTCGTCTAAGAACTGGTGAACCGTCTATTCTAACAGTCGGATTTCTAATAAGATGTCCTTTTAGCAGTAGGTATGTCGATTTGCTGGGCGATATCGTCATTTTAGTTGCGTGGCACCACCGTTGAAGTTTGTCTATTGTTGTCGCTATCTTTGGTTCGATGTCTTCACGGCTGCGGCCGCCAACCAACAGGAGGAGGTCATCTGCGTAAGCTATCACCTCTAGCACCTCTTCACTCTGTTGTAAGCTATCTAACAAGGGCTCCATATGGATGTCCCAAAAGAGGGGTCCTAATACGGAGCCTTGAGGACATCCCTTAGTGATTGTCTTACCAACTCTTTCGCTAGAGGATGATAACCAGACCTCCCGGTCCTCACAATAGCTCCTCAGGCAACCATATAGCGGCCCTGGACACTCTTTCTCCCGCAGGCAGGAGAAGAGCGAAGGCCACCACAGGTTGTCGAAGGCGCCACTGATGTCAACCATGATGCCAACCACGTATTTGTGCGGGGTCGAGCCACAGACCTCGGCCGCCAGGGCGATTGCATCAGATGCCGACCGCCCCGGCCTGAACCCGAACTGCCTGTCACTCATCCCGCACAACACCCGGTGTGCTGTCAGTCTGTCAGCCAGCAGTTTTTCCAATATTTTACCAAATATATCCAGTAGGCAAATCGGCCTGTAGGATTTCGCTTCTGCGGGATCCTTATCTGGTCCTTTCTTTATGATGACTACGTGCGCCATTTTCCATATCTTAGGGAACTTGCGCTGTCTGAGGCACTCATTGTATAGATGTGTTAGTGGTGCAGTCAACTGGGGCGCCAGAAACTGCACCACCTCAGCCACAATGCCGTCCGGCCCAGGTGCTTTTCCTCTTTGCAGAGATCTTATGTGGGTCGCTACCTCCTCTTCTGAGAAGGGGTAGACAGCCGTTTCATTGGTGTATGTTTCACGGTCTTGATCTCTGAGTTGCTGCTGCCTCTCTGTTTCCCCATCCGCATTGTCGTCAGGCAGCAGGGAGTGGAGGAGGACCCCCGCAGTCTCCTGCCAGGACTCCGTCATCCTATCCCCGTACCTGACTGTAGATAATTCCAGAGGAGAGCGGATTTTTTCTCTGACTAGCTTGTATGGGAGCCCCCATGGATCTGTGACTAGCTGGCTGAGCACAAAGTGTTCCCAGCTTCTCATTCTGACATCCCGCAGTTCATTTTGGAATTTTCGTTTTTCCTCCCTGTACAGCAGCTGCCACCTTTGTCGTTCCTGCCAGACGACACTGCGCTGATAGTGCCTCCTTAGCCTTCTGACAGACTGACGCAGTTCGCTTAATTCGGCAGACCATGGTGACGGGGAGGCCGCCATGGCCCTCCTCCTAGTAGGTACGGCTGCCCTCACCGCTCTTGTCACTGCGTTCACCAGTTCCTCTGCCCTCTGATCCACGTCCATGTCTAAGTGCATGTCGTTTTCCGGCAATGGAGGAATGTCACACTCCCTCGCTAGGCGTTCCCAATCGGTTCTTTTGTAGTTTAGTTGTATTTCCCACCCCGTGGCCCAGTGGCTCTCTCTTTCTCCTATGGTGAAAATTATCAGATTATGGTCGCTTGTGGTGGCATTCTCTGTGACTCTCCAATTTTGAATGTTATTTGCCGTATTCGGAGTTACGAGGGTGACATCAATGTTTGTTCCCTGTCCTCCACCTGCAGCGTAGGTGGGAGGATTGCCAGGTCTGTTAGCCACCACAAGTTGTGATGCCATAATAAATTCTTCAACCTTTTCACCGTTCGCATCTCGTGTGCCACTGTACCACAGGGGGGATTTTGCATTAATGTCAGCGGTTATTATGACTTTTCTTCCCCGCAACGCCGTGGTAACTCTCGCTAGGTGGTCTATATGAATTTCTATATTATCCCCATACTGAAAGTATGTGTTAATGAGAGTTATAATTCCCGTAGGGGATTGAAGCTCCACGACGTTGCAGTGGCTAGTTGTGAATTGAGAGAGTGTGGTGACTCTCATCAGTTTGTTGGTGACTATGATTGCCGCCTTCGGGTCATCCCCTCTACTGACTATTTGCCAGCCTGCGGCAGCAAAAGCTATTTTCCCAGCCAGGGAGTATGGCTCCTGTAGACAGAGAACATCGAGTCTCCTCTCCTCCACCTCCCTTCGGAGCTCTTGCATTACGAGTCTACTGTTGTGTGTATTAAGCTGTCCTATGGTAATTTTTGTCATCATGGATAGTATGTATGTACTCTGTCATGTGGCCAGGTCTTATTCCAGTCAAATAAAATTCGTCCATGTGCCACTACTGATTGTTCATAGATGTCGTCCAGTTTAAATTTCTCTCCTCGTCTTTCGAATGCTTTAATGAGCAGGTCTCGCAAGGCTCCGAAGTCGGTGGGGAGATTCACTGACTTTAGCTGGATTCTGTCAACAGCCTCCATAACCGGAAAGGTTATTTTTCTACCGTTTTCATGTCCTACGCGGACCACATGTCGTAAGGCAGTGGTCAGGGTAGCCGGCTGCTCCAACCTGGATAGCTGCAAGGTGTACTCCAAGTTGGGGTACACCCTAACCGGATCGACTGGTGGCAGTTTGACTATTGGTGTACACTGAGTGGTGGGGCTCATACAAGAGCTCGTCACTACATTTTCCTGTATAGGTTGGTTATTTATGTTACTGTCCTTGTAAGTTACTGGAGCCATAGGATGCCCTTGCCGCTGTTGGTGTGGTTTTGGCTTTGTTTCCCAGCTTCCAGAGGAGAGAGTTTCTGCCATGGGGAGGTTTGTCTGTATTCCTATATCCATTGTTGGAAAATCTGTTTGTGTAGCCATGTCCTTTGTTTCAATTTTAATGACTCCCGTGAGCGACCTCAAGAAGTCTTTGAATCTATTTGCCCGCATGGCATCCCTCCTCCTTTTGCTTGGGGACTTTCGTTTTGGCATCCTATTTGATATACTGGGCTCAGCCATAATCAGTCCTGGAGATCAGTCTTTGCTCCAGCATTCTGTATGTGGGGCAGTTTCTACCGGTGGTTCCACAAGACTTTTTTCCTCGGTTCCTACATGGTATGCAAACTGCCGCCGCCTTACAGTCTTTACGGCTGTGGCCTTTCTCCCCACACTTGGTGCACGCCGGCTCCCTGGTGCACAGCCTTAAGATGTGATCCAGGTCACCACAGTTGTGGCAACGAGGTACCACGACATAGTCTCTTGTATTGATGGCATGGAAACCAACATATAATCTGCCCATTGTTGTTACACTTTTCCACATCGGCGCCGATACTTCGGCGACGTGATGAACTACATCTCGACCCCGCGGACCAGTCTTAAATTTTAGCTTAAAGTTATTCTTAAATTCATCTTCTTTCATTTTATCAAAGTTCTGTAACCTAATTGTTTCTGCTAGTTCTTCATTCGTCATAAGTGCAGGTACGTCATATAAAATGACAAGAGGGTTTCGTTTTTTCGGTGGTTCACATTTGACCACCGAGTTCAATTTCTGGTTGTTCAGTAGCTTTTCCTTGTCCTCTTCCGAGGCAACTTCAACGATTACGGAGTTTCTACTTGGTTTTACCTTTTTTATTTTGATCTTGTCTTTGACGGGGTCGATAGTTTTTGTAAAAAGTTCCTGTATTTTCTTGACACTTGTGTCTTGCCCAGGTAATGTCCTGAGGAAGACAGCTGTGTCCGTCCTTTTTGTGACCTTGTCAATGGTGTCTCTAGTCGTACTCTGTGGGCGTTTGGTGGGCGCTTGCGCAGCCACAGCTGCCCACGTCTTTGCCGGTTGCCTCCTCAACCTGTCATTTTCTTTCTCAAGTTCTTCTATTCTTCCTTCGAGTTTGGCGTGGGCAATAGCCCATGCAGCCAGTTCATTTTTTATAATGGCAAGTCCGGCTTGACTGATTTTACCATTTTTTATTTGTTGCTCCATAAGCAACGAGATTCTTGAATACCTCTCCATAACAGTCTCATTCTCTGCCTGTCCCTGCTCGTCCTGAGGAGAGGGATCAGGCGCAGCAGAAGCCCGTGAAGGCGCACACGAATCACTCGTATCGTTAGAAGCCATAGTTAGAACGAGTGATAAAAAAGGTGGGAGCCCGTCTCTTGCCCCGGACCGGCTCCTCTGGCATGGGGGGGGGGGGGGGGGACTCGTGCAGCTCGCCCACCAACCTCGCCCCTAGGTCAAGGGCTCTCCAGAGCTGCTGGGTTCAGCGCGCCGTCGCCAGCGCACTGGTCCCCGTCGATGGCCCCGTTGTCGACGATTTCACACGACGCTCCTCGGCAACTGCACCCCGCACTCCGGAGAGGCGGATGCACCCCTCGCCCTTCGCCGCCTACTTGCCCGAGTTTCCACCAGGAGGCCGAGGACCCACTCCTACTCAGGTGGTGGGTCGGTCCCCCAGTCGTTCAGCGGTCTGGGCCCATCTAACCTAGCCCAGGCGATGTCACCACCTCCTGGGTTTGGCAGAACACGCCCCGGTTACCCAGGGGCGCGGCGAAGCACCCTTGCCGACTCGCGCCGTGATCCCACGCCGACAAACGAGGTCGCCGGCACGCAGAGCACCTGCTGGTCTGTGCCCTGCGAACAGAAAGGGACTGGTGTTCGGTCCCTCGACACAGCTCCCCCTGTGCCACGCACCCTTCGCTTTCGCATCGGGTTGGGTCGCAGCTCTCCCTTTTGTCGCAAGGCAGAATGCCAAGCTTAACATCTGGCACCACGGGAAGGCGGAAAGAGCCGCTTGGGAAGGAGAGGCTATGAGAGACGCATCACTTCCCCTGTGAGGACTGCCACGGCACACCCGACTGGAAAGCGATACGCCCCAGTGCGAGCTTCCGTGCCTTACGGCGCGCCGGTAACGGGCGGGTCCGCACCGAAACGCGCCGTCGAGTGACTGACCTCACGCCAGACAGAGGGAGAACTTGCGCGATGTGAACCAATTTTGATGCCACATAAAGATTAATAAACTCAACCCGTTGAAGTGTGTCCTGGCGGCGCAAGAGGTTCTGGCGGACGTCGTTGCGGATGACGTGTAACAGGCGACGGAAATTCGTTGCCGCTGTGCGTGTTACCGTGGGGGTAAAGGTAATGCCCAAGTACCGGAAAGTCCGCACAAGCGGCAGGGGTGCAACTTCACCCTCCTGGAGGCCCCGTCCAATGTGCATTGCAGAAGATTTGGCGACATTCATGGCACTGCCAGCGACAGCCCCATAACGGGTAATCAATTCGAGGACTTCCCGAATCTCAGAGCCGGAGCGAATGAGGAGGAGGAGGTCATCAGCATATGCCCGACAGCGAAAAGTGTGTTGGCGTAGGGTGAGGCCAGAGAGCTTGGTCGTCAAGCCACCAAGAAGGGGCTCAAGGGCAATGGCATACAGGAGGGTAGAGAGGGGGCACCCCTGCCGTATCGAACGGCAGATAGGTACCGGCCCTGCTAAACGTCCATTGACTTGGACACGTGAACTGGCACTGTCGTAAAGACGCCGGATGACGTCGAGAAACGGAGGGGGGATGCCCATTCGGGCTGCCACCGAAAACAGGAAACGATGACGCACTTTATCGAAGGCGCTGTCGAAGTCTATAGCGACGACCGCTGCCCGGAGTCTGCAGGCCGCCGCTATCGTAATTAAGTCGCGGCATTCCCCTGTGGCAGTCTGTATGTTAACCTGTCCGCCAGGCGTCGTTTGCTCTGGCGAGAGGATATGAGGGAGTGTAGTTCGGAGCCGCATTGCCAGTAAGCGCGCGAAAATCTTGTAATCGGCATTGAGTAGGGTGAGCGGTCTGTAACTCGTGACCATCGAACCTCGGGCTGGTTTGTGGACCGGTATAATGATGCCCTCTGCAAAGGCGGGTGGGATTGCTTGGTCAGATGTCATCAGTTCTTGGTACATAGACGTCCACCGTGGTGCCATGAGATCCCGAAAGGTACGGTAAAACTCAATCGGTAAGCCGTCAAAGCCGGGCGATCTGTTGACTGCACCCTTGGCGATGGCATCGTTGACTTCATCTAGCGTGACCGGCACTGTCAAAGCATCCGCCTCCGTGTGGGGGAGGGTGCGCGTGACGTAATGCAAAATGGAGTCGTCTGCTGCAGCTCCAGCGTCTTCATCACTATAAGTACGACGGTAGTGCTCGACGAATGCGTGGACGATGTCATTCTGAGTGGTCACCTGCGTTCCATGAGGCGTGGTCAGAGTGCTGATGATCTGCCGACGACGCCTTCGTTTGTCGGACACTATATCATGCATGGATGGAATTTCTAAATCCGCGTGATCGTGGCGCCGCGTCCGTATCACGACCCCTTGCAGTTTCCGGCGTGCCAGCGCAATTATCTTCGCCTTAGTTCTTTGTCGTTCCAACTGGTTGTCCGGGGTTGGCGGTTGAGCATCCAGATCTCGGAGAATCGCGTAATAGAAGTCAACAGTGGTGCGATGCCAGTCGGCCATGTCCTTCCCGTATCTCATCAGTGTCCTCCGGAGCGCCGGCTTGGCACAATCCAACCACCATGTCAATGTCGAGTGGTAGCGGGGAAGGCGTCGTTCGCAGGCTGTCCACGTTTCAGTGACTTGTTGGCGACACGCCAGGTCATGCAAGTGTGAGGTATTGAGTTTCCATGGCGCACGGCTGCGCCATACTGATTGCGGCGGAAGGAGGACCGTACAGATGTAAGCGCAATGGTCGGAAAACGCCAGCGGCCATCGTTCGGCGCCCCGTATCGCAGATCTAAGAGTTTGTGAGACATATATCCTGTCTAGTCGATTTGCGGAATGACTGGTAAGAAAGGTATGGCCAGAAAGGTCGCCGTGTTGTACTTCCCAGGTATCGTGAAGCAGGAGGTCTCGCACCACTATACGTAGCTCCTGGCATGTAGTGTAGTGGGGAATCTGATCTTTAGGATGCAGAACGCAGTTAAAATCACCTCCTAGTAGGCAATGGTCATACCGCCCTAAAAACAGGGGAGCGATTTCCTCGGTATAAAACTGGGCTCTTTCATGCCGTCGGTCGGTGCCTGAGGGAGCGTAGACATTAATGATGCGTGTCCCCATGGCAGTGAGTGCCATGCCCCGAGCTGATGGAAGGAAGGCGACATCGGTCACAGAAATCCCGTGGCGGACGTAGATGGCCACCCCGCGGCCCATAGGATCACTCGCGGAGGCGTGGGCGGTATAGCCATTGATATCCGGGAGACTAGCCAAGTGAACTTCCTGCAGAAGGGCGAAATCAATATCCGAAGCCCAGAACATCTCCTGCATAAGGCGGATTTTCACCCTGGAACGGATGTTGTTGGTGTTGATGGTTGCTATCCGGTAGGCCTGGTGTCGGATTGCTGGAGGCTGGTCCACTCCGCTGTCCGCGCAAGGGTGTGGGCGTCGCAGCGGAACATTATCCCGCTGGCCCGCAGGGGAGTCTAGGGAGAGTATGATTAGTGGTGCGGCCGTGACGGCGCAGGGTCCCGTAACGGGTCCTGCTCCTTGACCTCCTCCTCGTGCCACGCCGTGGAAGCGGAAACTGGTGAATCGTCCATTTTGTCTGCAGAAGATGTTGTAATTGTGCGTGGTGTAGTATCGCCTGTGTTACGTTCATGATTTAGTTCAGCGTCAGCACGGGGCGCAGGCACACCGATAGATGTCTCCGCGCTCATAACGTCTTCGTCAGCAGTAGCGGGTTCTGAGGCCTCGTGCTGGTCGACGGTTACGTCCTCCTCGACTTGTAACGTCCCCTCTTGGCCGGAAACGGTGCGACGTCTTCGCTTGCGACGTTTCGGGGAACGTTGTTTCCTTGTGCGACCCTCCGTGTCAGACGACGCAAGGGAGTCGCGTCGTTCTGGCAGAAAGGCCGCTGTAGGAACGATGAGCGAGTCGATCTCCATCGAGTTTTCGAGGCCAGGGTCAGCGTCTGGTTGCGCCGGCATCTTCGGAGCGGCGTCGATGGCCGGCCGAGGCGGCGGGTCGTCCGAGGCGCTCTCCGTCGGTGTCGGGTCGGGCTCGTTGGTGGCGTCGTTTGTGGTGACCGGGCGACGTTGCAAAGCGGTAGGAGAAGCTAGAGCAGCGGCATAGGTCACCGGTAGCACCGTAGGTTGCAACGTGGGTGGTTCTTCGGCAGCTGGAAGTTGCGTAATACGCCGTTGTAGGCATTCGGATCTAAGGTGGCCTTCCCTGCCGCACCCGGAACAGGTGCGAGGCTGGCCGTCGTATATAATTATTGCACGGCATCCGCCAATCTGTAAATAGGATGGGACGTGGCTTCGGAGATCTATGGTGACCTGTCGGACCCCGTTTAGGACAGGATACGTCTGAAACTGTGTCCACTTCTCCGCAGTGTGGCCATGGACTGTGCCGTATGGGCGTAGTGCCGCGACGACTTCCTCAGCAGGAAGTTCGAATGGCAGTTCGAAAATGCGTATCGTTCGCATACCTAAGCCTGCGTGGTCGACGGTTACCTCCCCCACATTGCCATCAGCGTGACAGAAGCGGAGCCCCTGTTTGGTCTCACGTAGTATGCGTTCGCACGCCGCGTCGTTAATGATTTTCACATAGACCGTGCTGCTCACGATGGACAAATGTATGCCGATAATATCGGTCGCCGGGATCTTCACTTTCTCTCGCAGAAAACGCTCCACCTCGAGTGCTTTGGGTCGGGCATAATCTTTGCAGAAAGTAAATCGGAGTGTTGATTTACGGTATCGGTTCGCCATGGATCGTACAAGGTAAGCCGGCACTTAAGCAACGGCCGTCAGAAAGTAAACAAGGCGAGCTCGCGCCCCGCACGAAGTCAACACGTACGCGTCCGCTCTGTTGCCCTGCCGAAGGCAGACTGCGCCCTAAACCACAAGTAGACTTAAACAACTTAAATCTAACTAACCTAAGGAGAGCACACACATCCATGCCCGAAGCAGAATTCGAACCTGCGACAATAGCAGCAGCGCGGTTCCGGACTGAAGCGCCTAGAACCGCTCGGTCATAACTCCCGGCTGATCTCGGAGAGTGCAAAGAGAGTCAGGTATAGAGATTGTCGTTCTCATCTTGCAAATGTTCTTTAATTGCAATTAGAAAAATGGAGAGAGATAGGAAATTTGTAATGATATTGCAGAAGAAACGGACGTCAGTACTGTGCGCGAAATTCGCTGTTGACTGACGAGAAATAGCATAAGAAGAGAGAAGAAAGTAATCTTATTACTGCCCCAAGAGGCCTCGCTTGCTCAGTCGCCGGTTTGTAAGACTGTTGCGGTAAGTGCTTCTCAGACGGACTGTGTGTGCCGGACGTAGGCAGATTACGTAATTACGTCGTCGTCGGGCTGGAGGGCGTCCGTCCTGCAGTCTCTCTGGCCATCGGGCGGCATTCTCGCCTCTTACCGCTCCCGCGCAACGGTTGGTTTATTTGCCCGTTCCCAAGCACAGATTGCGGAGGCCGTCCTGACACAGACAGAAGACCTCCTTTTGTCTTTCTCAGTAACGGCTGCAGTAAGTTCTCTAGTAACGGCTGCGTGCCGTTTTGCACTTTGTTTAACCCTGCTCTTATCTTCGGGTCAATATGACCCGAAAAGGGATTTGTTCCTCCATAACTCATTTAAAATTTAGATGCTATTGCTTCGGACTTGATGACTTTATTTTTCTATACATTACATATACCTTAAAGATTAAATTTAAAAACAAAGGTACTTTTCTCTCCCTTGCTGAAACTTACTTTGTTAACGCTTGTGTAGCTCGGGTCATTATGACCCAGGGGCCTTAAGAATTCACAGAATGTTCAAATTATCAAGTCAAGTTTTACTTTCTCATCCCTGAGGTTAAAGTAGTAGTATGGTGTTATGCCTTACGGCATGTCTTCTCATGGGTAAAGGCTCTTCCACTTTTGTCTGTCCATAGCCAGTATTTCCATTTCTGAATATTTGTCTCCTTTGATATTGTCCAGCATTTAATATCTTATTTCTGCTCTTCCCCATTTTCCCTCCACCATTCCTTCTATTCCTTCCTTCAATAAACAGTCCATCCTCAACAAATGTCCAAATTAGTTCCGTTTCTTCTTTCGGATGACTTTCAGCACGTTTCTTTCTTCTCCAACTCTTATCAATACTTCTTCATTCCTTACACGGTCATCCCATTTCACTTTTTCCATTCTTCTCCATATCCACATCTCTAGTGCCTTCCTCAATGTCCAGGTCTCCGCCCTATACAGTGTAACATTTGGCAAGTCTTTTTCTCGGATCTTTGTTTAGTGGTCCACAAAGTTATTTCTGTTTCCTCTTCAATTCTTCTTTTGTCATTACAATTCTTTTTCTAATTTCTGTTGAGCAATACATAAAATCCATTATCACACTTACCAACTGATGAAGTTATTCACTTGCTCTATTTCCTCTCCCCCTATTTTAATACGGAATTTCTCCCCTTTCCTCCAATTACCATGCTTTTCGTTTCTTCTTGTTATTCTTCATTCCGTATACTTCTAATTTTGTGTTTAGATCATTTAACATTTGGTCCATCTCTCTTGCACTCTCCGCTATCACAACCATGTCATCTGCAAATCTGATACAGTCCGCTCTCCAACCCCTTATACGAACTCCTCTCCTTCCATCAAAACCTTCAGTAATAATTTCCTCCAGATAGATATTGAACAGTCTTGGTGATAAATAACAACCTAATCTTACACCTCTTCCCACTTCAATTTCTTCACTCATCACACCTGTTATGCTTACTTTTGCTCTCTGGTTCTAATATAAATTTCTAATTAGCCGACTATCCCTCCAGTCAACTCCATGTTTCCTTAGGATTTCCATCAGTTTATCCCATCTGACACAGTCAAAAGATTTCTCAAAATCAATGAACACAATATACACCTTCTTTTTCTTCTCCATGTACCTCTCCTCTGTCATTCTCAGTAGCCTAATGGTATCTCTAGTTCCCACTCCTCGCCTAAAACCAAATGGTTCATATCCTGTTACGCAACTCAGCTTCCATATAGACTTCTGTTGAGCATCCTCAGCAAGACTTTGGCCGCATGCAATATCAGGCTCACTGTTTTATGTTCCTCACATTTTTTGCTGTCCCTTTTATTTTCTATAGGTATTAAGGAACTTTCTGTGTAATCCTTTGCCCATTTTCCTGTCATGTATATTTGATTACACAATTCAATCAACTCCCTTTTCCCTTCTTTCTCCAATGACTTTAACAGTTCTGCAGATATCTCATCAGTTCCCATTGTCTTTCCGCTTTTCATCTCCTTCATAGATTCTGCAACCTCATTCTTCAATCTCACTAGTTAGTATTGCATTTCACTTGTCATCATCTGAAACTTTATCTTCTTCTTCTATTTCAAGGTCTTCTTCACTTGGTTGGCTGTCTGCATCACATGGCTATTCTCTATATTCTTCCCATTTTTTCTTGGGGTTCATTCACCATTTTACCGTCTGCTGCCTTTACTTGCTTTAGCCCATTGTTGTTTCTCTTTTCCCTGAGTGTCAATCCATTGCTTCTTTGTACATCAAATCATATTTGCCTTCTTTCTCTTCCTTCTCTATCTTGTTACACTTTTCTGTCTGCTATTTCTTCTTTGCTTTTTGTGTCTCCCTTCTTAATTCATTATTTAACCTGTTCTTCTGTGTTTACAGTTTTCCATTTCCTACTGTCATTCATCTTGGTCATCATATCTGGTTTTATCCATTCTTTCTTCGCTTTTATCCTCTCCTTGACTCCAAGCATTTCCTTATCTGTCTTTTTGATCCTATTTTTAAAACGATCCCATCTTCCTTCTGTGCATTCCATTTCCTGTCCTTGCATCATAGTTTCACAATACGCATTCTGTAATTTTTCACAATTGCCCTTGGCTTTCAGTTTCTCAAAGTTAATGTGCTCTCTCTTCTATCCTTTCCAGGTTCTTTTCAACTTAACTACAGCCTCAGCAACTACTAATATTTGATCTCAATAAATATCTGCTCCTGGATAACTATTGACACTCTTTAGGCAATTTCGGTATTTTTGTTGTATCATTATGTAATCAATTTGATATCTTTTGTTGTCAAATCAAGATATCCACGTATACCAGCGTCTTTTGTTGTTATCAAAAAAAGTATTTCCAACTACCATGAATTTTTCATTGCAGTATTCCAACAGTCGTTGCCCTCTCTCATTTCTCTCTCCCAGTCCCAAACTATCACAGAGCTTTTTCTTCTGGGCCGGCCAGAGTGGCCGAGCGGTTCTAGGCGCTACATTCTGGATCTGCTTGACCGCAACGGTCGAATCCTGCCTCGGGCATGGATGTGTGTTATGTCCTTAGGTTAGTTAGGTTTAAGTAGTTCTAAGTTCTAGGGGACTGATGACCTCAGAAGTTAAGTCCCATAGCGCTCTGAGCCATTTCAACCATTTTTTTCTTCTGGTCCTTAAGCAACTACCTCATTCCAATGACCCATTATAACAATACGTTAATTTCTTTTCTCTCTCTCTGCTAAGTTTTCTATCTTCTCATAAAATTCTTCTACCTCTTCATCTGAATGATTACATGTTGGCATTTAGACCTGGAAGATAACTAAGTCTTTCTTTTTCCCTTTCAGTCTCATCATCATCATTATTCTTCCACTAACGTATTCAACATTGATAACCTTGTCCTTCAGACTTTTACCTATCAAAATTCCAATTTCACTTTTATCTACACCTGAATAGTATAATCGGAAGTCTGTACTTTATAGTTCTCCACAACTACCCCATCTCACCTCACACATTCCAAGTGCATCCAATTTGTTTCGTGTCATTTCATGTTTGGCGTTTCCTAATTTCCCTTCCTGGAGAAGGATTAAAACATTCCAAGTCCCAATCCTCAATAATTCTTCCCTCTTCCTCTCTTTCCTTCCTTTTCTATTTGCCCCAATCTCTAGAGTCCTTGTTGTATTCCCCTCCTGGAGGTCCGACTGAAGGAAAGCTTTACCTCCGGAATATTGTACAGAGAGGTCCAACCCATGAGCGTCTAGGGAAGTAATTACAGTAGTGGTTTCCCATTGCCATCCATTGTCCTCCACATCCTGTCGGCTCGCTGACCCAGTTTCCCACTGGGGTTGGTTACCCAACCTTCCACTGGGATGCTCAGCTTAACAGGGGCACCACTTGTAGGTAGGATGTATATACGCAACGGTTTTTTGTGACAAACTAACTATCTGATTCGTATTGTTAAAATGCACAAAGGTACGCAACAGTGCAAGGCGCTGATTGCGTTCAAATTATTATGGCACACTGCCGCTAGCAGTTACATTTTAACAACTGTTGTGCGTAGAAGCAGTTAATGTACCTATCGTAATAATTTCTGTGTGGGTATTATGCCAAAACGACTACTTTCCGATGCGAAACTTGAAATTAGTAAATGGATGTCACAGCGAGGAGAATACTTCTGAAGATGAAAATCCCAACGCTGATGACAACATTCGGCTTTCATCGGATTCATAAGACATTTCAGATATTAATACCTCAAATGACTGTGAGAAAGCTGCTCAACTAATTCTGTCTAAAAACCACAAAGTTACTTGGAGCCTAGAACCTTTTCCGCAAATTGTAAGAACATGTGGTTCGAATATTATAAGACCGGCCTAGAACGACAAGATATGCTATCGCCAGAGGAAGCGTTGTAAAATCATCTTTTCAAAGTTTCGATGAACGATAATATTCATAATATTGTGGTTGAAATGACTAATAATGAGGGCTGAAGAGTTTGTGGGGGTAGCTGGGAGACATTAGATGAAGTTGGACTTAAAACGTATATTGGCCTGAGTCTGCGGGATCCAGAAACAAGTAGAATCATCTTTGCGACCATAATACCGCTGGATCGATTCTGTTGCATCTCACGTGTGTTACGTTTCGATGACAAGAAAAGTAAATGACAAGTTGGCACCTATAAGAGGTCTACGGGACATGTGGATGAAAATACTTCCAAAACTATATAATTCTGGCACAAATGTAACCGTGAATCAACAACTGATGGCTTTCCGAAGACGTTTTCCATTCAAACAATGGATACCGAGCAAACCGTCAGAATTTTGGCGAAAAATGTGAACACTGGTGATACTGCTACTTATTATGTTTTGAATACACAAATCTGTACATGAAAATTACCTGGACAGGCACCTGCGAAAAATCATGGCATGGAGGTTGTCACAGATCTGATACAAAGCTAAAGGGACAAAATGACACATGGCTAATTTCTTCACAACGTATGCATCAGGTCAAAGACTTCTCAAAAGATAGCTTACAACACTGGGGAAGGCGAGATAAAATAAGCCTGAACGGCCAAATAGTATATCAAGCAAAGAAGATGTTCCCACTCCGAAGATCTTACTTACTACGGATAGCACGGTCGTATCTTACGTTCCAGGGAAGAACAAACACGTTATCCCGATGAGCAACATGCAAAACACTGAGGAAATAAGCAGCAGACAAGACAAGAAACCAAAAATGATATTAGAGTACAGTACAGATGCGGGTGCAAAAAATGGTTCAAATGGCTCGGAGCACTACGGGACTTAACATCTGAGGTCATCAGTACCCTAGAACTTAGAACTACTTAAACCTAACTAACCTAAGGACATCACACACATCCATGCCCGAGGATGGATACGAACCTTCGACCGTAGCGGTTTCGCGGTTCCAGACCGAAGCGCCTAGAACCGCTCGGCCACTCCGGCCATCGATACGGGTGGAGTTGACACACTGGATCAGCTTATTGGCACCTACTTATGGACGTACAAGAGGTACAGTGTTATACAGTGTTGTACAGTGTTATTGGTATTCTGCCTATAATGCTTTAGTGCTGTGATGAGAAATAAATCCAGTAGGAAAAATATGTTCTTTACAAAAGAAGAACATTTGCGAAGAAGGAATAATCCTAGTTACTCCTTACATAGAAACTAGGAAAATACTGTCACGAACAGTCAGAGTTTATTGTTAGAAGAATACAAACAGGAAATCTACGAACACCAAACTCCAGCGGTGGCAACTAGAACTGCAACATGGCAGATGCAAATTCTGTCCATCAAATTGTGACAACATTTTTGTAAAGCTTACGTTGGATACCACTGCCCAAATTGTTGAATTCTAAGTAACGCTTTTATCTGTGATTGGCAATTTATACCCTAAGTAAAACTATTGCGCAACAGCTCACTGAGGGCCAGAGCCCACATAATTGTTGACATTGTTGGCATCTAATTCTTTAAATTTGTTTATACTAACAAATAAACCTACATTTGTAATTTTAATTAACTTTAACAGTTTATAATCATCATAACTCGTTAATACCATATTGGATCATTATGACCCCAAAGAGCATATGCGTATAGCTATTTTAAGGAAGGTAGCGAGCTTAAAGGATTCTATATTACAAACCAGGTGCAACGGTCACCTGGTCACCAGGTACCGATTTCTAGTTAACTATCTAACGGCATCCAGGGGCAATAGGAATTTGGTTTTCAGTATTCCCTAAAATACACACATCAAAAAAGTTTTGCATCACCTCTGTTCTGAGAGTTTCGGAACCTGTACACATAATTGGAATAGAGAACAACATTAACATCATTTCCGCCCTTTTTATTGCTCATGATAACCAAACTTTGCTTGTTGTACCACCATACAGCGAGACCTTGAGAGACCGGCTGCTGTGACCGAGCGGCCCTAGGCGCTCCCGTCTGGAGCCACGCAGCCGCTGCGGTCGCAGGTTCGAATCCTGCATCGGACATGGATGTGTGTTATGTCCTTAGTTAGGTTTAAGTAGTTCTAAGTTCTAGGGGACTGATGACCTCAGATGTTGAGTCCCATAGTGCTCAGAGCCATCTGAACCATTTGAGACCTTCAGAGGTGTACACACCGGTACCCTTAATACCCAGTAGCACGTACTCTTGCATTGATGCATTCCCGTTTTGGTCGTGGCATACTATCCACAAGTTCATCAAGGCACTGTTGGTCCAGATTGTCCCACTCCTCAACGGCGATTGGGCGTAGATCCCTCAGAGTGGCTGGTGGGTCACGTTGTCCATAAACAGCCCTTTTCTAACTATTCCAGGTATGTTCGATAGGGTTCATGTCTGGAGAACGTGCTGGCCACTAAAGTCAACCGATATCGTTATCGTAAAGGGGGTCATTCACAAGATGTGCACCATGGAGGCGCAAATTGTCCTCCATAAAGCCGAAAGCCTCACCAAAATGCTACCGATATGGTTGCACTATCGGTCGGAGGATGGCATTCACGTATCATACAGCCGTTACGGCGCCTTCCATGACCACCAGAGGCGTACGAAGATCTCACGTAATGCCATTCCAAAACAGCAGGGAATCTCCACCTTGCTGCACTCGCTGGACGGTGTGTCTAAGGCGTTGAGCCTGACCGGGTTGCCTTCTAACACGTCTCCGACTATTGTCTGGTTGAAGGCATATGTAACGCTCATCGGTGAAGAAAACGTGATGCCCGTCCTGAGCGGTCCATTCCGCACATTTTTGAGCCCATCTGTATAGCGCCGCATTGTGTCGTGGTTGCAAAGGCAGATCTCGCCATGGACTTCGGGAGTGAAGTTGTGCATCATGCAGCCTATTGCGCACAGTTTGAGTCGTAACACGACGTCCTGTGGCTGCACCAAAAGCGTTATTCAACATGGTGGCATTGCTCTCGGGGTTCCGCAGAGCCATAATCCGTAGGTAGCCCTGCAGTAGTAGCCCTTGGGTGGCCTGAGCGATGCATGTCATCGACAGTTCCTGTCTCTCTGTATGTCCTCCATACCCGAACAAAATCGCTTTGGTTCACTCCGCCTAGACACTTCCCTTGTTGAGAGCCCTTCCTGACACAAAGTAACAATGCGGACGCGATCGAACCGCGGTATTGACCGTCTAGGCATGGTTGAACTACAGACAATACGAGCCATGTACCTCCTTCCTGGTGGAATGACTGGAACTGATCGTCTGTTGGACTCCCTCCGTCTAAATGGCGCTGCTCATGCATGGTTGTTTACATCTTTGGGCAGATTTAGTGACATCTCTAAACTGTCAAAGGGACTGTGTCTGTAGTACAATATCCTCTGTCAACGTCTATCCTCCGGAGTTCTGGGAACCAGGGTGATGGAAAACTTTCTTTGATGTGTGTATATACATGAAATTAGAAATACGTTAGTAATAAGAAATAAATCACCAAATTTTCTTGTTTGTGTAAAGTAAAACGTGATTCATTACTGCTTTTGATCACAGTTTTTTATACGTGTAGTAAAATCGCACGTTGAAGACCCCTTCACCCTCCAAAACTCACTGAGAGCAGGCCGCCTCTTTAAGAACCAACTTTTAAATATTTCTACACAAAGTTAAATAGATATTGCAAAAATAATGTCTTTAGTCGCAGCTCTTAAAGTGGGGAAATCGCACAGCATGTCACTCTGACTAACGCTGTCTGACTGGAGTAGTGAATTGGTTATAATTTGGAGCTCACTGTTAGTATCTTTTTGGACACAGATTAAAAGCCTAGAACTTAAAGTAAGTGAAAGGGTCGAACAGAAACGTTGATGAAATTCAATATCCACATTAGTTTACAAACACATTTACGGGATTAAAAATTAAAATGAAGCATTCTAAACCTGCGACAGTTATATCTACCTAAATTTGCATGGAGATTAAGTGGAAAGCCGTATCACGCCTCTATCAGTTTAATCACTTCTTACACTCTTATGAATTTACTCTTCCCCGAAGTTCCACGACAACTGACTACTGTTTCGTCCTGTAATCCTCGATCGGAGCAGTGACTGGAAGTTGGTGAGTAAAAGCCAGAAATCAATATATATTCATTACCACTACAAATAGGGGTGAGACAGGCGATCGTCTTGTACTCCACATGTGTGCTCTGATAAGCATCTATTCTGTAAATCCCTGGTTTCGGAACTCGGAAAGCTGGCAAAGCAGCGGAGGCAGACAGTGTAACAGTACCTAATGGCGTGTTACCTGGGCCATGCACCGGTCTGTTTAAAAAGAATAGCTCGATGTAGTCACAGGGTCGAGCTATGTGTACCTGTTTTCATTCCTTAATGTAATTTCCTAGGAACAAGAACTTGTAGCTGTGATCTGGCAGTCAAAGAATCTATCCCTTAGCTAGAATTGCAAGTCAATAAAATACTTAGAAAACAAAAAACAAGTTAAGTGAATAATTTAATAAAAGACTTCCATTACAACGTCTGCAGTTGATTTAGACGACAGGGAATTATGCTGAATAACATTTATTCGAGAAAGGACATCTCAAATAGAAGGGTAGGATTCAGTTAAAACACAGACAGAAAGTAGCTTTATAAATTTAAGAAAAGTTATGTGTCCACTAACACTTGCGATTCATCATTTACAAATTAGCACATCTTTGTAGTAGCACGTGCAATAAACATCTAAGGAAAGTAACTGGCAAAACAGTAAACTGTTTATTATATAACTAGGCAAGTATTTCAAGGTATGATGTATTTATGCTACATCCATATGGTGTGTTACTGTGGTGAGTACCGTGCTCTGACAAAATAATAAAAAAGATATAAAAGACGTCGTAAGTCAAGAAATAAAGTAGATAAAGACGAGTGGCTTTCTTGGATGATAGTTATCATACAGTGCTATCGTCTGAGATATCGTTTGTTGAAATCTCGTTAAATATTTAAACGTTGTTTCTTCAGAGGTTCATTGTGGAAATGTTTTTTCATTGTGAAGTGTTAACTTCTCTAGTTTTAAAGAAAATGAAAACATTGTTGTGTCATCCGATGCTCCTCGTTTTTCTGAGGTCGCCAGTGTATTTTCTATACTTGACTGTAAATTATTATAGATTCTCAAAGAGCTGTAAGACGCCATATTTCAGCTTGTCTGACGCTCCGTTACTTTTGGTGCAGCTCCTGCACGAAGGCCGTCCAGATTCTCAGCTTTGGGATTTTCCCATTTCCGTCTCTTTCCTGTACCTGGACCCGCCAATACCGAACCGACAGCGGCATGCCCTGCGACCTGGGCGCGCTAGCGTTCAGCCGTGTAACAATTTCATGTTACCTCGTACCAGTACAGACAGCCCGATCAGTTCGGCTATGTTGTGGGTTGGCAAGAGAGCCAACACCGTATGAATAGAGGAAGCCGATAGGCACGCGTTTTAGCTCACGCAGGCTGGCGTGAGGTCTGGAACAGGACGAGGAAATTAGAATTTAGAAAAACGGACGTAGCTGGTGGAATACTTAACTTTAATCCATTAATGGTGAACGTCGGTCTGACGGTTCATGAATCACAAGATCAATAGCAACTGATAATGGCGCCTTGCTAGGTCGTAGCAAATGACGTAGCTGAAGGCTATGCTAACTATCGTCTCGGCAAATGAGAGCGTATTTTATCAGTGAACCATTGCTAGCAAAGTCGGTTGTACAACTGGGGCGAGTGCTAGGAAGTCTTTCTAGACCTGCTGTTGTGGCGGAGCTCGGTCTGCAATCACTTATAGTGGCGACACGCGGGTCCGACATATACTAACGGACCGCGGCCGATTTAAAGGCTACCACCTAGCAAGTGTGGTGTCTGGCGGTGACACCACAGGCTACATACGTTTGACATTACAACAGCGCACATGTAGAGTTGCTAAAACACACTAGAAGACATAGTGAGCCAAATACTCAATAAGTGCCAGGAAACGTTCAAAATTCCGAAGCTCGGCGAATAGTTTATGTTATCACTCTGCTCAAGACCATCCGGAAAATTTTCGTCCAATATATTTTCCCTGCCATTTGTTACAGTTACCCGAACTAATTATTTTGGCTCTGCCCACCTTACGCGTAGAAGATAAGTTCACTTGAGAAGAAGCCAGGTTCCGCTCAGGGCAGTCATACACAGGGTAGTTTTGAACATTCTGAAGATGGCTTCGAGAAATATCTCGCCATTGGTATTACCTTCGTTAACCTGCGTCTAGCTTACGATGGTAAACATCAGGATACTTCTGTCAGAGATGCACAACACTAAAAAAGATTAAGGTTTTGTGAAAACTCTGCAGAGCTGCTTAGCAACAGAAAATTCTGTGTTAGTTTTCACAACACCAAAAGTCGGTGGCAGGAAAAATACGTGGTCTTCCCAAATAAGCGTTGTCGTTTCTACAGTATTTAACTTGTCCGCCAACGACCAACTATGCAACAATGCTTCCATCTCATTTATTTATGCCAACGGTCTGGCCCTCTCGGCCCAGCATACGACATTTCAAATTTCGTTTCCTCTGGACGTCCTGGAAGGGTAGTACGAGGCCAATGGCCTGACGCCAAATCCTAGGAACACAGTAGTCAACGCTTTATACGTCCGCATCAAACTTGCTGACTACAAGCTAAAAATCTGATGTTTGTGAACTCCTCTCAATCCGAGATCTAGCTCGGGATAATCCTTAATAGCAGCCTCATATTCAATGAGCAATGTGACAGACTCGGGATGAAGGTCGCAGCACAGAACAATGTGTTAATAAAACTCAAAATCATAAGTCGGAGAGCAAGATCACATGTGTTTCGGACGTCGCCTTTACTCCCGTGCTACTAGACTGGAGAAAAGCTTCCCTAGTGTGGTACCAAATCAGTCACTCGAAACAGATTGACACTGCTCTTCAACCACCTTGCCTCCAGGTTATAGTATGCTTGACACCATTTCCAATCGAGGAGATCCAAGATCTGACCGGAATACACAATCCAACATCAGGCGGATACTAACGGTGAAACCCGAAAGGAGCAAACTCGACACTGACGACAAACACCCATTCTCTTCTCATAAATCTGTTGTTCAGCGTCTTCGGAGCAGAGAAAGCTGTATCTCCAGTACTGCCCCCTTAGTGAACGGAAAGGTGGAAGAGATGCTTCAATGCTGGCAGGAAAGAGCTAAACTTGACTGCATACACCAGAAGAGTATCTCCCCCCCAGGAAACAGCCTGTAATGGCCAATATACAGATAACTGAATCGTCTATGCTGGTGGGAAATGGCGGACATAAAACTTCCACGTTGAAGTGGGGAGCTCTGCAATAGCCAAGATCGGTGCGTGTGATGCTGAGCAGACGATGAGTCGTTTCCTTCATTGCCGTGTCTACAACCTCTCCTGAGATTTTATGAAACTAGGAACCTGCTATCTTCAAGCACGACAGCAGCGCACCTTGCTGCGATGATACGCTTCATTTAAATGGTTTTAATTTACCCTTTAAGAAAATGTATTCCCTATAATTACTGACAGAATTTATAAATTTCAAATGCAGTCATTAACAAGTGTGATTCTTTTTAACACAGGGGTGATCGCGCGGATGACTATAGGCACCCATTCCTCTTTGAACTGCGCTTGTTTATTTATTTTGGCAACAATAAGAGTAAGGGACCGCGAGTCGCGGGAGAGGGTCTCAGACAAAGTGCAGCCACGCGTGTCGGAATCTGTCCCTCGCGCAGAGTACTTGACCTTTCTTTTGGCTGGATGACATAAGTCCTCCATGCGACCATTCGTGTAAGTATTTTTGATTTATGTTTTTCCGCTGTGTTTCACTTATTTAATACTTTTCAGCACTCATTACATCGCATAAAATATTTTTTATTTATATCTCCATATATGTTGCATTTGAGTGAAATATTTCGTTTGGAGTGAACGCGACCTTTCGCCTAACTTTTGTCACTATTTTCTGTTTATGGGATGAGGCTACTTTTTATATCTCCTGCCAGTAACTTATTTATGCGCTTTTTTATTTTATTTGTAGCATATTTACCCGGTTCAAGGATCAATTTTAGTTACTGGATTCACACTTTCCTGGCGAAACAGTGTAATATAGATTTGAACTATTTGATTTATAGATTAATCCTGTTTTCATATTTTTTATTTGTATTGGTGTATTGTTTCAGAAAAAGGTATAATTTCTGTAACAGCGTAGAGAAGTTCAGACCCAACTGTTAGGATAAAGTGACTGTTCGAATGTGATTCAGAAGAAGAACCTCTCGACTATGATAGTGACATCAGTGACTGTGATAATCATAACTTAGTGTCAGAGAGTCGTAACTGTGCGACAGAACAACAGGCATTTGACTATGAAGCGAGTTGGTGAGAAAAGTGACGAAGAGGAATTTATAGGAACTGATAGACCCAGGAAGTGAAATAAAAGTGGCCCATAAAATTTGAAAATTTGATCATATAATACAATAAATCGCTTATCAGGACCAAAAGACAAAACTAAATAGGCTGAAACAGAGATAGACGCATTGTGGCTGTTTGTTCGTGACGGAATAATATCATCATGAAATATACAATTCAGTATGTTCAGTAAATGGGAATATTCTCTCCAGAGGTAATGATGCTCGTCAGACAGACGAAATTGAAATTAGCGCCCTGAATGGAATAGTTTTTTTTTCTCAGTTCTCGCCATTGTAGCAGGACAAGTATTAAAACAAAGTGTCAGATGATTCTATAGAAAGTTGAAGATTGCTATTTAGCAATGAGGGAATATAGATTTCGTTTGTTGATCCGACGTCACGCATTGATGACTGTAGCTTCAGAGTAGACATAAAAAAGTCAGATAAGCTACGAGTACATAAATGACGTATGTTTATCGCTTACTACATTTTTTCTGTTCATGCAGTAAAACTTCAGTGTGGTGTCATGTTTTCAATTACTACTCATTTACCACTAACTCCATTCCCTACTCATTTTGCAGGCTGTACTCACATTTACCATTGAAAGTACCGTCAAAATTATGTCTGTTCAGGTAATAAGGTGTCATCATTAAAGAGGTGCGAGAACAACTAGCTATTCTTAAAAGAGATCCCAGGTTACCACATTATACTCAACCAGAGTTGATAATGAGAGCACTTACCCAGTCCCAAGACAAATTAAACCTTATTTAAATCATTTTCTAAGAGCTCGATCGATTACCGCGCCCTCAAATAACAAAAGGAAAACTATAAGTTCGTTGTTCATGTGCTAAAACTTCATCATCAACTTTTGATTTCGACTTCTTCATTAGTCTATGAGTCAAAATTCCGAAGCCAGTAAGAAGAGCACAGTTAGAATTTTGCACCTTCAATACTGAATATTTTACTTGCTTATCGTCAAATATTTAACAAATTAACTGATTTGTAATCAGACATTTAACGGTATTTCCTACATGGAAATACAATTCTTTAAAAAATTGAGATGAGGGGGATTACTGGTTTAGACAGACTAGGAATACGAAATTGTTTTATTCTGTTTTACAGCATTTGGTCACACGAGTAGTACCATAACCGAAACATTTTGTGTTAAAAGCGAAGCATAGTGCCATGCATTTAAAGAATCATGGTATCAACAAAATCTGCTCTAATCAACATTTATTACTGTGATCAGCTTCACATCACGGAAAACACCACTTTTAGTTAAAGGGAGGTTCCTTGTCGTCAAATACTTGGTTGCTGTCAGCTGCAGCATCTTGAAGACAGTCGCTTGATTATCTGTGAGTATATATACATTGCAATAACTTTTCTTTGTATTATAATGGTATTACTTATAATCAGAACTGGTTTTGACTTCATAGAAAGATGGTACGAATAACGAGGTAAATATGTATGGGGCCAGAAATTGTTTCCTGCTAGATCAGAATTTCGTTAAGAAGAGCCAACCGATGACAGAAGGGCGTTTCCTCCATACTGTTCGCTCTTACGTGGTTTTTAGCGCCACATCTTGTAGAAAATTCGTAATCTCTTGCGTCCGACAGTAGCTTGGTGGTCACAAAGCACCACTTATCTATAGACATATCAACTGTATTCTTATCACCAATAATCTGTCACATCTCAAAGGGTTGGTATGACGCTCACGTTGGTGTTCCACTGTTTCATTTAACCACTGAACTGAGTCACTGGCTGCACATGCCAACAGTGGTCCCTCTTGGTTCTTGAACGTGTCGTACATTACCAGCTTTTCTTGTTGTTTGCACCTATATTTCGGAGAACTTCAATGCTCTTGCGCCACTTTTTTGCTGAATATTTGAAAACAGTGCAAAAGGATTTAAACTACAGGAAAAGAAGGGTAATTTGTTGGACATAGAAAGCAGAGGGTATTTGTGTATGTGCATATGGCTGGGATCTCCTCCCAAACTCTACTTTATTTCTACCAAATCTGGCCTCACAAGTATTAGAGATGTGGGTTTATAAACTGGTAGATCCAGTAGGTGCAGAGATAAGAGCAAAAACATCTTTAAGTCAGCCCCTGGTGTATAGGCTGCCCTACACAACAGACTTGTTGTGTGGGATCAGTCTCATCCTGACTAATGGATCTACTTTACGCGACAGCCTGCATGCCTGGAACAAGAAACAGTTTCCCAGGCTCAAGATGCAGGCTCCCTCCCTGACAGACGTATTACCTTGAAGTAGTATCAGCCTGCTTGATCGACTTGCCTAGTATGGCGACTGGTACGTCAGGGGAAAATAAATGATTTTGCTAGTGCCTGATGTGCAGCCTGTCCTATGTGACAGGTTTGTTGTGGAAGTGGTATTGCCTGCTTTATAGTAGGGGCTCTGTGTGTTGATCAAATTGGCAGGGGACAGAATGAGATCAATAGAGGAGGGGATGGACTGAGTGGGGGGGGGGGGAGGAAGGGAGGATGAAATGGACAGATACGATGCATGGCGCAGCTGGAAGGTTTAGATGGTTGGCGAATAATAGGAGTCAGAGATGGAAAGGCAGAAGAAAGGATATTGTCAGAGCGATGGTGCAGGAAGGTATAGTCAGGAAGGGAGAGGAGAAAATAGACAGAGAGAGGGGGGAGCAGATAGACAGAGGTTGAAGGTTAGATGGACAGAGAGAGAGGGAGGAAGAGCTGGACAACAGAAGAGGAGGAGAAGATGTGTTCAATGTAAGTGTTGACCGCACACGCAGACGAAGGCACTGGAAAAGCCTAGTGTCCAATAATTACAAGAACCAGGAGGGAGCCGGCCGCTGGTGGCCGAGCGGTTCTGACGCTACAGTCTGGAACCGCGCGACCGCTACGGTCGCAGGTTCGAATCCTGCCTCGGGCATGGATGTGTGTGTTGTCCTTAGGTTAGTTAGGTTTAAGTAGTTCTAAGTTCTAGGGGACTTATGACCTCAGCAGTTGAGTCCCATAGTGCTCAGAGCCATTTGAACCATTTGAACCAGGAGGGAATAATAAGAACGGAGGGACACAAAAGAAGTACTCCGATTAAAACGGGTGTAGGACAGGTATGCAGTCTTTCTCCTGTATAGTTCAGACGAAAGCAATGAGTAGGATTCGAAATGATGAGAGTAGGTACAATCTGAACATAAAAGTTTGTTATCACGTAGTAGGCGAAATGAAAGCATTCTGCTACCTTCGATGCAAAATAACACAACTTGTACGAAGAAAGGATGATACAAGAAGTAGAATAGCACAGGAAAAGAAGGGATTCCTCGCTTTTTTCTATAAAAAGAAAGAAATGGTCTGCCAGATCATATACAGGTCTTAATTTGGTGGATAAATTTCTGAAAACGTACGTTTGGAGCAAGTATGAACTGTGGGAAAACCGGTAAAAGTGAGAACCGAAGAGTTTGAGATGTAGTGCTATAGAAAGGTGTTGAAAAACTGTCGTTTTCGGCTGCTAAATGTGTGGAAATCAAAGTCCGAGGGAAGGATGTGGTTTTATTGACACTCTCTATACCATCCCCTGAGGTATTCTCGTGTCGATTCTGAACGGCGATCTGTCTGAAATATATTCCCCAGCACCCAAAAGAAAACCGCTTGATTTCGTCGTTTCGTGTCGCGGTTCTGACGTCCTTCGCGAAGGCTTCAAAAGAAGGGGTAAAATGTGTGTAAGAGGGACTGTGACAGCCTTCCTGTAGTAAGACACGATAAGGGGGCGTTGCCTAGAAGTGTCGTGAAATTTGGTGCCAATATGACATCATTAACCCACTTTACATCTCATATGAACTTCTTAGCTGTGGCTTTTTCACATATGTCGAAACCTCACTGTTTGGAGCGTCGCCGAACCCGAGAGTGACGTCGCAGAGAGCCTCGCTATTGCAACATTGCAGAGGATGGTTGTCGGCTTCTTTCAGCCAAATTTCACACTTATCCATCACAATGGGAGGCAATTACCTATTTTCGTAGAAGTGATCCTTTAATTCTGTTGCGCAGTGTACTTACCACTCCTGACAGAATAATCCATTTCAGCTGCGCCTGGCAGTGAAACTGACAGTTCATCCCAACGAGAAATTATGTTGATATGGGCAACGGTTCCCTATACTGGTCAGTTAGAAATAATGAGATCAGCGATTGACAGACGAGAAATAAGTCGGCTTTATAGCAATATAGAGCGCGGTAACTCCCTGTTACAAGTACGTTATGTCCAGTTTTGATGATTAGAGATGTGTTAGGACATTGGGTAATAACTTTCATTGTACTCGTAGGGACCCTAGACGTTTCTAACTATACAGGAAGACAGATATTGGAATGTATCCAATAAAAAATTAGGACCCTGGGTGCTACTCTGAGATGAAGAGCCGGCCGAAGTGGCCGTGCGGTTAAAGGCGCTGCAGTCTGGAACCGCAAGACCGCTACGGTCGCAGGTTCGAATCCTGCCTCGGGCATGCATGTTTGTGATGTCCTTAGGTTAGTTAGGTTCACCTAGTTCTAAGTTCTAGGGGACTATTGACCTCAGATGTTAAGTCCCATAGTGCTCAGAGCCATTTGAACCATTTTTTGAGATGAAGAGAGAAAGTCTCTGGGGCTCGCCTATGTCAGAAGACTGGAGACACATGCGAGTAGAATGGTTGCACAAATTCCAGTGTGCATACCGAATTAGTTAAATCTGGTCTTCGTGGTTCATACGGGCAGCGAAATATATCGGAACTGAAAGATAATTATCGATTCTTGAGAATACGTTTTATTAAAATTTTGCAATTAGGCTTTCGCAGAATAATTGCTATCTGCCAATTTAGATTTTTCAGTATTTTCGTGACGAACTCTCTTGAGCCAAACATTTCTGTTACCACTCCTGCCGCTCTTCATTGTAAGCGTTCGATACCCTTGCTAGTCCTACACTGCTTGGCACAGAAAAATAAAGTACGCAGAAGACATGGTCGCATGTAACTTTATACATCCACACGACATCTGCGAGTTTTTAACAGGCATGGCGGCGCATTTAAGGAGCTTGAACTGCGTCAGATATTGGCTGACCACAGTCAAGCACACATAAATGCCGTCTATTCTTGTAAGACAGTGATTGAAAGAGGTCTCGTTGTAGAGCTCCATTAGGCCATCTAGTGGAATCGTGCAATATCTAGATTCTTGAGGCGTTCGTATATGCCCATGACCAGATGCTTGACCCCATCGCAACGTGAGGGCAAGGTTAGGGACGACCATATGTGACCGACACAAGGGAGCGTGACCGTAATGTGCACCAAGTACATTGTAACCCCTTCAGATCTGTGGTTGCCGTCCGGTAACATCTAATTGACTCCCTAGAACGTTCTCTATCATTTCTAACTATCGGACTAGGCAGTTACCCCCATGTGAGGCTGCCGTTAATACCACAATACAAACGGCGACGTTTTGAATGGTGACGTGATTGTGTAGGGTTGACTGCTGATGTATGAAGTCGCATTGTGTTCAGCAATCAAATGTGTTTCTGCACTATTCTGGATGACCATCACCGGCACGTAAAGTGGTGACCTGGGAAGAGGTTGCGTTTTTCTAATGTTTTGGGGACACATACCGGAGTTAGTTAAGGCATCACGCTGTGGAGAGCCACCGGATATGACTTCAGGTCACAGATGGTAGTGACTGCATAACGCTACATCGCAGACGTGCTGCATCCACTTTCGTTACCTCTCATGCGACGCTACCGTGGTGCCATTTTTCAGGGGTGGCACATATCTCCGTGATACTGAAACAGTTATGCGACCAGAAAGATCCCTAGATCTGTCTTCTATAGAACATGGGTGGAACCAGCTCGAGTGTCAACCCAGTTCCAGTGCCGGTAAGCAAGATGTCAAGGACCAATTAAAACAGTCGTTCGCCAGCTTGCCTTGGAGAAGATGCAATAGCTTTACGACACACTGCATACCCAAATAAGTCCATGCATCCATGTCAGATGGTTTCACCGTCATTGCTGATAAGTGAACTCGTACCACCAAGTTCTTCGTGAAATTAACTCGTTTTTGTAATCACTGAAGCAGCATCACATCTTCCTCTGCTTGGTGGTTCACCTTTTATGTCTTGCAGTTTGCTGTAAGTCACTACGTTTCTTGTGAAGCGCACAATTTTACATGTCTGACGTTTCAAGTACATATGCTGTAATGGTTTCGGTAGTTATGTTATTTTGCTTGTGAAATTTTCGGAAGTTGCAAGAGATACCATTTAGTGCCTACTGTAGAGGCTTATAATTAAAGTGTGGATTGTAGTTATCGTATGGTAGAAAACTAGATACATATTCCCATGTATCACTGTGGAATCGATTTTCGCAGCAAAGAAGCATTAGTTCCAGTTTTGGCCTCCAGGTGCAACTTTGGCGCTGTGTGTGTAAGAGAGACTAAGGAAGACATTCCTTGTGTAATGGATTAGGAACGAGCCGAAGGCAGAAAAGGTCAAACGAGCGATATGTACACAATTTGTTCAACATGTGCGTCGCAGACGTCGACGTGATGCTGTAGCTGTAAAACTAGATGACCAACAGTTACTAGCAGCAATTCCAGTGCAACCTGGGCAACGTGTTACATACTGGTCTTCACATCAGTAGACACCGAACCAGTCCCAGGTAAACACTTTCCTTTAGATATCCATAGGGCCAAAAGTCTCATGGACTCCGATTACTTGATCTTGCAGGCCACACACCTGCAAAACCTCTGGAGATAACAGATTGCATGAAGTAGATCTTTCACTGGGAGAGCGATATAAAATTTTGCCCTATTTTGTATGAAAACACTGGCTTGTACACAGTTGTGCTCTTTCAGAGCTGTACAAGGAGGCCTCCATAATGTGCAGACGCCACGGTATATCTGACAGGCCCTCTGGATATATTCTCTTCAAAGTTCAAGAATAATGAACCGAGGATAAAGATGCTTGTGAATTACACTACACTGCCGGCCGGTGTGGCCGAGCGGTTCTAGGCGCTTCAATCTGGAACCGCGCGACCGCTACAGTCGCAGGTTCGAATCCTGCATCAGGCATGGATGTGTGTGATGTCCTTAGATTAGTTAGGATTAAGTAGCTCCACGTTATAGGGGACTGATGACCTCAGATGTTAAGTCCCATAGTGCTCAGAGTCATTTGAACCATTTTTTACACTAAACACAGTCACAAACAGCGAGTGCAATGGTTCTTCTTGCACGGCACACTGCTTAACAGTACCCCGAATTAGGCAGTTCTCTGTCTCATTGCATGTTGTGTTGTAAAAGGTGCTTCGTCGCTCCATAGAATATTTCCCGGCCACATGTCATCAGCTTAGATACGTGCCAGAAAACGGAGACCAAATTCGGAACATCGCTGCGGATCATGCGGAGTTGCTGCACTTATGGATCTTTTACAGATGCTAGTGTAATATAGACCGCAAAACTTTTCACACTGTTGACCATGGGATGTAAGATTCTCGTGACTCTGTCCGGAGACTTTTACTACCTAGGGAAAGTAACTTCCACCGGGATAGGACAACTTCCTCTTCTAGGTGCCACGCCAAGCTTGGTAGTGTTTTAGAATTTCATTACAATCTTCTTTAAACCATTTAATGAATTCGTCGCTCTCCTCAGATCTTTCATTAAGCGATACTCTGTAAGTGCAGCACTACAATTCACATAAAACAGTTTCACTACAAAAGCACAGCCTCCCTTCTCGACAGCCATTCTGTTCACCCATGTATTTGGCTTGTCAAATGATAGCGTGGATGTCATACCGTCATACAGACAGTGCACAACGCCAGGTGGCCAAAATTTGAACAAGATTTCCTCGAGCGTAGATCGGTTCCACATTAACGAATTAGATTATCGACGAAGTTTTGTTGCCATACAATAATTACAGCCGAGACTGGACCTCTGTGAGTAGCTGTACGTTAATTATAACCACCCAGTATATGCATAGAGACACTGGATAGTTCAACCTGATTTGCATCCAATAGTTCGGTATGTGCCATTTAATACGGACGCAGTTTTATTCCATCGACTCACATGTATTTCTGGGTTTTATTGAATGACGCATATGCGAGATTTAAAAAAAATTATCATTATTTTATGGTAGATTCTAAACTTAACTTCTGCTTGTATGACAACGAACTAACTTTGGTTGGTGCCTCATAAAGCAATTAACTAGATGTCTTAGGTAGCTGCCCCTGCCTTGGGCACCACAGCTGTTGTTATTTGAATTAGACTCATTTGCAGCTGACAACTAATTAGCAGTTGTTAATGAGAGTGCCTCCCGCCATTCTGCAACTCTGTAGTTTTGGCCGCAATCCGGTAATTTGCGTGGGTCGACGGAGGAAACATTGCAACAGCGATTAAGTGCATGTCGTTGTTTGCGACCGGCTGTTGATTGAGCTGCGCTGTAATTTTAGCGGAGTTAACACCCTCTGTAATCCGAACATAAATATTAATGTAGATTTGCTGCAACAGGACATATAATGGCCCTACCCAGTAACGCGTGGGACGATCGCAGGCTCCTAAACGCACATTCACCCCCTTCTTTCAACGTCGGATTTAGAGACTTGAACGTCACAGACGAATAGAAAGCATCCTGAATAGTTGTGACTATTTATCCGCAAGTGATGTTAAAAAGGTACATCTGTGGAACATCGACTGTCCTTCGACGTAGCCGCTAGCGCTGTGAGCATCCCATTACCGACAGCGTGGTATACGTAATGTCGGGTAATCGCAAGGTAGTTGAAATACTAAATTGCGTGCCATTGGTTTTTTACGAGACTTCTGCGTTGTTATATAAAGCTGAAAGTAACATACAATACTGGCCATTAAAATTGCTACACCACGAAGATGACGTGCTACAGACGAGAAATTTAACCGACAGGAAGAAGATGCTGTGATATGGAAATGATTAGCTTTTCAGAGCATTCGCACAAGATTAGCGCCAGTGGCGACACCTACAACGTGCTGACATGACGAAAGTTTCCAACCGATTTCTCATACACAAACAAAAGTTGACCGGCGTTGCCTGGTGAAAAGTTGGTGTGATGGCTCGTGTAAGGAGGAGAAATGCGTACCATCACGTTTCCGACTTTGATAAAGGTCGGATTGTAGCCTATCGCGACATTGCTGCTCGCGTTGATCGAGATCCAATGACTGTTAGCAGAATATGGAATCGGTGGGTTCAGGAGGGTAATACGGAACGCCGTGCTGGATACCAACGGCCTCGTATCACTAGCAGTCGAGATGACAGGAATCTTACCCGCATGGCTGTAACGGATCGTGCAGCCACGTCTCGATCCCTGAGTCAACAGATGGGGACGTTTGCAACACAACAACCATCTGCAGGAACAGATCGACGACGTTTGCAGGAGCATGGACTATCAGCTCGGAGACCATGGCTGCGGTTACCCTAGACGCTGCATCACAGACAGGAGCGCCTGCGATGGTGTACTCAACGACGAACCTGGGTGCACGAATGGCAAAACGTCATTTTTTCGGATGAAGCCAGTTTCTGTTTACAGCATCGTGATGGTCGCATCCGTGTTTGGCGACATCGCGGTGAACGCACATTGGAAGCGTGTATTCGTCGTCGGCATACTGGCGTATCACCCGGCGTGATGGTATGGGGTGCTATTGGTTACTCGTCTCAGTCACCTCTTGTTCGCATTGACGGCACTTTGAACGGTGACGTTACATTTCAGATGTGTTACGACCCGTGGCTCTACCCTTCATTCGATCCCTGCGAAAACTACATGTCAGCAGTATAAGGCACTACCGCATGTTGCAGGTCGTGTACGGGCCCTTCTGGATACAGAAAATGGTCGACTGCTGCCCTGGCCAGCAGATTCTCCACAATTGAAAACGTACGATCAATAGTGGCCGAGCAACTGGCTCGTCACAATGCGCCAGTCACTACCCTTGATAAACTGTGGTATCGTGTTGAAGCTGCATGGGCAGCTGTAGCTGTACACACCATCCAAGCGCTGTATGACTCAATGCCCAGGCGTATCAAGGCCGTTATTACGGCCAGAGGTGGTTGTTCCGGGTACTGATTTCTCAGGATCTATGCACCCAAACTGCGTGAAAATGTAATCACATGTCAGTTCTAGTATAATATGTTTGTCCAATGAATACACGTTTATCATCTGAATTTCTTCTTGGTGTAGCAATTTTAAGGCCAGTAGTGTATAATAACGCTCCTCACTGATGTTCCACTGCCAAGCAATACAGCTTGATGATACACGGACCATACATAGAACGAACTGCTATGGTACAGTACAGAAGGTAACGAAAAGTAATACGCAGTGACAAGAACGATAATTACTCTTTTATTCAATCATCAGTAATTACATTGATGTCACCGATATTTATGATTCTCCCCTAGATATCATAAAAGGTGCGACATACGTCATAACAGCGCTTTTCATCACCAGGGACGGCAGTACATGCTCTGCTACGTTTTACCAAATCGGCAGCAAGGTTGGTAACGAGTTCTTGTGGTTGATCGTGTCATTCCTCCATCATAGTGATTGTCATTGCTAGATAGTGCATGTGGACACGCAGCATATAATCGTCCCAACGCATCCCACACGTACTCGATTGGATTTAAGTCGAGGAACGGGCAGGAGGCCAGTACATTCCCGGAATATCGTATGGTTCCAAGAGGTCCTCTACCTGCGCTGAAAGATGCGGTCACGCGTTGTCACCCACAAAAATAGCGTCAGAGCCGAATGCACCCCTGTAAAGTCGCTGTAACATTGACCGCTGTTTAGTGACTCAGAGGTTTGCATTCCCATGCAACTTTATTCCTCCCCACATAATAACAAGTGGACCATCATAAGGATCATCTCAGACAATGTCACTAGGTGTATTGGGTTTCCTCTACACTCGTCATGTCAGGTCACGTCCATTATCACTGCTCAGACTGGGGAAAAGTACGTTACTACACTCCTCGTTTGTCCACTACCTACGTTCTTAGCACCATCGTAAATGGTGCCGCCGATGTGTGGGACTCAACGGAACATAACATAATGTTCGTCCAGAGACCACCATCCATGTAGTCGCTAAGCTAGCACGAAGCGTGTGATTGCGCACCTTGTAGTCCTATTAAATTTGGGATCACGTGGATCCTTTCTTGCCTGTTGCACAATATGGCGGTCGTCTGCTGTGTAGTTGACCGTTGTCGAACACCTCCTGTTCGTAGGGCAGCAGTGTCTGCTGTTCGGAACGCTCATAATGCATGCGAAACAGAACTGTGATCAGTACGAAACTCTGGGCTATCTCGTCACACTTCGTCCTTCTTCCATTTTCCCGGTGGTTGTTTGCCGTGTCGAGTGATACTAATTTTGCCTCTCGACCTGTGTTGTAGTGAAGATCACCAAACCAGAGCACTGCAAGGCTCACTGACTGACATGACTGACTCACTGACTTCTTTCAAGTGGCTCCTGTTGCGGTGCCATCCACATTTGTCGCTGTAGCCACACTGAACTCACTCCATGTGACGCCCACCATCCTGCGCTTGGTAGGGAAATCTTTGGCAAAATGCTCCGGCGCTTTAATTCATTTCCACCAAATACTTACTACGTTACGGTATTTCATGTATTTCTTCCTTAACTTTTTCAGAGAAGCGTACTTAAATGACATGGAGCACAATGATCTTTGGGTAAATATTTTGATACTCGTCTCTGGACTGTCTGTCCACTCAGCACACTTTGAAATTAATTCGAACTGCTGGGTCGAAACATACAGATGCGTAAGTTACAAGAGACATTTTTCGTATGTAGAGGTTAATTTCGTATTCTATCTCCTGGCGACAGAAATAATTAGAGGGTATTCATATGGCTTCCAGCAAGAATGATAGACTAATCATTAAATCTTCCTTGCAAAACGCTCACTGACGATCCCAGACGATATGACGACGGCAAAGCTTGTCGGAGATTGACGTGCTGCTGTTCTGGACATCTACGAAAATTTCTTGCATGCTGAAGCCACCAGCAGGTGTCAAGTTGTTGGACGCCCACGCCTCAAAACTTAGAAAGGAAGTTAGACGTTTGTCCACTATGTAAAGTGAGATAGAAAGCGACCCGTTGCAGATGTGACGGCAGATCTTAGTCAGGGTACTGGTGTTTAGCGGGCAGTATTCAGCACACATTGTTGAGCATGATGTTCCATAGCAGACGACCTGTATATATCTCGATGTTGATTACATTGTTAGGGACTAACTGCGTCCGTTTACGCTGTATGACTTCCCTGACGCTGATCTTCAGCGGTATAACTATCCACGCTACAAGGACAAAATTGAACTACAGTGCCATAAGGAACATGACAGTGAACTCACATTGATTTCTTGGTTACATTGATTCCTTGGTTACCAATTTCGTCTGATGTGAACTGGAACTCGCGTTGGACGCAACTGGGTGCTAGCTCCGGGTCAACTAACCATCTGCCCTTAACTTAGCGGAACTGTGTGACCTTTACATATACATTCGGTGCCACACACCACCTAAAACAATCTAGCACTTTTCTAATCCATGACAGGTATAATCATAGCTCTATTGCGTTCCGAAGATGGCGAACACGCTATTAAGCAATTGGTAAAAATGTTTCGCGGGTTCTTAGTAGGAAAAGCTGCGGTTACTCGAAGCTCACTGTGAAGTGATGTCAAACGTCATGTCTTCCATAAAAATCTATGCGACCACGAAGCTCGATAGCGGTCGACTAATAAAAAAACTTGAGTGTGCTGTATTGGCATTCTTCATATTTACTTGCTTTCCTATTATAACATTTGTGTTAAGACAGTATTCCGGGTCCATGCAACGGCAAGCTGAAGATTAATCACACTTGTTTCGATCTGTTACAATTAAATGTCAGTTAATAGCCCATTAGCGGAAAAAGCTTTCGGAAGATCCTAAGAGGAAAGACTTTGTTGTCGAATGTTGCGTGTATTCACTGTAGTGCAGTGGCTATAGTCGTTGTGTTAGAGTCAAAAGAAGTAGGTTCACGTCTTCTTATATTTAAATATTTTTCGCATTTGCGAAATATTATGGGGAATTCTCATTAATGTAATAAAAGGATATTCGGCAATATTCAGTGTTATCTACACTCCTCTTTCAGTATTGAGTTTGTTCGGTTTTATAACTTCTGTCCACTTATAAAACTAAAGATTAAATGACTGCATCTTAAGCGAGCGGCAGTGAGATATGTGCTCTAGCTTGTCACATCACTGTTTTATTTCTGAATAATTCCGTTTACTGAGTGTCTACCTACACGAAATACTTTCGTAAAACTCGATGCTAGACGAAAGTCGCTAACACTCGACAGTAGTAGTAGTAGATAGGACACAACAAACTTTCAAAAAGTGTTTGAAAAGTAGCAAGTCAGAAAGAAAAAGTTGGGAAGAAAAAGAAAGTTTCGTTGTTTGGTAGTTCACATGATTGAGATCTTCGCCAATTGCTGCAGAATGAACTAGGATCAGATATTACTAGGTCACAAGTTTTTATAAACCTAGTGCAAGTCTGGGTTAGGTGTAGAGGATACACGTTCACTTTATTAAAACTTCACAAAGATAGATATTGTGGTAATAGCGGATGGGGCAGGAAACAACATAGACATGGATCCCAATTATTCAACTGATAAATATAGCATTAGCAGTGAGACATTCTGACGTTGTGCTTGTGTCTGTAGGCACCATGGCCTCCCTCATATAAACCCTCCATTAGGAGAGTTAATTTAGAGGTGGGATCTCCTATTGGTGTCGTCTCTATTGACTCTATCAATAGGTGGGACTATTACTAGGCATGGCCTTCACCTCAGAAGGAAAGGGAAGGGAAAACTATCTGGTCTAATAGCAAACATCTTAAGGGCGGTGGGAGTACATATGGTAAAGTACCAGTGGTTGCAAGTGATAGAACAGCATTTTGTGAGATCTTGCGGGTAGAAACAAAATATTTTCAGAAACAGATTGACAATGAAATTCACATTTATGAAACAGACGGCTAGAAAGTACATTTTAACGCACAGAATTCATGCAAACAGCTCCTAATTGAAGCTGTAGATGTTCAGAAATCGACAGAAAAATTAGGTTCTTCCAGTTGTAATTCAACCAGCGGACAAAATCAGTTGTCCTTCTGGCATCGGAATATGCATGGTCTGAGGGGTAAGCTTAATGAGTTGCGTATTTGTATTGACGACTTAGAGTTGATAAACCAGCTGATATAATCTGCCTCTCTGAACATCATGTGACTGCTGGAATATGTATGGTAAATCTTAAGCGATGTACCTTAGCTTCTTACTTCTGAAGAAAAAATATGGAGGAAGGAAGAGTTGCCACATTTGTCAAAAACTGTTTTAGTTTCAGGAACACTGATATTAATAAACTTAGCGTTGAGCAGCAATTAGATTGTGCTACAGATATAGTATTTCATAACAAGTCCTTTTGAATGGGAAGAATATGAAAATATGCAAGGCACCTTCAGGATGATCTGTTATTCCATCACACAGTAAAAAAAAAAAAAAAAAAGAAAAAAACAAGGAATTAATGGATGCTGGTGATTTGAGTGTGGAGTTATTGAAAAGTTTCGTCAGTGAATAATTATTGTAATCAGTAACACTCTCATTCAGTGTCATTCAGTTTAATTTGGTACAGTGAACTTTGTAACTATGCTAAGCTCTGAGACTGATATTGAGAATATCTTTGCAGGCAAATCTAAGGATAAAAGTCATATCACAAAATCAATAGTAATTGGGCTATTTCATCATGGTATGCAACATCTTATGTTAAATGTTGAAACTTGTCAGAATATCAAATTTATTAAATCTGAGTACAGGACGGTATGAAACGTCAAAAACCGAGAATTCTAGGAGGTTCCTCAAAGACGTGAACTGGGTAAATACAATACTTCTAACTCAAGTTCTATCTCACGTTATTTGTGTAATGGATCTCGTATCACTGAAACTTTTCCAGACTGTCTAAAATATACTGAAGATAAGCCTCCTTACAAGAAGGAGGATAAAGAGATACTGTCAAACTATGGACCCATTACACTTTTACCAGCTTTTTCAAAAATATTTGAAAAGGTTGTGTTATTATAAATCTGATTGCAAATAATTTATTGTCCAAGGCACAGTTTCGGTTCCTTAAGGGTTCTGATACAGAGAAGGCCATTTACACATACAAAGGGAATGTACTTAATTCACTAGGTAACAAATAAGATGCTACAGGTATTTTCTGTGTCTTGTCAAAAGCCTTTGACTGTGTGAGTCACTGAATTTTCTTAAGTATATTACAATATTATTGTGTCACTGGCAGTGTTGCAAAATGATTCATGTCTTACATAAGGGGAAACAAAGCGTGTCGTTGCAGAATGCCTGTGGAGGAAGCAATTAGTATTCGTCTGACAGGGAATTAATTACATGTGGTGTTCCTCAAGGTACTACCTTCGGTCCATTGCTTTTTCTTGTGTAGCTTAATGATCTCTCGTCTGTTATATTTCCGAATCCTAAGTTTGTTTTGTTTGCAGTTAATACAAACATTAGACGAAATAGCAAGTCAAGTACAGATTTAGTAATGGCTGATAATCAAATTTTCACTGAAATTAATAAATGATTTAAAGCTAATTCAGTGTCATTAAACTTTGGAAAGACCCACTATATGCAGTTCAGAAATTGTTATAGATTTCCCTCCAGCATGTGTATAACGTATGAAGACATGCAGATAGAAGAGGTTGACAGTGTTAAATATCTGGATTACAACCAGATAATAAACTGAGTCTGAAAGAGTATGCCACAGAACTATTTGAAGTGTCTAAACAAGTCTGTATTTGCAATATGAATGAAGTCAGATGAAGGATATGTCACTATAAAAAACACATATTTTGCTTATTTCCATTCTATTATGTCATATGAGATCATATTCTGTGCTAACTAGTCAAACCGAGCAAAAGTTTTTAGAGTCCAAGGACGTGTATTAAGTCACACTTGTGCTGTAAATTCAAGAACATCATGTAGAAACCTGTTCAAGAAACTTGCTATTATAACCACTGCTACTCAGTGTGTTTGCTCCTTAATGGAATTTTTTGCAAATAATATGCGCCTATTTCCAACTAATAGCTCAACGTATAGTGTAAGTACAAAAAATAGGAAAATCTACATAAAGACCTAAAATCACTTACGTGGTCCAAAATGAGTCCACTCTTCAGAACACACGTTTTCAATGAACTGCCAGCAACCATTAAAAACTTGTTGCAGATAAAGCACAGTTATAGTTTAAAAGATTTTTTAGTAGGCAATTCCTTCTACTCTGTAGACGAATATCTTAACGACGACTGCTAGACCAGCTCAAGCAAAATTGTCTGTCAAATTTCACTTTTAATAGCACTTGGTCACAAGAGTCAAGATTAGGAGTTTGGGTATGATAAATTTACTAAAAATGTGTAGCTATCTTTCATTCTGACAGCGTATTAATTCTGTGCATAGCAGTAGTTCCAGTTTACTGTAATGTATCCACATATCTTGATAATTCCTGACAAATGATGCTTTCTGACGTGTTCCACACCCACGAGAATTATCTTATTTTCGGGCCTAAGGAACGAAAACTGAATCTATTGTGACAAGCACACGTCATTTTGACGTCATTTCCCAGTAAGATTCGATTGGAGCTAGCTTCTCCTATTATTCATTTGCCGACTGGTATCCAATTAATAGAATTTTACTACATGGCATAATTGTTTAAAGATAGCGAGAAGTGTAGGATTAAAGGGATACGTCTGGTACATTAATTCATGCAAAGAAGAGTAATTGTAGTTCAGTTGGTTACTAAAAGGATTCTTTTTCCTTTTACTGCCTCTCTTACTGTCTCTCTCTGATATTGGGCAAATGGAAAAGTAATAAACAACTCTCAGTAGAAGAACCATAAGTCGTTATCCATCTGCTATAAAATAATTGCATACATCTTTACCTGCACATATTACGTGGCTACAATTGAAATATAATTAAAGAATGGAAAGCTGTGCTGAGGTAACTGAACAGTTGAAAGGTGAGAGATCCCGGGCTTGGGTGTGTGTTGTCCTTATCGTAAGTTAGTTTAAGTTAGATTAAGTAGTGTGCAAGCCTAGGGACGGATGACCTCAGCAGTTTCGTCCTGTAGGAACTTACCACAAATTTCCAAAATACATATATGGGTGCAGGTCATTAGGTATACTTGTCGAATTTAATGACTGTGTAAGAGATTTGTTAGCCAGCGGAAGTGTGTATGACCTATGACATAAGCCAATATAAAACAGTGGTTCTTATAGATTTCCTCATCATATTATGTCAGTTACAGTTAGTGTTCGGAAAGTACATTCTGTATTTGTTTTTTCAGTGACTACTGTAAACATATTACTTCTTTTAAGTTTTGAGTGTACTCGAGTAATATTACCAAGTCCCGTAATTTAACATCAGTTAGGCTTATTCTTTCCCACACTCCTAACTGGTTTGATGCGGCACGCCAAGAAATTTCCTAGTCTTAGGGCAGTACTTGCATCCCACGGTCTCAGTTATAAGCTGGATGTACACCCGTCTCTCTCTTTCTACACTGCTACATCTGCCTCTGCTACTATGGAGGTTATTCTCTTACATTGTTTAACACGTGTCCTATCACCCAGTCCTTTATTCTTGTCGGTGTTTTCCATGTGTTTCTTTCTTCGCCGAGTCCGCTCAGAACCTCTTGCCTCCTTTCCTCATCAGTCCATATAATTTTTGACACTCTTCTGTAGCACCATATCTCAAATGCTTCGATTACTTTCAGTTCACGTTTCCCCACTGTCCGCCATTCGCTACCACACAGTGCTGTGCTTCAAACGTACGGTCTCAGAAATTTCTTCCTCAAATTAAGGCCTATGTTTCATACCAGAAGACTTTTATTGGCATGCTATGCCCTCTTTGTCTGTGCTAGTGTGCTTCTTACTTCTTCCTTGCATCGTCCGACCTGTGCTGTTTTGCTTCCAGGGTAGATGAATTCTTTAATTTCGTCTGCTTCATGGTCACCTATTTTTATGTTGAGTTCCTTCCTTTTTCTGTCTGATCACCTTCCATAGATGTCCTGTGATGTCCCAACTTCGCATTTTACGCATTCCGCCTGTTGTATTATATAGCATCAGTGTATTGAACAATTAACCTTACATACGACTTATGCGTTCTTGCTCAATCGTAAATGGTCACCAAAATGACGGAACCTCTCTCCCTTTTGAGGCCTTTTTGCTGTACCGGTGACAGATCGATCAATGCCCTGGATATGGGCGTTGCTGGGTACACCTCCGTTCCGTAGCTTCTGGAATTACCAGGGACGTATTAACTTTTAGTTGGCTGCCTAAGTACAAGGGTCGTTAAATAAATAATGCAACACATCTTTCTGGACCAGTTTTGGTGCAAAAATGCGGAATTTGTTGTGGAATATCTTGGAACATTCTCGCTTGAGCCCCTATAGCTTCATGAGGTTCCGAAGGTTGGCGGGCACCATCCGTTGCCTTCAAAATTGCGTCTCGGACGGGGATGCATTACAAGCACTGCGTTTCTCTTAGAGAAAAACCAGAGCAGTGCAGATATTCAGAGTCACTTGCGCAATATCTACGGAGACCTGGCAGCGACCAAAGGCGCGGCGTGTCGTTGGAAGAAGCGTTTGCCATCAGTGCAGCAAGATTGCGCAAAGCTGTCCCACCTCCCTCGTGCCGGTCGGGCGCACACAGCTGAGTTACCCTCGCGACATTGAAGAAACGGCTGCGCACTCGAGAGAGCATCACAAAACTTCATGGGACGATTCTTCCTCATCGATCCTACAGCGAGGATTTCACACATTCAATGAAGGATTCTCTCTGTCCGAAGCAGTACGTGGATGATTGGGATCTTGTTGATGCAGCAAGACGTTACCTCCGACATCGACCAGTAGAGTAGTACCATGCGGGCATCCGTGGCCTCCCAGTAGCGTGGCATATGGCCGTCACATTGGACGAAAATTATTTTGAAAACTAGGCTTTAGAAGCCAAAAGAGTGGGGGAACAATATGGTGTTTCTACCTACAATAAACAAAATCTGTAACATTATACACTCCTGGAAATGGAAAAAAGAACACATTGACACCGGTGTGTCAGACCCACCATACTTGCTCCGGACACTGCGAGAGGGCTGTACAAGCAATGATCACACGCACGGCACAGCGGACACACCAGGAACTGCGGTGTTGGCCGTCGAATGGCGCTAGCTGCGCAGCATTTGTGCACCGCCGCCGTCAGTGTCAGCCAGTTTGCCGTGGCATACGGAGCTCCATCGCAGTCTTTAACACTGGTAGCATGCCGCGACAGCGTGGACGTGAACCGTATGTGCAGTTGACGGACTTTGAGCGAGGGCGTATAGTGGGCATGCGGGAGGCCGGGTGGACGTACCGCCGAATTGCTCAACACGTGGGGCGTGAGGTCTCCACAGTACATCGATGTTGTCGCCAGTGGTCGGCGGAAAGTGCACGTGCCCGTCGACCTGGTACCGGACCGCAGCGACGCACGGATGCACGCCAAGACCGTAGGATCCTACGCAGTGCCGTAGGGGACCGCACCGCCACTTCCCAGCAAATTAGGGACACTGTTGCTCCTGGGGTATCGGCGAGGACCATTCGCAACCGTCTCCATGAAGCTGGGCTACGGTCCCGCACACCGTTAGGCCGTCTTCCGCTCACGCCCCAACATCGTGCAGCCCGCCTCCAGTGGTGTCGCGACAGGCGTGAATGGAGGGACGAATGGAGACGTGTCGTCTTCAGCGATGAGAGTCGCTTCTGCCTTGGTGCCAATGATGGTCGTATGCGTGTTTGGCGCCGTGCAGGTGAGCGCCACAATCAGGACTGCATACGACCGAGGCACACAGGGCCAACACCCGGCATCATGGTGTGGGGAGCGATCTCCTACACTGGCCGTACACCACTTGTGATCGTCGAGGGGACACTGAATAGTGCACGGTACATCCAAACCGTCATCGAACCCATCGTTCTACCATTCCTAGACCGGCAAGGGAACTTGCTGTTCCAACAGGACAATGCACGTCCGCATGTATCCCGTGCCACCCAACGTGCTCTAGAAGGTGTAAGTCAACTACCCTGGCCAGCACGATCTCCGGATCTGTCCCCCATTGAGCATGTTTGGGACTGGATGAAGCGTCGTCTCACGCGGTCTGCACGTCCAGCACGAACGCTGGTCCAACTGAGGCGCCAGGTGGAAATGGCATGGCAAGCCGTTCCACAGGACTACATCCAGCATCTCTACGATCGTCTCCATGGGAGAATAGCAGCCTGCATTGCTGCGAAAGGTGGATATACACTGTACTAGTGCCGACATTGTGCATGCTCTGTTGCCTGTGTCTATGTGTCTGTGGTTCTGTCAGTGTGATCATGTGATCTATCTGACCCCAGGAATGTGTCAATAAAGTTTCCCCTTCCTGGGACAATGAATTCACGGTGTTCTTATTTCAATTTCCAGGAGTGTATATTGAACGCCCCTCGCATAATATTTTGCTATATAAAAGTACAAAGCGGTGTAATTTGTGATTACTAATGAAATATCATTAAGTATCATATTAATCTACCTCAAAAACATTGAGTGGTTACCTTTGAATGGTTTGAGAAACGATACGTGTTCTTCTCTCTCTTTTTTTTTATTTTTTTTTCCTTCCATATGTAGTTCTTACGGCATGTTAATTCTCAAACTTAACGAGTTAGTTAAGAATTTTAAAATATTGCTCGGTTTTGGATACATTTCTGTTAACGGGCACGGTATCGATTAGTAACCACTAATTTTCATACATTTACGAAAAGTCATGAGAAAGCGATATGCACGTACACAGATAACGTTAGTATAGCTTACACAAGGTATGAGAGGACAGTGCATGAGCGGAGCGGTCGTTTCAATCAGGTGATTGTGACGTTCTTAAGGCAGCATGACGGGAATTATCAGAATTTGAATGCGGAATGGTGGTTGGAGCTAGACGCATGAGACGTTCGGAAATCGTTAGGGAATTCATTATTTCGAGATCCACAGAGTCAAGAACACCAAATGTTTCAAGTATTATCTCCCACCACGGACAAAGCGGCGGCCGACGGCCTTCACCTAACGACCAAGAGCGGCGGCGTTTGTTTAGAGTTGTAGGTGCAGACAGACAAGCAAGACTCCGTGAAATAACATCATAAATCAACGTGTTGCGTAACGCGAAGGTATCCGTCAGGACTGTGCGGTGAAGTGTGGCGTTAATTGGTTAAGGCAGCACATGACCGCCACGAGTGCCTTTGCTAACAGCACCACATTGCCTGCAGGGCCTATTCATGGCTCGCGACCATAGCATTTGGACCCTAGACGACTGGAAAACGGTGGCCTTGTCAGATGAGCCCCGGTTTCAGTTGGTAAGAGCTGATGGTAGGTTTCGAGTGTGGCGCAGACACCACGAAGCTATGAGCCCAAGCTGTCGAGAAGGCACTGTGCAGGCTGGTGGTGGCTCCATAACGATGTGGGTTATGTTTCCATGGAATGGAATGACTCCTCTGGTACAACTGAATTGAGTGGAAATGGTTATGTTCGGCTACTTGGAGACCATCTGCAGCGATTCATGGGCTTCATTTTTAAGGATGACAATGCACAGTGTCTCCGGGCACCAATTGCGAGCGATTGGTTCGAAGAAACTTCACGAAAATTCGAGCGAATAATTTGGCCATCCAGATCGCCTGACATGAGTGCCATCGATCGGTTATGGTACTTAATCGAGAGGTCAGTTCGTGCTCAAATTCCTGCATCCGCAACAGTTTTGCAATTATGGACAGCTACAGAGACAGCATGGCTCAATATTTCTGCAGCCGATTTCCCACGACTTGTTAAGTCCAGGACAAGTAGAGTTGCTGCATTATGCCGAAAAAAGGATGGTCCGATACGATATTAGGAGGTTTCCCATGACTTTTGACACTTCACTGTAGTTCTTAGGACATGGTATGTTTCAAGCTTACCAATTAAGCTACGTGACAAAATTTTGGGATGTTGGTTCGATTTGGATATATTTCTGTGGATTTCCTTGCTATCAAAACCTATTTAAGCATGAGTATTGGTAGTACCTGTGGTCTAGGGGTAGCGTCTTTGATTCATAATCAAAACGTCTTCGGTCCCGGGTTCGATCCCCGACACTGCCTAAATTTTGATAAATAATCAGCATTGGCGGCCGAAGACTTCTGGCATAAGAAGTCAGCCTCATTCTGCCAACGGCCTTTTCAAAGAGGGCGGAGGAGCGGATAGAGGTTCAGGGCACTCTCTTGTCCTAGGGGTGGGAAATTGCCCCTAAAGGCGGAAGAATCAGCAATGATCAACGACGTGAGGATGCAGAAGGCAATGGAAACCACTGCATTAAAGACACGTAACGTGTATCCACAGAACATGTGGTCTGTAATTGAAGAACTGTCATGATGATCTCTCCATTGGCAAAAGATTCCCGAATAGTCCCCCCATCGGATTTCCGGGGGGGGGGGGGACTGCCAAGGGGGAGGTTCCCATGAGAAAAAGATTGAATAATCAACGGAAGGATAACGTTCTACAAGTCGGGGCTTGGAATGTCAGAAGCTTGAACGTGGTAGGGAAACTAGAAAATCTGAAAATGGAAATGCAAAGGCTCAATCTAGATATAGTAGGGGTCAGTGAAGTGAAGTGGAAGGAAGACAAGGATTTCTGGTCAGATGAGTATCGGGTAATATCAACAGCAGCAGAAAATGGTATAACAGGTGTAGGATTCGTTACGAATAGGAAGGTAGGGCAGAGGGTGTGTTACTGTGAACAGTTCAGTGACCGGGTTGTTCTAATCAGAATCGACAGCAGACCAACACCGACAGTTATACATGCCGACGTCGCAAGCTGAAGATGAACAGATAGAGAGAGTGTATGAGGATATTGAAAGGGTAATGCAGTATGTAAAGGGGGACGAAAATCTAATAGTCACGGGCGACTGGAATGCAGTTGTAGGGGAAGGAGTAGAAGAAAAGGTTACAGGAGAATATGGGCTTGGGACAAGGAATGAAAGAGGAGAAAGACTAATTGAGTTCTGTAACAAGTTTCAGCTAGTAATAGCGAATACCCTGTTCAAGAATCACAAGAGGAGGAGGTATACTTGGAAAAGGCTGGGAGATACGGGAAGATTTCAATTAGATTACATCATGGTCAGACAGAGATTCCGAAATCAGATACTGGATTGTAAGGCGTACCCAGGAGCAGATATAGACTCAGATCACAATATAGTAGTGATGAAGAGTAGGCTGAAGTTCAAGACATTAGTCAGGAAGAATCAATACGCAAAGAAGTGGGACACGGAAGTACTAAGGTATGACGATATACGTTTGAAGTTCTCTAACGCTATAGATACAGCAATAAGGAATAGCGCAGTAAGCAGTACAGATGAAGAGGAATGGACATCTCTAAAAAGGGCCATCACAGAAGTAGGGAAGGAAAACATAGGTACAAAGAAGGTAGCTGCAACGGGAATTCCACTGTTAAATGCAGAGGAGAGAGCAGATAGGTGGAAAGAATACATTGAAAGCCTCTATGAGGGTGAAGATTTGTCTGATGTGATAGAAGAAGAAACAGGAGTCGATTTAGAAGAGATAGGGGATCCAGTATTAGAATCGGAATTTAAAAGAGCTTTGGAGGACTTACGGTCAAATAAGGCAGAAGGGATAGATAACAATCCATCAGAATTTCTAAAATCATTGGGGGAAGTGGCAACAAAACGACTATTCACGTTGGTGTGTAGAATATATGAGTCTGGCGACATACCATCTGACTTTCGGAAAAGCGTCATGCACACAATTCCGAAGACGGCAAGAGCTGACAAGTGCGAGAATTATCGCACAATCAGCTTAACAGCTCATGCATCGAAGCTGCTTACAAGAGTAATATACAGAATAATGGAAAAGAAAATTGAGAATGCGCTAGGTGACGATCAGTTTGGCTTTAGGAAAAGTAAAGGGACGAGAGAGGCAATTCTGACGTTACGGCTAATAATGGAAGCAAGGCTAAAGAAAAATCAAGACACTTTCATAGAATTTGTCGACTTGGAAAAAGCGTTCGACAATATAAAATGATGCAAGCTGTTCGAGATTCTGAAAAAAGTAGGGGTAAGCTATAGGGAGGGACGGGTCATATACAATATGTACAACAACCAAGAGCGAATAATAAGAGTGGACGATCTGGAACGAAGTGCTCGTATTAAGAAGGGTGTAAGACAAGGCTGTAGCCTTTCGCCCCTACTCTTCAATCTGTACATCGAGGAAGCAATGATGGAAATAAAAGAAAGATTCAGGAGTGGAATTAAAATACAAGGTGAAAGGATATCAATGATACGATTCGCTGATGACATTGCTATCCTGAGTGAAAGTGAAGAAGAATTAAATGATCTGCTGAACGGAATGAACAGAGTACAGAGTATGGTTTGAGAGTAAATCGGAGAAAGACGAAGGTAATGAGAAGTAGTAGAAATGAGAACAGCGAGAAACTTAACATCAGGATTGATGGTTACGAAGTCAGTGAAGTTAAGGAATTCTGCTACCTAGGCAGTAAAATAACCAATGACGGACGGAGCAAGGAGGACATCAAAAGCAGACTCGCTATGGCAAATAAGGGATTTCTGGCCTAGAGAAGTCTACTAATATCAAATACCGGCCTTAATTTGAGGAAGAAATTTCTGAGGATGTAAGTCTGGAGTACTGCATTGTATGGTAGTGAAGCATGGACTGTGGGAAAACCGGAACAGAAGAGAATCGACGCATTTGAGATGTGGTGCTATAGACGAATGTTGAAAATTAGGTGGACTGTTAAGGTAAGGAATGAGGAGTTTCTACGCAGAATCGGAGAGGAAAGGAATATTTGGAAAACACTGATAAGGAGAAGGGACAAGATAATAGGACATCTGCTAAGACATGAGGGAATGACTTCCATGGTACTAGAGGGAGCTGTAGAGGGCAAAAAGTGTAGAGGAAGACAGAGATTGGAATACGTCAAGCAAATAATTGAGGACGTAGGTTGCAAGTGCTACTCTGAGATGAAGAGGTTGGCACAGGAAAGGAATTCGTGGCGGGCCGCATCAAACCAGTCAGTAGACTGATGACAAAAAAAAAAAATGGTGACTGCCATGTACTTGCCGTTTGCCTAAAGGGAAGGGCAGCCCCTTGGACACCGAATCATCCCAGGTTTGCATAAGTACAACGCATTTCCTCCCTGGAGTGCTTCGATCACAAGAAAGACGACAGATGGCAGGACAAGCGTTACCAGAGGTCTCCGTGTTAGCGATCTAATTCCTCCGACCTGTCGTGCGTGCAGAACTGGATCACCACGAATTCCTATATAGGGTGGCACAAGCCAAAACGTTCTGCTGCACCTTGCTCTCCCCTCCTTTCTCATCCTCTCCAGCGTCTCCTTCGGCAGGTCCCACCTGGCAGTTTTATTCGTCATTGTGTCTGCTCCAAGTGGATTTAAAGTGTGTTGTTCTGGAGTGTTTTAATACCGTGGCCGACTTTTAATCTGTGAGTGTGCCTTCAGTCTCTTCTTTGTGTTTTAAGAATCGCCAACTGTGTTTCTTAACTTTATGTCGACTTTTTTAATTGTTCCCCCATGGACGTCTCCATGTCAGTGTATTTTTACCTCCATTATCTCCCCTTACTCTGTTTTATGTCCCCATTTTTATTTCACCTTATATGTAACATTTTATTCTCATCTTAGTTGTCATGTCACTCGGCTGAAGAGCGTCGGACTGTGCCGCTGACAGCCCTCCCCTGCCAATATGGGGCAGGGGAATGAAATCACAATAAAGGAAAAAAAATAATAAAACGTTGGCAGTTCGCCTCACCGGAGCTCTGGACGAATTGATGCGCTTGCTCTTAGCAGCCCATCACTCAGAGTCCGGGCGGAAGCCATCACAATCGGATGTACGACTTTCGAACGGTATCCCGAGACGTACCTTTCGGCCAAATACGCCGAACGCTTAACCTCAGGTTCATCGGTGGCATAGCAGTCACGTCCCAATACGCTTATTCACTGTGTCTTCTCGGCATATGCCTGTTAGCGTCTGAGAAGTAGTATTTTTTTCCCTTCGTCATTAGATCTCTCTATTGTGATCGTAATAAACTCTTGTTTTGTTTACTTGTGTCATGTTATTTCTTATTAAGCGTCTCACCGTCGGAGATATAGACATTCGACATTACTAGAAACAATGAAGGTAGATATACACATTTAGGAACAGTAATAGTACAGCTATAGTAACATTAATAGCACCAAATATTGGTGTCCGTGGTGAGTGAGCATACGTGATGTGTGTGTGTGTGTGTGAGTGAGGTGACGGCGCTGCTGTGCGGCGCCACTGTCGGTTCAGCCGGCGCGCGTGTTCCAGATCACGCTGCACGTGGCCTACGTCCACGCCTTCGTGCAGCCGACGCTGTTCCTCGTGCTGCACCACGGCCTCCGCCAGGCGGCCCTCGAGTCGTGCTGCCGCCCACGTCGCTCCTCGCATGCCGCCCCCGCCGCGCCACCACCCCCGCTGCCACCCCCGCCGCCGGCTGCTGCCGCCCTCTCCATGCTCAAGACGCCACAGCCGCCGCCACCGCTACCGGTAAATCGCGCCTGTGTGTGACCAGTAGCATGTAGATTCAACACCACGATGATACTGAACATGATACACAGCCGCAGCTCACGCAGTTAAGCTTGGGCCATCTCAGAAATACAGGGCAATTACAACAGGAGCTCGAAAATTCTGTTACAAACTTCTAGAATATACAGAGGAGAATGATTATATTTTTCAACAGGAACCTTTGACCTGAACCGTCATCCATGACGCCACAGTGCATCGAAGTTATAAGCGGCGGCGCCTGTAAATATTTGCATAAACTTTCAAGATGGATAAATGTATCTATTTGAGGTGATGGACCTTGTACCAGAAGAGAACGCCGAAAGTTATAAGCTAAAATCATTATAATACCTCTGACAGTGAAATACATGTACCGGTACTATTGTTGCTGCGAATGTAGCTTATGTAACCTGCAGAGGTAGTAGTATCGACGAAAAAAAAAGAAAATTGACTAGTAAACATGGGCTCTAAAATGCATACCTGACGTGCTATAAGCACGTGCCCCTCCTCGCTAGTGTGAAACGCATCTCCTCTTCTAAACAAGTAAGCATAGCTCTTAACGTACGAATTTTAGAGCCCATGTCTAGTCTATTACCACTCCTGAAACTTGCCTGATGTACAACGTCAGCAACAGCAGTAGCAGTGCATGTATTCGCTGTCAGTTGTTGAAATGTTTGTGGAGACCATACAAATGGTTCAGAATGTAGGCAAAGATTGGGTGTTCTAACAACATTTACTTTTGTGTAAAGAAAACAGGCATAAATTATGCTAAACCAGTTATTGATTTAATGCCATAAACATCTGACAGTTGGTGTCAGAGTACAATGGGCAAGGATCCTGGGTGGCAGATGTGAGTCAACTACTCTGGCCCTAAAAATGTGGATAACGAAATCTGAATTGATCTGACGCTGAGCAGACTTTGACTGATCAAATCTATTGTAATTTCACTACATAGGTGCAGCTGCGAGCAAGTGGCGGTTGGGATCTGCACGGCCCGACAATACCAGAGCGGCAGTACGTTACCCTGTTTGCTTCATGCAGCCATGTAACTTTCAGCTGGCGAGATGGGTGCAGCGGAGGTGAGAAGTGATGCGCACCTGAGAATAGATAGTGGCCACGGAAGAAATGCAAAAATCTCATGGTCTAGCGATCAGGCAGACGGGTCGCAATTTACTTTCTACCAGAGCTCTGAAATCATGGTAGATTTCAGTGTGTGACACACCCATTCGCTGGTCGTACCAAGGACCAATTTGGCTCACTTATATGACAGAGTGTGAAGGATGCCAAATGTCAAGACTAGTAAACCAGAAACGAATAAGTGTGCCCTCGGCAAACGAGTAGTCCAAGACATTTTAAGTCACACTGTCAGTACGGTAAGAACTTCACCACAGGTTCCCCAGTCTAAACTACTCGCAAGTGAATACAGTCTCAGGACAGGTCCCAAGCACCAGCCACACATGCTCGAGCATCGACGAGAAAGAAGTCCTCTTACCAGACCAAAGTCCAGCACCCATTCCACAACAAATTCCATTTTTCGGCAAAATGCACGAACGACACCACCTCCACCCTGTCTTGAGCCAATCACAGGACTCTAGAGGCGCCAAATATCCCCTCCCACTTGACAGCACAAACTCATATCAAATCAGGACAAGAGTTAAGAAACCTGTATTTCTGAAAAAAAAAACAGAAACAGCCAATTGCTGTTTTTTTAAGTTTTCATGGAAGGGAAGATAATTTTCTCCGAAGTTGTGTCGCTTCACACAGCAACAAGCAAACAGATACAATTTTAAAGATCTTTATTTAAGTCACCTGTGCCTTCGAGCTTGTTTGTTCTAGCTATGAGGTGTAATAAAAATTCTATCTCTATACATTTCTCAGATGCTGCAGTTTCTTATACAACCGAGGCAACTGATGGAAGTGGCTCACAGTCCTATTTGCAGTATCGGCAAACACGAAAACTTGGTGAATTTTTATCACATGTGGCTCTGCGCACAATGCACAGTTTACAACTCCACTGTGTAGACACGTTCCTTAAGTCTGTCGCCCCTAGCCTTCCACTGGCATGACTGCAGGTAGCTCAGCATTGTTCTGCTGGAGACCTGTCTCAAGGAGGGGCTGCCCTGTCTGCCCTGCATGGCTGTAGGCCTGTCTGACAAGATTTGCTGAGGGATGGGCTCGCCGCCAATTGTTTTCAACTTCAAACATGCCGTTATTACTCGCTAAGAACCATAAAAATACCTCATGCTTTTAGCGCCCTACCAGGCTCCATCAACGTCTGCTCAGGCCATTAACTTTCTAGAGTCTCGTTCCATGTATGTCAGGTTGTAGTAAAATCTTCAATAGTTTTCCATACGCGGAAAATAGGTGAGAGAGTAACCTGTCCTCTCTCAAGGTATCAGAACGGTTTTCGCTTGTAACTTTCGACTCGTTCGTTTCTGTTACAGCGACCCTTAACTCAAATTGGTACAATTATCCTTACCCATCATCCTTGAAAGATTGCACCACCATCACGGAATCACTCTGAGTACAAACATACATTTACAGACGCCGGCGCCTGCAACTTTAATACTCTGTAGCGTCGTTGGATGACGTTTCCGGACATGGGTTCCTATTCAAAATATTATTTACTCACTCCCCTCTAAAAGTCCTAGAAGTTTGTAGCGAGAATTTCCGAACACCCTATAGAAACCATAAAACTTTTCAAAAAATCGATATAGGTTAATGGCTAAATATAATATAACAGTTGATTCAGTAAGTGAAAGATAAATTCAGAACGATTTTTGGGCATGGCGTTATCAAGATAGTTTGGGAAATCTTGGACAGGGGCACAACCGACCGTATTTGCTAAGAATGGTGGAAGAAAAGGCACAGAATGCACTGGAAAAATGGGTGTAATATCTTTGGACATCAAATCGACACAAACTGGTTTCCAAAGAAAAGTATTATCCATCTTAATTGCATTAAATTTGTAAATGGCCCATCATGGTTCTACATGATCCGTCCTGGTATGAGTAAGCAACAGTAAAATTATTAACTAGCTAATACTCTACCAAACACAAAATTTTACCACAGTAAGTCAACATCAAACATCGAATGCAGCAGAACACAAATGAATGGGGCGCTCAACTATCCAAAGTCCCAATTTTTACACAATCTATTTTCTTTCCACAACCCAATCTAGTCACTTTCACACCTGATGATGACGATGATGGTATGATGATGGCAACACAAACACCCTGGCCCCGGGCAGAGAAGAATCCCCAGCCTGGGCAGGAATCGAACCCAGGACCCCGTGATCAAGAGGCAGCTCCTAGACCACGAACTGCTGACATTGATCACAAGAGTAATCTGTCGAACTGTCAGCAAATTTATGTTCTACATCACATAATAAAATAACAGTTTTGTAGAATCCATTTTATTAATATAGCCCTTAAGGCGTAACATGTATATTTATTGATAGTTTGATGGATTACAGGTATCCTCCGATGCATTTGATGTTAGATGTTGGCGTGGTGTGTTAACGTTTTGTATTTCGTAGATTATTTGCTAATTAGTTATTTTATTGTTGTATACATACTGATCTGTGGAAGATTCATGTTGAATCGAAACCAGTCACTAAAAAAATTAACGCATTGAAGACGGATAACAAATCTGTTAAAAAAAAAAAAACAGTTTGGTTACAAGATTTTGTCAATCGGTACAAGATAGAAAAAGTATTCCGTGGCCATTTTCACAAGACACCATCAGTATGCATCAGCATAGTCTAGTGATAGAAGAAATTCGAGAAGTATGTTTATCTGTGAGACACAAAACGTTCGGGGTGACCCACCATTTCTGGACGGACCTTGCTCTATGTGACAACCGTTATGCTGCGAAGTACAGAATTTCACATGCTTCAGACAACAGAGTGGAAAATACTCCGTAAGAGTTTAAGACTGAATCTACACAAATTGCAGTTCCTGCGTGCCTTAAGCCATGACGACAGATGGCGCTGTGTGCATATCTGCACTGATATGCAGAAGCACTGCACTGTACTCCACTGCACTGATATGCACAAGCAAATCAATTTACAGTGGCGAAGCCACTTTTCATATTTCAGATAAGGCCAACCAACAAAACACACGAATGAGGGGGACAAAACACAAACAACTGTCGAACTACTCCTGTTCCCGATAAAGTTCGTATATCCGTCTATGAATTATTGTTCACTGAGACAGCTATCAATGGTATCACACACGAGGGACGTTCGTTAAGTACTGTAGCCGTTTTTTTCTCTGTCAATTTCAACAGGAATTTGTTGTGAGACCTGGTGGAACATGCAAAAAATGGTTCAAATGGCTCTGAGCTCTATGGGACTTAATATCTGAGGTCATCAGTCCCCTAGACTTACAACTACTTTAACCTAACTAACGTAAGGACGGCACACACATCAATGCCCGAGGCAGGATTCGAACCTGCGACCATAGCAACAGCGCGGTTCCGGACTGAAGCGCCTAGAACCGCTCGCCCACATCGGCCGGCAAGTTAATGCAGAAAAGCAAAAATACCACGCTCACTTTACCCAAAGGGTTGACAAAGCGGTGGCAGCGTTCACTGTCCGAGACGTGGACAGATGTCAACTGAGTTCACTCAAGGCAGCAGAGCGGGACACAGATCAGAGAACGTTGCTCAGCAGGGCATGGAGGTGTGCTTGACCTAAGCATATTCACAGACTGCTCTCCGCCGAGAACAGAGCTCCTGCCAAGACCAATCTGAACCTCCAGGAGGGTGCGAAGCTTTCTTCCAAGAAATATTTCCAGTGCCCACAAATGTAACTAGAAAATAGTGATATGTCACAGTAATGTCACATTGAGGAGCGTTGTTTATCGTGTCCTACTGGGCGTCTCTGTAATTCCGCGTTTACTGAAATCTGCTCTCGCACAGCTTCGTAATTAGTTCTGTTTGATATCTACATTTACATCAGTTGTCTAGGTATCATTGTAAACCGATAGGCAATCGGTACTTCCGATTGTACTACATATTAGAGTTTCTTCCCATTTGAACAGCATATGGATCAAAGGATGAATGTCAATTTAAATGCCTCTCCGGACGCCCTAATTACTGTATCTCGTCTTCATAACCCCTATGGGAGTGATATATAGAGACTGAATAACACGTTTGGTCTTTCCTAGTTGTATAGGAACTATTAACTTAGTAAATAGGCGTTGATGGGATATTTAGCGACTTGGTGAATCAGTCATCTATGTCAGACGAACCTGTGAACGATTGTGCTGTTCGGTATTCTCCGTTACTCGTGTTCAGTATTGTAACGACTTCAAGGCAGTTATAATAGTGCCATACTTTGGGCGCCAAAAATGTAGTAAAACTTTCTTTTTAATGATAAAGCAAGGAAAAATTAATATTTTATTATTATTGTTCACCAATCAAGAATACAAACAGAACTCACGGCCTATACGACCAGGCACAGACACAACTCATTAACTGGACTTGTAGGGCTTTAAGAATCCGCTTAATCTCACAACCTGAGGTTTCACTGATGCGTCCTTGTACCGGTGGCGGTTTTATGTCTATGTGCTGCGTCGATCACCATAGAATCTGTTGCCGGGCAGCCAGCAACCTTCATCTCCGCAAATCTCACCATTTGAGGAGGCTCTTTGACGATCTTAACGTGTTCTTCACTCTATGCTTCCCGTCTAAGCCCCCTCCTGGAGGAACACAGTCTGGCAAATGAAACAGTGAACAATGAGGTTGTCCTTTCACGTAGCGTCTGTTGTCAGCAGGGATAAGCTTGGACATATACACTCCTGGAAATGGAAAAAAGAACACATTGACACCGGTGTGTCAGACCCACCATACTTGCTCCGGACATTGCGAGAGGGCTGTACAAGCAATGATCACACGCACGGCACAGCGGACACACCAGGAACCGCGGTGTTGGTCGTCGAATGGCGCTAGCTGCGCAGCATTTGTGCACCGCCGCCGTCAGTGTCAGCCAGTTTGCCGTGGCATACGGAGCTCCATCGCAGTCTTTAACACTGGTAGCATGCCGCGACAGCGTGGACGTGAACCGTATGTGCAGTTGACGGACTTTGAGCGAGGGCGTATAGTGGGCATGCGGGAGGCCGGGTGGACGTACCGCCGAATTGCTCAACACGTGGGGCGTGAGGTCTCCACAGTACATCGATGTTGTCGCCAGTGGTCGGCGGAAGGTGCACGTGCCCGTCGACCTGGGACCGGACCGCAGCGACGCACGGATGCACGCCAAGACCGTAGGATCCTACGCAGTGCCGTAGGGGACCGCACCGCCACTTCCCAGCAAATTAGGGACACTGTTGCTCCTGGGGTATCGGCGAGGACCATTCGCAACCGTCTCCATGAAGCTGGGCTACGGTCCCACACACCGTTAGGCCGTCTTCCACTCACGCCCCAACATCGTGCAGCCCGCCTCCAGTGGTGTCGCGACAGGCGTGAATGGAGGGACGAATGGAGACGTGTCGTCTTCAGCGATGAGAGTCGCTTCTGCCTTGGTGCCAATGATGGTCGTATGCGTGTTTGGCGCCGTGCAGGTGAGCGCCACAATCAGGACTGCATACGGCCGAGGCACACAGGGCCAACACCCGGCATCATGGTGTGGGGAGCGATCTCCTACACTGGCCGTACACCACTGGTGATCGTCGAGGGGACACTGAATAGTGCACGGTACATCCAAACCGTCATCGAACCCATCGTTCTACCATTCCTAGACCGGCAAGGGAACTTGCTGTTCCAACAGGACAATGCACGTCCGCATGTATCCCGTGCCACCCAACGTGCTCTAGAAGGTGTAAGTCAACTACCCTGGCCAGCAAGATCTCCGGATCTGTCCCCCATTGAGCATGTTTGGGACTGGATGAAGCGTCGTCTCACGCGGTCTGCACGTCCAGCACGAACGCTTGTCCAACTGAGGCGCCAGGTGGAAATGGCATGGCAAGCCGTTCCACAGGACTACATCCAGCATCTCTACGATCGTCTCCATGGGAGAATAGCAGCCTGCATTGCTGCGAAAGGTGGATATACACTGTACTAGTGCCGACATTGTGCATGCTCTGTTGCCTGTGTCTATGTGCCTGTGGTTCTGTCAGTGTGATCATGTGATGTATCTGACCCCAGGAATGTGTCAATAAAGTTTCCTCTTCCTGGGACAATGAATTCACGGTGTTCTTATTTCAATTTCCAGGAGTGTAGTTTCAATGGTATATTTGGAAGCTGAGGTCTGACGAGAGGAACACATTCAGATATTTAAACGTTCAAGCATCCGAAACATCATGCAACACAGAATGTGACACAAAGATATCATAAAGTAAGAACAGAAAGAAGAAACTCGCTCCAGAACTCGCCTACTCGTCTGTGATGAATTTAGTGGCTCCTTGAAGCAGAAGGTAATGGTTTCTCCGTGGGAATCGTTACAGGAGACTCAACCTGTGTACACAACCACAAAAAAAAAAAAAAAAAAAAACAAGCAGGTAATTGCGTCCTACCTCATTACCGAAACCCAAGAACTTCCGTACGCAGCCATCTGTAGGAGAAATTTTGCTGACTCTCTTTTAGGATAAACAGGGCGTTATCTTGGAATACTACACGACTAGAGGAAACACCATCACCAGTGTATCAGATTCCAATATTTTAAAAAACCAACTCCTACAAGCAATAAGATCAAAGCCACATGGATTTCTATCTGAAGGTGTCATTTTGCAACGGACTCATGCCGCCCGTGACCATAGATCACATGCACTTTGATACTCTGCCACATCCGCCAAATTCACAAGACATCGTACCGAGTGATTACCACGTATTTGGGCCACTCTAACAAGCGATGAAAGGAAAGAAATTTTGTTCCGATAAGAAGGTGCGGCATGGGCGCACGAATGACAGCGCATGTGACCAAAAGAAATTCCAGAGGAACCCGACTACTTCTTACTCGCTGGAGGAAGTGTGTTGCATGACAGGGACACTACGTCGAAAACTAATATTTTGTTGTACCATTTATGTTTAGTAAAAAAAAAAATGGTTTCTAAGTTCCTCATTGCCACCTCCTCGTATTTGTGCTACTGAGTTGAACCTTCCAAATAAGATAATACAGCGGATTGTAACCTACAGCTGCTTTTATTCTTGGAATTCTAGCATATAATAATTTATAGTCTCCAGTGTGTTATGCCACTCTTCGATCAGAGCCTCTTCTAACTCCAGTAGTGACGAGGGAGGCGGAAAGCTGCTCTGAAGTCTGCGCTCCTAAACCGCCCACAAGGGTTCGATAATGTTTAAGTTCGGGGACAGTGCTGGCAAGGGAAGACGCTGCAGTTCAGTTGCATAGTCCTCATACCACGATTGTACTGTCCTGACCGTGTTAATCGGTGCATTATCGTCCTGAAATATTCCATCAATGTTGGGGAACCACATTTGAATCATGAGGTGTACCTAATCACCTAATAAGTTCACATGATCGTTGGCAGTAACACGGCCTTCGAGAGTAATGATGGGACCAGCAGAATACCGATATGGCTACCCACACTATCACACTCCCACCTCCATGCTTAACCGTTGGAATCAGGCAGTGGAAAGCGTAGGCTTATTTTGGCGTTCTCTGGACGTAAACCCAGCCCGTTGTTGGAAATAACGAAAGCGATGACTCGCCGGACCATATGACGTGTTCCCACTGATCAACCATCCAGGATTTATGCTCCTGATACCGTGTTTTACGCTCTTTTGCGTTGGTTGTCGACCTAATGGTTTCGGTATAGCAGCTCGTCCATGAACATTTGCTTCATGGAATTCTTGGCAGACAGCGTCCATAGATACGGGGTCTCGAAGATGGCTATTGAGCTCTGCAGTCACTTTAGCTGCCATAGTTTTGTGTTGTTTTGACACAATTTGTGTTAGCGTACGACGATCTCTGTCATTTAGTTTTGATTTGAGCCCACTATTACGTTTACATAATGACGTCTTCCTAGGTTTTGCGTAGGCTGTGATGACTGTTGAAACAGCTGCTCTTGAAACATGCAGTAAGTTGGCTGTATTGGCTACTTACGCTCCAGCTAATCGGGCCCCTACAATCTGCACTCTTTGGAACTCTGTTAGGTCTTTCATTGCACGTTGGCCTCGGTCGATGAATGAAAATACGAAGTATGCACTACTCGTAAACAGCCTGCACTGATGCCTAGTCCGTACTGCACATGTATAGTCCAGCGCGACATGTGCTTTACCTGCCTTCTTGACCGTCAATCACAAACATACCATTACTACCATTCACATGATTTTGCCTATCCCCTCTGCTTCTTAATGAGTACATTATATAAGAAGTTTAACTTTTTAAACTGGATCACTATTTGTATCCTCTATTGTAAATCCATTTTTGTAGCCCCTGCGGCTGTTAGACAGGCAACCTGAAAATGTGTTTGCGTCCTCTGCCCTGAGATACTCGCTTACTAATTGAAATTATAGATAGTAGCTTGAATTGCGATACGACTGAGGTTGCTGTTAGTGTTCGCTGCCATGTAATTAAGATACAAAATGAATAGCAAGAGTCACAAACAGTTTCCTTGTGCACACCTATAGTCACTTCTCTCAGGTAGTTATAGCTAAAGTTACGATGTACCGAATGCTGCATACATCACAGAATACTGAATCTTTGTGGGTATGTTCATTAATCTTTGCACTCTAGGAGTATCTGAAAAAAAATACAAGGGCTGTCCAGAAAGTAAGTTACGATGATCGCGAAATGAAAATCACAGTGAAAATCAGAAATGTTTCATTTGTAAGAGTTAGCTACACCTTTCAGCTACTTCTCTACGTAGTCGCCGTTCTGACTCAGACATTCGTCGTAGCGTTGTACCAACTTTCCAATACCCTCACCATAGAAGGCAGCCGCCAGTGCTTTCCACCAATTCTCTACGCTGGCCTAAAGCTCGTTGTCTGTGCCAAAATGTTGTCTTCATAGCCAGCGGTTCGTTTGAGCAGAGATGAAACTCAGTGGGAGACAATTACGGGCTGTATTGTGGGTAACCAAACATTTCCAATTGAAACGATGCAGGAACGTCTTCATTGCCCCTCCAGAATGAGGCTGAGAATTGTCTTGAAGAAGAAACCGCACGACAGTTATGTAATGTTGGTTGCATAGCTTCAGGGGAAAATTCTCACCAGGCCCTCGTACTTGGCGGGAGACACTATTTTCTGTAACATCTTTACGCGCTGACTAAGAGCTCAGGAATGAAAAGAGCGACATAATTCTACCTAGAGTCATACTAGAGACACTGCCCAACACATCTTTGCAAAGCTTTATCGGATTTTCATAGCCGTTTCCATTTCGCGACCGATCGTAACTTACTTTCTGGACAGCCCTCGTAATAGCTCCCTCTCTGCCATCAGCTGCAAATATGGCGCTTTAAGCACTTCGAATGTGGTGTGGTTGCTGGGAAAGGGGAGGAACGATCAGGCACATGATAACGGTGGCTCTGGCCGTCTATGATGACATGGTCACAAGTTGCATGTGGTCATTGTGGTCTCCCGGCTCATCAACATGTTACATCCGTACGCAGCATATCCATTGTAATCAGAGCGATATGTCGTTGAATACTAACCTTCAGATCCGGAAGAGTCCGCATACATCCTTGATAGCTAAGATTTTTAAGATATTCCTAAGATGATGGGCTCATTACCAAAGATTTCTCGAAGCAAATTTTTCACCTGGGATATGACTTGTGATGTCGTCTTATTTTGCACGAAAATAGTGATGTGGACACAGTTGTGATCTTGTGATGTTGTACAAGGTGGTCATTACCACGCGCAAATGTCACTGTACAGCTAAAAATCCCATGAGGTATCATCTCCTCGAAGAAAAACGGAGTGAGAATGAAGGATCTCGTGAAACGACGTCATACAGTCGCACAAGCTAAGAGCAGTAAATTTTCCTGCGCAATACAATCCCATATGCGGCAGTTCCGTGAATTCACGGCACCGTGTAGAGAAAAAAATGCATCGTACATCCAAGGAATATTCTTTGGCCACATGCCATCCATTTCCTTGAGGCTTCATTTGGTACACACTTTGAATCTTGTAGGGATACATGTGTAAAATTCACAGCAAAATCTTTTGAACTGTTGACCAGGAGACAGACAATTCTCGTGACAGATGTCGAGTACTGGTTGCAGAATTTTATGTGTGTGTCGCACGGCCCGCTTTAGATACAGCAACTTCGTCAACAGCTGCCATAAGAATGAGCTACGCCTCTCTCACTGCTGCACCATCTAATTCAACTGTTTCCTCGGATTCCTTGATTTTCTTCTTTAGGCCACTTACTGACATGGGACATGGAGCGTCTTTGCAGCTGTTTCTTACGAAGATACTCATGCAATGCAACGTTTCTATTGCTGCCGTTCTGATAAACCAACTTTACCAGCAGTGCACAGCCTTCTTTCTCAACAACCGGTACGTTTATAACAGAAAACTGTAACCTTCTTAACCGTTTGCATCAACAGTCACTTCAAACGGCATATGACGTCAAAACAGGAAAAATTTCACATTATGACAGCTTGCACTGCCGTCTTTCTAGCTGGTGCCAGGAAATGGAACTACTATTTTTTTCACCATACACCGTGAGCGCACCAATTAATGAACATACCTACTATGTTTCAGCGTCTTCCTCTGCATTCAGCCCGGACTACAGCACTTTGTCAGTTTAAATACTCTGAAGAACCAAAGAAACTGGTACATCTGCCTAATATCGTACAGGCCCCCGCGAGTACTCGGAACTGCCGCGACTTCAGGTGGCATGGACTCGAATAATGTGTTAAATAATGCTGGATGGAATTGACACCATGAAGCCTGCGGGGCTGTCCATAAATCTGTAAAGGTACGATGGGGTGGATATCTCGTCTGAAGAGCACGTTGCAAGGAATGTCAAATATGTTCAATAATATTCATGTCTGGGGAGTTTGGTGGCCTGCGGAAGTGTTTAAAGTGAGATGAGCGCTCCTGGAGCCACTCTGTAGTAATTATGGACATGTGGTGTATCTCTATGCCCTTCTGGAATTGCCCAAATACGTCGGAATACACAATAGATATGAATGGATGCACGTGATCAGACAGGATGCTTACGCACGTGTCATCTCTCAAAGTCATATCTAGACGTATCAGGTGTGCCATATAGCTCCAGTTGCACAGATCCTGCACCATTACAGAGCCTCCACCAGCCTAAGCAGTCACCTGCTGACATGCAGGGTCCATGGATTCATGGATTTGTGAAGCTGTCTCCATACCCATATACGTCCATCCACCCGATACAATTTGAAACGAGACTCTTCCGACCAGGCAACATGTCTGCAGTCATCAACAGTCCAATGCCGGTGTTGTCGGGCCTTAGTGAGGCGGAAAGCTTTCTGTCGTGCAGTCATCAAGGGCGCACGAGTGGGACTTCGGCTCCGAAATCCCATATCGATTATGTTTCGCGGAATGATTCGTATGCTGACACTTTTTGATGACCCAGCATTGAATGCTGCAGCAATTTGCGGAAGGGTTGCACTTCTGTCACGTGGAACGATTCTCTTCAGTCGCCGTTGGTCCCATTCTTCCAGGATCTTTTTTCTGCCGCAGTGATGTCGAAATTTTGATGTTTTACAGGATTACTGATTTTTACAGTACACACGTGAAATGCTCGCACGGCAAAATGCCCTCTTCATCGTTGTGTCCCATCACACGCGGAGTATAACACCACGTTCAAACTCACTTAAATATTAAAATTGTTAAGGCTTTCGTGGCCACTTGTTGACAAACTGCCTATTGGCTTCTGTCTCGGGTTCTTCGGCCGACGTTCATCTAATGATTTTTCTGACGTTTCGCCAGCACGAGTGGCTGGCATTGTCAAAGCTTCACCCTCCATTGCCGGTGGTGAACTGGAGGCGAGCTCGCGGCCGCAGACTATATGTACCTGGCGCCAACGTCCAAGGGCTTCTCCGCGGTCTTTTCCGGTGCGGTTCCCCTCTTGCTACCTGCGACGGTCGTTCGCTGCAGTACGGGAAGCCAGGATCCGTTGACCTTAAGGCTTTCCTCTTTCTTGTTCAAACTGTTCGCGTGTTTTTGTATTTCTACAGCTTCTCTGAACAAGCGCGTGTGATAATGCTTCTCTACAGCCGGAACTTCCGTGTCGGTGAATTTTTTTACGTGGTCGGTCTCATTCAGTGCGTGCTCTGCCACGGCCGATTTCTCCACCTGCCCCAACCTGCAATGTCGCTTATGCTCTTGGCGTAAAGACGATTTTCAAACGGACAAGGAAGATCAAAGAGTGTCTTAGATCGGCGAAGGAGAAAAGAGACCCAATTGCAATGTCGGGAATATACCGTATACCATGCACATGCGGAAAAGTTTATGTCGGAATGACTGGACGATCCATCAACACCAGGATCAAAGAGCATAAGCGACATTGCAGGTTGGGGCAGGTGGAGAAATCGGCCGTGGCAGAGCACGCACTGAATGAGACCGACCACGTAATAAAATTCGCCGACACGGAAGTTCTGGCTGTAGAGAAGCATTATCACACGCGCTTGTTCAGAGAAGCTGTAGAAATACAAAAACACGCGAACAGTTTGAACAAGAAAGAGGAAAGCCTCAAGGTCAACGGATCCTGGCTTCCCGTACTGCAGCGAACGACCGTCGCAGGTAGCAAGAGGGGAACCGCACCGGAAAAGACCGCGGAGAAGCCCTCGGACGTTGGCGCGCCAGGTACATATAGTCTGCGCCCGCGAGCTCGGCTCCAGTTCACCACCGGCAATGGAGGGTGAAGCTTTGACAATGCCAGCCACTCGTGCTGGCGAAACGTCAGAAAAATCATTAGATGAACATCGGCCGAAGAACCCGAGACAGAAGCCAATAGGCAGTTTGTCACTTAAATATTGATAACCTGCTATTGCAGGAGCTGTAACCGATCTAACAACAGCGCATGACACTTGCTTTCTTATATGGGCGTCGCCGACCGCAGCGCCGGTTTCTGCCTGTTTGCATATCGCTGTATTTGAATACGCATGCCTATAACAGTTCCTTTGAAGCATCAGTGTGTAACCATCAGGTATATCTGTCGATGACTCTCTATCGAAAATAATATGCGCCGTCATCACTACAACAACACAGTTTGAGTAATGTTCTGCAGAAAAACATTTTGTTTGCAAGGAACCAGGGGAGGATACTCCACAAGTAAAGAAACAGACTTAAATATGTGGTCGTTCTATTTGAAACCTTTCTGCTACCGCGAAAGAAGAAGTGTAGCTGAGCTTCCCACACATTAGTGATTCTGCTGTACGAGTTCACTTCTTGAGGATAATAGAAGCGCCGCCCCGCTCTTACCCCCTCCTAAAAAATGAAAGAATAAAAGGTCACTGTGATGTTCACACCAGCAGACAAAAGGAACCGCTTACTGTCCATGGTATGGGAGTAAGTCACTGTGCGGTGGTCTTCCGGTTTCATGGCTGGTCCTACGGTTGTAAACGGCGCGGGACGCAGTCGTAGAGCAGAGCGCCGCGTCAGCGAGTAGTTTTTAGAGCGGCCGTTGTGCGCCTGCGCGGGCGCACCGTTCTTTGGCGGGGTGGCGCTATCTGCTGCAGTTACCGTAAGGCGCGCCGCAACGAGCGGCACTTGCTGTGAAAAGCGGCCAGCGGGCGGTGCGGCGATGGGCCGTCAGGCACTAAAGGAACACAGCACGTTCGTTTCTCTATCAACGAGGCCATTGACACCCATAACACCGGCCTAAACTGGAAAAATCACACATATCTGAACTAAGAAAGAAGGTGACTAAGAAACTGCCTGTCCTGAACTAAAAGAAGGTGTGTAAGAAACTGCTGAGTTGTCGTCCAGAGGTGAGAGGGAGATGCCCAGTGCGTGCGACACTGTCATATCGATTACTGCTGACCAGTATACGATGTTTAAAGCCGGCGGGAGGTATGAACCATCGTCTGAAATTGTACTGAATGCTGTCTCAGAAAATTATTTCGAGCTATTAGTTCAGGACCCCACTTGGGTACTGATTGCGAAAACATATCTCTTAGCAACAAATAGTCGTGCACAAATAGGCAGCTTCGTGACAGATACAGGTATTAGTGACCACAAAACAGTTGTTTGGGAGTCTGAATACCGAAACATCTAAACCCGCCAAAAATAAAAGCTAGGAACATCTAATTAAAAAACAGATAAAACTTTAAGAGACAGTGTCAACTTCTTCCAATCTGACTATATAAGCGTAGACCAGCCATCGTTTGAATTCAAAGAAATAATATTGTCGACTATTGAGAGACATATACCACACAGATTAATAAGAGATGGAAGTGGTTCCCCAAGGTACACAAAACGAGTGAGAACACAGTTGCAGAAACAACAAAAAAGCATGCCATGTTTAAAAGAATACAAAAGCATCGAGACTGGCGAAGTTTTACAGAAATCTGAATTTAGAGCGAACTTCCATGTGAAATGCTTTTAGTAGAAGTCTGTCACGAAATCTGGAAATCTGGCAGCGAAACGAAAAAGATTCTGGTCACATCTAAAGTACATCAGCGGCAAGATGCAGTCAATACCTTCACTGTGCGTTAGCGATGGTGCTGTTACTGAAGAGACCTAATGCAGAGTTATAAAACACTGTTTTCCGAAACAACTCCACCAAAGAAGACGAAATAAACATCCCATCATTAGAATATAGAACAATATCCAACATGATTCCGATTTCTGTAAAACTTCGCCAGTCTCAATGCTTTTGTATTCTTTTAAACATGGCATGCTTTTTTGTTGTTTCTGCAACTGTGTTCTCACTCGTTTTGTGTACCTTCGGGAACCACTTCCATCTCTTATTAATCTGTGTGGTATATGTCTCTCAATAGTCGACAATATTATTTCTTTAAATTCAAACGATGGCTGGTCTACGCTTATATAGTCAGATTGGAAGAAGTTGACACTGTCTCTTAAAGTTTTATCTGTTTTTTAATTAGATGTTCCTTGCTTTTATTTTTGGCGGGTTTAGATGTTTCGGTATTCAGACTCCCCCACAACTGTTTTGTTGTCACTAATACCTGTATCTGTCACGAAGCTGCCTATGTGTGGCAGAACACTCGGAAAGGGCAACAGGACTACAAAAGAAACTGCTTACACAACACTTGTCCTCCCTCTTATGGAGTATAGATCTGCGGTGTGGGTTCCGCATTAAATGGAAGTGACGGAGAACAGCAAAAACGTTGAAAGAATGGAAGACCGTTTCGTAAATTGGGGTGGCAATCATTAAAACAAAGGCGTTTTTCGTTGCGGCACGATCTTCTTGTGAAATTTCAATCACCCACTTTTTCATCCGATTACGAAAATGTTATGTAGGCGCTCACCTTCAGAGGGAGAAATGATCATCTTCATAAAATACGAGGAATCAGAGCCGGCACAGAAAGATTTAAGTGCTAGTTTTTCCCGCACGTTGTTCGAGAGTGGAACGGTAGAGAAATAACTTGGTGATCCCATGAACCGGCTGCCAGGCATTTAACTGTGAACTGCAAAGTAATCATGTAGATGCAGATGTAGATATATCTTCACTTACGTCAGACTGTCTCCGCAAATATTTCACTTATAAAACCCGGCCGGAGAGAGTGTTGTACGTTGCTGCCCCTCTCAGACTTTCACCTCTAGCCGGACTCATAATACAGCGTTCTATCTGTCGCGCTGGCAATCCCTGCACCCGCCGTGCCTCCCATGGTAATGAAATTGCCTAAACGCCGCTACGACGTATAGGTCGACAAACTGACGCGCTATTGAATATGTCAGTGTATGTTTGTGCCAGGAATTGAATGGAAAAGCGTGAACATATGTTTACAGGTTATGGAAAGCAAGAAGAAATATTTCTGACAACTTGTGCTGTTAACTTTCGTAATGCAAAATCCTCCTCACAATGCCGGCAAAAGATATGTGCTCTATATCTACATCTTCATCTACATCCATACTCCGCAAGCCACCTGACGGTGTGTAGCGGAGGGTACCTTGAGTACTTCTATCGGTTCTCCCTTCTATTCCAGTCTCGTATTGTTCGTGGAAAGAAATATTGTAGGTATGCCTCTGTGTGGGCTCTAATCTCTCTGATTTTATCCTCATGTTCTCGTCGCGAGATATACGTAAGAGGGAGCAATGCACTGCTTGACTCTTCGCTGAAGGTATATTCTCGAAACTTCAACAAAACCCCGTACCGAGCTATTGAGCGTCTCTCTTGCAGTGTCTTCCACTGGAGTGTATCTATCATCTCCGTAACGCTTTCGCGATTACTAAATGATCCTGTAACGAGGGGCGCTGCTCTCTGTTGGATCTTCTCTACCTCTTCTATCAATCCTATCTGGTACGGATCCCACACCGATGAGCAATATTCAAGCAGTGGGCGAACAAGTGTACTGTAACCTACTTTTCGGACTGCTTTTCCTTAGGATTCTTCCAATGAATCTCAGTCTGGCATCAGCTTTACCGACGATTAATTTTATATGATCATTCCATTTTAAATCAGTCCTACTACCTACTCCCATATAATTTATGGAATTAACTGCTTCCAGTTGCTGACCTGCTATGATGCTAAATGGTAAAGGAGCTTTCTTTCTATGTTTTCGCAGCACATTACACTTGTGTACATTGAGATTCAATTGCCATTCCCTGCACCATGCGCCAATTCCTTGCAGTTCCTTCTGCATTTCAGTACAATTTTCCATTGTCACAAACTCTCGATATCCTACAGCATCATCCGCAAAAAGCCTCAGTGAAATTCCGATGTTATCCACAATGTCACTTTTATATATTGCGAATAGCAACGGTCTTACGACACTCCCCTGCGGCACACCTCAAATCACTCTTTCTTCGGAAGACTTCTCTCTATTGAGAATGACAAGCTGCGTTCTGTTATCTAGGAACTCTTCAATCCACTCACACAATTGGTCTGATAGTCCATATGCTCTTACTCTGTTCATTAAATGACTGTGGGGAACTGTATCAAACGCCTTGTGGGTCAAGAAACACGGAACCTACCTGGGAACCCGTGTATATGCCCCTCTGAGTTTCGTGGACGAATAGCGCGAGCTGGCTTTCACACGATCGTCTTTTTCGAAACCCATGCTGATTCTTACAGAGTAGATTTCTAGTCTCCAAAAAAGTCATTGTAATCTAACATATTACATGTTCCAAATTTCTATAACTGGTCGACGTAAGAGATATAGGTCTATAGTTCTGCACATCTGTTCGACGTCCCTCCTTGAAAACGGGGAAGACCTGTGCTCTTTTCCAATCATTTGGAACGCTACGCTCTTCTAGAGACTTACATTACACCGCTGCAAGAAGGGGGGTAAGATCCTTCGCGTACTCTGTGTAAAATCGAACTGGCATCCCATGAGATCCAGCGGCCTTTCCTCTTCTGAGCGATTTTAATTGTTTTTCTATCCCTCTGTCATCTATTTCGATATCTACCATTTTGTCATCTGCACGACAATCTAGAGAAGGAACTACAGTGCAGTTTTCCTCTGTGGAACAGCTTTGGAAAGAGACATTTAGTATTTCGGCCTTTAGTGTGTCATCCTCTGTTCCAGTACCATTTTAGTCACAGAGTGTCTGGACATTTTGTTTTGATCCACCTACCGCTTTGGCATAAGACAAAAATTTCTTAGGATTTTCTGCCAAGTCAGTACGTAGAACTTTACTTTCGAATTCTTTGAAAGCCTCTCGCATAGCCATCCTCACACTTCGTGTAATTTTTGTTTGTCTGCAAGGGTTTGGCTATGTTTATGTTTGCTGCGAAGTTCTCTTTGTTTCCGTAGCTGTTTTCTAACTAGGTTGTTGTACCACGGTAGCTCTTTTCCATCTCTTACAATCTTGCTTGGCACATACTCATGTAATGCATATTGTACGATGGTTTTGAACTTTGTCCACTGATTCTCAACATTATCTGTACTTGAGATAAAACTTTTGTGTTGAGCCGTCAAGTACTATGAAATCTGCTTTTTGTCACTTTGCTAAACAGAAAAATCTTCGTATCTTTTTTTAATATTTCTATTTGCAGTTGAAATCACCGATGCTGTAACCGCTTTATGATCGCTGATTCCCTGATCTGCATTAACTGTTTCAATTAAGTTCGGGTCTGTTTGTCACCAGAAGGTCTAATATCGCCACGGGTCGGTTCTCTGTTTAACTGCTCAAGGTAGTTTTCAGATAATGCACTTAAAAAAGTTTCACTGGATTCTTTGTACCTGCCACGTTTGAGTCTCCCAGTCTATATCTAGTAAATCCGTAGTTAACATACACCCTATTCAGTACTTCGTCTGGCCTCTTGTAACATTCAGGGGATCATCATAAATTGTGGTGATTTCATTGCAATTACTGTCTTTCTGTTCGTCTCACTTCATTTACCTTCTGCACTGCACTGTACTGTACTATTCTATAGCAGTTTTCCTATGTGTGGTCCATGTTTCAAGGAAGTGTTTTACTTGGCAATTATGTATGACGCGAAAGTAACTTTAATCCTTAAGTTTTGCCGTTCGTTGTACAACGGAGTTCGATTCTGTTAACAGTAGGAATCTGTGGTTTACTGGTAAAACTGTGAAAGAAATGTAGCACCGAATTTTCGGCCATCTTTGCTGCGTTCCTCTTCAGGATGAGTAGTCGAGCTAGTTCGATTTGTTAGCCTGATGATGAAAATACACTTCTAATTGTTCTGCAACGTTGCCGACCAACAATGGAAACGAGCTGTAGCAAGTTCTCTTGGCTAGTTGGTAGTGTATCATGTATCGCTTATATAATCATTCCGCGAATCACATCTCTAGTGACAGTTCTAACAGCGCTCGAATCCGTATAGACGTTTGTAGTGGCGGAGCCGTCCAGTTCCAACGCCGATATCGCTTCTCCAGTCTGCCTGTTGTGTAGGCTTCAGAAGATCTGAACAGCGGGGAGTTGCGTCTCTTTTGTCGAGATTGTACTGAATGGGTGCAGGCATGTATTCGTTCGCGACGTGTACTTTCATTTCGAGTCTGTCCTTATTACTTTTCTGCGTAATATTTCGCCCCACCTGGCGCTCACCTGGTTTCATATTCTGGCGGCGCCCGTAGAGATTTGCAATCCCGGCGCTGGCGGCCAGGAATGCGGTGCCAAGTGCCGCTATTTCGTTATCGAGGTAACCGCTGCGCCTGGGAAAACTCATCCCGCCGGGAACAGGCGGGTGGGCGGGCAGGTAGGGGAAACTTCTCGCGAGTTGGCTGTTTCAGCGCCGGCAACGCGAACGCGGCGTCCAAGTTTTGGCGCTCTTCTTTCCTGGAAATCTGGCTACCGCTGTAAATGAGACCCCGCGCTGTGCTGTGCGCCGCTGCCAGCCTGCAATTCCGGCTGCGCACCTCGCCTCGATTCCGTAAACAGGCAGCACAAGCAACTTCTTTCCGGCAGAGGTGCCGCCACTTCACAATCGATTGCGTTGAGGAGGGGAGTGGGGGTAGCAAAGGGAAAGAGGGTCCGGGGCATCCATGGACCTTGGATCAGTCAGCGTAGCAGAGCGCTCGGCTAGCGTGAGGAGACGGAGCGGTCTGTCCCATCCTAATTCAACTACCAACAGAGCACAGTTACAGCCTGCACGGCTTCCTCCACTCTTCCAGCGTACTAGCAGCCACAGTAGGAAGTGACTTCAGATCTAACATTCGCCATATAGGTTTCGTGGCGTTTTGCTTGTTTGTATTATAACTTGCTGCAAGCTGTTTCTAGGGAATGGTGCACAGAAGATTCATCAGAAACACGTCAACCTTGATACGAATTCTTGTAACCACATCTCAAGTAATGACACGTTACCAGTAAAAGCCTTTGGGACATCTTGAGGTCAATTAAATTCTGGTACCGTGCGCCGCGGAATTTGAATCCACACCAGATGTCATGGACGTTGGAGGTCTCTGCACCATCGGGCCGTAAACTGTGGCGGCGCGCGCCTCCTGGCCCGCTTTTAGTGTGAGGGCACCACAGTGGAACATGTGGTCCCAGCAGCCAATAGCGGCGCCTCCGATATCGTACTTAAGCGCTGGCCTCTCACTCAGCCAGTCACCTACAAATCCTTAATCCATCCCATCCTCTGTTACTCAGGTCCCGCCTGGATCTCTGCCCCCCCCCCCTCCCCCCAAATTCTCTAAGTCCCTCCAGATCCTTGAGCGTCATGCACTCCACCTCGCCTTAAGTATATGCCTCCCGTCCCCCATGCGGATCCTCTATGACCTCATTCCTTTCCCCCATCTGCTCCTATTCCTCGAACATATCCGCATAGTCTACACCTCCCGCCGCCTTAAGCCCCTTCACCCCTGGTTGCTCCTTTCCTCTCCAGTTCCCGTCCCGTGCTGCGCCTTCACTGTTGTGTCCCCCCCTACCCTCCTTTCCCAAGGTGGCTTCCATCAATTCCCCCGCCCAGATGATGCCCTCTCTCCCTCCATCTATCTCTCCTATCTGATCCTTATTCCCCCTCCTTTCCTCCGTCCTTTCCCTGAGCTCCCTCTTCCCCCGCCCTTCCATCTTGTTTTCTCCCCACCAAACCTCTCCCTACCTCCCTTGTCCCCCCCCCCCCGAGTCCTTTTGTATTCGCCTCCTCTGCCTTCCCCACTCCCTGTCGCATCTGCCCAGCACCCGCCACCCCTCTTATGGGTCCTCATCCACCATCGACTCCTTTCACCCCTCCCCCCTTTCGCTTTTCCTCTCCTTCTACCCTTTTTTATCTTCCCATCATCTGTCCACTTTCCCCCCATGTGCTCTCGGCTGTGGTATATCACATTTGGCAACTTTTTAGAGCAGTGTTCCAGTGAATGTTCAGTGTTGTTCGTCTTTCTAGTATTGCAAACAGAAAACATGCTGTCGCTGGGAGTGAATTTTATGTCTTTTGCCAGCAGAAACCAGACGGTAGCCGTGTTTTTTAATTGTCGGTCTATTATTTTACCTGTTTGCTTCGTTTGTATTTTATTAGCATCATCATCCCTTTGTTCTATGTTTTAAGTTCCACGATTTTTTCGCCATGTTACTATTTAAGTCTCAGATTTTATCGCCTGTTTTTATTATTTATTCTCTTCATCTTTTTAAAACAAAGTCTGTAGGCTGCAGAGCAGCGTACTAAGCTGCTGCTGACTGGGTGTTGTGTGCTGTCCATAGGTTAGTTAGGTTTAAGTAGTTCTAAGTTCTAGGGGACTGATGACCATAGATGTTAAGTCCCATAGTGCTCAGAGCCATTTGAACCAATTAAGCTGCTGCCAGCCCGCCCCCCTTCGGGAGAAATCGCAATTCAATAAAGAAAAAAAACTTCAGCCAGTCAGTCTAGTTTCGCTTACGTCGGTTTACACCTCGCTTTGCGCTAGACAGCCTACTTCCTTGTTCGTGTACGAGTGGACGTGTTAGTTTCCTTGTGTCTCTGTTGTTCGGTCTTGTTGTATTCGTTCTGTCCTTCGTTGGTCGTGTCGGTCCTCTTCCGTTATGTTGTTCGCGGGCCTCTCCACGGGTCCCGCGGCGCTTCCGTCATTGCTACCCCGCGACCGTCCTGGTCGCAGTTACAACAAAACATTTTGATTATCCACTGTGCAGTCGATAAAGACGTCGAGATACAGAATCGCGCGCGCGCGCGCGCGTGTGTGTATGAATTCCTAAGAGACCAAACAGCTCAGGTCATCGGTTCCTAGACTTACACACTTCTTACATTAGCTTATGCTAAGAACAATACACACACCATTGCCCGAGAAAGGACTCGAACGTCCGGCGCCTCAAACCGCGCTGCTACAGAACCATAGAAAGTAGTTGTATGCTAATGTATTTTTCCTTCATTTTCGTGTTTTTTAACGGATTCTGGGACAGACACACACACCGCTTTCGTTCTTCTGCAAAGGTCACATGCCATACTTGGTGGTTTCCATATATACATTTGCTTATTACTAAAACAAGCGGTTTTAATGGTACATTGTGTACAGATCCGTCCACATTGAGTTATTTTATAGTACAGTTTGTGTCAGGGAATGTACGTGAAACGTGTGCAGCTAGTGCACTGGGCACTGAATGGAAGTTAGAGCTTAGCACAGAACAGACGTAAGTTGATACTTTTTGCTGGCTTCCCATTACATATGAGGACGAAATTTAAAAGCAGAATACGAATTACTCATGAACAACGTAAGCTGAAGAAAGACTAGCCTTAACACTCTGGTTATATCAACTGGAGACATTTACGTTAGCGATTGTTTGGCATTTCATTTATCTATGCCATACTTTCTGACGCCTTTCCGAGCGAGTTGACGCAGTGGTTAGCACACTGCAGTCGCATTCAGGAGGACGACGGCTCAAACTCGCGTCCCGCCATCCTGATTTAGGTTTTCCGTGGTTTCCCTAAATCGCTTCAGGCAAATGCCGGTACGATTCCTTTGAAAGAGCGCGGCCGACTTACTTCCCCATCCGTTCCTAATCCGATGGGACCGATGACCTCCCTGTTTGGTCCCCTACCCCAATAGAACCAACCAATCAATCTGACGTCCTCAGTGACATAATAAGCGAAGAAATACCAAGAAGATAATGTCGATAAAATACGATTAATGGTTTATTAGAGGCCGGAGAGCACGGGCCAGGTAATCTAATAGCATGAACATAAGCAACGGGAATGATCAGATTTTTCGTGTTCACTTTCCGTTTCAGTCCGTAGGATCATGGTGAAGTTTCGAACGTCAGTCTCCTGTCCTTCATCTGTCAGAGCCTGAAGCAAAAGAAGGGAGAGAAGAATAAATGTTTTTCTCATTTACAACATCTTCGTGACCTTGGCTCACCCTGTATGTGAATATTTAATTGAGTTGTATTTGTGTGGTATTACTATTGTCCATTTCCTCATTCTCTTAATTAATCATTTTGGAACCACTTGCAAGTGGGGACAAACTCGATTGCCTTACACGTTCAAAAGTGAGACCGGAAATTATAATTAACTTTATTGCAGATAGGGCCTATAGAAGTGATAGTATCTTCTTGATTTTTGGCATGTATTAGATCCAGGACCTTTCACACTGCCGTGAATTGCCTTTATGAAAATACGGTTGCTGCCAACAATGCACTGCAGATAGTTAGGAGTAAAGGAGGAACGCTTAGAGGGAAATAAGTATTGTTAACCTATATTAATAAAACGCTAAAATGACGCAAAATTTCAGTGCCTTATAATGTTATTTGGAGACAACAAAAATATTATTTTCATTATCTCATATCATTTTTGACCGAATTTAGTATTTTAATAATTTTCTTATAATCTCCCTGTATTCTCCTCATTATGAGCTAGCGTGTTACATTACGTGTAGTATTAAAGTTAGAAACTGTGTCTGTGACTTAAGGCAAAGTAACTTTTGGCGAGCAAATTACCCAGACTATATTCATCCTGTATTTAAGAGTGGTAGCTCATAGCGACTTCTAAAAAACCTTACATATAATTTCAGCCGTTAGATAAACTTCTGCGTCCCGTAATGTTATGGTAGGGTTACGGCTGTGGAATTGACATACCCCTATGGAAGTCAAAATGACATGTGTCGTATGGCCTTACTGATTAACAGATTCTTCCCAGCAGGAGTGCCTGAAATTGAATCACAGGACGCGCACAAGGATAAATTTATAAATCCAGTTCATTAAACAGGGGTGGCCTTAACATACATAAACCTTGTGTGCTGTGACTCACGAAGATGATAAAGGTAGAGAATTCCTCAAACTACTGAATGCAACAATGATCACTATTAACCATGTTTATTACAAACTCTGTACACTTCAAATTAAGGACAAAGTTCACAATCTATAGATGACGGTCTCGTATCATTTTGACCTCAGTACCAAAAAACTGGGTCCTCAGCCAACTACTGAGAAATGCACCAGTCAAGTTCTACCTGCTGAGACACCTTCTTCTTCTTGTGGCTGTAAAAACGTTCGTAAGAAGTACAACTGTCAGAAAACCTCTGTACGATCGAAGATTTATCCTAGAGAGACGTAGCGATACTGTGAGAGAATCTATACTTCACTTTTCTTATTTGACATTTGCGTTATATAAATTACATTCTCAACAACAAGGCAGAAACAAATTATATAGAAGCATTTTTACAATTGTTAAGCATTCAGTTCGCTATAACCATAGAGAAATTTTTATACAGGGTGATCCATTGATTGTGACCGGGCCTAATATCTACAAAGAACGAAACTTGTCTAGCTTGAAGGTGGAAAGCAGATGGCGCTATGGTTGGCCCGCTAGATGGCGCTGCCATAGGTCAAACGGATATCAACTGCATTTTTTAAATAGAAACCCCCATTTTCTGTTACATATTCGTGTAGTACGTAAAGAAACATGAATGTTTTAGTTGGACCACTTTTTTCGCTTTGCGATAGATGGCGCTGTAATATTCACAAACATATGGCTCACAATTTTAGACGAACAGTTGGTAACACGTAGGATTTTTGAACATTTTATTTTGGTTGTTAAAATGTGATACATGTACCTTTGTGAACTTATTATTTCTGAGAACGCATTCTGTTACAACGTGATTACCTGAAATTACCACATTTATGCAATAAATACACAATATGATGTCCGTCAACCTCAATGCATTTGGCAATACGTGTAACGACATTCCTCTCAACAGCGAGTAGTTCGCCTTCCATAATGTTCGCACATGCATTGACAATGCGCTGAGGCATGTTGTCAAGGGTTGTCGGTGGATCACGATAGCAAATATCCTTCAACTTTCCCCACAGAAGTAAATCCGGGCACATCAGATACGGCGAACGTGCGGACCATGGTATGGTGCTTCGACGACCAATCCACCTGTCATGAAATATGCTATTCAATACCGCTTCAACCGCACGCGAGCTATGTGCCGGACATCCATCATGTTGGAAGTACATCGCCATTCTGTCATACCGTGAAACATCTCGTACTAACATCGGTAGTACATTACGTAGGAAATCAGCATACACTGCACCATTTATGTTGCAATCGATAAAATGTGGGGGCAATTATCCTTCCTCCCATAATGTCGCAACGTACATTAACCCGCCAAGGTCGCTGATGTTCCACTTGTCGCAGCCATTGTGGATTTTCCGTTGCCCAATAGTGCATATTATGCCGGTTTACGTTACCGCTGTTGGTGAATGACGCTTCGTCGCTAAATAGAACGCGTGCAAAAAATCTGTAATAGTCCCGTAATTTCTCTTGTGCCCAGTGGCAGAACTGTACACGACGTTCAAAGTCGTCGCCATGCAATTCCTGGCGAATAGAAATATGGTACGGGTGCAATCGATGTTGATGTAGCATTTTCATCACCGACGTTTTTGAGATTCCCGATTCTCGCGCAATGTGTCTGTTGCTGATGTGCGCATTAGCCGCGACAGCAGCTAAAACACCTACTTGTTGCAGGTCGTGATTGACGTTTCACTTGTGGCTGAACACTTCCTGTTTCCTTAAATAACGTAACTATCCGGCGAACGGTCCGGACACTTGGATGATGTCGTCCAGGATACCGAGCAGCATACATAGCACACGCCCGTTGGGCATTTTGATCACAAGAGCCATAAATCAACACGATATCAACCTTTTCCGCAATTGGTAAACGGTCCATTTTAACACGAGTAATGTATCACGAAGCAAATACCGTCCGCACTGGCGGAATGTTACGTGATACTACGTACGTTTGTGACTATTACAGCGCCATCCATCACAAAGCGAAAAAAGTAGTGCAACTAAAACATTCATATTTCTTTACGTACTACACGAATATGTAATAAAAAATGGGGGTTGCTATTTTAAAAAACGCGATTGATATCCGTTTGACCTGAGGCAGCACCACCTAGCGGGCCAACCATAGCACTATCTGGTTCCCCCTTTAAGCTCGACGAGTTTCGTTCTTTGTAGTTTTTTCGTTTGATGCTTATTTCGTGAGATATTTGGCCCGATCACTATCAATGGACCACCTTATATATTATGTTCTTTATAATGTTTAAAAAAGCATTAACAGCCGGCCGAAGTGGCCGCGCGGTTCTGGCGCTGCAGTCTGGAACCGCGAGACCGCTACGGTCGCAGGTTCGAATCCTGCCTCGGGCATGGATGTGTGTGACGTCCTTAGGTTAGTTAGGTTTAACTAGTTCTAAGTTCTAGGGGACTAATGACCTCAGCAGTTGAGTCCCATAGTGCTCAGAGCCATTTGAACCAAAGCATTAACAACTGTATACCAATAAGAGTGTAATAATGAGAAGTCTTTGCTGTCAGATTTAGAAGCATCCGACCCACCTCACATTTCAAGGCTGTGGGTTACTTTGTACTGTTAATGAAATAAAATAATGAAATGAAATAAATATTTCACATTCCACCTTACAGTCCGTGGCATAAGGTACTCTTGACGCCACTACCATTACCGTCCGTCGCTGTCCGTTTGCGAATGGTGCGTGTTGTGGAATTTCTCTGAATACATCTCAATGGTTCAGTTATAGCCTTTATTCAAAGTGCTAATGTTATGGATATTCTGTCTGTATCATTCAGTTAGCACAAATCACGTTCTTTAAAGGAATCCTTAAAATTCCCCAGCGAAAACAATTTCTACCAGAAAAAAGTAATGTTACTTCGTTCCTTAAATGTTCAACTAACTGCGTCCTCGTAATATTTAGAAATTTCGTGGAACCCATTGAGCGACAGAATTAAAATTAAAAATTCCAAGTAGTAAACAACTGATCTAGATTGTAGGCGACGATTTCTACATTCAGTTTTGAAGGCTTATCTCAATTTTTTACGAAGGGCAGCTCTTGCAAATACTCGTTTCCCACATACTCACAAATATTTAAAAAAAAGGAAAGGAAACACTTGATATATTTTCTTTTTAAGCATAAATCCACTGTACCTCGTTGTCTGTTATAAAGTTCATTGTATGAGGAAATAAATAAAATATTTATGTACCTCCTTGTCTAGTATAAACATCATTTATGAGGAAATATATAAAATATTTCTCTAACCAATCTCAATCAAAACCTTTTAGTCCAATATGTACGACGGTATTTCAAGAAGTATGTTCACATTGTTATGGCAAGCCGCGCAACTTTTGTTGCATGCTGCACTACACTGCCAAGTCACAGAAAGGTGCACGACATTATTTTGCAGCTTGGTCACTAAGCTTGTGTAAACAACGGTCTGTTCCTCGGCAGTACAAATCTGCTCATTAGTCACGGAGCCATTCGATTACCGCAGTGTGAATATACTCATCACTGGACATTTTCCTTCCCCCCGAACGTCCTCTTTCAGCTTACTGAAAAGATGGAAATGGCGTGGTGCAAGATCTGGATTGAATGGCGGATGCTTCCTTCGAAAGGGTTGAAGCAAATTTTGTGTTGTGCGCGGCCGTATGGGTATTTCATTGTGTGCAGGAGAACAACGCCTTTGCTTAATTTTTTACACATCTTCTTCTTTGTGGCGTTGTGGAGCGTTATCGGTATACCACAGTTCAAACCGTCATTAATGGTTGCGCCCTTCACCGTAAATTTCGTGTACAGAAATTCTTCATAGTTGGGGAAAACGGTGGCCATGACCGGCACTGCTGATGCTACAACTTTGCATGTCTTCCGCGGAGGCAACGAGGTGTGTCTCCATTCCATAGACGCTCTTTTTGTTGCAGGTGTGAAATGATGGACCAATTTCTGATCGTCCGTCACTATGAGGCTCAAGGAATAATTCCTTCCCACGGAGCCATGATCAAAGAAGTCCAGAGACGCCGTAAACCTCGGGCCTTTGTGTGGAGGTGATGGTGATCGCGGAATTTAGGGCGAGCACAACTTACGACGTCGCAGACGATTTAGGAAGATGGAATGAACGCTGTATATTAAGATACGCATCTGATGCGCAACGTCCACGGCGAAACACTGAGGTTGCTGCGAATCACTTCATCGACGTCCTGGACAGTGTAGAATGAGGTCGATGGTCTTCCTTTCTGATAATATCATCCTGTCTGTGCTGCGTTGATCAAATAGTAGGCACCATTTGACTCCGGTGGACGCGACACTGCATTTGGTACATCAGAATTCACGTCAAATCTGTGTGCACTTTAGAAGTTTTTTCGCACAAGAATCGTATTGTACCGCGCACTGCAACTCTCGAGAACGTTTCCATTTGCGGTGCCATTTTATCCTCACACCTGTTCTCCGTAGCGCACCAGAACTGTGTACGCAAGAAACCGAGAACACGTACTTTCTTCTGACAATGCACCACTATTCTTGCGCGAGCAAATACTACCATTCTTAATCCTTTGAATGTTCGGTTTTACGATGTACTCAAATGGTTCAAATGGCTCTGAGCACCATGGGACTTAACATCTGAGGTCATCAGTCCCCTAGAACTTAGAACTACTTAAACCTTAAGGACATCACACACACCCATGCCCAAGGCAGGATTCGAACCTGCGGCCGTAGCAGTCGCACGGTTCCGGACTGCGCGCCTAGAACCGCGAGACCACCGCGGCCGGCTTTACGATGTACTCTAATGTGCTCGAATGATCTGCATGTTTCAGAAAACAAACTGAAATAAAGACCAAGCTGAGCGGGTCTTTTTCAGCCAGTAAAATTATCAAAAATTCTTGCTCCTTACGGCGAGTGGCTGAGATGGAGCACGGGAGACCGGCGGGCGGCTATTGTTTGAGGCGACGTGAGCGGTGTTTACTGTGGCCGCGGGACGAGGCTGCAGCCAGGCTGGGGCTGGCCAGAGCGGAGGCAGCTACCGGCCGTTCATCAGGCGGGGGCTGAATAATACACCAGCGCGCCGCGGCGACACCGCCGGGCTGGCCAGTTAATTAAAGCGGCCGACTGCCGGCTAAACAGCGAACGGCTGCCCGGCGCTCACCTGCCCGTGATCTTCCATTACTTCCAACCTGGCGGCGGGATTAGCGCGTTTTGCATATAAATCACCTCGGAAGGGCACTAACCCGGCGATTGGGCGCGAAGCTGCCGATCACAGACTGGGCTCACGCTTTCCACAAATGGGCGTCGTCTCACATTTCAACGCCTATGCTTAAGCTGAAAGGTATTGGGTCTGTACATAACTTTGTGCCGCTTTTGCAGTGCCATGATTTTACTTTATTCATGTAAAATACACTGCATTGCCTTACAGTACGATATACGTACCGTCATTTGCAATAACCACAGTGAGTGTGCGGGAGGAAATTCCATTCGCCTCCTGCAGAACAGCCATGGTTTTGAGTTGAAGCAACCTGTTACTCAGTTGCTTAAGAGGAACCTCATCTTGAAACTCTTTGCCCCTGAATGTTGTTAAAAAGAGAGCGAAAAAGTGATCGTCAGAATAGCATAAGTCAAGTGAGTTTGTAGGGTGCTATAGTTCTTTCCAAGCAAGCTGAGCAATATTGTCTCTGGTGATTCCAGTCGTACGTGAGCGTGCATTGTCGTGGAATGACTGCGACGGATTTACCTGGTGTTTCATTTGCAACAGCAACAGCGAATTGTGTTAGCGTTGCAGTAAGTGCAGCAGCCTTTATCGCTTATTTCGTTAATATCGCTCTGAGCACCATGGGACTTAACATCTGAGGTCATCAGTCCCCTAGAACTTAGAACTACTTAAACCTAACTAATCTAAGGACATCACACACACCCATGCCCAAGGCAGGATTTGAACCTGCGACCGTAGCGGTTGCGCGGTTCCAGACTGAAGCGCCTAGAACCGCTCGGCCACACCGGTCGGCATTTCGTTAATAGCAGTTCATGATGAAGAAAGCTAATTTGGTTCCACAAAACACCGCGACTTCTTTCTCTTTAGTGTGCCCGTCTCCTTCGCTCGTTGTGTAGCCTTTATCGGTGCACTGAGCCTTTCTTTCGTCCTCCTTATGTTCGTATGCAGACATCATTTCTCGTCGCTTGTAGTGTTCCCAAGGAATAGCTTGTACGTCTCACAAGCCAAACGGCAATGATACAGCAAAGAAGAACATATGGTTATTCGATGACTTTTCTTGGTGCACCTAGTAAATTTTTGAATCTTTTACAGTGGATACAAATGACGCATAATGGTTGTGTGATGGCATTCCACAATTTGTAAGAATTTCCGCGATGTCTGTCGAAGACTATTGTGAACCACTGATCTAAGTGGTTGTTATGGAAAAGAGAAAGTATTCCAGAACGTGGTTCATCGCACAAGTCGAGTGTCCCTATTCGGGAATGACAAAACAATTTCAGTGATGCTCACTCCCGTACTCACAACAAATTCTTATTGTGACTTCTGCAGCAGTAGATCCTCACTAGAGATTAAAGATTAAAATGTGTCTGGAGCGGTTACCTTTCTCTACTTGACAGTCATACTCATTAGCCTTGAAAGTGGCTTAAACAGCCTATTAACAACTTTCAACCTCCTGTTCCCAATACTCACCATCCAAACCGAAGTAAAACGAAACTAACGCAAAAAATGGGGTCTTCATAATCCAGTGATACCAACCCAAATACACCTATTTTTTTCACCGACCCAGTTTAAATAAGGAGAAAATGTAAGTGACTGTTGTGTCCTCAACGACAAACAGTACATAATTCCAGTTGTGAATAGACAGTTTGAGAATACTGTTCTGGCCCTGAGTACAGTTTGTTGGCGCGTTACAAATTTTCGAGCGGTGTCGCTGCCTGGGTGGAACGAGAACTCCAACCTCGTCATGGTGCCGGCAGGTAGCCCCATTTCCCAGTTTGTCAGGCACAACATTTCTATAACATGCACTTTCTACGTTACCACAAGTAACGCGGGAAAACTTAAATGAAAAAATTTCGTAGAGGACAGTTCAAAATCAAAGTCTTCACACTTCACCACAAAACATTTTCTGTCAACTTCAAAACTAAAGGATCAGGACTTGGTCTCGTAATGTTGTCCCTTCTGTCTTTTGCTGCAACAGCCACTTTCCTGCAGAACGACTGCAAAGAATTTTCTACCTCTTAAAATTAGTCTCAGAGATTTCACGAGTTACCTGTGGCTTCCAACTTTGGGACGTCCACTGAATGATGGCAGATGGCCGTTTCAGATGAATCACGTTTTTTCTTCCATCGGAGAGATGGCCGTTGGTGTGTACCGCGTGAAAAGTCTGATAGGAAATAGCCTGCAACAATCGACGAAAGCGTCCATGTAGGAGGAAGGAGCCTTACGGTCTGGGGAACATTTTCGTGACATTCCCTCGGTTACCTCGTCATTCTGAAATGCACACAATGTATCAATACAAGTATGTGTGTAGTCTTGGAGATTATGTTCACCTCTGCATGCAGTTCGATCTTCTTCAGAACGATGGCATCTACTAGTAGGACAATGCAACGTCTCACATAGCTCCCTGTCTACCTACGTGGTTCGAAGAGCAGCAGGATTGGTTTATCTTACTCCACTAGCAACAAAACTTCTCGGATTTAAACTCAATCGAGAAACTGTTGGACCACCTCGATCGGGCAGTTCGTGCCAGGGATCCTCAGTCGACATGTCCAATTTAGCTGGTAATGGAACTGGTGTTGGAAAGGCTCCAGACTGTAAGGGAACCGTGAACCCAGGAACATAGATGCTAGTGTCCGACGACAGGTCGATAGCAGACAGGCGTCGATTGTCGAGCGCTGCAGGAGGCAGTGATACGACTGTCGAGTGAGTAGTAGTACTGGAGAGACGGGCTAGAATGGTGGTCGAGTGAGTAGTAAACCGGAGTATGACAAATGAGCGCGTCCCCCTTGTGAGGTTGACCCTCATCGATACCGATTCGCGAGTGAGAAGTGCCGAATTACGTGTTTCGCGTCGGCCAGCAACAACTTTAGATTGCAATGAGGATTGTTAACCATCATCATTGCGTGTGACGAAGTACTTGAAATCAGCAACCAATAAAAAGATATAGCCGTAATTAAACGTGTAAGGCGAAGGTAGCGACTGCCTCAGAATTTGTGTGTCAGTAGAAAATACATATCGGTTTGTATATCACAACCTTTATGGTTCTTAATAGATAAACTTTCAAACTTTCAATCATTAACTATTCCGTCTCAGAACAGCCGCACTCGGTTGAAATACTCCCGAAACCACAGCAAAAAAAAAAAAAAAAAAAAAAAAAAAAAAAAAAAAAAAAACGATAGCCTTTCATCCATTAAGCATAATTAACTGTTTGGCGGCTTCGGTAAATCACGCAACACCCAATAAAGGACAAAACGGGGCTGTTTCAAGATCCCTGTCGGCATCTTTCATAACCTCAATGACTTTCATGATGCACATCTTGCAGCGATCCGAGCTGCAAAAGGCTCTTATTTAAGCTTCTGAGAGGGGGTCACATTAATGTGATTGGATAGTGTGAATCTAGCAGTGTGGCATCTCGGACACGTCCCTTCAAGAATACATTCAGTGGAAAAAAATGACGGCATATAACTGAATTAATGCTGCCAGAGTTATCAAACCTTTGTGTTTTGTGCATTTTTTTGCCTTGTTTGAGGGGGATATCAATGTATTCACACTGTGATATTTTAGATGTACTGTTTCAGCCCATGCTTAGCATGAGCTGAAAATGTTATGTCCTTTAGTTTAGTATAGATTATTTTAAGTGATTTTCCGGCCTTCATGATAGACGGAGCATCATCGGTTAACAACACTAGGACTCTTTTTCACTGAAATTTATTGGCACGAAGTATATTGACTTGTACCGATACCTACCGAGGTGAAATGTTGCCCTTGAGCTTATTCTGAAGTTTACTGACTACAACAAAACTTGTGAAATTCCTCTTGTTCTACACATTTGGTATATATCGTAGGAAAAGAGAACCTGTCAAAAGTGGCAGTAGGCAAGTTATTGCTTATATCCACTGAGGCCAGAAGAATGACGTAATAGTTCAGAACCCCGTACGAATTTAAAGTATTTACCCTGACGGAGAAAGTTAATTAAGAGCAGCCGAAATTACTGTGCACAACAGAATGACTGATACGAAGAATTTATGCCCCTGTTTGTGGGCCGTAAAGTGTAGAGCTACACAGCATTAGATTTAATATTAATGGAAGTTGTTAACAGAAACAAGTTTGAAATGAACTCATTAATTTAACCAATTAAAAACACACACTGAACGCCCCTGAATGTAACAGAATTTTGGTTGATATTCCAAAATGTCTCTGCTGGTTTTCAGCGTTACTTGAAGGTAAAGGAGAACTTAACCTTATGACGCAGCTTACGTTCTAAAAAATACTCATGAGATTTTGTGTGAACGAACAGTTAGACTGAGCATCACATCCTTCTACTTAAGTGATACTGGGCTTAAGAAGGATAACCACAAAGATCGGAGCAAATGCGGACCAAGGGTTGTCCTACCACGCCGGTGCTGTTAGTAATTCTCTCTGTGAGGAATCAGCACGAGACGTGCACAGCAATGCTGCCGTGCCTGGGTCTCAGTGATACAGGGCGAGGGCTGTGCTCCCGCCAACACGACTCTGGACGCCGACTGGCCGCTCACAAGGTAAATTCCCCATCGCACCCTCCTCAGATATAGTGGCAAGATGGCCGAGTGGATAGCCCGTCGAAAACTGAACACAGATCAAGCATGAAATCAGGAAGAACGTTTACTGGACTGCGTAATAAAGCAAAATACACTACAGGCAATTAAAATTGATACACCACGAAGATGACGTGCTACAGACGCGAAATTTAACCAACAGGAAGAACATGCTGTGATATGCAAATGATTAGCTTTTCAAAGCATTCACATAAAGTTGGCGTCGGTGGTGACACCTACAACGTGCTGACATGAGGAACGTTTCGAACCGATTTCTCATACACAAACAGCAGTTGACCGGCGTTTCCTGGTGAAACGTTGTTGTGATGCCTCGTGTAAGGAGGAGAAATGCGTACCATTACGTTTCCGACTTTGATAAAGATCGGATTGTAGCCTATCGCGATTGCGGTATATCGTATCGCGTTGGTCGAGATCCAATGACTGTTAGCAGAATATGGAATCGGTGGGTTCAGGAGAGTAATACGGAACGCCGTACTGGATCCCAACAGCCTCGTATCAGTAGCAGTCGAAATGACAGGCATCTTATCGGCATAGCTGTAATGGATCGTTCAGCCACGTCTCGATCCCTGAGTCAACAGATGGGGACGTTTGCAAGACAACAACCATCTGCACGAATAGTTCGACGACGTTTGCAGCAGCATGGACAATCAGCTCGGAGACCATGGCTGCGGTTACCCTTGACGCTGCATCACAGACAGGAGCGCCTGAGATGGTGTACTCAACGACGAACCTGGGTGCACGAATGGCTAAACGTAATTTTTTCCGATGAATCCAGGTTCTGATTACAGCATCATGATGGTCGCGTCCGTGTTTGGTGACATCGCGGTGAACGCACATTGGAAGCGTGTATTCGTCATCGCCATACTGGTCACCTCTGGTTCGCATTGACGGCACTTTGAACAGTAGACGTTACATTTCAGATGTGTTACGACCCGTGGCTCTACCCTTCATTCGATCCCTGCGAAACCCTACATTTCAGCAGGATAATGCACGACCGCACGTTGCCGGTCCTGTACGGGCCTTTCTCGATACAGAAAATGTTCGACTGCTGCCCTGGCCAGCAGTTTCTCCAGATCTCTCACCAATTGAAGATGTCTGGTCAATGGTGACCGAGCAACTGGCTCGTCACAATACGCGAGTCACTACCCTTGATGAACTGTGGTATCGTGTAGAAACTGCATGAGGAGGTGTACCTGTACACGCCATCCAAGCTCTGTTTGACTCAATGCCCAGGCGTATCAAGGCCGTTATTACGGCCAGACGTGATTGTTCTGGGTACTGAATTCTCAGGATCTATGCACCCAAATTGCGTGAAAATGTAATCACATGTCAGTTCTAGTATAATATATTTGTCCAGTGAATACCCGTTTAGCAATTTTAATGGGCAGTAGTGTAGGAACAGTGAGCGGTCGAAGAAAAAGAAGTGCACTAAAGAGCAGCATGAGTCAGCATCGGTGTCGTGTTTAAGTGATAACGATGTTGGACTGCCAAGTGACCGCGTCGTTTTCCAAACTATCTCGCGCCGTTTACGAACTGTCCGTACGATCACTGAAATGTTTGTTCTCTTTCTCTACTCTTGGCATTTGTTATACTAGACATCTGTTATAGAATATGTGTCCTGTGGTAAGAATACGTTACCGTCGCATGTAAATGTGATGAATAGCGAGAGCAAGTGAGATACCACGTAGAAATCGCAAAGAAATGCAAAAAACAAATAAACGGGTGAGAACTGTGTTACAAGAAAGTAATTCCAGAGGCAGGACTTCCAAAACGGCACGCAACTTCAAAAACGTTAAAAACATATCTTTCGACGGAGAACAGAGAAACTATGTAATTGTCAAACTGTTGCGTTCATTTGTTGCAGCATATGTGGCAAACTGTTATGTTTTCGTTATTTCCTAGGGGTGATCTCCTTCACGTCCATAGAAACCACTATATCGGGTAAGGAGGCATATCTGTCTCACGTACCAGTCGTACAAATTAGGTGCGTCGGTAAGAGATTCCTATCATATGGCACTGTCACTAATGGCATGTATGATGAATCTGAGGTGTTTTAGGTGGAGGATTCGGTTGACTTGTCGCCTTGTCGTCAAACGTTTGTGGTTCTCATTCAAAAGCCACTTCCTTTCGGTTGCTAATAGAGTAGTTGTGCAGAATCAACTGTCATTACAGGTCCCTATCTTACACCTCACCGTTGCTAACCGACGTTACACCACGACACAAATGTGACTAAAACCAACAGCGAACAAAATAAAAAACGAAATTGGCACGAGGGAGGTCTGAAGACGGCTCGGCTGCTGGGCAGTCTAACTACGACCCCATTTCTCTTCCCGGCTGCTCTATATTACATTTCTTCTTCTTGAACCATTCACTGTTTCCATTTTGCCTCTTTTTTTTCACAACTCAGTACACCTCCTTCCTGTTTTCATGCTTGATCTGTGTTCAGCTTTTGACAGGCTGTCCACTGGGCCCTCGTACCAGTATATCTGAGCGATATGAGATAGGGAGTTTCCCTTGTAAGATGCGTACAGCTCTCTGTTGTGTGAGAGGACAAGAGCACGTGAACACCCTTTGACGCCTTGTGGATTTATTGGTTAGTTTTCTTTGAATGCTGTGAAACGTAATGCAGATGAGGCAACCGCAAATACACAGCACTAAATGTACTGGACTGTGCTACATTGCTCCTCTAGATTCGGCGACACATGGCATCAGGGTCGCGAGCACACCTTCAATTGTGCACACCTTCAGTTGTGCACGTTTTAAGGAACTTTTTCGTATGCACGGCTGGAGTGGCGTAATTGCCTTACGGGCCAAGTACATACGGATTTGATAAGCAACATGCACGGTTCACAGCGTGCACTGCCCCTACAAGTTTACATCATTGCCACCAGGTGGAAGCACACTGCAAAATGGCTCTGAGCACTATGGGACTCAACATCTTAGGTCATAAGTCCCCTAGAACTTAGAACTACTTAAACCTAACTAACCTAAGGACATCACACACACCCATGCCCGAGGCAGGATTCTAACCTGCGACCGTAGCAGTCCCGCGGTCCCGGACTGGAAGCACACTGCAGCAGACTTATATCTCCATTCACTTGGCATAAATCCAGCTAGACGGTAGCGCATTCCTCATATATGCCAATTCACTCGCTCTATGGTAAATTAACTCGGACATCAGTTTTTGTAGTAATTATACTGATAGAAAATTCAATTTTGTGGTATTCTAAATGAGGTACTGTATATTAAGTTTTGGATTTTACCATACAGTAACCCGTTTGAGGTGCTGAGAACCCTAAAGTACATCATCGTCGATTGTGAGCTTTTATTCATGCTTCTGACATCTGTTGATCTTATGGAGGTTCAGATTTATCTGTAGTGTAGGCTCAAATTGTATGTACACATGTATGTACACGTTGGTTATTCTGATATTCTCTTACTCTCTTTTTGGCCTTATGAGTCTCATTGCCTCATTTGTATTCTAGTCAAGTCACCTCGTTGGTATATAGCACTACTTGAATTCAACCATTTCTGCAAACTGGAGTTTGTGTTTGGTGTTGGTTGTTTACTGTGCAGGAATCGGCTTTCCTGTACAGTGTCAACATGAACTTTGTGGAATCTTTTTTATGTGCTAACAGAAAAGAAAATTACCAGGAAAAGTTAGCCACAGAGGAACTAGGGCCTCCCAGACGAGATTTGTTGCTGAGAAAATAAAGAATTCAAATAGCCGTGACTACAGGTGAACACTTAAGAAAGCAGTGCGTATAATAAGAGTAAGTTGTTGGGTGGGTGCAACATAAGACTGTCTGATTTTCAGCCCGGAAGTTAAATCGTTAATCAATACAGGTACTATGGATTTGTACGCTTGTCCGAAATTCCAAAAAACCACAAAAACTCCCACTTACACAAAGATACCAAATGGAGGATACTGAAAGCTTAAACGTTACTCCGTTCTTGCCATAAAATGTTCTTAATTATGTACAAAACACCAAAATTCCGCAAAAACAATTCTTTCTTTTTTCAGATAAGTTGTGCATATTATTATAATAATTATGGACAGTGGCTGAAGTTGTACAAATATGATGATAAACCCAACTGTTAAACAGCATATGCTATTAATTTCACACTCTTACATTTATCTGATTTAAAAGTAATTGCGACCCATCACTGCTTTAGATGAACAGTCCTCCCTGTGTCCTGATGAACTCCTTTGTTATTGTTGGGTCGTACAGCTTGCTCTTCTCTTTAAGCCAAACAGGAAATGCCCGACAGTCGCTGAAAAAGAACACTCACTTAGCCAATGTTGTGATTCCTTCTTGCACAAAAATGCCGACATGAAAACGAGTCGTGTTAAAACGCCCATGACTTTTTGATTCGCCCCTGTAACCGAAAAGCTATTGCTTCTGGTCCGTCTTCGTGGAACACAAGCATTTTACCCGTTGGCGTGTTTTTGTGCCCAGTAACTAGTGTCGCATCATTCTCTGAAAGTAAAAGCTATACCCGAGGCTAGGTTCTTATTTCTGCGAGCTATGCCTCCTTAGGAAAGCATAAGATTGTTATCTGCTGAATACTCTCTTCAGAACCCGGATAAGTGCCAGCGTCCCTCTGATAAAGTTCCTCACCTCGCCTTGGCTCGGCTGCAGGGCTGGCTCATAAACGCGCAGTAGCTCCAGACCCCGGGGCTCGCCCGTGGAGGCGACATTCAGGGAGACAGCACCTGCGGCTGCCTGCCTGTGCGGACGCAAGAGGCCGCTTCTTTCGTTACGTCTGGCACTGCTTTGCCTGTCCCAGATCCAGCGTTCAGCCCTGTTCCAACACACTCTCGAAAAGTAACAAGAAAAGAAGACCCGCATTATATGCAATGTAGTTAAGAGGCTATTCATGAGTCAGCACATACAGTCACCAATTCCAATTCGCTTTTATAAAACACTATTGTCATATTTTCATACTAAGTGAAAAGGGACCAGGTGGGTTGCTGCTTTTGAATGTCCATTATAAGTGCCTAGATTCATGCGGCTATAACAAGGAAATCTTCGAAGTGTGCATTCACTACTGAAACGGCCAGAACATTAATACACGCATGCAATACGCATCTGCATTCAAACCCGTGCTGCATTTACACTTTTACACTCCCTAATCATTCCGTCACTGCTTGGCCGCTTGCCCCCTCAGATGGAGTTATCGGCGGATGTGATCGTAGAGTGCTGGGCGCGAGCTGCAGTCGCTCAGTGCATCTGTCGCCTCCGTAGGCTGCGATGTCGCTCTCGGCTGACGTCGTGACTACAGTTGGCCGAACGCTGCGTCCCGTGCTTCATTGAGCGTGAAGTCACTGTCTCTATCGATCATACCATCGGTAACTGGTGTTTCGCCACTCTCTCTTAGAACACAATCTTAATACTACGAGATCTCTCTTAGCACGTACGTTGCAGTAAGGTATACACCAAGCAGACTGCTGCGGCGCTCAAATTATCGTGTTACGTAAACGGCTGTAACTAATTTCTATTTTTCAGTAGCACTCCTCTTGCTATTGCCCGTCTGCATTTTATATCGCCTCTGCTTCAGCGTCCTCAGCTATTATGGTCTCAAAATGGCAGAACTCCTATATCAGTATTGGTGTCCAATTTCTGACCCAATTCCGTCAGTATCGCATGATTTAATTCGACTCCATTGCATCACCCTTCTTTTACATTTGTTGTTTTTCAGCTTATAACATATAAGTCGCCATCTTTTCCTTTCAACTACGTGACATTTAATTCCATTTTATAATTTCTCGTTGTTTTAATTCACAGCTTGCTCAATGTAATAGATGAATATCTTTGGTAATGGCTAAAAAACCTGCTTCACTCCCTTCCCAATTGACGTATCCCTTTCATGACCTCCTTTTAAGACACTGTATTTACTGTACTAGCTGCAAATAAGCTTTCCCTCACTCTATTTTAGTCTTGCTGTCGTCATAACTTTAGACAGTGTAGTCCAGTCAAAATTCTCAAAGGATCTCTCTAAATCTACAAATACTATTGAGGTCTTTGACTTATCTTTGAAGGTAGGTCGTAGGGTCAGTATTCTCTAGCGTGTTCTTGATTTTTCTGTGAAACCGAAAGAGATCCTTTCCGAGGCTAGTCTCCACCAGTATTTCCATTCTTCTGTAATCATTCGTATCAGTATTGTGTATCCATGACTTATTAAACTGACAGTTCATTATATTTACATCTGTCAGTACCCACCTTCTATAACTGTAATTATTACGTTTTGCTTGACGTTTCATTTTCAGAAGATGGTCAAAAATATGGAAACATCAGAAACACAAACATTACCGTTCCTAGTGCCGAATGGGACAATCATTGTTATTAAAAACGGCTTCTAGTCGCTTGGGAATGGGTAAAAGAAGGTCCTGTTTGCTTTTACCGGGAATCTGATAGCATTCTTACCCGCAAAATAGTGGCAAGTTCAACTAACTATGATGGAGCTGGATAGCAATCACACGTCCTTCTCTCCAAAGTAGAGCACAAAGACCACTGGGATCTCGTGACTGTGGTGCCTAGAGGAGATCAGACAATTCATCCTCGTGCTAAAGAAACCAGTCTTGACAATGTGAACAGTGTTAACAGGGGCTCTACCGTCTTTGGCCACGTCATTGCCATTAGGGAACAAACACTGTGCCATGAGATGAGCCTGATCAACCTAAATGATCACATGAACCTTGACGGTAATAGGACCGTACGAAGCACCAATGGAGTCGATAGAATACCGCAATATGACTGCCCAAATTGTCACCGAACCCCCTCCATGCTTCGCTCTTCGGAGGTAAACTCGGCCGAAAGTTAGAAAAAATGAGTAACGAGATTCGTTTGACCAAATTAGTTTCTTCCATTGCTCCGTAGTCCAGGTTTTATAGCTTCGGTACCACGTTTTACTATTACGGGCCTTTACATAACTTATATATGGTTTTGGATTTCCACCACGCACTGCATTTACCAGATTATGGACCTCCCTTCGTGCTTTTTGCCGCGGACAATTCCACGACTGCGACAATCATTTCTGCGATGAATTTTACAACTGTCGTCCCCTTATTTTTCATCACAATCCTCTCTAGTGACAGTCTATTACGAACACTCAACATACGCTTTCATCCGCATTGTGTCTTATCGGTTGATGTTCTTACGCTTTCCCCGTCTGCGGCATAAATTTTCGATACAGTGACTCTTGAAACACTTCGGCTATCTTGATTACGAAAGCACCCACCATACGATCATCAACAATACGCCCACGTTCGGATTCACTTAGCTCGAACATAAAGCACTCACATCTGCACAGAAGACTGTTCTGATCACGACTGACACAACGTTTTGAGGCCGCACAGGCGCCGTTCATAGTCAGATACAGCAGAGCTGCTGGCTTGCTAGCACATTCATTCATGTTCAAACATGCATTCTTAGAGGTGTTTTCGTATTCTTGTCCAACTCCAGTAGCTCGCACACCAGGTGAAATAGTCGTCTAATAGCTAACTCTGCTAAGGATCCCAATAATATTGAGGGAATTTCATCTCCTTTAATGGCCTTTTTTGACTTAGATGTCAAAATGTGTAAAAAACAGGGTCGGTGGTTTCTGTTCAATGCTTGGGGCCCAGTATCCAGTTTATTAAGCTCACACCGGCCATTATGTCTACCACAGCTTGTAAACGCTAATAGAATCCACGTTTCAAAAGCATCAAAGGGAACAGGCATCAGGTATAAATAGCAGTGCGGGACCTACAGTAGTTCATAGACCAGGCAGCGAGTATACGTAACAACAAATCTCGCAGTACCTGGAGGAGACAGATGTGTAGGTAGTTGATATATTATGCATAAAATGGAAACTACGACACCGCGGAACACCCGGTAACACACTATTAATCACTGATAGTTTGTTTGCAATCATGTAATACTTTAAACGGAGTTGGAACGCCATATCCCGACAATGTTAAATTCAGTGATTTGGCTTCGCTGCATTTCAGGAACCACTGTAGCCATTGACATGAAACTTTTACAGGACATTGAACTGTATGTTCTGAGTCTAATGAGCTACAATAATAGCATTTCAGCCACTTCTTTAGGAAATACAATTTTTTTATTACACGGTTAAAATTTTGTGTGCTTTTTGTACGTTATCGTAAATAATTTTAATTGTACATAACATTACCTTCTTCTTTTAGTTCAGTATATTCAGGATATGTATGTTATCACTCCTGGAAAATTTGAATACTCTATTCGAAGTGGTTTTTGAGATTCAGGGAAAAAAGCAACAAAAATGTAAATTTTCTGGAGCTGCTTCTAAAGTATCAAAAGACTGTAACTCAATATATGCTTATTTTTTTATTTTTAATCGCTTAGAAGCACCCTGCACCATAGTGTGTATCATCCTCTTCATCTTTTTCCAAGTTTTTTCTTCTCTTCTTCTTTCTGGACTCCTTAGTGGCCAAATGTGCTGCATACTCTGCTTTATCAATGCGAACCTTGTCCATCCATTCAAGTTCTCTAATGAAATTTGTTCCAGGATTAAGTGCCATATGCTGTAGCACTTTCTCCCTAACAATGTTGCCATCATTAAAAGTAATAACAGCATCACTGACCCCCGACTTTAGTGTCTTCACTCCAAGAAAAAGATTTTTTGGTAAGAGAGTCCGTATAAGATTACTGAACGAGTCATTGGGATTTGGAGTCTGACCATGCAGACAGTTCTTCAGTGATTCAGGATTTTCCAGGTCTCTGTAAATAGGTTTTATGATATCCATGACTGCTGCCGGGATGGAATGTTTATGGCTGTACGAACTGTTTGAGTACTGGGCATTGCAGTAATTGCCCCATGTATCAGGTCCAGGAGGGATAAAGGTGATGTACTGGTTTTTCATCAGTTGACAGTCTATGGAAGAAGGCAACCCATACTGCCTGCTTCATTTTCAACAAATCCTCAGGTTTATGTCTAAAGGCCATCCCATAATACTACTGTAGTTCATCAATCATTTTGTCTGGCAGCCTGCCTCTATGGTTTTACCATCAGAAAGTTTCTTATTTCTCAAGTTTTGTTTCAACTTCCTCCATATAAATTACTGATTTCATTAGAGCTTGAAGTAACGCACGTAAAAATTTTAACATTTTCAACAAATGTGCATTATATTTAAAAAATAAAATAAAATACTTCCCATTTTAATCGGAAAATTGCAAATTTTATAATGAGATAAAAATCCGAATACGTAAAAATTATTTTTTCGTTCTAACTCCCCTTAATGGTGGCAGCATTTCGTGATTTACATTTCTAAGGAAAGAGGCGATAGTCACCTTTTTTATCATCAATTTTCAACTGACTTCCTTCAGAACTATGAAGAACGATGCGTTGTAAACCAGTGCTACGCTTGGATGTTCTCCCGAAGAGATCTAGATGTCTCACCTCCATGGTTACTAGAGGATTTACGTCTGCACACACGGCCTATTGTGATAATTTACTACCGGTATACCATCTGTTGTGAATCCTATCTCACCTGAAAATAAAATTCAGGCTGTGAACTGCGAATGTTCCACTGTCCACATCTCAACAGGTACTGGTTTCGGACATGTCATGTTAGGAATTTTTCCTTCTAGTTTTCAAAAAGATAACCTACCACAGCAATATGTGACACTTTTTTTAGAAAACATTTATAAAATATGGTATCGATTATTGTCACTCTGACAGTAAAGACAAGCAATTTCTTCTCATCAGCAATACTGGAGTAGCGCGAAACACCACAGTAGATTATGGAGCTGGAGAAATGCTCTAAACAGAACGGCTGGAGGCGAACGGTTCCGGACAGCGGAGCTTTCTGGAAAATGGTTCAAATGGCTCTGAGCACTATGCGACTTCTGACGTCATCAGTCGCCTAGAACTTGGAATTAATTAAACCTAACTAACCTAAGGACATCACACACATCCATGCCCGAGGCAGGCTTCGAACCTGCGACCGTAGCGGTCACGCGGTTTCAGACTGAAGCGCCTTTAACCGCACGGCCACACTGGCCGGCGAGCTTTCGGGAAATAACAAAGAAAGATTGTCGTCATAATTCTCTCTTGTCATGTAGATCTGTTTGAGAACTATCGAAATAACTTATGAAGCGTTTGTGTCATGTATCCCACCACATAAGAGCAATTCGTCTCACAAAGTTGTCACCTAACATCATGAGAAGTTCTTAGCGACTTGCTTCACAGCTTTACACGATACTCGACGTTCGGGCGGACACTGGCACCACGTGCTTAATGATTATGATATGTAAACACAGGTTTCTTGTTAAATCAGACCGTGGGAAAAGGAATGTGGAGTCATGCTGTGCTGTGAAAATATGCGGTTTCGTTTTGATTCTTGCACTCAGTTTTAAGTAGAGTAACGGGACTTTGTATACACAGTTACGTGTTTTTTTTCTTTCACAGAAAACCGGAAAGTGTTATTTGTGGCTCAAAGACTTGTGGTCAGAATACTACTGCAGAACCTGAGGCATATGAAACTTTGTTTTTATACCCGTTCGCAATTTAAAACTTTGAGAAATACTGTCAATGAAGCTATTATCCTCTTAGATCCAGCAGCAGCGTACCCCGTACAGCAAAAGCCCAACCAGTTTTCCCAGTCACTTTAAGCGACTTCAGTTTCCAATCAAGGATATGTCGGCTTTAACAAACAAAGCTCAATGTCAGAGACAGAAGAAGAGGAGATGGACAGAGAGGGGAAGGGGTGAGGGATATTGGTAGAGGGAAGCAGAAAATTGGCAGACACAGGGTGGTGGAGGAGGTGGTGAAAGATAGGGGGGGGAGAGGAGGAGAGAGAGAGAGGAGACGAGAGGAGAGACAGAGAGACAAGAAGGAGATGAAGAAAGTGAGGAGAGAAGAGGATATGAACAGAGAGAGGGAGGAAGAAGGAAATTAGGACTAGATCTAGTACCCAAATAAGTTTAGCAACTGTGAACCATTGCCGTGTTGGCTAGTCGTATAAAACTGTGACAGCTTCACACTGATCGTTTGGGTCACAAATCGGCACGGTTAAACGCCCTTCAGGCTGCACTGCAGCTGCGGCATATACCGTAAACTGAACTCGCAGTAAGTTGTTGTAGTGTTACGTGGTGTAGTGGTGTTAAGACTAGTAGTGTTAATGGTAGAAAGTGTAGTAGTAGCAATAGTTCTGATGTTGTTAGTATAGTCTGTCGATAAACTGAAGAGCGAGCAGCGTTTATGGAAGAAACTTTTCCCGGAAGAACGTCTTACTGCAGTACACAATAGCTGAGAATTAGTTTCCCGTCCGGCAATGTAATGCAGCTTATAGTGACACGTGTAAATTTTGATGATACGAATTTCTTCCGATAGTTTGAGTAGTTACTTAATTTAATGTTGCGTACATTATTAACATATTTAGTGAAAAATATAATTTTTTGGCGTGTCTGAGCACTGCGTTGATGCTCATTTGGAACGCACGATGGGGAAGAGTCGGCATAAAATTGGGAAATCAGGTTACCCTCCATTCAGAGGCTGTTGCATGCAGCGACCGTTATTTTGAATTGTAAATAATAGATTTCAGCTGTCAGTTGTCCTTTGGAATTTTTATTGGCAGATCTAGATTTCAGCTGGAAACTAGCCATTCTCAATGCACTCCTTTTTTTGGTCAATGCATGTAATACATGTTGGTCTGGCTTTGTACACCGTTCATTCAATGAACTGTGTACAAAGTCAGACCAACAGGCATTACATGCATTGACGGAAAAAAAGATAGTGCACTGAGGATGTCTAGTTTCTGACTGAAATCTAGATCTGACAATAAAAATTCCAAAGGACGACTGACAGCTGAAATCTATTATTTACAAATTGGGAAATGGCCTGAAGGTGCTTTTCGTGACGCGATTGGGCAAATGGTTCAAATGGCTCTGAGCACTATGGGACTTAACATCTTAGGTCATCAGTCCCCCAGAACTTAGAACTACTTAAACCTAACTAACACACATCCATGCCCGAGGCAGGATTCGAACCTGCGACAGTAGCAGTCCCGCGGTTCTGGACTGCAGCGCCTAGAACCGCACGGCCACCGAGGTCAGCGTGATTTGGCAAGGTGCGTGGGGACTCGCCAGCTCGCTCGTTAGTTTACGGACAGATCATGGCATGCCTGTGCACGAGTGGGGCCGAAAGCAAGTGCCGCAGGCAGGCACACCGGCCTTCTTGTTTCAGAGGTCAGGCTGCATGCAGTTCTGCGCTGAATACGTGTGTTGTGAGCTGTGGTGTCGCGCGCAGGGGGACGACCACCTGATGCTGGTGGACGCGTGGCCAGCGGCGCCACCCCCGCAGCCGCCCCCGCAGCCGGGGCTGCCCCCGGGGCTGTCGGCCCCCCTGCTGCCGGGCGCGGCGCCCCCACCGCCTCCGCCCCACACGGCGCTGGACGAGGACGCCGCGCCGCTGCCGCCGCCCACGCTGCCGGTCAACGGACTGCTGCGCGGCTCGCCCGCCAGCTCGGGCAGCGAGTGACGTCACGCCGGGGCGCCGCCGCCGCCCCCGCCCCCGCTGTGCCGGCTGTCGCCGTGCTGGGCCGGCGCCTGCGTGCCGCCCGACGACGACGACGAGAGCGACGGCTTCGAGGCGGCGGCGGCCGCCGCTGCCAACGGCGTCGCGCTCTACACCTTCAGCAGCGGCACCGACGACACGGCCGACGAGTGGCTCACCAGCTGAGCGCAGCACCCGCCGCCACTTACCACCCGACGTTGCGCCGAGGAAGGGCGCCCACTGATTCGTCTCGAAACACTGGCGCACGTTAACTACATCCACCACCACCCTCACCCTCCAATACGAGGTTTCGGCAAAACACCCCTGCCTCGAACTCCGAGCACAGCAACATTTTCCGCATTGGAAGCCTAACATTCTCATTTTACTTACCACGGGACGATATTCTGCAGACAAACTGATATCAACTAAAAGATTATCGAGCAACAACATTCCAAATTATTTAGCATTCATAACCCCTATTCCGGGGTTGATCTCTGACTTGTGCTTCCTCATAACCGAGAACACACAAAAGTACCTGTAGGAATAGAAGCGAAGCCGAACCGTAAGCTACTTTCACAACTAAAAAATTAGTGACATGGAAGACATTTACAGCGCTGCAAGTGACCGATCCGAGTGGTCTTCACGCGGCTACGGCGCGCAACAGGGGAGGAGCTTGGTGGAAGCTGTCCAATATTACCAATACTATTTAGCCTAGCAACAACGCTACCTGAGCGACGTCTATGGTTTCACAGATCTCGCTCCATCGCACTCGCTTGCTCGTGAACCGGATGTTCATAGTGGGCTTCCTTCGTTCTCGCTGCTTGCTAGCAACAGTTTCGCTTCGCCATGTGGATGGGCCACACGCCTCTTGGATCCCATGTGGCAAGTGCTTGCCTGCGTGAAGATCAATGAAATGGAGCCACGAAGAAAGCAAGTAGTGGAGAACGCGTACAGTTCATATAGCTTCGGTACGCGAATTAGGTCCTCTAAAGCCAACAATCCTGATCAAATCCTTTGAAAGATCACTGCTCTGTATTAATACTATCAGGAGGTCCGTAACAGCTCACCTATTTCATATAAAGTATTTCTGTGTGGTGAAGTAGTTGTCTCCTGCCACATTTTGTCATACGAGTCCTAGCGCAAGATGGTGAGCAATAATGCAAAAACTGGTAGGGCAACCTCAATGATTGTAACGCAGCTACAGTCTTAAATTCGCATCAGTAAGGCTCTACGACGCTCTTCCTCTTAGAGACCCTGTATCTACACCGTAGCTAGGCAGTGTTATTGTTAAATTCTGCCATTATTTGATGACCTACCGTTATCTTAGTACCTTATATTTTTGCGTGCTTATTTTCAGACACAGTGCTTTAACGTTAACCTGCGGAAAAGCGCTAGTTAATACATTAAAATCTACGTGAAATCTGGCCAACAGTCGTGTGAGCAATAGTATGACTCTGTACATATAACTTTCAGAGTGAAGTTGACTGACTGTTCCATATTTCCAACTTTTGAAGAAATTGCAAATTGTCTCTGGTTAGCCTGTGCATTTCTTCTTACATTGGAGTGGATTTTAACACTGCATACTTTCATCTACGCCAGATCTTCTTCGTGAATAATGCATATACAGTACACAAAATTTAGAAAAATACAAAACTCTTAAATAAGAAATGATGCACGTCATTAAAAACCAAACTCGTGATTCAGGATTTAAGTATTTTCGAAACAATGTTGCTCGATTTTGAACATCTACCACGGACGAAGAAAATGAGCATGATATTTCCTCATATGAACGACTGATAGTTATGGAGGAATGAAGCCCTTTCATATACTTCAAAGTGCTACTCGTATTCTTTGTTTTAGCAACTGTTGTTCCTAATCAAGGTGCTGGAGGCAGAGTTAATGTTCTAACGAGATTGATAATTTCAGCAGCATAAACTTCACAATGTTCACCGGGAAGTGCTACTTTATGAGCTTTTCACTTAACCAGATATGGTACAAACAAAGCCGTAACCGTTTTTCATGGGACATAATTGACCGCTACGCCTCCATATGTTTTTAAATACGAACTAAACAATGTGTGTCGTTGGAAAGACTTTTTCAAGTGACACGGCGAAAATAAAACTTCAGTAATGACCTGTTTCTACATTCGGTTCTGACTGTGCTGCGAATCCACGTATATTATTCCATCACCCAATTTCATGTAAAGGCAAATCTGATGATTCACGTCATTGGGAAAGAGCAACAGCCTCGGAAAATATGCCAAAAACTGATATTGCGAGACTTTTGCAAAAACGTTCTGTCCCATTTGTGACGAAATCTGATTTTCTGTTGTATCTTAGAATACCAAGTGAACTACGTGTATGCCATGTTACCCGGCAGACATATAATGTGCGACAAACTGAATTAAACTGGCCAGCTACGACTCAATAGCGTAAGAAGCTTCTGTAATAGATGTAGTTTGAACTCTTTCTGGCCTTTTCCTTGCTCACTCATTTCAAACTGTAAACGCCAAAATTCCTACTAGTTTTATGCTAATCTACCGATCATATTTGCCCGCTATGTAGGGTGAATTGGTTGGTTCAGTACTGTTGTATATCATTCTAAATTTTGCTTATGAGTAAGTACTATTATCGTGCTGGTGGCGGAACATTCGTGTTTCAGCAGGAAGACGTAATAAATGCATGATTTTGGGCATTTTCTCAACGTGTAAGACGGAATTAAATTCCTGTTTCGACTATCTTTTTTATTTCCAAAACCATGCTCTTAATATTAAAATTTCAGAACAATATTTGCGAAAATATAAAGGAAGAATTTTGATTTGTAAGAAGTTTTAATGCGACAGTTACAAAGAGCATAATTTTACTCATTGATACGAGCGAATATTTCGAGTAAGGTTGTGGATGAGTTCCACTTCGCTGATGTGCCATCAGTGCTACTAGTTTGGGACGCATACTCATTCAAACTGTAACAGTTCCCATAAATCGAGTAAGGGTGCATACGACTAACTTCAAAGAAACAATGTCATAATTTTCATGTATATTTAATATTTACAAACGGTACTTATGATCATTTTCCTAGCCACAAGTTCGTAAATAGAGATGAAATCAATGCACGAATTGCAATAGAAAACATCCTCAGAATTCTGCAGAGTGTCTCAGACTACACAATTTGGAATGTACGCTGTAAATAATAATGTATTGCACAGCCGTGTTTGCTGTTAGAATATGCCTTATCCTGGTCTAGGCGCAACACATTTTCCTATCAAAAGTCAAGGAGGACGGCTAGCAAAGTTTTGGCGATTTTCATGCTTAGAAAATGAGTCTTCCCGAGAAAGAAATTGAAGTATTATTTTCAGAACATATATGTGCAAAATCAGTAGCTCGTCGTTGAAGATCGTACGCTGTATCCTATCTCGTTGTGGGAGTGGAAAAGCAACAAGATTATTCGTGTTAAATATGTGCCACCGTAGTACCCGTCTCAGTTTAAAACAATATGCAAGGGTTCCCTAGAACCAGTTTAAGTCAGTATAAGAATTAAATAGCCAGGGAAAACAATTAGCTTCAACTTAAAGTAATGTATGTCCCAGTGAGTTATAATCTGAAAACTGTCAGTTTCTAACGTGAAAATGTGAGGAGAGTTACATTGTTGAAGACTGTATTCACTTTTTAACGACGAGACGGTAGCTTTTGTAATGCGTAGTAGTTGTTGCTCCTTTTATCATTTTCATTACCTCATTACAGTACAGAATCAAGTACGTATATAGCAGCTCATATGATTCTGTCTCTGCATCTTACTTTCTGGACATGAGATATATTTACAGAATAAGTACGTAACAAACAGATTCTTTATCCTCATGTAAAACAATGGTGGTGACGCCTGAATACGCCCATAACATGTTAGTGTCATTCAGTCTCAACTATCGTCGTAGGAAGGGAGATTCTTGTAAGTATTAGAACAGACTTTAGTCACTTTTTTGTTCAGTGTTCTTGTGTTCAGTGGTTTTTATAGTCTACAGTACACGATGCTTGTTATATATAGACCTAAGACTGAAGCATAGGTGAAGATTCTATTTACTTAAAATTAACACTCGAAAGCTTTGGTGCACACTGAAATGATAAAAATCTGGCTGAAGAAGGTTTTAATACTTACAGAAGCACCTCCTTCCAAACAGGTAATCACATGTGCTCTCATTGAAGAGTATCCGTATGTCACAGCGCTGTTGCGTACGTTTATTGGACAAAATTGCGGCATCACTGGAAAAAATTGATCAACTGGGAAGTGAACTAATGTTACAAATCGCTATGGGCGGTATATGGAAACAGCCGAAGTTCAACTTCAACAAAGACAGATGACCGAAAATATCATGAGCTGAAACAAAAATTTCTCTGAATTTGTAGATAGAATAAAGCGGGCTTCTGAAGCTATTGTGAAATGGTACCAGCACCGAACAAAGTCATTCTCTCCTTAGTAACAAAAGAACAAATGGTGAACTAACAAACCAACTGTCAAGTTCAAAATTTCTCGCCAGCCAGATGCCCAGCAATAATCTGCAACAATGCAGAAGATTAATAATTTTTTGCAAAGAAGAGATGTGAAAGTTCCTAGCGTAACATATTTGAACACAATCTTATTCAAACTTCTGTGTGCTTCCTGTTATTACCAAATGCGTGGTGCGGATACCTTTCAAGCGTTGTGTGAAGCTAATTCTATCTATAATTCTTCTTCCGTATTTTATTCTCTCTTCCTTTTGGCATTTTAAGCTACAATTGAGGAACGAAATATATCCGATCGATCTTGAAGACGGCTACAGCATTTCTCTCTTTGCATCTTCTCTGGTACTGCAATGATAATGCTTTTCTAGGATCCTGATGATACGCTATCAGTCTATAGATGTTACACACCAGATTTATTCATACATTTCTTATCCTATGCACTGATTTTTGCAAGTCCGAAACTGTTACGGTCACTCATGGTGAATGGTTTGTGTACAAATATTTCAGTGTTCTGTTAGACTCTTATTTAATTGTTGAAACCAATACCTCCTTAGTATAATCTTCTCTTATGTCCTTTAACAAGCTTATTGTATCTGAGGGTGGCATTAAAACTGTCATGCAACTCATAAGCTAATGCGTGACGTTTCATCTCGTAAACAAACTTTTCCTAAATATTTCTTTTCCTTCAGCTGAATTTTTCAGCTTGTGAAACATTTTCTTTATACTGCTAAATACTCTCTAGCTTTTATACAGTCATTTATTTATTATGACAGTGCTTTCGGATTCATATATTCGTCTTCATGCTGCCCTTCATACAATTTCACGTTTATCAATGATTGAATGCTAATTACACTGCCCTAATGTCTCACAGTCTAAACAACATAACAACAAATTTTTCTGCTAGACTGTAAAATAGTTTTCGCTGTATATAAGGCTTTCGATCTACTTTCAGCTTGAACTTCATACATAATCACTTTTAATTTTTCGAATTGTGCTTAATCTTCATCACAATGAGTAAAAATTTTTCAGTTTTATATAGGTCCGTGTGCTGGACCGAGACTCGAACTTGGTAGAGCACTTGCGCACGTAAAGCAACGGTCCCGAGTTCGAATCTCGCACCGGCACACAGTTTTGATCTGCCAGGAACTTTCATTTCAGAGCAGACTCCGCTGCAGATTGAAAATTCACATTCATTATAATTTTGCTTCTTTGCAGTATCTGCTCATTTCCTTTCAACTAATGAAAGATTTTATAAAAACTGTTTAACAGAAAATTCAAAAAGAATTTGAAGATTACTTCTAAAACTCAGACAGGTAATACGACCGCAACCGCCTCAAAGTCCTGTGTAATCTTGCGAGTTATCTAATGCAGATTGTGATACCGTCTTCAACAATTTGTTTTGAAATAACTTGCATGGGCTCCTTACTTTCGTCCAGTAGCGTAAATTATGATACTACAATACGATTTTCCATAATCAAGTAACTTTGCGAGTAAATATTACTATAAATTACAAGAAAATGCCCTTTTACATGGGTTATTTGTAAAAGAAAATCACTTTGGTTAATACTTTAAAAGTGCAATTTACGTACTACTTAAGTGAATCCGTATGCATAATAATTTTCCTCTCGTGTTCTTGAAGGCTGACGTCTATTAATCACGTCTTAGTATTAACTAGTGTTTGATTCTTTTTTTTTTTTACTTTCCCTGATATGTCGTTCGATGACAATGAATCCAACTATTACCACGCCTGGTGGATTGGGAAAGATGGTCACTGTGAACAAAACTTTTAGTACGACAGAAAGAAAATCTCCATCTTTTGCTAGCCGTCCTCACAGCTGTTAGAACTGACTGCCTCGACGAGTTCCCTAACATACAGAGTGCCTATACAAATCCCATGAAGTACTGATATTCCGAATTCTAAAAAGAGAATTATTCCGTTAAAAAACAGTCCATATAAAGTTTATACATCAAATTTAATGGAATTTAAATACAGAAATTTATGTAAATATATAGCTATTTTCGAATGAAATATTTAAAATAATTCTGTATTAAAACACAAGAATAAATGAGAAAAAAATAAATCTCCAGTTGTTAAACTCCCAAGTTGTGACCCTGAACCCCACCATCTCCCCGCGTCCCTGTCGAGGCATGATATATAAGTGCGCTTGCCCTCTCCCTCCTGGTCCCGCTTTGTCTTTAGTGATCTTACTGTTATTGTGAATGTGTTTCCCCATTGTTCTCAAAGTGTCAGATGTAGCCTTGCTGAAGCACTCCTAGAGCAGTGTACAGCGTTCCTGTCTTGTATACCTTGTTACCTAAAAACAGAAAAACAGCAGCAGAAAGATGAACTTTCGTAAGTGCTGTGTAAGCAAGTGGCTCGACAGTGGATGTGTGTATCCAGCGTACAAATATCTATATAAATTCTCCTCTTTTCCATTCATCCACATTCTGTGTGAGAGAATGGCAAAAGAGGAAGCAAGAAATCTGCAATCGGACTTAAGCTAAGCAAGACAAGAACCAGCGGAAACGAAATAACGCTACAGAAATTTTAAAGTGTTAGTGAGTGAAGAAAAGATAGACACCGAATTTAACTACTAGGGCATAATCTTAGTGGTTAATGTATTCTTAGCTCCATATTACAAGCACCACCAGCTGTATGAAACAAAATGTTGCTCAGTTTCACTAAGGTTATCAACTAGGCTGTTTAATTGCATACAAATATTGCTGTACTATGTACTTGACTTCCCAGTGCAGAGGAATCGCTAGAGAGTTCACTGTTCTCAGGTTAAGTAACGTGCCCGCTTAGCACAGTGGTCAACTTGCCGGGACGGGACGGAGATTTTCTCCTCACCGGGACTGGGTGTTGAGTTGTCCTCATCATCTTTTCATCATCATTAACACCACGCAATTCGCCCAGTGTGGCGTCAACTGAAAAGACTTGCACCTCAGTGGTCGAACTTCCCCAGTTCGGGACTCCCGGCCATCAACACCATACAAACATTTCATTTTTGGAAACATCCCCCAGGTTGTGGCAAAGCCATGTCAATATCCTTTCTTTCAGGAGTGCTGGTTCTGCAAGGTTCGCAGGAGAACTTCTGTAAAGTTTGGAAGGTAGGAGACGAGGTACTGGCAGAAGTAAAGCTGTGAAGACGGGGCGTGAGTCGCGCTTGGGTAGCTCAACTGATAGAGCACTTGCCCGCGAAAGGCAAAGGTCCCGAGTTCGAGTCTCGGTCCGGCACACAGTTTTAATCTGCCAGGAATTTTCATTTCATTTCATTTCACTTCTGGTTAAATGGTGGAATGAAAAATTGTTCGTGGTGGTAGGGTTTTCGTCATCAACATCTACATGCACACTTCGCAAGCTGCCATACGGTCCATGACGGATCATACCTTGTTCCAATACTAGTCGTTTCCTCCGAAATTCCACTCGCAGATGGAACTACGGAAGAAAGGCTGCTGTATGTTGTTGTCTTCATGATCCTGACGCGGGATTTATGTTGGTGGTAGTACGACCGTTATGCATTCTGTAGCAAATGCCGGTTCTCTAAACTGTATTAATAGTGTTTCGGTGAAGATCGTTTCTTTCCTCTAGGGAATCCCACTTGAGTTCACCAAGTGACTTTATGGAACCGACGGGTAACAAAACTATCAGCACACCTTTGAACAGCTTCGATGTCTTTTAATCGCACCTGCTGCTGATCCAAAACACTCGCGCACACCTCAAGAGTGGGTCGCACATGTGTTCTGTCCGCGGTCGCCTTTGGAGCTGTACTACATTTTCCTAGAATTCTCCCAACAAACAGAAGACGACCGTTCACCTTTCTTACCACTGGCCATACGCGCTCGTTACATTTCGCGTCACTTTGCAACTTGTCGCCTAGATAATTAATGGTTGTTACTGTGACAAGCATCACACAACTAATATTATATTGGAATATTATAAGATTGTTTTTCCAACTCATCTGCATTAATTTGTATAGTTCATGTTTAGTGAAAGCTCTCATTAACCACAACAACTACAAATTCTATCTAATTAATCCTGTATGCTCCTACAATCAGTCAATGACGAGCTTTTTCCGTACTCTACAGCCGTCACAGATTGCTGTTCACCCTATCCGTCAGACTGTTTATGCATATACAGAAAAATAGCTGTCTTATCATACTGACCTGGGACGCTTCAGACAATACCGTTGTCTCCGATAAACATTCGCCGCCCAGGATAACGCACTGGGTTCTGTTACTTAAAATATCTTGGTTTTACTCATACATCTGAGAACCTATTCCGTATGTTCGGTCCTTTGTTAACAGTCTGAAAAGCTTACCAGAAATTTAGGAGTATCGCAACTACCTGTTGCCCTTAATCTATAGTTCGTAGAATATCGTGCAAGAAAAGGCCAGTTGAGTTTCGCACCAGCGATTATTTCTATATCAGTTATGATTTGTACATAGAGGCTTTTTTCTCTCGCTAAATGTATATGTTGACGTTCCGTTGTGTAAGGAAAATCAAACGACGGACGGATGCGGATGGAAAGAATTTAAAAGTTGTATTACACGTTTCTGCCAACCAGTACTTGAGGTATTCTGTAGCTGACCAACGTAAATTAAAACAAAACAAAAATCATATACAAAATGATCTCATTACAAAGCTTCGCAGAACTGCTTCTTCTAAACTAAGCACGTTAGTCCCGAAAAAAAACGAGAAGTTGTAGCAGTGAGGCAAGCGAAGGACAACAGTAACGTTGGGAACCGTACTTCCTTTAGGCTTCTACGGCAGAGCTACTGGACGATAAACAGATTTTTCTGCTTACAAATCCGCAGAATACGGTTAGTATGAAACACGATGTTTCTTGCATGAATGCTTGTACCAAAACACACACATGCTTACAAGTTCTGGAAACGGGCGGTTTCCCAAGACCATTCCTATAAAGAGAAAAGTTTTCCATTAATTGTTGGTCAGACAAAACGATCGAAGAGGACTGCATATTGTTTCCATTTCCGGCTGGTCTCATTTCTGCATGTTTCGGAAACTCGTCCAGTATACTACAGGAGCCATTGAGCATACTTTCTATCAATATCATTAGCTCTCCTGTTCAATTTGCCTGTAAAGCAATGCAGAAACGATTTTTCAGATACATGTGGCCTAATCACTCCCGCCTTGTACTCACGATCTTTAGTCATGATGATCTATTGAGGTAGCAGAACTGTTGCACTGTCTTCCTCGTTTTCTAAATTCATTCTCCAGGGTTTCACGAGAAAGTCGCCTTTCTTCGACACATTCCCACTGAAATTCTATGAGGTTCGCTGGTACACTTTCATGGTTATACTGAGCTGTTCCTATCCCAATAGGGCTTCGATGCTTGCTGTCATGTTAATCTGATAAAGACTCCATATAGTGAACCATATTCTAGAATTGTTCGCACTAGGACCTCATATGCTGTTTCATTTAAAGACGCGCCACGCTTTTTCGTAACAGTCACAACATACTTGAGTCTGCTATTCTCTTTCCCAAGTAATGTTTGATGTGTTCACCACCGTTGACACCGCATCGTTTTATTACACACAGATCTTGAAACAATGAGGTAGGCTTCAAAAGTTACCACTAATCTCTTTATTGGAGACCAATTGGTCCTTTCTCTTCGTTACGGACATTAACTTGCATTCCACCCACTTTATAGCGAACTGCTATTCCTTACACAACATGGAATCCCTTTTCAAGTCTTTTTACACCTGCTACCGGCAGGAGGACAGCATGACTAGCGAATAATCGGAGGTCAAAAATTCTTCGAGAAGTTCATGTATTTCTGCGGCTCGCTCAATGAAATAGCTCACATGTTACTACTCGTGAGAATAGGCAATGTGCTGGAAACAAATTTTCTCCTCTTCCCTCACACTGTTTAGTACCCATGGATAAATGCGCAACGCAACACTACACTAGCAGATATTCATAATAAATGTGGACAAATATCTGCGAAATAATGAGTCGAAAGTGGACGGTAGACCTTCGTCAGGCTCTTTCTTGTTCGTGGGAATAATGACGGATTTCCGAACTGTTGCTCTCAGTCATAGCGCAATTGTCCTCATAGTGCAATATGGACTAGTTCTTTTTCCATGCCGTGGTCACGTTGTGAGTTGTTTAAATTGGCATAGCTACAATACAGCAGTTTATTTACCGTGCGAAAGAAATGTAAATTTACCATAAACACTATTTACTGCTTTGTGAGTCAGAAATATAGGCTTAACGATCAATCCATTAAAAAGAACTGAAGCGGCAGGAATTATCCTTCTAACGCTATTTCTATGATACAGATTTGAAGGTAATGAGAAGAATAGTGGGACAAGAGGGGACCTCCAAATTTTAGGAATAGTAGAAAAGAGGTAACTGTATAGAAAGGAGTGGCATGTATCGAAGCCGGACACCAAGGAATACCAATGACTTGAGATCCAAAGGTATAAGAAGGACAGGTAGACCACGAGAAAGATGGTGCGATCAACTTTAAATTGCTTTGATTCAGAGCAGCCAAAGTCTCCTAACAAGAAAACGTGCAAGACGGCCGCGCGGGATTTGCCGAGCGGTCTCGGTCGCTGCAGTCATGGACTGTGCAGCTGGTCCCGGCGGAGGTTCGCGTCCTCCCTCGGGCATGGGTGTGTGTGTTTGTCATTAGGATAATTTAGGTTAAATAATGTGTAAGCTTAGGGACTGATGACCTTAGCAGTTAAGACCCATAAGATTTCACACACATTTTTTTGTGCAAGACGATGACTTTGGCATTGTTTTGCAACCATTCTATGATGATGCGGATTTCACTAATGCTCTACCCGCATCAGCTTAGATTTTAATTTTTGAATAATATGTATGGTAGATACAAGTACATTGTCTTCTTATTCGCCTTTCCTTCTTTGCAGTGTATACCCTGTTATATCTAGTCCTAGCGATTTCACATCACTTCAGAGGTGTCCTGTTTGGACTATCGTCGCAACTGACTCATCTGCCAGTATCTGGTTACGCCGCTCGTTTTGCGACATCAGACCACAACTTTCTTAGATTAGTCACTCTTACGACCAGTAAGAGAAATAGACGGAAGGGAATGGATGGTACTACCGTCAGGATTCTTGGTATGTAGAAGTGTTATGAAGTAGACCAAACACTAGCTGTTAAGCTGTCACTAATAGGACCTTGTGACATAATTAAAAAGACAGCAGAATTATTGAGTTCAGTTTTCTCTGTGGCCTTAGGCAGCGACTGAATTTCTTTCAGGCAAATTAACTATCAGGTGATAATGAATACTATTTTCACCATCATCAGATATTAATGCGAGTATAATAAGCGACATATATAATACCTTACACTGTAAATGAGATTTACTTAGCAGGTGCCTTCTTCTGCTGGATGCTACGTGTTTCGTAACTTTCGGCTTCGTATTCAGGTGACTCATCCTCACATCCTCAAATCCTTGAATCGACTGATGCCATGTCAAGAACACTGTTTTTCAGTGATACCGGGTGTTACGTTGTTAAGAAATGGTTTCACACACATGTGTTTCTGCGAAAACCAACGAATAACTTTAAATCCCTGTTGGCATATGCTATTCTATCAAGTTTTATGTACTGCAATATAAAGTCACCAAACCTTAGTACTTAAGTTTCAAGACGTACTCACGTGTTACAACAAAAATCCAGATGTAGGTTCAAAGAGTGTTTGTTAACGCTTTCTCACCTAAAATCATGGAAACATTAGTTCGTACACTATCTCTTACGTAGCTAAAACCTGCTACAAGCTAGAGAGTTTCATCTCCATGCTAGTTAGTTTTTTCTACGAGATTACAATAGTCGGTATCTTCCTTAATCTGTGTCAAAGACAGACCTAGTAGCTCGTCCTTTATATGTGACCCACAAACGTTCATTGTACATCCTCCAACTACCAACATTTAATTTAACCACTCGTTTCACGCACATACGATGGCTACAAAGCGTTTTCAGCGAAACGTTGCTAAACTGCGTCACGGAAAAGCAGTGCTGCTGCAGTGACAAAGGCAGATACACTTACTCCAGCTCCCTTAAACTGGAAATATATCTCTTCAGTTTATTTCCCAATGGAACCAGAAGCCTTGAAAATCAATGTTCACCGGTAAAGTAGCAACCACAGCTCTAGCGCGCACACACAACAAACACACACACACACACACACACACACACACACACACACACAAACACACACACACACACACACACACACATAGCTAAACACAGCCTGTACGTTATAGCTAGTAACAATTGTATGCCTGTTGGTGGGTCTTCTCGGTGTTGTTAGTGTGGGTATTTAAAGACCCTCGAGATTTGCTTTGAAGGCTTCAAAATATCACCCTGGCAGGGCAAAGTGAAAGCGATGCTGTCCGAGCAGTATGTACAAGAATCTACGACCACAGAATGGTAACGGGCTTTCCGTGTTTCTTCAGTTGTGCCATACGTAATAAATGTCGGACCTGGTAGTCTACTGACAAAGTGCAGGCCTCAAAACGTAATGAAATGATAATTAAATCAAGACCCTAAGCTGTCGACAGGCGTTGATATACATCAACGGGGACTGTTGAAAATGTGTGTCCCGACCGGGCTTTGAACCCGGGATCTCCCGCTTACATGGCAGACGCTCTATCCCTCTGAGCCACTTAGGACACAGAGGATAATGTGACAGCAGGGATTTATCCCTTGCACGCTCCCCGTGAGACCCACATTCCCAACTTAATATTCACACACTACATTCGTAGTGCCCCTGCCCATTACACTCATTATTCGCGGTAGACAATCTTACCGAGTCCCGTAAGAGTTCGGGCGATGCGTGTGCATCCAGCACAGAAGAAGAAGGTCAATGGCCGGTTAGCCTTAACTATATGAAGATGGTATCTGTTCTTTCGAACATGTCCGAAAGAACAGATACCATCTCATATCAAAACATAATTCTCGTTAGATGAAATCCCGGCGTACCATGGCGTGTTTTTGTCTGTCTTTACCTAAACTTCAGCTCTCAGTGATGTGAAGGTTCACCAATAAAGGCACGTGGTTCAGGTTCCATCTTAAACTGAATGTCCGCTTATCTCGGTAGTTCTCCTGAGCAGGTTGGGACGTGCAAGTAGCTGAAGTGCCATGTAATTGAAAAACTTGCATCACGTCACTGACCCGCATGGAAATATTATTATGAGCGTAATCTATTCGTTTTCCATCCTCCCAGGTTTAGGACTAACGTATTCCCACATCTACTTCATATATACTCCGCAAGGTACCACATCATGCGTATCCTGTACCACAACCAGTCGTTTCCTTTCCTGTTCCACTCGCCGATAGAGAGAAGGGACTGTCTATATGCCTTATATGAGTCCTAATTTCTCGTATCTTCGGGGTCCCTACGCGAAATGTATTTTGGTGGCGGTAGGATCGCTCTGCAGTCAACTTCAAATGGCGCTTCTCTAAACTTCCACAGTAGCATTTTTCGAAATGAATGTCTTCTTCCATCCGGGAATTCCTGAGTGAGTTCCCGAAGCATATCCGTAACACATGCATGCTGATCGAATCTGCCGGTAACAAATCTAGCAGCTCGTCTCTGAACTGCTTCGATGTCTTATTTCAGTCCGACCACCATCACCTCCACAGTTAATGTCGCTACCGCACACCACTGCGTGTCGGCTCCCGACTCGAAGGTAGGTGGCTTGAACCTCGGTAGCGGAAGAAATTTTTCACCGCTGTAATTTAGCTGGCTAACGGAGGAGATGCGTTAAGTTCTTGATCGCCGGACTTGTATCCGGAATAAATTGTAAATCGCTCCGCACGGTCTCCTGGAATGAGGGAGTGTAACAACGATGGTGGTCAACCGTTGGACGTCAAGCTCGTCGAACTCTTCGGTGTTTCTCGAGAGGAACAGGCTATGAGCTGAAAGCAGGTTTCAGCCTTTCACTTTTCTCATCATCATACAACACAAACCATGACATCACCGTTCACTCCTACCCATTACAGTCGCCTACACTCAATAGCTACACATCTCTCACACATCACGCAGATAGGGGACATTGTGCTGAGCTCACAGGAAGAACAAACAAAATCATTACGTGACTTTTTTTTAAAGATATGTATCCGAGACATCGATTAGCTATAAAGGAGTTTTCCTTAAGGGTCATCAGGTGCTTCTTCTCTGGCGTTTCAGCAGATGTTCGCAATTTCATTTTTCTGTGTATAGCAGGATTCTTCCGAAAGAAATACTGCTTTTAACGAGTCTCATTTGACACCTAGTGTCAATGGAAATCACCGGTTTGTTTCCTGTTATAAGCAAAACGATTTTTAAAAGCGGAATTACACGTGCTCATTCGATAGAATGGTTTCAGATTCATATAGTACGGTATTTGCTTTATCGATATGTATCAAGAGGTGCGGTAAGGTAAATCAGGAAGAATAACCGGTGTTTCAGCCGCGACTCAGTAGCGCTACATGCTTGGCGGTAGCAGGCAGCGCTACTGAACCGCTACTGGATTGATGTTTAGTCTTCGTGTTTTATTGCCAATGCTAAAACATATCGATAAAACAAATAACGCACTAAACTAATCTGGAACCGCTCCAACGAATAGTCACGTAAAATAATGTTTCAAAAATCATTTTGTTTGTAACTGGGGGAAACAAACCGGCGATTTCTGTCGACACTGGGAATAGCATGACGCATTTGAACAGTGTTGCTTGTTTGTGATGACTTCTGCTACACATAACAATAACAGAATTACAAATATCTGATGAAATACCAGAGAAAAAGCACCTGACGACTCGTAGGAGAGACGCCCTGCATATCGACTTGTTGAAGTCGTGACGAGGCAGTCTCACATCTGCATTTGTTAGGCGTTGTTCTATGGAATGGTATCGAAATATCTAAAGGTAAGGTACTCCATATCGCTTCTTGAAATGTACGTACGATGTTAGATTCAAAAGACATTGCCATCAGTCGCTACATACATTACATCAGGCGTGTACGTTGACGCAAACAATGCCGTATTTTGCGCTAAGTGATTTGGAGGAGCGACAGAAGACTTCGCTCGTTCTGTTACTCTGCGTAACATCACATTAGTCGCCATCAGCACAGATCACATTGAATGATTTTGAAGTGCCGCAATGCGAATTATTTATCCTTATCATTCACCTGGCCTGTGACGCATCTCCGACATGGTTGTAGCTTAATGGCGAATGTCCACAGTAATGCAAACAGGAAATGTGTTAGAAAGTGGCGTATTTACGTAAGAGGTTGTATAATCGATCATCAATAGATAGGTACGTACGTCGTTCAGTACACAAAGTGTCATGTTTTATATTTATTCGGTAACACACCCTTAAGTATCTATATGTGCTAGTTAATACTGGAGCAGAAAGTTCTATGGGTGAGTACAGGGTGTCCCAAGTGAATAGCTCACTATTCCGAGAGAAAGGGTAAATTACCATAAAAACAAACACTGGTCAGTAATTATTATCTTTATGAAATCGTTATAATATGTCATAGATATATAATATTTCTTTGTAAGATTACAAATTTGCGACAGTTCTTAACATATTTAAGACAGTCCAGAATACATTTTAAAATAGTCCATAAGTAGCTTGAAAAACAATGAATTCCATGATCAGTACATATGGCTAATCTTAGTGCACATTTACGATCATCAATGAAGGAAATTATGTCCTTGATTAGATATATTTGTTCCAATCGCGTGTCTTTATTTTTCTACACACTTCAGCCAACCACATACATGTAAATCTGCAAATGTTTGGTATGGGAATCTTGATGGCGAGTTGACTGTAATTTTTGAACAAGTGCACCAACGATGGAAATCGCGATTCAGATGTAATCTCACACACGTAATAGGAACTGAAGGTTTCTATTGTGGATGAAGAATGTTGCATTCCACATGGTCAATAGTTTGTTCAACTAATGTATTTCAAACAAAAAAGCAAGTAACAGTTTCACTTCAAATAATATGAAGTGAATATTCTTCTGATAATTCCCTATTGTAGACTGAAATTTCGAATATGTTTCGACAGCCTTGAGGTCGTCGACGGATACATTTCTTACTAATCCCATAACCTGTAAATTCTAGCTGATTTGTAAATAAACCAATATAGCTGCGCTATGTTCCATGTCCAAAAGTAGTCCTGAGACTAACGTCTGAGAAGTGCAGACTTGGTATCGCTTGGTCATGACTTCAGCGTAGGAATGCATCGTATGCGTATCCCAAAACAGTCATCTAGTATCAAGCACAATACGTTGTCTACCTTGTTGTTTGTCGCAGACAATGTGTCTCCGAAAGTTTTTCTTCCAAGCGATCGTTACCATCGTCTTTCGATATACGGATATTTCCTTCTCGAATAATCCACGTAACAAGGTAGAAGAGGTACTGAGCTAGAAGCTACGTGGGTATCTCAAAATGTCTGCGCACTATAAGATATAATTGAAGAAAATAATCTGTTCTACAAAAAACGTTTACAGGATTTTAATATAATCTCCATTCTCGCTTATACAGCTTCCCAACCTTTTTGTAACTTCTGTATTCCTGATAGGATACGTTCATTATTGAGCTGTCCGGTTACTCGGGTCACCTCACTGGAAGCTTCACCAAATGTATGAAAACATTTTTCATGAAGTTGTTCCTTCAACTTGGAAAACAAACCAAAGTCTATTGGGCTCATACCAGGACTGTATGGTGGATTGGGAAGTTTGTCCATCAATAATTTTCGAGTGTTTCTCTCACTGGTAGGGCAATATGCGGTGTTCAGTATCATGCAAAATGAGGACACCAACTACTAGCGAGTCAGACGTTCTTTGACGAATTTTTTTAGAGCAAAACAGTTTGCAGACACATCTCGTTACCGACGTCCCCTGGGCGCTCTGTCTGTAGCTATGACTCCATTCATGACAAACACGAAGAGCAACATCAGTTTCACCTTTGATTGTTGGCGGCGAGAGTTTTTCGCGTGTGGAGAGTCGGAACTTTTGCATTGGGATTGCTGAGACTTCAGTTCGGGCTCAGTGTCTCCTATCCAGGTTTCGTCAAGTGCTACAATCCTTTATATAAACTCTTCTCCTTCTGCTCGATAGCGTTAAAAACATTCTTTTTCGAGTTTTCTTGCGACCTGCTTTCACCTCTTCACTCAGATCATGCGGAATCCATCTGGCAGAAACTTCTCTCATGATTAATTTTTCAGCTATGATTATATAAATTGAAGTGACTGTTATTCAGGTCTCATATGCAATTTCTTCACATATATTTCGTCCATCCTCTCTCAAAATGTCGGTGACAATAGCCCTAGAGGTGTAGTCTGTCGAAGCTGATGGCCTTCCACTCCTTGGGTTGTCCTCACCGCTTACTCGACCTTCACCGTGATATTCTGCTATTCCCACACACCTCTCTCAAAGCGCAGTTAATTTCCATTAGTCTTCTTTCCACGCAGGGATTCGATTTTAATGTAAGAACTCAGGTCACTACGTGTAATACGACCAGACTCGGTTCCAACTTCCGTTTTCAAACCGAATTGCTCATGACACAACCATGCGAACCAGCAGAGACATACACGACCGTCGCTCCTAAATTCTCTTTCACAACTGACATGAATTTCAACTTGATCACGCCACCATAGCGGTCGCATATGCGCAATGTGCAGGACGTCAGAAATGGTCATCGTAGACGAGCAGAACATATAGTATTTTTCGACAGAACAGCCATGCGCATGGACCCTATGTCCGAAGACTGTATCAACTTACCCAAACTTCCTGCCAGAATTTTCGTTCTCAGGCAGGCACTAATACATACCCAGTGTGGAGTATGTAGACAGTAGTGATTTATCGAGGATTCTTCTGATTCGTATAAATTGCGGTGTATATGTCTTCTTCATGCCATTACTCCAAATAACTGTGCAACCGCAATACTCAAAATGCCGCAGTCCATCGATTCGCAACATACGTACTGTCTTTCATTCTTCTCTTCGCCATCGACTCTAAACCAAAATCTGCAACTACTATCATCTCTTACATGTCGAAGAAGCACCACACGATGATACGTTTAATATTACATAGTTGTCGAATATCTTCTGCCAAACTCGCAAAAGTGTAAGAAATTTTACATGAAGTGGATTTTAAAATACATCTATGTTTTCTTAGGTTTGTTACTGCAAAAATTACTGCTGTCATCACCGTTTTCATCCACTGCTGGATGAAGTTCTTTCTCAGACACCTTTCATGTATTGCGGCTTTCAGCTTCACGCAACCAGTTGTGTCCATGTGTTTCTTTATATCTTACTCATATTCCAATACTTCCCCTACTACCTACTTATTACCACAAAAAATCCAACAAAGTAATTCCTAGTACATTTCCTAACCCTTATTACTGTGTGTATTTCTCGTCCCTTTTCACTTCAATAACAACCTTACGGGAATCTTAACTCCGCTCTTTTCCTTTCTTACTTATTTTCACCTGCGACCTCCTTTCTCTTCCTTATTTCCAGCATACTTCTGACCATTCTTGATACATCAATTATTATTTTTCCGAAGGTTCGTGTTTTTAAGGTCTATATGTCATGGCTGAAGACCGCATCACACAGCCGACATCTCCTAACTTCTAAGCATTTCTTTCACGTGGACAAATTCAACATTAGAAACATTTAGAGCTCTTACCAAGGTAGGTGTTCAATCATGTTTTGTGAATTTTCTGTTATATTAACATTTTGCATTCCATTGTATCCGATTTGATGTTTAACCTTTTAGCCAAATGAAATAGCCGGCAGGTGTGAATAGACATTAAACATAGGTACAAGGATCTTCTGTAACTATGGCATCTGCAGTCTATAGTACTTGGGTCATGGACGGGTGTAGTTGAGTTTTCAGTCTAACATAACACATTAAGAAACCTACAGAATAATGCAAATAATGCATTTGGCTTTGCTTACATTTTTTTCATTTCTTTTCAGATTTGGTAGTTAATGCTTTTTCAGTTGCTTAAATGTGTCAGATTTGTCCAGATATTATGCTTGTATCTTCTGACGATGCTCTGTTAACACCAGACTTATTTTTAAGTCTCTACATTTCGCTGACGAACGTTACCCACCAAGCAGTAACACTTCCTACCCATGTTTCAATAGTACCAGTCTAAATCAGCATTCCTTAAATCGTTAACATATACAATATGATGAATGTATCAGTTCACTTACATTCGCATTTACAAAATCAGCCCCAATATGTTGCATTTTGAAGTGTTTTTTTTATATATTTCTCATAGCACATTGTATGTGTTTAGCAATACCTATGAGCTGCTTAAAATCTGAAAACGCAGACATAACGATCATACAACTGAGAGCACTCCAGAGAACATATATTGTGCTGCACGGTAAACATTCGCGATTATTGCGTATAGATCTGATGCGAATCTCATTACTTAACGAAAAGAAAAGCCTTTTCTACTCCTCATGTGCTTTTTCTTTCTCGCCGCAGTACCGTGTAGATTCATTACTCTATTTGTAACTGGTGTCATGACGTGAGTTTTAGAGCGAATGAGGTAAAGAGACTTTATTTTTTATTCGACTATCAAAAGGTTATAAGGTCTGTGTGACATTTACAGACCATTCATTTGATTTCCCTAGTTTCGTTTGCGCCTGAGCACTAGGTTGGAAAAGGAGCTTTATGTTACCACAATGTAGTGTTAGAGTATGATGGATATGCTCAAATGAAGTGTATTTAATTAAGTGTTCAGGGTAGCCTGATTTCCTATCCAGTGCAGCGAAGAAATTTCCTCTTCGAATTATGAAAGAATTATGATTGAAATGGGAGTTTGCACTAAATCTATGAGATGTCTTATAGTGTAATCAAACTTTGTCAGTAGAGTGTTCAGAGGAAGAACATTAGGCAGAGTTCAAAGTCAACTACCGCCCAATCAAATGTTTTTTCTTTTATATTTCGAAGAGCTCTTCAGTTTGCAGTAGGTGTGTACTAGTTCAGTACTATTACAAGCCAAAGAATATTGATATGTTTCTTGATTACACGTTACCCGAGAATAAGATGGGTTTACAAATTCATCAGCAATATTTACCTGGTTTCAGATTGTTTGTTGTTCTAATCTCCTCTTGCTACACACTGACAATGTTTCGTTGATGCTGCACGTCTGTAAGCCATAGTTCACAACAGGGAACTACACAACTTGTTTTAGAGACCTCTGTTGTTATATGTGAGGGTCAGACACGAGAACCTTGTATAAGAAGCTAGCTTCAAATGCAGCTAAGATTCTGTGAGGACTTGAATACTTATTTATGTGCAACATCTACACTGTCTTTTATTGGACAAAGTTGACATATTTAAATGTGATAAGCGTCATACATGCTGCACTGGCGCAACAGTCTCCCGTATATAACCACGACACTTCTTGTAGCCCTCTTCAGTTCCTTAAAACACAGTACGTGAGAGTTACATATAGTGTGTGTTTACTAGGCCTGAACACATTCTCAATTGTGCCAATAACTTATCGTACTCAGCTGCTGTGGACAAAATGACAATTTTTGTCGTGTTTCTCAGTTGCTAGTGACCAATAATCGACTCCAGTGGATTTCAAAGACTGCGTAGAACAGTAGCAGCTGATGTAAGGACAGAGAAAAAGCTGGACTGTTCCTAGCAGAAAAGTAGTTCATAACGCATTACTTGACTTCCCTAGTTTAGTTAGGACTTGAGCGAGTGAGGTAAATGAGAGTTTATTTTTTATTCGACTACGTAACGATTATCAGATCCTTCTGACATCCACGGATCGTTGATCGGAGTGACACTTTCGTCAATCTAAAAATTCCTGGATGTAACACAGTTTTAATTACACCGACAATCATAAATTCTTCTCGCCACTGACTCTTAGGTACAAAGAAAACAAATTAATTCTGTGTCACCATTATAATTCCGGTTAGGCTTATTGGTTATATTATCATATTGATTTCTATCAGTTACTGAAATAACAATAGAACGTCTCTACATCATTTACCAAGTAAGTTGTATATATTGATGATATTTCTTAATATGGATGTTGGGCGAAAGATAGCGAGAAGAACGAAAAGATAACTAAAGGGGAAAGAGCATGTAAACGAACTAGACAGTCACATTCAGAAGATAATTATAGAAGCCCTCATCGCATTTGTAGATCCAGAGGAAATCTTCAACGACTTGAAGCAGAGTAAAATAGCAGAAATTCTTATAAGTATGCATACATGTAATGTTTAAAAAACCTGTGACAGAACAGTCAAAGTCGCTAAAAAGGCTGTCATTCTTAAGAAGCAAAGGATGACGTGAAATAAAATTTGAAGATTCAAACGTAAGTAAGAAGGAAGGAAGTGTGTTCATCGTCAAGAAAAATGGGACGGGATGGGTAGAAGGAGCTTCAGAATTCTGGTTTATGAGAAATAAAGTTACTACTGAGGGATGTAGGGAGAACTATATCAGAATATGAGCGTCCTACGTAAATATAAGTTTGGTGTTTCATTCAAATGTTTAGATCATATATCAAGCAGTTACTCATTATGTGAAATCCTTGATGGAAAGAAATAATTATACTGATATCATGTATTGACAGGAAGTTCTTAAAAATATCTACAACCCAGTATCATATCGTAGCTAACATGGACTGTGTGAAAAGTGAAGTAGCTACAATAATTAGTAGTTTGACACTTTAGAATGATGATCGTTAAGTGGCATATATTGTATTAACTAAGGAGATATTACAATTTGAAGAAATTTGCATCTATTATATACAAACAAGACGATGGAGCGGGTAGATAGGATCTATTACAAGGCATACAGTAATAGCTGACTTGTCAGAGATAGGAGATGAAGTGAGAAGCCTGAAGCGAAAGGTAAAGATAGTATATATATACAATGTGTTAACTGTAGCAAATTGACTGAATTAAGAATATTAGAAAAATATAGGGATAGAGGACAGCGTATTACTCTTCGAAAGATTAACGACTGAAATAGAAGTGTAATAAACGGTGTTGTGTGATAATTTCAATTTGTTGTTACATTTAGAGGTTCAGATGACAAATCAGACCATGATGCATTGTGTGAAACCCGCCACGAAAAAAAGATTTGGGAAACGTTTTTAGGAATAATACTGGCCCTCGGAGAATAGAAAGCTTCCATTATGGACTAGTAAAGGTAAATGCCATAATAATTTATAAAGGGTACAGAAGGTGTTGCAGGCTAGATATCGAGAGCTGAAACAGAAATAAATTATCTAGAACATTTCAATTATAAAAGGGAATAGCTTTCTAAAGTACGAAATTGTGCATAGATGGAAATGATCTTTTCAGAGATGTTCATTCGGGGGAAACAATACAGTTATTACAGTCTGTAACTGGTTACAGTTGCCAAAACAGTCATCCTCAACTCATTTTACTTCCATGGTAGAGTTTAACGAATTATTGCACTTTCAACATTCAGGTCCGAACTGAAATTGCAGTAAAAATTTCTAAATACATGGGGAAGTGTTCTTGAACTTCCGTTATATCGTAATATTTTCATGATAAAATCTAAGCTGATGAACTGAAACGTAATGCATGCTTGTCAAAGAAGGAAATTTTCACTCCTGTAATATCTGTTGACCAAACAGTCACAAAAGTGTGAACTACTTCTCAACTCAGATTAACGGAATTTGCATTTATTTTGTTAAGGTAAGTGATGTATCCATTCAATAGGTTATAATTTCTCAGCGACTCTCAGCCGCTGGGACCACTTTAAAATTAACCGCGACTGGGGGAAGAGAACAAAAGAAGTAAATTTCATTTGTTGATTTGCTTGTGTCTATCAACCGAAAAAGGTAATGTGCTTCACTGAACGAAGGAAAACGTCAAACATTTTGCCTTTCGTCACCATCATTCATCATTGAGAGCAGCACGTATTTTTACGATTTTGCAGTGCCTGTGTTATTCTGATAACGATGTAAAGTTCCTTTGGACACACATGCATGACACGCAGGCACTGCAATATCGAATTTCTTTGCCGATACCGGGAAGCGACTTTCGAGTACAACGTCTGATCTGTATGGGAGTATACGAGTACGCAACGTATGTACGACTCCACGTCGTAGACGCATGGTTGACGACGTATGTAAGTTTGGGTTTGACCCTGGGTCGCACACGGATAGCCAAATGCTAAGGGGACCACTCGTGGTAAGCGGGAAATCCAGGTTCATGTCCCGGTGCGGCATATCTTTTCATTGTAGTCATTCAATTATACAGCTGATGGTTGTCATTATTTGCAACTGCGAATACATTTAATGTACACGTATTTGATGTTACCATCTTTTTCTCCAGTAGCACTATTCGATTGTAACTGCTGCAGTTCATGAAATTGCCCACAGTATACAGTATGGATGTACAATATCTACCGCTTGATGCTTTCTCATGATTCTTCGAACATAAGATTCTTTGAAATTTGTTATATCGAAGCAAGTGTTCAGATCACACAGTTTTTTCCTCTGTGACTTGATAGTGAGTCAAATATTCTATCTTTAGTATTTACTTTCGTTCCTGCATATTTACTCATTTCGCTTCTCTTTGCTGTGACTTGTTAGTGAGTTGAAATGTTTTAATTTTTGTATTTACTATTGATACTGCAGATTTAGTCATTTCCAGATTCACCTATCTATGGCTCCACTGTTTTTCTTCTTGTTTTTCTCAAATATGCAACCATCACCACAGTCTAAATCAGGCTCATGAAACATTCCTTCCTCACACAAACAAGCACACACACACACACACACACAGACACACACACACATATTGCAATAATTGCTTTGCTTTTTGTGGAATTTAGTTACGTCTAGTTATTATAATACCTACCTCGTAGAGTTCCCATAACTGTGCTATTGCCTATCTTAATTTTTTGATGCTATTTGGTTACCTCGTTCTTTCCTGTTAGCTTAGTTTGGTTGTGTCGATGTTTGTTTTCAGGCAATTGTGGTCAAAGCCATAACAAATGATTTAGCCCTTTAAGGTATGTGGCCAGTTTCCAATATGTCACTAGTCTAAGGCAAGGTATTCGTATATCATTAACTTTTATTTCTTTTATTAGATGGTGGTGAAACTCATAACACATGATTTATTCCCTTAGGAAATGGGAGTACGTGCCGATATTATACACCAGCCTAATGAAAGGTATTCATTTATCAGTAAGTGTTATTCTTTTAATGAGATTTTTCATTGTAGTTTTTCGCATTTTCTATACATAGATGAAGTAAACAGTGAGAGACTTTAGTCTTAGATAATGCCTTTCCTTATTCTAGCCTCTTTTCTAATGGACTCTGGTTTCTTCTGTAGGTTGAAAATCACTATTTTATCCCTCCAAATGTTCGTAAAAGGCAATGCTATAAGTGCGGTTTTGTGCAGCTCTGCGAACTGTGTGGTCCAGCACGCAGTACTCTCTGTCAAATTTCTTTTCTATGAAGGAATCCATTCTGTCATCCCGTTTGGTGGGAATACCAAATCCCTCCTTCTTTTAACTGACATCATGTGGCTTCTAATGAGCTTGAAGATATTTGAACTGGCGACGCCACGGGGAACGGGCAGGTGGGCCGGATGGGAATGCAGAGCGTGGTTGTAGTTGTGTAGCTGGTATCCCCAATATAGGCTCTAGGAACGGATTGGAGCGGGGTGGCCGCGATGTTCTGCTGGTCAGTAAGATCCTTCGAGAAAGCTGTGTTATGTGTGATTTCCATGGTGGGTCCTAAGCGACCCATCTGCATTGGAGCCCAAGTCCAGCCTAAAAACTCTCTGGCTGCTACTGTGTAGACTGTTATGTTGTCCAGTAGGAGGTGGAGGGATTTGAGGACCACATCATCTGAAAGTTTGGGCTTAGTCAATGGCAACGTAATGTTCCTTTGGATCTGAAGCTTCGCTGCAGGGATGCATAGTTAATTTTGATGGATTATCAGCTATTATGGTCGATTGCTTCGTAGAACGTTTGGCTGTTACCAATAGCGAGACTTCATCTCGTTCCCACTCCCCACCACCCTATTAACAGCCAAACGTGCGAACCAGAAAAGCAGTCCTTATGTCGGTATGTGCGAGAATGCCTTTCTTTGGCTCGCAGTGGCCATGGGGAGGGTAGCTAATGAAACCGTCTCTCACGTAAGCCGCCTGTGGCTTTCGAATTTTCCCGTTTACTGTGTGCTTCACGGTGATTAGATTTCATAGTCAATACAGTTTACACACGTGTGTTTCACAGAATTTTCACATCGAGCGAGGTGACGCAGTGACGAGACAGGACAAACATCCGTAAAGATGGGTATTCAAATCCATGCCTAGGCATCCGAATTTGGCTTTTCCAATGGTTTCCTTACACCACTTAAGGCATATTCCGCGACGGTGGCTTTGAAAACATGACTGTCTTTCACATCCATCACCTACCGATCCAAAGCGAATAGGTTCTCCATTTCTAATGACCTCATCATTCATGAAACGATAAACCCTAATATCCTTTCCATATATTTTACATAACTTTCCGACATGAATACTATTAAATATTCTTCGGAGCTTTCAGCTCACACCAGAAAGAGCAGCATGTTACATTTTTGCATAGCTTCTTCCTTCCCACTGCAAGAGCATCACCCTTTTGGACGTGTGTACGTTCCAACAGAGGAAATGTCGGTGGCCTGCGCTGTTTGTTTGATGTGTTCACCAGAGCCTGATTTATGAACGTCGAGGTGAGCCAAACATCAAAGATATCGTAGTAGAATGTTCCTAAGAAAGTAATTCACCTATTGATTTGCGTGGGGCGAGCGTAGTACTTTGAGGGCGCACACTCTTTGTTCTCAGAAAAGGCTTCAATTTTTTCACAAAATAATAAAAAAAATGTCTGTAAGTCCACTAGTTACCAACGTTGAACTCATTCTGTAATGTGAAGGTGACCTGGTAGTTCCCATGCGTGACAATACCGTGATCTTATTCCTCAACACATATACCTTCTGCATAGACGTTCAGCAACCACCGTACTACGTCTGCTTGCGAAAGTGCACTTGAATGGATTTCCTTGAATCACCGGTAGGAATACTATGACAAAATCTTATTTTGTGACGGCTGTGTGCCTCTTCAGAGTTCATCAACTTCACGATTGCAATTTAGAAAAAACAACTGATATATTTGCGAAGGCAGCATATTCAGAAGGAGAAGGTAGGTAACCATTATTCGAAATTATCGGCATAAATATTCGTGAAAGACAATGCCAAAAGCATGATTGTGTGTCTTATCCTGAGATTTTTCTTCGTATAAGGCTATTACAAGATCAAAGATGATCGCAAGGTATCACGACAGGAACGCTTATGGCTAAAGATAAATCCAGTAAACAGCTTCTAGGAAACACATCCACTTATTGGACCAAGCACAGATTTTACGAGAAGTTAAATATTCTCTAATCTTTAGAAAGATACTTATAGTAAAGTTTCAAGATGAGATTATGTTTGTAGCTAGAGTGTAGCATATTTTCATAGAGAGCACAAATTGTCTCTCCTCTATCAATGCACTGCACAGAAGTGTAATTGTAAATCTATTTCCTATGTCTCTTGTTAGTGTTACAAATAAAATTCATTACCTCGACTTCCTCTCGTAGCGCCTTTCAGGACAGGTGTACGCCATAGCGAGCTCTTCTTTTAACCAAACCTTGGTTCCTTGTACCTGTCACTCTCCTGTTCAAGTCCTTACAAATCATGAAGCTATCGCTGTATGCGGTTTGTACGAGACGTCAAGTAAACCAAAATGAAAACTCTCAACTTCCAAGCTTACCATCTCCGATTTCTGGAACATGTTCAGTTTACAACAACGTATCTTCAGTACGGGGAATTAGGTATTAACACTGACAGGTAAGAAAGACAAAAGTGGTAGAAATAACCTTACAAAATATACTCACATACTTGTCAAAAGTTTAATAAATTTCTATCTTTTATTTATAACGAGAAAAGAAAAGTGATTGACTGGATAGCAGCTGCAGTAAAACCAAACTGTTTGACATTGACAACTACAAATACATCGACGTATAAGTTTCTTGAGCGTTGTATCGTGCAATAACGTAAAAAAACGATGCTGGACAAACCGACCTTGGGTTTCTCCAGCATAGTTTTTTACATCATATAGCAGTACGATAGATGTCAAATAACTCTGGCCGCGGAAACCTACCCTGTTACACAAATATATAACCTTTGTAGTTACAAGCTTCGTTCGGAATTAACAGGAAATTACAAGCTATCGTCATAACATCTGAGCTATAAATAATGTAGCGTTCAATAAAATGAAATGAAATTCTCGTTATTTATGCTGATGCTGTGTGGCTAAAGTTGATTACAAGCACTAAGTTAAATCATGAGGTAATGGTGAACTGAGAATGAACGCTGACAATTTTGTTTGGAAACTGGAAATAATCTACAGACATCGCTTCATCTTCGACTACAGGGTGATGAAAATGTAAAGGACATACTAAGAGAATGTTATGTGTCAAATACATACCTTTCGAAAGCACATTAGTAAAAGCTGTGTCCTTACGGGTGGTTGGTTTAATCCTGTGAAAGCTTATTTTGGGCTATAAACACGTCAGTTTAATTGAAAGCCAACAAGTATGAGAATAATGTTCATAAATCACAATAACATCTTATTATAACGGTCTCAGTATCTATAATATTATTGTGCAATAGATACTGAATGAAAAATTTATATATAACAGCTGAAGACAAGATACTGCAGGTTACATTACTTACAAACTAATAAATTCAATAACAGCTATATCTGGTAAAGGAGAATAGTATTTCCCATGACATGGCTATAGCTTCGAAGATCTAAAGTAATAAAAATAGATGACTGACAGTCACGAACGAGAATCGCGAAGTCTGGGGCTGGCTGCATGAAAAATCCCCATCCTGGTATATTGAAATCGCGCAATTTAGGTGAGTGAACGCTATATTTGCTGTTCCTCCGTAAGCAAAACGTTAAGGAACATGGTGCTCCATGGATCCGCTACGTTGCTTCTACCACCCTTGAAATGTTTCGTCAAGGTCGCATTGTCCTTCCAGTGCCCAGTTAAATATTCTCTAATCTTTAGAAAGATACTTATAGTAAAGTTTCAAGATGAGATTATGTTTGTAGCTAGAGTGTAGCATATTTTCATAGAGAGCACAAATTGTCTCTCCTCTATCAATGCACTGCACAGAAGTATGAAGAAGAACCGGATGTATGGTTCGAGGTGTGTAAGTTGTGCAAAATATATTCTGCCAACATACCTGGACGTGAAAAGAAAACTGACCCGATAGTCATGTTATACACATCAATCCAGACCACAACTTAGGTCTATCCCGCTTTTATTCCCGATCGTGTAGTCGATGTTCTAAGACACATACCTGTTAATTGTTTCTGAAATATAAAATTTAAACTATTCAGTGAAAAATATCTTATTAAAGCCCATAGATTTTATCCATATAGTTGAACAACTCACACATTGCAATATCGTAACGCAGTGACTTGTCTCTTGGAAGCAACGTCTTTACGCTCTTCGATCTGTGTCTATTCAACCTCGCCTTTTTTTTTTTTTTGAGGAAATAGTTGTTTTTGTATTTTACGTTCCAGTGGACGCATACATCGAATTCCTAGGTATACCCAGAAACGTTCTTCGGACATTCTATTACCATTCACTAGAAAAAATCACCCTCTATATTAGACACGTTTCCATTGTTCAGAAATAGTGCCTGCCAAGCTACTATCGTCTTGTATCGTATGTTAGTTTGCGACACACACGACGAAATTCCCTGTACTCCATAAACATGAACGTAACTCGGCTTATCACAACACGATCTGTGGTTAAACAGACGACAGACTTATAAGACCTGATTTACACAGCTGTGTAGTACACGTGAATTAACTGAGTGCAACTTCGCCCTTTATGAGTTACGTTCGTATAAGATACACGACCACTTCTTTCTTTGTTTTGAATCAAGAGTATCATCAAACTAGGTAATTGCGAGCACGAACAGCTTGTTTACAAAACATGTCACATATTCGTCAGGAATAGAAGAAAAGTTTCTACAATTATATATCTGGAAATCAATACCTGTGAGACGTAGGCTGAGGATCCGCGTTTCTAAGACTAAATTTTATTTACAGATGACGCAGCATTCGCAAGGAGCAATATAATAAATCACCACTATACGCGTCTGGACAGGTCCAAACCCTCATGTAGACATGGAGACGAGGCATCAGAATCGCTTCAGTATCAATTTATGGACAGGAATTGTTGCCGACAGACTTATAGGGTCCCAAAAACATCAACAGTTTCTGTGTAGCACCGATTTCTGATCGACAAATTAACAGAGCTATCGGAGAACGTTACTCTTGAAGAAAGACAACGACTGTGATTTGTACACGATGGGGCACCATCACATTTTCTACGGATCATGCAACAGTATCTCATCGCAAAGTTTCGTGGGCGATGGACTGGTCGAATGTGGCCAGTAGCATGGCCTCCCCGTTTACCGGACCTCAATCCGTTTTGGGTTTCACGACTGGGGGCATTTAAATGCCCCGTTTTATGCAAAACCAATCGGCAATGTGCAGACGTTACAGTAGTATGTTACCAACGCATGTGCCGCAGTCCGAATAGAGCCAGATTTATTAGGAAGAGTGCGTGATTTGCTGACAAGAAGGGCTGAAGGATGAGTCGGGATGTTTGGTAATGACCTTTAGTTAAGACCGTATCTCAGCAGGTATCGGTTTCTAGACATATCATTATAGGAACTTTTTCTTCTAGTTTTGACCAATTCTGTCTCCTATAGTAAAATGTGACGTCTTTAAAACACACTGTATACGTAAATTAACAGACAGGTAGTTACAGAAGACCAAAACAGTCAGTACGTCTTCGCTAAGACGAATTTTCCGACATTTGTTGTGATGTTGACACATGGACCTAATAATACGAATCTCGTTTGATAAAAACTCTAATGAATATCGAATATCAAATAGGGATCGTTTTTTTTTCAGTTTACTTAATGTCTTATCTCCAATGAAGTCAGTAGATATAGTGAGAACAGGATAAAGTGTACCACTGTGGAAGAATAACACGTCCAAGGTTCAAAAATGGACTCTGAGTACTATGGGACATAACTTCAGAGGTCATCAGTCCCCTAGAGCTTTTTTTTTAAAAAAAAAATTCTTTGTTAACGAAACCATTATAATTATACAAAATTAATGCACTTCCTTATCTCATTAGTGGGTCATAATAATTATACATCTAATACTTATTTTGCAGCTAGTTACAGTTTTTTGAGTGAGCTACAGTTAGTTTTTCATACAATGGGCATTTAATTTCTAATATCTACAGCTTATATCTAATTCTTATAACTAATTCCTATCACCTGCAGCGCCACACGTGTGCCAGTGAAAACCTACTTTAAATTGCCTTGCTCTTCGAGCTAATCACGAAGAGCGTGCCCCTGGCACTGGGCAGGCCACGATGTTGATTCGCTGCAGTTCCCAAGCATAGTTTACCTAAAAAACTAAGTCCTACAAACTAACTTACCCTACGTCATTTCCGGTGCGTGTCTTTATCGGTGGTATTGACCCCCACTCCCCCTGATCCTGCACGTGGCGGATTCCAGCTATGATGGAAAGTCGGCCAGTCCACGCACAGGCGGTATGTGAATAGGGCTCTGGACGCAATCAGTGTTGGTTGTCTTTGTTATTTAATTAATGTACCTCAAGTATTCTGTTAAAACTTTCCGTGATACCTCGTTGGCCAATGTGTTTAAGATCTGGAAAGTGTCCTCCCGTCTAAGTAGTTGATATGTGTCATGGTTTGGAAGTCTGTCTCGAAGTGTGTTCGCAGCATCATTGAAGAGGGGGCATTCGTAAATTACATGGTCGGGCGTACCCTCCGAATCGCCACAGTCACACGCTGGTGTAGCCCTCTTCCCAAATCGACATAAGTATGTCGGGTAGGGTCCATGGCCAGTGCGAAAATGCATCAGTCCTCGTGTGGGCTCAAAGTATTTCATTTCCAAGCGTTCCCTCACATCAGGTATGTACTGGAACGTTCTACGTCCAGCCTCTTCTACCTCCCAAGACTCCTGCCAAAGTTCCTCCCCCTAGATCTTAGAACTATTTAAGCCTAATTAACCTAAGGACATCACACACATACATGCCCGAGGCAGGATTCGAACCTGCGACAATAGCGGTCTTGCGGTTCCAGACTGTAGCGTCTAGAACCGCTCGGCCACCCCGACCGGCCACGTCCAAGGTCCTTTTCATGAATCAAATAATGATTTAACTGAAGTGGACTGAGACGGCGCTGAAAATGTTTTGCGTACGGTTAACGTGGACTTTCCTCTGTCTCGCTAGATGTATATCAGTGTCCAAAATTAAGCATAGTCGAGGTATGGAATATCTCAAGTGTAGTGTCCTGCCTACTCGTCAAATATGGGCTGCCTAGGAAACCTGCTCTTTCGGATCGCCACGCAACAATTCAAGCAAATCATATTAATGAATTTTATTTACAGAAATTAAATGACAATACTTAACTTTGAGAAATTTACAATGATGTGTGGCAAGCAAAGGGCGACGTGCAACATAAGCAATCTCTTCAGTATACGCAATTCGTAATAAAAGAGAAGTACTACAGCTCCTAAATCGCTGCTATACAAGTGCCTATTCTTGATGCAGCTGTCGAAGTCGGCAATTGGCTAGTATTCAACTGGGCCGCGGTCAGGCGACGCGACGCTTATGTCCTTTTCGTGTTTAGGGCGCTGCTGTCGGGTTGTCGTCCTAGAGAGGGGTCGGTCCGCGTGCAATTCGCAGACGTCTTCTTCACAGCCCTCTCTGTTCTAACGTTCCCGAGCGGCTTGCCGGCGCTTGACTTTACGCCGGAGCAAGAAGGTTTATAGAAGAACATTTATTACTATATATTTAATTAGTAAGATCCTAAAATCAAAGATCCCCATAAAAAAACTAAACAAACCTCTTGTACATCAACTAAACAGAAAGTACAGTTCAAATAGATTTACACAGCAGTCACTAATAAGAGAAGCGATGCGAAGGTCTCAAAGAGTCCGCGGAGGTTATAGATGGTCTACATTTCGCCTCCGCAATGAATTGTCAACATGACCGACTGCGTATGAACCACGAGACCTCCTTACTAGCCCAGTATGGAAGAGGCACATCAATTAGATCGGCTGGATGCGAACGGCATTATCGTTAGTGAAAATAAAGCATGATCCAATTTTGCCACTTATATACCGCTCATGCATTTGCAGCTAAATGTGGAGCACCGTATACACATCTTGTTTGAGGTCTACCAATCCTAAAACGTGACCGTTACCAAAATTGTCTCTCTCTACGACACCCCCTTTACTGGGGCTACAGTTTTCCCTCCTGGAAAACATCCGATGGATAGAATTCTGCAAACTGAAAACGAATTATGCCGATCCTCCATTCAGCAATGGGCTAATCTCAATGCTGATTTTATTTAGTTAGTAACATGTTCCACAGATCATTTGAACGATTCCTCTGTAGATATGATGTGGAAGGAGTCAGTTTACTGGATATGAATAAGTGATAAACGTTAACATTTCTGATTATTTTTAGTCCTATCCTTGCAACTACACCTCAGAACTAGATTTTTATTCAAGCTATCAGATTTTAAATGAAATTTCGTCCAGGCAATAGAGGAAGATGGTCTTGACGTCAGATTCAAAACTTGCTTTGATACCTGTCAGACATTTCACATCATTGGACAAATGTTAAAAAATTTTTGTTTCTTGATATCGAACTCCTTACTGGCCCACTGGTAGCTTTAATAATCGGTAATAAAGGTTATTTTCTCGGGTGGTGTTATAGGTATAGACATCACCATTCTTATAAAATTGTGATGGTTTATTTACGAAGAATTTCGTTAGCGTTTATATGTATTGTTATGGCGTAATTAAAACCCCTAACTCCTTGAAGCGGTACCTACATGACGATTGTGGGTGAACATGTATTATTCTTATTGCTCGCGTTTGTGCAGTCAGTACTCTTTCCAAGTAATGAACTGCCCCAATATTGAGACGAAATATGCAACATGTATCAGAAAGTTGATTCGCTTGTTTTCACAACTGGCAATTATACGAAGAGGAAAATCGGCGAAGTTAAATGTTTGAGCAGCTTAGTAATTAGCTTCTTCCACTTCAAGTATTCATCAGTACGTACACGCAGAATTTTGAAGCATTCTATCCTGTTTTCTGGCTCCTGCTCATGTGTTACGGTACATCAGTTGTCGGTGACACTATTGGTTGTACAGTACCGATTATAATTAGTTTTCTCAAAAACAGAGGATCCATTTTCAGAGAACCACTTAATGAATCTTTGAAATGTATCTTTAGAAATCTCTTCTGTTTCTTTTTCCCTGACAAGAAAAGTTGTAATCCTGCTTGGTCAATATGAAGTGGAGGGTCATTAACATATGCAGTATAGGCAGAAATTGTGTGAAATGCTTGTCAGGGTGTTGCAGGTAGCTTATGCCGAGAAATATCTGTTCAGAGAAACATTCGATGCGTTGCGGCCTTTCCGATTTGATTAGCATTGAAATTAGCCAATGAAACCATTGCTCGCCCAAGTTCAAGCGGTCCGCTAGATACAGTTAGTATCAGTTGTTCTCATAGCCTAATCTGTAGCGCACAGAACTTCGTAGCCTTTGGCTCAGGTTCGATCTTTACTCCCTTTCCATGTTCAATTTTTGTATCGCTCTCTTCTCCGGCTTTACGAAACCAAACGAAGAACACGTTTAGCGACACTTTCTTTCACAGTCCACCAGAGTTGGTTCGAGCAACTGCCTCGTTGGCTATATCAATGCTATAAACTCGGAAAAGGCACTACGTTTCGAGATTTTTTTAACAATTATTTCTCAGCCAACCTATTCTGCAATACCGTTACAATCTTTCCACACCGTATAAGAAATAATAGTGGCCATAGAATTGAACTTTGTAGGACTCCATTTGTGATTTCTTCCCAGTCGCTAAAATTTTCTCTCAATTCACTATTGTTTGAATTAGTCAGCATAATTTTTTGCATTAGATTTGTTACGTATTATTCAAACCAGTTGTATGTAAAGCCATCATTTCCATAAAAATTTAAATGTTTCTAAGAGAATGACGAGATCTACGCAATCCGACGCCTTGGAAAGATCACCGCAAATACCAAGTGTTGATATCTTATTAAGTAAGGGTTGTAACATTTATAGAATGAATGTATAAATTTTATTCTCAATCCCATCTGGTGTCCTAACAGTGATGTGCTAAGAAAATCGCCTCTACAGTGAGACTACTCTTAAATACATAATTTTTTTCGAATATTTAGGAAAAAGTTTTAGGTAAGGAAATTGGACCCTAATTATGTAGCACTTTACTGTCACTTTTCTCATAATGATGACTGTGTAATAAACTGCTGTGTCTCCGAAATTCCATGAATGGGACATATTGTCTTGATGCCGGTATAAAGACGAAGTACAATGAACATGACTTCAGGAGCAGTTTTGTACTAAAATAGAATTCCTTAAACAGCTATAAAGTCTGCAGAAGACTGCTCCCAAATGCCGTTCGAATTCTTAATGCAGTTAAGGCCATGTATACCAGTTGCGGGTAGATCCTGCACCAGCCTGTCACAAATAAGACTTGAAATGACATTGTGTGCATTAGACACAGTGGAGTGCGTAGCGTCAGAAGGCGATTCATGTATAGCGAGGCAGAAAGAAAGAAAGAGAGAGTGAGACAGAGAGAGAGGGAGAGAGGGAGGGAGGGGGAGAGACAGAGAGGACAGGATGAGTTTTCCCCCCTCTGGCGCCATGTCTAAGCGAACGTCATAAATTCTGCGATGTGTTACAGAGTGTTGCTAGCAGACAGCAATAAATAAAACTGATTGCCACTGAACTAAGCCAATGTCACAGTTGGGAGTGGAGGACTTACCGTGGCCATCTTTCCTCACTGCAAGCGACTAGGAATGAGATTAAACGTCGCTGGTGGCCAAAGATTCGAGGAGGATGGAGTATGGAGAACGCTTCCACACTGAGTGGCCCTCGGTAAGATGCGCAGTGTGACGTAGCGGTCTGTGTATGATGTATTCCAAATGATCCCGGAATTCTATACATCCGAATGGTGCCTTTGTGAAATTACGTTGACACGTTGCATGTATGTTTTGGCTCATCATTAGGTTGGTCGCACTTGAACTTCACCAAACTTGTTCTGACACAATTGATATAATTCCTTCACACAAAGGTTACAAAAAAGACAGTAGTATGTCTCTTATGTTAATAGCTATCTCAAGGTGGATGTCCTAGGAAATAGTTATTAGTTTGCTACAAATTAAAGGCTGACAAGTGGAAGTTTTGTGGTGGTTGAGGGATTAACCGAAGCCATTGATACCGCTTCTCCATCTCCTAATCAGTCTACCACTTTACGTCTCAGCAATAAAAATTTCAAAAAACTATATCGACGCACAAAAATATTGTCATTGGTCTGCTCTGTCAGCGGGTGTATGATGTCACAGGCCAAAATATCAGAATGAAGCTGACATCTGGTATCGGTAGCTTCACTTGACGCTCGGTGCAGTAGTGAGGTTGAATATCAGGCGGGGTTCGATTTCTGGTCGTCGTCGGCTAATCGTGCGCTCGAGTCGGGAGTCAGTGAACACTGGTTTTTCAGCAGCCCATGCTGTATCAGATCTCCAGTGTTAGCTCTAATGACCTTAGCTGTCGTTGCTTACGCCCACGAGGAAAGTCATGAGCAAACCTCACAGTGAGTTGCTTCAAGCTTATAGCACTAGGTGATCTGATTTCTGCCCTAAGAGTTTGGCAGAATTTGTTAAGAGTGTAACATATCTGATTCACATTCTCAGAATTTTCGTCTCAACAATAAAATTATTTTTTGGCAAAATTCGTTGCTGCGGTATAATACCCTACTTATTCACAATAAAAGCACACACAAATACACACACACACACACACACACACACACACACTTGTTCTTTCTAAAGGAGTTCTGTTTCTAAGCACTGCATTTTTTATCAATATCTGCATGTTTTGTGTTCTGCTAAGCCATAAATTTAGTTATATCCTTCAGTCTGTTGTCTCCTCTGCTCAGGGGAACAACCAACCTTCGCCCTGCATGTACAACAGTTTTTGGAAGATGCCTTTGGTCTCAGTTTTATGGCATATTTCTGCTTTCTCCATGACTCCACCCCAAATCCTTCACTGCCTCTTTCATTCTTGGTTGACTCATCCTATATGCGTCTTTTCTTAATTATGCTTAATTTATGGGCTTATACATACGTTCTGCGCTATGTGATTATGTTTCCGCCTCCTCTATATCTACATGGTGGGGCGAAAAGTGGCCCGGAGGAGTGGATACGATTGGACGTGAATGTATGCATATAACTACACCCCGTGACGCACACACTACATCTACGCCCACCATGTGATCCAGACAAGTTCAGAGAGTAGTGCGCGATTTGTCAGTGCGAGTGGACCATTGAACACTGGACGATGACACTCCCATTGCAGCAACGGGAGTTTGTCTTGGAAAGTTAAGTGTCAACAAAATCGTGGAAACGATGTATCGAGTTGTTTGCTGAGAAGCTTAATGGTGCCAAAGTGCCAGCAAAGACTGCCGCCTCACGCTTAGTACGAAAAAAGACGTCAGACAGGATCTGTTTTGAGAAAATCGAAAGAGATTCCGAACACCATAAAATGTGGTTGCAGTTCACCAGAAAATGCTTTAGAGTCGTACCAAATCAACCAGACACATGTCGCAAGTGGCCGGCATATCACGTAGACCATGCGGTTGAATTCTCCAGCAGGACCAGAAGTACCTCCCTACCGGGTGTCGGGCATTCATGTACTGAAACCACCAGATGCTCCTCAGCTCCTCCAGTTTTATGAGTGGCTGTTCACTAAGATAACAATGAGTGGCATGGACATGGATGTGTTCTTTAAGTCTCATGAAGCATAGTTTCAACTGAGTAGGTATCGCAACTCACAGAATCGCAGATTGCGGCCAGCGGAGAACCCGCATAACTTCTAAGAAGTTATGGTTTTTATGCAGTGTATTTACGCCGCATTGTTAGTATCACCCTTCTTTCAGCAGACGCTTACGTTGGTGCGTCACATTGCCAATATTTTGACATCATATGTGGCAGAATTAATGGAGAAAGAAAAGACTTACAATTATTTCCAAGCCATGGCTCAACAGCCAATACAGCTGGCCGAACCTTGGAGCACATTTACACATTTTCCACGACTGCCGGAGTTCTTAGCAGAAGTCTGTGTGATCGCGACCCTAGCTGGCCACCCAGGTCAGCTAATCTGTCAGTGTGCTGTTACTTTGTGTGGTGAGCTCTCAAGTCTAAGGTGTGTCACAACAATCGTCACATACTCAAGAACTGCAGCAGAACATTTCGGATGAGAGTGCAGCAATTCCAGCAGTCCAGCTTCGATCCATCTTCAGCAACGCGCTGACCAGGACCAAAAAGTGCCAAGAGACTAATGATGGTCACTTTCCGTATCTGATACAGACAGGTTAGTACTGTATTCCCTTTTCTCGGCTGTTTCTTTGTACCCTAGAACTCTGTTATCGGGTCCACTTTTGTTTGCTCCACTCTGTATCAGTGACAATGACGAAAATGACTCATTAATGCCTTCCATCAAACAAACAAATAAATTAACCCGGTTAATAAACTGTAGCTCAGCACGTCTGAATTTCTACCCTATCTTTGAGATGATATTTCCAGCGTTACGGTGTTCTTAGTTGCGCTACTTTCTCATGCCTCGACACTGTATGACATTATTACGTATTACCCGCGCTACTTCACTTCTGGGCAGAGTTTTCATTTCGATAAAACTAGAAGTATTCAAGTGACTAAATTATTCCCCTCTTTCTAAGATAATAAATCTCTGCGGTATTACGATACACACATGCGTTGTGAAATAGTACAATCATTTCGTTAAACGCTGTTAAAATGAAGAAAATTTAGATTTAATCTCCTAGTAAAAGTTGCAGTCATTAGATACGGAATATCAGCTCAGCTCAATAATAAAATCGGCTGTGACCTTTCGAAAGCAATAGAAATTTCACTGCGGGAAGAAAGAACTTAGTACACCTCGAATATCGACGTCGATTTTAATCCGATGACGGCTTGTGCCACGTGGGAGGTAGTAGATGTACTCATAATGGTTTCACCGTCGTCCGCCAGCAGATAGCATTGTGGCATAACTACAAGAGCGCCATCTGTGTCCGCGCTTTAATAGGGAATGCTCACAGCCAGAAGGTTCAGTGTGGTGCAATCATGTCGCGGAGACGCATTCGTGCTGCCTACCGCCAAATGCGTGAGTTTGAAAGGGATCAAAGTGTGACCTACCGAATGGCGGGATGCTCCTTTCGGAGAATTGCCACGCAAGTTGGTCAAGCTGCATTGTTGTGGAACGATGGCGGTATCAGTGGTCACACAAACATCCTCACACCCGTATACGAGTTTCTCGACGACCAGCAGCACAGACGCTCACCAGTACCGTCATGTTGCAAGGGTAGCATTGGCAAGTAGTACAGCTACCACAGCACACATCGGAGGGCTTGTGAGCCCAGATGTGTCAACAGGAATTGTTGTGAGCTGTTGATTAGCAGTGGGACTAGGGTAAGCACACCTCCAGCCCGTCTCCCGCCCTCTCCACAGCATCGACGTGCATGGCTCAACTGGTGCCGTCAGAGATCACTTGGAAGGTTGAATGACTCACCGTGATCTTCAGCGATGAAATCAGATTCTGTCCGCACGCAAGTGATGGTCGAATGTCTGTACGCCATAGACCAGGTGAGCGCTGTCTCGGAGAGTGCATTCGTCCAAGACACGCTAGTCCACCCCAGTCATTATGATACGGGATGCGGTAAGCTACAACTCTCATTCAGCCTTGGCGTTTCTGGAGGAGGCGCTAATCAGCGCTCGGTACGTGCAGGACGTTGTTAGACTCGTTCTAACAGGAAGCTGAGTTGTTGTTCCAAGTGGGTAATGCTCGCCCACACACTGCCGGTGAAACTCAACGTGCTCTGCAAGACATGCAGCAGTCTCCGTTGCCAGCAAAATCTTAAAGCTTGTCTCAAATCGAGCACGTGTGAGATGTGGTGGGACGAGAAGTGACTCGTGTGCCTCGTCAACCGACAACTCTTACAGAACTACGTGAACAGGTCGAGAAAGCAGGGCATAGCGTACTCCAGGGCAGTATTCTCCACCTGTACGATCGCCTGGACGCCAGAATCAGCGTCTGCATTGCCGGATGTGGATGTTACAATGCGTAGCAATATGGGTGTTCAGCAGAAGTCGATAATTGGTATCTCATAACCGCATGTTCTATGGATCTGTAATTATTTCATTTACTTCATCCGCACTCTTGCAATAATAAATCTAGAGCGAACTGGAAACTTCTAAAAGGGTGTAGTAATATTTTTCCGGCTGTGTATTTACACAAGCCGTGGAAGTCTAAATCAGTCCGAATAGGGATTTGAACTCCTCTATACCTGACTGTGAAACCAGTTTCTTAATCACTGAGCCGTCTCTCTCGTCGATTACGCTACAGCGAATAAGTATGAAGATTTCTCTACACGAGAATCATTAGAAAGTTCTATTGACTGCCTTTATTGACGAAGAAAGATAAGTGTACGAGCACGAAAACACATCTGGACCACAGCCTGTTTCTCATGTACGGGCATTAGCTAGTACTGTCACCGACCGAGAAAATATCATAAGCTTTTCCAAATCAGCTCTGTAGAGCACAAAAAAGTGCCGTTGGCAGATAAAATGCGTCGCTGCCCACCAGATTACTTCGTCAGGTTATCAAGATGGTGTACAAAGGGATAATTCTATATTACGTCGAGAAGTATATCACTAATAGATTACAGACTTTTCGCTAGGTACAGGTGTGTTAGAAGAGCATTGAGAGTGGTAACACTGTGCCTCAACCGACAACGCTGTCTTTTCTTGCTTACGCTGCTGTTACGATGAATCATTACCTTGGCTCAGTAACATGCTCCTTTTCCTGGAGTTGCTGCAAGAGTTTTGTGAGCATCTCATATATGGTTTTGCTGTCAAGTCCACCACAAAAACAGACCGCCATGAATACGAACAAGGCTGCGCCATTAAATTTTCTGTGAAGCCTGACGAAAGCGCTATTGTGCTTAACGAAAAGTTACAAATCAGAAATGGGAAACATTTCTCATCCACGAAGACCTCCAATTCAAGAAAAGATGACAATATGGAGACAGCAAAGTGCATTGTAAGGTCATGTCGTTGACAGACGATGAGAATAATCGGTAGACAGTTAAATTTTAACATCTATAGTGTTCATCCAGTTTTGACATACTATCTGGACATTTGATAAATATGTGTGAGGATTGCTCACGACTGAGCAGTGGAATAAGCGGAAGGATGCGTTTGCATTTTGTGCTTTCAGAGGGCGTCAGAATTGCTCAGACACGTTAAGAGAGGTGACGAATAATGTATTTCCCAGCACGATCACCACACATAACGCCGGAGTCGGGGGTAGAAATCTGAAAACTCCTCCATCGCAAGGAAACAAAACTGAATGAATCCAAAATGAAATCCACGAAATTTTTTTTACAGTCAGTGGATGGTCCGCAAGGTATATGTGCCTTCAGAAAAATCTTTGAGTCAAACAATTTATCGGTAAATCTTGAAACGTCTCAGGAAAGGGAATACATTTATGGACCAAACATTGTATTTATTGGCAACTGCACGATGATAATAAGCCCTGTCACACTAGAAACTGCATCAATGAATGGTGCGGAGCGGGCTGTATACATTGAGGAGGCTGCAACATCGTAGATATGTTCGTTTATCGGTGTGCTCGCGGAGTATACTGAAGAAAATAATACTTCCACTTTCTACTACCAGGTGAAAATATGGCACTCTAAGCAGTCATAATATGAAATGGCTCCTGTTTTCACGTCAATATGCATTTTGTCACTTGACGACGCATGTCGAATTCTTTTGTGAAGTGACTGTTTGTGTAAATGGTTAAGAAGGTTGAAGTTTTCCCTACGAAACGCAAAGCCTATTGCGATGAAAGTCTGTGCACTGCTGAAAAAGTTTTGTTATTAGAACGCCGGCAATAGCAGCGCTGCACTGTGGGATATCGTCGACAGAAACAACTACGTAGATGTTTCATGTCAATAAATCGGTTAAACAATATGATTAAGAAATAAAAAGAAACAGGTGGATTAGATGGTGCAGTAAGGAGAGGGAGACAGCCCATTCCCATGGCAGTTGTTGATGAAGATGTAGCTATAACCAATCCTTTTGCACATGAATCATGTCCTTCCGTAATTTTAATGCACATCCTATACTGGTATCCCTATAAGATTTAGAATGTGCACCAAATGAAGTCCTAAGAGAAGTTACAAGTTCATGACTTTGGCTTCGATTTTTGGCATACATGGAAACGGATGACGTGTTGCCGAGGATTATTCTTTGGACGCGGGAGGCAAATTTGGATTCGCATAGTGCCGTGACTGCACATAAATGCTACATATGTGGTTCAACTGTACAGGAACATTCACTGCTATCAGCTTATGTGACTGTGTGGCGTGGTTTCACAAGCTCTTTTATTCTCAGTCCGATTTGCTTCGAGAAGATGATTCATCGCGAGCCTTTTCGATGTACAGTGACACTACACTACAGCATGTGCAACATGTTATTCCTGCTTTGCAAGAACGCGACAATGCGACAATGCGACAATGTCCAGATCACTATTTCCATGCAAGATAGGTTGGCATCACATGTTACTTGTCAGGTGAAAGATTTGCCTTGAGAAATCTTTGGTAATGATCACGTCGTCTAAGATGTGTGGCCCTCCAGATACCTCGGAATAAATCCATGTGACTTCTGGCTCTGGTTACATCTGAAATATCGTGTCTGTAAGGGATGTATTCAGAGTCTTCCTGATCTGAAGGATAATAGAGGACGGTATATCGCTCTGATTACACCAGATACGTTGCGAGCAACCATACTGTGTTAGGGATTCATCTGATGCTGAGTCTTGTGTCCATCTTCAATACATGTTGTAATATGTGACTATATCCTACTAAACGTGCCACACCCACCATTGTCAAGTGTTTGATTGTTTCTCCCCATTTCCTGCACCCGCATCACATTCTGACTTCTTAAAGCGCCATATTTTCACCTGGTGGAAGAAAATGAAACTATTATTTTTTCAGCATGCTCCACTAGTGCACCGGTCAGTGTCCACTAAAGACGTTCCAGCGTCCTGCGAAGTATATAGTCTCCGCTGCAGCAGTCGGAACACCGTTAGTTTAATTATAGCCACGCAGTATTTTTAAGGAGACAACAAATTCAAATTTACTAATTCTTGTGAATTTTACCGAATCAAACAAGTCATGGTTGCAAATTAGTGATAAGAATTATTTATAGACGAAGTTAATAACTAGTAGGAGCCGTCCTCGGGGAAAATCCGTTTCGGTTTTGAAGAAATATAGGAACTGTGAGGCCATACTGACCCTACGACTTTTCTTGGTAGAAGAGGCGTTTATAGCATTTATCGATTTAGAGAAACAGTTTTCCAATGTCGACATGAATATGCTGTATGAATTTGTGAAGGTAGCTGATAAAAACACAAAGAGTATGAAGTTGTTTACAGGTTGTACAGAAATTACACTACAGTTATAAGACTGTGAGAGGGATATAGTAGTTGAGAAGGGAGTCTGAAAGGATTGTAGCCTGTCCCCGATGTTACTAAATCTGTACACCAAACAATCAGTAAAAGGAACCAAAGAGAAATTGGGAAATGGAATTTAAGTTCTGAAAGAAGATGTAAAAACTTTGAGGTTTGGCGACGACATTGTACTTCCGTCAGAGACGAAAATAAAATTGGTAGTGTGACTGAACAGAATGGATAGCTTCCTGGAAAGGTTTTCTAAGAAGAACATCATCAACAGTAAAAAAAAATACGAATGGCATGTAACCAACTCATTCAGGAGATGCTGCTACATTTAAATTATGAAATTGGACCGTAAAACTAGAAGATGAGTTTAGCTACCAGGACAGAAAAGTAGCTTACGTTGGCTGGAGAAGAGAGGATACAAAATGGAAACTGGCAATAGCAACAAAAAAGTTTCTGAAAAACAGGAATATATGAACATTGAATATAAATTTAAGTGTTAAGAAGTGTTTTGCCGGCGTATGCGATGTACAAATAACTTACGGGAATGCAGCCTGGTGACGTCGACAACCGCCGATATTTCAGAGGGAGCACACTCTATTTTCAAGGCAAAACTGCAGCAAGTAAACGCTGGGCAATGGAATTTAAAAACCTCGGTTTGCAGAGAATCTCCGGAAAGGTAACACACACACACATACGCACACACACAACACACACACACACACACACACACACACACACTGCAGATACAGGTGCCATCATAAACCAAAGATGACCGAAATCAGAAGTTACGATAGTGAAATATATAATCACCAGGTGGGGTAGCATCAGCTCTGTCCCTCTGTGTTTTGACAGGGTAGGGAGAAAGATTCCACGCAGAATATAAACAAAATCTATCACCTCTTTTTATAAGGTTACTTCCTAATTAAATTCCAGCGTATTCCTCAATAACATTATCCAGTTGCTGGAAGTACATACCAGAATCTCGCTTATTGTAAGCGTGTGTGCCGGTTATGCTCAGTACACCAGTCCTTCACAGCCCTGATAGCTTGACCAATATATGACATGCCACAACTGCAAAGGATACGGTAGGTACCTGCCTTACACGAACCCAGATCTTCCTTAACAGAAACTGAAAGGACGCTGATCTTACATGGTAGTCGAAATCATATTCTGGCAAAATGCGACGAATCCCGTTCGAAATGCTTCGTGCACAAGGCAAGAAGGCTGTAGACTTTGGTGCCACTTCGGTATTACCATCACCCAGCCGGTGCACAGTTTGTAGATAGCGCCACGCGCGTCTCATCTGTCTTTCATTGTAATCATTCTGACGAAAGGTGATCTCGAGATGGGCTAACCAGCTGACAAACTCTCTGGGTCCGGGGCAGGGTATGCCTTGTGAACCAAGGTATGAAGGGCCCTTTCACCTTGAGCTAGGGATGGTGACAACTATCAGCCTGCCGATACAAGTCATTGTGGGTGGACTTCCTATAACGGCATGTCCCAACGTACCATTAACCTTCCTCCTCACCGTAACACCAAGAAATGGAAGACAGCCACCCTTTTCCATACCCCTCGTGAAACAAATAATCTGGTGTTCTCAAAAGTAGTACAATGTCTCACTTTCATGAGGCCAGAAAACAAAATTTCGTCTACATATATCTGATAAGCACGCAGGTTTCAAAGCCACTGACTCCAAGCCGCGTTCCTCGAGATCTTCCACAAAGAAACTGACAATAATAGTTGACAACGTGTTTCCCATCACAACTCCACCTGACTGCTCGTAGTGCTGATCATTGAATAAAAAGTAAGTGGAAGTCAACACATGTTAGTTAATTCAATACCAAACCTAACCTCAATCAACTGTATCGAATTAGACAGAGAAACAAAAGTGAAGAGAGAGAGCACATCAAAACTTACTAGAATATCAGAGTCAGTCAAACACATTTCCTCTAATAGACATAAGGAATCCGCTGAGTTTTTAATGTCATGTTCTCACCTACATACTATAAAGCTCAACAGAATAGCGAGGGTTTTTGCTACACGATATATCGGAGCATTAGCGTTACATTAGAAAGAAGAGGAACGCCTCCTTTGTGAACTTTATGAATACCATGTAACCTATCGGTAACAGCAAATAATAATTAAGACTCTTGATAGTCTCCTACAAGGAATTTTTCACCAGGAGGCTCTTAGTGTTCCTCTCAACACTTATTGCGGGGTCGGCACCGATGTTGCGATACGCTGATTCCCACTGTAAACACTCGTATCTTTTGATCGTAATCCTGTTAGTCCAAAACAACGGTAGCATTTCCATTGTTCGGAGATAAAATAACAATATCCGATCCAACTCTAAGTGAGCGTAAATCAGTCCTGTCAGCTGTTGTTATATTGCTGTTGGTTGGAGTGTCCCTGTCAACAATCGGCATGCCGCCCCCGCCCCCCTTCCACCCTCTCCCACTAGCGTCCATTGCAACATCAGGAGGTAGTTTAAAATTAGCCTGTTCAACAGAATTAATAAAATGAACCACTGGCAAACTCTTGTAGGTCCTATTTGTTGACACAGGATGCGTAGAATTTGCATTTAAATTATCAGATTTTAAACATAAATCCTATTCAGCCGAAGTTTACTCTTAGTAGCGATCAGTTTTCTGAAATTCGTACGAGCTGCAGACAATACTGCGCATATATAGACAACGCTAACGTCATTAACACACCTCGTAACGTGGTGTACCGTTCCAAACCGTGGTTTGATATCTTAGTAAACGCAAAGTACTTTACGATGCGAGAGACAAAAGCCGTGCAGGATTAGCAGAGCGGTCTAAGGCGCTGCAGTCATGGACTGTGCAGTGGTCCCGGCGGAGGTTCGAGTCCTCCCTCGGGCATGGATGTGTGTGTTTGTCCTTAGCATAATTTAGGTTAAGTAGTGTGTACGCTTAGGGACTGATGACCTTAGTAGTTAAGTCCCATAAGATTTCACACACATTTGAACATTTGAAGAGACAAAATGAAAGTTACACACTGTATATATCAGCGAATGATGCGTAATACGTAGAAACTTAGCCTTCCTTGCTGATATTGCTGCTCATTTAAGGAAAGTATGAGCTGTTTGACTTGTATCTTAAGATTAATACATCAGAAACACGTAACCTATTACACACTAAGCTTGGTACACGAAGCCTAGCCTTTTTCGAATGTCTTTCGTAATTAGAATTCATCGTAGAAAATCTTTCATTGTTTACCGAAAAAACAATTGGTGTTTTGACACAAACAGTAACACTGGAATACATATCATGAAATCCTTTATCAGATCGTTCTAGTTGTAAAAGATTCTGTGTTTTTCGAAGAACATTTAGGCATCACTGATTTATAAATTCCACTCACTGAAGAACATATACTACTTTCCTTGAAACTGTTACAATGGTCGTGTGGAAGATTGAGACTTGACATCAAGTATGTCGTCATTTGTAATGAAACTAAATATTGCTATGACAAATGTAATAAAATATTTGTATAATACACCACAGCTTCAACCACATATTGCGATACAAGACCGCTCGGAACAATTTATCTTAGAGCACACAAATGCTGCGTCAATCATTACTGCCCTGTAAATTTATCCGGCTATGTTAATAGCTGGACATATGTGGTCAATGGTATGGTCAATGGGCAACAGTTCCGTTCGTCTCACACCAATGAAAGAGAAAGATGAAACAAAAGCAATCTGCCTGATCTATCTAGAAGTCGATTCTATGAGGTTGTGCACCGTTCAGCATGCCTGATTTCCGGGAAAAGAAGAAGCAATTTTCCCTGGACACCTAAAATAAATGCCACTTTACATATTCCTCATAATTTCTTCCGGCAGTCATTGGAAAGAGCCTGTACACTGTAAAATAGGCATCCTAGTAGACATACCTCGGGAATAATAGTCTTTCCTTTAACACAACTCCGAGTGTTATCTCTGACAGAGAGTGTACCCGTAATACGGCTTTTCTTGGAAATAAAATTTTCTGGGTGATTAAGACGTGCCATTTTTCTCTCCTGCTGCTTCAGTTAACTCGATGTGTCGACTCCTCTGCTGTGATCTGCTGTTGAAACAATCTGGTGATCACAGATTGCTTCAACAGGTTTCGACCGCAATGAAAGCCTGCAGATACATGTGGTTTCTATTGTTTGCTGCTTCTTCGTTTGTTTGTTTGTGTCACAAAGACTTGTAGCCTTCGTGCTGAACATACGTTGGTCAGACAGAACATTATGGTCCATTTTTGGCAAGCAATGAGGACTTGGTAGGACAATTCAGCTAATCACATCCCAGGCGTGTTCGATCGGGTCAAGACCTGGCGAATTCGGAGGCCAGCACGTCAATTGGAACTCGCCACTGTGTTCCTCGAGCCACTCCATCACAATCCTAGCTTTCCGACACAGAGCATTACCCTGCTAAAAATGCCACTGACGTCGAGAAACTTGAGCGTCATGAAGGGATGTATGTGGTCAGCAACCAGTCTACGGTACTCGTTGGCCGTCAGGGAGCTTTGCGCGACTTTCACTGGAACCACGGATGTTCACGTGAATGTCCTCCAGACCATAATGGAGTCGCCATCAGCTTGTCTCCGTCCCGCACTACAGGTGTTCCCCTGGAAGACGACGAATTCGTGCCCTCCCATAGACATGGTGATGAAACTCTGTCCCACTGCGCCAATTTCTCAGGAAGCCTGTCGCCATTAAAGATTATCGTGTATGTGAAAGCAACATCTGGTAGTAGGCCTCTTATTTCCAACACAAGATCAATGGGGATAGGGGATGTTACTAGCCAGGACAGCACATCTTGTAGAGCGTTCTGGATAGTGACTAAAGTATGTGGATGGGCATAGTCATTCCGAAAATTCACAGATCTCTGAGCGCCTAATAACTACACAGAAGGTTCTAATGGCCATGTTAAATTTGAATTCTTGTACTGTTCAGCGTCCACAAGAAGCACCATAGGTATGGGATCGATATGGTGTAAATCTTGTCACACCTTGCCGCGGAGAGGTACTTCTAAGTGACTCTACCTGGTACGCTACGGTAGTGTTCACTATGTTTCCCACATCACTAAACACAGCTTCGCGCCAGTTCTCTCTGCAGTTCCGCCTTGCGTCCCTGTAGCAAAGATGGGTATCTCAGAGCTGTGATTAGATATGACAGAAAAACTCGCGAATGACTCCGCGCCTGAGCTACCATAAAAGATTGCTAATGTTCCTAGCTGCAGCACTGGTCCTAATTTGTGCTGTTTTTGTCGTGATATAAGGAATGTGACAAACCAGATATATCCTTGTATCTCTTTATATATCACAACCAGTTCAATGAGCACGTGCACCTGCCTTGCACGAGTAACATCAAAGCTGGTACCCAGCTGGAATCTTAAGTTTCTAAGTGTTGCGCAGCTGTCGGTATGGTTTATCGAGCTTCCATACACACAACCTCTACAGAATTCAGTTCATTGGTTGAACTGTGCTTACTGACAGGTTCCTAATGCACCTACACTTTCCGAGTAAACCTGACTGCAGAGTCGGACCTCTGTCTCACCAAGTCAGAGACACGTGTTATGCGCTCCCAGTTCTCACGCTCAGTGCATGTAGTTCGTGTCCTACCGCCAGCGCTGTGATTTTGATAACTGAGTTCACTGTCTCATTCAGTATCCCTTGTATAATTGGCGTTTCTACAAGAAATCCTCAGAAGCCATTTTCGGGTAACGCGTTAAAGAAATGTTCATCACTGTCACAACGAACACTGACATACACTGCGGATACTAAGTAGCACCTGCAAGCCAGAACTTTGTGACCACCGACCTGTTATCGATATAAACCAGTCCAGACGATAGCAGCGCCACTTGGATGGGAATGACTGCTAGGCAGAGACACTCACAGCGTATGTAGTACCAGTGAGCGCGAGGTCCATGTGTAGAATGGAGAAAGCATGCGACCTATCAAACTTGGGCCGAAGGCAGATTATTATGGACCAGAGGCTAAGCACGGGCATCTTGGAAACTGCGCGAATTGTCAGGTGTTCGAGGAGTGCTGTGGCGAGTGTTTCCCATACGTGGCGAAACCGAGGTGAGAGCACGTCCACACGTTGTAAAGTTGGGTGGCCATCCTCATTACAAATGACGGACGTCGTAGGCTGGCCACAGTGGTAAAAAAGGACAGGCGACGAACTGTGGCTGAATTAACATCAAACTTTAATGCTGTGCAGAGTACAAGCGTGTCTGAACAAACAATGCTGTGAACACTGCTAACAATGGACCTCCACCCATGCATATGTCAATGTTAACACCACGACATAGATAACTGCTACTGAAATGGGAGCGTGACATACGGCATTGGAAAAATGACCTAGTAGATAGTGTCGGAAGTTCCATGCGGCTTTTCGCGGATGATGCTGTAGTATACAGAGAAATTGCAGCATTAGAAAATTGTAGCGAAATGCAGGAAGATATGCAGCGGATAGGCACTTGGTGCAGGGAGTGGAAACTGTCCCTTAACATAGACAAATGCAATGTATTGCGAATACATAGAAAGAAGGATCCGTTATTGTATGATTATATGATAGCGGAACAAACACTGGTAGTAGTTACTTCTGTAAAATATCTGGGAGTATGCGTGCGGAACGATTTGAAGTGGAATGATCATATAAAATTAATTGTTGGTAAGGCGGGTACCAGGTTGAGATTCATTGGGAGAGTGCTTAGAAAATGTAGTCCATCAACAAAGGAGGTGGCTTACAAAACACTCGTTCGGCCTATACTTGAGTATTGCTCATCAGTGTGGGATCCGTACCAGATCGGGTTGACGGAGGAGATAGAGAAGATCCAAAGAAGAGCGGCGCGTTTCGTCACAGGGTTATTTGGTAACCGTGATACCGTTACGGAGATGTTTAATAAACTCAAGTGGCAGACTCTGCAAGAGAGGCGCTCTGCATCGCGGTGTAGCTTGCTCGCCAGGTTTCGAGAGGGTGCGTTTCTGGATGAGGTATCGAATATATTGCTTCCCCCTACTTATACCTCCCGAGGAGATCACGAATGTAAAATTAGAGAGATTAGAGCGCGCACGGAGGCTTTCAGACAGTCGTTCTTCCCACGAACCATACGCGACTGGAACAGGAAAGGGAGGTAATGACAGTGGCACGTAAAGTGCCCTCCGCCACACACCGTTGGGTGGCTTGCGGAGTATAAATGTAGATGTAGATGAAGATGATATAGTGGCAGACCGTTGTATGGTCTGATGAATCCCGTTACCTTCTTCATCATGCCGATGGGAGGGAGCGATTCGTCGTCTCCCAGGGTAGGTTCTGGGGAACATTAACGTGGGCACCCATTGGTCCAGTTAAACTCGTGTAAAGCACCATTTCCGTAAGGAGTATCATACATTGGTTGAAGATCACGTACACCCCTTCATGACGATTGTGTTTCCCGAAGGCAGAGGCATTTTTCAGTAAGGTAATGAGGCATGTCACAAAGCCAGGTGTACTATAGAGTGGTTCGAGGAAGACAGTGGAGAGTGCCAGTTGATGTTCTGGCTTCCCAACTCGCCAGATCTGAACCCCATCTAACAAATTTGCGATGTGGTTGGACGTGGCGTAGGAGGTCATCGTTCCCTCCAGCGACCTACCAAGACCGCATTGCTTACATGCAATGAAGTGTCGCAGCTGTTATCGGTGTCATAGGTGGACTTACAGACTATTACGTAGGTGGACATAATGTTCTGGCTGATCAGTGTGCACTACAATGGTTTCGTTACAGAACCCGCCCAAATAGCCGCTCGCGTTATCATGCCGTTTCCGAGATTAGAGGAGGCGTGCCATCCCCGAATTGAATACACCTGGAGGATTAACGACGAGTGTCGTGGCGTCGGCCAATCCGGATGTGTCTTTTGGGCGGTTTTCCACGTCTGGATAGGTCAATATCGGGCTGGATCCACGCTCCGCCTCTGAGAACGATAAGGATGAGGAGAGGGGCAAGGCATCGTGACAGAAGGCTATCCGATCGCTCTCTAACACTAACATGATCAAATTTATGCAGATCCTGTGAAGATACCGGATGGTGGCCAGGAAAATCAATAAGAAGCAGTCTTCCCCGCTCGGCCGCTGTAATTCCGTCATTCCAGTCCTTCCTAGATCTGCTTTCCTCTTACCAATTACACGTCTCACATTAACAAACTATTCCAGTTGTTCCCTTACTATTCATCGTAGCGATGCTAAATTTATTTCCATTGTCTTCGATAGCTTATTATGATGGCTTCCAACGCCTTTTCCGATACATAATTTCCGTTGCGTAGAGCCCATATCTCAGTTTTCCTTTCTTTGCCGACACGCCTGCCACAAATCGCGTAATCTAGTCCATGAAATGTTTTTTTCAGTCTCTTCTTTGCAGCCATAAATACATTTTAACAGTGTCTTCTGCTTCCTTTACTTTATTCTGTATATATCGACCATCTACTCCATCCACTGTCAGTGTGACACCCAAGTAGTTATCTGAGATTGTTTTCTTTAGATTTAAGATACGGCCTGACGCTCCATACTTCGTCTTTCCATTATTTGTCTCCATCCCTACTATTTTAATTGCTATAATAAATTTCTCAATGCGTAACTTTTCTCAGTGCGTAACTTTTGTCTTCTTCATCCTCGGCTACAGTCACCTGATAATCGTCAAACAGTAGACTACACATTTCCTACTCGCACACCTATATTGGAACATTTCCTACTCCATTTTGTTAGGACTGTATCACGACTGCTGCGTGAAGAATACAAGTTACCCCTATCCCTTGTTAAGTGTGAGTTCATCAGACAGATGGCTATATATTTTGAGTCTACTTTGATTATCCTTATAAAGCTATTTCGCTACTATTTTTGTCTTCTATTGCATTCCGGAAGTTCTTAGTTCGTGCATAGCCATAAGTCTTCTTCAATCAATAAATATTGTAAGCATCTTCCATATAGTACTACTATATGAGTTGCCCGCCCGGTTAGCCGTGCGGTCTAACGCACTGCTTTCCGGAAGGGAAGGCGGTCCCCGGCACGAATCCGTCTCGGCGAATGCAGCTGGTTCCCCTTATGCCACCTCAGTTACACTATGTCGGCGACTGCTGCGCGAACACTTTCTCCATGTACGCGTACTTCATAATTACTCTACCACGCAAACACTGGGGTTACACTCTTCTCGTGTGAGGTATTCCCGGGAGGGTCCACAGGGGACCAAACCGCACAATAACCCTGGATTCGGTGTGGCGCGGAGGTGGGTTGGGTGGACTGCTGTAGCCTGTTGTGAGGTTGTGAACCACTTAGGGCTACGGCAGGGCAAAGCTTCTCCGTCGTTTCTAGGTCCCCAGTTCGATACAATACAATACAATACTATTTCAGTTACGTGTTTGTCTAAATATATATTGTCAATGTTAGACATACCTGCTGCAAAACCTAAGATTAATGCAATTTTCCTATGTGACGTAAATAGACACTCAGGAAGATCAACTCTCTACATATTGCAAACATAAGACAATGAACGCAACAAACAGCTGAAGACCTCGGCCGGAAACAATAGTAACAGACACTCGATGAGAAACAGAGATTGTGGATGCAAAACATGGTACGTCGAGTGCTTTATTCATATTAGTTGATAGCGCCAGCTCGGACTCTAATTTCAGTTTCTCACGACTTGCAACACTGCCATAGTGTGTTCATGGAAATAGTCCCGAAAAAAATGCTGGTAATAGTAACATGTGCGGTATTCGTGCCAGAAAATGCTTTTCAGGGACGATTTGTACAAATCTGACGACGATGTTGATAACTGCGACTCAGACAAAAATGCTGAATATGCTCCTAAACCGAACGAGCTTCGAAAGTGGGTGCTAAAAAGGTAAATGTGAATAATTCTTCAATCTCGTAAAAATGTTGTGTCCGTTATCATTGTTTGAGTAATTTAGGTGACACTGTAACGGCAGGATTCTTAAAGGCTATTCTTACCATTGCACTGAACCATAAATTAATTTTTGAGATAGTTCTACTTCTTTATTTCAAACATTGATAATACAAATCTGAATATTATAAATTGAAGCAATTCGTACTTCCTAAATTTGCATTTGCAAGGTTTCACGGTAATGTTTCGTCAGCTCACCCAACGAGTAAACCGTAGCAAGTTAATGGTAACTCATATTAAGTGCATTCAGCATGCTGCTGGTAAGCATTGTTAAGGAACCACTGACGTATTTGTGAGGATAAAATTTAGGATGGAACTGATGATTCTAAAAATATGTTGTTGCTCTACAAATGTGTCAAAAATAGTTACTTTACTGAATAAAAAATTGCAATGCATGTTCTTGAAGTATTTTTTTATAAGAATTTACTGAAATTTAACTTTGTTATTTCTCAAAACGACCAAGAATAACAATTAGAATGATTAACTTCATAAAAAAGGAAGATGCACTGCTAATTTAATAAGAGCACAGAAAATTAAGAAAATAATGAGGCAACAAAATGCAGTACTGGACGAAACTGATACAACATAAGCTGCAAACTGTAACTGAAACTAAGTAATAAGAAATATTAAAATTCAGTTGTAACAGCTTTTGCAACAATGCATGTGGAATAGTGAGCACAGCGTCAGTAAATCGGCCTACATAGAGACTGATAGTCTAGCAGACATCGCGTGAAACACTGAGTGTCGTGTAAGTAAAAAATCTGCGTCGTGTACAAAAACTATCACACAAGGGAGGAAACAAGTAACCATACTGTGTTTTCATACGAAAAGGGCATCTCACGGCAACTTTTCGGACGGAAATAACTACAGTAGTGATTAAAACACAATGTTTCTCAGTCAACTGTGAAATTTGTTAACAACCCATGTCCTTACACACATTTCGAAGACATAAATGAAAACCAAGAACAAGAAGGAAACGTAATTAAGAAAATATAAAGTGTGGGCGGAAAGCCCCCATGCCCCTGTAACCACCGTTTACTTTCAGATGTTATTATGCAGGATGGTAGATATGTTACATTTTATAAATTATTGGAATCAATTGTTGTAATTCATGTTCACATGTTATCGCAGTGACAGTCGCAGTCTAGTTTTAAACTGTTGCCATGTCAGATGTAAGCGGTCATAATTACACTATAAAGGAGCGCTTAGTGACAAGTGTGTGGTGAACGAACGATAATACACAGGGTAGATAGTGAGACAGATTACGGGAGCATTCCAGGAATGATTTGATAAGGCTCCACCGCGAAAGGCAACAGTTCGTAATTTGGGAAAAACGTGCTTTTGCATTTGGCACTGTTAAGACAGGCCGTGGAGTGGATGGGAAAAGACACGAGAAGAAACATGTGCCACATAATCTAATTCCACTGAAAAATCTACTATGAACTCGACACCTGAACGTGCTTCGAAACTCGGTATGGAACAATGCGAGATCGCACGTAAAAAGACCATAAAGTCAGACCTTTTCGACTGACGTTCGTAAACGAGTTATCGAATACAGAGGGGAATGAGCGCGTTTTAGCGTGCCGAACTTTGTTATCGCAGTTTCCAAATGCAGTGAACCGTGACAAGGATATATTTTCAGATGGATTTGCCATTTATTCAAGCTCACGTACTAAAAATATTGTCGTCTGGACCAAAGTGAATCCTCATTCCACAGTCGACATAGAAAGAAATCCGCCTCACATAATGAAACCGGCAGCGATGACATGTGCTTGGACCATACTACACGTGCCAGCTCGTTATGTGCAGTCATTAAGGCGCAATCGTCAGGCTACAGATGCAATATTGTTCAGTATCCATTTCGCACTATAACACCGGACAAGCTCAAAGTATGTCGAGAACAACATGGAGGCGTATGTAAATGTGTCTTCAGCGTGACGGGGAACGTATCGTTTCACTGGATCTTAATACGTAAGTTATGTACTTGAGTTAAAACAAGTCAAATCAGTTAGCGTTCGATACTAAGAAATACGCGGACTTCTCGCCCACTCTGTATGATTTACATTATTGTAATGAGGCTTGGAAGATCCACTCGTGGTACTAAACTGATTCTAAGTTTAGTAACGAGTCCATATCAAACCTCCTACTTACATCTTAGCACTTCGTAGCCTTTAACACTTCTTCGGGAGTTCAACAATATATACGTCTGCCTACTGATTTCATCGATTTACTGCGTCGCAGTATTGTTGTATTAAGGCCCTGATTATCCGTAGGTTCCTCCTAGTATTTGCTGTGGAAAAAGTAGACTTTGATAACTAATATTTAATGAAGAAGTCTCTGAGTTTCGCACCAAAACGTTTGTCGTTCCCCTGCATATCGATCGCCAAGCAATATTCCGTCTCAAGGCTCTCGTACTTCTTCCTGGATTAATGGTTCATTACGGTACAATATGGCCCATTCATCACCAATACCTTCCTGAGAATCAGATATTTAATCGGTGCTATCGTTTCCTGCATTGCAGATTAAGGCAGTAAATTACTTCTGCTATCTGCAGAGCCCGAGTAAAATGTAAAAGCTTGAAAATAAAATGCAGTCTGAAACAGGATGAATCTCACGAACTCAGGTACAAAATGTGCTACAGCTGTATTAGAACTGGTGAAATTAAGACGAAATATGACATCTAGATCAAATTTAAAACGCAACTTAAGGCACATAAAGTCATTTTTTGAGATATTAGTGATACGGGTAAGTGTACTGGTGTGGGAGAAGCGGTGTACTTAAATACGGTAACCTGATTCAGATAGATGTAGGCTATGAAAATGAAGAACTTGCTCAGGATAGGCTGGCATTGCTGCATTAAACCAGTGTTCGAACTGGAGACCCCAGCACCCAGCAATCCATTTTCACACTGATGAACAACCACACAATATTCACGTAATAAATTATTTTCGCATTCTCATTAAGCATAGAAGCGTAAAAGTTACTGAAATGTAACTGTGGTGTTGTTTAAATAAAAAGAATTTCATTGAGGCTCGTTACATTAGATCAGTAACCGACCCGTCACCATCAAACAGTCTGTCTGTCGTAGTTCGTATATATCTCCTATGGCGCTCAATAAGTGATTCTGTCAACATTGAGATTTAAGTAACTACCCATCTTAAAGATGTGAGACTATTACATTTCATACGAAGGTAAAAGCATCACATTCTGCAATATATTTAAGCAGCCAGAATACGTTGCTGTCATTTTCGTCTGGTACTGCCTAAATTAGGCGCAGAAATATTTCAGATGTGGGTCATTAGATATTTCTCTGTAGAAACTGCTATCGTTAAGCACGGAAACTGCGCTGAGGTAATGTCACTGTAGTTTCAACTAACGTAGTGAAGTACTACTTGACTCATTTTATTTGTAGGAACCTGTACTTACGGACAGCTGCTGCCGGGCTCTCAAAAACACCTCTACAAACCATTGAATAATACGTTCATCTCTTTATCAACCAAATCACATTGTTTTCCACGTAACTGAGAGGCGTTCCTGAAATTCACAGCAACGAAAGAATATAAATAGTTACCTTACAAATCGTTCATATTTAGCGTTTTATAATAGTAATAATGAGACATTTCTTACCATGTTCAGGATGTTCAGTTCTGTTTAAACATCCGCAGAAGCACCAGGAAATAAGAAGCAGATTTATAGACAATACTGATCGCTCATAGAGTGATCCTGGATTTGAAGTTCTATTATTCAGTTTCTCTCCATGGCGTTTCTGCTCTGTCCATATTATTCATGTGGCCAACAACGTTTTCAATCCTGAATTCATATATCCATTTAAAATGTTTCCCTAACATTTTAATAGAATGAATACTGAAATAAAGCTGCTCTAGAGGTCTCACATCTATTCATACCATAGATTCTACATTGTCTCCACAGAGTTTATTTGTGATACGTTCCGCATTGTAATGTCCGCAGTTAGTACACCGCGAATAAACTTCACTGATTGCACAGAAATAGCGCATAAGCAGTAAAATTTGACATTAAAACTACATTAGTTACGGAAACATAATTTTTAAACCTGTCATACAATAGAGCTTCGGACGAATGACGGAATTCCGCCATTTTGTTACATGTTGAATGATACACCACCCAAAGTTTTCTTCTTTTTCTCTTTCCGAGGGATGTTATTCAGTCGAAATCTATTATTAAAATCATTTTAACATTGTTTATCTGCTTAATCGTGACAGTTCAGATACTGTGGCAGCCCAGCGTATTAATAACTGACACAACGAGTTTTGTGGTATAATGGGCATCACTTTGAATGTGTCCCTTAAAACAAAACATCGTCCATTGAAAAGCGACTCGGAATAAGAAGAGTTCAGTATTTCATATCATGTATATTTCGTATATACATATTGTAGTCTACTTTTACGATGTGAAATCGATACAGCATTTGAAAAATGTCAAATTCAAGAAGTTGGAAATATCATTTTCGAAATAATAACAGTATTTCTCATAATAAGTAACTGAATATATTTCATTACTGATTTGAAATGACGTCAAAAACACCTTCCCGTCACTTAAAACGTTGTAGAAATTGCAAGATTTGCGTCACGCTCCTTAAAGATCTGTGTGACAACGAAGTATGATACAGACGAATATTTCTGTTAACGAGAAGATTTGGTGGGTCTATAAATGTTTTGGCGCCGTGTTAAGGGGGCAGACCGGGGTGAGGCTCGATCTGGAATCCAATTTTTTTTCAGTAAAATAACAAAGAAATTATAAAACTGTCTTTAAAACTGTACTGTACATACGCCCTAAGGATTGTGTTATGTTTTTAAGTAAAATATTTGCAGTCAGAGGACACTACACGACATCGACGAAGCCTTCGCGGAGTATGAGGGCGGTTGGTGGGCATTCCGAAAGCCAAAATTTTCAACCTAGAACAAATTTTCAAAAACTGCTTTGAAAGTGATTGTATTGTATAATGTATTACACAGAAATATTTCAAAAACAACAGTTTTTAACAAAATGGTGGAATTCTGAAGTAACAATCAAAGTTATCGACGAAAAAGGTAGATTTAGAAACGTGCACAAAAAAAATCGAAATTAAAATATATCGTAAAATTGCTACTAAATACAGTAGAAAAAACTCCGACTCACAAGTTACAAAAAGGTATAATGTAACTGAAGGTATATTTCATTAATTATAGCGCCTGGTAGTCTGAAAAATGATGTTTTGAAAAGAGCGTTTAAAGTTTCATTGTCTGTTCTTTAATATTGAAACTGAAGAAATATCTAATGAGCGATGGTAGCACCACGTAGATGTCGAAACACTCTCATTTTGACGAAATTATATCGATTGACTGACTTCCCCTAAACAATCGAAGCTTTTTTTGCATCACTGGGATTACATTTCGAACCTTTTATAAATAATTTTGTTTGTCATTTTCAAGGTCTCACTTTTTATTCGTATAAAAAAAAGCGGAATGATAAGTTAAACAGACGCTAAAAGAGCAAGTGCTTTCACACTGTTTGCCATAGACGGATCACGTTACGAAAAGAAACCTTGTTGACAACACTATTCAAAATGGTTCAAATGGCTCTGAGCACTATGGGACTTAACATCTGTGGTCAGCAGTCCCCTAGAACTTAGAACCACTTAAACCTAACTAACCTAAGGACATCACACACATCCATGCCCGAGGCAGGATTCGAACCAGCGACCGTAGCAGTCGTGCGGTTCCGGACTGAGCGCCTAGAACCGCTAGACCACCGCGGCCGGCGACAACACTATTTTAGTTGATACTAACGTCCTCTGTAACAATATTCGAAAGTAACAGGACCCCATACCGTCGGTAACTATTAAAGCACTATATCGTCTTCACTCTACCTCTCGGAAGAGCCCGACCGCCATGCAGTAAATCGCGATTGTAGCATATTTTAACATTTGTACCCCACTTAGTATGAATAAATCTTAGAATAACATTTTCTAAAGACTATTTTAAGCCGTTTAAAAATCACACTAAAAATACCTACTCATGTCTAACGTCTTAATGCAATAAAATCTTCACGGGTATCTTATGTCATGAGACCGCAGAGTGTGTACAGTTGTGTCTTCCTTTTTTCTTCACATTTCAGTTTTCTCCCTAAAGGGGAGGAGCGGGTTGCTACAAAGCGTGCTGTATGCTATTTTCCACCATGGGGATTGCTGGTTTACAATCTCTTTACTTGCCAGTATTTAATATCGCACACTACCTCCGTAGGCGGCGGCCGTTCAACAATAGTTGCATGGCCGACTGTTTACCGTACATAGCTGGCACTCGCGTTTGCTGGTGTCCGCCGATGTCCCGCGCAGTGCAGACCGCTAATTGTCCCATGTTGTTGCATTAAAGGGTGGTTGGCAAGCTGCGCTGAGAGGGAAACCTTTATCTCGATTAACATGCTTCGTCGTAACTCGTGTGTCGATTGCCCCGTTAATAATGCTGTCCGAAAAAACATTAACTGAGCGTATGACAGACATAATTTCGATGCGGCATGCGTGCTTTTCTGTTATATTGTGCTTGGCCAGTGCAGATTTATTTTCCCACCTGAGTCTTACCTTGCGTAAATATTCTGAGACATAGCGCAGCCGGCCGCGGTGGTCTAGCGGTTCTGGCGCTGCAGTCCGGAACCGCGGGACTGTTACGGTCGCAGGTTCGAATCCTGCCACGGGCATGGGTGTGTGTGATGTCCTTAGGTTAGTTAGGTTTAAGTAGTTCTAAGTTATAGGGGACTTATGATCTAAGATGTTGAGTCCCATAGTGCTCAGAGCCATTTGAACATAGCGCAGCGTTTCTCAGGCACTTCAGTTTCACGTCCAGTTAACGATTACGTCATCAGTGACGAAGAGCATAATGAAATTTTGGAAGGAGGGGGAAAGGTAACGGCCCGTATTATTTTGAAAGGGACTATTCCGTTAAAGACAGTAATCGGTTTCAGGGACGCTGTGGAAATCCTAAATCTGGATAACCGGAAGTAGAGCTAGACCTCGCTCTTCCAGAATGCTACGCCTTCCCTTAACCATGACACCACTACTATCAGTTTCGTGTTAAGAATGACATAAACTTCCGGTTGGAGCACTCTTCAACCAACACCGACAGCCGGTGCTGATTCAGCCTGCCGTAACAGGAAAATATACTAAAACTCTGTTTTCGATGGTTTTCACTACACTTTGCTTATTGTAACTTAAGTTCAAAATGGTTCAAATGGCTCTGAGCACTATAGGACTTAACAGCTGAGGTCATCAGTCCCCCAGAACTTAGAACTACTTAAACCTAACTAACCTAAGGACATCACACACATCCAAGTCCGAGGCAGGATTCGAACCTGCTACCGTAGCGGTCGCGCGGTTCCAGACTGTAGCGCCTAGAACCACTCGGCCACCGAGGCCTCCTAACTTCAGTCCTACGACTGCTTGCTTGCAGGTGTACATGCCATTATATTCCGTACAGGTGTCTTCATCTCTGCATCACTACTGTAACCAACAGACATCTTAACTTATTTATTGTATTCAGACATTGATTCCCTTCTGCACCCTCCCCCCCCCCCCACCCCATTTCCATACTTTCTTCCTGCTACCAAACTGACGATTCCTTGATAACTCAGGATGTGTCCCGTCATCCGATCCCTTCTTTTTGACCAGATGTGACAGATCTCCTGTTTTCCCCAATTCTACCCAGTACCTCCTTATCTGGTATTCCGTCTACATATCTAATCATCAGAATTCTCCTGTAGCACCAGATTTTAAAAACTTCTATCTTTCCTTTGTCAGAATTGCTTACCCTCTACCTTCCGCTTCTGTGCAAGTCTACACTCACCACAAATACCTCCACAAAAGGCTTCCTAACACATAACTCTTAACTCACGAGGCAACTTTTCTGTAACGTGTACTACGAGGTGCTGCCTATGAGACACCTTTCTTTAAAACGAGATTTAGGGCTCCATTAATTTAAGTTATATAATAATAAACTTTTACATTTCTCATCACCTGTTTAAATACTCGTTGTTGATCTGTAGTATCTTCGTTCTGCCATATAAAATCACATACTTTCTTTAATTTGTTAAATGATCCGTGTAAAAAACTGTTCGCGAACTGAATTTTAAAAATTATAGTATCTCTGTAGCAAATATATTTTCACGTAAAACTAAATGGTAGGGTATAAACTTGCACATTAAAACTGCCCTCGATAAGTACAAAAAGGAAGTCTGCAAAATTGACACTCCATGCCGGGCCTAAATTCTTGTTTATCACCATTCAGCACACATCTGATTTTAACTAACACTTTAAGTATTTTAGTGGAGAATGGTCACATTTAGAGTTGTCCTGAAGTTCTTACGCTGAATGATCCTACGCTAGGAGAAGTGTGTCCGCTGACTATTGTAAAATCGTAGTCTTTTTCGTTTGTTTTTTGATCTATATCACTGACGTCTTCCTCCAGCTACAGACTGACAATTGCATCAAACCTAGAATCGTTAAAACTCACACGTTCCTAATAACACATTTGGTACTGTACTGAAAAAAAGAAAAACTGGTACGTTTATCAATGATGTGCGATCTGGGACATCCTAACGCCTATCAACAATACGTGTCAACAACAAACAAAGAAGGCGATACAGCAACCGCCAGCAAAACATCGTAGTGTTGTTAATTTAAGGACGTGACGGGAGGGGAGAGATTCCGCCGGAACTTGCTGGAAAGCGTTTTAGAAGTCTTTAGCTTGGTCTGAGAGACAACATCTTGTGACTTAAGGATTAAATCTGTTCAAAAAATGGCTCTGAGCACTATGGGACTCAACTGCTGAGGTCATTAGTCCCCTAGAACTTAGAACTAGTTAAACCTAACTAACCTAAGGACATCACAAACATCCATGCCCGAGGCAGGATTCGAACCTGCGACCGTAGCGGGCTTGCGGTTTCAGACTGCAGCGCCTTTAACCGCACGGCCACTTCGGCCGGCATTAAATCTGTATTAGATGTTACCAAATTCATAGTTTTCAGCCGCGCGGTATAGCTTTGTCGGTCCTGGGCGTCTTGTCTCGGTTCGCGTGGCTCTCGCCCTCAGAGGTTCGAGTCCTCTCTCGGGCTTGGGTATGTGTGTTGTCCTTAGCGTAAGTTAGATTAATTTGTGTGTAAGCCTTGGGACCGACGACCTCAGCAGTTTGGTCCCATAGTCCTTACCAAAAATGTCCTATTTTTCAGCCTCTCTCTCTTGCTGGTGCCAGTCTGCATTTTGTGATTTTACTACTTCGGTCATCAGCTGTTATTTTGCTGACAAATTAAGCTACATATCTAACTGAAAAAATAAAGTTCGGACATTTTCTGCTGTTATTAATAACATTATGACAAGCAGTGGGTCTCTATGTTACTGGACTATATAACTCCGGTTATCCGAATCCAGAATGTGTGAAGAGATATAAAAGGCGGGAGAGCAGCGTGGGACATTTTGTAGGGCGTTGGAGGCAACATAATATCGGAAGACGACACTTTTTTACCGGCAGCCCGGGCTTGTTTTGAAGGAGAAGAAGTTCTTTTCAATTTTACGGAAAGAGAACATTAATTCATGTTTGCACTATGACAGGGATAATGTTTTTGTGGGGTCCAAAAGTACAAAAGTTCCTCCCGCCTCCCGTAACGACAATTTGAGGGCCGGTAGCTGGTGTCACTACGGCGGCTTCCGTCGCATTAATCTCCTGCCTGTTTACGTCGAAGAGCTGGCGCCTGTTTGTCACCGCCACTGCTAAGGTGTTTTCGCCTGCACAGAAGTTGGGCCTCACAAATTCCGTTCGTCCCAGCAGCACATAAATATTTAACGTCTTATTTTCGCTGTTCCGTGCACGTTATATGTATACAGAAAAATGAGACTTAATTATCTGTTTTAAGCTTTTCATGCTGTTGGCTTGAAAATACTCTTTGAAATTCTTAAGATATAAGGGACAAAACGCAGAGAGCCAAAGGTTATTTATACTTTGCATACAACAGTTGTAAGAATGAAAATGAATAATTGGTTGAGAAGGAAGTCAGTCAGGGTAATAGCCTATCCCCGACATAATTCAGTCAGTACTCTGAGAAAATAGCAAAGGAGACCAAGGGCAAATTTTGAAAAGGTATTAAAGTGCATGGAGAGGAAATAAAATATTGGTGGTTTGCTGATGACGTTGTAATTACATTAGAGGCAGCAAAGAACTTGGAAGAGAAGATGAACGGAATAATGTTGCCTTGTGTGTAAGGATAAGATGACTATTAACATGGGTAATGGAATGTAGTCGAATAAAATCAGATGATGATGGAGGAGTCCACCCGCCAGGGTAGCCGAGCGCGCTAACGCACTGCCTCCTGGACTCGGGTAGGCGCGCCGGCCCCGGATCGAATCCGCCCGGTGGATTAACGACGAGGGCCGGTATGCTGGCCAGCCTGGATGTGGTTTTTAGGCGGTTTTCCACATCCCACTAGGTGAATACCGGGCTGTTCCCCACGTTCCGCCACAGTTACACGCGTCGCAGACACTTGTAACATGTCCGCACTATTTCACGATTTACACTAGCCGCAGACTGTTGGGCTACACTGATTCCGTCCTGAGGGTTACAGGGTGGAGCCAGAAAGGGCATCCGGCCATCCCTAACACTAACACTGCAAAATCCGTTGTAACCACGCCGACCCTGCGATCGCTGCGGGACTATGGCGTAAGCGAAAGAGGAATCCAGTGGACAGGTCATGTAGCCTATATGCCACAACAAAGACAAGGGAAGAATGTATTTCAGAGGAAACCAAACCGCAGGTGTCCCATAGGACGACTTTGTCAGCGCTGGACGGTCGATCTGGCGAAGGGTCTGGCAGCCCTGGGGATTGAAGGTACCTAGAGGAACCGAGCACAACACAGAAAGGGATGGAGGCTGTTTGTGAAAGCAGAACGTGGTCTCTAGGGCCCGTGGTCGCTGGATGCGTAACACGTATGTAGTGTTTATGGAACTAGCTAATGAAGAGAGACACTAAAGATGGAAGTGGTGCTACTTGGACAGAAAAAAACCGATGATAGCCGAAGTAGAAAGGATGCAAAATGCAGACTGACAATAGAAAGGAGTACTTCTCTGAAGAAGAGATATTTATGAATTTATTAACTTCAAATGTAAATTTAAATGTTAGGTAGTCCTTTCCGGAGTCATTTTTTCTGGAACATAGTCTTGTTCACAAGTGAAAGACAACGACTGAGAGGTTCAGACAAGGAGAGTATAGTGGCAATGAAAACGGGTGGCTAGTGCAGAATGTTGATGTTTAGATAAGATACTGAATCGAATTTAAGGAAAAAATTAAATCTATCACACATTTTGACTGAAAGACGCGATCTGTTGATACGGCACATTTTGAGCCATGAAGGATAGTCAGTTTGATGATGGAGGTAAGTGAGGGGAGTGGGGGGGGGGCGGCTAAAAGTTGTAGAAGGAGAGCAAGGGATGAATGGGTAAGCAGTTTCAATTAGAATACTGCAGGTATTCGGAGATTAAGAGATTTGCACAGAATAAGTTCGCATGGAGAGTTGTATCAAACCTTTCTTTGAACTGATGACCGCCACAACAACAGTTATGTTATTTAATCCAACCTGAACCTTGCTGAAGTCAGTATCATCCAGCTAAGGATTGCTGATACACAACGCAGCTTGACGCACTTCCCACACGTATTGCATAAAAAACGGTAGTGAATGTCTTTGCTTCTCAAAAGCTGAGTAAAGCCATTGTTTCGTGGATAACATTAGCACTGTAAACTAAAGCATTGCATGTAAAATACATGTTCGAATCTCCGCCAGTCGTAAACAATATTGTAGATCATTTTTGTGTAACAGCTAATTGTGTAATGTATCTTAGCTGTTAGCGCATAAGCACTTGGTGCTTCTTCAAAAAATTGCATACGGACGGAAATGAACGAAAGTACCCTTCACTACAACAACTGTATTGTCCAGCAGATCGAACTGAAGACCTTGTTAGGCGGCGGCATCCTCATGGTTACGCCAAGGAAACAAGGTGCGCAAGAGAGGAGGCGGTAAGCCCCACGCACACATCAGTATTCCTGCAAGTGAAAAGTGAAGCGCTGCTACAAACGCCACATGTCTGTGCACCAAAGTCTTGCACAACACAGCAACTTATCTTTGACCGCCCACCTTGTTTGAGAATACTTACCACCCGGTATCTCTTAGACAATAATCATACGCAGTTTAATGAAAATCAATCCATATTTCATTAGAAAAAACCACTTGCGAATTTAATTCTGTGCTTCATTTCACCATAAAAATCTGTAGTAGCGAGCCTTATTTGTAACTATGTCGTTTCTTTCCACCATGATGATTCGTTTGTGCTGTCACCTTTTAAAGCCACATACTGTAGAGAGCATAGACTTTTTTCGGACTTTCCTAGAGAGGAGTCTAGTTCTGTGCGACAGAAGCTGTAAAGTTTTCTAGAAGTTGCTGTTTCCTTGTATCGTCATTATATCAGAAAAATAACTACCTCACAACTCCTTTATTCATATCGTCAGTGTGATATTTATTATGTGCATTTTAATTCTTTTCCTCTGGGGCAGATACTTGAATCTCACTCGGTACGTTATCGTGCCTCTGCTGCCGTATTTTGACACCATCGATTTTCTCAGTTATAACATTTTGCTTGCACATTCATTTCCTATTCCACCAACAGTGTCACTCAGTTATTCTCCTCATCGTCAATAAATACAGTGAAGTAAACAGCGAGGCATCACGACTGGTAGCGAAAGCAGAAAGGCGCACCACTTTAAGGTGTTTTCTGTCTGTACCAAGTCACGTGACCAAGTTGGCTCCCGCAACGGCGGGGTTTAAGGTACATGTCGAGTAAAAAATGTACTCACTCATTTTGTGTGCTTTCAGCTGCAAGCGCATTAAGGTACTTTTCTACTTTATACGAGCCATCCACACAGCATATGAAGTGCCGCTGGCTACTTAAATATTCTTATGCAGTACCTGTACAAACGACATGATGCTGGCGACTCTGAGACCGTAATAAAACCAGTATAGCCATCTGAAGATGAGCGTATTAGTCCGAAACCACTCAGGGCTGTAAAACGAAGCTTCGTAGAGTTATTTGTGACTGGTTACGTTCACCATTAGCAGTGGCAATTTTTCTGTGGTGCTCTTAGAGCACACGTTCTTACTACGTCCATGGATGTCATGGACTGCTATGATAGTCACATTAGAGTTTCACATGCACTTTATGTGCAGATGCACGCACAAATGTAATGAGGACGACGTGATACGCTGACCGTGTAGAAAATTCAGACTTCATCTATTTTTTAACTAGCGATGGGCGGGGAAAAGCGGCGATGAACAACGCGTTTTTCTGGCAGATAGTATATCGAGTGGCAGCATTATGTCCATAAAACCCGTGTGATGCGATGGAATGTTGATGATATAGGTGACGTTGATCGGAGATAAAATATGTCAGTTCAGGCCTCCCTCGATTACAGTCTCAGGACTGGAGGACACTAATTTGACACATTCCAAGAACTAAACTGTTTATTATTCTAAACTTTTTGTCTCACTAGTGGCGAGACAGTGACACAAATATGGTTTAGTATGATCAGTAAATTCATAACAACATAATCTGCCGATTTTTTACGTTATGATATAGAGTGAGAGAGTTCGTTCTGCTGCGGAAACTTTAGTGTAGTGAGAAGTTTCGCATTGCAGTCAAAATTAGCAGTTTTATACTATCAATGGTCTATTCTTGTATGTCATGAGAACATCACTTTTACAAAGGGAAAGCAGACGGAAAGAGAAAGAGGACGGATTATAATATCCTATCTAGACGCTTACGGCTAGCAACTGCTGATGAGGTACTCTATTTATGGAGAACAAATATGGATGAACTGCTCAGACCGCACACGGCGGACACAGATTTAGGTCTAGTTTGCTAAGTTATAGACAAAATTGTGACGTGATGTAAGCACCCTGATGTGACATACTTGGCAGTGGTAGTAGCGGTGAGAGTTTGTGTTTTCCAAGCGAGTGCCTTCCACAAGTAATTGCGATATCCGGCGCCAGACTCACCCTTTTTCCTTGCCATCGTGACTGCAGCGATACTGGAAATATTTATTCGACATACAAGTAGCAAATAAATAGATTCTGTTACTACCAGTTAATGTGATACAGCTCTAACGTAATTGTTACTATGTTTTTAATAGGTTCTTCTCAGGTTTGCACAGTTCACACACTGCTTTTACACATGAATCTGCGTCTCTTTTTACCTCTACAGCTGAAGTGCACTTATCGTCGGTTCGTGAGTATAATTATCGGTTTACTTATTTTGTCCACGAGGTACGGCAGATGCCTGCGGCTATGAGCTTATGTCATGCACGATTCGACTTAACATTTGAAGTCCATAAACTATCGGCACTGTTACGCAACACTCATGAATACAGGCACTCCACTAACTCCTTTTTAAGATAAAATTTAATCATTTTGGAGTCTCATTCCGCTCCAAAACTCTGACGTGCGACACTCCCAAACAGAGAACACTATTCCAGCTATTCCTCTTTACAAGCCCACTACCACCTCTTTTGCGCCAAAACAAATCCATCGCTAACGCCACCACTGTTATTACAGATACCAACAGTAAGATAATAGCGTAGTTTACAGGGTGCAACAAAGACGGAGCGACTGAGTGATTGAACGACATATCGAGATTTTCTAGCTGTTTATCCCAGGCTCTGAGATTCAGAACATCTCCGCAGCTATCTTAAAAGAATCTGTTCAGATTTGTTATGGTGAAACTTTCGGTGACAGTTTTCTCACTGTTAGTCGACTTTGAAAAAAATTCGTAAGAAAAATTCCAGCAAACCACATGAACTGGAAATTTACCAAAAAATTATGAAACATAACATTTTTCACATTGTTTCCGCACTTGAAACTGCGTACTGTACGTCCTGGAATTCTTTCACTGCACAACGGGCCCTCTCTTGTCACAGCTTCCGTTGCGTTTCTCATACGAGCGTTGATTGAGTGACTGGGAACCATCGAAAGGGTAACTAAATACTTTTAGAGGATTCCGACTTGTATTTTATCTGTAACTTTCTTTCCCTCTTGTATTTAGTACATTCACATAAACACGAGTATGAAATTTCCAAGACGTCTACATTAATTGTATTACTCATACCTATTGGGCTAATATGAAGTATTGATAGAATATTGTAAATGTACATTGTCTGTGCAGCACGTACATAATTAGGTACAGAAAGTGTGGCTGACAGACTTCGACGTTTTAACAGAAAACTGGACACTGGTTGTGAGTGAGTCCTGCCTAATTTCAATACATTTTGAGAAGTGCTCTACATATTTTATCAGATTTTGAAATCCAAGAGAGAAAACACGCTGTAGAAGTCGCTATTGCCGTTGTGGGAGACTGAAAGTGCAGCAATCTGTCCATAATAATTTTCTGTGCTAATGTTCTGCAAAATGAATTGAACTGACAGAAAAATTGCCGGTCCATCGGATAAAGTGCAATCGGCGCATCAGGTGACATACAAGCGTCTTGTATATCTTCGTTAAAGTGTTTTCAAAATAATGCTGATAATGATCATGATCAAGAAAGTAGAAAAATAAGGGATTTTTTTTCAAGGATCGGAAGATAAGCGTGACAAACGAGAAGTAAAAGGTTCTCCTTTAACGTTTTTCCAGAGTCAGATGTGTCTACCGGCAGAATTTCTATGCAAAACAAAGCTATTTTCACACGTGTTGCAGTTTCAGGTATATTCGTGAAGACTAAAGATGTCCAGGTAACTGTGAACCATCCAGACCAATCACGGAAATTGTGGTGTTCAAAAATGTAAGTGCAGGGGAGGAGTCCGGAGTTGTCACTGTACATTCTTGAGCTTTGTATGGAATCAACCTTTATCTTGCATTACATTTTCAAACTTACACCGATCTGCAAGATCCACTAAAGACAGTTAACTTATTCTTTGCTTATGTTGCAATCATCTTATTTCATCCAATACACCACCATTTTGTCTTTTCATAAAGGAGTATTTTCAGTTTCTAACATTTTGACAGGAATCAGGAAGGTAGCTGTCAGGTAGCCAGAACCGTGAACAAGCTGAATTATTGCATAAACAATTCTATTAACAAAAAAATAACTTGGAGTTCTGGAAAATAACTAAATTTATCAATAGAGAATTTATTAAAAGAATATTTTTCCTTCATTTGCTAAATTATTAGAGCAACATGTACTCAGTTCATTTGTTAGACAATATTTCTGAAATTAATATGAAAAGAAGGCCTCGAATTTACTAGTTGAATTAATTAAGCAACATTTACTTTAGAACAATTAAAATATAATTTCGGTGATATTTGAAGAATACAGACATATCGCACAAACCATTAGGTTCATTGGCGTTGAGGTAAGGGTTAAACCAGGCAACATGATAGTCCCTTGCTTCTAAACAAACCCTTGGAGTAGTAGTAAGAAGCCTCAATTAGTTACGATCAGAAATGATGCAGAACTATAGCAGAGACAGAAACACAATTATAAAGAGGATGCAAATCGTTAAGAAACCAATGTAGACATTTGGCTACGAATAAGCACATGAAATGCCAATTATACTCGATTAAACAATACAAGAATTAATAAGCCAGATGTACTCTGAACCTACGGTAGACTGAAAGCCGAGCGGTGACCTCTCCAGTTGACGGGATGCTAGGCAATGACTGTGGACTCGTCAGAAACACCAAAGAAACGTTATTAATTCATGACACCTTTATTCCTGCCGGGTACAATGTGGCCCGCATAAACACAGGCTGGCTGAGCTTGGTGATATCAACAACTTTCCCCGAGTGAGCTAGTTCTGACAAGTCCGGTAAATAAGGACAAATGTAATGTACACTCAGAGCCTGTACGTCATTGGCGTGATGACACCGGCTCCGGGCCGCACCAGTCTTGCTAGTGCAGCGCCGCGTGCTGTGACGTAGCGGTGGAATGCCCTCACTTCGGCGGCGCGTGGCTGGCGGCGCCCGGCTGGCCGGCCAGCTCGGCGGCGGACAGCAGGCCGCTGCGCATAGAAGGCTCCGGGTTGGAGTCCCGGCGCTATCGGCACGAGAGGCGTTCTCGTAGTGCGGAGTGTACTCTGTCCCACCCCGTCTTCTTCCCTGCTCCTCCTGGTGGCTCGTCCGCAGTGGACGGGCGGAACGAGCTGCAGTCCCCCAGCGTCGTCAGCTCACCCGGTTATGACGGCGGATGCACAGGGCCTAGGCACCGCACAAACTCGAAGACGGCTCACTGATGTGGTCAGCACTGGCGGCGAGCGAGCCTGCCGCCATGTCTGCTAATCCTGGGTTGATGACTGACAGCAGCAGCAGAGGGGACCAGAGCTTGTACTGTCCCCTCATGTCTGCTGCTGGATGGGCCGCCCTTACTACAACATCTCCTTAATAAAGATTAACATGTCGACCCCCGAGTTGAGCGCTATACAGCGTCCCAGTACACATCTAACTGCAAGTCTAACTGCGAGTGCCTTGTTGCTATCAAAGCTGTTGGTCACAGTCAGTGTGCTCCCTGCCGCCGTTGGATAAGCAGCTGCAGCAGCAAGTCGTATACTCCTAGCTCACTCATTTCTTACATAGTTTAATTCTTAATTTCTTTGCGTGTTTTTGGTACTTGCATTGTTTGATACATAAATTTCGGGCGTATTATAGTATTTGAGAGTTGTAGCATCGCGTTTTAGTACCTGAATAGTGTTAAATCGCGTAGTCTCCTTCCGCTGTCGAGCAGTGTCAGCAGTGCGCAAGTAGCAGCATTACTGCATTTACTAGGCAATCTTGTATTTTAATAACCGTTTAAATTTTGTCGATTTGTTTGCGCTCTCTGTAGATTAGTTCAGACGTTCTTTGCAAAACAGTTTTTAGCATGGATAGGGACTGCAACTGCTGTGTTCGGATGCAGGCTGAGTTGGCATCCCTTCGCTCTCAGCTTCAGGCAGTGTTGACTTCGGTCACACAGCTTGAGGCTGTTGCCAATGGGCATTAATGTGGGGGTCCGGATGGGGATTTGTCGGGGTCGGCCAGCTCGTCCCACGCATCCCCCGATCGGACTACGACTGTGGTTGCCCGGGATACTGCCCGCATTGAGGCTGATCCCTCACCTGTGGTAGAGTGGGAGGTCGTCTCAAGGTGTGGCAGGGGGCGAAAGACATTCCGGAGGGCTGAACGGAAGGCCTCTCCAGTTTGTCTGACGAACCGGTTTCAGGCTCTGTCTCAGGCTGATACTGATCTTCGGCCTGACATAGCTGCTTGTCCTGTTCCAGAGGTTGCCCCTCAGTCTGCAAGATCCAGGCGGTCGCAGAGGGTGGGCTTACTGGTAGTTGGGAGCTCCAACGTCAGGCGCGTAATGGGGACCCTTAGGGAAATGGCAGCAAGAGAGGGGAAGAAAACCAATGTGCACTCCGTGTGCATACCGGGGGGAGTCATTCCAGATGTGGAAAGGGTCCTTCCGGATGCCATGAAGGGTACAGGGTGCACCCATCTGCAGGTGGTCGCTCATGTCGGCACCAATGATGTGTGTCGCGATGGATCGGAAGAAATCCTCTCTGGCTTCCGGCGGCTATCTGATTTGGTGAAGACTGCCAGTCTCGCTAGCGGGATGAAAGCAGAGCTCACCATCTGCAGCATCGTCGACAGGACTGACTGCGGACCTTTGGTACAGAGCCGAGTGGAGGGTCTGAATCAGAGGCTGAGACGGTTCTGCGACCATGTGGGCTGCAGATTCCTCGACTTGCGCCATAGGGTGGGGGGGTTTCGGGTTCCGCTGGATAGGTCAGGAGTCCACTACACGCAACAAGCGGCTACACGGGTAGCAGGGGTTGTGTGGCGTGGGCTGGGCGGTTTTTTAGGTTAGATGGCCTTCGGCAAGTACAGAAAGGGCAACAGCCTCAACGGGTGCGGGGCAAAGTCAGGGCATGCGGGGGCCAAGCAGCAATCGGTATTGTAATTGTCAACTGTCGAAGCTGCGTTGGTAAAGTACCGGAACTTCAAGCGCTGATGGAAAGCACCGAAGCTGAAATCGTTATAGGTACAGAAAGCTGGCTTAAGCCAGAGATAAATTCTGCCGAAATTTTTACAAAGGTACAGACGGTGTTTAGGAAGGATAGATTGCATGCAACCGGTGGTGGAGTGTTCGTCGCTGTTAGTAGTAGTTTATCCTGTAGTGAAGTAGAAGTGGATAGTTCCTGTGAATTATTATGGGTGGAGGTTATACTCAACAACCGAGCTAGGTTAATAATTGGCTCCTTTTACCGACCTCCCGACTCAGCAGCGTTAGTGGCAGAACAACTGAGAGAAAATTTGGAATACATTTCACATAAATTTCCTCAGCATGTTATAGTCTTAGGTGGAGATTTCAATTTACCAGATATAGACTGGGACACTCAGATGTTTAGGACGGGTGGTAGGTACAGAGCATCGAGTGACATTATACTGAGTGCACTATCCGAAAATTACCTCGAGCGATTAAACAGAGAACCGACTCGTGGAGATAACATCTTGGACGTACTGATAACAAACAGACCCGAACTTTTCGACTCTGTAAGTGCAGAACAGGGAATCAGTGATCATAAGGCCGTTGCAGCATCCCTGAATATGGAAGTTAATAGGAATATAAAAAAAGGGAGGAAGGTTTATCTGTTTAGCAAGAGTAATAGAAGGCAGATTTCAGACTACCTAACAGATCAAAACGAAAATTTCTGTTCCGACACTGACAATGTTGAGTGTTTATGGAAAAAGTTCAAGGCAATCGTAAAATGCGTTTTAGACAGGCACGTGCCGAGTAAAACTGTGAGGGACGGGAAAAACCCACCGTGGCACAACAACGAAGTTAGGAAACTACTGCGAAAGCAAAGAGAGCTTCACTCCAAGTTTAAACGCAGCCAAAACCTCTCCGACAAACAGAAGCTAAGCGATGTCAAAGTTAGCGTAAGGAGGGCTATGCGAGAAGCGTTCAGTGAATTCGAAAGTAAAATTCTATGTACCGACTTGACAGAAAATCCTAGGAAGTTTTGGTCTTACGTTAAATCAGTAAGTGGCTCGAAACAGCATATCAAGACACTCCGGGATGATGGCATTGAAACAGAGGATGACACGCATAAAGCTGAAATACTAAACACCTTTTTCCAAAGCTGTTTCACAGAGGAAGACCGCACTGCAGTTCCTTCTCTAAATCCTCGCACAAACGAAAAAATGGCTGACATCGAAATAAGTGTCCAAGGAATAGAAAAGCAACTGGAATCACTCAACAGAGGAAAGTCCACTGGACCTGACGGGATACCAATTCGATTCTACAAAGAGTACGCGAAAGAACTTGCCCCCCTTCTAACAGCCGTGTACCGCAAGTCTCTAGAGGAACGGAGGGTTCCAAATGATTGGAAAAGAGCACAGGTAGTCCCAGTCTTCAAGAAGGGTCGTCGAGCAGATGCGCAAAACTATAGACCTATATCTCTGACGTCGATCTGTTGTAGAATTTTAGAACATGTTTTTTTCTCGAGTATCATGTCGTTTTTGGAAACCCAGAATCTACTATGTAGGAATCAACATGGATTCCGGAAACAGCGATCGTGTGAGACCCAACTCGCGTTATTTGTTCATGAGACCCAGAAAATATTAGATACAGGCTCCCAGGTAGATGCTATTTTTCTTGACTTCCGGAAGGCGTTCGATAGAGTTCCGCACTGTCGCCTGATAAACAAAGTAAGAGCCTACGGAATATCAGACCAGCTGTGTGGCTGGATTGAAGAGTTTTTAGCAAACAGAACACAGCATGTTGTTATCAATGGAGAGACGTCTACAGACGTTAAAGTAACCTCTGGCATGCCACAGGGGAGTGTTATGGGACCATTGCTTTTCGCAATATATATAAATGACCTAGTAGATAGTGTCGGAAGTTCCATGCGGCTTTTCGCGGATGATGCTGTAGTACACAGAGAAGTTGCAGCATTAGAAAATTGTAGCGAAATGCAGGAAGATCTGCAGCGGATAGGCACTTGGTGCAGGGAGTGGCAACTGTCCCTTAACATAGACAAATGTAATGTATTGCGAATACATAGAAAGAAGGATCTTTTATTGTATGATTATATGATAGCGGAACAAACACTGGTAGCAGTTACTTCTGTAAAATATCTGGGAGTATGCGTGCGGAACGATTTGAAGTGGAATGATCATATAAAATTTATTGTTGGTAAGGCGGGTACCAGGTTGAGATTCATTGGGAGAGTGCTTAGAAAATGTAGTCCATCAACAAAGGAGGTGGCTTACAAAACACTCTTTCGACCTATACTTGAGTATTGCTCATCAGTGTGGGATCCTTACCAGATCGGGTTGACGGAGGAGATAGAGAAGATCCAAAGAAGAGCGGCGCGTTTCATCACAGGGTTATTTGGTAACCGTGATAGCGTTACGGAGATGTTTAATAAACTCAAGTGGCAGACTCTGCAAGAGAGGCGCTCTGCATCGCGGTGTAGCTTGCTCGCCAGGTTTCGAGAGGGTGCGTTTCTGGATGAGGTATCGAATATATTGCTTCCCCCTACTTATACCTCCCGAGGAGATCACGAATGTAAAATTAGGGAGATTAGAGCGCGCACGGAGGCTTTCAGACAGTCGTTCTTCCCGCGAACCATACGCGACTGGAACAGGAAAGGGAGGTAATGACAGTGGCACGTAAAGTGCCCTCCGCCACACACCGTTGGGTGGCTTGCGGAGTATAAATGTAGATCTAGATGTAGATGTAGATTTATAGGAAGCACGAGCGACGTCCTGACGTCATGCTCGTTTGTAATGAACGCATTCGTTCCACTTATACTGCTGATTTATCTGTTGTACTCGCCCCCTTATGTGTTCTTGTGACAGAGTTACATGTTGTTACGGCAGACTTACGCGAAGTTATGAAATGCAGTACAGCTGACGCTATACCTCTGTCTTACACTCTACGAAAATCTCCGTCTAACACAAACCCGCGTGCTCTCTCGCCTGTTGTGTGTAACCAGGCCACTGCCCCTGCGTGATGACACATTGCGATACATGTGCAATCCTCTTACCTCTTGGCTAACCTACTGCCTCTGGCTCTCGGCATAGGGAACGAAACTTTGACAACATTCCACGTTTCCAACTCTTTACTATTCCGCGACACTACAGTACCATGTTCTCCTTTGCACTGCTCCACTCACACTGGCACAGCCCACAATACACCCTGAACCAATGTGGATCATGAAGCAGGAGTATACTTGCTGTGCTCGTCACGAGGTGTGGTTATGTGCAAACATTCACGTCTAATTGTACCCATTCGTCCGGGTCACTTTTACTTACCCCGACATGTATTGTGGAATTACCGCAGTGAGCTGGTTCTGACAAGTCCGGTAAATGAGGACAAATGTGATATACACTCAGAGCCTGTACATCATTGGCGTGGACTCGGCCCTCTAAATAAAGAGACTTTGGAAGGTCTAGAATACATTTGGTCATGTTGCCACTCTGTCACTCTGTCCATGACACTAAAACCAGAGGGAACGATTATTGCGTTTTAGTGAACCATGATAAACTGATAGACGATGGCTAACCATTCACTTGCTTGCTGACTTCAGCACAGAGCTCGATTTACACCACAGCCATGGCATGCTGTTTTTGCATACTAAATCAGTGCCGACAACATTTGTCATGCAGAATGTATGAATGTATAAGTGACTTCAGCACTGCAGTCAATGGCCGGGTGCAAGCACACGTGCCATGAAGGAGTGCTGATGCCCTGTCAGCGAGTCGTGACTGGCGAGCAGCCAACCATTTTCTACAACTGGGTCACTGCCGATCATATGCGAGCTGCCAACCTGCACCAACCAGATAAGGTGCGCCCTCAAGCCTCCTGGCCAACTCGTGAGCATCTGCTGCAGTTTCGGTCGGTCCATGGTACTCGACCAGAGTCTAGTCTTGACGACAACCAAAATCGTGGACCACAGTCTGCAGTCTCTACCTCAGCCTCAGCGTATGATGGGCTGTCTTCGAGAGCGCGAGAGCGATGAGGTGGGAGCCGTACTGGGTGACTGTGGAACGCCTGGATGGGGTTCGCCTTTCTAGCCCCGCAACCAGCACAGCATGTGGACATGGCACTGTGCTGCCATGGTGACGTCGCGACTCGCTGACATGGCATCAGCACTCGTTCACGGCACGTGTGCTTGCACCCGGCCATTGACTGCAGCACTGAAGTCACTTATACTTCCATTCATTCCGCACAATAAGTAAGTGTTATTACAGACAATGCTCGATCTCCTGATCAGACCACGAATTCAGCAAGCTGGTCACAAAAACGCTTTTCCTGTTGATACCTTTGGTTCATGTGTGTTGTATATCTTCGTAGCAAGCAGAAATCGCCAACCGAATATGTGGTGTAGTGCCTGCTGGGACACATAACTACCATACATTAAATTTTTTAACGCAGTTTCCTGAAAGTGCGTACACTCGCTCTCATTAAAGAGTTTGACAGTTTGTGGGAAGTCTGCTGCTGTAATTGTATAGTTGCCAAATTCTACTGATGGTAACTGCTGGTAACTATTCACTTCCATGGAACATTGACACAATTTGCGTTAAGTTAGCATACAAGCAGTTCCAGTCATCCCTAGGAAATATTACTTTGTCCACCATCTTTGGGTTACCAAATGCCACTACCTGAACTCACAGTTTGAAGATATTCCAACACTGACACCCCCACATGCACTGCTGTTTACATTGTATTGTTGGATTCTGATTTTAACATACACTCCTGGAAATGGAAAAAAGAACACATTGACACCGGTGTGTCAGACCCACCATACTTGCTCCGGACACTGCGAGAGGGCTGTACAAGCAATGATCACACGCACGGCACAGCGGACACACCAGGACCCGCGGTGTTGGCCGTCGAATGGCGCTAGCTGCGCAGCATTTGTGCACCGCCGCCGTCAGTGTCAGCCAGTTTGCCGTGGCCTACGGAGCTCCATCGCAGTCTTTAACACTGGTAGCATGCCGCGACAGCGTGGACGTGAACCGTATGTGCAGTTGACGGACTTTGAGCGAGGGCGTATAGTGGGCATGCGGGAGGCCGGGTGGACGTACCGCCGAATTGCTCAACACGTGGGGCGTGAGGTCTCCACAGTACATCGATGTTGTCGCCAGTGGTCGGCGGAAGGTGCACGTGCCCGTCGACCTGGGACCGGACCGCAGCGACGCACGGATGCACGCCAAGACCGTAGGATCCTACGCAGTGCCGTAGGGGACCGCACCGCCACTTCCCAGCAAATTAGGGACACTGTTGCTCCTGGGGTATCGGCGAGGACCATTCGCAACCGTCTCCATGAAGCTGGGCTACGGTCCCGCACACCGTTAGGCCGTCTTCCGCTCACGCCCCAACATCGTGCAGCCCGCCTCCAGTGGTGTCGCGACAGGCGTGAATGGAGGGACGAATGGAGACGTGTCGTCTTCAGCGATGAGAGTCGCTTCTGCCTTGGTGCCAATGATGAATATATTCGTGTTTGGCGCCGTGCAGGTGAGCGCCACAATCAGGACTGCATACGACCGAGGCACACAGGGCCAACACCCGGCATCATGGTGTGGGGAGCAATCTCCTACACTGGCCGTACACCACTGGTGATCGTCGAGGGGACACTGAATAGTGCACGGTACATCCAAACCGTCATCGAACCCATCGTTCTACCATTCCTAGACCGGCAAGGGAACTTGCTGTTCCAACAGGACAATGCACGTCCGCATGTATCCCGTGCCACCCAACGTGCTCTAGAAGGTGTAAGTCAACTACCCTGGCCAGCAAGATCTCCGGATCTGTCCCCCATTGAGCATGTTTGGGACTGGATGAAGCGTCGTCTCACGCGGTCTGCACGTCCAGCACGAACGCTGGTCCAACTGAGGCGCCAGGTGGAAATGGCATGGCAAGCCGTTCCACGGGACTACATCCAGCATCTCTACGATCGTCTCCATGGGAGAATAGCAGCCTGCATTGCTGCGAAAGGTGGATATACACTGTACTAGTGCCGACATTGTGCGTGCTCTGTTGCCTGTGTCTATGTGCCTGTGGTTCTGTCAGTGTGATCATGTGATGTATCTGACCCCAGGAATGTGTCAATAAAGTTTCCCCTTCCTGGGACAATGAATTCACGGTGTTCTTATTTCAATTTCCAGGAGTGTATCTGTAAGATAGATGAAGAAACGTAAAATTTTCTGACTGCGTTCATCTCCATCAGTGCTATTACTTATATGATTGCTTTCTTACTGTGGGCAGAGTAGCTAATGGCAAGACATGACTTACTGAAGTCACTCACATGACTAAGCGATCAAATTGTCATTGACTGTTTCTAAAGATTTTTCGCTATATGTGTAACACCAATCTAAAACAAAATGGCACCATAATTATACAATGTATATGCTATACAAATACAAGTGCGCATTGGATGTAGCGGTCAGTTAATCCCCACTGCAGCAATGAGTAACGTCGTCCTATTTCATGAAGCTAAGACCTGTCACTGTATGGAATTCCTCTCAATGCCAACTTCTGTGAAGGCAGTGCACGTATTATCGGTGTTGTAAGTGCAGATACAACTCGTATTGGGTTAAAATAGCTGCTGCCACAGATAACGTCATTGGTCAATGCAGGGCCTTAGTATATTCTCAGAATCATCTCATCAGACATGTGCTAACTATTCTACAGTAAATTATTATTCCAGTGTTGTACTAACTTATTCCAATTGCAGATTATGTATTTACCGCTTAAGAGGACAGCTCCAATGTGTATTACACGTACTGTTGGCTAAAATCGAAAAATGAGTCTAAGGTACTTATAAATGTATAAGAAATAATTGAAAAAATATGGCGGTTTCTGAATCCAGTCGATAATTACTTATTTCCCACACAACTTATACCTCGTTTGTGTGATATCTCACATGAATTTCATTTGATACTTCAATTGTTTAAAAATAACACTGTTATTTCTAAATTTGAAGGTTGGTGTAAGCACTATGATGTAAATCGGCGATGTCAAATTAATGGATCGCTACCCATTAGCATACATTGTCTAGGATGTAGAAAAGAAGATAAATAAAAATAATTCTTGTCAGACATGTTTTTTTATTCATAAAATTCTGTGTGATCAGCGTAGTTCAAATCACTATTACGTTAACGGTGGTACTGCTGCAGCTGCCTATAATCTAGTATTACCCCGATTGAGCTATAATGATCACATGCGATACTCACCTTTACTTTTGATGAGGATTTCGATGCGTTAGCCACTCATATCTCTAGACGATAACACTCAACTAGGGGTCATAAAACAATCTGCTGTTAAAAAAAATAAAATAAAAAATAAGATTGGCACCCGACAGCTAGACCATTATATCACGACTTCACTTCTCGACGGTTATTATTGCTACCTTCAGTAACAAGGTTGCTTCACTGTAAAGAAAAAGTTAAGGCTTCACTGTAAAGAAGAAGTTAAGGCTTCTCCTGACAGAATGTACACATTATAGGCATTTCTAGGTGTCTAGGGAGCGCTACCTTTATCTCTATCCTGAAACCAGAGTTCGTATACTCGAAACGTATTCATACAGTATAAAAAAAACGATATGTATCTACTTGTGTGATCCGAAAACTGGGATGAACAATGGCGACGTTTGCAGACTGGTTTTCAAATAAAAAATTATTTTATATGACAGACTTTCTTTTAATTTTGCACATGTGCAGTACATCCCCATAAATAACAAATCGCATGACTCACTGTTTCACACACGGAAGCTATTACACATACACACATTCCGCTAAGCCTCTCTCCTCGCACCATCCCCTGCCCACCCTTCACCACACGAACATTCGCTATTCAGCGTTCCTAGAATTCTCTGTATTGAATTTGCTGCGTGGCATTTTCAGTCATTGTCGATTGCTTACTCATCCACTTCTTACGTGATGTGAGATGGTGAATATGGTGAATAATATATTTTAAAGATGGACTGCAGTTCGCGCAACGACAGTGCATGGGAAAATCTGTCAGGCAGTGCATTTTTTGTTACATCATTGTCGAAGAATCCTTGTTGCCGTTTCTAGAATACCGCAACAACTACAAGTTGCTTCAGTCGTATCCTCTGCACTTCAAATAGAATTCACCTGCACCCCATGACCATCACCTCATGCTGTGGAGAAAATAGAGAAAAAAACGCTGTATTTCTAGCAGTGCGATGCAAGAATGGTGGAATTTTTTTTCAAATACTTATAGCTGACATCTTTAACAATTGTTGTGGTTATTGTCAAGACACAAGTGCAGCAAGGGAGCACTGTGCATGGATATTTAAAAACCCACGAACTCAATGGTTTTTCAAAAAATCACAGCTCCCCAACTACGGTTACACCCACTTTATAAACTGCAAGTATGTGACTGGTTGTTGTTGTGAACATATGCGATAGTAGTGTCGTAATAGCAACAAATATAAAACAGCAGATATAACGTCATGCAATCATACTAACAATGATTATAGATAAATGAATATATACCATAATTATTACCACTAATTCGAGATATGAGAGTGGGTAGGCATTTTAGGAATGGCTTACAATTCCAAGATATGCAGCACGGTGTGTTGGTGGACCAAATCTTGGTGCCATCCTGCAGTATATCCATTATTGTATTGTTTCTGTCTACTATCTTACACTCCTCTGCTGTCATGCCCCCCCCCCCCCCCCCCCCAGTCTTGATGTAGAAAAGTGTGGGTACATTTCTCGGCTAGATTTATACAAGAAACAGATTTGTGAAACACTTTTTTTGCTCAACGCAAGCGATCGCCATTTCAACACATGACGTATAGCCAGTGTTATGTTTGTGACATCGGCAGATTGTTCGAATAAACTAATTAATTCAACAGCTGAAGCTACTCCATACTCTGATGTTTTGCTGCTGAAAAAAGCTTTGTGCAGCTTTGTGAGTGGGTACTGCAAACCATCATCACAGCAGCAATGTCACAAATGTATTTGACAATTCCTTACTGTCTGCTGTTTGAGAAACATTACTATTTGTAAATAATTTATGGCTGCTTGCTGCTGCCTACTGGTCGATAAGCGTGATCGCCACTGACCACCAAGCACTTGACGGGGAGGAGTAGGATAAAAATGGGGTAGAGGTTGAGAGGGGCGAGACAGGGAAAGAGCACAGTTATGTTAGAAGTCAGTTACTAGACGTTGTTATTAGGGTCACGTCTCAAGGTGGTAAATTAGATAAAAGGTCAAGAATTTGGCAGGAAGCAGCTCAGCACTTAATTATTTGTCATTAGTCTTCTGACGGGGATGATGCGGCCAGCCACGAATTCCTCTCTTGAACCAACCTTTTCACCATCAAAGTAGCACTTGCACCGAACGTCCTTATTGATTTACTAGGTGTATTCCAATCTCTGTCTTCCTCTAGAGTTTTTGCCCCTTACAGCTCTCTTTAGCGCCATGGCAGTCATTTCCTTATGCCTTAACTAGTGTGCTACTGTCCTGTCCTTTCTCCTTGTCAGTGTTTTGCATATTTTCCTTTCCTCTCCGACTCTGCGCTGAAATTCATCATTCCTTATCTTACCAGTCACCTAATTTTCAACATTCGCTTGTAGCACTACATCTCAAATGCTTCGATTCTCTTCTGTTTCGGTTTTGCAGCAGACCATGTTTCACCATCGTAAAATTCTGTGGCTCCAAAGGTACATTCTCAGAAATTTATTCCTCGCATTATGGCTTATGTTTGATACTAGAACATTTCTTTTGACCAGCAATTGGTTATTTTTCTGCCTAGGTAGCAGAATTCGTTAACGATATCTACTTCGTGACCATCAATCCTGACGTTAAGTTTCTCGCTCTTCTCTTCTCTGCTACTTCTCATTACTTTCGTCTTTCTTCGATTTCCTCTCCATCCATATGCTGCACTCATTAGACTATTCATCCCTTTCAGCTGATCATATAATTCCTCTTCACTTTCACTCAGGATAGCAATGTCATCAGCGGATTCGCTGATGACATTTTTTTCATTCACATTCATTTCACATTCGTGGCGGGCCGCATCAAAGACACTGCTATTCTTTCACCATAAATTTGAATTCCACTGCTGAACTTTTCTTTTATTTCCATTACTGCTTTTTCGATGTACAGGTTGAACAGTAGCGCATAGCAACTACATCCCTGTATTTCACATTTTAAACCGATCTTTTCGTTCTTGGTCGTCCACTCTTCTTATTCCCTCTTAGCTGTTGTACATATTGTATATTACCCGTCTCTCCTTATAGTTTGTCCCTATTTATCTCAGAATTTCAAACATCTTACACCATTTTACATTGCCGAACGTTTTTTCCAGGTCGACAAATCGTATGGACGGGTCTTGATTTGTCTTTGGTCTTGCTTCCATTAATAATCGCAACGTCAGAATTGCCTCTCTCGTTCCTTTACCTTTCCTAAAACCAAACTGATCGTCATCTAACACATCCTCAATTTTCTTTTCCATTCTTCTGCATATTATTCTTGTAAGCAACTTGGATGCATGAGCTGTCTAGCTGATTGTGTGATAATTCTCGTACTTGTCAGCTCTTGCAGTCTTCGGAACTGTGTGGATGATAATTTCGCGAAAGTAAGATGGTGTGTCGCCAGACTCATAGCCACCAGCATGAATAGTTGTTTTTTTGCCACTTACCACAACGATTTTAGATATTCTTATGAAATGTTATCTATAGCTTCTGCGTTATTTGATCTTAGGTCCTCCAGAGTGCTCTTAAATTCTGGTTCTAATACTGGATCCTCTGCCTCTTCTAAATCGATTCCCGTTTCTTCTTCTATCCCATCAGACAAGCACTCGCCCTTATAGAGGCCTCCAGTGTACTCTTCCACCTATCCGCTCTCTCCTCTGCATTTAACAGTGCAGTTCCAGTAGCGTACTTAATGTTACCACTTTTGCTTCTAATGTCACCGAAGGTTATTTTGACTTTCCTGTATGTCGAGTCAGTCCTTATGACAATCATTCCTTTTTCGATTTCTTAACGTTTTCCGCGCATCCATTTCGTCTCATCTTCCCTGCACTTCCTATTTATCTCATTCCTCAGTTACTTGTATTTCTGTATTCCTGAATTTCCGTGAACATTTTTGTTCTTCCTTCTTCCATCGATGAACTGAAGGACTTCCTCTGCTGACCATGGTTTCTTCACAGTTGCCTTCTTTGTACCTGTGTTTTTCCTTCCAGTTTCTGTGAATGCCCTTTTTAGAAATGACCATTCCTCTGCAGCTGTATTATTTATTGAGCTATTCCTTATTGATGAATCTATAGATAACTTCAACCGTATCTCGCCATTCCTCAATACTTATGTATCCCACTTCTTTGCATATTGATTTTTCCTGACTAATCTCTTAAACTTCAGCTTACTCTTCTTCACTATTATGTTATGTTCTGAGTATATATCTTCCTGTGTATGCGTTACAATCCAGTATCTGATTTCGGAATCTATGCCTGACCATGATGTAGTCTAACTGAAATCTTTCCGTACCAACCGGCTTTTCCAAGCACACCTCGTCCTGTTGTGGTTCTTGAACAGAGTAATCGCTATTACTAGCTGAAATTTATTATAGAAGCCAATTAGTGTTTCTCCCCTCTCATTCCTTGTCCCAAGCCCCTATTCTCCTGTAACTGTTTCTTCTACTCCTTCCGCTGCACCTGCATTCCAGTGTCCCTTAACTGTTTGATTTTTATCTCCTCTTACGCACTGTATTAATCTTTTAATAACCTCATATTTTTTCTCTATCTCTGCATCTTCATCTTCCGACGTCGGCATGTACACCTGTACTATCGTTGTCTGTGTTGATTTGCTGTCGATTCCGAAAAGAAGAATCCTATCACTGAACTGTTCACAATAACATACTCTCTGCCATACCTTCTTATTCATAACGAACCTTACTTCCATTATACCATTTTCTGCTCCTGTTGAGATTACCGTATACTCATCTACTGAAATCCATGACTTCTTTCCATTTTACTTGACTGATTCTACTTTATCTAGATTGAGCCTTTTCATTTCGCTTTTCAGATTTTCTAGTTTCCCTACCACATTCAGCCATTCCACGCCCCGAGTCGTAGAACGTTATCCTTTCTTTTCTTACTCAATATTTTTCTCATGGTCTCTGCCCCCTTAGCAGTCTCCTCCCGGAAATCCGAATGGGGGACTATTCCGAAATCTTTTGCCGAAAGAGAGATCATCATGGCATTTTATTCACTTACAGGCCACATGTACTGTGGATACACGTTACGTATCTCTAATACAGTGGTTTCCTTTGCCTTCTGCCTCCTCGTGCCGTTGATAATTGCAGATTCCTCCGACTTTAGGGCTAGTTTCCCACCCCAAGTACAAGAGAGTGCCCTGAACCTCTGTGCGTTCCTCCACCATCTATGACAAGGCAGTTGGCAGAATGTAGGTGACTTCTTATGCCGAGAGTCTTCGACCGCCAATGCTGGCTATTAATCAAAATTTAAGGCGAGGTCGGTTTCTAACCCGGGACCGAGGATGCTTTGATTACTAATCAATGAGCTACCCCCTTTTTCTATCTCATTTTGATCGTTATTGTTGGGGACGTACGTACCCTGACAGCCACTGAAGTTCACTGTTCATCCATTCACTAAGTTATTCTTTTATTTCAGAAGTCAGCTCATCCTCTGACCGAACAGGCTGAAATACGGTTGGTGTTTCATAGATTAATGCTGCTATACTAACGCTTCTGACACTGCCTCCATTCATAGGGTTTTTGGAATGAGTGTGAGCACCGCGGAACCCAGTGAACGGTGACATTTATTTTCAAGGTGGTGAAAACCAGCCCAGGACTCTTTTTCACTTTTCCGCTATCGTGTCGATTGCGATACATCGGTGTTAGGTGGCAGCAGCTCCACAATTACTACGATTCCCGGTCCTTTAGAGAAAGATGGTCTCCGCTTCGTTCTTCTTCATTTTAACTTGTTTGACGACACTTGAACCGTCTGCTCTGCATAATCATTGTGTGGTATGATGGTGCCCTGTTTCTGCTCACTTCTAAGAACTCTGGATGATTGTTTAAGCGTTATTTCCTTTCAGATACGGACAACTAAGTACTACGCAATACCCACTTTATCAATGATGCGTACCGCTTTGTTTCGTATCTAGGGGCTTGCTGCGGTGCTGAGGTCTAAGGATTTCAGTGCGTACAAAGTCTGAAGGTATGTACCTGAAAATAAAAACTAAATATAATCAATTATCAAACTTCATTTTTAGCGTTATGTGCGTCAATCGGAGGAAACGGAACCCTTATAGGATAACTTTGTTGTTCGTCTGTCTGTCTGTCCGACTGTTGAAAACCGTTTTTCTCAGGAACGAGTAGAGGCGTAAAGCTGAAATTTGTGTCTCGTACTGAGATCAGTGGTTCCGTGACGCAGTAAAACAATGAAGCTTCTGAGTCAATGCAATCAAAACTTACTGCCATTTATGTCACTTATTTTGATACTCGCTATCTCTCCCGTCAAAAACAGTGGTATATTCAGCGTTTGCATAAAATCATGAAATTCAGTAAAAAGGAAGATTTCACAGTACAACCAAAGAAAAACATCCGAAAACTGTTAATATGTAATTATAGCAAACGAAAAAAATTTTGTTACTTCTTACATGATCCTGTTAAATCCGTTTTTTCTCAGAAACAGGAACATATACAGAGTTGAAATGTATGTCACATACTAAAGTCTACAGGCCATAGGCAACGAAATAAATGTAAGTTTCTAAATCAATGAAACCAAAAGGGGACTACTTAGATCAAATATTTTGATGTTCGCAAATTCATTCATTTCAACGTATTTGTATTTTCCGTTGGCCTAGGATAATTAAATTAGGCAAGAAGCAAGGTTTCACGGTACAACCAAAGGGAAAAATCCTAAAACTGTTAATTTTTAACTATATTACACGCAAAAAATATTTCTTTCTCATTTGCTATTCGATGTCCAATTTGACATTGAAACAATGGGTAATTGTGCATTCGGCCTGACTGTGTCGCAATGATAAAGACAAACATCAGGTAAGGAATGTTTTGTATTCTGTCATCAGATATCCATGAGCACTTAGTCCACCTTAATATCGCGTTTCACATACGACGTGAAACGCGTCGTCTATCTTCAGGAACAGCTCCTGGATTCCTTATGATGGGTATATTTGAAAATCATATGATCGATAACACGATTGTTTTTCTCAATGGAAAACTACTGACTGTTAAAATAATGGTCGCTTGCTTCCTGGATGACTTGATGTCACATTTGTATTACTGAAATTATAGCATACTCGAAAATCTTGGAACCCGTGGGACCGATATCTTGTCAGTATCAATATCGATTACGGGCAAAAATTGCCGAGATTCTCATTCCACTAATGGATAAACTGTATATATACATAAGTAAGTCTCAATGGAACCCTCAGTGCAGTGTTCCTTCTCGTACTTGACCATTTTTTTATGTCGTTATGATGATTAAATTCTTATAAGTATCCCTCGTAAATACCGAATTCGAATGGTCTAGCAAAAATAGCTGTACTTCGGTTTATCGGGATAAACTGACACTCAATAAAATTGATAACTTCATTTTCAGCCATTTCAACGGTCGTGGATATAGCGATAATAGAAAATACAGTTCAGATAGTGTACTTTACGCGCTGGCTGTTACGTATGTGACATTAACGCCAAGCCACCATGTTGCGATCTCGCAGAGGAGCAGAAATTGCATCCCGAGACCCGCTTGTAAAAGAAACAATGCCCCTCACGTGCTACGCACATAAATGTGTGTATACCTCGCTGCTCCAGTCCTCTCACGCCTCCCCAATAAATCCTCGGATAAATTCATAACATTCTCCGGCTAAACCAGCCTGTGAGATAACTGCCATAATTCCTCGCCTGGACGGAAAGGCGGCACTGCAAGAAAAGGAGCTATGTGGGACTCCGTGGAAGGGGCGGGGTAAGACAGATAGGTAAGAAGACGGCAATAAGAAAGGGAACTGAGGCGTATTTGTGAGGCTTACTTATCACGTAGACTGGGCAACTTTATTATTGTACTGTGTTATAGTCTTAAGGAGAGGAAGCGCTATAAAAAATTTTCTCCTTTACGTGTTGTTTTACAAAATTCCCTCAAATACTTGAATATTTAGCAAACAGAAACTTTGAGTACACTCTAAAACAAAACAAACGACATGCCACGGAGGAATTAATCAAATGGGATCGAAATCCGCAGAAATAATGCACGTGCACAGACAAACAAATAGTCACAATTCCAGAAAAGTGAATGATTTATTGAAGACAAACAGTTTTACCAGCTGAGCAAGTCAGTAAGACGTTGGTCCACCTCTGGTCCTTATGTAAGAAGGTATTCGGAGTGGCAATGATTGATGCAGTTATTGGATATCTTCCTGAGGTATATCGTGCCGAATTCTGTCCAATTGGTGCATTAGATCGACAAAATTCCAAGCTGGTTCGAGAGCTCTGCCCGTAATCTTCCAAATGTTCTTAATTGAGGAGAGACAAGACGATCTTACTGTTGATGGTGGATTCCCGGCCTACAATTTCGTCTGCAGAGTTAGTAACAATTTATTTCAACATGTCATCATTTTCCAAGCGCTTTCCACCAAGAAATTCATTCAGTTTTGGAAACATATGAACGTCTGATGATGCTAATTGATGGCTGTGTGGTTGATGATCCAGTAATTCCCAGCGAAATTTGTACATGTGCACCTTTGTTCTTCCCGCACCGTGAGGCCGAATACTGTGGTGAAGTAGAACGAAACCACTAGAGAGCAGCAATTTTGGTGGTGGTGGTGGTTAGTGTTTAACGTCCCGTCGACAACGAGGTCATTAGAGACGGGTTAGGGAAGGATTGGGAAGGAAATCGGCCCTTTCAAAGGAACCATCCCGGAATTTGGCTGAAACGATTTAGGGAAATCACGGAAAACCTAAATCAGGATGACCGGAGACGGGATTGAACCGTCGTCCTCCCGAAAGCGAGTCCAGTGCGCTAACCACTGCGCCACCTCGCTCGGTAGCAGCAATTTTGATTAGCGAGCTTACGCTATAATAATGTTTCACAGTACCTCTCAGCATTTGTTGTCATTCCTCCTGGCAAAACGCTCTACAGAAGAATGCCTTTCCGATCCCCAAAAACCATGGCCATGATTTTCGTGTTGACGGCCCTTGTTTGAATTTTTGTGGTTTCGTCGGGGAGTCTGAATGATAGCACTCACTGGATTGACGCTTATTCGTTGGAGTGTAGTGCACGGTCCATGTTTCATCACCGATCACAATGTGATTCAGTAACTCGTCACCGTCTTTCCGCTGGCGCTCCAAAACACATAAAGAATGTGCCATTCGCTTCATTTGTGTTCTTCTGTCAACGCTTTTGGCACCCATCTCACACACATTTTTTTTCTAGTAAAGTTCGTCAGTAATAACGTGCAAAACTATTGATCTTGAAACTTATCGAAATTTCTGATGCAGCTCGTCCATTCTGAAGCACCTGTACTGACGAATTGCCTCATCAGTTTTTTGTGTCAGGTCTACATTCATGACAGTAGGGCGTCCACGTCGTTCTTCATCATGAACAGTTGTCCTTCCATCATTAAACAGCCTACACCATGTGCGCACATTTCCATTATTCGTTACATCTGCATCATAAACTTCAACAAGATGCTGGTGAATATCAGCAGAAATAACTTGTTTTGTATTTAACAACCTAATAACCAAGCTCACTTCACAATCGGCGAGGTTACTGATTGACGTGACGACAAACGAAGCAGTATACCCACACAACCAACACCGGCAGAGACGTGAAACGTAATGGGTTTGTAGTAAGAGAGAGACCAACAGTAGCCGACCGCGAACGGACGACACATGACAGGGTGCGTCGTCGACACGATGAGCTGTCGGTTCGTACTTTAAAAATGATACCCGTAGTTTGCTGTGTTTCCTCGAGCCTGCGCTCTCTTTATTAGCAACGTGAGTTTCATGGCACACTTTTTTAATCCCTTCCCTTTTAAATATTTTAGTTAATATGTGAATTCTAGAAGTGAACACGTACTAGTGATTCACACATTTCACACATACACACACACACACACACACACACACACACACACACACACACACACACACACTGGAAAGCTTAAAGTCAAATTGGAAAAATAAATGTACTTAGAAAATGCGATTAGTGTTCAAACTAGTGGCCTTCAGCGTCAATACATTTCTGAGTACGAGTCACCACATCGTACCAAAGTGGCCAATGAGATTTCTGCGCACACCGCCTGAATATCATTCCAAAGTGCGTCCAGGTTACGTGGTTTACCTTTGTACACCTCATCATTTAATGTGCCCCACAAGAAGAAATCTAGCGGAGTGAGGTCTGGAGAGCGTGTAGGAAACTCGATTGGTCCCCTGCGTCCTATCCACTGGTCAGGCACATTGTGATCCAGGTATGCTCGTACGTCCCTATGATAGTGCGGCGGGGCGCTATCTTGTTGGAAATAAAACTCTTCATTATCGTATAATGCACGAATGGCAGGGAATATGGAGTCACCCAGCATTGTTAGGTACGTTTCTCCAGTAACAGTACCTTCACAGCGGAAGGGCCCAAGGAGTCCCCTTGGAGACAAACCACACCACACATTTACACCAGGCAAACTCAAAGCCTTTTCAACTGTAATGTGAGGATTATCTTCAGCCCAGTACACACAATTGTGCCTATTGACAGTTCCATTGAGTTTGAATTGGGCTTCATCCGACTAAATTATGCTACCCATAAATCCCGGTTCACGTCTCACCATCTCCTGAACCCATTCACAAAATTCTAACCTTCGATCTGGATCGTCGTCACTTAGCTGTTGCACCAGCCTTGGAATTTACACACGAAACTTTCCTTTCTTCAGAATGCGTAACACACTACTAGCACTTACATTACTGTCACGTGCCGCTTGCCTTGAAGATTTTTGAGGCGAACTCTGAAACAGTTCCAAGACCGCAGTTGTGGAATTATCACTTGTAGCTGTACGAGGTCGCCCTGATCGACCTTTATGCACATCACACACTATTCCATGAATTTCTAATTTGTCTCGTAGACGTGTAATTGTTAACCTTAATGGTGATTCTGTACCATACTCACTTCCCCACTGTCTTCGAACCGCAGCTGCATTCTCAAACTTCCAGTACCACTTAATTATCTGCTTCCGCGCTTCAAAGCTCAAACGCACGTCCGCCATGTTGTAGTTACATACTTGCTACTGTTGCCACCTGTTGAAGAAAGATAGATTACTTTCTCACAGATGTTTAACCTTGTACCTTGTAGAATGGGAAATAAATTGTCTATGACAATTCAAAGTGTGTATACATTTTTTTGAAGCGCCATATATATATATATATATATATATATATATATATATATATATATATATATATATATGTGTGTGTGTGTGTGTGTGTGTGTGTGAATCACTAGTACGTGTCCATTAATAGAATTCACATATTAACTAAAATTTTTAAAAGGGGAGGGGTTAAAATATATATATATATATATATATATATATATATATATATATATATGTGTGTGTGTGTGTGTGTGTGTGTGTGTGTGTGTGTGTGTGTGTGTGTGTCAAGTGGTACACGCTGTTTGGTCCAATGTCAAATATGTGATGTTCCAAAAATTTTCTCTTAAATCTTTTGCAAACATTTTCTTTAATTTTGTTATTGTAACTGTATCATATCTGTTGTACACACAACGTCGTAATATTTGTTAATCGGTAAAATAACTTCTGAAGAGGACAGTTTTCAAACTTTCGAAAAGGTGGTCAAGCTTTAATAAGCCTGTATTTTCAACTGGTTGGTTGTTTTTCCCAATAATATCGAAAATCTGGAATACCTTTGAATACAGCCCGTGAACAATTGTTCACTCCAGAAACACGGATTCTCATGCACGACTTGATAGAACTGACAGCCATTCGATGATTTTCACAGAGTGCTATGCAGAGTCATTAGGAGATTGCTTTTGTTATTATTGATGATCAGATTCGTTGTGAAACCTTAGCTGCGAGTACTTATTTACAGCTTTCCCTACCATCCTTTACAGCACAGTTTGTATCCCACTTTTACCTCAAAAATATTATTTTATACGTAATAGAACTGTAAGAAAAATTGATTGATTCTATAAAAATTAATTCTTTATTCACAACCATGGCTATAAATATTTGACGGAGAATATGTGAGGAAGTTCTGAAACTTGAACATTGTAAGTTAATGTTGAATGAAAGTAAAAGATACACTGTTGGTTTGTCGGAATCGGACGAAATAGAGCATTGGCAATTTCACAGAAATGAAGGATGTAAAGGAAGGCAATGACTGGAGAAAAGTTAGTTGTCTATTTCTTACTTCTGTAACATTTGTCAAAACTGTGATGCAGAGGGCGCCCTATCTACATTTATAAATTTGTGAGAGACTGTTGTGTGTAATGAATTGTGAAACAGCAGCAGCAAATTTTTGTCACTTGATCCGAGTTGCAACACGTATTGAAACATGCAGCTATTGGCAATAACTGTAATGAGATGTTTATTTCCCATTGGCCTCGTTATCTGCCTGACACCTGCTGTCACGTCCATCAGTATGGGTAGCCGCAAACTATTAGAGAGGGGTTTTAGCAATTACTCAATTATCCTGCTGACAGTGTAATTCTCCCGTATCGACAGTCACGGAGTGAGGTGAAAATCCGAGATCGTTAATCTCTGTTTATCACATATTTTAGCTCGTCCATGTGCACATGTGCGGTTGGCCAGACAAAACCGGACGCGTGTTATAAAGCAATAAATTTAAGAACTTTAGCTAGATAGTTACACTGTTATTTAGTAAGGGACGCGTAATATATATTGAAGGTAAAATAAAAATAAATATTTCATGCGGCCTCGATTTGTATATTTTTAGGTAGTTCAGTGACAGGGAACTTTGCTGTAGATTAATAAACTTTCTCTGTCCACAGCTGACGTCTGCATTTGTGCCGCGACACATAATTAAATTAAAAACTATGTTCATCCCATTAATGCACAAGTACTCATTTCATAATCCCCAATCGTTTATCTATCAGTTGAAGTGCTATTGTCAAAAAGGGACAATAGTATAGATAATATTGCAAATTATGTTTGAACATTTCTAGCGTAATTTCCAATGGCATGGGATCCTATCACGTTAACATAGAATTATCGACCTCTCGGCTACTACTATAGTCAACTTTCAATAGGATGAAGTTTATTGGCTTGTGGATAAATCTGACACGTGTATAACACCAACATTGTCAGTTTTTCACGTTCTATTTCCATTTTTGATGTTACTAAGCATAGGAAATACGAGAAAGGAGTTAATAAGCAAAAAAGACTAAAATATGATGAATAATAATATGTGTCTATACAGCAAATTGAAAGCAGTTTGTTTATTACCATACGCGTTTCGCTTCTTTTCTTTGTGAACATTTTCAGTGGCTTGCATTACATCTTTCTTGTAATACATGTAATAAAAGTATTATGCGGTAGTTACAATATGTTACTATGTTACATTTGTCATGTTTTCCTAGCACAAAAGTTGATTCTACCCTAAGAAAACAAGAGAGAAAGACGACAAAATGTAATTTATTGTAATCTAAAAGTCAAGAGGAAAACAGGAGAAAATGTAATATGGCAACATACTGTAATTACCACATAATACGTCTACCCTATGCATGAAAAGAAATATGTTTTACAGGCCACTGAAGATGCTTTACAAATAAAAGAAGCGAAACGCACATGGCAATAAACAAACTGTCTTCAATTCATTGCATAGGCGGCTCATACCTCCACAAATTTTAAAGCAACTAAGGGAAGACAGAAGACAGAAAAAATGACATAAATAATAATGATATGTTAAAATCTGGTAATTCCAGTTGTTAGTGAAATAACTGAAGAAAATGAATACTGACCTGTTTCTAGGTAAATTATCACGTTCGTCAAAATCACACTCGTACTATCATCTTGGTTTCCAAGAGCAACGAGTAAATTTCTAAATTCAGTGTGAACGCCATATCACCGGATAATTTTTGGTAATTTGGATCCAAACTACACAAAACTGTTTAAATATGTGCATTCTACCACTCATTGTTGTCTTATTCATGTGTCAAGAATCTGAATTTGGGCGAAAAACTGAACGTTAAGGTTTTGGGGGAATGATATAGTTCACTGTTGTAGGGCAGCCTCTTACGTAGATAATATTTATTCTTGGCAGCACCCCAGTTGTCAATACTCTGTACAACATTTTCTGGAAATATCCGTCGACAAATGCTGCCAAATGTTCTTTAATCTTGTTTATCCTCGAACGAGCATCTAAAGAACTATTTTGAAAAACTTTATAAGTATTGTCTCGTTTAACATATAACTCACACATAGGGGAAATCTGATTAAAATGACATAGCATTTTCCTTTTAGGTCATTATTGCTTCATAAACCATGATTTTAAATAAAATTTGTATGAGGACTGTGCATCATTCAGTTGTATGTTTCGCTATCTGGTTGCCACTTTTTTAATTAATATTACAGCAAACGTTTTTGACATTCTTATAAAAGTACATAATATATCATTTTAGATCGATGTCAGGGTAATATGCCATAGGAGGAAGAGAAAGTAAGAAATTCAGATAAACATTAGATATTGATATATTTAATAGATTTGAATCTAACAATTAAAAGACTCTTCCTGAAACAATTCCTCAACAGTAACTATTAAGGTCTCTTACTTCAATCGTACAAAACGTGAAGACTGTGTGCCGTCTCAGCGACAACTGTGTCTTAAAGACATAAAAAAAAGTTGAAACGACAATTGTATGTCACGACGTAATAAATATACACGAACTTTATGTGTTTCACCGACCGCATAGGCGGCGTAAAATATACATGTTTTATAGTAAATATTAAATTTAATCCTAGTACCAAGGAGTAATCTGTTTATGTAATAACCTCTCTCATATTAATAAGGGAGAAGAACGCTCCTAGATTGTTCTTCTCTTCCTGTTTCTACGCTTTTTTCGGGTGTTAAGAAGCAGACATCTTGTAGCACAAAAGTAATGTAAGCATTTATGCTAACTTTGTTAATACAATGCGTTAAAGTTTATATGTGCGTTATTTCAATGTACAGTGAGCCCTCTGTCATGTTCCTTTAATTTGTTTATTTTTTCTTAAGACGTTTACAGCTCCACAATTTTCGCGGCCGCTGCTTCAACGGACGCCACTACGCGTCGATTTCAAAAGTGAAATCATAGCGGAAGCGCAGAGATAGCCCGCTTTAACATTTAACAAACACTTTTTTCGCAGCGATGAGTCGCGTCGGAGAGCAATATTAGTTTTAAGATTTTGCTCTTCAGCTTATGCCGAGAGCCAGGATTCGACTACCATAGCTCGAATATAATAGTAAGAGGAGTATTCTTCGAGTGTTTGTGTGGGTCCACAATGACTTCAGTGTTTGAGTCCATGATCTTTAATGTACGAATATGTCGAGGCTATTTATCATACTGCTATATTTTCATTCTCACGTAATATTCTTGGAAGTAAAAATCAGTTAATAATTTTTTCATATTGGACCACACAATTTATGCCTGTTTTTACACACACCGCATAAATAAATAATTAAATATGTTCCTCTAGAACAGCCACTTGATTTGGCGCCCAACATAGGCGTATGAAAATTTATATATGTATATCTACGTGATTTATGTACTTACATAACAATTGTGTAATGTTAATGCCTATGTAGAAAATTTTTCATGCACAACAACCAACACGAAAGAAAGAAGATACTCTAGAGAAAGGAAACGAAAGGCTTTGGAACAGCAAAACCTTTATAAGAAAAAGGTAAGGCTTAAAGCGCAAGAGTCTTGGAGAAATTTGTGCTAAATATCAAGGCCATACACACATGAGCAATCCTCCGTAAAAGCGGTAATCAGTGCTAACAGTGTAGTGAGTGCGTTTGTGTATGTATTTGTGTGTTTTATTTTGGAAGGGATATAAGTACATTTGTGATAGTGTTTGAAGTTTTAGTTGTGCCACATTAAAGTAGGTCAGGCAAGGGCACCTATATCTGACGAGCACCATTTGCTCGATATGGAAAAAGAAAACAATATTCCGAATGGAAATGAGTCCCATGCCAACGCATCGGAAAACATATCTTCCGAAGCGAGGGGCGAGGCTTTGTGGATACGAAATAATGCACCACACAGTAATGAACAAGTGACACCTATAACTCCACTGCATGTGCAGGGGGGGCGAGTCAAGTGGTAGGATGGGTGGAACACGGGTGTGTTCACATATTCCCGACCCCTAAGCAGGATTTCTGCGACGACTCGACCAGAAACTTGAACAGAGAGAACAAACTGTAGAGAAAAAACAACAAGAGCATGATAGGAAACTTGAACAAAGAGAACAAATTAAAGGGAAAAAGTGTGTAGCGTTCATTCCAAACTTGTAGATATGCATGGTGTATGCAAAGAAATATCGGATCCGGTCCAAAATTCAACTACACAAATTTAGCATTGGAGGGCAGCGTGGAGGGTAAAAATCGTAGAGGGAGACCAAGAGATCAATACACTAAGCAGATTCAGAAGGATGTAGGTTGCAGTAGGTACTGGGAGATGAAGAAGCTTGCACAGGATAGAGTAGCATGGAGAGCTGCATCAAACCAGTCTCAGGACTGAAGACCACAACAACAACAACAACGGATGCAAAATTTACAAATAGCTCCCACTAGCTTTAAAGACGAAGTTCTATACTTGACAAGACGTGTCGAAAATGTAGAGACTGAGGCACGTCAGAAAACAGACAAACATCTAAACGCCCAAGCACTACAGGTCGAAAAAGAGTTTGGTGAGTGGCTATCTGTAAAGGATCGCGAAATCTCATCAAATATCGAAGTTAGCATAAAATCAGCTGTTGAACAAGCGACAGCGGATCTGAGCGCGAAAAGCGACGCCAGCGCTTCCTGAATTCAAGCAGAATTAGTTCAGTTAGAGTCACGTCTAGCAGCGAGTTACGCGTTTCGCAAAGAGATGTCGCTCGGAGACTAACCGAACTGGAAAAGCGAGCTGACAGTCGAAGACCGGTATCCACTCAGATTCTTGGGTTGGAAATGAGCAATAACGTAAACAACGTGCAGAGCGCTTAAACGCATGCACCTCCGGTTGACAACAGCAACCCACAGTGCGGAATGCCTTACTGTTCACCGCCGGATATAAGGATGGGAATGGGCAGTGGTAATTCACTATACCATAAAGAGGATAATGTGATTAAACATAGGCAGTTTCAACCACTCAACAATGAAAAGCGACCGTACACCCCGTGGTATTCACTAAAAGTTTCCGTAATTTTTTTTTTCATGGAGAGGGACGGAAAGGCAGATAATTCAATTCGTTCTATCATTAATACAAGGTGATGTGGCACTCTGGGCAACGGCCGTACCATGCAGCAGTTTGTGTACGTATTTTTACTAAAGTTATGGTCCATTTGTATACAGGAAAGACTAAGGAAGGAATTGTACAGTTCTGAGATGTTCAATCCAAGACTGGGAACCATCCGCAAGTATTTTGAAAAGTATATTAATAAGACTAGATTCTGGGATGAACCAATGTCTGACCGGTACATAGTAAGGCCAATTAAAAAATGGTTCAAATGGCTCTGAGCACTATGCGGCTCAACATCTTAGGTCATAAGTCCCCTAGAACTTAGAACTGCTTAAACCTAACTAACCTAAGGACATCACACACACCCATGCCCGAGGCAGGATTCGAACCTGCGACCGTAGCAGTCCCGCGGTTCCGGACTGCAGCGCCAGAACCGCAAGGCCACCGCGGCCGGCAGTAAGGCTAATTAAAATAAAATAATCTAGTGACATAAAAAAGTACCTTATTAATGACATTGAGCAGTTTATGGACGTTGTTGACTCTGTAGATTTTCTTATCGAAGACATGAACAGCGAAGGAAAATTTAATCGTGCAGGGGGCCGAATATTGGTAATGGGTATACGAATCAATGTAGGGAAAGAGGTTACGACGGGCACATGAACAACGTACACAATGGTAAAGGTAACCCGCAGTGACGGAGTAACCGTAACCAAGTGCGCGAGTACAATGAACAACCAGCGTAGTGGCAACCAAATATGCGCCAGAATTGGCACAGACTTCCAACCAGCCTCCGAATATGACGCCTGGTTACAGCAACCAGCAAACGTATCAAGGCAGGGGAGGCAAAACAGCCGACCCAACCATCATAATAATAATCAAAATCATAACGTGTGGATAGTGGAGGTGACTGACAACTGACAACCCCCTGTAACCGATGCGTCAAACTAAAACCAGCCACAATCTGTTCTCCACTGCTGGCTGAGAGAGGGTCTAATGAAAGCACATTCCACTCAAGAGACTCAAATCTAAAAATGTTGAGATACAATCATGGGGTTAACATTGAGGATGGATTAGTGAACGTACCTCAGAAGTGTCAACAAACCGATGAAGACGTTGGGCAGGCCATATCACAAGCAGATATCTGGCATTCCGATCCACATGATAGTGGACACAGGTGCGTCGGCGAACGTCCTGAGTCTATAATTTATGAACACGTAAGTCGAAATAACAGTATACCTGTCTTACCGGTTGAAAATTGCCGAGTTACAGGCGAAATCAGCGCACAACCTTAAGTGACGAGGTACCAGGTGCAAGTTGATTTCAGCGTAGGAAATGAAGCCATAAAGAGCTTAATCCTGTTGGTCAAAGGGTTGATGGTTGCTTGCATCCTGGGAATAGAGTTCCTACGCCAGAGTGACGCGATAATCGACCTGCTGTGCTGAGAACTAAGTCTTGTAATTAAGAGTAAGCAAACTGTGTTGCCAATGTCACGCACGCAAGAAAACCACGACAAGTATTGCCGAAGCTTTCAAGTAAATTATGAAAAGAAAAAAGGGATCTCATAAATAGTAAAGCGTTAGAATCAGAATATTTGCCTCCTGTACAACAAAAGGAACTGACTCGGTTGTTAATACAATATGACAATGTTTTTTCAGAGAGGCCGGGTACTAGCAAGGGATAGACCTTAGAAGTAGTGCCTCATAGCACGCTTTGACATGCTAACTACATAGTCCCATGGTCCAAAAAGGAGGCAGTAACGAAAGAGACGTATAAAGATTAAGAAATATTTGTTCAGTAGAACAGGACCTAAATATGTAAATAGTAGTTTAATTTTTTGATTTTTTTTTCTAATGTGAAGACAGAAGATTTCAATACTTGTATGTAGAGAAAACCATGCATTAAAATTTGCTTTATGTGAGTAATTATACCACGTGCAAAGCAGTACTGCCATTGAAATCATTTCAAATGTTTAGAAATATGATGTATGAGACAAGTTTGTGTATATCCTAAAGACTTATTCAAGCTTAAATGACAGCACAAAATGGTGCAAGAATTTTAATTTGAATTTTAGATTAATGCCTATTAGTGTTTTTTTTTCGTAATGAAGTATGCAGATACAAATGTTGTATATTATGCACTTAGGATATAAGTTGAAAAAAATGGGAGATGTGTGAGTACTGATTTTAAAGATGTACATGAGAGTAGGGTGTGCTGACACCAAAGATACCTCATGTGTCGTGTGTGCAGGAAATTACGCATCTTAAGATAGGCCCTTGTAAAATGCAACCGTGATTGAAATTACAAAATTTTTTCTTTAAATAATTACGATTAATTTGCAATTCGTTAGGCAGCTCTAAACATAGGAGCTTGCACTTTGAGTCTATATGAATGTCTTAAACGTCAAAGAAAAATAAATGAAAAATACATAGACAACAGTATGGATCAAATTTCTGTAAAGTAGAGACAACTGGGCAAAAATTGCAGACATGACATGGGACTCACCACAGATAGGACGAAAATACAACAGCATTGTCTAAAATATGTTGGAGACATTTTGTATAAATACAAACATAATTAGGAGAATAAATGTAAAGGAAAGAACTGTAGAGCCCTGAGTGAACTGAAACACAGTCTGACTTGAATTTAAAAATGTCAATGATGAATTTGCTGGACGAGACAATTAACCATGAACTATGTCTAACTGTGAAAGTTAAACTCTTTATTGTAGGCAATGAGGTGCAGATATTGAACGTTATACTGTGAAAAGACGCGGAAGACGACAAGATCGTGCACGAAAAACTATGTGTGCTTTCTCTAAAACTTTAACACAAAACGAAAAAAAGGCCAATGTCTTTGAGACGGATTATACTTTGATTTAGAGTAACAATACGCATTTGCTCTGCTATGCGCGGACTGTTAGAAATACGGCGAACGCAGAGGCGCAACGAATTCTTTGTAAATACTAGCTTACTCGTCACTGGACGATAAAATGTGCCTGCGAGTGCGATATGTGCAGTTAAGTGTCTGTCACGAAACTGAAGTGAGACGTGTACACGAAAATAATATAACTTGTGAACTGCGTGTCAATACGAAACATGTCATGTGTTCTGCCACAACGTGCCAGCTTGTGACTTCAACACCTGCGAAAGCTTCATATTAGCTGCCAAATTAATGATCCGTTCTTTTTCCACTACACTACTGTAAAATTGCTACACCACGAAGGTGACGTGCTACAGACGCGAAATTTAACCGAGAGGAAGAAGATGCTGTGATATGCAAATGATTAGCTTTTCAGAGCATTCACACAAGGTTGGCGCCGGTGGCGCTGACATGAGGAAAGTTTCCAATAAATTTCTCATACACAAACAGCAGTTGACCGGCGTTGCCTGTTGAAACGTTGTTGTGATGCCGCGTGTAAGGAGGAGAAATGCGTACCATCGCGTTTCCCATTTTGATAATGGTCGGATTGTATGCTATCAAGATTGCGGTTTATCGTATCGCGACATTGATGCTCGCGTTAGTCGAGATCAAATGACTGTTAGCAGAATATGGAATCGGTGGGTTCAGGAGGGTAATACGGAACGCCGCGCTGGATCCCAACGGCCTCGTATCACTAGCAGTCGAGATGACTGGCATCTTATCCGCATGGCTGTAACGGATCCAACAGCCACGTCTCGATTCCCGAGTCAACAGATGGGGGCGTTTGCAAGGCAACAAACATCTGCACGAACAGTTCGGCGACGTTTGCAGCAGTATGGACTATAAGCTCGGAGACCATGGCTGCGATTACCCTCGACTCTGCATCACAGACAGGAGCGCCTGCGATGGTCTACTCAACGACGAACCTGGGTGCACGAATGGCAAAACGTCATTTTTTCGAATGAATCCAGGTTCTGTTTACAGCGTCATGATGGTCGCATCCGTGTTTGGCGACATCGCGGTGAACGTACATTGGAAGCGTGTATTCCTCATCGCCATACTGGCGTATCATTCGGCGTGGTGGTATGGGGTGCCATTGGTTACACGTCTCGGTCACCTCTTGTTCGCATTGACGGCAGTCTGCACAGTGGGCGTTACATTTCAGATGTGTGACGACCCGTGGCTCTACCTTCATTCCACCCCTACGAAACACTACATTTCAGCAGGATAATTCACGACCGCATGTTGCAGGTTCTGTACGCGCCTTTCTGGATACAGAAAATTTTCGACCGTTGCCCTGGCCAGCACATTCTCCAGATCGCTCACAAAATGAAAACGTTTGGTGAACGGTGGCCGAGCAACTGGCTCGTCACAATACGCCAGTCACTACTCTTGATGAACTGTGGTATCGTGTTGAAGCTGCATTGGCAGCTGTACCTGTACACGCCATCCATACTCTGTTTGACTCAATGTGCAGGTTTATCAACGCAGTTATTACGGCCAGAGGTGGTTGTTCTGGGTACTGATTTCTCAGGATATATGCACCCAAATTGCGTGAAAAAGTAATCACATGTCAGTTCTAGCATAATATATTTGTCCAATGAATACCCGTTTATCATCTGCATTTCTTCTTAGTGTAGCAATTTTAATGGCCAGTAGTGTAGTTATAACGTCTGTAGCGGGAAGGGACTGTTACGTTGTGTGTATGTTTTTCCATGTACACTGACGGAGACGAGTTGCTGTGCGGAGTCTTGTCAGCGGCGTGGGGTGTGTGTGTGTAGAGGGGGGGGGGGGGGGCTAACTCCACTCCGACTTGCCCAACTGCAGACAGATGAGGCGCTGCATCAGCTGGCCTTAACCGAGGCGACAACGGGTACTGCGCCTGCACGAACCGGACGTCGACATCTCCGCTTCCAACGGTTACCGGACAGCGCCTACCAGCACCGCCAGGAACCAGCCTCAACTGTACGACGCAGAACAGCTTTCTCCGCAACGAATGAACGATTTGTCATATATAACTTCACATATACAAATATCATGGCAAAAATCAAACACATTGTAGTGTACTACCGAGATCTTGAAGTAAGGAATAGTTCAATAACTATGAAATGGGTCAGCCTATCGCTCCGCCAAGGTTTTCCCCACGAGTTTTCCATCAGGCCTTGCCAAATGGGGAGCGAATAGTCACAATACGAGTTTCTGTCGCTTCTTTTATCACGAGTACCAGTAGGTCGATGCATGGGAAAGGACATTCGCTTTCCCAGAGTGGATTTTGTGACCTTCGTATCGCTGTATTTGGTGATATCTGATTTCTCAAGATTTCTAGGCATCATGTGCCACCTACATTCTATACAGCCCTCGGGTTCGATGCAGATTGTCGGCACTGCATAGTTTTCACCACATTCACATGGACCATTGTAGACACAAGGTTCTTTCAAATCCAGGCTGTCTTTCAGTGAACGCACAAAATTCTTAATTTTTCGCAGAGATCGGAATACTGGTCTAATACCATATTCTGTTTAGTCAAGTCCGCAGGACAGACTGCTTTTTACCCGAGTGGTGGAAACTGTGCTCTTTCAAATAACGATCTACATGAATTGGTTTCCTCTACAGTAAATGACTCAGCTTTCCTTCTCTTTCTACTTCCATAGAAGTTAGAATTCCCGGCGCTGTAACCCAACCAATGAAACTCTTGAGCACCACTGTAAAGGAAGCATAATTCTCTCACGGCAGCCGTCTCTGTTGTGTGATGACGAGAATTATTCAATATCAAAGAAATATTTCTAAATCTGTTTTGCACCTTTTCCAGCTTTGTACAAAATTTTTAACAATTTCTCTAACATATATTTACGCAACAAAAGTAATCGCAGTTCCTAACTAGAAACGTGTAAGCTATTTGACTCCTTGCAGCAGAGTAAACATTCGATAGGGCTATCACTGCACATATATTTTTCAGAGATGTTTGCCAACGCAACAACGAAGAAATCGTGTGAATTGTTTTAATTTAACAATAGAAATTACAAACTATCCGTTAGTTTTTCAGCACGTCTCTTATATTTTATAAAAATGTGCAAAAGTTTAAACTGAAAATCGCAACTGAAGCTTGCAAGTTATATCAGTTGTTTATAATTCGGGAAAAAACCTTGTAATTTTATTGCTTGGAGTAGTAGCGACACTTGTGGTGCATAAAATGTTTTTCTAGGGCATATGAAATCAAGTTCCTCAAACTTGGTACATGACCGAGGCACAATTATATGCAAATATTCATATCTTATTTTGCATGTCAGCGCTTGGTACCTAGTCTACCTGTTCCATTGAGATAGATTTAGGGAACTGACACAAAGGGAAACAAAACTAACATCACAGCGAATTTTCTTAGGTACTTTATCTCTTCGTTTAGTGTCCATTAAACATTATGATAGGTAGAGTAATAGAGGATTATCGTTTAGTGTCCATTAAACACTGTGATAGGTAGAGTAACTGCCGATTATCGTTTCAGAACATATAAAATTCAGTCGAGTTCAAAATAGAATTTGCTGCGCTTTTACCCTCATCGTGGTATGTTCTTTAACATTGTTGAGCTAGATCGGATCATTTCGTATCTGTACTATAGTAATTTAGTGCGAAAAACACTAATCAGATCAAATCGTCTTATGTACACTGCTGGTGACGCTTCAAAACGAATACGTTCAGGACATGTTTCCAAGCCTGGGTTATTATCACGTTATTTTGATGGCTCTTTGCACTATTTTCATCTTGCAACTTACAGTCTGGTGTTGGCTGCATGATGGTGCACTTTCGACCACGAAAAGCTATTTACCCATGGGAGAGCGTTCGAAATGAATGAGAATTAGTGCTGGGAAAACTGAAAGACAGCGTGAAAAGAAAGCTCAGTACGTAACGAAATCAGGCTGGGAGAACGGTGGAATTTCTTGGTAAAGGATAGTTTGTAACGGACTGCAGGATGGTCGCCAAGAATTATAGGTAATTGGATACGATTAAAGAATGATGAGTGTGATTTTGAAGAAAGGTGGTCAGTCTTAAGTCAGAGTAAAATGGAGCCGACGTACAGGTTGAATGACCCCTCAAAACGATTCTCAAACTTTCTGGAACAAGGCACAAGGACTGACCTGGTACATGAACCTCTCATAATTGAAAAACCGAGTGTGTTACCTGACGCTAAGAAACTAGATGTCGATAAATTCTTGAAAACAAGATTTGGAGACAACTGAAAAGAGGCTAATTGTTTGCCGTTTCACGTTTCGGCAGTAAACATCGATGCGACAACAACTCAAACTGGTAACTCTGTTCATAAGAACGATGACTGAGACTGTTTACCAACTTTGATTCCATAAGGAACCGTTGTGCACAGCGACCGTAGACAATAGGCAAGGAGAGGCACACAGCAGTATCATTCACATAAGCTTGTATTATTCTTGTAAATCTAGATTCTGGCTATAGATTTAAATCTTCACTGCTAAAACACAAGGAAAAATTAGAGAATAAAAATTAATATACTATGCATAGACCGATAAGTAGACACCATATTTACAATACGTTCATCTATGAAGTTATACGCCAGTTGAGGGTATTTGTATGTTTTACTAAATGTGCCTGGTTAATCACCCGTGTCATTTTGATCTCCGTTGTATTACTATGACGTTAACAGATCATTACAGAAATTGTTTGTAAGGACGTTATTTCTTTTACATCAGACATTCAGTGTCTCCCATAATCTCTATGGTACGAATTACTACGCTAGGCTGACGAATTTCAGATTTCTGTGTAGCTGTATTTTATCAAGACGATCCTCAACGAAATCCTTTTAATTTGTTAATTTTTATTTCTAAAGTAATGCAGTAATTTTGTATTGGATAGGTACGTGAACCTATTAATGATACAACGAATCATTTTGATGGATCGCTTCGACACTAAAATATGAAGAAGTAAGTTTTAATTTGGAATTTCGTGAATCTTTCAAAGCGATATTCAAATATGCTTTCTGGTTTTAGATATTATATACAAAGGCTTCGTAAGTTAGTGTATTGAAATAAATCTCTGTTGGTTAATTCTTAGTATTGAGGGCGTTACTTGTATTACATGAGGTAAACTATGGCTGTTGTACGTGCTGTAAACAACCGCCTCAGTGTCCTTCTGCCTATAAACCTGTAGGAACATATGGCGACCAGAACAGCCGCGAGTCTGTTTAATTGTAACAAAAACGGTATGTTGATGAGTGTGGACTGATGCTATAACATAGAATTTATTGTTCTATGTAAAGCACATTAATTCCGATTCTGTAACTTTTTCTTGTATTTTAGCACTGAAGATGGCTATTGACAACCGAAATCTAGATTTGCAAGAATAATAAAACCCAATGATATTGCGATGACTGCTGTGTGCTTTCCAGCGTTATAGCTTACGGTCACTGTGCTCAACGGTTCCTGGCGGAAGAGGCTGATTAAGAGTTTGCCGAGCTGGGCAAGTGCAACGTATCATAAATACAAAAATCTTACCATCAAACTTGCGAAACTATCCTTTGTACTGCTTTTAACAAAGCATGTATAGCGAATAATATAAGACCAAGATATGTACTGGCAAAATACCATAGCAAGTGTAGGAATGAGTATGTTTCAAAGTGTAAACGTAAATGTGATGCGGTAATTAAAGTGAGTTTAGAAACTTATTTATAAAAAAGAAATAATTAGCTGTTAGTTGTATAGGCTGCATTTTTAACTGGCTGGGATACTAACACCTTTGATGTTTGGTATGTTATTTGCTGTTATGAGGGACATTGCTAGCAGAACAGCTAATGAAACAATGTTACGGTACAATAAGAAAATTCTAGATCTGATAGAGCAATCGGAGTGCACTAATATAGGCAGGGAACAGGTTAACTTCCATCCAAGGGTGGTCAGTTTGACGAACATTGATGTCAATGAACGAGAAACAGTAATGTTATGCAAAGGTTTGAAGTAGAATTTGAACACTAAAATAGGAAATAGAGCTATCATGTACACACTTTGATGTGTAATACGCGATAGGTACTTTCATGGATTCAAAACTTGAACAGGGTAAAATTGCTATAGCAATAAATGAAATTATGACACATGAGTCCAATAGACCAACCTCTATTAAAGAAAAAGGTGATTGTCGACAATATTATCCGGAAGCTTAATGCTGACGATGCTATCGTTACGAGATAAGATAAAGGTAACTCGGTGATGATAGTAGGGAGATGTGAACACTTGACTAAAACTAAAAAGCTTTTTGTTGAAAAGAATATCACAAGAATAGATAGAGATCTAACGGCAGAAGCTCATAAGAAACCGAATGAGAAGTTAAAAACATATAAAGATATCTTTTCGCGCAGAGAATTACAACAATTCAAAGTAATGAACTCGCACACTCCCACACTTAGGTCGTAGATTAAGGTCCTAGAGATTGCTTGCTGATAAGACGAGTCGTCGATGGAAGGGGAGGCCCGTTCTGTAAAGTCGATAGGAAATGTCTTAATTTCTTCAAGACATATGATCACTTCAGTAGGAAATTTTCAATAAAATATAGTTACGAATTGATCAAGAACACTATCTAAGTACAGGTTGCAGAAAGAGTGAAATCTGTATCTCAAGATATAATAAACCTTTATACAAATGTAACGGTTACTAGTGCTATTGGAATTATTAAGGAAAATTTGTGCTGTCAGTGTAGGCTGTCGAATGAAGAAATTAACCTATTTATTGATTTGCTGTCGCTAGTTTTGAAGTACAATTTTACGTTTAATGGAGAAATGTGTCTTCTAAATAATGGACTTGGCATGGGGAGCTGACACGGTTATCAACTATCTAGAGAACAAGTTTTTCAGTGAAAATCCTGATGTAGCCAGCTGTAAATGTAGTGTATTGCTTTAGGTAAGTTGATGACGCACTGCTGCTGGTTAATGGGTATCATGACGGAATTCATATAATTGTAGTCAGATTTAACGACCTACATCAAAAAATCAAATTCACCGGCGAAATGGAAACCTGTGGTTCAATTAATTTCTTTTACTCAAACACCAGGAACGGTAATGAGCAGCACGCATTTGGAATTTTGAGAAAAATAACTTAAATTGATATTATTGAATACCATTCAAAACACTCAAATCATCATAAGACTTCTCCTTCTTTTAATTTTCACTGAGCGTCTTCTTAAGCTCTCACTCTCTCCAGGTGAACATGAAAAAAATTGGGTACTAATCAACACACTGTGAGGTAATGGGCGAGTTGCGGCGCCCTGGAAATATTCTTAGTTCAGAGTTGGCGGCCACCGCTCGGGCAAGCCGCGGCTCGTTAGCAACCGCGTGATGCCGCACAACGGCCGAACCACGTGGTCCATCGGCCGCGTGGCTGGGATTTCCATAGTGACGCTGTGTCGGTGAAGGAGACACGCCTGGAGTGCCAAAGATGGCGGACATCGTGAAACCATCATGGCAGACATTTCACAGTTCGTATAGCAATTGATATGATGAATCATGGATGATTCATGAATCATGGTACCTCAAAAAGAAACATATACATGACTATTATTTGTACGACGTTTCTGATGGTGTAATCAGATTTGCAATATCTTTATTAGTTTAAGGTTTAGTATCTGACGATAAATTATACAAGTAACACCCAGCAACGGATTCCCAAAATCTAAACGGTTCATACGATTTCGTCGATCTACGTATCTTTAGAAAGCTATTGGTGTAAACCTAAATTGGTATGAATTACAGGCATGTATCTTAAATAGTGCATGAGTTATAGGAGGTCAAAGTGACCGATTACTATCGATCGCGTCAGGCCGTAAGTACTCCACAGTTACACGAAAAAACGGTAGCAGCATGCTTATAAGTATATTTATTCATTTGGATCTTTGTTTATATCCGATATATACCATTCATGAAGAAATTGGTTAAATATTTACTGTGTTTCAGAAAGAACACAGACATTAGGCTACTGGTCTACCTGTTGCTTCTTTTCTTTTGATATATGTTTATTTAACTGTTTATGTATTTAATAATGTGTGTTAGAGCGTGTTTATGGTCCAGCCGTAGGAATATTTGTTTAATTTCAAGTATTTAAATGTAACTCCAGTATTTAGAATATGTTTTATGTTTGTGAGTGTATGTTAGCATGGAGACGTGGAGCGAGCGCTCTAGCCAATCGCAGCGCTTGTTACTAAGGGAGGCGACTACCGAAGTTATGGCGGTGCGGGAGTGCTGGACTCTCGCGCAGGACGGGGGGAATTCGATGGACGCGGCGGCGCGACGGACGGACGGTCGGAGAGAGACTTGGAGTGTGGAGCGGTTTGCGCGTGGTCGCGAGATATAGAAATACTTCGGAGTGCGGACTTGTGAACTTGTGAGATTTCCGAGGTTTCTACAATGAAGACGTAGTGTGCGTTTAGAAGTGACCATCTCGCGAGCTGTGTTGTTGTTCATAACTAATTACGTGCAGTAGGAATCTATTGTTTCCCTGTTATTCATCTTATATTTTATTTAATAGCTGGACCATCGACACCAATAAGTGTTTTGAAGAAATATACCGCATTCTCAAAAGTACTTCGACTATTGTGCTCATCATTTAAATTCGTTAAGATAGTACCTGCAGATTTTATTTGATTGCAATCTATCATTTATAAATTTACATGTTACTTTCATAATTCGCAATTGCTGAGTGACCATTCGATTCATGTGTGTATTCTTATCGTGTACTGTAGACTCAGCAGTATTTGGCCTCTAAGGCGGCAACTACGTATCCCAGCCCCTAGACAACGAAACCAGCCAAAACTTTTAATACTGCAACTCTGAGTCTGAGGGACATCTCACCACACCACCACTATTTCATCATTTAAAAGTGAAAGCCCGCAACATTGCCCTTCATTATGTAGATAAAATATACAATAACACTGTAAAAAATTACCAAAATGCAAGAGAAATGGTAGGTAGCAAGAAAACCGAAGATGAGTATAACAAATAAATTTGCTTGAGTACTATGGCACCCTTCCCACAAAAATAGCATCGGTTTTCAAAAAACCAAACGTAAACGTTTCCTTCTCAACTACCAACAGCCTTGGGCGCATTTAGCTAATGGAATTGATAAAAGAAATATGTACAAAACGAATCAGGTGTGTACAGAATGGAATGTCTAGAGTGCGAGTCCTGTTACGTGGGACAGACAGAAATAAAGCTCGAGATCAGCTTTAGTGAGCACGTAGTTTTGGATAGGCTGCGACATCAGACATCGCTGTCCGCCTGGCTGAGTGTCGGCACACCCTGCCCTCTCTGAGGTCTGGTGTCGAGTTATTGTACAAGGCTGTGGAAGGCTGATTCAAGGATCTCCTATAGGAGATGGTGGTATACTGCCATCTGAGATCAACTGGCGTCCACCTGCTCAGTGAGCAGGTTTTGGTGAAGAACAGCCGATTTTGGGAGCTCTTCCACGATCTCTTGCATCGACGCAAGATATGTCACGACCCCCGAGGAGCCTGAGATGGGAATTTAGGCCTGCCTTCATTTGGCCTGATAGTACGTGAGAATATAATTTATTATTATTATGGAATCATTTTGTCTTCTATCGTATTGGTACTGTCCAGTGCTATATGTACTTCACCACCAAACAAGTAAATGACTTTTCAGTTTTTGATTAAAGGATAGGTATAAGGACTGTTTGTTTTATTGCCTTTCTGCAAACAGCGTACAGCAGTTGCAACTACGCAATACGTTTATGTATGAAGTTTTACGTCAACAGAGGGCGTTTGTATGTTTTATTATTTGTTTATTATTTGTTTTATTATTTGTATGTTTTATTAAATCTGCCTGGTTAAATCAGCCGTCTCATTTTGATTCTCCTTATTTTACTAAGATGTTAACAGATCTTCATAAAATTCTTTATAAGGACTTTATTTCTTTTATATTAAGTATTTAGCAGATCACATAACCACCGTGCTATGGGTCACTACTCTAGGATTTAAATTCTTACGAATTTCAGTTTGATATGTAACTGTTTTTCATCAAGGTAATTTTCAACGAAACCTTTTTGATTTATTAATTTTGATTAACGAAGTGGTGTAATAATTTTATATGAGATAGTTTTCGTCTTGGTACTGTGAATGAAAGACGTACTGGTAAGCGTCCAACTTATATTCATTCATTAGTATTGCAAGGTATTACATGGTTGAGAAAATTATAAGTCATCTCGTAAAGTACACTTTTAGCTTTCTTCTCAGAGGAAGAAGTTTCTGCTAGAGCACGCAGTAGTTGAATGTTACTCGAATGAAACAAAGGCGTTTCGGGCTCCAATGACGTACCATGTGTCAGGGTAAAGTGAGCTTTGATATCTATTAAGCTATTTATTTTACGTGTATTTTTAAATTTAACAAGAGCAGTACGTTATTATATAATAAAATAAATTAAACGAGATGCAATGAATTTCCGTAGGCCAAATAAAAGAACATGAATTTACCCTTTGAGATGGCTGACAATAAAGTAAGGAAATCCTCAAGACAGTATTGGGATGCAATGCAGATGCAGCAGGCTATAGATACCAGCGGCGATATGGGATGGCTTTGAACATCGAAAGCATTCGGAGTTCCCCAGGCTACGATTTGAGACGAACTAGGAATACGAACAAAATCTTGAATGGTGTTCAGAAATGGTTGGTTAGATTCCAGTCAACTTTCAACACTACTCGTATGTTGGAGCGTGGATTGGTACAGCACCTGAAAATGTTGGAGTCGCATGTGTTTGGTGACCATGAAGGTGAGACAAGTTGCATTCGAAATAGTCGAGAAAAGCAAAGACGTACTATAGTTTTGGGAAAGAAACATCATACGAAAAATACCTTTTTGGTGACAACAGTGATGCGACAGAAGATTGTGTCTGTTTGTACTGCTTGGAACTATACTCGCATTCAATGACGGGAGAACACTGGTTAAGGTGTCAGCAGTGTAATTTGTGGGCACACACTGAGTGTGTTGGAGCAAGCCACACAACAAAAAACTTTATTTGTGGTGTCTGCGAATATATAGGATTGGTGAGCGTTATTTTGTCAACAACGTAACTAATTTTGTTGAATGATGGATTCACATTCGTAATTCTACTTTCAGTTGAAGTGACTGTTCTAGAGGAGTATATTTATTTATTTACTTATTTATTTATTCGGAGTCTGTAAAAACACGCGTAAATGTAATTGCGTGGTCGAAGTATATGCCGTCGGTGAAACACATAAGGTTCGCGTACATTTATTCAGTCGTGAGATACACTTCTCGTTCCAAGTTTTTTGTTTTAAATGACTTTACGACACAGTTGTCGCTGGGACGGCACAATGCACCCGAAATGATCGTCGCACATGAATTTTTTTTAATTGTTTGTCACTAACATTTCCTTCCGTGCGTTCACAGCAGTCGCACACTTTGTAAAGTCCTTACGGTTCACACTTTAGTAACAGTTTCAACATCTCGTCGAGATTACAAGTTCATTTGGTTTTCATTTACATTCGTAGTCATTTAGACAAAACATGAGATCACACGGTATTTAAACAAGATAACCATTACATACACAGTTAGTGATATTACAATAAATAAATCTTCTGTGGCTTGGTTTTGTAAGACGATGTAACAATATTGCTATAGCAAGGTCGTATCTTACTTCGGCTGCTTTGACTTTGGCTGTTGCAGCTCAGATTGTGCTTACAGGCACTCATATATGGGATTTTAACAGAGATGGATGTTATAATCGTGGCTGGAGACGAGCACTTGACGCGGAGTGTCTCTAAAGAAATACAACAAAAAATCGTAACTCTTAAGGGTGACACTGGAGATGGTCTCCGTTCGATTTCCGCACATCAATCGCGGCAAAATGGGTGAGGGATGGCATATGGCCACATTGTCGACTTCTAGCATTTTCGCAATCCCGACCTCCAGGTGACGTCACATCGAGAATAGAAGTTAGAATTCCAAACGATTTCACCTCAACAATGACACACTCGAGCGCCACTGTAAAGGAGGCAGAACGCACACCCAGTAGATCGAAAGTCCTCCCGTTCTTAAAACGTGGTAAACTACCCTCGCAGACTTCATCAAAATGGTTCAAATGGCTCTGAGCACTATGGGACTTAACAGCTATGGTCATCAGTCCCATAGAACTTAGAACTACTTAAACCTAACTAACCTAAGGACAGCACACAACACCCAGCCATCACGAGGCAGAGAAAATCCCTGACCCCGCCGGGAATCGAACCCGGGAACCCGGGCGTGGGAAGCGAGAACGCTACCGCACGACCACGAGATGCGGGCGCAGACTTCATCAAATCGACCTATCAGCCAAACGTCAGTTTTTAGCAAAATCTTTGAAACCATTCTAAACGAAAGAATCAATCAGCCCCTTGCAACCCACCTACCAATTCCAATTCCAAGTGTGGCTTTCGTCCCAACTATTCCACTGACGACCAAATTCTTTACGTTACCCATCTGATCTCCCATCAACTGGATAAAGGGAAGTCCACCATATTTGTCTCCTTTGATGTCCAAAAGGCCTTCGAGTGGGTGCGACATTCATGACTGCTCTTGAAGTTACAAACCTATACACACCCATTTAACTATGTCCGCCTTATAGCATCCTACCTTCGCCACCATCTGACGTATTTCACAATCAACCATGCCTGATCCCTAATCTTTCACCCTGCTGCAGGTGTGTCTGACTGCTGTGGCCCTTCACCCCTCCTTTATATGCTATACCACCCCCAGTGTAACTCCTACAATATCCTACGACACCGCTTACCTACCCACTTATCATACCCTTCAACGCTCTCATGCTACACTCCGACGCCATCTCCCAGTCTAGTTGTGTAATACGCGGAAACATCAAGTAAAGCCTCATAAAAGTCAAGGCACCATCTTTGGTCCAACAATTCGGCAGTTCCGTCGTCCAGATTTTCATCTTTCCATCTACCTCCAATCCATCAATCTAACTAACACAGTAAAGCATATAGTACCAACTCCTGACAGGAATGTGACATGGAACGGACATCTCCTTACCGCCAACACAAAGCCCGAAACCGACTTAAACTACTAAAAAGACTTACAGTCTGCACCTAGGGTCTACATCCAAACACTTACAGACTGCACCTAGGGTCTATATCCGTCTATCACTCTCCTCACCTATAAATCCTTCATTCGCTAAACTCTAACCTAGGCATACGTTGCCTATATGTGTGCCTCGCCTAAATTCTGAAAGTCCCTTGAAATCTTGGAAAGACACACACTCCGCATCACCTTTCGCATCCACCTACTTTCCCCAACTCTCATTCTGTACCAACGCATCCATTTCCCACAGCGTTTTCTCATCCGAGATCACCTTCGGTTTTGATACATTAATCGCAAAACCAATACCAGCGCCTTATTTCCAACACACTAATAACGAATCTGCTGCATCACTACATCCACATGCCTTGTCCATCCTCTCTCACTGCATTTTTAACTAACTCCAACTTCGCAACGATGAAATCGTCCCCTTTCGAAACTTTATCACTACGCTCCACCTCACAAAATCTCCCCATTTTTTCCTTGTCCTTAATCCACCTTTCTGAGTTGTTCCAATTTCTTCCTGCGGTTGTACAGGGCCCATAGTCATACTCATCATTGCACCTTAATCATGGCAATTTTTTCGTGCGTCACCCAGCTTCACCATTACACCGTCCGTCCCCGGTAGCTGAGTGATGCCGGCACGGTAGCTCAGCGTGTTCCGTCAGGTCAGCTGCCCTCTGTATTAAAAAAAAAACTGAGTGAATGGATCAATAATGAACTTCAACAGGCGTCAGGGGACGTCCGCCACGAACAATTACAACGAACTATAACGAACAAAATGAGATTACAAAAAAAAAAAAAAAGAAAAAAAAGTGGTCAGCGCCACAGAATGTCAAACCTAAGGTCCCAGGTTCGATTCCGGGCTGGGTCGGAGATTTTCTTCACTCAGGGACTGGGTATTGTGTTGTCCTATTCATCATTTCTATCGACGCCCAAGTCCCCGAAGTGGAGTCAAATCGAAAGACTTGCACCCGGCGAACGGTCTATCCGACGGGAGGCCCTAGTCACGCGACCATTACACCATGACATTACTCACTTTCATTAGTGTTATATTTTAACTGTATCATAAAAACGCCAAACGAGTTTTAAAAATCATTAATATTTACCATCGCTGTGTATTTCATAAAATCCCCTTTATTTTCAGTTGTTTTAACGTAAAAATTGTCAGTATCGTCCATCTATGTATTTTTTAACAAAAACATCTGTTATTTCCAACTTTTATACATTTTGACTATCTTTAAAACGCAGTTAATGTAATATTTGATTGTATAGTGGTTTTTATCTGGTGCCAGACCGCCCCCATTGTGGGGAATTGAAATAGCTGGTAGACAGTCATATCGGACGAAAAACGAGGTGATGCTCTTCGAAACCTGGAGCTTTAATTCCAATTTGATTAGGTCTGAACACTGAGAAGATTTTATACATTAAATACTGCTATTTGTATGAACTTTTGCTATAAGAAGAAACTAAGGTGCAAGTAAAGTTTTAGAAACAAAATTCCGTTTATTGCTTTTGGTGACTCTGCTGTGAGGAAAATATGGGTTTAATTCTAAGAGTCCCGTGAAAAAGCTGAAGATAATGACTGCACTGGCCCTCCTAGCACACCACCAAACCGTGAAATCTCGCAGAAGTTGAAAGAAATGATTATGAACAATAGTCCAATCGCAATATGAATAGTCGCTGATGATATTGTTGTATCACGTGGCTGATGTCATGAGATTATTCTGATGTTTTGGGTATGAAACTCAAGAGAGAAAAACTTGTTCAAAATTCTTTGAAAGTCTAACAAGAAAAGCAGCTAGTTTAAGTTTCTGGGGCGTCTCTAGACGATGTCAGTAGCAATGCAGAACTACTGGAAAGTGTCTAACAGATGGATAAAACATTGGTTTACGGATATGGATGTGACATCGAAATTGACACTCAATCGTCTCATTGGATGCATTCCGGACCGTCAGATGAAAACGGATTAACAAGTGTGGCCATATGTGAATATTCTGGTGACTGTGTTCTTCGCAAGGTCGGACTATCAGTTAGGAGTGCTACTTACAATATCAACGCCATTTGAGTGGTACAATCTGAAAGAATACGCTGCTTTGTTTCTGGTGAAACAGTTTGTGGTGTAGAAACTACAACTATGCACTTGGTCTGGTGATGCGACGGAAGTGTGATAACAGAAGCAGAAACGGAAATAGATGTCAAAAGTCAATTTTAGCGGATGCGGAAACGGAAACGGATCGGGAAGCGGGAGTGTATATTTTGTATCCCGCCTGGGAGGCGGCGCGTGGGTAAGGAACAGGAAAAGGTACTAATCTCTCGGTACTGCCGACACTGTTAAAAGCACCTTTACTAGTGGATACACATATGCAAACATATTACATAACTTCCAAGGTGGGGCGCTGAAGCGAAGTGTCCTGGCTGGCTGCACCTGATGAAATGGGCTGAATCAGTCGCGGAGATCGTAGACCTCAACAGCACCGGCTAGAGGGCGCTGTCGTCGGTGTCTCGTGGTAGTCCCAACCTTTGACACTATGTGGCTTCGGTACTGTCGATACTACAGTATACAGGGTGAGTCACCTAACATTACCGCTGGATATATTTCGTAAACCACATCAAATACTGACGAATCGATTCCACAGACCGAACGTGAGGACAGGGGCTAGTGTAATTGGTTAATACAAACCATAAAAAAATGCACGGAAGTCTGTTTTTTAACACAAACCTACGTTTTTTTTAAAGGAACCCCGTTAGTTTTGTTAGCACATCTGAACATATAAACAAATACGTAATCAGTGCCGTTTGTTGCATTGTAAAATGTTAATTACATCCGGAGATATTGTAACCTAAAGTTGACGCTTGAGTACCACTCCTCCGCTGTTCGATCGTGTACATCGGAGAGCACCGAATTACGTAGGGATCCAAAGGGAACGGTGATGGACCTTAGGTACAGAAGAGACTGGAACAGCACATTACGTCCACATGCTAACACCTTTTTATTGGTCTTTTTCACTGACGCACATGTACATTACCATGAGGGGTGAGGTACACGTACACACGTGGTTTCCGTTTTCATTTACGAAGAGGAATAGAGTGTGTCCCGATATGTAAGGCCAATAGATGTTCAATGTGGTGGCCATCATTTGCTGCACACAATTGCAATCTCTGGCGTAATGAATGTCGTACACGCCGCAGTACATCTGGTGTAATGTCGCCGCAGGTTGCCACAATACGTTGTTTCATATCCTCTGGGGTTGTAGGCACATCACGGTACACATTCTCCTTTAACGTACCCCACAGAAAGAAATCCAGAGGTGTAAGATCAGGAGAACGGGCTGGCCAATTTATGCGTCCTCCAAGCCCTATGAAACGCCCGTCGAACATCCTGTCAAGCGTCAGCCTAGTGTTAATTGCGGAATGTGGTATCATGCTGATACCACATACGTCGACGAGTTTCCACTGGGACATTTTCGAGAAGCGTTGGCAGATCATTCTGTAGAAACGCGATGTATGTTGCAGCTGTTTGGGCCACTGCAATGAAGTGAGGACCAATGAGGTGGTCGCCAATGATTCCGCACCATACATTTACAGTCCACGGTCACTGTCGCTCTACCTGTCTGAGCCAGCGAGGATAGTCCACGGACCAGTAATGCATGTTCCGTTGATTCAAAAATGGGTCAAATGGCTCTGAGCACTATGGGACTCAACTTCTGTGGTTATCAGTCCCCTAGAACTTAGAACTACTTAAACCTAACTAACCTAAGGACATCACACACATCCATGCCCGAGGCAGGATTCGAACCTGCGACCGTAGCAGTCCCACGGTTCCGTTGATTCACTGCCCCGTGGTTTGTGAAACCCGCTTCATCGGTAAACAGGTAGAACTGCAACGCATTCTCTGTTAATGCCCATTGACAGAGCTGCACTCGATGATTAAAGTCATCACCATGTAATTACTGATGTAGCGACACATGAAACGGGTGAAAACGGTGACGATGCAGTATGCGCATGACACTATTTTGACCAAGTCCACCGGATCCACAATGTCCCGTGTACTCATGTGTGGGTTCATGACAACAGCAGCTAACACACCAACTGCACTCGCTTCTCCTGCGACGGACCTGTGAGAAGTCAAACTACGTTATAAAGTTCCAGAATGTAGATCACACCATATGTTAGTTGTGAAAGATTTTTTCAAATTCTTCAAATAAATTTTCAACTTTCTTGCCACCTTAGTGTACAAGTTATCACACGAATACAAGTAAAAAACATCACGACCTATCAAATTATACTTTGGATGATCAGCGTTTACTACTCCGCTAAAGCTTGTATCCTCGACAAAAAATTATATGAGAAGTTCTTGAGGGCAATAATTTCAGCAGTCACATTATCCATTTGTTGAGACTTTAGGTGTGAGGACTAACAGACTTTGTTGCAATGTAAGTGATTGTTAAGCATATTTTGCCGGAGTAAAAGAAACCTATAAAAAAGACAACATATAAATAGTAAAATACGCCCAGAAATTAAATACGTAAAAAGTAATACCAAACTAAATTCCAAATTGTTAAGCAGAGCACGCCAATAATTCGCAGCATGCCCAGCTAAAGCGACAATTGTAAAATAAACATTTCTCAACCAATTTAAAAATCACGCTGCCGTTCTTCAATAGGGTGTTCATTTATAAATATTGGATTTAATTCTTCATAATGCGTACTAGGTGTAAGGAACCTATTTACCGTCATTAATGTTTATTTCAGAAGTGATTATGGTAAAGAAGTTATGACATATAGTATGAAATATGGAGAACAAAAAGCAATAAATAAATTAACATTCTACGAGTAAATGCAACGCGATTAATATTGGTTCAAACTATAAAAAGTTACGTGAGTACCATCACTCTTCTATAGATAAATGGAAGATAAAATACTTAGAAACGTTTTCAAATGGAGTGCGATACCTTTCTAAGGGTCTCACCTCAGATTGGATGAGGGCAGGGATAAAAAACCGGTTTAAATTTCGTGCAGTGCTGTCAGCATGCAGTTGTGTGCAGTTCATATGGTATAGTGACGTATTTACTCCGTGCCACAGACTGTTATATGTTTATATCGTCAAGCGCCGACAGCAGTGAGAAAAGGCAATTTATGTGTCTACTTCTACCAACACGACCCTACCGGAACTAACGATAGGGTGAAACTCTTTAAAATGTTATGGTATTTTGAATCATTCGCGTAAAACATCTTTGCATCAGCAGTGGACAGAGGTCGCCCTATAATAATACAACTATATTATTAGTACCGACTACATTATTATGTAAATATGGACCAACTTCTAGCTTTTCCACCTCCACTGGAAGTTTGATAGTTTCATCTAACTTCTCAAGCTTTGCAAATTTCTCGACATGTAATGATTTAAGATGACTCTTCAAAGCGTCGTGCGCCCTTTTCGCAAATATATTTTGTCACACATTTTGCATTATGCACTCAAATCGTTAATCTCAATGTAATAGTTCCAAATTCGACTTTCTTTCTTTTTTGCTTTTAGTGTTGCACTCTTAGCTGACGTTACACCATAAAACTGTTGACTAAAAAACACTATACATTGTAGTAATAGTATACAGCAACAGAAAGTGTACTGACGGGAGAGAAAACGCTATACTTTCGCGGCGATGGTCAGAGATCACTGCGTAATAATGCAATAAACGCAACAGTCTTGGCCAACATTATTCAAATTTCCTGTAAACTTCCGATATAAATAACAGTGAAACGAACGCGGAATAGGATGTAAAAATATGTGTGGATCTTCCGTAGCTACGGAAGCGGAAGCAGAGGTCTGTCACATCACTTCCTGGCTGTACTCCCTGTTAGTGAGTTCTAGCCAAAATCAGTTGACTGTTTAAAAAACAAAACAGTATACAGCAACAGAAAGTATACTGACGGGAGAGAAAACGCTATACTTTCGCGGCGATGGTCAGAGATCACTGCGTAATAATGCAATAAACGCAACAGTCTTGGCATTATTCAAATTTCCTGTAAACTTCCGATATAAATAATAGTGAAACGAAGGCGGAATAGGATGTAAAAATATGTGTGGATCTTCCGTAGCTGCGGAAGCGGAAGCTGAGGTCTGTCACATCACTTCCTGGCTGTACTCCCTGTTAGTGAGTTCTAGCCAAAATCAGTTGACTGTTTAAAAAACAAAACAACAAAAAAAGAATACAAACGCATGGTTGAGGGAGCGAAAAACTGCAAAATAGATAAGGTTCCAGAGGTGTTTCGAGTATTAGAAAATGCGATGACATTAGTATACAGTTTATACTGGCGACAAAGTTGAAGAGGGTAACATTTTTGTAGACGAGGAAATAACAGCCTTTAGAAAATAAAAAAAATAAAAGTATATATAGAAACAGAAATAAAATATTATTCTTAAGAAGTTTCCAGCTGCTGTAAACACTGATATCCCATCTGTTCTCACACATTTCATGAAATTCAAAAGCACAGAAGGAATGTAAACACTTGGCATATTCTCTTTTAAGCTCCGCTGTAACTTCCTTCCTGGGGATAAATGTCGTCAAAAGAAAATAATTGAAAGAAAATGTGTTTACGAAATATTAATTTTATCAATAGTAATTGAAATTAAAGGTCTTTAAGTTGGGTGGGCGTAACCAATTTTGTACAAATTAATAAACGTTCACAAGAACTTATCCTCATTTCGATGCTTCGCTGCAGATGACACCTGCTGCAGACTTCTTACGTAAAGATGGGCCAGAGAGCACCATGGTTCTCGTAGTATGTGAAAAGAAAGTTATTGTTTCAAATGTATTATTCATTACTTCACATATTGCTACTCAAGATCTTACATCGTGCTGGACTTTACACGATTTCTCCCGCGTCTAGCAGTTGATATATTGTAGCGTATAGTAAATTCGCTAATTACAGTTACATAAGTCGTTGATAATTACAAAAGATGTTATCACCCGCTGGCAACAAGTGAATTGCATGGAATAAGATACATAAGCAGTTACAGTTCTCTTGTTTTCATGCTAAAATAAGTGAAATGATACGAATAAGTAATACTGATTATTCTTTTGTTGATTACACTGAAACAACATTGTCGCAAATATTTCTACCATGTTTCTTGTCGCATATATGAATATATTATTGTTTAGTTTAAACAAATTATCAAAATATAATACAATAGCCCAAATAAACACATCGTTTACATTGTTGATCCGGTTTCGTTTAATGAATTACAATAAATACGAGGTAAATAGATATTAATATGTCAGCCAGTAGCATATTAAGCTAACTCTATCATAAACAAAGTTATTACAAGTTCCAAACACTTTAGTTGCAATATATTTGGTATCTTATATTTCCTGATTATTTGCAAATGAAGAAGCTGTAATTGCAATTGAACGATTCGGCAACACATGTTCATGCCAGTGAATGGAATTAATATTAGTTAATACTTCCTCAAGAAGTTGTTGAAAATTACGTTACACCTTTCAAGTGGCGAAATTGTTTATATGGTCCTATCTAATCAGTTAACACTTAATCATGTCACCCAAATTAGCTTCAAAATCGTAAGCAAAATAAGTTGTTAAGTTTGAAAATATACAAACATTGCGCGTCATTGTCTAATCTTCAGCATATGAAGAAATGAATTAAATATTGCACAACACGAAGTCGTCATTTCCATTTTAACATAGGCCGCACTGGGTAGCCGTGCGATCTGAGGCACCATGTCACGGTCCGTGCGGCTCCGCACGTCGGACGTTCGAGTCCTACCTTGGGGATGTGTGTGTGTGTGTGTGTGTTGTCCATTGCGTAAGTTAGATTAAGTAGTGTGTAGGTTTAGGGACCGATGACCTCAGCAGTTGGTCCCATAAGACCTTACCACAAATTTCCTAAATCTCTCTCTCTCTGTCAACTTCCTCCCCCCACCCCCCCCCCCCCACACACACACACAGGCAATAAAAAAAAATTTAAAAACTCCACTGAAGCTAGAGGCTTCCTCATCGTATCCCGTGCCCATTCCTCGTTATCTCCGTCACATCCACTTCAGTTTTCGGAGCACTCAGTCGCATGTATGCTATGCTGGAAGCCGGTTTTTGGCAGGCAGCAGCATGAATATTTTCTGAAAACCTAGTTTAATAAACGAAATTTCCCAACTTCTTCAATTTCTCAACCGATCAGAAGTAATTCGTTTTTAATACTCCCAATTTCGTTTTAATTTTATAGTTTAAAGGGAGTTAAAAGAATGGCAACATAACTGGAGCTTAAAAGACTGTTTTTAGACTCGTGTTTATAGGGCCTCACGATAGACGATTTCAACCAAGTTAAATGGAGAGGTAGCTTAATGTAATACACACCATGGATGCACATGTTCGTCCATGGACACGATGATGACGAACTGCTGTACTGCTCTTTACGACAGTAAACCTCTCGCAGGCTGTCCCTAGACTGGTCTACAGGTCCCCGTCAGTGCATCGTAATCGATCTGTAGTCAATCACAGTGAGCCCATCGTGTCATCGAGGAGCAGCGTGTGATTAAGGCGACCTGCTACACCGCTTAGTGGAATTACGTCTGGCTGCACAGCACACAGGAAATTACACACTCATCTGCAGTGAAAAATACTTACATACAGTGTAGTTCTTGCATAAAACATTCAGGAAGCTAGAGGACACATTTTTAATGAGAATATTTCTCAGAAACAAGCAAGATGCACATCATTTTATAAGAAGATATACTTGTAGAGGGACAAGCGTTTATTAGAATAAAATGCGATACCCCATTCCTGTCCTTAGCCTTTTCCAACCAGCTCTTGGACATACTCGTTACATACACTATTGCTTCTTTTTCATCTGAAACGGCATATCGCTGTGGACCTAGGCGACATTAATTTACGAATGCAAATTTCACTACCTACGTGACGTCACTCCAACTATAAAGCGTTAAGCCGTGACTGTATCAGCCGCTCACATCAGTTTCGGCACTCACCTACCCCCTATACTCTACAAAAGAACAAAACGGTGCTTAGCTTCCTTTGTCTCCCCTTTTTATGAAATTGGATATAACGTGCATTTATTTTAAGTTAAAATACCTATCTCAAGACAGATTTTTGACAGACAGGTCGCTTGTCTGCGGTTGAGTATATCACATTTCTGAATAACCTGAAGGTTTTTACTTACGTTGCGTGTTATTATTATTATATTTTTATTATTATTATTACTCATCATAATTGGTGACAATTTCGTTTTTAATACTTTACAAAATTTGGACGTTAGTATGATAAAACTCGTGGTCCATTTTTTTCATTGTATGTTGCTACCAAGTTCAAAGTAGTGCGTTTTGGAAAAAAACTGTAAATACTAACTCTATTGTTAGTACTTTTAATGATGTGATTACAACTATCTGCTGTCAGAAATATGATGAAATTAAACTACAAATATTTTCATAATTTAGACGGGAGAATGTTGGCATTAGAGCCCCTCAAGTTCAAATTATGACACGTTATAGCTATTTTTATTACAATCATTTGATGATAACGTGAGATATAATAATTTATATGGATTAAAGTAATTTAATAATTAATAATGAAAGGAGGTTCTGCAAAGCTCAGGAGCACTACGAGAAGATGTACTAAGCCATCAGGCATCTTCCATGCTGTACTCTGCAGTAATAAGTAATATACAATTACAGTATATAATGATCTACATTAAGAAAACTTAAACAGCTCGATCAGTATATCTGTAAAAAATTTAAGAACCTAGCAATATAAACGCAGTGGAAAGTATTAATACTTGAGGTTCCAGATGTTCAGCATGTATTACAGAGGACCATAAGTGACACTTGATGACAACGTTAACAGTTTAATTCGGGTTCCAAAACACACAGACCACCGTATCACAGATATTCAGACGAAATGTTCTCGAGTCCATCAACGGTAGTCGTGCCCTGCTGACAGAGTCTGAGCCCCGAGACAGTACGGCAGAGGTGAGCGGAGCGAAACCATGTTGTGTATCAAGAGTCAGCTGACAATGGGGGCGAAAAGGCACTGTGGTGTTACTTCCTCAGGCAGCGAACCTGCTTGGCCGACACTCATTTGGGGGAGGATCCAACCCTGTGGCGCAACAGTTGCATTTATTATGTCCATGGTCTCTCCCAGTGATACGTCTTCGGACATCAATGGCAAAGACATAAGATTCCAGAAAATGAGACCCTGTCAAAATTTAGTATCTGCCATCTGAACTGACACATTATAACACTTTTCAGCCAGAATGGATCCACTATTCCTCTGCCAGCACTGTCAAAATAACATGTAATGAGCAAGTATGCTACTGATACCATCGAAAATAAGCCTTCAGACTGTAATTACTATCACAGATTTAGGCGATCTTATTGATATCTCTTTTCGATTATAAAAACTGTCAGCGCACAAATGTGTCATCCTAATTGACTGAACGAGTAATAGCTTGACGTCTGGGGAGGGAGCAATTCCAGAGGTGTGAACATACGTTTATTCCCCGTGGGGGAGGGTAGTTCTGTGACGGAATCCTGCCAACCAGTTGGGAGAACGCTCTGTTTTGTTCCCCTTGTCCGTGGACACAGTAGTATCGCTGGCAAACATGCCTACATCTACATCAACATCCACATCATACTCCGCAAGCCACCTAATGGTGTGTGGTGGAGGGTACTTTCGGTACCACTATGTGATCCCTCCAATCCTGCTCCACTCGCGAATAGTGCGTGGAAAGAATGATTGTCGGTAAACCTCCGTATTGGCTCTAATTTCTTTAATTTTCTCCTCGTGGTCAATACGCGAGATGTATGTGGGGGGAAGTAGTATGGTGTTTGACTGCTCCTGAAAAGTGCTGCCCCGAAATTTCAATAGTAAATCTCTCCGTAATGCGCAACGTCTCTCTTGTAACATCTTGCAGTGGAGTTTGTTTAGTATCTCCGTAACGCTCTCTCGCCAGCTAAACGATCCCGTGACGAAACGCGCCGCTCTTCGTTGGATCTTCTCTATCTCCTCTATCAGCCCTATCTGACAGGAATCCCAGACACATCGACAATGTTCAAGAATCGGGCGAAAAAGTGCTTTTTAAGCCAATTCTTTGGTGGATGAGTAACAGTTTCTTAAGATTCTTCCGATCACGCTGAGTCTTGTGTCTGATTTTCCCACTATCTGTTGTGTATGGTCATTCCACTTACGGTCGCTCTGGATAGTTATGCATAGGTATTTTACTGCAGACGCTGTCTCCAGCTGTTTGTCATCAACAGTGTAGCTGTGCAGTGGTGGACCTCTTTTCCTACGAATGTTACAATTATTTACGTTCAGTTTCAACTACCAGAGCCAGGTTCAACTGCCAATTCTCTAAAGATCGTTCTGAAATTCTTACTATCTTCTGGCTATTTCACTGAGGTACCGCCTACATTGTGTTATTATTATTTCTCTTTCCTGTCTCAGACGTTATGTCTGGTTAAAAATGGAAAGTGACGCGTACCTTGATCAAGCGTGACTTCCTTTTAACTGTACGGTATATGTTACATTGCATTTAGGAACTTTCGGGTAATTGAACATGTATCAATAATTACAGATTTCTGTAGTTGTATATATAAGTTTGGATGTAGCTGTATTGCGTTGATGTACTGGTGGATATTGTGTGGTATGACTCCTGTAGTTGACAGTATAATTGGTATAATGTCATCTTTATCCTGATGCCACATGTCCTTGACATCCTCAGCCAGTTGGATGTATTTTTCAATTTTTTCTCCTGTTTTCTTCTGTATATTTGTTGTATTGGGTATGGATATTTCGATTAGTTGTGTTAATTTCTTCTTTTTATTGGTGAATATGATGTCAGGTTTGTTATGTGGTGTTGTTTTATCTGTTATAATGGTTCTGTTCCAGTATAATTTGTATTCATCATTCTCCAGTACATTTTGTGGTGCATACTTGTATGTGGGAACGTTTTGTTTTATTAGTTTATGTTGTATGGCAAGTTGTTGTTGTATTATTTTTGCTACATTGTCATGTCTTCTGGGGTATTCTGTATTTGCTTGTATTGTACATCCGCTTGTGATGTGGTCTACTGTTTCTATTTGTTGTTTGCAAAGTCTGCATTTATCTGTTGTGGTATTGGGATCTTTAATAATATGCTTGCGGTAATATCTGGTGTTTATTGTTTGATCTTGTATTGCAATCATGAATCCTGTCTCACTGTATATATTACCTTTTCTGAGCCATTTGTTGGATGCGTCTTGATCGATGTGTGGCTGTGTTAGATGATACAGGTGCTTGCCATGTAGTGTTTTCTTTTTCCAATTTACTTTTTTCGTATCTGTTGATGTTATGTGATCTAAAGGGTTGTAGAAGTGGTTATGAAATTGCAATGGTGTAGCCGATGTATTTATATGAGTGATTGCTTTGTGTATTTTGCTGCTCGTTTTAGAAAGAATTTTCTTAAATTTTCTACCTGTCCATAATGTAGGTTTTTTATGTCGATAAATCCCCTTCCTCCTTCCTTTCTGCTTAATGTGAATCTTTCTGTTTGCTGAATGTATGTGATGTATTCTATATTTGTGGCATTGTGATCGTGTAAGTGTATTGAGTGCTTCTAGGTCTGTGTTACTCCATTTCACTACTCCAAATGAGTAGGTCAATATTGGTATAGCATAAATATTTACAGCTTTTGTCGTGTTTCTTGCTGTCAATTCTGTTTTCACTATTTTTGTTAGTCTTTGTCTATATTTTTCTTTTAGTTCTCCTTTAATATTTGTATTATCTATTCCTATTTTTTGTCTGTATGCTAGATATTTATAGGCATCTGTTTTTTCCATCGCTTCTATGCAGTCGCTGTGGTTATCCAATATGTAATCTTCTTGTCTAGTGTGTTTTCCCTTGACTATGCTATTTTTGCCAGTTCCAAAAGCCATATTTACATCATTGCTGAATACTTCTGTTACCTTTAGTAATTGGTTGAGTTGTTGATTTGTTGCTGCCAGTAGTTTTAGATCATCCATGTATAGCAAATGTGTGATTTTGTGTTGGTATGTTCCAGTAATATTGTGTCCACAATTTGTATTATTTAGCATGTAGGATAGTGGGTTCAGAGCAAGGCAGAACTAGAAAGGACTTAATGAGTCTCCTTGGTATATTCCACGCTTAATCTGTATTGGCTGTGATGTGATATTATTTGAATTTGTTTGGATATTAAGTGTGGTTTTCCAGTTATTCATTACTATGTTTAGGAACTGTATCAATTTAGCATCTACTTTGTATATTTCCAATATTTGTAGTAACCATGGCGGGGTACACTATCAAAAGCTTTTTGGTAATCAGTGTATGCGTAGTGTAGCGACCTTTGTTTAGTTTTAGCTTGATATGTCACCTCTGCACCTATTATCGGTTGCTCTTTACATCCTCATGCTCCTTTGCAACAGCATTTTTGTTCTTCATTTATAAATTTGTTCTCTGTTGTATCTGTCATTAATTTCTGTGTAATGACTGAAGTTAATATTTTGTATATTGTTGGTAGGCATGTTATGGGGCGATATTTAGCTGGGTTTGCTGTGTCTCCTTGATCTTTGGGTTTCAGATAAGTTATTCCATGTGTAAGTGTATTAGGGAATGTGTATGGATCTGCAATGTAACTGTTAAATAATTTAGTTAAATGTGAATATCTTTAGGTGAACTTCTTTAGCCAGAAATTTGCTATTTTATCTTTTCCAGGGGCTTTCCAATTGTGAGTAGAATTAATTGCTTGGGTGACTTCATGTCGCAAAATTACCACTTCAGACATTTTTGGTATCATCTTGTATGAGTCTGTTTCTGCTTGTATCCACCGTGCATGCCTGTTATGCTGTACCGAGTTTGACCATATGTCGCTCCAGAAGTGTTCCACGTCTGTTATGTTTGGTGGATTGTCTATTTTAATGTGTGTGTTATCTATTGTCTGAAAAAATTTCTTTTGGTTTGTGCTGAATGTTTGGTTTTGTTTCCTTCTATTTTCACTTTTTTTGTATCTTCTAAAACGTTTGGCCAATGCTTGTAATTTCTGCTTCTTTTTATCTAATTGCTCTATCGCTTCTTGTTGTGAGGCTTTACCTAACCTTTTTCCTTTTTTTGTCTGACATTTCATTTCTTATAAATTGTGTTAGCTGTCCGATGTCTTTTCTCAGTTTTTCTATTCTGGTCTGTAGCCTGTGTTGCCATGCTGGTTTGGTGGGTTTCCTCTGTGTGTTGGTTGGTTCTGATCTCTGCCTAGTGTGTATATTTAGTGTAGTGAGTGCTCCTATATAAACCAGTAGTTGTAACTCTTCCATAGTTGTATTTTCATTTATTTTGTTGTGTATGATTGTGTTGATAGTTGTTATTGTTGTTTCGACTTGTGAGTTATTTGGTGGTCTATGCAAGAATGGTCTAATGTCTGTATTTGTGTCTTTGTATTCTATTTATGTCAGCTGAAATTTTTCTTCTATATCTAACATGTGTGTCTCTTCGTATTCTGTTTGTGCTTGTTCTGGTGGCTGTCTTAAGAATTCGTTTTCCTCTCATTGTTTAATTGATGCGTGTTGTTCTTTGTTTGTTTGTTCTGGGATGTTTGAGTCCATTACTGTATTTTCTTCTTCTTCTGATTGCACATTATTTTGTTCCAGTATTTGTTGTACTTGTTGTTTGATATTTTCTAATTCTGACTGGGGTATCCTGTTATTTTTGATTATCACACAGATCTGATCAGCTAGTCGTTGTTCTGTTAAAAATTTTAATTCTGGGTAAGTGCTAATAAATGTTGTGTATACTTGTGATCTGTATCCAGTTGTGTTGGTTCCTAAGTTTGTTGCTTGGTAATAACAGAACATGAGGTGTCTGTTAACTTCATATGACCATCTCATCCTCTGTCTTTGTTTTCCTTCTAGAGTGGTTGCAGGAAACATATCCTGCAAAACACCTCTATTTGGATTTAAATCATTTTCCGTGTGGCTAGCAGTGTCGTTACCATTGTGGACGGGCATAGGGTTCAAGCGTCGTCCCCGACCATGACAGCGCTTGTCCGAGACTTCATTAGTTCTGTCCGAACCAACTAATCACACTTAAAGGGGGGGGGGGGTTAGCCCTATTTGTGGTTTGTTCTTTTCTTCGCCTTTTACGACTGGCAGAACATACCGGAGGCCTATTCTTTTCCCGGGCCTCCACGGGTTTATTATTATTATTATTATTATTATTATTAGTGGCAGCGGTCAGATGCAAAGCACTTCCCGCCTATAGCCTTCCAGGTTCTGCCAATTCGGAATTAAAGAATCAAGCAATGAAGTTATTTTCAAACAGTAAGTATAGTGCACTCTTTTCAGCTTGGTTGATTTTAAATAGGGTTGCAGGTGGTGAATAAAGTGTTGTAGAGCAGCCATGTTTCTTAACAAGCGTCTACCCTCGACGTGCTTTCTTTTCTAAGAAGGAATTGTAGGCAGTATTCTGATGTACTGAGAATTGCTTCATGCATACATATTATGGATGTATGTATGTAAGTGTATATGTATATTCCATACCTCCTCCTAAAACTCTATAGCGATTTCAAAGGAATGTGGTACACATATCCCTTACTGGCAGACAACAATCGCTGTTGAGGTACGAACCACCTGCGTAACATGAGTTATGATGCCATAAACGATGAGATGCGTGAAAAACTGCCGCAACATGCATGACGTTTAAATTTATTATATTACTTCCGTGCTACTAAATGTATTCCCAATAAATTTCGCAGACAGCATCTACATATGCCCTCAACGTGCCAACGAAACTCTATCATTTGTATTACACATAATTTTCTTTGCTACTCACTCTTTTCATAATACATTTTGCAGCCAACAACCACATACGCTGCTGAATGTACCTAAAAAACTATATCATTGTATGACACATAGGTTAGAAGGTATGACGTCATAAACACTGAGATGCATGACGAACTGCTCTATTACGCATGAAGTTGTGATGTTTTTATTCTTTACCACTAAGACACTCCTACAGTCGAGTCAAGAAATCCGTGACGCCTGGCAGCGTTTTCAACAGCTTTCAACTGCATAGTGCAAACTGCTGTAGGCGAAAACAATAACAGTGTATAGAGCTATGGAGAGGCATTATCAAAGAGACTTTTACAAAATCCTATTGTAGACAAGCCAAGCAGTTGCGTCCACCGTACAGAAACTGCGCGGGATCATCTCACACTGAGTCTACTACACGAGTAGATTCATTATAAGGATTCTTTTCTAATGGAAAACCGGCAAAATGAATATCCGGCCAATTTTAGGTGTTTCAGCTAGTCATTCTATAAAAGAAAAGTGTTAGAAATAAGTAGTATCAACTGTTTCATTGACCCATTAATCCGTTGATAATAAAATGCCTACAAACACCAAATATCATTTATCTTCTGTCATTTAAAAAATGAATGTTCATATAAGGTTTTTTTGCATGCCCAGGTTTCCTTAGACTTGATTGTACTCCTCAGGGACAACGGTCTCGTAAAGGTTGGGGACCACTAACTTAGAGGAACCACTTATCCAATAGTGTTTCAGAAGAAACACGCGCTCTTCCACAGAATATCGATACATCGTCAAAATCAAACAGCACCGGATGAAACAAGTGACACGGAGCACCACAAACATTAAGCCTTTCAGCTGTGAGACCCGAAACCCACACGCAACCTCGCGGAATCTCGTTGTTGCCATATTTCAGAGACGCTGCACGTGGACTAGTTACGTGACAACATTCGAGAACATGCAGCGCCCTCTCTTATTGCTTCCAATGACGAACTAGAAGTAACTTCTCTGCCACCCTCTCCGTGTACGAGCACACAGAAAAATTGACAAATAGTAATGTGAATATTCGTTCTGCTTTATCGTAGGTAGTTTTTCTTCGTCGTGTATTTAATTTTGTAAGGGTGGCAGCCAGTCAGCGAATATTCAAGGAAATGGTTTATTTCAAAGGCTCTAGTCAATGTTTACAAGTTTTCTCTCAGAGCAAGTTCGGCTTTGCCTATGTGACACACGTTTCTAGTCTTTCAGGATCGAGGCATGTCTGTCCGGTTAAAGCTGCTGGCAAGAGACGCTCTGCTGAAATTGCTAGCGCATTCACGCTATGGATTTTAACCAATAGCGTGCATGGGATACAGGACACTTGTGTGGACTCTGGACGATTCTGCAGCACAGAACACAGTTGCTTCACTCTCTCGTGGGCCAGACGTTGACTAGCACAGACGTCTTTTTTTTTTTTTTTTTTTTTTTTTTTTTTTTTGAGGCAGAGCCTTTGGCTCTGCACCCTGTGATAGCCGCCAACATAACATGAACTTCCTTCTCTTCCGTTGGCCATTTATTTAGTTGTTCGTCCTCCTAGACTGGCCTACACCAGGTAACTTCCTCCCTAGGCTCGCCCCTCGTATTCCGTATATTTACCTAACTTTCTGTCATTTAATTGTAGCTCTGGATACCCACTGACAAGTCCTGACCGCTCGACCACTGTACATTGTCGTCATGACCCGGACGCAACCACCTACTTCTCTCTCCTAGTCCATGTATAGTTTTTAGATATAGACAGGATTTGTTTCTATGTTGGAGGCGGAAAATAAGGAAATGTTAATGTGTCAGAGTGGTAGCCATTTCCAGGAAAAGTGCACATTCTCGTCATCCTTGCTACGGTTGCCAAAAGTATACAAATTCAGGCCCTGAGAATCGAATTTCGATGCACAAATTAGGATCAATATGACACCATGTTTTTCAGTAACTGGAAGGATAAATTACTGAGGGTGGCCCCACCAGAGGCAGTAACGCCGGAAATTCCGTCAGTGTAGGAGATTGCCTCAAGTATCAGCTACTTTGTGAAAAAATTAAATTTATTTTCACAATTTGCCACAGCACAAAGGCTTTCGCTTCACTTTGTAGAAAGAAACAGTAAGGTTCACATTCTAGTCGTCGTTGAAATGATTAGAGACGCAGTACAAACTCGAAAAAGGCAAAGACTGCGAATGAAATTACGTGTGCTCATTTCAAAGGAAACTGTCTTAAGTAATTCATGGAAACGATGGAAAACATAAATCTACGTGGGTGGGAGGACAGGGAGGGGGCAAGGCAGCGGAGAAGTTTCGAGCTTTGGTCCTATAGGTTGCAAGTCCTGCAGACTGCAATTTAGCGTCGTCGTCTTTGCGCGAGATGTGTGTGTGAGTGGCGGGCAGTAGCGTGATTCGTCGGAGCGTGAGATTACGAAATCGTGTGACTAAGGTTCTCCATGACCAGGAGGTTACCTTGTGATGCCTCCCTATACAATTCTCTGAGCATTTGTGTGACACCTTTCTGCTGACAGGCAACGGCCTTGGCTGCAGTGGATACACCGGTTCCCGTGAGATCTCCGAAGTTAAGCGCTGTCGGGCGTTGTCAGCACTTGGATGAGTGACCATCCGGGCCACAATGCGCTGTTGCCATTTTTCGGCGTGCTCTCAGGCTCGTGATGCCCATTGACGAGCTACTCGGCTCCAATGAAAGAAAACCATCATAACGACCTGGAGAGCAGTGTGCTGACTACGCGCTCTTCCTATCCCCGTCTTGACGTGAGGAGGACACGACGGTCGGATGGGCCACTTGCGGCCTGAAGACGGAGTGCTTTGTGCTGACCAAACAAATTTTTGACACGTCGCACATTTCTTACTTCAATATTTTCCGTCTGCTTTGTGGCTATGACTTGGCAATGTTCCCAGACTAATGAACTATATGGTGGGTAGCTACATCCATGTGCAGGTTACCTATCTAACGGCTGCCAGAGGCAACGAAAAGTTAACTTGCAGTATTGCATAAATATTATAAAATATATGTATGTATACAGGTTCATCAGAAATAGTATGAATATCTTGTGAGGGTGTTACGGGGTAGGTTGTGCTGAGAAATAATTCTTCAGAACAGAATTCGATGCGTTTCACCATTTTCGAGCTAATTAGTATTCAAGCTGCCCGCCAGAGACAGTGTCGCCGAACGTGTCCTTCATGCGGTTTCCTGAAACTGAACAAGAGAGTGACATAATAACCGGACGTAAAGATAGAACCGAAGCCAAAGGCTGACCAGTATCATGCCTATCTTCTACACTATGAGAAAAACTACTTATTTTTGAAAGGAGCACATATTACCTAGAAGATATTCATCCACTGTGTAATAATGAGAACTCTTAGCGACTTCCAACAAGTTTAGGTCAGGAGTAAGGTTTTTTATTTTTATTTTATTTTTTTTTATTTTTTAAGGAAAGGCAGGAGAAACAGAAAACTTTACTATTCACAAATAAACATAGTAAATCCTTACGCATTATAACTGTGGTGTCACCGCCAGACACCACACTTGCTAGGTGGTAGCCTTAAAGGCTAATCGTCTGCGGTCCATTAGTATACGTCGGACCCGCGTGTCGCCACTGTCAGTGATTGCAGACCGAGCGCCACCACACGGCAGGTCTAGAGAGACTTACTAGCACTCGCCCCAGTTGTACAGCCGACTTTGCTAGCGATGCTACACTGACAAATACGCTCTCATTTGCCGAGAAGATAGCATAGCCTTCAGCTACGTCATTTGCTACGACCTAGCAAGGCGCCATTACCAGTTATATTGAGCTTATCATTAATGTACCGTCAAGAGCGATGTACACCGATTGTGGATTAAAGTTAAGTATTCTACCAGTTACCCCCTGTTTTGCTAGTCTTATTTCTCTGACCTGTTCCAGACCTCACGCCAGTCTGCGTGTAATTAAACGCGTGCATTTTGGCCTCCTCTAGCAACACGGTGTTGGCTCTTCTGCCAATACAGCACATGGCACTGATGATTTTTCGTTCCTATTTACTTGCTTAAATTACTTATGTCATGGCTTCGCCACCATCTCCAGATGTACTGTCCAAACTTTATCGCTTGCAGAATCGGCAGATGCAGGCCTTATTGGATGCCCTTGGACAGCTCGTCCAGGGTCAACGTGCAATGCAAAACGATGTGGCCGCCGCCGCTCCACCGCTGCCGCAGCCACAGCACGCAGTTGCACCACCTTTTCGTCCTTTTGATGTGGCACTGGAAATCTGGACGGAGTGGTCACGCCAATTTGGATTCCATCTCGCCGCCTACAGAATTCAAGGTATTGAGCGGCAGCCTTTTCTGCTTTCGTGTGTAGGCGTCCAGACGTACCGAGTGATAGTGAAATTGTTTCCCCGACGCGACGTAGCAACTCTGTCCTACGACGAAATTTTGTCTGCATTAGATGCATATTTCATGAATCAATCAATGTAGTTGCCAAACGGTATACGTTCTTTCGTACAAAACGTACGGCCGGTCAGACTAATCGGGAGTGGGTTGCAACTTTGCAAGGCCTTACTAGGGATTGTGCTTTTGAGTGTGAATGTGAACTCCCTTATTCAGATACCATGGTGCGTGATGCAATTGCACAAAACGTTTCTGATGTTCGTATAAGGGAACAGATTTTGAAACTAGTCAATCCCTCCCTTCAACAAGTGATAGACATATTGGATAGGCAAGACACACTTGACTTTGCTCAGGAATCATTTGAAACTTTGCCAGCTGTGTGTCACATTAACCGGCCCGCCGGGCGCGCTGCACGGAACAGTAAACAGCCCTCGCGCCCGTCCGCGCAGCTGCCGCCATGCTCTCCGCTACGTGTGCCATGAAAGCAAGCAAATGCAGTGCTAAAATCATGTCCGCTGTGTGCAACTAGACATTCGCATGACAATTGCCCGTCACGCCAAGCTATTTGCTTTTTCTGTAATAAAAAAGGACATGTTCAGAGTGTTTGCCAGAAAAAGCTCAGATCTGACACTCCCAACCATTCCAGGCCCTTTGCTTCGCGCCGGAATCGAACCAATAATACTCAGTCTCGTGAACCTTCGCCTATGGACATTCATGTAGTTCAATCCACTCCGCCCAGTACCACTCTCTCTAACGGTGACTGTGTTCATCCCACAAAAAGTGTGCGTAGACATCGCAGGAAATCCCGTCACGTCGCAAGTGATTCTGTACCAGTGTCAGTTCACGTTGCATGAGACAGTCCCTCTTGTCGTCAGCAGGACAATAAACTTTTTGTAGATTATGACATTAATGGCCACGTGATACCATTCCAGGTCGATACCGGAGCTGCAGTTTCATTAATCAATAAAGACACGTACAAACAACTGGGCACACCTCCCTTGCGTGCCGCAAATGTTAAGTTAACTAGCTATTCCGGTCAGAATATCCCTGTGTTAGGACAGTGCAGCCTTCTTGCAACATACAAGGGACAAACAAAACTTGTGTCTTTTTATGTCCTTCGTTCTTCTTCTGCTGTGAACTTGTTTGGTTTAGATTTATTTCAGTTGTTTAACTTGTCTATAGTCAATCAGGTCCTATCAGTGAACCAGACTGTGCCTTCAGCCAGTGTTTCTCGTCTATGTGAAGAATTTGCTGACATTTTTGCACTGGGCCTTGGTTGCGCTAAGAACTATGAAGCACATTTGGAACTGAAAGTAAACGCGCCACCGAAATTTTTCAGAGCGCGCACTGTTCCCCACGCATTGCGTGATGAGGTCGCAAGAACATTACACGATTTGGAATCACAAGGTGTGATTGAACGTGTGCAGGCTTCTCTCTGGGCATCACCCTTAGTAATTTTGCCAAAACCTTCCGGAAAATTGAGACTTTGTGTGGACTTCAAGGCAACGGTGAATCCACATCTAGTGATTGCAACTTTTCCTTTACCCCGCCCGGAAGATCTTTTTGACAAACTGCCCGGGTAAATATTTTTCGAAGTTGAACCTCGCAGATGCGTACTTGCAAATACCGGTGGACGAAGAATCCCAGCGCGTTTTGGTGGTTAACACGTATCTTGGTTTGTATCGATTCAAAAGACTGCCATTCGGGTGTGCATCCGCCCCTGCATTGTTTCAGCAATATTTACAAACTGTTTGTGCATCGGTCCCTACTGCAGCAAACTATCTGGACGATATTGTGATCTCCGGAAAGACGGAAGAAGAACATTTCGCCAATCTCAGAACATTATTTCAGGTCTTGCGACAAAATGGTCTTCGCTTGCGGAAGGACAAATGTGTGTTTTTTGCTCGTGACTTGCCATATCTGGGACATGTAATCAATGCCCAAGGCATACATCCCAGTCCAGAGCACCTCCATGCCATACAGGACTTGCCTTCGCCGCAGAATTTGAAGCAGCTACAGAGTGTGCTGGGAAAAATTAATTATTACCACAGATATGTACCGCATGCCTCTTCCATTTCAGCTCCGCTTCATCGCTTACGCCGTAAAGGTGTTCCGTTCGTCTGGACGACGGAATGCGAACGCGCCTTTCGCCAGTTGAAATCGGCGTTGCTTTCTAATACTTGCCTTACGCCATTCGATCCCCAGAAACCCCTTTTGTTGATGGTAGATGCATCGGATTTCTGGATCGGTGCTGTGCTTGCGCACAAACTTGGATCGCATGCTCGCCCTATTGCCTTTGCGTCCACATTGCTCTCGTCTGCGCAAAGAAATTATTCACAGATCGAGAAAGAAGCTTTGGCTCTCGTGTTTGGTGTTACAAAGTTTCATGATTTCTTGTATGGTCGTCAGTTTACCATCATCACAGACCACAAATCTTTGACGTCGCTTTTTCATCCGAACAAGCCTGTACCTCCGCGTACAGCGCAGAAATTCATTCGCTGGTCTATTTTCCTCTCGCAGTACCGCTACGATATCTTGTATCGGTCCACTGCTAAGCACGGAAACGCTGATGCGTTGTCCCGTTTGCCTGTTGCTGAGGATAGAGCATTCGATTCCTCCGAACTTGCTTGCATGTTCATTGACTCGGAAACCGATGACGTGGTCGAATCGTTTCCGATTGATTTTTGTCGTGTAGCTATGGCCACAGCTGCTGACCCTGTCCTTGCTACAGTTTTGCGTTTTGTTGCTACGCAATGGCCCTTGTCACGGTCACGGATCGAGGATCCGTTGGTTCGCCGATTTTTTGCTCACAAGGAGAGACTTTTTGTTCGACGTGGTGTTTTGCTGTTGCGTTCTGATAATGATCAGTCCAGGGTCGTGGTCCCACGTTCGTTGCAGTCCTCTGTATTACGGCTTCTCCACCAAGGACATTGGGGTATTGTTGTTGTTGTTGTGGTCTTCAGTCCTGAGACTGGTTTGATGCAGCTCTCCATGCTACTCTATCATGTGCAAGCTTTTTCATCTCCCAGTACCTACTGCAACCTACATCCTTCTGAATCTGCTTAGTGTATTCATCTCTTGGTCTCCCTCTACGATTTTTACCCTCCACGCTGCCCTCCAATACTAAATTGGTGATCCCTTGATGCCTCAGAACATGTCCTACCAATCGATCCCTTCTTCTGGTCAAGTTGTGCCACAAACTTCTCTTCTCCCCAATCCTATTCAATACTTCCTCATTAGTTACGTGATCTACCCATCTAATCTTCAGCATTATTCTGTAGCACCACATTTCGAAAGCTTCTATTCTCTTCTTGTCCAAACTATTTATCGTCCATGTTTCACTTCCATACATGGCTACACTCCATACAAACACTTTCAGAAATGACTTCCTGACACTTAAATCTATACTCGATGTTAACAAATTTCTCTTCTTCAGAAACGCTTTCCTTGCCATTGCCAGTCTACATTTTATATCCTCTCTACTTCGACCATCATCAGTTATTTTGCTCCCAAAATAGCAAAACTGCTTTACTACTTTAAGTGTCTCATTTCCTAATCTAATTCCCTCAGCATCACCAGACTTAATTAGACTACATTCCATTATCCTTGTTTTGCTTTTGTTGATGTTCATCTTATATCCTCCTTTCAAGACACTGTCCATTCCATTGGGGTATAGTGCGAACGAAACAACTTGCTCGTCAGCACTGTACTTGGTTCGGAATCGATGCTGCGATTACGAATATGTGCTCTTCTTGCATGGCGTGTGCCGAACAACAATCCGCACCACTGCGGAAATTCTTTGCATGGCCGAAAGCCACTTCCCCTTGGCAACGTTTACACATCGATTTTGCTGGTCCATTCTGGAATGCTCGATGGTTGGTTGTGGTAGATTCATTCAGTAATTTTCCTTTTGTTGTCCGGATGTCTTCCACGACGTCATCTGCCACCATCCAAGCGTTATCCGCTATCTTTTGCATTGAAGGTCTTCCACAGACTATTGTTTCCGACAATGGCCCACAATTCATGCCCGCAGAATTTCAGTCATTCTGCAAGGCCAATGGTATTCAACATCTGCCATCCGCGCCGTTTTCGCCTCCGTCAAACGGTGCCGCTGAACGATTGGTCCGGACTTTCAAGTCACAGATGTTGAAGTTAAAAGAGTCGCATTCTCGGGAGGACGCGTTATTGCTCTTCTTGTCCTCGTATCGCTCTCAGCCCCGAAGTGGTCGCTCGCCGGCTGAGTTGCTCCACGGTTGTCCTCATCGAGCCTTGATGTCTTTGCTACATCCGCCGCATCAGGTTCCTGTGCAGCGGCAGACGTCTGCTTTTGCTCCAGGCGACGTTGTATACTATCGCAACTATCGAGGTTCACGGCGTTGGCTCGCAGGGCGCATTCTTCGCTGCCTCGGCCGCGCTATGTATTTGGTTTTGGGGGCCTCTGGTGAGGTGCGTCGGCATCTCAATCAGCTGCGCCTCTGTCGTCGCACGGGTTCTGCCGCTCCCCGTCTGCTTTCAGCGACGGTGCCGTCCGGTCAGCGCCCTGGGGAACCATCTACTGGCTCGCCTCAGCCCCAGGTGTTACCGACGCTGCCTTCCATTTTGCCCCATGGCGACGCGCCGCCGCCTGTCCTCCCGCCGGCGACGCCCGCAGTGGACGCGTCGCTGCAACCGCCGGGCGTCTCCCTGGGTCACGCGCCGCCGATCGCTTCCCGTGACCAGCTGTCCTCCGACATGGAACTCTTGCCCGCTCCGGACCAGATGTCGTCTTCGCCCGCCGGGTGCACCGCCCCGATGGAGGTCGACCCTTCGGCCCCTCCTGTCTCTCTAAGGGCGCATACACCGCATGTTGGCGTGCACCCTGGACTAGGTTGTCAGGCGTTTCCTAGCTCCCCTCGGACCGAATGGCCGGGTGCGGGTGGTACAGCCTCGCCTGTTGTTAGGCTCCCCACCTCGCATACGTCAACATGGGGTCCTCCCCACGGCGGGCGGAAGCCTTATAACACAACCGTACGCCGATTTGCGGGGGAGGAATGTGGTGTCACCGCCAGACACCACACTTGCTAGGTGGTAGCCTTTAAATCGGCCGCGGTCCATTAGTATACGTCGGACCCGCGTGTCGCCACTGTCAGTGATTGCAGACCGAGCGCCACCACACGGCAGGTCTAGAGAGACTTACTAGCACTCACCCCAGTTGTACAGCCGACTTTGCTAGCGATGCTACACTGACAAATACGCTCTCATTTGCCGAGACGATAGCATGGCCTTCAGCTACGTCATTTGCTGCGACCTAGCAAGGTGCCATTACCAGTTATATTGAGCTTATCATTAATGTACCGTCAAGAGCGATGTACACCGATTATAGATTAAAGTTAAGTATTCTACCAGTTACCCCCTGTTTTGCTAGTCTTATTTCTCTGGCCTGTTCCAGACCTCACACCAGTCTGCGTGTAATTAAACGCGTGCATTTCGGCCTCCTCTAGCAACACGGTGTTGGCTCTTCTGCCAATACAGCACATGGCACTGATGATTTTTCGTTCCTATTTACTTGCTTAAATTACTTATGTCATGGCTTCGCCACCATCTCCAGATGTACTGTCCAAACTTTATCGCTTGCAGAATCGGCAGATGCAGGCCTTATTGGATGCCCTTGGACAGCTCGTCCAGGGTCAACGTGCAATGCAAAACGATGTGGCCGCCGCCGCTCCACCGCTGCCGCAGCCACAGCACGCAGTTGCACCACCTTTTCGTCCTTTTGATGCGGCACTGGAAATCTGGACGGAGTGGTCACGCCAATTTGGATTCCATCTCGCCGCCTACAGAATTCAAGGTATTGAGCGGCAGCCTTTTTTGCTTTCGTGTGTAGGCGTCCAGACGTACCGAGTGATAGTGAAATTGTTTCCCCGACGCGACGTAGCAACTCTGTCCTACGACGAAATTTTGTCTGCATTAGGTGCATATTTCATGAATCAATCAATGTAGTTGCCAAACGGTATACGTTCTTTCGTACAAAACGTACGGCCGGTCAGACTAATCGGGAGTGGGTTGCAACTTTGCAAGGCCTTACTAGGGATTGTGCTTTTGAGTGTGAATGTGAACTCCCTTATTCAGATACCATGGTGCGTGATGCAATTGCACAAAACGTTTCTGATGTTCGTATAAGGGAACAGATTTTGAAACTAGTCAATCCCTCCCTTCAACAAGTGATAGACATATTGGATAGGCAAGACACACTTGACTTTGCTCAGGAGTCATTTGAAACTTTGCCAGCTGTGTGTCACATTAACCGGCCCGCCGGGCGCGCTGCACGGAACAGTAAACAGCCCTCGCGCCCGTCCACGCAGCTGCCGCCATGCTCTCCGCTACGTGTGCCGTGAAAGCAAGCAAATGCAGTGCTAAAATCATGTCCGCTGTGTGCAACTAGACATTCGCGTGACAATTGCCCGTCACGCCAAGCTATTTGCTTTTTCTGTAATAAAAAAGGACATGTTCAGAGTGTTTGCCAGAAAAAGCTCAGATCTGACACTCCCAACCATTCCAGGCCCTTTGCTTCGCGCCGGAATCGAACCAATAATACTCAGGCTCGTGAACCTTCGCCTATGGACATTCATGTAGTTCAATCCACTCCGCCCAGTACCACTCTCTCTAACGGTGACTGTGTTCATCCCACAAAAAGTGTGCGTAGACATCGCAGGAAATCCCGTCACGTCGCAAGTGATTCTGTACCAGTGTCAGTTCACGTTGCATGAGACAATCCCTCTTGTCGTCAGCAGGACAATAAACTTTTTGTAGATTATGACATTAATGGCCACGTGATACCATTCCAGGTCGATACCGGAGCTGCAGTTTCATTAATCAATAAAGACACGTACAAACAACTGGGCACACCTCTCTTGCGTGCCGCAAATGTTAAGTTAACTAGCTATTCCGGTCAGAATATCCCTGTGTTAGGACAGTGCAGCCTTCTTGCAACATACAAGGGACAAACAAAACTTGTGTCTTTTTATGTCCTTCGTTCTTCTTCTGCTGTGAACTTGTTTGGTTTAGATTTATTTCAGTTGTTTAACTTGTCTATAGTCAATCAGGTCCTATCAGTGAACCAGACTGTGCCTTCAGCCAGTGTTTCTCGTCTATGTGAAGAATTTGCTGACATTTTTGCACTGGGCCTTGGTTGCGCTAAGAACTATGAAGCACATTTGGAACTGAAAGTAAACGCGCCACCGAAATTTTTCAGAGCGCGCACTGTTCCCCACGCATTGCGTGATGAGGTCGCAAGAACATTACACGATTTGGAATCACAAGGTGTGATTGAACGTGTGCAGGCTTCTCTCTGGGCATCACCCTTAGTAATTTTGCCAAAACCTTCCGGAAAATTGAGACTTTGTGTGGACTTCAAGGCAACGGTGAATCCACATCTAGTGATTGCAACTTTTCCTTTACCCCGCCCGGAAGATCTTTTTGACAAACTGCCTGGGTAAATATTTTTCGAAGTTGAACCTCGCAGATGCGTACTTGCAAATACCGGTGGACGAAGAATCCCAGCGCGTTTTGGTGGTTAACACGCATCTTGGTTTGTATCGATTCAAAAGACTGCCATTCGGGTGTGCATCCGCCCCTGCATTGTTTCAGCAATATTTACAAACTGTTTGTGCATCGGTCCCTACTGCAGCAAACTATCTGGACGATATTGTGATCTCCGGAAAGACGGAAGAAGAACATTTCGCCAATCTCAGAACATTATTTCAGGTCTTGCGACAAAATGGTCTTCGCTTGCGGAAGGACAAATGTGTGTTTTTTGCTCGTGACTTGCCATATCTGGGACATGTAATCAATGCCCAAGGCATACATCCCAGTCCAGAGCACCTCCATGCCATACAGGACTTGCCTTCGCCGCAGAATTTGAAGCAGCTACAGAGTGTGCTGGGAAAAATTAATTATTACCACAGATATGTACCGCATGCCTCTTCCATTTCAGCTCCGCTTCATCGCTTACGCCGTAAAGGTGTTCCGTTCGTCTGGACGACGGAATGCGAACGCGCCTTTCGCCAGTTGAAATCGGCGTTGCTTTCTAATACTTGCCTTACGCCATTCGATTCCCAGAAACCCCTTTTGTTGATGGTAGATGCATCGGATTTCTGGATCGGTGCTGTGCTTGCGCACAAACTTGGATCGCATGCTCGCCCTATTGCCTTTGCGTCCACATTGCTCTCGTCTGCGCAAAGAAATTATTCACAGATCGAGAAAGAAGCTTTGGCTCTCGTGTTTGGTGTTACAAAGTTTCATGATTTCTTGTATGGTCGTCAGTTTACCATCATCACAGACCACAAATCTTTGACGTCGCTTTTTCATCCGAACAAGCCTGTACCTCCGCGTACAGCGCAGAAATTCATTCGCTGGTCTATTTTCCTCTCGCAGTACCGCTACGATATCTTGTATCGGTCCACTGCTAAGCACGGAAACGCTGATGCGTTGTCCCGTTTGCCTGTTGCTGAGGATAGAGCATTCGATTCCTCCGAACTTGCTTGCATGTTCATTGACTCGGAAACCGATGACGTGGTCGAATCGTTTCCGATTGATTTTTGTCGTGTAGCTACAGCCACAGCTGCTGACCCTGTCCTTGCTACAGTTTTGCGTTTTGTTGCTACGCAATGGCCCTTGTCACGGTCACGGATCGAGGATCCGTTGGTTCGCCGATTTTTTGCTCACAAGGAGAGACTTTTTGTTCGACGTGGTGTTTTGCTGTTGCGTTCTGATAATGATCAGTCCAGGGTCGTGGTCCCACGTTCGTTGCAGTCCTCTGTATTACGGCTTCTCCACCAAGGACATTGGGGTATTGTTGTTGTTATTGTGGTCTTCAGTCCTGAGACTGGTTTGATGCAGCTCTCCATGCTACTCTATCATGTGCAAGCTTTTTCATCTCCCAGTACCTACTGCAACCTACATCCTTCTGAATCTGCTTAGTGTATTCATCTCTTGGTCTCCCTCTACGATTTTTACCCTCCACGCTGCCCTCCAATACTAAATTGGTGATCCCTTGATGCCTCAGAACATGTCCTACCAATCGATCCCTTCTTCTGGTCAAGTTGTGCCACAAACTTCTCTTCTCCCCAATCCTATTCAATACTTCCTCATTAGTTACGTGATCTACCCATCTAATCTTCAGCATTATTCTGTAGCACCACATTTCGAAAGCTTCTATTCTCTTCTTGTCCAAACTATTTATCGCCCATGTTTCACTTCCATACATGGCTACACTCCATACAAACACTTTCAGAAATGACTTCCTGACACTTAAATCTATACTCGATGTTAACAAATTTCTCTTCTTCAGAAACGCTTTCCTTGCCATTGCCAGTCTACATTTTATATCCTCTCTACTTCGACCATCATCAGTTATTTTGCTCCTTATTTTGCTCCCAAAATAGCAAAACTGCTTTACTACTTTAAGTGTCTCATTTCCTAATCTAATTCCCTCAGCATCACCAGACTTAATTAGACTACATTCCATTATCCTTGTTTTGCTTTTGTTGATGTTCATCTTATATCCTCCTTTCAAGACACTGTCCATTCCATTGGGGTATAGTGCGAACGAAACAACTTGCTCGTCAGCACTGTACTTGGTTCGGAATCGATGCTGCGATTACGAATATGTGCTCTTCTTGCATGGCGTGTGCCGAACAACAATCCGCACCACCGCGGAAATTCTTTGCATGGCCGAAAGCCACTTCCCCTTGGCAACGTTTACACATCGATTTTGCTGGTCCGTTCTGGAATGCTCGATGGTTGGTTGTGGTAGATTCATTCAGTAATTTTCCTTTTGTTGTCCGGATGTCTTCCACGACGTCATCTGCCACCATCCAAGCGTTATCCGCTATCTTTTGCATTGAAGGTCTTCCACAGACTATTGTTTCCGACAATGGCCCACAATTCATGCCCGCAGAATTTCAGTCATTCTGCAAGGCCAATGGTATTCAACATCTGCCATCCGCGCCGTTTTCGCCTCCGTCAAACGGTGCCGCTGAACGATTGGTCCGGACTTTCAAGTCACAGATGTTGAAGTTAAAAGAGTCGCATTCTCGGGAGGACGCGTTATTGCTCTTCTTGTCCTCGTATCGCTCTCAGCCCCGAAGTGGTCGCTCGCCGGCTGAGTTGCTCCACGGTTGTCCTCATCGAGCCTTGATGTCTTTGCTACATCCGCCGCATCAGGTTCCTGTGCAGCGGCAGACGTCTGCTTTTGCTCCAGGCGACGTTGTATACTATCGCAACTATCGAGGTTCACGGCTTTGGCTCGCAGGGCGCATTCTTCGCTGCCTCGGCAGCGCTATGTATTTGGTTTTGGGGGCCTCTGGTGAGGTGCGTCGGCATCTCAATCAGCTGCGCCTCTGTCGTCGCACGGGTTCTGCCGCTGCCCGTCTGCTTTCAGCGACGGTGCCGTCCGGTCAGCGCCCTGGGGAACCATCTACTGGCTCGCCTCAGCCCCAGGTGTTACCGACGCTGCCTTCCATTTTGCCCCATGGCGACGCGCCGCCGCCTGTCCTCCCGCCGGCGACGCCCGCAGTGGACGCGTCGCTGCAACCGCCGGGCGTCTCCCTGGGTCACGCGCCGCCGATCGCTTCCCGTGACCAGCTGTCCTCCGACATGGAACTCTTGCCCGCTCCGGACCAGATGTCGTCTTCGCCCGCCGGGTGCACCGCCCCGATGGAGGTCGACCCTTCGGCCCCTCCTGTCTCTCTAAGGGCGCATACACCGCATGTTGGCGTGCACCCTGGACTAGGTTGTCAGGCGTTTCCTAGCTCCCCTCGGACCGAATGGCCGGGTGCGGGTGGTACAGCCTCGCCTGTTGTTAGGCTCCCCACCTCGCATACGTCAACATGGGGTCCTCCCCACGGCGGGCGGAAGCCTTATAACACAACCGTACGCCGATTTGCGGGGGAGGAATGTGGTGTCACCGCCAGACACCACACTTGCTAGGTGGTAGCCTTTAAATCGGCCGCGGTCCATTAGTATACGTCGGACCCGCGTGTCGCCACTGTCAGTGATTGCAGACCGAGCGCCACCACACGGCAGGTCTAGAGAGACTTACTAGCACTCACCCCAGTTGTACAGCCGACTTTGCTAGCGATGCTACACTGACAAATACGCTCTCATTTGCCGAGACGATAGCATAGCCTTCAGCTACGTCATTTGCTGCGACCTAGCAAGGTGCCATTACCAGTTTTATTGAGCTTATCATTAATGTACCGTCAAGAGCGATGTACACCGATTGTGGATTGAAGTTAAGTATTCTACCAGTTACCTCCTGTTTTGATAGTCTTATTTCTCTGACCTGTTCCAGACCTCACGCCAGTCTGCGTGTAATTAAACGCGTGCATTTCGGCCTCCTCTAGCAACACGGTGTTGGCTCTTCTTCCAACACAGCAATAACTGTCCTGGAAGGAACGTCGCTGCTGTCCTACCATGCAGCATGAAATAAGAACAAAGTCAAAGTGGGGCCACCTCCGGCGCACTAAAGAAAAGTATTTATAGAAATGAAAGCAAAATTTGAAGTACAGCCCATTGCTAACTGTGCAAGCGTTAGTGTTTCCTAGGTCACATACTCGCATAGTTGTCCTTAGCTGATCACTTTACTCGGTTGGTTTCACAACGACAGCACCGTCTCTCATCTTTGCGCACCCCGCACACCCCAAGTATTTGGCGGGTCCGCAAAAACAGTTAGAAGGAAATTGGCATACCAATCCTTGCACTTTTGTAGCCGTAACAGTTTTGTGTGTCCATCTTACAAGTATTGCCAGTAATCCAGTACGTTCAGTACGTTCAGACGTTTGTCTCTATAGCCAGCATGCCACATTGCTGACACATGGGCGAATCCGCGAAATGTATTGCGTACTTTTTATCATTCGTAGGGTATTTTCGGTTCACTACAATGTACCATGTTGATCTGGCTGTTGTAGGGAGGTGGGGGTGGTGTACCGTGCGCCACACCACGTGCCTATTAACGGCTGGATGTTTCCATTACACCCTATTCCGGGCTATTGTCGAAGAAGCAGATGATACACGTCCTTCGATGTCGACTGTCGGGACGTCGGTAAACGCTCTCGAACGTAGCTGTGTGCCACGATGAACGTGCGCACATACTTTAACGGGGGCGATATATGGCCGACACTGACTGGAGGAAGATGCGATGTTGGTACTAGTTCTTCGATGATCGTCGCCGTAAGCAAGTGATTCCTGTTGCGCCACCGTCTGAGCATAGTACTAATATGCATGGTACGCGCCTTCTCGTGCACGTTCACTAAACGAACGCCCCCTCTCGCGCTGGTCGGGTAAGCGTGTTGTACTGTACCTTAAAGAGCTCTCCCAGGCTTACATAGTACCCAAAATCCTCCTGAATTATCATAGCCATTGTGCATGTCAAGGGGAGGAGGTGTGTCAGGTGGCACATCATGGGCGCGAGATATAGGTTGACCAGTAACACTCGCTGCATCATATCCATCGACCGTAGGGCGTTTAGTGGTACTGCCATGCGGACTCCGAATAACAGCCTTCGGAAGTTGTCTGCAACCGCTCCCGCCGTCTCCTTATGAAAGGTGATACCCAAACAGAGGAGGGTTTGCACCGCAGGTAAGAATCCTTCCGTTCCTGGTTCTAGTCCACGCCCCACATGCATGAACTGTGATTTTCGGAAGATGACCTCGCTGCCAGCTGCCAACCCAAACGTCTGTAGCCAATCCGGTGTTGAATGAGTCTTCCCTTCATTCCGTACCAGTAACACAATGACATCTGCGTATGCTGTCCATTTGAATGATAGTTGCCGTAGGGTGATCCCGGCAAAACGGTGGCGAAGGCCTGCTAGGCACGGTTCTAAGGCGATCGCATATAGGAGGGTCGACAAGGGGCAACCCTGTCTGACTGATCTTAAGATCTCAAAATACTCAGTTCTCCCTCCGTTGATCACCATCGCCGATCTGGGGCCGTTCATCACCGCCGCGAGGTACACATGATCCACACGATCAAAAGCATGATCGAAATCTACAGCAACCAGCGCCCCCCCCCCCCCTCCGGAGGCGGCGGGGCATGCAGCCGCGAGGGCGACGACGTCACGATAGTCTCCCAGACAAGTCTGATCGGCATGTATTCGATCCTCCAGCAGCGACGATTTGATACGAATGCTTAGTATGCACATGAAGATCTTGTAGTCACTATTAAGGAGGGTCAAGGAACGATAATCAGTAGGCCGTTTGCCACCACGGTGCTTGGGTATCGGTATCATGGGCCCTCCCGTGAATTTAATGTGAACCGGTATTTCTTGCCGCAGAAGCTCATTAAACATGCATACCCACATCGGTGTCATAATGGTCACAAAGGCACGGTAAAATTCCAACGGGAACCCGTCTGGACCTGGGGACTTGTTGCAGGCACCTCGTGTAATCGCTTCCGTCAGCTCTTCACACGTAATTTCAGATAAAACGTCCTCTTCCACGTTCACACTCGTCGCGTCTGGGATCTCTTCCAGGACGTTCCCCAGCTCCCTCTGACCCTCACCGATGCTCGCACAGAATCTGCTGAAATGATCCGTGAACGCCTGTGCTATGCCCCTTTGTGTTGTAAAACGACGGCCATCGCCGAGATCGATCTCATGTATTAGCCTCCTTCGTCTTCTTCATCTTTCCTTTATCACACAATGCATCGAGGGAACCTCGTTGGGCAGGCAATCCTACGACCTCGCGCATAACATCGTACCCGCTATCCTCAGCGTCGCAAGTTGTATCATCTTCGTCTTGACTCGGTGGACGGACGTCTGGTGTTCTGGTGTAGGTCGCTGAGCTAACAGTTCCCGTAAAGTAAAACTCAGTGGTCGTGCGCTGCCATTGAGAAACCTCCTTCCCGCAACCTATTAACGTCCTCCGTGAAGCTGGCTTCGCGCGCTCGATCCACCACCGCAGAACAGAACCGAAAGAATTTCGGCGACGGAGGCAGCCATGCCACGCGTCCTCCACCATGCGTCGGCATTCTGCATCACGCAGGTGGGAGACGTTCATCTTCCAATTACCCCTCCATCTCCATACCTGCTGTCTATCAAGGTTAACCGTACAAATATATGCCTCGTGGTCTGTAAGCGCTATCAGCCATATTTCTGCGTACACCGTCGACATTGCTAACGCCCTTGAAACGTAGATCCGATCCAAACGGCTCGCTGAGTGGCTATTAAAAAATGCATATCCTGGTTGGTTGCGATACTTCAGGTCTCATGTATCGACTAATTCCATCCCGTTAACCAACTCCCTAAGTTCTTGGCTAGGAGTATAGTTAGGATGTTGGTCCTTTCTGTCCAGCACAGAATTAAAATCTCCGCCGAGTATGCAAGCATCGTATCGTCCCAGGAACAACGGTGTATACTCATGGGCGTGAAAATCTGCTCTGTCCCTTCTCCTATCCGAGCCTGACGGTGAGTATATATTGTTCAAACGTTTTCCAACTATGGTCACTGCCGTACCACGGGCAGAAGGCAAATACTCTACTTAGTCTGCACGTATGCCTTCCTTTAAAATTATCGCTGTGCCGACGCCTCCCTCATCACACGGGGAACAGTTAAACCGTTCAAGTCCGAGAGGGGAAGTACCCGAACTTCCTGTAATAGTGCTATGTCTAAATCTGCAGCCTTTATCATGTCACTGAGCATCTTGATTTTTACCAGCGTCCCAATGCTACTGATATTAACAGACCCTATACGGTAAGCTTGTTGCATGGCTGTCAACGTAGATAGGGCACCGTACGGTCGCTAATTCTTCCGTACACAGGCTGCTCTCGTACTAACGTCTCCCGCCGTCCCCACATATGGTCTACCGTTCTGTGCACTCTTCAGGTCTTCCACCGGGAGAGTGTATGGGAGCAGTTCCTCCGTCATCATCTGTTCCCCATGGGGGTGGGTCTTCTGACCAGTCCCCTAGCGTCCCATCGTTGTCGTGCGTTATGGCGCCGCAGCCTCGTCAGTAGCCTGTTGCCTCCGACCGAACTCCTTCGCTGTTTCTGCAGCATCGTCATTGCAGGGTCGTGTCGCCGTCCCGCTGGCCACCCTTGCATCCTCGCTAGGCAGTTCTTCCGTATCCATGATCGTCTGCTCTCTACCCGAAAACGTCTCAGAATTGCCAGCTTGATCAGCTTGGTCGTTCTCCACCGTGAGGCGGCGCTTCTTCCAGTGTTTTGGTGATCTCTGTTTTCGTTGCCGGGCCTCGGAATCAGAGGTCAGCAGGGTCTCCGGTTGTTTGTGGGGGACGTCGGAGTCGTGCGCCGTCGTATTATCGACGTCTGCAAGCGCCTTATGTGAAGGGGCGGCAAGCGGCACCGAAGAGAGGGCGTCCTGTGACTGCTGCAGGCGATCCAGCGCAACTTCGTCCTTCCGTGGCTCGCCGCGATCTGCCGCTGTCTGTGTGGTCTGGTACGCTTCTGTCTCGGGGCCCACGTCACCGCGTAATGCGGCGACATAAGTCATGAGGAGCACAGTCGGATGCGGTGTAAGGGGTGGAACATCCCGTGGTAGCTGTAACAATCTTCCTTGAGCACACTCAGAACGGAAGTGTCCGTCCTTCCCACACCCAGAGCACGTCCTTGGTTGTCCGTCGTAGATGACAATCGCCCTACAACCAGCGATGTACAAGTATGACGGAACGTGTTTTTCCGTATTTGTCTGACGCCATTGAGGACAGGATACGTCTTGAAACTCGCCCATTTTTCAGCCACGTGGGATAGGACCGTTCCGTAAGGACGCAGGGCGTCTGTCACCAATTCTTCTGGCACTTCGAATGGAAACTCAAAGACCCGGGTCGTTCGGAGTCCCATGCCGGCGTGTTCAACTGCTACCGCTCCAACATTCCCGTTCGAATGACAAAAACGAAGTCCTTGTCGGTATCGGAGTAGTAGATCGTCACATGCCGCTTCATTTATGAGCTTGACATAGACCACGCTGCTGACTATAGATAAGTGTATTCCAACTAGAACGTCAGGTTCGATTTTCACCTCGTCCCGTAAATAACGTTCGATCTCGTAAGCCTTCGGTCGAGCATATTCGTTAACAATAAATTTCAGTGTCGATTTGCGGAACGACAGGGCCATGATTCGTTCTATGTATACCGCGGCACACCGCTACACACATAACGTAAACACCTCTCGCGCAGACGTGCGGCAGGGACGTAAACACCGTCCGAACCGCTGCGCCGCTGAAGGCTGACTGTGAGCCACCGAAGGCACAGCGGATAGCGCACTGCAGGGACTATCTCGCGCACGCCTCCCGCGAAACCCACATTTTCTCCTTGTATGTCCACACACTACATTCGTAGTGTCCCACCCCAACACACTCATTACTCGTGGAAAACATTCTTACGAAGTCCCGTAAGAGTTCGGGGAGTATGTGTGCATCCGCACAGAAGAAGAAGGTAATGACCGGTGTTGCCAGAACTATATACTTATTTGCATATGGTGTCTGTTCTTTCGCTTCAAAGAAACTAGCATTTGTCGAATAATAACTTATGTGTAACTCTTGTTAATCTGATGGTCATAATTGTCTGTCACATGGTATTCATCATCCGAGGAAATTCAACAGCAATATTTTTGCAGGGCGCTACTGTTTCGCGGTATGTGACTGTGTACGTACTGCGTATCTTAACATACAGTATATCGCTTCAAAGAAATTAGCATTTGTCGAATAATAACTTATGTGTAACTCTTGTTAATCTGATGGTCATAATTGTCTGTCAGATGGTATTCATGGTCCGAAAGAACAGCACCATATCCATATAAGTATATAAAATAATTACGGTGGGGTGTTCAAAAAATGGTTCAAATGGCTCTGAGCACTATGGGACTCAACATCTTAGGTCATAAGTCCCCTAGAACTTAGAACTACTTAAACCTAACTAACCTAAGGACACCACACACACCCATGCCCGAGGCAGGATTCGAACCTGCGACCGTAGCAGTCCCGCGGTTCCGGACTGCAGCGCCAGAACCGCTAGACCACCGCGGCCGGCTCGGTGGGGTGTCTTCAAATATAAAGGATTTATATCCTAAGGGCAAAAGTGTAACGCATTAACACATTGTAAATTAATCAGGGATGCGAAGGTATTTATACACTGAAGATCGATTTTTTAAAGAGTCCTGGGTGTGTGGAGTGGGGGTGTTACAGGTTGTTTAAGAAGTGTTTGAACAAGGGTGTTGTAAACGACGTCATTCGTGCGTGAAAAACTCTTCTCGAGGAATTCTCACAATAAATGTGATAAGGGAAGTTTCTTGCTCCTAGAACCGATTTAAACGTCTGTTCTAATACGGATATATGTCTACTCCGTCACGCATAATGGCCATTTATTTCTAATACTCAGGCTTACCACGAAATAGATGTTTGAATGCGACACAGATCACCGTTGTGTGAGCACTGTGGCTTTAAATGTTGGGCTGCTGTAGTGCATATGAAGTGAAAACGACGTAGCAAATAGAGTTCTGCTCCATTCCGCTGGGTTTCAGTCACTTCACTCAAACTACTGTACAGCTTTGCACTTGACAACTGATTGGGATGGAACATAGGACAACACGGCAGCTACAGTTTTGCGGTATGTGACTGTGAACGTACTGCGTATCTTAACATATACCGCTTCAAGGAAATTAGCATTTGTCGAATAATACCTTATGTGTAACTCTTGTTAATCTGATGGTCGTAATTGTCTGTCACATGGTATTTATCATCCGAGGAAATTAAACAGCAATGTTTTTGCAGGCGACTTCACTCCATACAGGAATAGCTGAAGAACATACGCAGTACTTAAGGAAACCAACTTCATTCATTACTCCAGCGTTTTTGTATCTTTACACGTGCAAACTTAAATGTAGTGGTGTCAACAAACACTGGCCGAGGTTGTTTGGGTTCTGGTTGAGGTTTTAGTCGGAAAGCAGTGTTATATCAGAAATGCCCATGTTCTCTAAGCAAATTGGCGTGAGGTAGTGTCACTGTTCCGGTAATGTGTCCTGTGAACAAATCACTTACTGTCGATAGTTTTCTTCAAGTTTGGGCTCTTCATCTAGTGTTGTTTGTATCATCCACTCTGCTATTCACATATCCTGAATAATGGAAGTATGGTGTTACTGATAGCCGAAATGCGTTCATGCGATGTTTCTTATCTTTCCTTGTTTCGAGAAGGAGTCACGGTCCTTGACTTCACACGTTTCATTGAGTAATTGCACTACGAATCACTACCTTCCGCAAAATCATCAGCTGCAACCCTGCAATTAGTCAGATCTACAACGTAGAGGCTTTGTACCAATATTAAAAAGAATTATGAGCATTGAATGAAAAGTAATGCCTCCACCTTCGTTAACTGGGTTTGGATGCCAATATTTTAATAAATCAAACGCAGAAATAATCTTTAGAATGTGATCTTTAATTACCAGTATTCACTTTTCCACATAATCACCAGCCAATTAGACACATTTCTGCCAATGATGAACATGTTTTCTGAAGCCATCACGGAAGAAGTCGACACTCGGTTTCCGCAACCGCAGTCTCACAGTTCTCTCTCGTCTTCATCAGAAGCACAATGATGTCCCCGTGGATTGTCTTTCATTACCGGGAATAGATGCAAGTCAGACGGTGCTAAATTTCAACTCTGTGCGCTTTCATTTCAGGAATCAGCATCCCGGGCACCCATCGTGCACAGATCTTCTGATAGCCAAGCAAAGCAATAATGTCACCCAGAAGTTCTTGTGAAATGCCGATTGCGCTTGCAATTTCTCTCTGAGTGATACGACGACCGTCCTGAAACAATCTGTCAACATTTTGCTTGAGGAACTCGGTGGTTGCTGTCACAAGACGTCCAACTCTTTGTTTGTCATGCAGGTCAGATGTTACCGCCTCAACATCTTTAAACGTATTCGCCCAACGACGCACAGTACTCACATCAACACAATCACCATAAACTGCTTTCATCCTCTGATGAATCTCCTTTGGGGTGACACCTTCTGCTGCCAAGAATTCAGTGACTGGACGTTGCTCAAATCGCATTGACCGACCGTCTGCGTAGGGTTGCATACTTTACGAGGTAACAACACAACCGCTCAACGCTAAAGCTTCCCTCCAACTGGAGCTGTAGAGAAGAGGCTACGAAACAAGTCAGTATCTGCCGCATACCAATACTGCCAACTGTTAAAGAGTTACGAAGGTGGAGGCATTACTTTTCAGCCAACCCTCGTAACATTAAGGATAGCTTTAATGATGATGTTTAGGATCTTGAGATGAAACAGTGCGTCGTTCTTATTCCTCTCTTGGCTATACGTTTACAATAAACCTTTGAAAAGCTAAACATCATTTTATGTTAAAATTTGAGGAGGGACAGTGCAAAAAGCTACCAGAAATAGCAATTACGTATTTAACTCAGTTTGCTCATCTATGCACACTGACAACTTTTTCTTACTAATCTATCGAATAAAATGTAGCTGTTCTTTGTAGGTGATCGGGATATATCACGTTACTTCAATAATTAATTCATCTAGCATCCAAATCCAGGGTGAAAATTTTTTCACTTATCCATTATTTTAGATATCTACTGCTGCGTAAAGAGCTCCTTACTTGCTATACGTTCCACGCCAGGAGAGTAATGTTTGTTTATATACTTGTACATTCATTTGAGCTGGCAAAATTAACAACTTGTGGTCTAATATTACATCTAACGAGACGTTCTTAGTAGCGGTATGGGAATATCTGATGATAGTTCAAAATGGTTCAAATGGCTCTAAAGTCATCAGTCCCCTAGAACTTAGAACTACTAAAACCTAACTAACCTAAGGACATCACACACATCCATGCACGAGGCAGGATTCCAGACTGAAGCGCCTAGAACCTCCCGGGCACCCCGCCCGGCATCTGATGATAGTAACAGCAACAATATTCGTAATATAAATGAAACGCTAAGGTTACACTTTCTTAGTGAATTAAGTCCGCCAGAATTTGGCACTGCTGTATTTCTACAGCGGCTTCCAAAAAGCACCCCAGTTTTCCGCACCTGGAGAAGCAGCGTACCTGATTGCGACGTGCAACCGTGGTGACGTCACGGTTTCAGGTGGGTCAATAGGTCAACCGGGAACGACACTTCGCCACCCTTGGCGTCTCGGCTGCAACAGGTAGCAGAGAGGGCCCAGAAAAATTACGACAGGGCGCTCCATTATCTCTGACGTAAAGCAGAATCGGTTGGATATACCACTATGTGGAGATACATTAGTCAGGAAACGTACAGATTTTTAAATTTACGTTAAGCATGCAAATAAACTAGATTGTTTTTCTTAGTTGGCGGAAGGATTACACTTTTAATATCAAATTTATTTAAAATTCTTCCTATTTTTGAAGATATGCTCCCCATAAAAGGCAGGAATGCCACCGATGTGCTAGTAACTTCTCTTGGTTCCCGTGAAGGTCAAATCTGTACAGCAGGACGGATCTGATTGTCAGTATAACCATTCTGTTTGAACACAGCTTTTAGATGATCCAGTTCTTGTGTCAAACTATCTGGATCTGACGTGGCGTAAGTTCTTTTTACGAATGTATGTAGGACCCCGTTGCACTGGTACGACGGATGACCACTTGTTGCATGAAGATATCGGTCCGTATGCACGAGAATATGATAAACACTATATTCCATGATTTCTGCTGTAGAAAAGATATCTAAAAAGGTAAGTTTTTCATCCTTTTCAACTTCCATGATGAACATAATATTGGAATGCAGACAACTAAAATGTTCGAGGAAACGATCCAGAGCATGCCTCCCATGTGGCCATACCATAAACGTATCGTCGTGTATCTCCAGAAACGAGTTGGTTTTAAGAGCCCTGTCTTCAGTGCCATGTCCTCAAAATCTTCCATAAACATATTGGCGACTATGGGTGATAATGGGCTCCACTCAGGCACTCCAGCACTTTGTTCAAAGTATTTGTCATTAAATAAAAAATACGTCGACGTCAACACATGGCGACAAAGCTTAGTTGTTCTGTCGTCCAATTTATTACCAATTAACTGTCAACAATCTACAAGAGGAACTTTGGTAAACAGAGACACAACTTCAAAACTAACGAGAAAATCCGTGGGATTGAGACACAAAGACTTCAAACGCTGAATAAAAACCAGAGAATTGGACACACAGTGTTTGCTTTTTCCGACATGGGGACTGATAATGGACGCTAAATACTTAGCTAAGTTGTAAGTAGGAGGGCCCAAATTGCTAACAATAGGCCGAAGAGGAATTCCTTATTTGTGCACCTTAGGAAAACACTTTAATCTCGGCAGGACTGCAGGTCGAAGTTTTTTAAGAACATCGTCAGATGACGAACTCTTCTTCAAAATTAAAGCGTCTTGGATTTTATACGTCCAATTGAATCATTCTGCAATCTGCGGAATGTCGAGACTACAAGCAAAAGATTCTTTTTACCCACATAATCGTCCCACAAAAGAAGAACCGATGCGGAAAAAGTACTAAATCCTGAAGTGACACCGGCGCAACGTATGGGAGACCTCTTGCCTAACCTCATCAGCTAGATCGCCGGGAAACCTGGACACCACTTGTTCAACGGCAGAAATGAATTCCGTGATGGGAACATTCCTGGGTGTAGCGGCAACATTCAATCCTTTTTACAATGCTGCCAGCGTAGCATCGCGCAGTTGTTAGGTTGTGAGATTGATCACAACAGTCGACGGGTGTTATCATCCGTTATTGTAGACTGAGAAGAAAGCCGTTGAAACTTCGAAGATTGCCTACTGAGGGCGTTTGCATGGATCCAGTCTGATATTATCCAAGACGAACTGTCAACCAAATCCCAGGATGGAGCAGATGGCAACGCCGAAACTTCCAGATGCAAATAAAATAAATCCTTGGATATCAAATCCATTTATCTACGTGAAAACGAATGCGCTCCATTACTAAGGCAAAAGCAGCACGATTCTTAAACGTGTTGACCATTTTTGTTCCAATGTAATGAACAATTCTGTCAAATTTAGGTATTATATCTTAATTCCGGCGTCTCAGCAGAAAAGCGAGGGGGCTCAGCAACGTCCTCTTCTTCTGACGAAGTTTACCAATCTTCAAGTTCAAACATCTCCTCCCCTTAGAGACTCTTGATGCGGCTCGTACCAACGCAGTAGGGTCCTACGTACAATCGTACAAAGAGCTTACGCCATCTCAGATGAAGACAGTTTGACACAAGAACTCGATCATCTAAAAGCTGTGTTCAAGCGAATGGTTATACTGACAGTCAGATCTGTCCTGCTCTACAGATTTGACCTCCGCGGAAAACAAAAGAAGATAGAACCAAATCGGTGGTATTCCTACCTTTTTTTAAAGAAATTTGATATTAAAAGTGTATTCAATCCGCCAGCTAAGACCATAGCTCTGCTGGGCTCAATGAAGTATGTCTTGGGTTTGAGAAAGCCCGGGGTCTACAAGATCCCCTGCCATTGCAGGAAAGCCCATACTGGACAACCGATTCGTACGGTCCAGGATCGTTGCGTAGGGCATCATCGCCACACGCGTTTATTTCAGCCAGAAAAATCTGCGGTGGCGGAACATTGTCTTACTGAAGGACCTAAAATGTTGTACGATGAAACACAAGCGATTGACCGTTATTCGCGGTATTGGGACTGTGTAGCAAAAGAAGCCATTGAATTCCGGTTAACTGACAATATTATAAACATAGATAGGGGTGTCTACATCTACATCTACATCTACGTGATTACTCTGCAATTGGCATTTAACTGCTTGGCACAGGGCTTATCCAACCACAGTCGCCCGCATCTCGTGGTCGTGCGGTAGCGTTATCGCTTCCCACGCCCGGGTTCCCGGGTTCGATTCCCAGCGGGGTCAGGGATTTTCTCTGCCTCGTGATGGCTGGGTGTTGTGTGCTGTCCTTAGGTTAGTTAGGTTTAAGTAGTTCTAAGTTCTAGGGGACTTATGACCACAGCAGTTGAGTCCCATAGTGCTCAGAGCCATTTGAACCATTTTTTGAACCACAGTCATACTATCTCTCTACCATTCCACTCCCGAACAGCGCGCGGGAAAAACGAACACCTAAACCTTTCTGTTCGAGCTCTGATTTCTCTTATTTTATTCCATTACTACCTATGTAGGTTAGCCTCAACAAAACATTTTCGCATTCGGAAGAGAAAGTTGGTAACTGAAATTTCGTAAATAGATCTCGCCGCGACGAAAAACGTGTTTGCTTTAATGACTTCCATCCCAACTCGCGTATCATATCTGCCACACTCTCTCCCCTATTACGTGATACTACAAAACGATCCTTTAAGTGAGACTTGAAACTCGGTTCTGTTTGACGTTAAGAAACAACGGTCCTTGTTTCGGCCATCAAAAACTGTCAATAGTGTTTGATATCGATTTATCATGCCGCGATCTTTCACCACCGGTGCGCTGTTGAGCCTGTCGCTAGAGGACAGTTACGCCCGCGCACCACGGTGAACCCACTATCGGTGTACAAAGGAGCCGCCGCGGCGTCTTTGCTTCAGTTCCGCAGAAATATTGTGTCCAGATGACGATATGTTTGGCTGGAGACCCTTCATGAATTCGAGCAATTATTAGGCCGGGAAAATTTACGGAGCTACTGGATGCTACTGTGACAGTTTGTGCCTTAGTATCATTATCTGTTAGTCCCATACCGCAGAAGTCGAAACAATACTGAGTCTCACCTTGCTCAATGAAGTCTACATTTTCGACTTTTTCCGTGGCGGAGAATCTCCGTGCTTGCACTGCTTGTTTTGCTGCTTCGCCTCTGCGTCACAGTGATAATCCAGTACTCGCGCAGAGTGATTAAAGAAGTCATTTGGATTAATCTCACGTGGCTGAAACATTTGCGCTGCTTTTCCTATGGATTACTAATAGTTTTCTGTCGAGGGCAACCGCAGCTGAAGTAACCCATGTTTCTGAAATAAATGGATGAAGTTTTACGGCAACACGAGCGGTTTCGTGAATTCAGATCACATCTTCAGGTGTATATCTACAAGATAGGAAACGTACAATCGTCGTTGTGGTAAAAAAGTGATACCTATCCTAATAATTTATGCTCGTGACAACCAATATGAAATCTCTCACGTCAGTAGAAGTTTAAAGCCCTTAAATAGCAAGGAGGGGTGGGGGGTGGGGGGGGGGGCAGTCTTCTCAAAGCATAATATCGTTACCCGGAATGAGCAGAGCATCATTGTTGAGATTGATTAGTTGGGAAACTGATGTGTTAAAAACGCGTTTTCCTACAGATAATAGAATAAAATAAGAAAACAAGAAAAAGTAAAATCCGCAGCTGGCATCACTGAAATCCCCAGGTTAAACAAAACTCACTTAACATCAGCCTCACCGTGCATGGCCAAACTGATACTCAATGTGCTCATGTGTACCACGGAAGGCAGTACAGGCACCATGCACATAGCGGGGAAAGTTACAAACATTTTCACGCGTATGGAAATGTCTTCGTATGATTGGGCTTTTATTTCAGAAGCATGCTTTTCCTATAGCTGTTAGCAGTTACGGAACCTCCTGCGCTGTGACTTTGGCCATGTTCAAAATGGCATGCTGACTGTTGACAGCTGATCTTGTTCGACAATGTTCCTTGGTGTATAACAGGTTCCCGCCTCTCGCCATACGAGAGTACGTCTACCATGGTCGAACATGATAGCTTTACCGGGCTAGGTATTATGCTGCGGGGAGGCGTAATATTGCAGTGGAATATTGTCCTCCTAATCTTTTAACACGGTGTTACCACAGCTCAAAGTTAATGTGGCACTGTGCTTCTTCACCATAGCGCCGGCCGGGGTGGCCGAGCCGTTCTAGGCGTTTCAGTCTGGAGCCGCGCGACCGCTACGGTCACAGGTTCGAATCCTGCCTCTGGCATGGATGTGTGTGATGTACTTAGGTTAGTTAGGTTTAAGTAGTTCTAAGTTCTAGGGACTGATGACCTCAGAAGTTAGGTCCCATAGTGCTCAGAGGCCTTTGAACCATTCACCAAGCGTCTCTTCTCAGGGTTACGTGCTGCTATGCCTTAAATTTTATATGAGTCCGAGTCCAACAGCACAAGTGGAGGAGCGCTTAGAACGAGAGATATTCAGCGAATGAACTGGCCTACCAGTTCTCAGGCCTTAAATCCGATCTAGTACGTGTAGGATGCGATGAGGAGATGTAAATCAGCGAGCCCACATTCACCAAGGACCATCCAGCAGTAGTCAACCGCGCTTATGGACGAATGGAACGCCCTACCGCTATAACTCCTTACATCCTCCGTGGACAGCACGGTTGCACGTTGCAGAGCAAGCTTTGCCGTCCGTCGTGATCACACACCCTACTAAGAACGTTACCCCGCCGTTTCTAATGTCCCTGGGACCAACATAAACCGCGGTGACTTCAGTGTGATTACAGTCCTTGAACAATAGTGTCTTTTAAGTTCGTCTCGTTGCGTATTTCTTGCAGTTATATTCTATACTATACTGTAGCAGATCTCTCTATATATGGTCCAAGTTTGATTGAGTTACGGTACTTGGCAGTCACACATTATTCGAATGTTGCTTTCGTATACTTGGCAGCATTAGAAGTGCCTTTGCCTGCAGACCACTGTGTCATGGTATGGTGCACTGTTGCCGTACACTTCCAACACTTGCACCAACGCAGCACGGGTTGTTGCATTCTTGCTTCCCTTGAAGTACGGAAAACGAAATACCACTGCTTTCTACACTTTACCAAAGCCCTGTGCACTGCTCTTTTGGTTACTCTAGCTCCGTGCTGCGTACTCCGGAGAGGAGATTTCCATTTGCACCAGGACGTCACATATATTCGTGCACAGACGCAAAGAAGTCTTTGCATAAATTTATATACTTGAGGTCACAACTTTGTCACCACCGCAGATACAATGTACCACACTGCTGAAGAAAGGGATTTTGGTCGTTATTTAAAATCGGTAAGTGGGTCAAAATCGTCTGTTCATTCTCTCAGCGACCACAGCGGCACCGAAACGGAAGATAACAGAGAGAAAGCCGAAATACTGAATTCGTTCTTCTGAGGCTGTTTCACCGCGGAAGATCGTAACACTGTCCCTCCTTTCAATCGTCTTGCGAACGTCAAAATGGTAGATATTGAGACAGCCAATCGCGGAACTGAAAAGCAGCTACAATCGCTTAGTAGTAAAAGGCTTCAGGACCAGATGAGATACCTATAGGATTCTATAAAGGTTATGCGAAAGAACTTGCTCCCCTTCTAGCAGTAATTTATCGCAGATCGCTTGAGCTACAAAAGGTACTGGAAAAAAGCGCAGATTCCCGTTTTTTAAGAAAGGCCATAAGACAGATCCTCACAATTATAGACCTATATCGTTGACGTCTATCTGTTGTAGAATTATGGAACATGTTTTTTGTTCGAGAATTGTGAGGTTTTTGAAAATGAACATCTCCTTTATAAAAATCAACGTGGATTCCACATACAGAGATCCTGTGAAATTCAGCTCGCTCTGTTCCTCCATGAGATCCTGAGCGCAGTGCACAACGGCATTCTTCAGGCTGACGCCGTGTTCGTTATTTTCACTAAGGCATTGTCCGCGCCCCTGGTCTTGCGGTAGCGCTCTCGCTTCCCGCGCACGAGGTCCCGGGCGGGGTCAGTGATTTTCTCTGCCTCCAGATGACTGGGTGTTGTGTGCCTTTCATTATCATTTCATCCTCATTCACTCGCAAGTCGCCGTAGTGGCGTTAAAGAGCTTGTGGAGCGGCGGTCGAACCACCCCCCGAGTTGTCTCCCGGCCACGGCCCAGTCTTTGAAATGTCTGTTCACTTTCTGTAGCCTTGGCAGATGTCATACTACGCATTAGTTACAGAATACGAGTCACTTGGTAAGAATACGTTACCGTAAACGAGATGAAAAGTGAGAGCAGGCGAGATATCACATAGAATTCTCACAGAGATGGAAACAACAAATAAATAGGTGTGAACTCTGTTACAACAAAGGCATTCAAGAGCCAAAATTTCCATATCGGAACGCAACTTAAAAAACGTTAAGAACATATGTTTTTACAGAGCACAGAGACTGAAACTGCTGCGTTCATTTTGTACAGCTTATGTGACGAAATATTACGTTTCCATCATTTCCTTCAGTGTGATCACATTTACATTCATTCGAACACCTAAATCGGGCAAGGAGGCATATCTCACTGACCAGGCATACAAACTAGATGCGTCGGTGAGAGATTCCTATCATGTGACACACGTACTGTCACTAATGTCGTGTGTGACACACCAGACATATTTTCAGATGGAGTCCGTTGACTTGCCCTGTTATCAAACGTTTGCGGTTCCCATTCGAAAACCAACTGCTTTCGTCTGCTAATAGAGTAGTTGTGCCGAATCAACTGTTATTATGCGTCACTTCCTTACACCCCGGTGTTGCAAACGGGCGTTAGATCACGACAAAGACACAAATCTGAATACAGCGAACATCTAAAAAAAAAAAGGCAAAAAGTGAGATCTGAACACTACTCGCCCGCATAGCGGTCAAACATTGCGACCACCTAACCATGACGGCGTAGCTGTTTGTAGCTGCCCTGTATTGCACTTCTTGTTCTTGGACCGTTGACTTTATGTTTTTCCTTTTATTTCATACTTCAATACACCTTCTTCCTGTTTTCATGTTTGATCTGTATCCAATTTTTGACGCGCTGTCTACTGGCCCTCGTATCACTAAATATGAGGGTGTGGGATGGGTGGGGAGATTCCATTGTTAGTACGTGTTCCGTGGAATGGAGGCCTCGTGAAAGTAGTGTTCAAGGGGTGGAGGTGTGGAGCAAAGACCATGAAACAAGAGGCACTGCGTAACTTACAATCCGGTGCATTTTTAATTAATATTAAAAATGTGCCTGTATGATAGTCAGTCGTGCTGCAAACATTCTGGACTGACCATTTTGCAATTTTCCAGGCTAGCTGTATTACAGCATCATACAGTAAATGTTTTTAAAGATGTTTAGAAAGCTTTATACTATGAGGTACAGTACTTGTAGCTGTATTGAGAAAATGTATTACGTTTTGAAATGGATGATCGTAGGCTGAACACAGATAATTAATATGAACGAAATTGTGCCACTTATTTTCAGTAACTCTGGGTACTGAGCAGTTCTTAAATCGTTGCGTGAAGCTAACATTTGTTCTTAGGAAATGCTGTTTTTGTTTCACATGTAGAGGATATCATTCATGTGTTTGTTTTCCACTCTGCTGGTCGCAGACCGAAGAGAACAGGGCAAGTGCCATAACCCGATTTCCCAGAAATTTCGCTCAGTAGAAGAGGAATCAAAGCAAGCGAAGACGTGTCTCGGCTTATCCATAGACTCTGGACCGCTTCTGAGAAAAAGACGCACTTGTTGCACAGTGGTTAGGGGTGCGGCTTCTCACTTTAGCGTCCGGCTTTCGGTACACGATTTCTTTTCCCTTTATACAATTTTATTATATGATTTTCGTTTATCGAGCCATGTCAGTAGAAGGTTACCACATGAATGTTTCTATCAAGTCAGAGGACACAAGGGCGTCACAATAATTATCAAATAGTAAATAAGTTTCCAAATAAGTGTTAAACATTTATCATATGTAATATCTCTGTGTGTGTCATTTTCAGGGTTTAGTGTCTTTTAATTCTCGTATTCTTAGCTGCTGGGTGACTGGCTCACCCTGGTTTTAGGTAAGAGGTCCGCCAGTCACGATTACTTACTTGTTTCACTTCGATTGCTGTTCTCTTTTCCTTGTGTTTCCTTTCCTTTTTAGTGCGTTTCTTCTCCTCTTGTTTTGACTCTGTATGTGAGTATTTGGAACTGCGTCAGGTCTGTGTCTTTCAGCCGTCCTTCTTGTTCGCTGTCCGTCTTCGTCCCTTCACCGCATGTGTTCCTGTTTCTATGCGTTTGGGCGTTCAAGACCATGCTGTTTAGCGCCCGAAAACCTCAAACCACACACACACACGCACACACTTCATTGTTGCATAAATTCTTAATTCGTGTGTTTTATTCTCATGTTCATTCTTCAGGAAGATTTTATACATTCCCTTGGACGATAATGAAGAGTATCACCGAAAACAATTACATTTTTTTTACCTTTTGCTTGACCATTTTATTTATTGAACATAGCTACAATTAGTAGACGAATAAGGATTACCTTATTTCACTGTAGATTGGAAAAAAATTCGTGTAGTAGTCTTCTGCAGACATGGGTAGATGAAAGAGGAACAAAACTAAAAATAATAATCGAGTTTTGCACACAGGACGCACAAGAACAACGTTGCTACGCTAGCCACTACGCCACCACTTCGGTTGGGCTGCTAAAGCCACATAAATTGTCTCGAAAACTTTGACGGTCGTTTTCTCTGAAACTTTAGAGTTTTTATGAATTAGCCGTCACACGTTTTCACTTATTTTGATCCCTCCTCCAGTCAGCAAAGTTTCTGGGCTGTCGCATTATGGCACTAGCGGTGTTCTCCTCGTGAGTGCAGTGGACAGTCGATAGGCAGACGTGATCGCTCTGTCGTCACTTTGATGTGCACCAACGTTCCTATAGCGGCTAGTTTTGGGCCTCGGGGCTCTTTTCCTGATGGGCAATGACATTATGATTCCTTCAGCGATTTTCATTTTACAGCCCCCGTCTAGTTTCTTTATAATGCACATTCTGTTTTTAAGTAAATTTGATTTTAATTCTAAAGAAGGGAAGCCATTACAAGATTACACACAGTAAGAACCGGAGATTCAAAAATCGAATGCCTATGCGACCCCTGACAAGCAGGATGCAGCTATTTGAATGATCTTAAGTGCAGTCAATCACAAATTGGCAGATAGCAGATACTGAAAACATGTACCGAAGTCCCGTTCGTCAAATAAAGCCTCAGTCACCTCCTTGCATCGCAGCAGTTCCTCTTGAAGCGCCGTTAGCGATTCAGCCGCTTAGGCGCGCAAGCCAAGTTGTAATTGAATTTCGTGCAGAGACACGGGGCAGCCCTTGGGGCGTAGCAATGTGGAATTCACCCGGCCGATCTGCGTGTGCCCAGCTCGCCGACTCTGACAAAGCGGGGCTGGCGTGCCGGCTCCAAAATGGCCCAGCTGCAGTAGTCGTTATTGTACTCTGAATGGAATTCAATTATGCGCGCGGCCCCGAAGCATTGGCCACACTGCCTTCTTCAGGTGTTGAGCTTACAACTACTGGTTCCTAACCCCAAAACACTGAAGAATTCTCGGATTTAACAATGGTGAGAAAAATTACATCAAACTAAAATTTTACGCAGAGGTATTTTCTGCTACTTCCGTCCACAGTCCTGCAATTTTATATAAATGATAGCTTTTACGCCTGTACAGCTGTTAAATGTATTTGTGCATAGTCACTATTTCAGCTTATTGTGCAATTCTCTAATTATAGTTCACTATGATTTGCGTCAGTATATAAATGTTCCATTTAAGAGGAATTAAGTTCACCTACTTCATATACATTGAAGCGCAAAAGAAACTGGTATAGGCACACGTATTCAAATACATAATGCATAAAACAAGCAGAAAACGGCGCTGCGGCCGGAAAAGCCTATATAAGACAACAAGTGTCAGGTGCAGTTATCAGATCGCTTACTGCTGTTACCAGGGCTGGCGGAAGCCCAAGTGCCGCCCCGTGCGAGCTGTTAAATTGCCACCCCTCCCCCGTTTTTTTTTGTTTTTCTTACAAATCGTTTGTGGAATTTTATTTAAACAAATCTGTAGGAAATATCAGCAATCAATCGCAATTTGTTTTTTACTTTTCAGATCTACCTAGGTTTTGTCCACTGAGTGGCCAGTCTCAATGCTTTGAGTTATGTTTACATCTAAACCGTCATGTTGACAGTTACGTTCAGCATGACGGTATAGATGTAAACATAACTCAACGCATTGAGAATAGCCTCACTGTGCCCGAAATATATGTAGATCTGGAAAATAAAAACAAAAATTGCGACTGATCGGTGACATTCTCTACAGATTTGTACAAAACAGTCGCTGGGCACCAGCCCAAAAATGGAGTCAAACCTGATTAAAGAAATCAAACTCATTTTAATAAGACTTTTGAATTTACAAAAGCGTTCAAATGCTTGTGAAATCTTATAGGACTTAACTAACTCGGCTAATCCCTCGCGGCATGAAGTAAATAAAAATTTTTCAGTGGTTGTGAACAGATAATGTATTCAATGGAAAACAAAATATATTTACAATTTAACGATAATTTGGTTTGAACATTAATATTTACAATAACTATTTAATGCTCAACAAAATAAGGAACAACACAATAAATAACCAAGCCACTGATCATAATATAAAAATTTTAAAAAAATACTAGACAAATCGAACCTTTCTGGATTTTGCTTGTGCAAACTCTTTCACACGATCTGTGTAATTTAAGTCCTCTGCAAGCTGGTGCTCAATCGATATTGTTGCAAGATCATTCAAAAGAGTTTGGCTCATCGTTGATCGGAGGTAAGTCTTCATCAGTTTTGAGAAACTCCTCTCTCCAATCGCAACGGTCACTGGAAGTGTTAGGAGAATTCTCAGAGCAATGTTCACATTAGGGCAAAAATTATGCCTTCCTATAAACATCAGAGTCACTTTTGGACCTATTCTAGGTTTCAACCATATTGAAAACACTTTCAGTTCTTCCCTCAACTCGAGAGCATCAGTGTCACTTGACTCATGATCTTGCAAAATCGCTACACTTTGTGTCCAGGCTGTCAGGAGGTGCAGTCTTCAGCTCGCCGATGTCGTACAGAAAATCAAAGTAATCACAATGAGATTTCAGTTGATTGAATCTCTCATCCAAAGTTGTTATTACTATATCTAAAAGATAATAGTAGAATTCAGTCTTGTAAAGTTTTGTTGGGTCATCTATTGTCTCATCCCTTCCTTCATAGGTAAAGTTTATTGGCTTCTTACTTCATCGCCTGGAAACACTTATCCGTGGTAACGTTAGATTTTCTAGCTCTAATTTTGTAGCCAATTCTTTGGAACCCGTCAAGAAAGACGCAAACTTTTCTTCTGTTCTGCAGGTCTCAAAATATGCCTTCGTTTTTCAAGCATTTCCACGGCCTCAGAAACATTTATGTCAGTGGCCTGGATAGTCTTACTGACCACTGATGTGAAGCAGAACGTGGTACCAGATTACCAGAGAAGTGAGAGAGGTGTAATTTCTTATTTTTCTCGCAAGTGAGGTTGCTTCGTGAGCGGTCATGCCATCGAATTCTTCTGATATCTGAACCAGTGCATCATAGACGCATCCATTTTGAAACCTCTGGAGAGTAAGTGCATCGATGCGGCTTTCTCACCTAGTTTCGCTTAGTGGCTTCAGCGACAGGTTAGGCAGATACTTCTTCAAGACATCCCAACGGAGGACGAGAAGATGTCATACAAGCTTTTCACTGTCGAAAACATGGAAACAGCCTATTTAGAAGACATAGCGGCATGGTTTACAACAAGATTCAATGAGTGACTGTTACATGGTGCATAAAATGCTGTCTTGTTCATATCTGGGATTCTTTTCTGGAGACCAGTCCTCTTTCCTTTCATGTTTGCTCCATTGTCGTATACTTTCCCTCTCATATTACACCATAGGATTTTGTTATCTTCCAAAAACTTGAGTACGACCTGCGTCAAAGTGGAGCTTGAAGAATCGGGCAATGGAAGAAATCCTAGGAAATGCTCCCGAATTCGGACATCGTATACCCCATCGAGTCTTGTCTAGTGGACGAAACGTACTACATCTGTCATCTGCTCAACTTTTGAAATATATTATGTGCAGTCCAGAATTATACTGTAATACTTTGCAGATTTCATCATTAATAGAATGTTGTTGGTTATAGATGATCCAATAACATCAATTATTTCATTCTGTGTTTCTTTTCCAAGATAATGATGACTCTTGTTCTCACCTTGCTTTGTTCTGTGCAGGTGCTCGAACTTTCCGAATAATTCAACGAGTTTCAAGAAGTTTCCGTTGTCAGGCTGAAAGAGTGTATCTGTACTTCCTCTCGAAGGCAGACATTACCGACTCAGGAAATGAATTATTGCTATTAAGCGCTCAAGAACATTTTTCCAATGTTCGCTTTCAGCATTCAGAAGCCTTTGATGATGGGTGTCGACAGTTCGTGACTTTTTCAGTCCCTCGGAAAACACGATCCACTTTTTATGTGAATTCAAATGCTCGGTAGACTTCCCGTGACTTTTGAGATACGAAGCAAAGTGCCGCCAGTCGCTTATACCGCTCTTTGCTATTTTTACTGTAGATGACAAAAAAAGTTTGCAACAAAAGCAGAACACAATATCCTTGCTCTTTGAGCACACCGAGCAATGTCTATCTGCTTCTTCTAAATTCTTCAAAGAATAGCTGTAGTGCACAGGGCTTAAACGCCAATTTTCCGCGTTTTTAGGACATTCTTCAGCTTCCTTAATGCGCTCGGCAGGACCTCGCACAACCAAAGTCGTTCGAATGCAGTCGGTAATAATTTCCGGCCATCTTCCGGGATCTTAGTCAATTGTGTCTTCCAGTTTAGGCTCGTCTTCAATCCCTTCTCCGGTGATGAGTACCTCGGCCGATGTTCCTCTGGTATTTTCGGAATCGGGTCGCCTAATTTCAGTTCTGCCTGACGTTTCAATCTCGGAGCTTTCGTCACAAAGCAGGTCTTGAGTCCAGACGAGGTCTGTTGAACATGTTGTGGATGGCTCACCGTCAGCATTGCTACTGTATGCGGTGGTCGCAGTACTGTGTTCCTCAACTTCCCGGTCATGTCCTGAAGATAAAGATCTAGCTGCAGTAGCTCCACTAGTTTCTGTAATTTCAGGATATATTTTTCCACCCTCGCCGCTGCTAGGTCGTTCTCTCTTTGGCTTGAAATATCGTTGTAGTGCATCCTTTTGCTTCGTATCGTCATCTCCCTTCAGCGCCCGTCTTTTCCTATATTCATTGTCAGACACTCTTTTTCTACCATCGGACATGTTTCGATCCAACCTGTAAAGAATGATTACGTGAAACTAACTGTTGATGTCAGTGCGCTAACTTTATTTGCAACACATTTCGCAGACAATTTCATGATATTCCATTGCACGTAAAAGGAAAATTATATTACTGTAGCATACACTGTTCAGGAGATGAAGTCATAAGAATTGAACCGCGTGAAATTGAATTTCAGACCGAATTTAACTACAGACGCAGGTCAAACGGTCAAAGAGCGGGGCGGAAGACAATGGAGAGAGCAACAGTAAGGAGATGGAATAACATAATAATGCAATAAATACACACCCGGGCATCGACGGGTACTAATGCTAGACGAAAAATATTAACTCACTGCGCTGCGGTTGTTCATTTCACAGCACTGACACTCTAGATCTATCGTACTTTCCATGTGTCACTACTTTCGTGTCTGATAATGGAATAAGGGGTAACAAATTAGTCATAGCCGTATGAATTCACTTTTCTTCGCTTTATTTTCATTCTAGCTATTGGGACGACGCGTGCTTAGTTGCCGACTTCCCAATTTTTGAAGTAACAGATCGTAAGAAAAATAAATTTTCCTATTCTGCAATCTTGAAGGAGAAAATTTCTAACTTACGAGTAACGTGCATGCGCAACACTAATTCTACGTTATATGAAAAGCACTTACCTATTACATCCCAAGTTGGAAGAAATTCGGACGCACCAATTCTTCTGTTCTTACGAAACGCAATGAAAGTGCTTGTGACCAATCTTGACTCCCTCGGCCAACTACCGAAACGGTTTCTGTAGTTTTCGTTGTAGAGAACGCAGCAATACCTAGCCTGGAAAGACGAACTGGTGACGCGGCAGTATCAGGAACTAGGTCACGTGACGAGGTACAGCGAGGCCACAGTTAAACTAGCGCCCAAGAAGAAGTAGCAAGAAGCTCACAGTAAGTATGTGACCGATGATATGGATAAATGTATTATCAGGCAGCAATTGCTGAAGCATTACGAACAATAGAAAGAAATACGAACTTTGCGAAAACTGCACAACTTCTGTCAAACAGAAATGAGCTTCAAAGCTAGCAAGGAAATCCTTAGAAGCAATGTTCCGTCTATGGATTTCCGTTTTAGAAGGTGTCAAAATTAACGTTTTGTTTTGTGCGGACGAGAAGGCAATGTTGCTAAAAGACCATACTTTCTCAGGTTTTCATCGGAATCAAAAGTGAACAATAGTTCATTAAGATGAAACATGGATTCACACGCATTATACAGTAAATAAATATTGGCAAAGTGATAGTGTACGAGTAGTATTGTCAAACAAAAGTGCCGGTCGGAGTTTAATTGTTGTTCGTGCAGGCGGTGACAAGTGTTTCACGGCTCAAAAACCAAAACGTCCGACTACCACTCAGAAACGGATAGTAAAAATTTTCAAAAATACGTCGAAACCCAACTTATGCCAGGCTTATTAGCAATGTCGTTATCCCTTGTAATTACTCGAAGCGTATTTACCCATTTCACGAGTGTACCGTGGATGTCAGGAATCCGGTAAAACATCAAATCTCCGACATCCCTGCGGCCGGAAAAAGATCCTGTAAGTACGGGACCAACAGCGTCTAAAGAGAATCTTTCAACGTGACAGACGTGCAATCCTTCCGCAAATTGCTGCAATTTCAGTCCCGGACCATCAACAAGTGTCAGAGTGCGTTTTGGTGTGACGTCATAAGCGAGTGACTGCATGTGAGATCCCTCTCTAAGTTTTTATATATTTTTAGGTTTCAGATACATATTTTAACGGTTTTTGTAATAATATTTACTATATAAGTGACTTATTAGTGGTTTCTTCATTCACCTCTGCCTTTCTTGTGTTGTGACTTGATATTTGTGTTTCGTATCGAGCAACGTAACCTCTTAGCTGTGTTTAGATTCCGCGCTGACCAGTTGCAGCTGTACTGATTAATTGTTTGTGTATAGTAGTTTATTTAGGAACTTTAGTAGTCTTCAACCGGTGTTTTTCTTTTTTGGTGAAATAATTTCAGAAGAACCTTTTGGGAACTGTTTCCAGCTTCGTTACTGTGTCATTAGACGTTTGATTCTCTTTCTGTATTAGTCTTTTCTTTATATTCACATTTGTTGTTTATTAATACTGTTAATAACAGTAGTTACTTCCCTGTAGAGTAAGTTTGTGATTATTGTAGTCAGGTTTTTAACATCTTCTTATTGTAGTAGCGGAACTTAGAAAAAGTAAAATTTTACCATGAGTGAGAAGTGTGGGCTTTGCCGTAGGTTCGTGAGTAGTGGATTGCGGTGTGAGACTTGTTCGAAGTATTTTCACTGGGGGGAATGCAGTGGGGAAGCCAGTGGGCATTCTGGTGAGATCCTCTCCCGGAACTGCAGGCTATGTAGCAAGAGTAAGTTGATAGAGGAGCAGGAGCGTAAGATCTGTGCCCTTCAGGTGCAGTTGAAAAACGCACAGGAGGAGCTAGAGAGGATGAGGAGGGAGAAGTGGGTTGGGGAATGGGAGCTGGCTGTTGGCAAGAGATCTGCTAGGAGAAGAAGATTTTCAGATAGTTTTACTATTGTGTTTACAATAGATATGACCAACTGTCAGAGTGTAGTGGAGAGGAATCTCTAGTAGCTGTAGATGTAGGAAGTATGCCGCAGACCTCAGTAGTTACGGTGGCTAGAACAGTTGCAAAGTCGAAGAGGAAGACGAGGGTTCTGCTGTTAGGTAGTTCTCATGGCAGATGTGTAGGCCAGCAGTTGCAGGAAGTGCTGTGGAGTGAGTACCACGTCACCAGCATTGTGAAGCCTAATGCAGGATTGGCTCAGGTGACTGTTAACATAGGGGGGTTATGTAGGGATTTTACTAAAGAGGATCAGGAAGTGATTGTGGGTGGGGCTGGTAATAGTATTGAGAGGGATGGGGAGTGTGACATAGATGGTGACCTGGAAAAGATAACCACTCAGACTGGCAGCACGAATGTGCATTTCGTAGAGCTGTTTCAGCGTCACGATCGGCCTCATCTTAATACAGCCGTCAGGCGTAATAACATGAGACTTGGGGGTGCGCTGATGACAGAAAGCATGGGTCAAATGTCAGTGGTGTCGGTGGAGTCTATCAGTAGGATGGGTTTCACTAGACATGGCCTGCACCTCAAAAGGTATGGGAAGGGAAGGTTAGCAAAGCTTATAGGTGACAGCATAGGTGGGGTTGGTGGGATCACTCATGGGAAAATTCCTGCAGTAGTGGGTGTTAGAGATGCAACTTTTTAGATTGAAGTCGGCTGATAGGTATTCCTGCTTAAGGGAAGTCTCTCTAACAAAGGAACCACTTTTGACAAAGCTTAGGTATCCGAGTAATGAGGGAATTAGTATATTTCATCAAAATATATAAGGTATTAGAGATAAAGTTAGTGAACTGCTTATAGATGTTGACTCTGAAATTATTGGTATATCTGAACACTTCTTAAATAAGGAGATAATTCAGAGGCTTCCTTTACCAGGATACAGGTTGGCTGGCAGCTTTTCCAGGAGCTCTTTGCGGTGTGGGGGAGTAGCCATGTATGTGAAAAACGGCATCCCATTTGAGTCAATTGATGTTGTAAGAGCTCCGAGCAGATGTAATTTCGATGTATTGCTCATGCGCTGCCTGCGATATGCAAGGTATAAGAAAATCTCTGACCAGAGAGCAGTGTTGACTGCAGTAGGAACTGTGTAGCTGTAGCAGCAAGTTGTTGCTAGTCTGGAGTCTGCTCTGGTCTGGTCTGGTGTATCTTGTTGGCTGGCCCGGTCGCGGTGCGGCGATGTCGGAGCCTGAGTATTATTGTATAAGGTAAAAAGCAGCCTCGCGCATATGTAGTAATGTTATCTCAAGTCGCATGTAAATGTTTTAAAACTCTCGTAATAATAATCTTCCTCATAAAAAGTAACTTTTAACAACCATTCATTTCAATTTAAAGAATTTACTAATTTCTCCCATCCATGATCATCCCGATTATTGCAATAGAAAAATCAGTTGCTTCCTTTCATAAATGACAGATAGGTCGGCCAGCATTGCACAGAGCTGTCCCGGAAAAATTTATTGTAAGAGCAGATCTATCCGGCAACTTCATTGAGGTAAGAATTTTTCCTTTTTTTTATTCAGAATGATCTTTCAAGGCCATGACGCAGCACTGCTGTCGTCCAAAGTTTACCAGGTTAAATTCACAGTGAATTATTGAAAAGTCATAAGTGAGCGACAATTTAATTTAGAGGTTAGTTACATTGTTTTATTACCAGGTTACTGAATTCATTTTTTATTGGGACGTTACAAAGAATGTGAACGACATAATTATAATTTTTACTGTTGAGAGGTTTAGGAATTTTTCTGTTTGGAGGTTACGCTAAATGTGAATGAATTTTGAGTTTAGATTAAATCAGAAAGAATTTTGTGGGCAGGTTACACTGAATGACGATATTTATTTATATTCATGATTTTAAATTATTGTGGGGAGGTTACACTGAATGACGAATTTTATTTATATTCATGATTTTAAATTATTGTGGGGAGGTTACACTGAATGACGATATTTATTTATATTAATGATTTTAAATTATTGTGGGGTGGTTACACTTGGCGACAACCGGCCAGGATCGTATTTCTTTGTGAATTTCTGAGAAGTAGTCATATATCTGCTCATATTTACTTAAATGTAGTTTGCATCTGGCGCAACGCATTTACTAATTTGTCACTCTTTCTTTCACAGATCATCGGCAATTTATTGCTCTTTGTTGTAATTGTGTTTGTTCCATTTCGCTTTGTCTTTGTTTCATTTTGTGCTTAATTTTGATTTGTGAAAAATGCCGCGAAAAACTGTTAACAGTACATCGCGATGTACAATGAGTGAAATAGCCGACACGAATAATTTGACCGATAATACATGCGACACTCAGTGTAATAATGATAATCCCCTAATTACAGATAATCCGTGCCTGCCGATCACTAGTATTGAGTTAAATCCTAATGATGGGCAAACAAATTCAATTATGTCCACAGTAAATTTAACAATTGATGACGCGGTACGTTCCGATACAATGAACGCTGCCCAGTTTGACACACCCGGTTTGCAAAATTTGCATAGTGAACAGATAAATTTTTATCACGAAGATTAACATTGTAGTCAAAATACGACAGATTTATTCGATTCCGAGGTAGTGACCAACAGTGCACATCCAATTGGCGAACCTTTTCAAGAATCAGAAAATGACCAAATGATTACACAAAACGCGACAAATGCAGATACGCCATCACACAGCACAGAGAATACAGTAGCTAATTTTGGCATGGATCGAGATATAGCATTAATGCTACAACTTAATGAAAATCTCAAACAACAAATTAATGAAAATAACGAAAATCTCAAACAACAACTTAATGAAAAACTAGATAGCAATTCCAAACAGTCGAATGATAAGCAAGATAACAATTTCAAACAACTTAATGAAAAGAACAAACAACATATTGAACAGATTACAGCCGTTGCCGCGCAATGTCATTATATTAAAGAACAATTACGTGAGGAGATTAAGGCTTGTGCTAGGAGCAGTAGTGAAGAAATTAGATCTGTGGCTCAAGAATTAAGGAATACGCATGCAGCCACAACTAAATTACTTAGAGACGAAATTAGTGCAGTCGCTAAACAATGTTCTGAAAACGCAACGCAGTTACGCGACGAGTTTAAATTAATGTCAGCAGAACTTTCACGCACACTGGATGCGAAAGTAGACGCGAAATTTGACCAACAGAACAGCCAAATTGACGAACGTTTTAATCACCACCTACAAAACAGTGAAACGCGTTACAGTAAATTTATACAGGAACAGAATAAAGTAAAGCAACATGTCATGGAAGCAATTTCTGCACAAAGACAGGAAGGTAAGCGTAAATTGTTTATGACAGCAAAAACATACATAGACAACAATATTGCTACAGTATCAGACGAAATCAAACAGTTGAACACCGAATTGCATGATGAAATCTCCGATCTTAAAACAAAAACAGACACACACACATTAGACTTTCAGACAATGACCAACAGACTTGAAAAGTTGGAACTAATACAGGACCCCGATGCCATCAAAGCAGACGTTAAAAAATTGAACAAAACCACACGTAAAATACAAAAACAAATTAATGCTTGTGATACTAAAAACGATGATCAGGTAAAAGTACTGACTGAAAAATATGATGAATTTGCCAGTCGTATTGACGTTATCGAAAGTAATAATGACACCAAATCAGACGATACATCACCTGTTTCGTTTAATCAAACACCCGAATTCCAAAATTTACAGCAGACGATCAGTGAGATAGGTTCGTCCAATAATACATTACGTAGAAAATTGTCATCTTTACAGCAAGAAGTGACGGAGATGAAAAATATTTCAGCCTTTAACACTTCACAGCATACGCCACTTTCCGAATATTTGTCAGACTCACACAGCCAGTATAATTTAGGTAATTTACAGAGAGTACGTGAGTTAGACTCAGAACAGTCACAGACAAACAGATTATCATACAACCCTGAACCTGTTCATACACACAGAGACGATAATTTTGATTACAAGCACTTTCTATCTGTGAGAAAATTTAAGGTATTTAAAAATGACAGAACACAGATTCACCTCTTGGATTGGATACAACAATTTAGCTTTACTTTTCCACCAGCTTGGCCTTTAATGCAGAAACTAGCATTGGACTGGATACAACAATTTGTTTTTGAATTTTCACCGCCATTGCCTGTAACGCAGAAACTAAAATTTATTTGCAGCGCGTAATTGACCTCAGGGGATTCATTACGCTTCGATGAATATGTGCCGTAGCGTGCACAGGGCCCCGAGCCGTAGTAGTGCTATTTCATCTTTAGTCTTCTGCACTGCTGCATTCTCTTTTACTAACCTTTATATCTATCAAAACAGCTCTTCAACTATCGATCCATCTAGAATTAGGAATGAATAAAGAAAACCCGGTATGACAAGTTTTACCGAAAGTGACAATTTTCATTAGACACTCGCGAAATGACGAGAACTACCAGCGTAATTTTAATGAAAGACAGAAGTGTAATCATCAGTATGTACAAAATTTTCAGCTATCGCAGACGCGTTTTTGCAACAACAGAGGGTTCCCCCACAACAACAACAAAACCAGCCCGTTAGCATCCCTAACCAACAATGTAGTCTGCAAGGTCAACCAAGCTTTAATGTTTCGCCGCCTACACGTATGGCGTCGGCTCCACACCAAATAGTAACGCACAGCAGCAAGGAAATAACTACGTACCGAAAACACATCATTCCAACTCATAACGCAATGCACCGTATGGCAATGACTATCGTGACAGACGTAAAAGTAATGAGCACAATTTTCGGCGTACGTTTAATAACACTCCGTCTTACCAGCAGCAAAATCATCCGCAACAACAGATCATCATGAATGAACAAGGACTCACAGTTAATCTTAGCAAATCGCACTTTGGCAAAACTTCTATAAAATTTCTTGGACATGTAATTTCAGCAGAAGACATTGCGCCTGACCCGGAAAAACTTCAAGCTTTACGTGACATTACTGTTCCTACGACAAAGAAACAACTACGCAGCTTTTTGGGTTTAATTAACTTTTTTCGTAAATTTATTCATTACTCTGCTTTAGACACCCCTAGATTATGTCAATTGACGGGTAAAAACACTATTTGGTCCTGGGATAACCAAGCGCAGTCTGAATTTGTCAATCTGAAACAAGCTTTGTTGAATGCACCACTTTTATCACATCCAGATCTTACTAGAAATTTTTCCATTGCCACCGACAGTTCTAACACCGCTTTAGGCGTACACATTTATCAGGAAATTGAAGAAGATGGTTCTACAGCAATTAAAAACATCGCCTTTGCGAGTCGCATTCTGTCACTTGCTGAACGCAATTATTCTGTCACAGAACTTGAAACATTATGTGTTGTATGGGCATTTGCGAGATTTAGGCATTTTCTTTATGGAAGACATACGATCGTTTACACAGATCATAGAGCTATACAGTTTTTACTTTCCGCAAAATTTACACATGACAGATTAAGCAGATGGAAACTTTATTTACAGGAATTTAATTATACAATTGTTCACATTCCCGGTACACAAAATATTGTAGCAGACGCACTATCCCGTTCTCTCAGCAACAATCAGCGAGACATCGCAACCAACTTCTGCCAAGCAAATTTTAGCGTCATGTATATTCAACAAGTTGCATTTGAAAATTTCATTTCGTCATCATTACGAGACATAGCACAAAAGCAGAGCAAAGTCAAACGTATGGAAAGAAATTAAACACCTTTGGCAAGATAGGAATAATGTTACCATTAGAAATCATTACACTGTTTCGCAATAATATTCTGTTTCGCCGCTCTCACCCTGACAGCAACAATTGGTTACTATGCATTCCTGACGAGCTTGTTAACAAATTAATTTGGTATACTCATTTAAGTTACGCACATTACGGAGCCAGAAAATGTTTTCTTATACTGAGACAGAACTGTTATTTTGCCAACATGGAGAAACGAATTCGACGAGTCATGTAAAATCTGCCAGAAAGCTAAGTCAGACACGACTTCACATATTCCTCTGTTACATCCCATTGTACCTGTTAAATTGAGACACATGGCCGCTGTAGACATTTTTGGTCTGATTCCCAGATCTAATAGAGGTTTTTGCTACATCTTTGTCGCTGTTGAACTCACTTCAAAATTTGTTACCTTCACTCCGTTACGCAAAGATACTGCTAAATCTGTTTCGAATGCATTTGTAAAACATTTTCCATTTCATGTAGGGCATGTATTGAAAGTAATTTCCGACAATGGACCACAGTTTCGATCTGCTATATGGACACGTATGTTACGAACAAGAAACATTTCTCCGATCTATATCCCAAGTATCACGCTTCTTCGAACCCTTGTAAACGACTAATGAAAGAAATTGGTAAACTATGTAGAATATACTGCTATAAAAACATATTGATTGGGATACACACATACTGTCATTCCAGGATGAAATTAACTCCATACCAAATGAATCTACTATGTTATCTCTGACAGTTATACTGAAATATGTTGAACCACCTAACAAAATTAAAGAATTAGTAACCTTTCCTACATTTCGTCGACTACGACACCATGAAATAATTGACATTGCGCTGAACAACATCAAACGTGCCGCAGAGCGCCGGAGAAGACAGCAAAAACAGGTTTGTACTCGCCGTGACTTTCACATTGGACAGAAGATATTAGTACGCACACATTATTTATCCAACAGAGGAAAGAGTAGATGCAGTAAATTTAAGCTTCTATATGCAGGTCCATACAGAATTCGCAGCATTCCTCACCCCAATGTAGTACACGTCGAAACTTTGAGAAACAGAAAAAGTAAAGGCAATCACCATGTCTCCAATATTAAACCCTTTACTGAATGAACATACTTTATGATTTGTCGCACTGTAATGCCATTTGCAGATATTTATATGAACACTTGCTGATGATTATCGTATTATTTCCTGGCAAGTGCCCGGCAAGGTAAGGTTAGCAGGTCGCTTTTCTTGTCGTTATATATCAGACCGTGTACATTTTCCATTTTTCGTGTATGTATAATTGTTTTCCTGTTTTGTTTGTATGCACTACGAAATCTTTAAGTTCTAACAAACACCAGTTGACTTTAACATTTTTCCTTATGATATCTCAATATCCTGACTATTCTAAACTTTTGACTACTACATTATGAGACTGTGTGTACATTTTTGCACCTGAACACTCTCTATGTTTTTGACGTAATACGTTTTCTGTCATGCTATGCTGTATGCTTAATTATATCACTAGAAACAAGTTTTTATTTAATGGGTATATGATGTAAATGCAAGATATTAATCCTTATTCATCATTTTCAGAAAGCAATAACGTGTAAAAGAAATAAATTAAACAAACCACAGTGGATTACTATGAAATGGGAATTTGACCTACGGAATGAACGAAAGAAAATGGAATACCTTGTGATGAAGAGTAAATGGATCAGAATTAACAAGCATTAACAAGAATATACTATACACATCGTATGATAGCAGTCTTAACTAATTTTTTTTCTTTCAGAATACGAGGCGATTGATGCAGGCTGTCAGAGAGAACTACACATCTTAGATTTAGTGATGAAATATGCTAGAAATAAGAAACTCTGTACTATGAATAGTTATATGAAGTAAATGGTAATATGAATAATGAATAATGAAGTGTCTTTTTTGCAGATGATAATGAATGATGATGAATAGTTATATGAAGAATATGCTAATCTGAATAATGAAGTTTTTCTTTGCAGGTGATGATAGTAATGAAGTTATGGTAATATGAATAATGAAGTTTTTCTTTGCAGATGAGGATAATGATGAAGTTTTATATTTACTGTTAATTAAGAGATACTATGTAGTTATTTAAGTATTTGTTGCAGTTCTTTTTGACAGTATATCTTATGTCGCATGGTATAATGACTGAATGTTTTGGAAAGAACAGCTAGAGTACATACATATTGAGTACACGTTTCATTACCTGTTAATTCGAAGTTCACTACTTTTCAGCATAATATGCGTTTCTTCTTTCAGCTGAATATTCCATTTTGTATTTTTTCCAGGAGAAGCTATTCATGAAATTAATGTGCTATAAGCAGTTAGTCATTAAACCTGTTCTAGTACTTGCATTTTTTTTACCCATTTGTGTGTGTCATTCATGAATGTGATCACATATACTCTACTTGTTTCATAACCTTGCTACAGCTGACTCATGACGAATGACGTTACTAATCCTTATTTGCAGCAATAATTCAAAAGCAAATATTTTCATGCCCCAGCAATTAATTATCGATCCCAACGCAATGCATTGCTGGCACAAAAAAATGTATTACCAGTCCCAAATAATGCTACTAGTTTAAGAGATATTTATAGTACTAAATATAATGCAAGTTTCTCAGATGCATTAAATCCATTATATCTATGTATTATTGGACCACAGACCTTGAGTAATAGTTACAGTGTGTTACATTTTAAATATGTCCTATGTCACTTGAATGATGAGCTCTGCGTAATACTGAATGATGTTTTGTAATAATGCATAAATTCTATGCCAATAATTTCTGTAAATAATATTTTTGTTATACTCTATAAATGCTATGCCAATAATTAACTCTCGTTTTCAATGATGACTTCTGAATAATACTGAATAATGTTTTATAAAACTATATGAATACTTTGTAACTGGCCAATGAATGCAACTGTTTCTTATATTTTAAATTTGTCTTATGTCACTTAAATGCTATTATATATGAATACCAGTAGCTTAATGCTACACTCATTAACTCTTGTTTTGAATGATCACTTCTGAATAATGCATAAAAATGGTTTGTAACTGGCCAATGAGTGCCAATGATTACTATAACTAGGTGAATTATAATAATGCAACGCCATTAATTAACTCTTGCTTTGAATGATGACTTCTGAACAATGCATAAATATGGTTTGTAACTGGCCAATGAGTGTCAATATTTAGTGTAATCAGATGACTTATGAATAATGTTCTGTAATACTCCATACATAGTACAGAAATGTTTAGTAACTAGGCAATGAGTGCCAACAATTACTCAAATCGGTTGATAGACTAGTGTAATTCTCTATGATGACTAGTATAAGACTTAATGTCCTTCACCTTCTGACCTAAATACCAGAAATTACTGCAATATCCCTTTGTCCTGTCTATTCCCATTATCATGGAGCACTATATTTGGTTTTTGCATTAACTCTACGTTGGTGTACCTTACAAGAATGTGGTGTTGACACATCATGCTATCCACCACCTTGAAACATGGAGATGTTATTATGGTCCCACTGTTTGGTGTACCTAATGTACTACCAAAATGATAACATTGAATATTAATACGACATTTCAGTGTCTTGGCTACACTGATTAATACTTCAGGGAAGAGAACTTCAGATTGTCTCAATTGGTGTTGTGCTTCTGTAGAAAGATATGGACTTTCAGTGCAGCTACGTGCAACCCACTGTGCTACAACCATGATGCAATCCTTCCCTATCCTTTCTTAGTTCTTATAAAATGGTAATATATATATATATATATATATATATATATATATATATATATATATATATATATATATAGAGTGCGTGTGCACTTTGTCATTTATTAATATGTTTTGAACTCATTGCGTATCCTAGTTCTTGTAAAATGGTAAAAAATATATACAGTGCGTATGGACTTTATGTCATTTGTTAATGTGTTTTGTACTCATTGCGTATACATTTTGTCATTGCTTGATATGTTCTGTACTCAGTGCATGTGCACTCTATTTCATTTCATGTTCTGCACTTATATATATATGTATATACTCTGTGACTGTAAACTTAGTTAATTAAGTAGATTTTAGAAAAATTTGTTGCTGCCTGCGATATGCAAGGTATAAGAAAATCTCTGACCAGAGAGCAGTGTTGACTGCAGTAGGAACTGTGTAGCTGTAGCAGTAAGTTGTTAGTCTGGAGTCTGCTCTGGTCTGGTCTGGTGTATCGTGTTGGCTGGCTCGGTGCGGTGCAGCGATGTCGGAGCCTGAGTATTATTGTATAAGGTAAAAAGCAGCCTCGCGCATATGTAGTAATGTTATCTCAAGTCGCATGTAAATGTTTTAAAAATCTCGTAATAATATTCTTCCTCATAAAAAGTAACTTTTAACAACCATTCATTTCAATTTAAAGAATTTACTAATTTCTCCCATCAATGATCATCCCGATTATTGCAACAGAAAAATCAGTTGCTTCCTTTCATAAATGACAGATAGGTCGGCCAGCATTGCACAGTGCTGTGCCGGAAAAATTTATTGTAAGAGCAGATATATCCGGCGACTTCATTGAGGTAAGAATTTTTTCTTTTTTTATTCAGAATGATCTTTCAGGGCCATGACGCAGCACTGCTGTCGTCCAAAATTTACCAGGTTAAATTCAGAATGAATTATTGAAAAGTCATAAGTGAGTGACAATTTAATTGAGAGGTTAGTTACATTGTTTTATTACAAGGTTACTGAATTCCTTTTTTATTTTGACGTTACACTGAATGTGAACGACATACTTATAATTTTTACTGTTGAGAGGTTTAGGAATTTTTCTGTTTGGAGGTTACGCTAAATGTCAATGAATTTTGAGCTTAGATTAAATCAGAAAGAATTTTGTGGGCAGGTTACACTGAATGACGATATTTATTTATATTAAAGATTTTAAATTATTGTGGGAAGGTTACAATGTTTCAAAGTACTGCACTGAAAAGGTGTTTGAATGTTGTGCAGGTGTGGTTAAATTTAACGGAGTTGAACTTCTAATTGTTGTTATTTATAGATCGCCAGACTCCGATTTCACAACATTTTTGCTAAAGCTAGAGGAGGTTCTTGGTTCACTTTATAGGAAATACAAAAAGTTAGTTATATGTGGTGACTTCAATATTAATTGTATAAGTGATTGTGCAAGGAAGAGGATGCTGGTAGACCTCCTTAATTCATATAATCTTATGCAAACCGTATTCTTTCCAACGAGAGTGCAAGGGAACGGTAGAACAACCATAGACAACATTTTTGTTCATTCCTCATTACTAGAAGGGCATTCTGTTAGGAAAAAGGTGAATGGTGTTTCAGATCATGATGAACAAATTTTAACTCTAAAAGATTTTTGTGCTGCAACACGTGTTAAATATAGTCATCAGCTGTTTAGGAAAGCTGATCCAGTTGCTGTAGAGACCTTTATAAACCTTATCAAGGAACAAGAGTGGCCTGATGTTTATAGCGCTGATACAGTAGACGATAAACATAATGCTTTTCTCCAGAATTTTCTCGTGCTCTTTGAAAGTTGCTTTTCGTTAGAACGTTCGAAACAGGGTACCAGCACAAACAGGCAGCCTGGGCGGCTGACTAGAGGGATAAGAATATCTTGTAGAACAAAGTGGCAATTATATCAAAACGTTAGAAACAGTCAGAATCTAAATGCAGCATCCCATTACAAACAGTATTGTAAGGTGCTTCAAAATGTTATTAGGAAGGCAAAAAGTATGTGGTATGCAGATAGAATAGCTAAGTCTCAGGATAAAATTAAAACCATATGGTCAGTCGTAAAGGAAGTGGCTGGTCTGCAGAGACAGGTCGAGGATATACACTCCTGGAAATGGAAAAAAGAACACATTGACACCGGTGTGTCATACCCACCATACTTGCTCCGGACACTGCGAGAGGGCTGTACACAGCAATGATCACACGCACGGCACAGCGGACACACCAGGAACCTCGGTGTTGGCCGTCGAATGGCGCTAGCTGCGCAGCATTTGTGCACCGCCGCCGTCAGTGTCAGCCAGTTTGCCGTGGCATACGGAGCTCCATCGCAGTCTTTAACACTGGTAGCATGCCGCGACAGCGTGGACGTGAACCGTATGTCCAGTTGACGGACTTTGAGCGAGGGCGTATAGTGGGCATGCGGGAGGCCGGGTGGACGTACCGCCGAATTGCTCAACACGTGGGGCGTGAGGTCTCCACAGTACATCGATGTTGTCGCCAGTGGTCGGCGGAAGGTGCACGTGCCCGTCGACCTGGGACCGGACCGCAGCGACGTACGGATGCACGCCAAGACCGTAGGATCCTACGCAGTGCCGTAGGGGACCGCACCGCCACTGCCCAGCAAATTAGGGACACTGTTGCTCCTGGGGTATCGGCGAGGCCCATTCGCAACCGTCTCCATGAAGCTGGGCTACGGTCCCGCACACCGTTAGGCCGTCTTCCGCTCACGCCCCAACATCGTGCAGCCCGCCTCCAGTGGTGTCGCGACAGGCGTGAATGGAGGGACGAATGGAGACGTGTCGTCTTCAGCGATGAGAGTCGCTTCTGCCTTGGTGCCAATGATGGTCGTATGCGTGTTTGGCGCCGTGCAGGTGAGCGCCACAATCAGGACTGCATACGACCGAGGCACACAGGGCCAACACCCGGCATCATGGTGTGGGGAGCGATCTCCTACACTGGCCGTACACCACTGGTGATCGTCGAGGGGACACTGAATAGTGCACGGTACATCCAAACCGTCATCGAACCCATCGTTCTACCATTCCTAGACCGGCAAGAGAACTTGCTGTTCCAACAGGACAATGCACGTCCGCGTCTATCCCGTGCCACCCAACGTGCTCTAGATGGTGTACGTCAACTACCCTGGCCAGCAAGATCTCCGGATCTGTCCCCCATTGAGCATGTTTGGGACTGGATGAAGCGTCGTCTCACGCGGTCTGCACGTCCAGCACGAACGCTGGTCCAACTGAGGCGCCAGGTGGAAATGGCATGGCAAGCCGTTCCACAGGACTACATCCAGCATCTCTACGATCGTCTCCATGGGAGAATAGCAGCCTGCATTGCTGCGAAAGGTGGATATACACTGTACTAGTGCCGACATTGTGCATGCTCTGTTGCCTGTGTCTATGTGCCTGTGGTTCTGTCAGTGTGATCATGTGATGTATCTGACCCCAGGGATGTGTCAATAAAGTTTCCCCTTCCTGGGACAATGAATTCACGGTGTTCTTATTTCAATTTCCAGGAGTGTAGAATCAGTGCGTAGTGGGAATGTCCGTGTTACTGATAAGTCGCATATATGTACAGTATTTAATAATCACTTTCTGAATATAGCAGGTGAACTAAATAGAAACCTAGTCCCAACAGGGAATCATATAACGCTCTTAGAAAAAAGTGTTCCGAGACTGTGTAGTGTTTAATAAAAAAAATAAAATGAGAAGAAAAGAAAAAGAAAAGATTGAAAATGTGGTAAGAAATGGTGAATAAAAAGGGGGTTTTAAAATCGTAAATGACCGTGAAAAAGGGAAAGAATGAAAAGCAAATCGGACTTCGTATTACAGAAAAGTTATCGGACTTCGTGATTCGGAAAAGCTATTGTTGGGGTGGTCCTTGTGGCGTTTTTGTGCAAAAGTTAAACCAATTTCCACTACAAAAATTATTGAAAAAGAACAGAGACTAACAAAATGTAACTGACAGGGGGAAATGGCGTAGCTTAGAGTTAATTCTTTACCAGGTTAAATGTCTTCTTTCGTGCGGCGTCCAGGTCTTCAAAAATCTCCTACATCATTTCTGCGTGATAAGTTTGCTGCGAAATCTTGCAATAAGTTTCATTGTCCAGAAATTTCTAATGTATACAAAAACCGTCTTAATATTAAATGCAAATTATTTTACGTTGCTTCCCTCCTCCAAATGTCATAACAACTTCCACAATATGTCTAAACGTTAATTAGTTTTTTCGTCTTAATCATATCACGTCTGCATTAAGCGTCCGCTCTCGAGAGAGACAATGAAGAAACGGATAGAAAACAAAAAAGAGTTACTCTCTGCCGTCGAGCGCTCATACCGCTGCGACGGTATAAATTTTATCTGAGGGAACGAGTGTAGCGCGGCGAAATTTGAAGTCCCGCTACAACTGTTACCTGAAATGCTCCTCCATGATACTGACAAGAGGGAGATTGAGTTAATAATTAAATCACTAAAGACCAAGAACTCTCATGGATATGACGGGGTATCTAGCAGAATACTGAAGTATTGTTCTATGTATGTTAGCCCAGTACTTAGCCATATCTGTAACTTTTGCTTTAGGAGTGGTCGGTTTCCTGACCGATTAAAGTACTCGGTAGTGAAGCCACTTTATAAAAAGGGAGACAGGGATAATATTGACAATTATATACCTATTTCTATGCCATCGGTGTTTGCTAAAGTTATCGAGAATGTTGTATATACAAGGTTACTGGAGCATTTAAATTCACATAATTTGCTGTCAAATGTTCAGTTTGGTTTTAGAAATGGTTTAACGACTGAAAATGCAATATTCTCTTTTCTCTGTGACGTTTTGGACGGATTAAATAAAAGGTTGCGAACGCTAGGTGTTTTCTTTGATTTAACGAAGGCTTTTGACTGTGTTGACCACTAAATATTACTGCAGAAGTTGGACCATTACGGAGTAAGGGGAGTAGCTTACAATTGGTTCGCCTCTTACTTTAGGAACACAAAGCAGAAGGTAATTCTCCGCAATATTGAGAGTGGTAGTGATGTTCAGTCCCAATGGGGCACTGTTAAATGGGGCGTTCCCCAAGGGTCGGTGCTAGGGCCACTGCTGTTTCTTGTTTATATAAATGATATGCCTTCTAGCTTGGTAGTGAAGGATCTTGTGTGTAATATTGAAACAGTATCAAATAATGTAGTTCATGAAATAAGTTCGTGACTTGTGGAAAATAATTTGATGCTAAATCACAGTAAGACTCAGTTTTTACAGTTTCTAACTCACAATTTAACAAGAACCGATATTTTGATCAGACAGAATGGGCATATTATAAGCGAGACGGAACAGTTCAAGTTCCTAGGCATTCGGATAGATAGTAAGCTGTTGTGGTAAGCCGATATGCAGGATCTTGTTCAGAAACTAAATGCTGCTTTATTTACCACTAGAACAGTATCTGAAATAAGTGACACTTCAACACGAAAAGTAGTCTACTTCTCATATTTTCATACGCTAATATCGCGTTATAATTTCACGTATTGACTCGTTCCATGACCATGGACACTTCTCCTTAATATGGTCCCACGGAACAATAAATAAATAAAAACCATTCAACGAAACATCATCGATATGGGCTTTCGTAGCCGAAGGCCTACTCGTCTACACTTGATGACTGCGCGACACAAGCTTTACCCCTCAACTGCACCCATCAACACCGACATTGGACTGTTGATGACTGGAAACATGTTGCCTGCAGGTCGGAAGGTTCTCGTTTCAAATTGTGTCGAGCGAATAGACGTGTTTGGGTATGGACACAACCTCATGAATTCATGGATCCTGCAGACTGTTCAAGCTGGTGGAGGCTCTGCAATGGTGTGGGACGTGTGCAATTTCAGTGATACAGAACTTGTACGTCTAGGTGCGACTCTGACGCGTGAGAAGAAAGCATCCTGTCTGATCATCCATTCTTTTTCATTGTGCATTCCGACGGACTTGGGCAATTCCAGCAGGAAGCTGCGACACCCCACATGTCCAATATTGCTACAGAGTGGCTCCAGGTATATTCTTCTGAGTTTTAACACTTCCGCTGGGCACCAAACTCTCCAGACATGAACATTTATTGAGTTTATCTGGGATGCCTTGGAACGTGCTATTCAGAAGTGATTTCCACCTCCTCTTACTTTTGCGGGTTAATGGACAGCTTGCAATATTTCTGGCTTAGTCAGCCATCATAGGCTCCAAGAAGCTGTTCACAGAGCAGTGGAGATGCAAGAAGTATATAGATGACGAAATGTGGTGTGAGGTACCTGTGACAGATCTTAGATTCGGTACGATTCCCGTGAGAAAGACCGCCTGCATAATGCTACTGCTCTGTGACTGGTCGCTGTGTTCGGAGCAAGGACGCCAAAACGTTAAAGTATAGTTATTATTATTAGTTAAACTACTCATTGGAATGACTTCACTTTTTAATATAAATATCTCTCAACAGCTGACTATCAATCAGTCATTTTAGAATTATTAAAAACAATTTAAATCCAAAACAAAAGACTGACGGAATTGCAGGCGAAGCCCTTCGGAAGCATTTGGGTCACCCCTTTTCTGGTATGGCGCTTGAAATGTTTCCGGCTGTTCCTCACTCTGGATTAGGCAGTCAAGAAGAACAGACATGTTGTCTGTCGTAGGATGTGTTTCCAATTTCCTTTTAAGTTCCTGTTCGTCACTCTGGATTAGGCAGTAGAGAAGAACAGACCTGTTGTCTGTCGCAGGATGTGTTTGCCTGTATTCAATATTAAAATATTCACTCCAGTAGTCATGAGGCACAGACATGTGCCACAAATAGTGTAAAGATACATTTTCGTAAACATTGTGTTTGATCATGCACTTTGTTGTATCAGAAGGTGTTGTATTAAGATCATGTAGTCTTCTCGTGTGGCTATATTAAAATACGCGAGTGGCATCCCAAAGAAGTGATACATTATTTCAGAACAGAACCTCGCTAAAATTCGGTTTCAGCGTCAAGATACAGAACCTACGACCTGCGTGCTGTTTTCTGCGCTGGGGACATCAACTTGTAGACAGCAGGTTAGTGAACTACAACAGAACCTCCGTATTCCAGACAGTGCAGTGTAAACAACTAGGCGCCTCACGTGTACTGCATGCGCAGAACAAATGTGCTCAGTGAAACGTCATCTGCAGTAATGTAGAGGGCGTAGATGAGGATGATCGTTATTAACACCAACAATCAATTCATTCTTCCTTTCTTGCGGTACATGGTATCCCTGGTGGGGAAATCTTCGGAGTGCTTTGGAGATATGAGGCTTGATTATTAGTGAGAACTGTGAACCGTAAAAAATGTTAGTAAAAATTCATAACATCGAAAGTGACTAATTTGATGCTAAATTACGACTGAACTGTGTAGCAACAGTGTCAAATGTCTTTGAACTGTATTTGAACTTTAGTTCAACATTGATTAACTTCTTCTTCATCTTCTTCTTCTTCTTGCGTTACGGCCTCTGTAGGACCACGGGTAGCCCCTTCGTGGACTGCATTTTCCTCTTCTTCTCCCAGAACTTCTTCATTCTTTCTCTTCTTCTCCCCTGCGCTCCCTGCAAGAACGGGACCAACGGCGTCTGAAGAGAATCTTTCAACGTGACAGAGCTGCAACCCTTCCAAACGGTTGAAATGGCTCTGAGCACTATGGGACTTAACATCTGTGGTCATCAGTCCCCTAGAACTTAGAACTACTTAAACCTAACTCACCTAAGGACATCACACACATCCATGCCCGAGGCAGGATTCGAACCTGCGACCGGAGCGGTCACGCGGCTCCAGACTGAAGCGCCTAGACCGCACGGCTGCAACCCTTCCGCAAATTGCTGCAATTTCAATCCCGGTCCATCAACAAGTGTCAGCCTGCGAACCATTCAACGAAACATCATCGATATGGGTATTCGGAGCCGAAGGCCCACTCGTGTCCGTTTCTCCTGTCGGCTCCACTGGTGACACTCTAATCTTTTCCTGAATTCTTCTCTATCGTTGATCTCTGGCATATTGGTCGGTGTAGATTTGTTCCTCCGATTTTCCTTTTCTTCGACTTTGAACCCCAATTCCAACCAGTCCTTCCGAAGTTCAACAACCCACTTGTCCTCCCGGTTCAGAATGGTTCAAACGGCTCTGAGCACTGTGGGACATAGCATCTGAGGTCATCAGTCCCCTAGGACTTAGAACTACTTAAACCTAACTAACCTAAGGACATTACACACATCCATGCCCGAGGCAAGATTCGAACCTGCGACCGTTGCGGTCACACGGATCCAGACTGAAGCGCCTAGAACCGCTCGGCCACATCGGGCGGCTGTCCTCCCTGTTGTTTCCCCGGCTGTTACCATGGCTATCATGATATACGTGAGTTTGCGTTTGAACGTTTCGTACGTGCCTTGCGCCTTGTTTCCCACACTCTCCTCGTCATTCTGTCCATACTCATCCTAACTACATGTCCAGCAAACCTTGCCCTTTTGAGTCTGATTTCCCCAGATATTGTCATGTTCCAGTTCAATTCTTCCCTAGGTCTTTGCATCCATCTCTCTCCACCTCTTTTGGGACCTAGTATCTCAGCATTTTTGTCTCTTCTTTCTCTAGTTTTTCTCCCCCATTTCTTCCTAGTGGCATCGTCTCAGCAGCATATAATACTATATTCCTCACCGTTGCCTTGTAGTGGCTTATCTTTGCCTCTGTAGATATATTCTTTTTATTGTATAGCTCTCTCGTCATGCAAATGGCTGACCTCATCTTCTTTATCCTCTTTGTTATTCCCTCTTTGCTCCTGTTCCTTCCTGTTATAAATTCTTCCAGGTATTTAAATTTGTCCACCATTTGCACAGTGTCTTCCGGTGTTTCCCAGTCTACAGTGGTATTTAATGTCTGTCTTGTTATGGGCGATCCTCAGTCCCACCTTTCTGGCTACCTTACTTAAGTTGTCGAGTTGTGTCTTTGCGTCTTCTTCCGTCTCACTTACCTTTGCCATGTCGTCTGCAAAGGCCAGGCAGTCCACTTGAACCCTGTTGTCCTTTTTGTCCCCCACATCGATCTTTGGTATTCCCATTTCCTCGTTTATTGCTCTCCACTGCCTGATCACTTCGTCCAATGCTATACTTAACAGCAATGGTGACAATCCATCTCCCTGTTTAACAAATTTTTCTGACAGTGCTCCTCTGAATCTCAGCCTTGCTTTTGTGTCTCTCAGAATTTCTTTTATGAGTTCTTGTGTAGTTCCATCAAGTCATCTGTTCTTCAGAATCCTAACAAGAGTCTGTCTGTCGACGGAGTCATATGCCTTTGTGAAGTCAACGAAGGTTATTACTGCGTTTTTGTTTTTTAAGGCCGTATGTTCTATCAGTTGCTTCAGGATAAATATCTGTTCTTTACAACCTCTCCCCTCCCTGAATCCCGCTTGGTAGTCGCCAACTGTTTTTTCTACATGTTCTTCTACTCTCTTGAGCAACAGTTTTGAGAGCATCTTGTATCTTACCTCTAGTAGCCATATTCCTCTGTAGTTGTTTGCCTCTCTCTTGTCCCACTTCTTATGTATTGGTACTACAATTGCATTCTTCCATCCTTCTGGCAACTTCTTTGTTCTCCAGATCTGGTGAATTATGTTGGTCATGTTATATTGCTTTGTTTCCCCCCCACTTTACCATCGCGGCAGCTATACCATCTTCTCCAGTTGCCTTATTATTCTTTAGATCGCTTATGGCATGTGCGACTTCGTCTTCTCTCTTCTGTGTCATTCCCCAGTTCCAGCTCTTCTTCAGGTGATTCACAGTTCAGGAGGTCGTGAAAGTACTCTGCAAAAATCCGACCTCCTTCGAACAGCCAGCTCCCCTTTCTAACCTCTTACAAACAGTTCTCTACCCTTGTATCCAATGAGACTCTTTTTGAATTTCCCGAAAAATGTCTGCTGTTGTTTTTCCTGAAGATGGTCTCAAACCAGTTCCTGCCTCATCTTCTTCCTTCTGGTCCATCTTATTGTTCGGGCCCCTTTCTTTCTTGTTCCTAAAAAAAGGTTCCCATTTTTCCCGGTCCTTCTTGCTGCTGCTCCAATCTCTCCAGGCTTTCCTGCGATTCTCTACTGCTGCCTCACTTTCCTTATTCCACCACCAGTGCTTTCATTTCTTTTCTTCCTTTCCCCATAGTTCAGCCTGTTTCGCCATATTTCGCTTCAAGTCGTCCCATTCATTGAATAATTCAATTACTTCCTCATACCTGGATCGATTGTGTCTTAATTTGTCTCTGTCTACCTTCATGTTTTCCGTTCTTCTGTTCGTCTGTGGCAGTCTGTCCCTGGTTGGAATCCAAAGGCACTTAACGTCCGTAAGATAGTGATCCGATTCATTTCTTGTGTTTTTCCTGACCTTTGTCTTCATGATCTCTTTAGCGTTTGTCCAACTGATTGCTATGTGGTCAATTTGGAATTTTCAAGGCGGTGCATGGGTTTGCCCATGTCTTTTTCTTACACGGTTTGACCCTGAAATGTTTTGTCATCAATCTCATTTTGTGTTCTCGACACAGTTCAATTAGTCTTTCTCCTTTCTTTTTTTTTTTTTTTTCTTTTGTCCGCTGGTGTGCAGGGTACTCTCCCACTACTTCTTTATGTTGCTTCTCTCTTCCAATCTGTGCATTATAATCTCCTATGAGTATCTTTACATGTCTATATGGTATGTTTTTCAGTGTATCAACTAGCTCTTCCCAGAAACTATCTGCAACTTTCTTGTCTTTCCTGTTCCTGTCATTTGTAGGTGCATGTCCATTTATTATTGTATACTTTTTGTTCCCTGCTTTAAATGTCAGTGATGATATCCTTTCTGACCTGCTCTTCATTTCAGTGATGCCATCCTCGTATTTCCTGTCTACTATGACCTCTGTACCAAAGCATCTAGGTGCATGTATTTTCTTCCTCACCCTAACTCCTGGTTTCCCCTTCAGTATTATGAAGCCTTTTGTCTCCACTGTACCTTCGTCAGTGTATCTTGTTTCTTGCATCGCTATTATTCGAATGCTTCTCTCCTTCATATCATCTATTTCCTGTTGATTATTGATGCCACAGACAATTCTTTTTTATTCACGAGAACATAACGTTTGTTGAGAGTGAAACTGGATGTGTTGATGTGCAATAGTAAAAAAAAAAACAAATACGTGTGCGCGGTCCATGGGATTACGTTATTATTTCATCGAGAAGTTTTCGTCCTACTACGAGGCGACGCAATGCAACGCGGGGAGGTTGTTGTTGTTGTGGTCGTCAGTCCTGAGACTCGTTTGATGCAGCTCTCCATGCTACTCTATCCTGTGCAAACTTCTTCATCTCCCAGTACCTACTGCAACCTACATCCTTCTGAATCTGCTTAGTGTATTCATCTCTTGGTCTCCCTCTACGATTTTTACCCTCCAAGTTGCCCTCCATTGCTACATTGGTGATCTCTTGATGCCTCAGAACATGTCCTACCAATCTATCCCTTCTTCTAGTCAAGTTGTGCCACAAACTTCCCCTCTTCCCAATCCTATTCAATACCTCCTCATTAGTTACGTGATCTACCCATCTAATCTTCAGCATTATCCCGTAGCACCACATTTCGAAAGCTTCTATTCTCTTCCTTTCCAAACTATTTATCATCCATGTTTCACTTCCATACATGGCTACACTCCATACAAATACTTTCAGAAATGACTTCCTGACACTCAAATCTATACTCGATGTTAACAAATTTCTCTTCTTCAGAAACGCTTTCCTTGCCATTGCCAGTCTACATTTTATATCCTCTCTACTTCGACCATCATCAGTTATTTTGCTCCCCAAATAGCAAAACTCCTTTACTACTTTAAGTGTCTCATTTCCTAATCTAATACCCTCAGCATCTCCCGACTTAATTTGGCTACATTCCATTATCCTCGTTTTGCTTTTGTTGATGTTCATCTTATATCCTCTTTTCAAGACACTGTCTATTCCGTTCAACTGCTCTTCCAAGTCCTTTGCTGTCTCTGACAGAATTACAATGTCATCGGCGAACCTCAAAGTTTTTATTTCTTCTCAATGGATTTTAATACCTACTCCGAATTTTTCTTTTGTTTCTTTTACTGCTTGCTCAATATACAGATTGAATAACATCGGGCAGAGGCTGCAACCCTGTCTCACTCCCTTCCCAAGCACTGCTTCCCTTTCATGCCCCTCGACTTATAACTGCAATCTGGTTTCTGAACAAATTGTAAATAGCCTTTCGTTCCCTGTATTTTGCCCCTGCCTCCTTCAGAATCTGAAAGAGAGTATTCCAGTCAACATTGTCAAAAGCTTTCTCTAAGTCTACAAATGCTAGAAACGTAGGTTTGCCTTTCCTTAATCTAGCTTCCAAGATAAGTCGTAGGGTCAGTATTGCCTCACGTGTTCCAATATTTCTACGGAATCCAAACTGACCTTCCCCGAGGTCGGCTTCTACTAGTTTTTCCATTCGTCTGTAAAGAATTAGCGTTAGTATTTTCCAGCCCTGACTTATTAAACTGATAGTTCGGTAATTTTCACATCTGTCAATACCAGCTTTCTTTGGGATTGGAATTATTATATTCTTCTTGAAGTCTGAGGGTATTTCGCCTGTCTCATACATCTTGCTCCCCAGATGGTAGAGTTTTGTCAGTACTGGCTCTCCCAAGGCTGTCAGTAGTTCTAATGGAATGTTATCTACTCCCGGGGACTTTTTTCGAGTCAGGTCTTTCATTGCTCTGTCAAACTCTTCACGCAGTATCACATCTCTCATTTCATCTTCATCTACTTCCTCTTCCATTTCCATAATATTGTCTTCAAATACATCGCCCTTGTATAGACCCTCTATATACTCCTTCCACCTTTCTGCTTTCCCTTCTTTGCTTAGAACTGGGTTTCCATCTGAACTCTTGATATTCGTACAAGTGGTTCTCTTTTCTCCAAAGGTCTCTTTAATTTTCCTGTAGGCAGTATCTATCTTACCCCTAGTGAGATAAGCCTCTACATCCGGACATTTGTCGTCTAGCCATCCCTGCTTAGCCATTTTGCACTTCCTGTCGATCTCATTTTTGAGACGTTTGTATTCCTTTTTGCCTGCTTCATTTACTGCATTTTTATATTTACTCCTTTCATCAATTAAATTCAATATTTCTTCTGTTACCCAAGGATTTCTACTGGCCCTCGTCCTTTTACCTACCTTATCCTCAGCTGCCTTTACTACTTCGTCCCTCAAAGCTACCCATTCTTTTTCTACTGTTTTTCTTTCCTCAATTCCTGTCAATTGTTCCCTTATTCTCCCCCTGAAACTCTGTACAACCTCTGGTTTAGTCAGTTTATCCAGGTCCCATCTCCTTAAATTCCCACCTTTGTGCAATTTCTTCAGTTTTAATCTACAATTCATAACCAATAAGTTCTGGTCAGAGTCCACATCTGCCCCTGGAATAGTCTTAAAATTTAAAACCTGGTTCGTAAATCTCTGTCTTACCATTATATAATCTATCTGATACCTTCTAGTATCTCCAGGCTTCTTCCATGTATACAACCTTCTTTTGTGATTCTTGAACCAAGTGTTAGCTTTGATTAAGTTGTGCTCAGTACAAAATTCTACAGGCGGCTTCCTCTTTCATTTCTTACCCCCAATCCATATTCATCTACTATGTTTTTTCTCTCCGTTTTCCTACTACCGAATTCCAGTCACCCATGACTATTAAATTTTCCTCTTCCTTCACTATCTGAATAATTTCTTTTATTTCATCATACATTTCTTCAATTTCTTAGTCATCTGCAGAGATAGTTGGCATATAAAATTGTACTACTGTAGTAGGCGTGGGCTTCGTGTCTATCTTGGCCACAATAATGCGTTCACTAAACTGTTTGTAGTAGCTTACCCGCAATCCCATTTTTTTATTCATTATTAAACCTACTCCTGCATTACCCCTATTTGACTTTGTATTTATAACCCTGTATTCGCCTGACCAAAAGTCTTGTTCCTCCTGCCACCGAACTTCACTAATTCCCACTATATCTTTTACCTATTCATTTCCCTTTTTAAATTTTCTAACCTATCTGCCCGATTAAGGGATCTGACATTCCACGCTCCGATCCGTAGAACGCCAGTTTTCTTTCTCCTGATAACGACGTCCTCTTGAGTAGTCCCCGCCCGGAGATCCGAATGGGGGACTATTTTACCTCCGGAATATTTTACCCAAGAGGACGCCATCATCATTAACCATACAGTAGAGCAGCATGCCCTCGGTAAAAATTACGGCTGTAGTTCCCCCTTGCTTTCAACGCGGGGAGGCAGCAGTAGCAATGTGAGCGGGCGCAGTTCACCGTGGCAGATACACGCCTTAGGCCGGTATTACACTATCAAATTTCTTTGTCAAAGATTTGATCAAAGATGTGATCAAATATTCCGTCCAATATATTTGACAAAGATCTTTGACGTAGCGCTAGAAGGGGTATTACACTGTCATCAAATTTTTCGTCAAAGTTCAAGATGGGTGACAACAACTTGTTATTAACCGCAACAGTTGTACTTACCGCAATTACATTGTGTGTGTGGTGTCACTGCCAGACACCACACTTGCTAGGTGGCAGCTTAAATCGGCCGCGGTCCATTAGTACATGTCGGACCCGCGTGTCGCCACTGTGTGATCGCAGACCGAGCGCCACCACACGGCAGGTCTCGAGCGACGTACGAGAACTCGCCCCAGTTGTACGACGACGTTGCTAGCGACTATACGGACGAAGCCTTTGCTCTCATTTGCCGAGAGACAGTAGAATAGTCTTCAGCTAAGTTCATGTCTACGACCTAGCAAGGCGCCATTAGCCTTAGATAGCTTGTATTTAAAGAATCTCACTTGTATCGCCACAATCTCCAGATGTCTCATCAAGAACGATGTATAAAAAGGAAGGATTAAAAGTTAAGTAGTCCAGAAGATACGTACTTTTCTTTATAGCATTCATTAAGTCTCCTGTTTCAGACCTCACTCCATCCTTCGTGAGTTAGCGCGTGCATCTTGGCCGCCTCTTTCAATTAGTGTGCGTAGTGTTGGCAAGTCGGCCGACACAACAGTGTGCACATGCGGAAAAGATGTGGGGGAAGAAAAGGAACCATACATACAAGGCTGTCAGTCTTTAATTCCTGGGATTACAACTTGATATTAAATTCAGTTGGGAGGAGCACACCACAGAACTGCAGAAGCGCCTTAACTAATCTGTATTTGCAATTCGAGTGTTAGCAGACATAGGCAACATAAAAATGAAAAAGCTTGCGTACTTTGCCTACTTTTATTCCATAATGTCGTATGGTATAATATGTTGGGGTAAATCGTAAAGTCAAACAAAAGTTTTCAGAGTCCAAAAGCGTGTAATACGTATTATTTGTGGAGTAAATTCACGGACGTCCTGCAGAAACCTCTTCAAAGAACTGGGTATACTAACTACTGCCGCTCAGTATATTTACTCCTTAATGAAATTTGTCCTAAATAATATATCTCTTATTCCAACAAACAACTCAGTTCATACATACAATACCAGGAACAAAAATGATCTGCACAAGGACTTAAAAGCACTTACTTTAGTTCAAAAAGGGGTCAACTACTCAGGAACACACATCTTCAATAATCTGCCAGCAAACATAAAAAATTTAGTTACAAATGAAGATCAGTTTAAAAGAAGCCCGAAAGACTTACTAGTGGCCAACCCCTTCTACTCCATTGGCGAAATTTTTAATAGAAACAAATGATGAATTTATTCATACTATTAGCATTGTTATTTCAGGTTAAAAAAATTGGTGTGTTCCACATCCACGAGGATGTCCTCAGCACGGATCTATGGAACGAAAAACTAATCTAATCTGGGTGAAGCCGTGGCTTTTACGACGACACGATAAAGGCATTCAACAAAACTTGTTACGTGAGCTTACAGTGGAAGACGTCAAGTCGTACATTAATTACTTAAAATGGATGAGCATACATTTCTGTATGTGCTCAGTGAAGTGTATCCTCATATCACAAAGCACAATATTCACTCAAGAACTGCTACATCTTCAGAAGACAGGCTCACTGTAACACTCCGATTCCTTGCTACAAGAGAGGGTTATGTTAGGTTAGGTTAGGTTAGGTCACGTCAGGTCTCCAATCTTCTTAATCCATTTTTGTATTCAGGGTGCCTCACATTGTAAAGCGCCTCATCAGCTTCATACATCTCTATTAATTTTGTAGTTGTCGGCACACACCAATTGTATTTACCGGCAATGTTTATAAAAACACTACAGACGACAGAATGCTGTAGCGATGCTAGCGCCCCATGTGGTAACATGTCACATTGCAGTGAACAGAAGACCAGCGATTTCTTTGATCAAATCTACAGTGAGGCCCTAGATTTGATCAAATATTGGACGACATTTGACAAAGTCCCTATTACACTATCAAATATCTTTGACAAAGATATTGGACAAAGATATTGTAGAAAGAAATTTGATAGTGTAATACCGGCCTTAGCAGCCATCAGCAGCTCCAAGACACAACTGTAGCAGCGTTACTGAACTGGGTGTTTCAGCAGTCCGGAAAGCAGTACATCACGGCAGCTTCAGCAGCAGAAGCAGAGAAGGAACTTCTCGACGGCAGCACACAGAATAGCATCTAAGAGTAAGTGTTACTCTGGCACAACAATTTAATCTATGTAAAGGAAAGTTCAGTAGTTGTAAAATCTTAAAGTGTAGTCTAAAACTGATTCATTTAAACATATTTGGCTAAAATTCATGAATTTTATGAAGTATAAAATGTCTGACGAAAAGGAAAAGAGATATCTTCTTAGAAATAGGAAAAGAGATCAAGTAAATATTGATGGCAATAATCCTTCAGATCAGCGACAAGACTTGCAAATAAATAACATTGTAGATGATTTAGCTGATCAGTTGCAAATTTCAGATAATAATGAGATTAATAATGTTTCTTAAAACGTTGATTCTATGTTAAATGATTGCACTGAGAACGTAGATATTGTCGCTCCTGACCGCAAAGACGTGGTAAATTTGGATGACGACGTCAGAGACACAGAATCTGACGTCGACATTACAAATGAGCCGACAGTGGAGTCAGGTAGATTAAGTCACAGAACTGATTCTGCTGACACCTTGCCAACTGAGAGTAATAGGATAAAGGAGTCGAGCAAGATCAAAATAAATCTATAATGTCAATGTTGCAATCATTTATAGCAGAGCAAAAATTACTTTTAAAAGAACAAAAAGAGGAAATTATAGCAGGGCAAAAAGACACTGAAGAAAAATAGATAATGGCAAAAAGAAACTAAAGAGGAATTAGGAAAGAAAATAGAGAAAGTATATGCAGGAATAACTCAAATCAATAGCAATTTCAAGGTTTTAGAACAAAAGGTATCAAAACTTGAAGCTAAAACTGAAGCTTGTTCCAGTAAAATAGATAGGGAAACAAAAGAATGGGGTACGAAATTAGAATTATTTAAGATTTAAATAAATCAGAGGTTTGATAGTAAAGTTAAAAAGGTGAGTGATGATATGGAGGCTCAGGATTGTCTAATATCAACAATAAATAGTAATGTTAGTCAAGTAATAAAGGAGCATGTCAAGGCTGCTGAAGAATGTAGTGATAAACATGACCAGGTGTTAAGTGAGTTAGAAAACATCAAAGAAGAGCAGCAAGTACTTAGTCGTAAGGTTTCACAAATAGGTGCTCATTGTGAAGGTACCACAGATGCGATTCAAGGTGAATTGAAAGAAATTAGGGAAGTAGTGAATCGGCTTCTAGATAAAAGCAAGGATAAAGTGTGTGTGCATGTTAGTGATGTAACAAATCCCAGTATTGTTTACCATCATTTCTCTAGTAGAGGTAACATACATCCAGTTGATTTTATCAAACAGTTCGAGGGTACACTACCTGAAAACCTAACAGAACAAAAAAAATAAAAGCTGTGGGTAGCAGATTTCAAGGAGACGTAATATCATGGGGAACAGGGGTCAGTTAAACATGTACTACACACAAGGAATTTGTACAAAGAATTCTTAAATCAATATTGGTCTACTAACACACAAAACAGTGTCAGAGTTTTGATTGTAGTGGTTGTAGTAGCTATAAAGAGTTTTTGGAACACTATTGAGAAACGAACCAGCATTTAACTGACCTGTTAAGAGAATCAGACCTTATAGAAATAATCATACTTGAATTTCCAGTGTCTGTACAAGACAAGTTAATGTAAGCAAAATTGCTCACACGTGGGTAGATTATGTGGAAGAGTTTGAGAGAGTTATAAATGAGTTGCCTCACTCTACCACAGAAATACCTCCTCAGGAACAATTGACAGGAGAGAAAGTACCTAGTATTATTGAACAGTTTGCTTGGTACGCATCTGCTCTAGCTCTAAGAAGGGTTAAAAAGAGAGAGCAAATAAAAGACCAAAGCAAATACAACAGGCAGGTTAAGAAAAGGAAATATCAAATTGACGAACTGGTATTGATCAAGAAACGAATCAGGTCTTCTAAACTCAAAAATTAAGAAATTTCATGAATTGTATGAAGGGCCATAAAATAATTACGATACCACACCCCAATGCTGTAGAAGTAGCTACACTACTGGCCATTAAAATTACTACAGCAAGAAGAAATGCAGATGATAAACGGGTATTCATTGGACAAATATATTATACTTGAACTGAAATGTGATTACATTTTCACGCAATTTTGGTGCATAGCTCCTGAGAAATCAGTACCCAGAACAACCACCACTCGCCGTAATAACGGACTTGATACGCCTGGGCATTGAGCCAAACAGAGCCTGGATCGCGTGTACAGTTACGGCTGCCCATGCAGCTTCAACACGATATCACAGTTCATCAAGAGTAGTGACTGGCGCATTGTGACGAGCCAGTTGCTCGGCCACCATTGACCAGTCGTTTTCAGTTGGTGAGAGATCTGGAGAATGTACTGGCCAGGGCAGCAATCGAACATTTTCTGTATCCACAAAGGCCCGTGCAGGACCTGCAACATGTGGTCGTGCATTATTCTACTGAAATGTAGGATTTCACAGGGATCGAATGAAGGGTAGAGGGACAGGTCGTAACACATCTGAAATGTAACGTCCACTGTTCAAAGTGCCATTAATGCGAACAAGAGGTGACCGAGACGTGTAACCAATGGCACCCCATACCATCACACCGGATGATACGCCAGTATGGCGATGACGGATACACGCTTTCAGTGTGCGTTCTCCGCGATGTCGCCAAACACGGATGCGACCATCATGATACTGTAAACAGAACCTGGATTCATCCGAAAAAATGGCGTTTTGCCATTCGTGCACCCAGGCTCGTCGTTGAGCACACCATCGCAGGCGCTCCTGTCTGTGATGCAGCGTCAAGGGTATCCACAGCCATGGTGTCCGAGCTGATAGTCGATGCTGCTGCAAACGTCGTCGAACTGTTCGTGCAGATGGTTGTTGTCTTGCAAACGTCCCCATCTGGTGACTCAGGGGTCGAGACGTAGCTGCACCATCCGTTACAGCCATCTATATAAGATGCCTGTCATCTCGACTGCTAGTGATACGAGGCCATTGGGCTCCAGGACGGCATTCCGTATTACCCTCCCGAACCCACCGATTCCATATTCTGCTAACAGTCATTGGATCTCGACCAACACGAGCAGCAATGTCACGATACTATGAACCGCAATCGCGATAGACCTTTATCAAAGTCGGAAACGTGATGGTATGCATTTTTCCTCCTTACACGAGGCATCACAACAACGTTTCACCAGGCAACGCCAGTCAACTGCTGTTTGTGTATGAGGAATCGGTTGGAGACTTTCCTCATGTCAGCACGTTGTAGGTGTCACCACCGGCGCCAACCTCGTGTGAATGCTCTGAAAAGCTGATTATTTGCATATCGCAGCATCTTCTTTTTGTCGGTTCAATTTCGCGTCTGTAACACGTCATCTTCGTGGTGTAGCAGTTTTAACGGCAAGTAGTGTAATACAAAAACGGGAGTAAGCAAGGGACTCTACAGTATTGTAGACATCAAAAAATACTTTGAACATTAGTTACCCTCAGGGGGCAATAGCGTCCTCTGCATTGCTAGGTAGATGACGACTACCAGGTACCCGAGTTAACTTACAACATTACTTCATTTCCTTTCATGGTGTTCGTTATTCCTCTCCTTTCACTCTGAGCTGTATTCTGTCTTCTTTAACATTCTTCTGTATCCACAGCTATTACAAAAAGGTTTACACGAACTGTGACAACAAACCCAATTATTAACAGCATAGTAACCCAGCAGGACAAACGTCTGCATTGCACGAGTGAAAAACAGGAATTGACGGAATACATGTCAACAGGAAGTTTTATAACACGAAAGCATAGAATCACAGATGCACAAGCAAGAGAACACAGTATTACGTTGCATAAAGAAACACCAGAATAGCTTTAAATGACATTTGAAACATCCATCACAAAGTACACAGTGGAACGATTCAGTTTTGAATTTTAAAAAACCAGCAAGAATAATATAACGTATTATGTTTGAAAAATCTGACAAAAGTAGCAGATAGACTGAAGACCACAACATCAACAACAAGTGAAACATGGGCTTTAATTACATCAGACATGAAATAGAATAAGTTGTCTAAAGATAAGCTAGCAGTCGCAGATGAAGAGGACAACTCCAAACCAGGTAAGTGAATATGACGAAAATTACGAAAGAATAAGATTTGGTGGCAGAAAACGAGGTCAGGAGATTACTAGTGCAAAGGTTGTGTTAAGCTTTATAGAGGTAAATACTATATTCTTAAGTATGAATTTCCAGCTACGTAGTTTCCGCTGTGGTAACTGAGTATGTGTTTATATGCAGGGGATGGTCCTGCCAAAGAGGTTTATGTTGTGTAGGAGTATTATTTTTAGGCGACAGGTAAGTCGGCCAATTGCAGATGAGAAGTGAGGAAAGGAGAATTATTCGGCGTCGTGTAAGTCGCCGCAATATAATGTAGTGTGAGGAAGTGGAGGTTTAAGGCGACGTGTGAGTCGGTTCGTTATTTAGAAGGTATTCACTGGCGAAGTGGTTTCCGCCAACTGGTTATGAAGTACAAGGGAATAGACGTATTATTATTGACATTAGCAAGACACAACACAAACACGAAAATCTCAAGGGACACAGACAATACATTGAAGATTTAAAGGTAAGGCCACACTACATAAGGTATGGAGGGTAGTTCACTGGTTTATAATATGGAGTGTGATGAATAAAATGCTAGCTAAGAACAGTTCAGTCAGCCCCTACGAAATGAAGTCACGTAATGCTTAAAATACGAATATTGACGCTATAATGTCATGAAAGGATTACAGATGTATACACATGAATACAGTTCCACTGACTGTGTAAGTAGTAACAAGATTTATGATAAGAGAAAGGTATGGTAACTTTTACTGTTGAGTGACGCAACGTTTCTGGTAGCCGAAATTTTCTTTAAGAAATTTATTCTGAAATGTTCTCTCAATATCTGTGAATCACAACTGTGTGACTATTGAAGTAACAACGAAAATGACAGTGTATTAACAAAATGTAGATATAACATTAAATAATATGAGAGATGCAGCAGTCAGATAAGTCTGCGTAACGAAACAGTTATACGGCGCAGCGCCGTCTGCTAGATTTAAAGCGCACGACACCAGCTGTCGTCTGTATGAATGAATTGGCGAGTACGTCACATTTTGTGAATGGACACACCCTACGTTGCTACGGGCAACACCCTAGGCATATGTTAGCAGTCACTGTTTACAAACAGTGGCACTGCATGTAAACAAAGAATAATGTTTGCTTTCTGAGTCTATTTAGGTACATATTCATTGTATGATATAATCAAAAGTTAATTCAAGGTTTATTTAAGTTCTATTAGAAATCTTACGTAAGGCATTTTGTATTGTTACATGAATTGTACCGGTCCTGTACGCTGGAGTTGGAGGGTGAGAATGGACAGTCACTTGTCAAACCCAGCACCAATTGAGACTGGACTATGCAATGTAACAGCACAGCGTGAACAACGGAATCTCAAGTTGCTGTTGTGGATCGCATGTGTCTGTTCCTGTAATGGTGAGAGTGAAGTGCTATTTTAAAGTGTATGTCAAATAGTGAATTGCAGTTCTTTATTTTCATTCTTTGAATTTCTGAAGTGGACGACAGTTAGATGAAGTGTTAGTAAAGTGTCCTTTAAAAGATGGCAATGAGCCGATAGTAATATGTATATTTAAATTTTTATGTAACTTATCGAGAGTGTAATTTTCTTCCTGTCTCTTAAAGGACGGCAATGAGCCGATAATAGGTGATTGTTTTTTGAGGTGCTATGTGTTTAGGTAACTTCATAACTTTCTTTGGTGAATTTGAAAGACAGCTATGAGCTGATTTTTTTCTGTTTTATGTGATTTCCTTTGAAAATTCTCTTATTTCTGGTGTTTTGTGTAATCATATAATGATATGCTGTTTGTAAAATGTTAACTTCTTTTTCAAATTATCGTGAGATCAGTAGATGTAATTTGGTTCAATTTGTTGTCTTCGAGAACATAGCAATTTTTGGAAATCTCAGAAGGAACGGGATGTGTAACATTTCTGGCTTAGTCAGCCATCATATTAGGCTCCAAGAAGCTGTTCCCAGAGCAGTGGAGATGCAAGACGTATATAGATGACGAAATGTGGTGTGAGGTACCTGTGACAGATCTTAGATTCGGTACGATTCCCGTGAGAAAGACCGCCTGCATAATGCTACTGCTCTGTGATTGGATGCTGTGTTCGGAGCAAGGACGCCAAAACGTTAAAGTATAGTTATTATTATTAGTTAAACTACTCATTGGAATGACATCACATTTTAATATAAATATCTCTCAACAGCTATCAATCAGTCATTTTAGAATTATTAAAAACAGTTTAAATCAAAAACAAAAGGCTGACGAAATTGCAGTCGAAGCACTTCGGAAGCGTTCAGGTCACCCCTTTTCTGGTATGGTGCGTGAAGTGTTTCAGGCTGTTCCTCACTCTGGATTAGGCAGTCGAGAAGAACAGACATGTTGTCTGTCACAGGATGTGTTTGCCAGTATTTAGTATTAAAAGATTCACTCCAGTAGTCACGAGGCACAGACACGTGCCACAAATAGTGTAAAGATACATTTTCGTAAACATTGTGTTTGATCATGTACTTTGCTGTATCAGAGGGTGTTGTATTAAGATCATGTAGTCATCTCGTGTGGCTATATTAAAATACGCGAGTGGCATCCCAAAGAAGTGATACATTATTTCTGAACAGAACCTCGCTAAAAGTCAGTTTCAGCGTCAAGATACAGAACCTACGATCTGCGTGCTGTTTTCTGCGCTGGGGACATCAACTTGAAGACAGCAGGTTAGTGAACTACAACAGAACCTCCGTATTCCAGACAGTGCAGTGTAAACAACTAGGCGCCTCACGTGTACTGCATGCACAGAACAAATGTGCTCAGTGACACGTCATCTGCAGTAATGCAGAGGAGGTAGAGGAGGATGATCGTTATTAACACCAACAATAAATTCATTCTTCTTTTTTTGCCGTAAGCTCTACAGGATTCATGGTGTCACTTCCCTCCAGCACTACTTCAGACATTAGTCGAGCCCGTGCCACGTCATGTTTCGGCACTTCCGTGTGCTCGCGGAGGCCCTACACGATATTACCTAGGTGTACCACTTTCTTTAGTTCTTCAGTATATATTACAAGACAGGATTCTTTTTTATTTATGAAGATTGTTTCATAAGGAAGGGCGTCTCAATGTAAATGGAGTTGACTGCAAATGATAGATGATTTGAGATTGTTTCATAAGGAAGGGCGTCTCAATGTAAATGGAGTTGGCTGCAAATGATAGATGATTTGTAATTGGAAGGCTATTGTGTGATCTGCTCAGTAATCCAACTGTGTTGTGCAATTGGCACGACCGCACTAGTTTGGCACTGTCACTTAGGTAAGTCCGTCCACTATGGCCAGTTAGTATCGTATTGGATGGGGAAAATCGGTTTTTAATTGTCCTGATGCCCCTTAAAGCGCATTAAATACATCAACGACCTCGATGTTTTAATTGTCCTACGGCCATAAACGGATTTTATCCGTCCTGAAGCCAAAAATCCCATAAAAAGCAACAATTAGCTCGGGTCTGAAGTGCTGTGAGAGTGGTGAAACGCATGTTCAATACGTTACCTACCGTTTTCAGCTACAAGTCGAAATCGAGAAACGGCATGTTTCCCAACAGATTAGAATGTCTCAGGGGTCACGTTCAATTCAGCTACATTTGCAAATGGAACCCTGAACGCAGCGCTTATGATAAGTCCACAGCCAGAAGTCACTCGGATGAAGATCAGCAAATGACACCTTATAATTCTAGTGTTTCCAAAATACCTCTGCAGCAGCTGCTTCATTGGCTACGCAATGAGCTATGAAGCGCCAGCATGCGTAAAAATGATCCTTCCCACACATGCATGCCATTGAAAGGCTGGAGTGACGTTGGTGCACAAAACACTCGCTAGGTATTTACCAGTGACAGTACTGGTTACAGTACCCGCACGACTCATCTCCTCGTAAAATATGACTGATAAATGATGCCGTCAGCCAGCACTACAATGTTACCTTTCAGTATGAAGCCATACCAGTTGATGTGCGAGCAGATTTACCGTTACTCATATTCTACAATTCTGTGGATTTACAAATACATGGAGCTAAAAATAATAATTGTCTGTCCACAGAATGACCCATGTGAGCGAGTAATTATAAGGCAAACGCTTATCTTGGTGGCAGGTCAGCATGAAGTACCCATGAACATGGGTAGTCTTGTATGGATGCACCGTGCTCACAATCATGTCCTAATTTCAGGCAATTCCCAGTGCACTGTATGTTTGCACATCACCGCTCAACCTCTCCAGCAATATTGAGGCCACATTTTCGACAAACGTCGGAACAAATTACTCTCCTCCCTCTGCCTCATTGGTATTCAGAAGAGCCAATCTTCTATAATTTCGTAATCATTTTCTCGAGACCCTTGGCAGACCTAGGATCAATGTCTTTTTTCATACCCTTAAGTGTTCAGAACTTCTGCAGTGGTTCTGGTGAACACTAACCGTTCTTGTAAAAGAGATTTACCAGCAGCATGCGAGTACCCCTCGGTATTCTCAAACGTTTCCTCCTCTTCAATAACATTTTGATTAGAGTCGACGTTATTCTGAACAGTGGTTCCATTCTTTTCAGCGCTTTGAAAGTAGAACTTTAATTATAACCACCCAGCATTCTCACAGGAAGATAATATATGTTATAAAACGGTTAACGTTCATCTTGTCCCAGTTGCCGGTTGTCTCTCTAAAAGCAGGGAGGTAGTAGTAAATGAAGAGACAGAGATTGCTCTTATCCTACACTACCACTAGAGCGACGTCGCCTTCACTGGCGACGGCCATCACCTCGTCTAAGCCTTCTACATTGGGCCCTCAGGGCCGCCCTGATAAATCCCCCACCACTCCACCTCTTCTTGGTGCACTTCTTATTCTGTTGCTTCCAAAGCATCTGCTTTTGTAGCAATGCTCCCACAAATGATGGGTCATCAGTCTTCTTAGACCAGTCAGAGAAGCAACAGCCTCCTCCAACGCCCCTAACAGGAAATGTGACCCTTTCACGTTGAGACGTGGCATGCCTTTAGATGCACACAGTGACTTGCCCCCTCTCTTATTTATATCTTACTCTGAGTAATTAGATTTGGGGAAGTATGGCCAAGTATTGTCTTTACAAGGCTTGTATTGAGAACTCAGAAGATATGAATATTTTCCTCTCTAATTGCATGTGGTGAAAAGTTGCTATTGCTTCACACGTGGACTTCCCACGCAGCGACTCTCGTCACCCTGGTGGTCCGGTAACAGTCTGGTTCTGCTGATCTTCAAAGGGTTAGGCCGACGGGTGTGAGGGAGTCGAGTGGATGCTTTCCAGACGCCGACATTGTCATAAGAGCGGGGGCGACACGCCCACAAGGGCCTGATGGAGCGGCTAGGGCTAGAGATTCCGTTACTTCGCAGAAACTTAGTGAAAACACTTTCTAACGGGCTACCAGCGAGGCATGGGAATGACTTGTGCTCCCAGGCAGTCTTGGCAGGCAAATTCCCGCGTTTTCTGCAAACTTTGTGATTGGCTTGCTCAGGGGACAGCTCTGTGACTTAGCAATATCGGCGCAGAAATTGGTGCCAAGTATCTCCATTGGTGGAAAAATAGTGCTTCGGCAATAGAATGGAATTTTCCGCGTTTTCGTGTTGCTGATTGGAACATTTAACCACGGTCACTATCGCGGGGGCGGGAGTTTTCTGTGTTCCCCTTTTACGGGTGCTCTTGAAGGAGTCAGCTCTCGCCTTTCGGTCGGAGTAAGTTACAAGACTGAGGTCTCGCTGCTCTGGACAGCCTGCCTTCCGTTGGCTGTCTAATATACTTTCATTTAATTGTAATTGTTTGATGAAGTTGCTGAAGTTTCGACTTCAGCATACAGTTGGCAATTGAGCGTCCTGCGTACAAGTGGCCTATGTTGTCTGTCTTGAGCAGTTGTGGCTAAAGTTGACTGTATCGGAGTAACTGTGTGACTTCGCTTATTAAAATCAGTCACTGTACTATCAGTGATTGTGTAGCGAGCCTTCTGCGTCCCCCTCAGAAGCGCATTTGTGTTGCTAGGAAGTCTTTAGTCTGGAACAACCAGACTAGGAGACTCGCGACATTATCATCACGACGACGGGACGTCGAAGCAACCAGCCATCGCCTCCGGTATGCCAGATTGTGTCCTTGCAGTTAAGAAGACAGCTTGGTAATGTATGTCTGCAGCACCGGCAGATTAGGGAATTTTTCTATGTGACAATCATAGCTCAGCCGAATGCGCGTTCCCATTTTTTCTAAAGGTCGCTCGGGGTTAGCCGAGCTGTCTTGGGCACTGTAGTCATAGACTGTGCGGCTGGTTCTGGCGGAGGTTCGAGTCCTCCCTCGGGCATGGGTGTGTGAGTTTGTCCTTAGGATAATTTAGGTTAAGTAGTGTGTAAGCTTAGGGACTGATGACCTTAGCAGTTAAGTCCCATAAGATTTCACACACATTTGAATATTTTTTCTTTTCTAACGTAGTTGTGTCTAGGGAGTTCATTGTCTGAGTTCTCACTACTGTAGCAGCAATTAATGTTGGGTTGGCTGGGTGTTTTAAGATTTGAGTTGCAAGGAATTGGCTCCACATACCACTCGGTCATAAATGTCACAATCTAGTTTATGGACAATTTCACCTTCACAGCATTTATTTGAGTATCCAACTTGATGTATTGTAAATGTTTCATGTGTTCTGTTTATTATTTTTAGTTTAGTCATAATAAATTAAATTGTTATTTTGGACAAAACTTTCATTCTGTTGATCGGTAGAGCAACCCTTTCATTTCTCACTACGTTAATGAAACTTTCCTTTATCAAATTAATTTCTATCAAATTAAATTATTGCAGGTGGCAAACTCTTTTCTACTACACTTGCAGGGTCGATAACAGTCAGTTCGCGTTTTTTCTTAATCCATGTGTAACAGCAAAAGTCGGAGTTGAAAATGGGGGGCTGAGAGCATCCTTTCCATTTGAAGATTCTAGAAGAATTTAGTGTTAAATACACTGCTAGCCCCGGCACCTCGCATAAAATGGCGACTCTTAGCCTCGGATCTTTCCCTTGAATCGCTGATAAGCAAGCAGTATTCTTAGTAGGAAGATTCAGAATTATTTTTACTTAATTAATACCCAAGTTATTTTTCTGGTACTTCCGCGTTTGGTTTTTAAGTATCGGCGCATGGTTACAGTTTTTTTGTTTTTAGTGTATAATTTTTTTTGTTTCTTCATTGTTTTTTTGTAGTTTTTTGGTGTGGAGTCCATACCACATCACACTTTGTCGGGTTTGTGTGCGGTTTCCATAGCACAACAAATCGTGCATGTAATTACAGCTTTGGTGTGGTGTTGTTGAAATTTTATGTCTATGCGAAAAATAAAGGTAGAAAATTATTTTTATTGTGCATTTTAGATAAATTTGTCTTTCATGAATTATCACGAGAAGTAAGGCACGACTATTAGCGAGCGAAGCTAATGCAAAGGAGGATAGTATAATGGGTAAGGGGCAGGTTACTGACGCGGATAGGTTCGGAGATAAGATGGGCACATTTTTAGCAGGACACGGTGACAGGATCATTGTTGAGGAAGGTGATTTGGACGCGATCTTAGAGCAACGTCGCGGCCGTTATTATGATTGTGAGCTACAGGATGAAACAGAGACAGGCACATAGGTCGCGACGGTAGCAGAAGTTCATAGTCTAACGAACGAGAGCAGACAGAGGCCAGCTCGGCCACGTCAGAGCTCTAGCGCCCAGGTGTCCAGTGTTACATCGCCTATGTGTGACGAGGATTAAAAGAATGACATTAACCCAATACTGAGCTTCCTACGATCAATGAAAGAAGAAGCTGACGAACAACGTAAGAAGGAGAAGGAAGAAGATGAGAAACGGCGTAAAAGGAGAAAGAAGAAGATGAGAAACATCGTAAGAAGAAGAATGAAGAAGCTGACGAACAGCGTAAGAAGGAGAAGGAAGAAGCTGTCGAACACCATAAGAAGGACACTCAGGAAATAATTTCGCATTTAGAGGAAATTCGTGGGGATTTACTAACAATAAAGGAAGAACGTGGAGAAGAAAAAAAATGTCAATGGTTGTGCAAGAAGTAGCAGGCGTAGCCAAAACGGCAGCAACAGGGGCAATGAAAATCGCAAACGCAACTTCTAAACTCGCAGGGCGCTTCCGACGTGCGACACAAGCCCATTCAAAATCCCTAGCGTTCTTAGAAACCCAAGCTAATATCGCGGTTACGAACATCACGAAACGTATGGAAGAAGTAGAGAGTAGGATTGCAAAACTAGAGAGAAACGGGCACACGAGCACTGCGCGTTCGGATACTAAGGATGTGTCTCCGAGGAAAAGCACACCGTGCTCTAGCATTCTGACAGAGTGCGGAACTAACAATGCATACGCAGAAGAAGCGAGTAGTAGTTCCAATAATTGCAGCCCAGTTAGGAGAGTGAACGCTGAATACCATTTCCACTGTGATACAGAGGCAGCACATCACAGTTACCAGCAAGATAGATCAGGACACTCAGCAGAAGTGCGAGTATCGGAAACGAGTAACAACACCAATGCAAAGATCAGACAGGATTTAGATCACAATCACTTCCTGTCAATACTAAAATTCCAAAAGTTCAAAGATAATGGAGGGTCGTTGCATCCCAAGAGCTGGGTGATGCAGTTTACAAATTCATTACCTTCATCATGGCCAACCCAGGCAAAATTAGAATTCACGTGTGGATGTATCGAAGGCCAAGCCGCGGAAAGGATGCGGGGTGTGGTAGCGACGTGTCGGACATATCAGGAATTTGTTGAAATTCCTGCGGATCTACTGGTCAAAGGAAACGCAAGACATGATTAAAGAGGAAATAATCTCTTATCCTGAACTGGAAGTGTCCGGGCAAAGGAGTGCAACCAAATTTTTTGATGATTTACTGAAGAAGAATAAATTTTTAGATAGTCCATATAGCAAGGGAGAAATCACCAAATTTTGTTTTTCCAAATTGCCAGTTAGGTACCAACAGACCCTTGTCGGGAAGTGTGGATCTGACATAGAAGGAATCAAGAGTCTATTTCGTGAATTCGAAGTTGTCTTTGACAAACAAGACGCAAAGGACAGGAAGAAGGGGCATAGTAACAAATACCAACGACCAGCAAGTGATGACGACAACAGATGGCATAATCGCACTGGTCATTTAGGAAACCAGGGTTACGGAAATCAAGGTAACGCTACCCAAGGTTTTGGAAACCAGAGACACGGAAACCAAAACGTCAGGGAACAGGATCATGCTAGACAAGGAAGCTGGGACATGAGGAATAACGAAAGGCAAAGCGACCATAATTGGAGAGAGCGAAATCAAGGACAACAGGAGAACCAGGAGATTGAAATTAGACCTGCAAATCCTAATGCACGTTGGAGGAGGGGGAGTCTAACAAAGGATTGTCGCTAGTCCATAGGACTCCACCACATCTCTCACATAAAGAAGTTTGTGGAATAATAATAGTTTAAATGGTGTACATAGTAGAATAGGCAGATATAATAACCTTTCTTCGGGGAACAGTAATCGTTGCATTATAGATTAAGACTGTTGAAGTTTTAACATGCTGCGTTGTCTTGCAAAAGAATTTACTGCTGCTATCCTTTTTGGTTTATGTTCGCGACTTACAATGTCAATAGAGTAGGCTGCACTACCATGCCATTAGCAATGTTTTTGTCCTTTCCTGTCTGGTGTCCATGTTGAGGGATAATGATGAGTGAGAAAATGTCTCACAAACGAGTGCATACAAGAATGTGCTCCTAGAAGAGTTCTGGGAAGTCGTGATACGCTCCATAGCGGCCACAACCAGTTCGCGAGACGTTCATACTAATACTTGCAGGCACGCTTCAGTGCACTGCAAGATTGTGGGATATTGCATGATTTCGAGGATGAATATGGGCAATATTGTTTTTACAGTGGTGCGCCAGCATCGTTGTCTTACAAGTCGGGATGAACCTGTGAGCGTCTGACTCCAATGGTGCCCTAGACGGTAGAAATGGGGGCATAAAGCATACCACGCCAATGCGCTGGTTGAGGATTTAGCGTGTTGCTCGTGACTGTCCCAGATGAATAACCAAGGAATTATACTTCGAGATTCGTAACATACTGTGTAGCTGGCGTGTGGTGGGCGACTGTATCCTGAACAGGAACCAGTCCAGGCTTGTTCATATTACATTGCCTCTGGAAAGGTGCACTTTGATCGCTAAAACCGCATCACATAAAAAGATGTTGCAACTATAAATTTATTGTCCTGTATAGCCATGGCTAACCCAGTCTCTGGAGTTTCAGTGAGGCGCAGTTAGAACTCGGAGGCCGTGTCGTACGGCGCGCACATCACTGTCGTCGTCAATAGCGGCGAGCAGTGAGACATCTCAGCGTAACAGGTATTAAGTAAGAGTATTGTATAAAGTAAAAAAAAAGTACCATAAGTTAAATTTTAGGATTTAGCAATAACTAGAGCCTTAATATTGTGGGGGTTTTCTACCACAATTAGGAATGTTTGGCGCGCGCCTGTTGGGATGCTATTTTCCAGGTCACCAAACCACAGACCCGAGGTGGAGGGTCGACGGGCGAGCGAACGTAGAATAGTTGCATGTTCTCTATAGCTCAGTAAAACTTGAACCTGCATAATAACATAATTTATTCAAAAGACATAGACTGTAGATCGTTGGTAAATGATAGTTAATTCTTGAGCATATCTACTGTCGATCTATATAAGTAATAGTAATATTAGTGCGGGCCTGCACATTTAGTTGTTCATCCAATACACAGCATCAGTTGTCACACACCATGTACAGTAGTGAGATCGGTCTCTACACAAATATCAAGATAAATTATTTCCATGTCTACATTAGATACACAAAGATTTTGTTATAATGATAGATATAGATTAGTAACTATAAAATTAAAATAAGAGTGTCTGAAATGACAGACCATCATTGTATCGTTATGTAAAATTATTATAACATAGAAGGATATAGGAAAAAGTTAGGCATAAGATTTTTGTCAGAATTGTGCAGATGACGGTTATCGTGACAATGCAGAGGCCAGCCGGAGCAAAAACAAGAGGTCATCGGCTGCCTGCAAGAAGGGGAGCGTCAGCACGCCACCTGACGAGAAGGGCGCGAGAGCGTCCGGTCCTTCAAGCCGACAGTCACTGGGCCGTATACCTGAGGGGGGGGGGGGGGGGGGGCGGAGGACAACTCTCGCTGGGCCAAAAGCTTAAGCGAAGCTGGCCGTTGACACAGACATGCGACCAGCACGCAACAGCCAGCTAGCTCTCCGTACATGGCAGCCGTTTGGAGGGTTCCCTGTGGCAGACCACGTTTTCGTGAGTACACGAAGAAGATGACGTACGGTGTCGGAACCTGCGCCTCATGTGCCTCAGGACAGAACGGGACGCTATATACTCACCTGTTTGAGTTTTTACAAGTCACAAGAATTGGCCGATCTGCATACACAAATCAGTATCATGCAACAAACTCTAACAAATGAATTGTCTCATTTCTAACTTCTCCTCTCACTTAGAGAGTAGTTGTAGCAATCGTCACTCCTAGTTCGATCCTGTATGGATGACCTCGCACACTTGTGGAGTCACTCCACGTGCCATCATCCGTCGTCGAACTGCAATATTGGGAAACGTAAAGTACTGTCCAGGGAGAGAAGAGATCTGGACTAGTGATGCATCCCAACTAGTAGACCTCAGAAACAATTAATCGACGTGAGGAGAGCCTATCACTTTGTCTTCCTACCATACTGCCATAATCATATGCGTGGGTCTTTCTGAAATCTCAACAGTGTACTGCAGATGCTCCAGCACACCCTATTGCTGTGGCAACAAGGTAGCAACAACACCAGATATTTAGCACTATGTCATGTCAGTACAGTGGCCCCATCCCAAAAGGTCCCTCCGATGCTCAAGACATGGAACTACATGAATCAATGCATATGACTCAATAGACTAACCCCCTCACAGAAACCAACGAAATCGTGAAGTGCTTCGAATATTTCTAACAATGTGATTTACTGCCTCATTCTCAGCACAGTCGTGAACATTGTGCAATGTGCAAGCACAACTTGACACCCCATGAACCTTGTTTTTTCTTAAATTTCTTTCTGTAGTGTTGTTTTTGTAATGTATGTTATACCTTTTATGTGTCTGTGTTTTGCATTGTAATTCATATGTAAGTGATAGAGTAGGGCACACAAATTACTGTATTGTTCTCTATACCAAGTTTTTTGTATTCTGTATTTATTGTTGTGTGTATGCAAACAGTGTGCCTAAAGTCCTCATAAACTGTAGCAGATACCACCACTGTCATTGTGAATGGATCATCAGTTCAGTAAAAATTATGTAAAGGTTATTCTTCTGCAGGGAGACAGAATGAATCGGGGGTTGTAATTAGATTCTGAAAGCTCACAACGAGATTGTTAACTTAAATAGTATGATGTGTGATTCACTTCAGGTTAGTTTAATGATTGAAATTGTTGTAACAACTTGGAATTTAATTGCGGAGTACTCCAACTCTGGTTGTAAAGAATAAACTGCTCCATATTTGGCTCACATGCCTGGGACATATTTACAGTGTGAATGTCTATGTGAATCGGTGTTTGGAAGAGGCTCCCTGGGTATAGATGTGTGATTTGAATGTTAGATTTACATATTAAGAAGGTGAAGTTGGCTATGTCATAATCAATCCTCCCGCTATGAGCTGCATCTTCTGTTGCAGTGATTTTTTTTATAGACAGTGGCATGTGGAGTCACTTAGCAAGATTGTTCTTGGGCGATTGACTCACTATCTTGCACCTAAGTGAGCCAACCACTTACCAATTAGAATCAAAAATGGTGTACGGGCTATGAGTGGTGGCGTGCCTTTAGATGCACACAGTGACTTGCCCCCTCTCATATTTATATCTCACTCTGAGTAATTCGATTTGCGGAAGTATGGCCGAGTATTGTCATTACAATGCTAGTATTGAGAACTCAGAAGGTATGAATATTTCCCTCTCTAATTGCATGTGGCGAAAAGTTGCTATTGCTTCACACACGGACTTCCCACACAGCGTCTCTTGTCACCCGGGTGGTCTGGTGACAGGCGGGTTCTGCTGATCTTGAAAGGTTTATGCTGATGGGTGTGAGGGAGTCGAGTGGATGCTTTCCAGACGCCGACATTGTCATAAGAGCAGGGGCCAGAGATTCCGTTACTTAGCAGAAACTTAGTGAAAACACATTCTAATGGGCTACCAGCGCAGCGTGGGAATGACTTGTGTTCCCAGGCAATCTTGGTGGGCAAATTCCCGCGTTTTCTGCAAAATCATAACTGTAATTGGCTTGCTCAGGGGATAGCTCCATGACGTAGCAAAATCGGCGCAGAAATTGGCGCCAAGTATCTCCATTAGTGGAATAGTAGTGCATCGGCCATAGAGTGGAATTTTCCGCCGGTTTTCGAGTTGCTGATTGGAACGTTTAACCACTGCCACTGTCACGGGGGCGAGAATGTTCTGTGTTCCCCTTTTACAGGTGCTCTTGAAGGAGTCGGCTCTCGCCTTTCGGTCGGAGTAGGTTACAAGACTGAGCTCTCGCTGCTCTGGACAGCCTGCCTTCCGTTGGCTGTCTAATATACTTTCATTTAATTGTAACTGTTTGACGAAGTTACTGAAGTTTCGGCTTCAACGTACAGTTGGCAATTGAGCGTCCTGCATACAAGCGGCCTATGTTGTCTGTCTTGAGCAGTTTTGGCTAAAGTTGACTGTATCGGAGTAACTGTATGACTTCACTTGTTAAAATCAGTCACTGTACCATCAGTGATTGTGTAGCGAGCCTTCTACGCCTCCCTCAGAGGCGCATTTGTGTTGCTAGGAAGTCTTTAGTCTGGAACAACCAGACCAGGATAATTTGTTTCGGGTTATACTCGCGACATTATCATCACCACGACGGGACGTCGAAGCAACCAGCCATCGCGTCCGGTATACCAGATCGTGTCCTTGCAGCTATGAAGACAGCTTGGTAATGTATGTCCGCAGAACCGGCAGATTAGGGAATTTTTCTATGTGACAATCAGAGCTCAGCAGAGCGCGCCTGTTCCCATCTTTTCTAAGGTGGTTGTGTCTAGGGTGTTAATTGTCTGAGTTCTCACTAACAATTAATGTTTGGTTGGCAGGGTGTTGCAAGGAATTGGCTCCACATACCACTTGGTGGTAAATGTCACAATCTAGTTTATGGACAACTTCACCTTCACAGAATTTATTTGAGTATCTAATTTGATGTATTGTATATGTTCATGTGTTCTGTTTATTATTTGGAGTTTAGTCATAATAAATCAAATTGTTATTTTGGACAGAACTTTCATTCTGTTGATCGGTAGAGCAACTCTTTCATAGAGACTATTATTGCTATCATTGTTACTGCAGCAGAAGTGACATGATATTCACCTTGCGCCAACTACAAGAGAAGTGCCGCGAACACAGAGTGCCATTATATGTGGCTTTTGTTGACCTCAACAAAGTCTTTGACACCGCCAGTAGGGAGAGACTCTACAGCATATTCGAAAAAATTGGATGTCTCCCAACTTTGCTGTCTTTAATAAGATCTTTTCACGACAATATGCATGGCTCTGTAATCTCGATGGCAGTACATCTAAACCTTTCAGTATGAACTGTGGCGTAAGGCAAGCCTGTGTGTTGGCACCTACACTTTTTGGAATTTTCCTCTCTAGTCTGCTCCAAGTGGCTTTCGAGAATTGCAATGTTGGAGTACATCTGCATACTAGGAAAGATGGAAGGCTTTCCAATGTCAGTATTCTGAAGAGTAAGACAAAGCGCTACGAGATAGTGGCTCGTGAACTCCTGTATGCTGATGATGCTGCAATTGTCGCGAACTCCGCAGAAGAGCTGCAAGAGCTAGTATCAAGATTTAGTCACGTATGCCACCTATTCTCAATGAGTGTAAACAGCAGTAAGACCGTAATTATGGTTCAGGGCGCTAATACAAAGCCGAATATCACACTAGATGGCACTACTCTGCAAGTCGTAGATAACTTCTTCTATCTTGGATCTACTATAGAATAAATATGTCTGTTGACAAGGAAATTGATGCTCGCATTGGAAGAGCTGCGACAACTTTTGGGAAACTCTCTACACGTGTTTGGAAAAACAACAAACGCTCTTTGACCACCAAAATTCTTGTATCTCAAACTTGCCCCCTCAGCATCCTTTTGTATGCATCGGAAACATGGACTACCTATGCCAAACAAGAACGTCGCCTTAATTCTGTCCACATGCGGTGCCTGAGATCCATCCTCGGAGTAACGTGGAAGGAGCGAGTGACCAACGAACCAGTGCTATCTAAAACTAACTGCAACATTATTTCAGCTATCTTGAAGCAGAGATGACTCCGCTGGCTGGGACACGTCCACCGTAGGGATCTTGACACATTACCACGCGAGTTGATGCTTGGAGAGATCTCTATAGCCAAAAGACCTGTAGGACGTCCTGTATTGAGGTTCAAGGACTCCTGTAAACGAGATATAGAGAGCTTTGGAATCGGCTCCGTGACTGGGTCCATCAGCTAATCAAAAGACGGAAGCAGGAGTGTGGGAAACGGTACACCTTCAGCATTGGAATACGAAATTCCCCTTCTCAGGTTTGGAACAAGATTTGATGCCTTTATGGAAATCGGACCCTTGCAAGGATACCCGGGATTTCCACGAACTGAACTATTTATACTGCTCCAGACGCAATCGCAGAGCATTTGGCCGATCATTATGCTCGGACCTCTGTGTCTGAGAAATACTACGCTTTCTTTCCTACCCTTAAACAGCGAGTGAAACGGCAACCCCTATGCTTAGCTACACGCCACCCTGAGCAGTGAGTGGGAATTACTCAGCGCCCTTGCCAATCGTCCTGACATCTCCTGGACCAGGCCGCATTCATCACCAAATGATTGAATGTCTGTCAACGGATTACCAGTGCCACCTCCTTGCCACCTTCAACCGCATGTGGAGCGAAGGCGAATTCATGTCGCTGGCGAGCTGGCGGTTGTGTTATCTCCTTGAGTCTCAGGGCTTTCTAGCTCCATTCCAGGGCAGTTTTCGCTGAGGTCGCTCCACCACCGACAACTTTTTATACCTGTCATTGGAGTAGCCTTTCCACGTCGTCATTATCTTATTGCCGTCTTTTTTGACCCTACGAAAGCCTATTCCACCACTTGGCGACACCACATCCTCGCTACATTGCTCAAGTGGTGTCTCAGCGGCCCACTCCTAAATTTTGTGCAGAACTTTTTGTCACACCTTGCACTCAGAGTTCAAGTCTGTGTTTCGAGTAGTCACCCCATATCCTAGAGAATAGGTACCCATGTGGCTCTGTACTGAACGTCCCCCTCTTTTAATGTCCTTTAATGGTCCCGCAGCAGCTGTGGGGTCCTCGCTCTTCTTATATGCTGACGACATTTGCATTTCCTTTTGCTCCTCTACTATTGCTGTGGCTGAACGTCGACTGCAGGGAGCCATAGGAAAGGCGAAGATATTGGCCCCCAACCATGGCTTTCAGTTTTCAGCCGCCAAGACGAGTCATTGAGAACTTCAGTTCAATCACCAACTACATAACGCAGTGGAGACTTATCGCTTTTTAGGATCGGTTTTCGACGCCTGCTTAATTTGGCTTTCCCATCTTCTTCAGCTTAAGCAGAAGCTCTGGCGGCATCTTAACATTCTTCGCTGCATGAATCGCACTGACTGGGATGCAGATCGCCCTATACTACTGCAGCTGTAAAAACCCCTTGTGGAGTGCCAAGTTGACTATGGGAGTGTGGCGTATGGTTCAGCGTCACCCCCAGCACTGCAGCCGCTGGAGCCTATACAGCACTATGGAGCTCGACTTGCGACGGGAACTTCCTGAACGAACCCAGGAACAGCCTCCTTGTGGAAGCTGGGGTTCCTCCATTTCGGATCAGGCGACAACAGTTTTGCGAATTATACCACATTTATTCGTAGTTCGCCTCAATATTCAACTTACCGTCTCCTTTTCCATAACATGGCAATCAATGTTCCATAATGGCGGCCCAGTTCAGAGACTCCATTTGCAGTCCATGTTCCGTCCCTTCTCACTGAACTCGAGTCTTTCCCTCTAGAACCTTTCCTATGGGTCCACTCACATACAACTCCACATTCCATACCTCGGCCACAGGTTTTTCTGAACCTATTACAAGGCCCAAAAGACTGATTTCAGCCTGAGGCCCCCTGGCGCCTCTTTTTCTCTATTCTTGGCACATTTCAGGGCTCAGTAATGATCTACACCGATGGCACAATAGTCGATAGTGACGCTGGTTTCGCTTATGCTCATGCTGGCCATACTGAACAGCACTCCTTGCCGAATGGTTGCAGTGTTAGTAGCCACCTCTTTTGCTCTTGAGCATATCTGCTCCTGCACAGATGAGCCCTCCCTTCTGTAATGACTCCTTAAGCAGCATACAAGCTCTCGGCAAATGCTTACTTTGCCATCCTTCGGTAATGTCTACCATGGAGTCTGTTTATGCCCTTAAAAACAGTGGACGTTCAGTCACCTTCATCTGGACTCCAGGGCACAACGGAATCCCAGGAAATGAACTTGCTGACAGGCTGGCCAAACAGGCTATCAATAAACTGGCTTTGGAGATCTGCACACCGGAGATGGATCTCAAATCGGAACTATGCTGTAAAGTTTCCGGGATCTGGAATACCGAATGACAAGCTCTAAGTTCACAAAATAAACTAAGTGTCATTAAGAAGACAATGAATGTGTCGAGGTCATCTATGCAAGCCAGTCATAGGGACTCCATTGTCCTTGTCTGGCTCTGCATCAGCCATACTTGGCTGACTCATGGTCACCTTCTCCATCGTGAGGACACACCCCAGTGTCACTGTTGCTCTCGATTGACAGTAGTTCACATTTAGTTGGACTGTCCCAATCTGTCCACCCTGAGTTGGTCTTCTAACCTTCCTGACGGGCTGCCTATGGTGTTAGGTGACAATACATCAACGGTTGGTCTAGTTTTACATTTTCTTCCAGAGGAGAGTTTTCATCACTCAGTCTAAGGGTGGACGTGGGTTTCTCTCTCCCAGGTAGTGACCTTTATTTTAGCTATTCCTCGCTCTTTATGGTGCTCCCTGTTCAACTTCGTGTTCCTCTTTTTACCATCTGTTTTTCTCTTCCCTTGTGCTTTTAGGCTGGAGATTTTAGTGTGCTGCAAACTGGCTGGTTCAGCTTTTTTATCCTTGCAATCAGTGAATCCAGGACATCTACTGTATTGTTTTACTTCCTCCTATCGCGTTTTTCCTTTCAGGTAATATTTCAGCTTCCTTCTTTCTTTTTGTCCTTCTGTGTGGTTACACAGTTCGTTTTACACCTTTTGTTGGTTTCCCCGATTTTATATGAAAGGATTCATCTGTGGTATGGTGTTCGTCCGTGACCTGTGTGACATCAGAGAAAGGGACTGATAACCTAGCAGTTTAATCCCTTTTCTCCCCAAACCAGCCAACCGACCACAGGCAGATACATTGCGGAGGGGGAGATGGAGAGAGACAGGGGGAGAAAGAGAGATGGAAGACAGGTGATTAGCAGGACAGACATCTGTTAAATGGCGTGTGGACACGTATGTCGTGTTGACAAGACACCAAAATAGCCGCTATAGTGTAAATAAAGTCCCCACAGTTTACAATTAGAAACTAGCATGAACAAACATTTCCCATCTCCTGCACAGGGAGATGAGGTAGGAAGTCGTAGACAGGGCGATGGGGAGTAGCAGACGAGTGCAAATATATTTGTCAAGCACGTAGGTGGGCAAAGCCACAGGAAATAGGCAATATCTGCTAATTGTATAAAGCAGAATGTATGTACGTATGTTAGGGACCACCTCCCAAAATGCTGGATCGATTTCAGCCAAATTTGGATCAGATACAAAAGACCTCACGAATCTCAGCGCTGTAGGGTATATAACTTCCAGCATCAAACAGGAGCAGAGATACGAGCAAAATGTGTTTTTTCCAGTCGTTGTCATTTTGGCTGCAAGGCACAAAAAATGTTCAAACGTGTGTGAAATCTTATGGGACTTAACTGCTAACGTCATCAGTCCCTAAGCCAGACTACTTAACCTAAATTATCCTATGGACACCCGTGCCCGAGGGAGGACTCGAACCTCCATCGGGACCAGCCGCACAGTCCATGACTGCAAGGCACAACAGGCATGTTGTGTGGGAACAGATCAGCCTGCCAAATCAAACTGCCTTGCAGAACTTGTGTCACACTGACTACCCCAGGCCAGTTCTTCCAGCTTTGACTCTCCTGGCCTTCGGGTTGATACTACTTATTTATCACCTGAGGACACTCCCAAAGCCCATCGTGGAGACCAACATTGCGGTTCTCAGCTTTTATCGTTCCTTACTCTGTGGACTTACGCAGGATGGCATTCTTGGGACTTAGATTATTTCCCTGCAAATGTGTTTTCCTGCAAAGTTCGTAGTGGCGTTACTACATATCAGAAACAGTGAGGCGGGCCGAGATCGCAGTCTGGGAAACCTCTGTACCAGCACCTAATGAGGCACTGTATTTTGTGACTTTTGTTCTTACTGTCGAAACCAACGTAGTTCGTTGTCTACAAATTTGTTAAAACTTTATCAGTGTTTACTTTATGTCCCCAAGAGGGACAGATCAGAGGAGGAATATATGATCAGAGAGAGAGAGGGGTGAAGGAATTGGACGAGATACGGTTTCTCATGCCCCAACATTTAAGTTGCCCTTCAAGGTAGTCACGTAGCAGTAAAATCGGTATCGTTTATCGACTGGATTTGTATAGTCGCCTGTACAACAGGGGCAAATAATTGATTTTCAAGCCCATGATGTGTAGCCTGTCTTGCATGAAAGGCGTGTTGTGGGTATAGTGTTCGCTTCCTTTATTGAAATGTATTTCCAGATAGCCAATGGAGTGCGCGAAATTTTCTTCACCATGAATTTTTTTGTCATAAGGCTTCTAACTGGTGACTATCCATGACTTCCCCGCCTTTGACAACGTCTTCGTGGCATTGATGGCACCTTGGTCGACCTCAACCAGCGCACCACACACACTGCCAACAGGCAAGCTCACTCTTCGATCGCTCGCTGTCTCGCTGGTGAGTGCCACGCGTACACGCCACCACGGGATATTAAATATACATCACCTCTCTGCCAGCGACTGTTACTGGCTGGCACTCTTCATAAGCATTCGAAATTTATCTAATGTAATTCATATAGACCTTAGTACAGAAGACAGTAGTGTACACGATGCCACTAAGCAATGTTTCAATGTCTTATAAAATTGTACCAGCAACCAAGACTATTTGTTTCTGTCAAGAACATTACGTTCATTGTATGTGACTTAGAACCACAGAGGCAGCTACAGCTTGACTAAGTTATGTATATCTCAGCAGTCATCTATATGAACTTTTAACTATATTATCTTTTCGCATGTTTCTGAGTGTCTAGGTCCGCCTCTCAACTAGTGACACATCACCCTTCGTCTGAGAGTAGCATTTGTACTCAACACGCTCAATTATTTTTTTCGTACCTAAGTCTTCAGCTATATATTCCACTCTCTAGCACCATGAAAGTTATTCTTTGATGTCTTAGCACGTGTCCTAGAGCCGGCCGATTGGCCGAGCGGTTCTAGGCGCTACAGTCTGGAACCGCGCGACCGCTACGCTCTCAGGTTCGAATCCTGCCTCGGGCATGGATGTGTGTGATGTCGTTAGGTTGGTTAGGTTTAAGTAGGTCTAAGTTCTAGGGGACTGATGACTTCAGCAGTTAAGTCCCATAGTTCTCAGAGACAATTTTTGAACGTGTCCTATATCCCTGTCACTTCTTCTTCGCAGTGTTCACCATACATTTCTTTTTCCACCGACTTTACGAGAAACCACCTCATTTCCTATCTTATCAGTTCACTTAATTTTCAGTATCCTTCTACAGCACAACTCACATTTTCTTCTTTTCGGTACTCCCCCCAGTGCAAGATTCACTACTAAGCAGTGCTTTGTTCAGAACGCACATTTCTTCCCCAAATTAAGCCCAATGTTTGATAATAATGGGCTAGTTTTTGCAGATAAATAACTGAGGTCGTCGTAGTAGGTGCTAATAAGAGGGGGAGAGACTGATACAGGTGAAGAGGCAGCGTGGTGGGCTGTATCAAACCAGAAAGATGGCTGACGAGTACAGAAATATATATTACTGCGAGTGCTGCATATGATATAGTATGTATGCGCAGTATAATTTGGCTTAACAGTAGAGCACTCTGCCTCAACCCCAGATCGTATAAAGTGCTCTCCCAACGAAACAGCCGGTGCTGCGAAGTTTACGGACGTGTTAAACGAGTGCGTTTCATCCCACTTGTACTCTGCGCCTGCTATGCATGAGAACGACCCCTCTCTCGCATCACTCAATGGACACGGTTCCGCACGGCGCCGTAAAACTTTTGAGAGGCTGAAAGCTGCTGATTACGACTGTGGCACGGCTTGGCCCGTTCGCGCCACTGCATAATGGAGCGCCGGAGAACGCCCGCTGATGAGGGAACAGAGGCGACGAATTAGCCAGGAGCACCCGCACTCTCGGCTGCAAAATACCCGTGTGGTACTCGCAAAGGTATCAAGAGCGCGCGAATTTCACTGCACGTACTATTTCCGATAGCAGTGGTATCTCACCGAGGAACTTTCAGAGCGAAAAGGATATTCTGTGCCTTTTGCATGGAGATTAGATCTAAGGACGCAGTAGGTGAGGTAAAGAAGAAACGTCTTCCGTAGATGAAAAAAGTTGTAACTACTTTACTCATCGCAGAAAATAAGTACTTTGTTGCACTGTACGACTTAATACAACACGACGAAGACATGTTAATGGAAGATGGGTAGATGATATGAGAAGAAAAGCATGAGCAACAAGGAGGATTCCTGCAGCTGATGGCCGTAGTCAACCGTTATGCTGGATAGCCCATAACATGCATTTGTCTAGCAACTGACTGACGATGATGTTGATGATGAGTTATATGCTCAACGTTAGGGCAACTTATTTCAGGATACTCAGAGAACGCTTGTTCTTCGCCTGCAGCGAACATAGAACTGGTTGGCAACAGTAAAGTTGCCGGCGAATTCCCAATTTTGACCTCTTTCCGATTTCCTCTTCACATCTCCGTAGGTCTTTCATCCCACGTCTTTCATCATTTGGTCTATATACGTTATCTGTGGTCTTTCTTTATGTGTATTTCCAATTACATACCCCTCTATTACTCTTCTGAGGAGTCCCTCAAGTCCCATGGCCAAAAAGTTGCGCTGATCTTTCGATAACCGAATTCTGCACGCCTCACCAATAACTGCAGGTGTCTCTTCTTTTGTAACCATGTGAGCCTACTTTTGAGCATGCGCCATTAACACCACATCTCCAAGAAATGCAACTTCTTTTCCTCTCTCACCAGACACCAGGTTTCACCGCTGTATATTTCAAAATCTAAACGTAGGCATTGAGAAACCTCTGCCTGGTTTCAAGCCTAGTGTCCTTTGAAATTAAGGTCGTGTTTTTGTTGCTGAAGACAGTGTTTACCTCAGCAGCTATACTTCTAATCCTGCTTTACTCCGTCCATACCGCTTCAGAAATGAGGAAATGAGTAAACTTGCTCAAGTATCTCGTTGAATTCTCACTTATTCTCTCTGTTCAGTATGTCATTTCAACCCTTTATTTTCGACTTATTTATTTTCGTACTGTATTCTCTCCCACAACTTTACCACTTCAATCAACGTATCTCTAAGATCTTCTGCACTTTCAGGTAGGACAACTGTACCATCGGCCTATATTAACATACTCATATCTTAGCCGTGTATTGCAGTCCAGGAGCATATTCTCGACCTGTCAAATTCACCTGATCTTGCCTGCAAGACAGCTGCCAGTACGTTGCGCTTCACCATATGACTTCCGATAACGGACTGTGCTACAACAACAACACTCTGGGGGAAGTTGGTACACTCGTAAATGAACAACAGATAAATGTGGTAAAATCTTATTATATTGTTGATGCTACGTCTCCTCCAATTCAGTAGGTGTACATTCATTACAGAAACTGCATAGAAATTCACGTAGCTGACGTGACTGAAACTTTTTACACGCGTTCCGACAAAAACAATGTTAGGGAAGAGGTCACGCGCGCTCAAATTTACACTGCAATGCTGCCATAAATTTAATGTGCTTTTCAGCATATGATTGTTGCTACCGGCCAGTGGCTCAAATGGCTCTGAGCATTATGCGACTTAACTTCTGAGGTCATCAGTCGCCTAGAACTTAGAACTAATTAAACCTAACTAACCTAAGGACATCACGCACATCCATGCCCGAGGCATGATTCGAACTTGCGACCGTAACGGTCGCTCGGCTCCAGACTGTAGCGCCTAGAACCGCACGGCCACTCCGGCCGGCCTGCCACTTTGAGACTTCTTACTACAACGGCAGGATATCTTAGGAATGGCTGGCACTTAAGAATACGATATCATCTCACACACAAAATTGTCAAATAATCTCAATGTTGCAACGAAGTGGTCATCATCAAGAATAAAAACAGAACACTGAGGCAGTAAACACAGGAACAGTCGAAACACCCAACTTACTGGCATTAAGTGTAGTGACGGCATCGCACCTGACATCAGCTTTGCACACTGACTGACATCGTCTAAGACTTTGGAAACATGGAACAAATATGTATCGAACGCGACTTTACTTGCTGAGACATAATTCACTTAATATGCGCAGAAGCAAAACTTTTTGTGCCATAACGCTGGAACTGACGTCGGCCGCAAGTCCGGTCGCTCCAACCACCAGCCGTGTCCTCAGAATAAAGCGTAACTGCCCACTACTACCTGCCATGGGCATCACTCACGTAATATATCCACTTTTAGAATTATTAATACTTTCATTAGTATAATAACTTACATTGACTGCTCCATTGCAAACACTTTTGGAAGGATATCAGACTGAAGCTCATTGATCTCTTAACTATCACAATACATACAGTAACTCCATCACGCATATAGTCAGGAATAATTGAACTCGTCCATAATTGTCACTCACTCCCTGTCAGAGATGTCTGCTGGCTGGCACTATAGTTCAATTCTTTTATCTTGGTGGCTCGCGCATGCCCGCCCAGACACAGGAGATTGTTGCGTTGCCAGTTGCACATGACACACGCGCCAATAGAAGCATAGTATAGCCATAGTATAGCATAGTTCGCAAGCTTACGTTTAGGGGGAAGCGCGCAGTTCATGAAGTAAAGCCACCACGCCCGCATTAACCCTTTCGCTGCTACAAAGACGTGCTCCCTGCAATCCGCGCCGTGCGCAATTTTGTCACTGCACTGCTCGCCTGTGCAGACACATCGTGTTCCGACTGCTTTGACACCCTTATCATCCGATTCCACAAAAACTATTTGGCCCAAAAATTTGATTTTTACACATCTTCTTGACTGATACCTTCCCCCCATAACTGACTTAATTTTGTTTCGATGTTCAACGCAGTTATTATGCAGCATTAAATATAGTAAACCATTGCACGAAGTTTTGAAGAGTTTGCGGAGGTAAAAGTCCATAGAGTATACTTTCCGTATGGTCGATTTTACTTGCCACAATGTTGAGAATGAAATGTGGACAAGATACCTAAATTTCATATTAAATTTACTGTATAACAATATCTCATTTAAGTTCCACAAAGGTGTCGTATGTAACATTGAGAAATATTCCGTCTTCCACGACTGCAAAAAAAGTTTTATATACACTGAGCAAGTTTGGCTTTATTTTAAAGCACTTCAATCAATCAAAAGGAAGTAGACAAAATACATTAAACAAAACTGTGGATTTACAAAAACATTAGGATTTGAATATACCGTCTATCAGTGAAGTGCTCTGAGCTATGCCAAATATAATTTTTGTGTGTGGCACACACGAACATCATTTATTTGCTAAAACACTGATCAGCCAACACAAACGTTGAATATTGTGTTACTGCAGCACAAAACTACGAAAGGTGACTTGGCAATGGAGGAGACAAAATACTGTCCACTGAAGATGCTTCAAAAGAGAGAAACGCGTCTGGTCTAAATAAGTCGCTTGTTACAGTTGCAGAAGAGGAATATATTTCAGTACCATTGGTGAAACTGCGACTGTGGAACAAAAATAAGAAAGAGAACATGAGTACCATTGTGTATGTGCCATACCTTTCATTGATTGAAGTGCTTTAAAATAAAGCCAAACGCGTCGGTTGTAAATAAAACTTTTATTACAGTCGCGAAAGACGGAATATTTCTCAATGTTACATACGACACCTATGTGGTACTTAAATTAAATGAGATATTGTTATACAGTAAATTTTATATGAAATTTAGGTATCTTGTCTACATTTCATTCTCAACATTGTTGCAAGTAAAGTCGACCATACGGAAAGTATACGCTATGGACTTCTACCTCTGCAAACTCTTCAAAATTTCGTGCAATGGTTTACTGCATTTAATGATGCATAATAACTGTGTTGAACATCGAAACAAAATTAAGTCATTTATGGGGGGAAGGTATCAGTCAAGAAGACTCGTAAAAAATCAAATTTTTGGGCCAAATAGTTTTTGTGAAATCGAATGATAAGTGTATCAAAGCAGTGGGAACACCATGTGTCTGCACAGGCGAGCAGTGCAGTGATGACAAAATCGCGCACAGCGCGGAATGCGGGGAGCACGACGTGTCTGCAGCAGCGAAAGGGTTAATGAAGAGACAAAGCACTAGAAATTTCAAAAAAAAATTGCATTCAAACGAATATAATTCGTGAAGTTAGGCACTTCGATATTTTTTTGAATAATGAAAATATTAAGCACTGCAGAAGGCTTGAACTCATAACTTTTCGCGTAGTAGCCCAACAGCCTATCCGTTGCGCCAATGCAGCTCATCTGACTAGAACCCGCCATGAGGACTGTAACGCGTCACACAAAATACTGACAAACACTGTTGGTATGACTATGAATTACTCACGCTTCGTCGAAGTACAATAGCAAATAAACAATTACCGCTGTTCTTTATTGCGAAAAAGCGGTTCGTGAGATTGATACAAACACCTTTCCTTGCTATCGCCTGAATTAGGAGTCTTATTGCTTGTTTGATTTAATTAATTAATAGAATATGAAGAAATTGGTACAAACAATGCTTTATCCAAACTTTCTATAAAAGAAAGTCAGCTATCAAGACATTGCTTTTCTCTATTACTTTATTTATGACTGAATGTTTCTAAAACTGAAGACACTCGTCCATGCTCTGCACTGCAGTCGAGATCTGGCAACGTCGTTCTCTGTTCATTCGCTGATTGTGTTTTGTGACGTCAGATGCGCAGAACGAACCTAAACTCGGCCGCCAACATAAATGACGCGCACTTTAGTGAAACCTGCAGTGTCGCAGGTGACTTACGCACCGCGGTCTGTCGTTCCAGTGGGCCTCACGTCGAGTGAGTGGCTTTAGGCGTGAAGTTGCCGTCGCGCCTAGGCATTAATATTCAGAAGTCTTTTGACTTCTAATTATATCATTTCTCGGGATGAATGAGAGTAATACGCATTGACCTTACCCAAACATAAATACGAAACCTGCTTAAAGGTTAAACTTCAGAACACTATTTTGGGTTTCCTCCTCCCTTGGGCTCCGATCGGACTGTCAGTTCCGAAACTGGGTCTGTTTCCAGCCGTGTATGGAAAATGGACATGCCCTTGAGAACATTCCGATCATTAATATCCACCTTGCACTGCCTGCATCTAGGGCTCCACTCCAAAGCAATGAGGTAAACACATTGGTTAAGACACCGGAAAGGAGAAGGCCTCCTGCCACATTCTGACCATAATGATAGCGATTACTCTCATTTTCCTACAACATTTACACCTGATCGTCTTATCTGCCGATCGCCTCCAAGTGTGTCATATATACGCAACAATAAAGTGCCAAAAAAACTGGTATAAGCATGCGTATTCAAATACAGAGCTATGTTAACAGACAGAATACAGCGCTCCGGCCGACAGCGCCTATGTAAGACAAGTGTCTGACGCAGCTGTTTCCCGGTTACTGATGCTACAACGTCAGATTATCAAGTTTTAAGTGAGTGTGAACGTCGTGTTGTAGTCGGCGCACCAGGGATGGGATGGAGCATCTCCGAGGTAGCCGTGAAGTGGGGTTATCTCGTACGACCATTTCACGAGTGTACCGTGAATATCAGGAATCCGGAAAAACATCAACTCTCCGACATCGCTACGGCCGCAAAAATATACTGCAAGAATGGGACCAGCGACAACTGAAGACAATCGTTGTACGTGACAGAAGTGCAACCATTCCGCCAATTGCTGCAGCTTTCAGTGGTGGACCATCAAAAAGTGTCAGCGTGTGAACCATTCAACGAAACATCATCGATCTGGGATTTCGGTGCCGAAGGTCCACTCGTCTACCCTTGATGACTGCATGACACAAAGCTTTACGTCTCTCCTGGGCCTGTCAACACCGACATTGGACTGTTGATGACTGGAAACATGTTGCCTGATCGGATGAGTGTCGTTTCAAACTGAATCGAACGGATCGACGTGTATGAGTTCGGACACAACCTCATGAATCCATGGTCCCTGCATGTCAGCAGCGGACTGTTCAAGCTGATGGAGGCTCTGCAATGGTATGGGGCATGTGCAGTTGGACGATATGCAACCCCTCATACATCTAGGTATAAAACTGGTAGGTGACACGTACGTAATCATCCTGTCTCATCACCTGTATCCATTCGTGTCCATTGTGCATTTCCACGGCGTTAGGCAATTCGAGCAGAACAATGCGACACTCCACACGTCCAAAATCGCCACAGAGTGGCTCTTCTGAGTTTATGCACTTCCGTTGCCCACAAGACTCTCCAGGCATGAGAATTATTGAACATATGTGGGATGCCTTGCAGCGTGCTATTCAGAAGAGATCTCCACCCCGTCGTACTCTTACGGATTTATGGACGATTCATGATGTCATTTCCCTCCAGCACTACTTCAGACATTATTCGAGTCGATGCCACGTTGTGTCGTGGCACTTCTGCGCCCTCGCGGGGGCCCTACACGATATTAGGCTGGTGTACTAGTTTCTTCGACACACACACACACACACACACACACACACACACACACATAGTGTAAAGATTGTTGGAAGTCATTAAGTGCTTTCATTCTCAAAAAATTGGTTCAAATGGCTCTGAGCTCTATGGGACTTAACATCTGTGCTCATCAGTCCCCTAGAACTTAGAACTACTCAAATCTAACTAACCTAAGGACATCACACACATCCATGCCCGACGCTAAATTCGAACCTGCGACCGTAGCAGTCACGCGGTTCCAGACTGAAGCGCCTAGAACCGCACGGCCACACCGGCCGGCTTTCATTCTCAAATTCTAGATGAATGTAGTGTGGCTATTTGAGTGGGGTGAGTGTCGAAGCCTAAACACATATACATACTAGACAAATATATTTCTCTCTTAATATACAGGGTGTCCCAGCTATCTTGTCCACCCAAAATATCTCTGGAACAATAACAGCTATTGGAAAACGACTTTCACCGGTACAATGTAGGGCTGGGGCCCATGAATGTACATATTTGGAAACATTCTAAAACGAAAGCATATGTGTTTTTTAATACAAACTTATGTTTTTTTAAATGGACCTCTTATAATTTTTCTTCAGCAATCCATAGCATGACAAAGCATATACACAATGGCGTTGATTGCATCGCAATATTCCCATTACATCCCGAGATATTAAGACGCGAAGTTGGCGCTTGAAACACCCGACATGCGCTGGTAGCACACGTCCTGAGGCTCAGGCGTGAACCCCATGCTGCCCGAAATCGCGATGTGATTGACATGCGTAATCACACTTCCATACTTATCAAGAGGTCCGAAACGAATAATACGGTCTGCTCCCATCCTGCATTAACGTCGTACATTCCAGCAGGTATTTATCCCATACGCTAGGGGTGATGCGGTTCTGTAACATATCTGTGTACCGCAACGTTAGTCACAAAGTTAACTTCGCTTATCGTTAATCCGTTACTAAAAAGGTAATGCCGTTCAACGTTAAAACTTTACTTTACTGTAGATCTAGCACGAGTAACAATCATTCACTCGTAATAGTAAAATTCATGTTGATGGTTTTAGTGAAACGAGCAAGTGGACTAACAGTTTTACCGTTGTTTAGGTAAAAATGTTTTGATTTGGAAAGTTCAGGTACGACATAGAAGATGAATGTAAACATGTTTAACCAATTAGTCTTATTATCACATAATTATCAATGTTACGTTGACCTAATGCGTTAAATGACAAATTGTTGCAAACAAATATTTCTTAACATCACGGGGTAAAATGGCCCTTTGTAGAAACTTCCACTGCGATACCAGCACTACATACTAAACATAGCGTTCACATCTCATGCTCAAAGTGATGCCCATTGGCTTGCATACTTATGGTCACTCTGCGGATGAAGGATGCCCTACTTCGTGCTACTGTTTCCTCTTTGATGGCTGTACAAGCATCAATAATGCGTTGCTTCATGTCCTATGGTGTTGTTGGTTCTTGTTGGTAAACAGCATCCTTCACTGCTCCCCAAAGAAAATAATCCAGCTGTGTAAGGTCCGGAGATCTGACAGGCCACCTAACTGGGCCACCTCGTCCAATCCACCTACCAGGGAACTTACCGTTCAGAAGTTGTCGTGCTCGTAAGGCGTTATGCGCAGGGCATCCGTCATGCTCATACCACATGACCATTCTCCGGTTCAGATGTACGGTGTCCAAGAGAACAGGAAGATTGTGTCGTATAAATCTGGAGTATTGTCTGCCATTTTGGATGCCATTTATAAGAAAGGTCCGATAATGGTGTCTCCAATAATCCCTTACCAAACATTAACTTTCCACGGACGTTGATGCTCTACCTGACGGAGCCATTGTGAATTGTCTGCGGATCAATAATGCATATTCCACATATTGACAATTCCTTTGTTGGAGAATGATGCCTCGTCGGTAAAGAGAACATCTGCAAAAAAAAAAAAAAAAAAAAAAAAAAAATTCGATAAGTCAGAAGTTTTTGCTGAGCCCACCGACAAAATGTTACCCTATTGCGGAAGTCATTTCCATGAAGATCCTGGTGTAAATGAACATCGTAAGGGTGAAATTTATGACGTTTAAGAATACGCTGTGCACTTGATTTCGACACGCCAACTTCACGTTCAATTTGACGTGTGCTGATTTGAGGATTCACAGCTATGGAAGCGAGCACAGCAACTTCAGCACGTTCATCTGTGAGTGTTCTAGGACGATGTCGAGGTCTTGGATTTAAGCTTCCCGTTTCACGTAGACGAGATGTGAGACGACCAAACATCCGGCGCGAAGGCGATGGCTTGTCAGGGAATCGTCTTCTGTACAGTCGTTCTGCCTGAACAGCATTTCGTCCACCTACAACAGGGTACAGTACAGGTATGTAGAGTAGGGTAGAAAACAGACATATTAACTTAATAATCATAATGTTCGCTAACAGTACTATCAATAAACAAGCAATCTCATAACGTATTTACCGTCAACGTACATTCTCCATATATCAGCAGCATTTCTACCATATCTTCATGTGTGTACATTATACTGTAAAGTATAAGTTCCACAACACAACGTTTATTCACAATGTGTACTACCTCCGTGCCGTCACTAAATTACTGTGATGCACGACTACACTGGCAAGCGGTGTACTGCACGCCAAAGCAACAACAAATGGGATGCTCGGAGGGTGGTGGAGTACAGGAGTTTGCATGGGTCGCAAATCATAAACAAGGCGAAGTGGTAACTGTGGCAGTAGTGGGAACTACGTTGGACACTTGACTAGGTAGAGCCAGGCCCTGCGCGACAGGCACAATGGGTCATATAACGCATTAGATAAACCTTATTTTGGGTGTGCAGGATAAATAAGATAACCTGACGGGTGTACACCGATCGGTACTGGTTCATATTGTGTACGTAGATACGTAAAACGTGCAAGAGGGAAACCATTATGTGCTTATGAGAGTTGATGGCATCAGACCGTATTATTCGTTTCGGACCTCTTGATAAGTATGGATGTGTGATTACACATGTCAATCACATCGCGATTACGGGCAGCATGGTGTTCACGCCTGAGCCTCAGGACGTGCGCTACCAGCGCATGTCGGGTGTTTCAAGCGTCAACTTTGCGTCTCAATATCTCGGGATGTAATGGGAATATTGCGATGCAATCAACGCCATTGTGTCTGTGCTTTGTCATGCTATGGATTGCTGAAGAAAAAATATAGGAGGTCCATTTAAAACAACATAAGTTTGTGTTAAAAAACACATATGCTTTCGTTTTAGAATGTTTCCAAATATGTACATTCATGGGCCCCAGCCCTACATTGATACCGGTGAAAGTCGTTTTCCAATAGCTGTTATTGTTTCAGAGATATTTTGGGTGGACAAGATAGCTGGGACACCCTGTATATAGGGACAACTTCTTGTGTTTGTGAGTTCGGAAGTAGTTAGGTATCCCATTCAATCTAAATGAGTGTCTAACGTTACAACTCAATGTCATTTATGCACTATATATGTAGATCACTTTCTTAATAGGCTTTTGTAATTGATTTAACACAGTTCTGCAACGAATTGTAATTTTCATAATGTTGATGAAAATATGATGGAGAGATTGTGAGTAAAGCATTGTAAAATTGAGTATCTTATCCGTGTATAGAGATAATCGAAAGAAAAACACACACAAAGTTATTTGGGAAACAGTAAGGTACTATTTTAGGATAATTTTATTCTAACTATTTCAGCTGCATGCCACATACTCAGCTGACCAATGTAATATTTCCTTATGCAGTTGCGGTATCGCTCGCAATGAAACGTCCTCCATTATCTCCACTTATTTTGTTATCAGTAAACCACTGATTTATGAAGGAATGGAATCCATATGTATCAAACGTTTTGAAACTCAACACGTCAAATATTTGATGCTAAGCATCTAAGTGAGAGAAAATCTTACAAATGCTTTTAAACTATATTTAAAGTTTACTGCAAGTTGTCAATTTTTCTCATTATGAAACACTGTATGCGTATAGTGTAGCTAATTGGCTTTCCATTTGAAGCAAAAATTAGTTCTTTACGTATCTTAATGTTTATGACGTCATATCTGCTGATCTTTGCGTCGCACCGTGATATAACATAACTCGTCCATTTAGTGGTGTATGTGAGTATTGTTTGTAAGGTGAGTTGTGAATAGAATAAGTAGTAAGCGAATCCTAAATTAAAACGTAATGACTGGTGCTGCAGTTTTACTGCACAAACAGTGATAATGCTGCAAGCAACAATCTTTTTTCCTTTCATGACTTACTGTCGTGGTGTTGGTCGGGGAATGTGTCAGCGAGCAAAAGTTTCTAAAAAGCTTGAAATAATGTGTAAACATTGTTGGAAGTCACAAAGTGCTTTCATTCACAAAGTCTGGATGAATATAGACGGGTTATTTGCGGTGGGTGACTGACGAAGCCTCGACACATACACACAGTTGTTGAATACAATATTCGTCATACCGCGTTAAGACTTTAACATTGAGATTACATCGGTTAATGAGTAGATTACGACAGAAGTTTAAATTCTTAAGTTTGGTCAGTGATTATACGTAACTTCGAAAAACATACAGTATTTTTGTTGCTTCTGGGAGCTGTTAGATAGGCAACCATCAACTAGGTCCCAACACTATGAACCATGAACTGGGTTAACGGTTTACTGATATAGATAACAGTAAGTAATCCATTTCTCATTCGTAAGCGCACCAAGGAGTTGACGTTAACGTTGAGTTACGCTGTAGATGCACTTCTTTACGCTCCAACAACTTGATGTTCTAAATTTCGTCAGTAGCAACGAAAGTTACAAATTTTCGTAATAAAGGAAATCAACAGTTACTCTCTCAAGCGTCTGTGTATACATTTTACATAGTAAGGTTACAACTACCTTACAGAGAGGTGACAACACTCGTGGCACGCCTCCTAATATCGTGCTGGACCTACCTTTGGCAGGCATAGTGCAGTAACTCGACGTGGTATGGACTCAGAAAGTCGTTTGAAGTCCCCTCCAGAAATGTTGAGCCATGCTGCCTTTGTAACCGTCGATAATTGCGGAAGTTACTGCCGGTGCAGGATTTTGTCAACGCACTGACCACTCGATTATATCCCATAAATGTTCTCTCGATTCATGTAGGGAGATTTGGGTGGACATATCATTCGCTCGAATGGTCCAGAATGTTCTTCAATCGAGACCAACAAATTGTGGCCTGGTGACATGGCGCACTGTAATCCATAAAAATTACATCATTGTTTGAGAAAAAGAACAGCTGCATAAGATCTCCAAGTAGACGAACATAACCATCTACAGTGACTGATCGCTTCAGTTGGACCAGGGGACCCCACTCCATTCCATGTAAACACAGCCCCTAGCATAACTGACAAGGGGAGGCCGCCAATTGTGAAATTCAGATTCGATTCATACTGCGCATAATAAAAGCTCATGGCCAGAGGTGTAATGTGGCAAAGCACCAAGATGCACTTCCCAGCCGTTGTCGAGAAAATCGACAGTTAAAAGAAACCGTTGCGGTGAAATACTCTCTACGATTAATAACTTTCTACAGCGTCGTGGCGCAGCGGTAACCGCTCGGGTTCGTAATCCGAAAGTCGCCGGATCGAATCTCGCACCATGCAACTTTTTTAGTATTTGTTTTTTGTAATTCAAATATATATATATATATATATATATATATATATATATATATATATAAAATTCCCGGCAATCAGTTACAACAATTATGCATATAATAAGTTGTTGAAAGTCGTTTGTCGTGGAAAAACTGGCGACTTCGAACATCATTATGTTTTCCGCAAACAAAGTTGTATTTCACAAATGTTATTAATCGTCTTCATAATGTTAACCACGTATAGTTAACGGAAGACGTAGAAACGGTATTCCGAAACGAATACGTATAGCGTAAGTCAAACGCTAGAATTAGAACAGAGACCCCACGAACACAAATTTGCTGCGGCAGGTATGAAATATAAACTCCGTTACTTGCTCGTTACACTTGAAGGACAGATGTTGAATTGGCCGAAACGAGCCGCCGCATAAAAGCGTAGTTGCTCGCTAACTTCGAAAAAAGGTAGATGCAGTCCCTAGGGCAACTTATAACATCGTCGAAAATCAGTGCGGACGGGAGAGCTTTGGTACACCCTGTTAAAAAAAACGGAAAAATGGAGGCGGTACAATTGGTAAGCGATCCGCCTTCACCAACATGCATAAGCAATTCATTATATATATATATATATATATATATATATATATATATATATATATATATATATCTCGCGCCATTCAATTATATATATATATATATATATATATGTGTGTGTGTGTGTGTGTGTGTGAATTACAAAAAACTTAAATAAAAAAAATAAAATAAATTGCATGGCGCGAGATTCGATCCGGCGACCTTCGGATTACGAAGCTGAGCGCTCACCGCTGCGCCACGACGCTGTGGAAAATTATTAATCGTAGAGAGTATTTCACCGCAACGGTTTCTTTTAACTGTCGATTTTCTCGACAACGGCTGAGAAGTGCATCTTGGTGCTTTGCCACATTACACCTCTGACCATGAGCTTTTATTATGCGCAGTATGAATCGAATCTGAATTTCACAATTGGCGGCCTCCCCTTGTGAGTCGCCACCAGTTTGCACATTGTCTTGTTCACAAGTTGGGTCCATGACTTCGTGGGGTGTGCGTCGCACTCTGACTCTGCCATCAGCTGTTACCAACTGGAATCGGCACTCATCTGACCAGGCCACCGTTCACCGATCGTCTGGGATCCAACCGATATGGCCACGAGCCGAGAAGAGGCGCTGCAGGTGAAGTGTAGCTGTTAGCAAACGCACTCGCGTAGGCTGCCTTTGCCCATTAACACCAGGACCACTGTCCTGTCGCATACGTTCATCGTACATCACACATTATTGCTGCGATTATTTCATGCGGTGTTGCTTGTCTGTCAGTAATAATGACCCTATGCAAACGTCGCTGCTCTCGGTCGTTAAGCCTTCAGGCTGGTAGTCACTATGTCGTCCGTGGTGAGAGATAATCACCGAAATTTAGTATTCTCGGCACACTCTAGACACTGTTGATGTCGGAATACTGAATTCCCTTTTTTTTTGTCATCAGTCTACTGACTGGTTTGATGCGGCACGCCACGAATTCCTTTCCTGTGCTAACCTCTTCATCTCAGAGTAGCACTTGCAACCTACGTCCTCAATTATTTGCTTGACGTATTCCAATCTCTGTCTTCCTCTACCGTTTTTGCCATCTACAGCTCCCTCTAGTACCATGGAAGTCATTCCCTCATGTCTTAGCAGATGTCCTATCATCCTGTCCCTTCTCCTTATCGGTGTTTTCCACATATTCCTTTGCTCTCCGATTCTGCGTAGAACCTCCTCATTCCTTACCTTATCAGTCCACCTAATTTTCAACATTCGTCTATAGCACCACATCTCAAATGCTTCGATTCTCTTCTCTTCCGGTTTTCCCACAGTCCATGTTTCACTACCATACAATGCTGTACTCCAGACGTACATCCTCAGAAATTTCTTCCTCAAATTAAGGCTGGTATTTGATATTAGTAGACTTCTCTTGGCCAGAAATGCCTTTTCTGCCATAGCGAGTCTGCTCCGTCATTGGTTATTTTACTGCCTAGGTAGCACAATTCCTTAACTTCATTGACTTCGTGACCATCAATCCTGATGTTAAGTTTCTCGCTGTTCTCATTTCTGCTACTTCTCATTACCTTCGTCTTTCTCCGATTTACTCTCAAACCATACTGTGTACTCATTAGACTGTTCATTCCGTTCAGCAGATCATTTAATTCTTCTTCACTTTCACTCAGGATAGCAATGTCATCAGCGAATCGTATCATTGATATCCTTTCACCTTGTATTTTAATTCCACTGCTGAACCTTTCTTTTAATTCCATCATTGCTTCCTCGCTGTACAGATTGAAGAGTAGGGGCGAAAGGCTACAGCCTTGTCTTACACATTTCTTAATACGAGCACTTCGTTCTTGATCGTCCACTCTTATTATTCCCTCTTGGATGTTGTACATATTGTATATGATACGTCTCTCCCTATAGCTTACCCCTACTTTTTTTCAGAATCTCGAACAGCTTGCACCATTTTATATTGTCGAACGCTTTTTCCAGGTCGACAAATCCTATGAAAGTGTCTTGATTTTTCTTTAGTCTTGCTTCCATTATTAGCCGTAACGTCAGAATGGCCTCTCTCGTCCCTTTACTTTTCCTAAAGCCAAACTGATCGTCACCTAGCGCATTCTCAATTTTCTTTTCCATTCTTCTGTATATTATTATTTTAAGCAGCTTCGATGCATGAGCTGTTAAGCTGGTTGTGCGATAATTCTCGCACTTGTCAGCTCTTGCCGTCTTCGGAATTGTGTGGATGATGCTTTTCCGAAAGTCAGATGGTATGTCGCCAGACTCATATATTCTACACACCAACGTGAATAGTCGTTTTGTTGCCACTTCCCCCAATGATTTTGGATATTCTGACGGAATGTTATCTATCCCTTCTGCCTTATTTGACCGTAAGTCCTCCAAAGCTCTTTTAAATTCCGATTCTAATATTGGATCGCCTATCTCTACTAAATCGACTCCTGTTTCTCCTTGTATCACATCAGACAAATCTTCGCCCTCATAGAGGGCTTCCGATGTATTCTTTCCACCTATCTGCTCTCTCCTCTGCATTTAACAGTGGAATTCCCGTTGCACTCTTAATGTTACCACCGTTGCTTTTAATGTCACCAAAGGTTGTTTTGACTTTCCTGTATGCTGAGTCTGTCCTTCCGACAATCATATCTTTTTCGATGTGTTCACATTTTTCCTGCAGCCATTTCGTCTTAGATTCCCTAACGATGTCCAAAAGGGAATGTCCCATGTGTCTAGCTCTAACTACCGCTCTGCATTCAGTCTGTTAATTGCCACCGTGCGGCCATAATCAGGCGCCCCCCCCCCCTCCTTTTACACGAACCATCTGATTACAAATGACAGCGCCTCCTATGTACTGCTCTTTTATAACGTATATACACTATACTACCGCTATCTGTGTATGTGCGTATCACTGTCACATACTTTTATCACCTTAGTGTGTATATTAGCAAACGTATAAGAAGAGACACAAATGGACGACCTTATTTTATAGATCTGCAAAAATCGAGAGAGCACGTGAACTGGCGTCCACAGGCAATGCCCAGCACAGGGCGGAACAGCGCGGGTCCTCCTCAGGGAGGGGGCAATCACAGCACCAAATGGGGGAGCTGCGTTTTACTGCCGCATCGTTTCCTTTTGTGGCTGAATTTCGGCATCCCGCTGCGAGCAATTCCGGCCCGTTTGATGGAAACAACGGCCCCCAGCGGCCTGCGACACGGCCGCCAACGACGAGCCGCTGCCAGGCAGCTTCTGAAACTGAGAGCGCACCTGCTCTGGGATGCTGAGCGTATTTAACTCCTTCGTGCACGAGGGGAACACGGCAAGTGCCATAATCCGATTTCCCAGAAACTTCGCTCAGTAGAAGAGGAGTCGAAATAAGCAAACACCTGACTCGGCTTATTCGTGACTGCAGACAACCTTGTAGGTGGGGCAACCACAGTTATGAGTAGTCATCTTGGGTATCAATAAACTTTTCAGCTGTGTTTAGTTCTTTATTTATGGAGCACTACCGGTTTCGTGGCTCTAAACATCACATCTTTAGGTGAACATATGACTAAAACAGTAGAGAGGAACTGCTCGAAATCTTTTTACTTAACATTCGTTCTCCGTCATAATAAAACACCGTTAAAAGGCGGTATGTCATAGAATAAAACAGTTATCCAATAATACAGGAATAAATACAGATGAAGCTGTTGTTCGTACGTCCGCAGCTCGTGGTCGTGCGGTAGCATTCTCGCTTCCCACGCCCGGGTTCCCGGGTTCAAAAAAAATGGTTCAAATGGCGCTGAGCACTATGGGACTCAACTGCTGAGGTCATTAGTCCCCTAGAACTTAGAACTAGTTAAACCTAACTAACCTAAGGACATCACAAACACCCATGCCCGAGGCAGGATTCGAACCTGCGACCGTAGTGGTCTTGCGGTTCCAGACTGCAGCGCCTTTAACCGCACGGCCACTTCGGCCGGCGTTCCCGGGTTCGATTCCCGGCGGGGTCAGGGATTTTCTCTGCCTCGTGATGACTGGGTGTTGTGTGCTGTCCTTAGGTTAGTTAGGTTTAAGTAGTTCTAAGTTCTAGGGGACTGATGACCATAGACGTTAAGTCCCATAGTGCTCAGAGCCATTTGAACCATTTTGTTGTTCGTACCCAAGATTATCCGTATGTTCTCGACCGCTTCTGGAAAAACATCTGTCAAAATTTTCGGGATACTTTCCAAGTACCTCATGTGTCTTTGACCTCTCGATGTCCTCACAAGAAATGGAGGCAACGTCATTAGCGTCGTGTTCGAAACTCAATTATTAGCATTATTTTTGTTCTTCATTTATATACCAATGGATGTAGAAGATCACTACTTGAACGTTTCCCAGTGTATAGTGGCATAACGTTGTCCCTATTCGTCTAGTAATTGTATGTCATATAAATGAATTAAAAAAAGAAGAGAATGAGAAAATTTATTAGAATTTTTTTTCGGTGAAATTCCTGTGGTGTATGTGCATGCATAATGAATTGCAAGTGCCAGGTTTCGTAAAAGTGATCAGCTACGCATGTTTTGCCGCGAAATAATTGCCATCGTGCAATATCTTCATTAGTGTTAACGAAGTCTCTTTCCCGAGTAAGATTCATACGAAGGAAGAATAAACATATGAGTAAAATATAGGAAATAACTGTGACTGACACCCGAGCAACAGGGAACTAACACGCACCGAGATTAGAAAATGTTGTATTGATAATGGCTAGGCACTAGCATTAATCTGGATTTGCGTAATAAAAGCTACAAAAACGGACGACTGATTGCTGCGCTCTATTATTTATAAACAATAGAGGAATTGAAATGGGAATGAAAAATCAGAACGACAACTTAAAAAACCATAATCTCTCAACATACCGTATACACACACACACACACACACACACATATATATATATATATATATATATATATATATATATATATATATATATATATTACTGTAAAGCGCCAAATCAACTGGTATAGGCATGCGTATTCAAATATACAGATATGTAAACAGGCAGAATACGACGCTGCGGTCGGAAACGTGTATGTAAGACAACAAGTGTCTGGCGCAGTTGTCAGATCGGTTGCTGCTGCTACGGAGGCAGGTTACCAAGATTAAGTGAGTTTTAACATGGTGTTATACTTGGGGCACGAGCGATGGGACACGGCATATTCGAGGTAGCAATGAAGTAACCCGTACGACTACCTACACTCCTCAGCTTCTTGGGCGCCCTCACTAGATTGATGATCGGTAAACATACGGCTGAGGACGTCAGGGAGCACATTCTCAGTGCCCCTAATGTGTTTAACCTCGAACTGAAACGCCGAAATGCGTACCGCCCACCTCGCGATACGACCGGTTTTACGCTGTCTGGTTAGCACCCAGCTTAAGTCTTGACTGTCAGTCTCTAGCTGAAATACTCTATGTTCGAGGTAAAACCGGTACTTCTCCAGCGCGAACAAGACGCCCAATGCCTCACATGTGCTCAAAAGCGTCCTCTTGGGCGGGTCCCCAATCAAATTGCACCCCTTTTCGGCGCAGTTCATTTAAAGGGGCCGCCAGCTGAGAAAAATTGGGGACAAAACGCATAAAATAATTCGCCATGCCTATAAACCTGGCAATCCCACGTTTATCAGTAGGCAGTGGCAGATCCCTCAATGCCTTAGTCCGCCCCTGGTCAATGCGAATGCTCTCACCTGATACTAGATGACCAAAGAAGAATACCTGCTGCCTGGCTAATGTCACCTTACTGGGTTTACCAGTCAGAACGGCCCCCTGCAACCTAGCAAAAACTTGCTGGATATGTTCCAAATGCTCTTGAAACGAAAGACCATAAGTTACCAAATCGTCCAGTTAAGTATAAACACAGACTAATTTCAAGTCTCCAAGAATATTATCCTGCAAACGAATAAGGATGGCTGCGCCAGTAGCCAAATCAAAGGGGACCCTGTTAAACTCAAACAGATTCCAATGTACAAAATGTCGTAACGTGTTTACATTCTTCGGCTAAGGGAATCTGATAATAGTCCTGACTCAGATTGAGCACAGTCAACCAATCAGTTCCGACGAACTAAATAAAAGAGTTTGAAGATCAGGTAAAGGAACTGATTCTAGGATAACCTTCGTATTTAGGCGATGGTAGTCAACAACAGGCCGAAAATCCCGTCCCTGATCCTAAGGGACGAGGAACATAGGGGAGGCGTAAGCAGATGTAGAAGGCCTGATAACTCCTTGCTCAAGCATTTTGGATATCTTCCCCCTTAGTGTCTTCATCTTAGGCGGTGAGAGACGATATGGGGACTGGCTGGTCAGACAGATGAATATGGTAGTCAAGAACATTAGTAACACCCAGTCTGTCACAGATAAGCTCTGGGAACCTCTCCAACAAACCCCCTAGGTTCGAGGCCTGCTGGGAAGAAAGGTGGGTGAGATCAGATTAACTAACCTTAGTATCAACAACCAGCATTATCGCGTCTCGATGCACCTTACGTTTAGCACATTCGCAGAACTCGAATTTCTGAGCAGAAGCGAACTTAAAAAGAAAGGTTTACCCGGAATGATCCAAAACAAGACCAAAATCAAATCGACCGCAGTTTCTTAACCAAGGCCAAATACAAGGGCCACGAGAAATCGCCAACCGAGATACTCCCTCGCACCCAACCGTGCAGAGGCAACACCAGCCCGTTGGCAACCCGACGTCTCTGCACCAAAGAAGGGACCGACCTAGGCCTCGCAAGATGACCAAAATCAAGTAACCATTCCAAACTCAACAATGTAAAGGAGCTACCGGAATCCAAAAGGGCACAAATGGGTTCGCCACCTGCTCGAGCACAAATATAAGGCAGACGAGGTGATGACTGAGCAGCGACACGGGCACACCAATCTTAAGAACCAGCTAGACTACTTCAACCAGCAATTACAGTTTTAAAAATATTTTTAAAAGAACAACCATCAAAATCTCACTTCTAGAGTACAATTGTCTAATTACAATTTTAAGACAAGTAACACCCACGGCTGAAGGCCTTAACGACAAAAAATTCACACTATTTCTCGGCTGAAGGCCCCAATAGTAATAGTTTAAAAACTGTTTCACGGCTGAAGGCCTGAATAGCAATCTTTTAAGAGCCAGATAACTTCTTCAACTTGCAATTACAATTATTAAAATATTTTTTAAAGAACAGTCATCAAAATCTGACCAAACCAAGGGGGAGGGGGGCTGCAGATGTTGCTCCAAGGATCGACCTGGGAAAGTCTCTCAAAACTTCGCAAGCGATGAGACAGGCAGCCAAGAGTTGCACTCACTTCACGATATGGTAACTCAGAGTAGCGTCAGTTTAAACGCATAACAAATAATCATTTGCCGAATCTACCTAATGTGCCATGACGAATGCAACGATGGAATAACACACCCAAGCCGGAACCTGCGTTCAGCGCTACGTCTTCAGACCCCAGTGTTGAGAGCATCCGGAAGCAGAAAGGAATCTCTTCTACCAGAGTAGGGAAAAAAAATCAAAGAAGCTGTCGAACTACATGCCTTACTGGACAGCAGCGGCAAGGCGAGGAAAAGCACACTGCCGTAACATACACTAAGTTCCAGGGCAGGTAAAGGGCGTTAGTGGCCATTAGGCAGGAAAAATACCACTGGTTGAACTTCACAAGTAATAACGTACAGAATGCAATAATTAATAATAAGAAGTGGAGGAAGGCTAATTAGGTTCGCCTTCCCCAAACGCTCCACTCGCTGCTCTTCGTCTTGGCGACATTGTGAGCAGCAACACGCAAGGAAATTGCGAGATCTCACAATGGTGGAGGATACACTACTTGAATTAAGGCCCACGCAAATTAACTTCCTGGGTCCAGTTGACAACGAGGTTTTACCCCTCGCGACTACAGCCCTTCCATCCGGCAGTGCATGCGTGCCTCCAGGAAAATCGAAGACGGATCAGAAATATCCAGAAAAATGTGTAGACCGATTTGTGTAATCTCAGTAATTCGGAATGCGGATGTTGTTCATTAGCTGTACGAATCTATAATAATGTAAGTAAGCTGTGATTGGCTGTCGTTGCTTATTAGGGAAAAAATTATGTGTTATTGCGACTGAGATCCTGTAGTAGTTTGTAGCCGTAATCCTGATGTTAGAGATTCCATAGTTCAAACCTCTTGCTCGCAGTTAATTTGGCAGCAGTGAACTACATATTTTAAATGTAATATGGATAATTATCACGAACGCTCTCAGTAACACTCAGATGTTTTGCTTTCCTGTGTAAATTAACTTGTTCGTTGTAAGTGCTGTATTTCTCGACAGGATACAAAACTGCTCAAGTAATGTAGTGATCTGCATAATCATAGAGAACGCTGTTATTAATAGTAAGACTATTCGTTTTCAAGTAGAGATGGGCAAACTGAAACACGTAACTGTTTCGAAACAAATGAAACAGTACAATGTAATGTTTCGATACGCTGTTTCGAAACAGTGAAACAGTTTGTGCATCCAGATGTTTTGCTTTCCTGTGTAAATTAACTTGTTCGTTGTAAGTGCTGTATTTCTCGACAGGATTCAAAACTGATCAAGTAATGTAGTGATCTGCATAATCATAGAGAACGCTGTTATTAATAGTAAGATTATTCGTTTTCAAGTAGAGATGGGCAAACTGAAACACGTAACTGTTTCGAAACAAATGAAACAGTACAATGTAATGTTTCGATACGCTGTTTCGAAACAGTGAAACAGTTTGTGTTTTGTAATCTAATAAACCTACACATTTTATCATCTTGAATGTCTACTGTATAAGTATGTCCATATAAACAAAAATGAGGTGCGAGAGCGATAATCATACCGCAGAAAGTATGAAACTTATCACTTAGGAGTCTTGGCAGTTTCGTATTTCCTGCAGCAAATGCGTTGCTTTCGTGTCGTGTGACTTTCATACTTTTCAATTGGCTGAGGACAGCCATAGCTGAAGACAGATGAACCACCACGAACAGAACTGGAGGTGGGAGCAAACTGCAGAAACAACGGATATGCTACTGGGATTCCCACATTCCGTTTGTATGGGTAATATACCCATCCTGCTAATTTCCATGCACACAAATGGAATCATTGTGGATAATAGGCACAGTGACTATAGACTCACAAGTAATGCCAAATAATTCGAATAAGTAACAAAATATAACAGAAAAAATTTTGTCTTTCAAGGTGTTTCGAACCGTTACTATAAATTCACCATGCTTCCCAGCCCTTCCCGTTCACCATTACACTATCAGTGATATGTCAAACAGATTGCTTGCAATTATACCTACATCAAATTTATGTATATGTCTAATAACTGTCACTCTACGCCTTTTTTTATTCAAAATGTTGTAGGCTTACTTGCGTTGCTTAATATGATTACTGTACATGAACAGAGAAGCGTGTGTTATAAAAAAAGGGTAATTTAACTGAATGATTTTCACATCTTTATTATTTTGAATGTGAATGGTATGCGTTGTTTTATTGTTTGGTTAGTGTTTATAAAGCAGATGTTACGCCATTTCGAAATAGGACAGTCAGCTAGAGACGAAGCTTTATTTTCGGATAACTTAAGCTTCATGCTATTGCTTGTCAAAAAGATTTCGACGTTCTTGAAAGTGTTTCATGAAGTGGTATGTTGTGTTTCAGTACCTGTGCCGAACCCAAATCTCGTACGACACAGAGCGGAATGAAACATCACTGTTTCGATACAATTAGTACGCTCCAAGCACAGGTGGACTGAAACAGCCTTATTTTGAAACAACGATACAGTTTCTGTGGCTGGCTCGAGATCGAATCTGGTGCGGTTATCCGAGACAGGGGCGGAATGAAACACCACTGTTTCGAAACAGTGAACCACAGCCGTTCCGAAAGACTGAAACAGTTCCACGTATCGATACACTGTATCGAAACATAGAAACAGTGGCCAAGTCTATTTTCAAGTTAATATTAACGTCTTTGCTGTAGGCAGTACCCGTCTGTTTGGACTGGCCACGTGACATACTGGGACAGAATAACAGAAACAGTAAAGGATAGGAAGGTTTTGTGAAAATTGTCAGTAAAACCTACATTACAAATAAAGGGACAGAAACTGAAAGCAGACATAACTTCTTCAGGTCAATCATCCATCCATGTGCTTGGAATCCCTAAAGCCGTCGGCACACGGACCTTGCATCAGAACGTTGAGCGTGCCGAATTTCTGACGTCATAGCGTGGAATAGCACATTCGGGAGTCTTTCCTAACGTGCGGAGCAATATCTGGCATGTCAGATATTCTGAGCGTGCGTCTGAGAGTTGACCAATGAGATGGCACAGCGCCACCTACGTCACACGCACGCCGTCTCCCTTCAGTACAGAGTTGTGAGGCGCCATATTGGCATTCATTTCAAGCCTATATGTATATATGTTGCTTCTGAGCACCAGCAAATTGAAAATCACTGGAAAACCTGTTGTTAACTGTGTGATTCGTTCCAATAAAATAATGATAAACATCATATTCGTGGCAAAAGAATTATTGTAACTTGCGTATTATGAGAGTAGGCTATTTGAAGGCAGCGACACACTGACGATCCACCCAAAACGCATTGTTCTTGGTACAATTTGTTATAATTAAATTTCAATTGGTATCACATCTGCGATTAAGGTTTTCATCAAGGGGTAACATAATACTATTACACGCACGGGAAACTTTGTAGGTGTAGCGTAATGAGTAGCGTCACTGCTCTGTAATGAGGTCTTTATTGGGGCTGTGGTTCACGTCTTGATTTTTCCAAATTTTTTTCCTAACATTCGCGTTTTTATTAGGTTCTGATACTTTATTATTAGTTTCATATAAGTATGTACTATAATATTTGATGTTATGTAAATATAAGTTCACCTATTTTTGAGGGGTGACTTTGTTCGATTGGCTTAATCTACAGGACTGCTTGCGCTACTTGTATAAAGTTATTTTGGCCCTTTTTCTTTTACGCTTCGTAAGTCACATGTCGCAAAGATTCTACTACTGGGTGGGAACAGTGATCCAGTAAGACCGGCCTTGGGGTTTTACTAAAATGTGGGAATGATTAAATAATGTTTATTTTATGCGGAGAAGTATTCCAAATTTGTACCGCACTGTTTGTAATGGAACTATTATAAGCCTGTGTCCTTGCTCACTGGACATGGTACTTTCCTTTTCGTGGACGATGGAGGAAATCTGCGTTTTAATAGAGCTAACGTGGGAATTTTACCCCCGCTCGTTGAGTAAACAGGGAGATTTACGAACTAGAAACATCCCTCAACTGCCGCTGGAGTGCGTTGCGATCGCGTATACCACGTTGGGGCCCACGTACCGTATGCACAAGTCGCATCGTTCCTGAGCGTTCAAGCAGCACGTTGAATTTGGCACGCTCAACATTAACGTTCGACAACTGTGCTGACGGCTTTAACTGCAGCATCGTAAGTAACGATAACTAATTTACCGCGGACAGTCGGATACGCATTAGCAGAATCTAAATCATTAAGGGGCTCCGGAAATGCTCAAAATCATGAAAAGTTCAATTTTTACTTTTTTGCGTTTTCTGAATCTGCAGACTATTACCTTTTAATAGATATATAATTTATTCAATTCCGAAGACTACAACTATTTTTAAATTTTTTGTGAAATGTGTTCTACATGGGTGTGACGCACTGTGGCACTGTTAAACTGCTGTCAAATGGTGTTATTATTAACGTCCGTGTTCATCAGGTACATTTTAGTATGTGTTGTGGCTAACCTGTGATGGTTCAATATATATCGCTGGTGTGATTGTCAGATTGTTTCATGTTTATTTACTCTGTCGTTATCTCGAAAATATTCGTAATTAATTCTGTTTCTTGAGTCTCTGTTTTGTTGAAGTATAATCATGAGTAAAAGTAAAGTTATTAGAAATCCTCTGAAGGCTTTTAAGAAAAGGAGAAATGTTGGAAAGCCAAAGGTATTTAGAAATATGGGAATGAAGATAGGTTCTAACATGGTACGAGCGATGCTTGCTTTAGACAAGGAACGCCTTCGGGCTGCAGACAGGGCTGTAAAGAGTCTAGAAATACAAGCAAGAGCAAACAGGAGGAGGAACAAGAGGAAGCTGGAGGAGGAGTTTGCAGAGGATGAAGATAATCCATCCTATGGACCTGGAATGCACTAAAAAGTTAATACAATCTTTGTCGCTCGATTCCCAAAACTTTTATTTTCTCATACTAATTACATGTTTTCTAAGGATCTTCCAAACATATTTGTTTCAAACTTTCAGTAAATGTTACACAGTACCTTCTGCATAATTTAACACAGCCTTTTTCCAAAAAACTGTATATTTTTGAATATATAAATAAAAAATTGCAAAAAAATGTTGTGAATTTTCATTACAATTGAAAAAAATCATCTTTAATAACTGAACTAAAATTTTGTAAAATCCCTGTGTTAAGTTGTAGCCCATATTCCAATAAATAATCTGTAAAAAGTTCAACTTCCTACCTCAAATACTTTGTGAGGAAAGATGTAATTTATAAGCGTTATTTTAACCTTGCAAGTATAGGGCGTTCCGGAGCCCCTTAATGGTAATTTAAAGCGGTATACTGGAATTGGCAGTATACTTAGTTGAACGGCGTACTGTACTAACCAAGATAATTTTTTTCAAAACGGTTGACTAAATTTTGGACGAACAATGCTATGATATAGAAGCTACGCTAAACCCTGTTCTATAGTTGCAAACAGATCTTATACGCTTACAATTAAGATATTCGCTCTTAATCAAATTCCTCCTCTTGTTATGGTATGGTCTGTCCTGTGTGACAGTCTGGAATTTTCTGCGGCGTTATCTTCGCCACTATACTTATGTATATAAAAGTTAAGGTCTTACTAGTGACGCTGTTAGACAAAATGTTTCGAGAAATGAGGGAGTATGGTGTAATGAATATTTGAGCAAATAATAACCAATGTTGAAGTTTGCACCTCTATCTCTCTTTCTATATACGATGTGTAATAGTCAGTTGTTAATTTATACTAACGTTGCCGTGATATTTAACGCTGATAATACTGCTAATCTGTATGATTTAAAGTATCAGACAGTATTCAGTTCAACGGAACCTGAAGGTAGATGTGTTTATGGGCATGGCAGTAGAAGCTTTCTGGCGCATTTCAGTCATCAGTTACACTTGAATGTTTACTCAAGCTACACCTTAATTATTGCTATTTTTTACTGTCACGCATCATAATTGGACTTCATCATCAAATAATACAAAATGGATTATTCGATTCATTCATATGCATGGCTTTTGTTGCATGAGGGAGCATTCAAGGTAATAGCCACTGTAAAATAGTTCATCGTGACGCTACTAAATAAGGTTATTCACATGGCAATACATTCGGAGATAGCATTAAACTTTCGGGCTGATGGGATCTTTGTCGTGGGTCCGCATTTTTTCGGGGAGATAGGTCCGACTGGCCCTGCTACCTGTACCATCAATGGTGAACGTTATGAGAGTCTTCTGCGCACCAACGTCATTTAAATGCTTCAACAGCATTAATGTATGGGAAGGATCAGTTTTGTTGCATGATGGCACTCCTTCGAACATTGCACAGCCAGTGAAGCGGCTGATGCAGAGGTATTTCGGAAATGCTAGAATTATCAGACGTCATTTCCATACAGGCTGGCTCTCTAGATCACCTGATTTTAATCCGCGCTACTTCTGTTTGTGGGGTTGTCTCAAAGATGTTATGTTCAGTGCTCCAATTACGAACGTAGCTGGATTGAAGGTACGCAGTGTGCAACGCATTCTGAACGCGACCCCCGAGACTCTCCGATCTGTTGTGGAAAATACCGTTTCTCGACTGCTACTAGTGGTAGAAAATGGTGGCTAAAATATTGAACGTGTCTTGTGCCAGTCTCGTGACAGCTAAAAGCCTACGTCACTTTGAATCTTAAGCTGTTTTTCGTCCTAGGACAAGTAAATACCGGTTATTTCCATACGATAAGCCGTGTTGGATGGGCTTGCCTAACTAACACTGCCACAACCTTTGACCGCTAAACTTGTGCAGTCATGCACATGCCAAACTACGGATGGTGTAATGTTGTAACCTCCCCACAAAAATATTTTTTAAATAATAATAATAATAATATGATTCTAATTTATTTTTAGTGTAACCTCCCCACAAAATAGTATAAATAATAATAATAATGATATGAATATGATTCAAATATTTTTTTTTTGTAACCTCAGAACAAAATTGGTTCCCATTTATAACCTCCCTACAGAAATTCATTCACATTTAATGTTCCCACAAAATTCTTTCTTCATTTAATGTAAGCTCGAAACAGAAAAATTCCTAAACCTCGTACTAAAAAATAAATTCAGTAACCTGGTAAATTTTGGACGACAGAAGTGCTGCGTCATGGCCCTGTAAGATCATTCTGAATAAAAAAAGAAAAATTCTTGCCTTAATAAAGTCGCCAAATATCTCCTCTTACAATAATTTTTTCCGGCACAGCTCTGTGCAATGCTGGCCGATAGATTTGTCATTTATGAAAGGAAGCAACTGATTTTTCTTTTGCAGCAATCGGAATGATCATGGATTGGAGAAATTCGTAAATTCTTTAAATTGAAATGAATGCTTGTTAGAAATTACTTTATATGACAAAGATTATTATTAGGACATTTTTAAAACATTTGCATGGTAGTTCAGATACATTACTAGATATGCACGAGGCTGCTTTTTACCTTATACAATAATACTCAGGCTCCGGCATCGCTGTACCGCGACCGGCCCAGCCAACACGATACACTATTCCACACCAGAGCAGACTGCAGACCAGACAAGCGTAGACTAGCAACAACATACTGCTACAGCTACACAGTTCCTACTCAGTCAACACTGCTCTCTGGTCAGCGATTCTCTTATACCTTGCATATCGCAGGCAGCGCACGAGCAATACATCGAAATTACATCTGCTCGGACCTCTTACATAAAATTACATCTGCTCGGACCTCTTACAATGTACGACTCAAAACACAGCCTTAGTGTTGCTATTCGTCTCTCGTATTTCACCGACCCTTTTATCTTTAAGGCGCCGCGTCAGTAATATGCTGGTCAAATCTGATTTCATTCTGAGCAGTGGTTCTCCTTTGAAACTCGAACTTTAAGTACACCCTGTACATATGACTGATACGGTGGACGTAGGCAGTTTACCCGGAATACTCCTAAAAAAATTTACTCTGCGTCATGCAGTAATATGTTGAAAAGCCAACTTAGCGGGCATTGATCTCATACACACTAATAATCAAGACCATTGCCTGAGGCTCTTGCAGAGTCAACAGGATCGCACATTGGACCCATGACTGGAAGCAGAGTGGCAGCCGATATCCAAGTGGGAAGTTGTGTGGCGAGCTTTTAGTGCCAATGAAAGTTTAAACCACTACCTACAGTCCGCAGATATCGGCAAAGATAGGGACCGCAGAGTTGTAAAGTTTGTGTGCTGCACGAGTTATCGGCAGTAACGCAAGACCGCCCAATCCTGACGTAATCCCGGGTCGGCGAAGCGATTTTCGCAAATCTGTTTGTGTGCGATAAAAACAGATAGCACCTTCTAGACCACTGTAAGTTAGAAAGTGTATACTACACTCATAAATGTCCGTCGTGATCACAAGTGTTATACTACTCACATTATCGCTTTCGGCTTACTGTCATCATCAGGTGTGTTGCAAATAAAAAATGGAAAATTAGTAATGTGACAATAAAGCTAAATATACAGAAAACTAAGGAATACAGAAAAAACAGCCATATAAACCAGCCAAAGTATTAAGATGCAAAATCATGTCAAATAATGTCTACACGTGTGTACATAAAAAGTGTTGGTAATTGTTAGATAGCTGTTTGTCGTATGAAATAATTTTAATGATCATCGAGGACTTCGTAACTTCGTGAAGGAAAGAAGGTTCGGAAACCACTTAAAAAGGTCGAGAACCCGGGTATTAAATACTGGTCAAATAATACTTCCAGTAAAAGAATAACTTCTGCTCCAGAGTCCCACAAACTGTCGCCAAGAGGCAAACAGGAGTTCAGAAACAATCCTGTTAATGTTCAAAGCGAGAAAAGTATCTGCTTGCACAGGCAACTGAACTGAAACAGAAGCTACATAATTACAAAACCATCATCGATCGGAGCTATGTACCAGTATACATGGCAGACTCAATGGTCGAAACGGAGAGAAAAGGTGTCAACATCTGCCCCGTCTTCCAACTTTTTTTCCTTCTTCCGTGATGCGACTCTCTCAGGCTCGATATGTTGTTTAATGCGGCTCCACAGAACTGCCACATCGTGTGTGTGTGTGTGTGTGTGTGGGTGGGTGGGTGGGTGGGTCATGTAGAAAATCCGTTTTGGCCAGAGGGGGAGAAACGTCCACACCCCACTCGTCGACAACAGGGGCTCGCGTATGGAGGTTTATTTAGTAATGAGGGGACCCTTCTGCCCTTGGGAATCAGTGAAGCTGTGCTCATCAAGAGGCTGTGGCGTGGAGACCGCTACAGAAAGGGCATAAGTAGTCTGGGAAGCTTAGACAACGGGAGAGATATCTGGAGCCAGGTGAGACAAGTGGGTTTATGAAACAGATTACCTAACAGGCAGCGCCGACTAGGCGGACTGGATGAGAGGAGAATCGGGAGATAATTTATCAGTAACCACCAGATGAAGTGCAGAAGCACCCATAGCTTCATCATCCACAAACTTAGGCCGGAGGAGAGGGTCTTTTAATGGAGGATTATCCGAAGGGTGGGCCAAAGGAAAAGGCTCCGTAAATGCATCAGACTCCTGCGTTCTGCCATGCTTGTTTTAAATAAGGAGGGCCGGCACCGCGGAAGTGACGGTGTTAATGTCCCTACACGGCGGAAAATCGTGAGCATTGTCTCACAAAGATCCAGTTTGATCCTAAATAGCCGGAGTTGGCTAAGCAAGAGAATCCTGTGGGAGAAGATCCACTAAAAACAATTTTAACGGTGTCCGTGTGCAGATTTTAATACCACCATGCGACGCAGACAATTGGTACTAAGGTGGCCACTCTGATTACAAACAAAGCAGGTTCCTCTCTAGTCGATATAAGTAATATGAACTCTGCAAGTGAGAGAGAATATTTTTATATTGACGTTTGATTAGAACCGAACACTACTATACACTTGTAACTGGTGCTGAGCAGAGCACCTTTCTCTACGAATATGTAGTATATCATCATAACGGAACAGGATGGACCTCAGAAAACTGTCATTTACTTGGAGCGGAAGATAAAAAACCCAAACATTTGTCTAGACCACTTTTACTGTCGCCAAAAGAACCATGCTAGTTGAGCCATCATGATGAGTGAATAAGACCTCAGCACCGTCATGTGATAATATCCTGTCAGCTTGAAGCTCGTCAAGAAATTGAACAAAAACCTGTATAATTGCGAATGAAAGTGGTGTACCCTTGATCTGTAGTAACCTTGATCTTGTCCACAAACCATTCGTGTATCTTTAAAGAGCCGGACCGCCCACGGCCTGTGGATTTATCGAAACTGAGGGTGGGATTGCCTGTTTGTGGAACAAACGTGGGAAGCATGTTTGACATCACGACGCGAAACAACGCGATGTCAGGAAGGGCTGCACAAACACCAGACACTAGACGACAAAGAGCAATGGGACGTGCACAACGACTCACACGACGCTGAACGCGAACTGCTTAGACACGTGACGCTACGGCAAGAGGTGGAACTCAGACAACCTGCCACCTCCATGCGCAAACCGGAAATGATGCTAGACCGCCACGGCCACATTGACAACTAATTCCAGACAGAAGTGCTAAATAATTTACATAGTATTCCGAATATCTAACAACCATGCAGAGGGTTCTCACAACCACACAATACTGGTAGAAAATTTACGTTTCACGTCCCAGAGGCATCGAGTTTATTGGCGTTGGAGCACAAGCTCAGATTAAGGAATGACGGAGACGGAAAACGGCCTTGCGTTTTCAAAGGAACTATTCTGGGATTTGACTTCAGCGATTTAGGGAAAAAGCGAAAATTCTGACTCAGGATGACCGGATGGGGATTTGATCCATCCGCCTCGCGATTATGAAATCCGTGCGCTAGCCAATACGCCACCTCGTTCAGTCCACACAGTACTACTGTATGTACGGTGAAATCAAATAAGCTCAGAAAATACAGTTGTCTATTCGTTAACGCTACAGTATTGTACAAACTCTAGATGAAAAATATGGTGCCGTCACTCAGTTGCTGTGAATGTCAAATGACGTGGATTATTTGTATACAAAAGCTTATCCACATACAGCGCTGCAGCAATTCTATCTTTGCCATCATTTTTGACATAGGCAAGGACCACGTCAGTCATATCGTTGTGACTCCAGTTTCTCTCGACGCCTTAAAATGTTCTGTCAGCGACAGGAATGGAACCAGGTGACGTCTTCCATAGTCTTCAATATTTCGATAAATCCACACCTTGTCATTTTCAAGACACAAATGCAAGAAGGAGCGTTTGTAGAAGACGTCAACAGGCTGCATTCTCATAAGTTGTTTGACTCATATCGTTACTTATGATGCTGGAGCATTTCGTAATGCTGTCAACAACGGTACACGGGGGTACCCAACACAACTTCCCATTTATGACAAGATGGAAGGACGTATGCTACCGAACACCGTCCGTAAATTCACCTTTCACTAATCGCTAATGGTCTGCACAACTAATTAGACTACTACAAACACCCAACGAAGATTCCACGCTACTGACTTTTAAAGTCGATCCACCACAATGCAGGCACTGGTCATTTCCCAACTGGGGTCCCCTGTTGAAAAATTACACTATACCGTCCCTCACAACTACTAAGCGCATTCGGTGATTTTTATTCGTGCTCTGTATGGCATATTGCTTAGAGAACGAGGCATTTACAATAACACAATAGTTTTGCTGCCTTTCATATTCCATTCGCTATTAGTATACAGGGAGGCAGTCTGTCTGCAAGTCTACACGAAACTTAGAATTCCGTCTAGTTGTGTATCGCAGTCACAACACGAGATGTATTTGAAAGAAATTAATTTGTTGCAGGACTCGCAACATATATAACATATATGGCATATAAAGTTTTCCTAATCTCATTTCCGATTGAAGAATGTTGAGCATTTCAGCGACCCTCTCATACTGACATAACGAAAGTGAAAAGAATTTATTACCTATTGACTAGCAATTGCCTACGCTTTGCGTGTATCCTGCTTTGTAAAGATCTCAGTGTGACAGATAGTATCATGAGAACAGCTGTTTTGTAAGCTGTCTTCATTAAAAATTACAATTGGGTGAGATTCCTCCAACACAGTCCTCTTCTCCACAACTACATTTGCGAGTTCCGTTCATTATAAATCCTTTCGTCTCGCACACCTAGATAGGAGTACGTGACAGTTGTGACATATTCTAGGATTAGCTCGGCGCTGCAGGTTTTGTTTGCACAGAATTTCATCTCCAGCTAATGTGAGCACTGGCCGACGACTGCACTATGTAAAAACTTCGACAAGGTAAATCCTATGGCTTATAGCGACGCAGTTTCAAGCAATCCTTAATTTTCTAGTTGTTTCGGAAGTTTCGTCTTTAATGCTACGAACTTCTGGACTCTGTGGCGGTGGTTGACAATTGAGAGACAAAATGTTTAAATTTGTAGGCAGGAAGTTGGATAGGTTGTAATTTCTATCACGTTTTTCGGGTGACGAGAACGCTGAAAGACAGTTAAATTCTCAGCTATTATGCTTGGAAATATTAGGTAAAACTGTACAGAGGTGATGGCGAAAATGAACAGGAAAAGAGAGGAAGGAGATAGAGAAATAAAAAAGGAAAGAGATAAGGGAGAGTGAGAAATGGAATAGAAAGGAAAAGGAGGAGGAAGGGAAGATGGAACGATAAAAAATTGAGGAGAATAACGGGAAATATGCTGTAAGGAACAAAGAAGAAAAAGAGAAGAGGGAGGGAAAGGGCAAAGAGGTGAAGAAGCCACAAAATAGGAAGTAGGTAAGAAGAATGAACGTGAAAAGAAAGAGAAGGAGAATACAAGAATGTATAAATAGAGCAGTGCCGCATAGAAAAGGGGGAACAGTTAATAATGGCAATAATGGCAGACGACGTATTGTTAGAAATCAAGCTGAACTGCTCCGGCTTCAGAACTACATGCTGCGCAAGACAGATTTAGCTAAACCGAAAAGACAGAGTAGCGAAGATCTGCACGGAAAAATGAAAAATTAATCCTATAGCGGCGGATAGATACGATATTACAGTGCCTGTGTTGTTCTGAATTACGATGCAGAGTTGCGGTGTCTGTAGCCATTATGAATTACATTAAATGTATTCGCAATTGCGAAATATGGACAACGATCAGCTGTAGAATGGAATGGCAACGAAACAAATTTGTGCTGGACTGGAAAATACACACATCAAAAAAGTTTTGCACTACCTCGGTTACTAGAGTTCCGGAACCTGTACAGAAAATTGGAAGAGAGATAATCATAACACCATTTCCGCCATTTTCATTGTTCATGGAAAACACACATTGCATGTTGTACCACCATACAGCGAGACCTTCAGAGGTTATGGTCCAGATTGCTGTACACACCGGTACCTTTTGCGCGTCCTCTTGCAGTAGTACGTAATCTTGCATTGATGCATGCCTGTATTCGTCGTGGCACACTATCCACAAGTTCATCAAGACGCTATTGGTCCAGATTGTCCAACTTCCCAATGGCGATTCGGCGTAGATCCCTCAGAGTGGTTGGTGGGTCACGTCGTTCATAAACAGTCCTTTACAATCTATCGCAGGCATGTTCGATAGGGTTCATGTCTGGAGAACATGCTGGCTACTCTAGTCGAGCGATATCGTTATCCTGAAGGAAGTCATTCACAAGATGTGCAGAATGGGGGCGCGAATTGTCGTCCGTGGGGAAGAATGCCTCACCAGAATACTGCCGATATGGTTGTACTATCGGTCGGAGGATGGCACTGATCTAAAGTACATCCGTGTCGGCGCCTCCCATGACCATCAGCGGCGTACGTCGGCCCCTCTCCAAAACAGCAGGGAATCTCCACGTTGCTGCACTCGCTGGACAGTGTGTCTAAGGTATCCAGCCTGACCGGTTTGCCTCCAAATACGTCTCCTACGACTGTCTGATTGAAGGCATATGCGACACTCATAGGTGAAGAGAACGTTATGTCAATCTTGAGCGGTTCATTCGACGTGTTGTTAGGCCCATCTGCGCCGCGATGCATGGTGTTGTGGTTGCAAAAATGTACCTCCCCATGGACGGAGTGAAGTTGCGGATCATTCAGCCTACTGCGCACAGTTTGAGTCGTAACACGACGTCCTGTAGCTGCACGTAAAGCATTATTCAACATGGTGGCGCTGTTGTCAGGGCTCCTCTGTGCCATAATCCTTAGGTAGCGGTCATCCACTGCAGTAATAGCCCTTGGGCGGCCTGAGCGAGGCAGGTCACCAACAGTTCCTATCTCTCTGTATCTCCTCCATTTCCGAACAACATCGCTGTGGTTCACTCCGAGAGGCCTGGACACTTCCCTTGTTGAGAGCCCTTTCTGGCACAAATTAACAATGCGGACGCGATCGAACCGCGGTATTGACCATATAGGCATGGTTGAACTACAGACCACACGAGCAGTGTACCACCTTCCTGGTGGAATGACTGGAACTGATCGGCTGTCTGACCCGCTTCGTCTGATAGGCGGTGTTCATGCATGTTTGTTTACATCTTTTGGCGGGTTTAGTGACATCTCTGAACAGTCAAAGGGACTGTGTCTGTGATACAATATCCACAGTCAACGTATATCATCAGGAGTTCTGGGTGCTGGGGTAATGCAGAACTTTTTTTATGAATGTATGTGTACAGGTTGTAGACACATGGTTGACGACACATGGAAATTTGGGTCCGGACCTGCTTCGTGCATGGATAACCAGATGGTAAGACGACAACTCGTGATAAGCGAGAAATCCGGCTCGCGTTCCAGTCCGGCAAAAATTTTCATTGTCGTCATTCCATTATAGAGTTGATTTTTGTCCATATTTACAACGAATACATTTAACGTATCCGCAGTCTAGCTCTATAGTTTTGTGGGAGTCCTTGACGATCTTTTCCGAAAACGAAAATGACCTTTGGAATTCTCCATTTAGGATCCCTTCGCTCCACCAGCGATTTTCGCCACGATGCTGTTAGAATAGGAGCAATTCTTTGGCATACGCTATGTTCACTGAGATTACAAAAGTCGTGGGATAACGACATACACATGTACAGATGGCGAAAATGTTGCTTTCACTGGGCTTAAACGGCAGTAATTGGTGGAGGTGTCCTTTTTATCAGATGATTCACGTGAAAACATGTCCTATGTAATGATGGCCCCACGACGTGATTTAACGGACTTTGAACACTGAATGGTGGGTGCAGCTGATCAAAAAATATAAATTTTTCTTAAACATATCTCCATGGCCCTCTGAGTTTTAAAGGGAATTGCATACGCAGTTGCGGATATGGACAACTATCTGCTGTATAATTGAATGACGACAATGGAAATTTGTGCCATACCGGGAATACAACTCGGAATTACCGCTTGTCGCGGGCAGTCGCCTAACTATTAGACTATCCATGGACGCTCGACGGTCAGACCCAAACTTCTCATATGTCGTCACCTACGTGTCTATAAACGGCACTTGTACATTACTTATGCATTTTCCTAAACAGGGAGACACTTTAAATGGAAGTCGCTTACCCAGTGTTGGCGAATAAATACGGTATTGCAGAGCCTGTGTTGTTTAGAAGTACGAAGCAATGTTCCTTCGACCATGCTTGCTTGTCGAGAGAAACACTGCATCCCAATTCTGAACAACACAGGCGCTGCAGTATCGTTTTCTGAGTTTTGTTTTCGCCAGACACAAGTTACGGAAAAATTGAATCCAAGCAAGGGAAGGTGCGGCTAACAAGTGAAACTAACGTATCTTGTTTTATGAAGAGAGAACTGTACCCAATTCAGAGGTCAGGCCCTAACCAAGATTTGAAACTCCATTGTGGACAATATTGTAAAATTCCCCAAACTGTCATTAAAACAGCCAAGCTCATGTACAATGCTAAAAAAATTAAACACTCTAGAACAGACAAAGACTACTTGGGACATTAGTAAGCAAGAAACATACAAAAACAGATACCAATATGAATTGAACCCCTAGAAAATATCTCTGTCAGAAATGATGACTTTTGAAATCATTTGCCGCCAAATTCGATGAATACTTCCTCATCAGCAAAAACTGCACTCCTCAAGAACGAATAGAATACAGATGCATTGCCGGCCGGTGTGGCCGAGCGGTTCTAGGAGCTACAATCTGGAACCGCGCGACCGCTACGGTCGCAGGTTCGAAGCCTGCCTCGGGCATGTATGTGTGTGTTGTCCTTAGGTTAGTTAGGTTTAAGTTTTTCTAAGTTCTAGGGGACTGATGCCCTCAGAATTAAGTCCCATAGTGCTCAGAGCCATTTGAACCATTTGTACAGATGCATTACATTTATTTGTGCAGATACTGCATGCATCACCAGTAGACATTAAGTTTCAAATATTCAACGCGTAATGAGATTATAACATTCATCAAGTCACCAATAAGTAGTATTTCTGCTGGCTGTTACGGTGTTTGCAGCAGAATGTTAAAATCTTGTGCTAACCTCATGGGAGTACCTTTAATCTGTCTTTTTAAGCAATTAATGACTCCGGTGATTTTTCCCAACAGACTTAAATGTACTGTAGTAATACCCATCCACAAAGGTGAAGAAAAACATAGTCAGAAAGAATCCTATATCACTACTTGAATCATCAGAAAAAGAGAAAACGGAGTGGACTGTGATAGGATACTGACTCATTTAATCGAGTGGAATTTGTTAACTGCTTCTCAGTTTCACTTTCGTGAAGGGTTCTCCTTAGAGCAAGCAATACGATAACTCAGAACTGAAGTGCTTGTAAACCTAAATAAGAAACTTTTCCTGTTTGAATACTATCCTTGAATGGATGGTCCACAAAACTATATTCGGGTAACTAAAGTATTATGACATTAACGTCATCGAACATGAAAGTTTTCTGGGTATGGTACCGCGTCATAATGTATAAAACTGCTGCTGCTGAAGAAAAACCAACGTTTCGGCCACGGTTGCAGCGGCCATCTTCTGAGTCTGCTGTTGTATTCTAGCTATGCAGTGTCCCTTACATTTTGTTGTTACTGTTCACTGCTCATGCCATTACGTCATAATTTAAAAAGCTAGTCCTTTTTATTAGTCGCTTAAGGAAGAAGAAGAGGGAACATTATTTTAATAGGTCACTGCGGTGGAGGGAGACCGTAACCTCTATTGGCTCTTGTGTTATGTGCCATGATTGCTGGTCACCGTCGAATGAGAAGTTGGATCCTGTTTACCAAATGCTGAACGTCGGCCACGCAGCGGCAGTTACTCGCCGGTAGTGCTCCTGCCTCGTGTTGACAGTGCGGTCTATTGGGTTTTTTTAAGTATTTCGATGGCCTTTCTGATTTTGCGTCTAGTCATAACCGGCTGCTTGGCTGGTTTCGGTGAATTTTATTTCTTTTCTGCAGTCTTGTTGATGTTGTGCCACTGCAGATTTGTTGAGTTGCCCTAAACGAATATAGCACTCGTCTTCCCGATTGCGTGTTGCTATTGGCCTGTCAGTCTCGCCGACGTATGCCTCTCCACATCTGGATTCCACCTTGTACACGCCTACAGTGTGTAAAGTATCCATCATTTCATTAGTGGAGACTAGCACGTCCTGTATCCTGCGACAACTATAGAAGACCGGCAGCACCCCAACCCGGCGGAGGTGTTTGTCTGTTCGGTCAATACTATTCTTCACGTAAAGTAAGCCCACTGTTGGCTGCAGTTCGTCTATTTCTTACTTATCTTTCTTACCTGAATTCTTATCTTTGTTACTTGTGTTCTACTACGTGCCAAGGCAAGGAAACACAACCTTAGCAGAGAGGAAAGGGCAGCTATCAAGGAACTGAAAAACAATGTCGAAATTATGATATAAACAGCAGACAAAGGCAAGGCTACTGTCATCTTAGACACCGTACAGTACGAAGACCAGATGAAAGAAAAATTATCCCATCTACAAAGGACTGAGGGTGGACCCTACGGCGAAGATGATTAGAAAGACGCAAGTCTCGATTAAGGACTCGAGAATTGACGCTGACACAGCCAAGGGTCTTGTTCCCAGGGTACCAGTCTCTCCTAGAATTTACGGTGTTCCAAAGATACACAAGGAAAGTTATCCTTTGAGGCAAATAGTGAATAGGATGAATTCGCCTACTTGCAAGAATTTAGCCTGGAAATTAGGAGGTCTAGTTGGAAAGAGAATTCTTATGTGAAGAACAGGACGCGCTTTATAGAACGCCTAAAGGGAGAAACAATTTTACCTTCGGACATGATGGTCAGCTTTGACGTGAAGTCGCTTTTTACGAACGTGCCAGTAGATGAAACTATCCTCATCCTTCAGGAGCGTGTTTCGCCAGACATATGCGACCTGGTTGAGTTGTGCATGACTTCAGCGTACTTCAAAAGGCAAGGAAAATACTACGAGCAGACAGACAGTGTAGCAATGGGGTCTCCCCTATCTCCGCTGGCAGCCGACGTATTCATGGAAGCCTTTGAACCAACGGCGCTTTACGCCCACGTTGCTGGTTCAGATACGTGGAAGACACGTTCGATATATGGTCTCATGGTGAAACGGAGCTGCACAAGTTTCACTAATACACTCCTGGAAATGGAAAAAAGAACACATTGACACCGGTGTGTCAGACCCACCATACTTGCTCCGGACACTGCGAGAGGGCTGTACAAGCAATGATCACACGCACGGCACAGCGGACACACCAGGACCCGCGGTGTTGGCCGTCGAATGGCGCTAGCTGCGCAGCATTTGTGCACCGCCGCCGTCAGTGTCAGCCAGTTTGCCGTGGCATACGGAGCTCCATCGCAGTCTTTAACACTGGTAGCATGCCGCGACAGCGTGGACGTGAACCGTATGTGCAGTTGACGGACTTTGAGCGAGGGCGTATAGTGGGCATGCGGGAGGCCGGGTGGACGTACCGCCGAATTGCTCAACACGTGGGGCGTGAGGTCTCCACAGTACATCGATGTTGTCGCCAGTGGTCGGCGGAAGGTGCACGTGCCCGTCGACCTGGGACCGGACCGCAGCGACGCACGGATGCACGCCAAGACCGTAGGATCCTACGCAGTGCCGTAGGGGACCGCACCGCCACTTCCCAGCAAATTAGGGACACTGTTGCTCCTGGGGTATCGGCGAGGACCATTCGAAACCGTCTCCATGAAGCTGGGCTACGGTCCCGCACACCGTTAGGCCGTCTTCCGCTCACGCCCCAACATCGTGCAGCCCGCCTCCAGTGGTGTCGCGACAGGCGTGAATGGAGGGACGAATGGAGACGTGTCGTCTTCAGCGATGAGAGTCAGTTCTGCCTTGGTGCCAATGATGGTCGTATGCGTGTTTTGCGCTGTGCAGGTGAGCGCCACAATCAGGACTGCATACGACCGAGGCACACAGGGCCAACACCCGGCATCATGGTGTGGGGAGCGATCTCCTACACTGGCCGTACACCACTGGTGATCGTCGAGGGGACACTGAATAGTGCACGGTACATCCAAACCGTCATCGAACCCATCGTTCTACCATTCCTAGACCGGCAAGGGAACTTGCTGTTCCAACAGGACAATGCACGTCCGCATGTATCCCGTGCCACCCAACGTGCTCTAGAAGGTGTAAGTCAACTACCCTGGCCAGCAAGATCTCTGGATCTGTCCCCCATTGAGCATGTTTGGGACTGGATGAAGCGTCGTCTCACGCGGTCTGCACGTCCAGTACGAACGCTGGTCCAACTGAGGCGCCAGGTGGAAATGGCATGGCAAGCCGTTCCACAGGACTACATCCAGCATCTCTACGATCGTCTCCATGGGAGAATAGCAGCCTGCATTGCTGCGAAAGGTGGATATACACTGTACTAGTGCCGACATTGTGCATGCTCTGTTGCCTGTGTCTATGTGCCTGTGGTTCTGTCAGTGTGATCATGTGATGTATCTGACCCCAGGAATGTGTCAATAAAGTTTCCCCTTCCTGGGACAATGAATTCACGGTGTTCTTATTTCAATTTCCAGGAGTGTATTTAAACAACATACAATTCACGCTCGAAGTAGAGAAGAATGGTGGAATTCCATTTCTAGAATTCGAAGTGTGCATGACAACGGAGGGCACACTGGGGCACAGAGTATATCGCAAGCCTACACATACAGACAGGTATCTGCACTCCCAATCCTACCACCACCCAGCACAGAAGATCTCGGTCATCCGTTCTTTGGCAATCCGTGTACAGCGCCTAAGTGATGCTCAAGACTTAACACCTGAGAGTAAAAGACTACGGAAAACGTTTCTAGCCAATGGCTACAGCCTTGATCCACACAGCTTTCTGGACCAATACAAGTAAGAAAGATAAGCAAGAAATAGACAAACTGCAGCCGACATTGGGCTTACCTTATGTGAAGAATATTACTGGCCGAATAGGCAAACACCTTCGCCGGGTTGAGGCGCAGCCTGCCTTCTACAGGGTGAAAAGTATTTAAACCGACAAACTCTGGGAGGTTGTAGGGGACATCAAAACAAAAATTTGTCCCTAATGTAATTTTTTCCTATGGGGAGTATTTAAACCGGTAGAGGAAGATTTCTCTGGCGGCAAATTAATTAAACGAATAAACACTTTTCCATTTTTTTATGACCGAGAGACAACACATTAACTCAACCCAATTTCAATTACAGTAGATTGTCAAAAATGCCTCCATTGACACGTAAACAAAAGTTACACCGTCGGATCATATTCTGTCTTGAACGGGCGAAAACTCCAGGATTATCCTGAATTGTTCCTGCTGTTGCTACTATCGGGCAATCAGATCTTCTTCTGATGCAACAGTAGTTGCATAAACAAGGTTGCGCATCTCTCCCCACACAAAAAGGTCCAGAGGGGACATACCTGGGGATCGAGCAGGCCACGGTACAGGACCACCTCTGCCAATCAACGGTTCTGGCAACCGTCGGTCCAGGAATCGACCCACACGACGACTGAAATGTGCCGACGCTTCCTCATTTTGGAACCACATGCGTTGTCTTGTAGGGAGCGGGACGTGTCCCAGCAATTCTAGCAATGCTCTGGCGAGAAAATTGTGATAGTGCCTGCCATTTAATGGCCTAGGTAGCAGATACCGCCCAATTAAACAGTCCCCAATAACACCGACCAACACATTAACGAAGAACCGCACTTTATGAGTGCTAGTAACTGTGGCATGTGGGTTATCCTCACTGCAAACATGCGAATTGTGCATGTTGAAGACTCCATCACGCCCGAACGTTGCATCATCGGTAAACAACACAGAGGATGGAAATGTAGGGTGCATTTCACACTGTTCCAGGTACCACTGCGAATACTGTGCTCTGGGTGGATAATCAACTGGTTCCAGGTTGTGGACACGCTGTAAGTGAAATGGACGTAACAATTGCTCTCGAAGGACTGTTCTTACATTCGTCTGATTCGTCCCCATGCTACGTGCAGTTACAAAAGTGCTGAATCGAGGATCCCGCTCCACATGCTGCAAGACAGTTTCCTCAAATTGCAGCGGTCTTACCGTGCGACGGCGTCCCTGCCCAGGTAATCTGCTAAATGACCCGGTCTCACGCACACGTTGGTACTCGGCAGCAAAGGTCGCATGATGCGGGATACGACGATTAGGATATTGTTGTTGATAAAACGGCTGTGCAGCTTGTCCGTTGTGGTGCGCTACGTAGTACGCACCAATCATATCAGTGTACTCACTCCAGGTGTATCGCTCGATGAGTAAAAGGAGACAATGCACTCCTACGCTGGCGGACAGAAGTTGCCTACAACTGAAGAGCGTAATACGCCCTCTAACAACTGAAGATCGTAATACGGCCTCTAACAACTGAAGAGCGTAATAGGCCTCCACCGGTTTAGATATTTCTCATAGGAAAAAATGGCATTAGGGAAAAATATTTGTTTTGATGTCCCCTACAACCTCCCTCAGTTTGTCGGTTTAAATACTTTTCACCCTGTATAGTGGTCACAGGATCCGTGCTAGGCCCCACTAATGTCAAAGTGGATGCATTACACACTGCAATCGCGTACAAGGAGGAATGCGAATGTGGAGAGGCATACATCGGTGAGACTGGCAGGCCAATAGAAACGCACATTGGGGAAGACGACAGAACATCAGCTAGACTGCGGAAAAGAATAAAATTCAGCGAAGCCAGTGTGTTGGCCAAGCTGCCGGTTATGACGAAACGCAAAATCAGAGAGGCCATATAAATAGTTAAATACCACGATAACATGAACAGGGAGGTTGGACTCAGGCGTGCCCCAACTTGGCTGCCAGCAATCAGAGCCCAACAGACCGCACTGTCAACACGAGGCACGAGCACTACCGGCCAGTAACTGCCGCCGCGCGGCCGACGTCCAGCAACTGTTACACAGCATCCAGCTTCTCATTCAGTAACAACAAAATATAAGGGACACAGCATAGCTAGAACGCACTAGTATACCGAGAAGAAGGACGCTGCAACCCTGGCCGAAACAGTGGTTTTTCCCAGCAGCAGCAGCAGTTTTATACATTATTACGCGGTATCATACCCAGAAAAATTTTATATCGACTGACTCTGGCCACGGAAGCCTAAGCAATTATATTAACGTTATCCTTCTTGCATGGATAGCGTCTTATCTTCATAACTGACAGCAGAGTGTTTCGTTAACAGACTTTATCACAGGCGTGGAAATAACTTCAGAATGGAAGAACAAAATATGTTGGGTTTCCCCATGTGGGTTTCCACATGTGGGTTTTGATAATGGGCCCACTCTTCTGACCTACACGAATGATTTTGCAACAGTTCAAAATTATAATATTTTTGATGACACAAGCGTACTAATTAAACATCCAAAGACAGTCTTAACAGACACAGTTGATATCTGAAGACTATCATCGAGAAAAGTCTTCTTCTTCTTCAGCTAGTGCCTTTGTCTCGCATTTTTCGCAGGGTCGGCACGTTTAAGAGCGGATTTGGCATGATTAACTTTTTAAAGGGTGGCTGGATACCTTTCCTGCCACCATCCCATACCCCTGGGACGGAATGAGTGTACCCCAGTTGTCTGCGACCAGTGTAAATCATGAAATAGTGCGAACGTATGTCTGTGAGGCGTGTAACTGAGGATGGACGAGGGGACCAGTCCGGTATTCACCTAGCGGGATGTGGAAAACCGCCTAAAAACCACATACAGGCTGGCCGGGACACCGGACCTCTTCGTTAATCCGCCAGGTGGATTCGTTCCGGGGCCAGCGCGCCTACCCGAGTCCAGAACGCAGCGCATTAGGGCTCTCGGCTAACCTGATGGGTGCCTATCATCAAGGAATGTAAAGTTCTGAAAATCAGTGTGGGGTTAGGCGAAACGCAGCAGTACCCAACAAGAGAATACCTAAAAAGTGTGCAACTAGAGAGCGTTTACTGATGTGAGCGAAAGTTAGACATAAAATACCGCAAGTCAAATAAACATCTTTCGTTACAAACTTTTTTTGATGTAGAAAGCAAGTGAGCCTCTAAATATGTATCAATAGATATCACTGGTGATAATTTATTTGAATGAAACGAAATGCGTCTGGTGACAAAAATACATATTTTCTTCTAGTTTTCAAGATGGATCTAAGGTACCTTTAATAATTACACAGCGATTACTGACAATGTGGCCATACAAAAGAAAAATTATACAATGAATGTTCACATTGCAGAAGATTAATGCTACCTGTCCGACTGGGACTCTAACAAGGAAAATGCTTCAGCAAACGAGATATCCAGGCGTTCCTAGGACTGGAAGAGAGAAATACTGGCGCAAATAAGGCTCTCAGTGTGGGATATGGGCCTCAATAGCTGAGTCAGTGGAGCATTTGCCCCTGAAAAGTAAAGTTTCCAGGTTCGAGTCGTGGTGGGACAGATTGTTTTAATGTGCCAGTATTTCTAAATGAGAGATACTAAGAGTCAGGAGCCGTCAGATGTATTGTACCTATAGTATCCTGTTCGGCAGTGATAAATTGATACATTTCAGGAAATTTCAGGTAATCCTAATGAACGAAATACAAGGGCACGGGGACTCAGACTAACAAGGTGACTGGATTGACGACTTTCCAAGAAAAGAAAACACAGCACCTCATTCTCAATGGTGAGATGTCCTTAAGCGACCTTGGTGGTACCCCATGAAGGTTACTGGAAACAACTATTCCACAAAACTTGCACAGTGCACAGTGATTCAAAACGGAACGCCTACATATAGCTAATCATAGGAAACGCAGATACCAGTAAGAGATTCATTGGAGGAACCTTCTGAAATTGTAGTCCGTCAGCACAGAAGTTAGCTTTCAGGATACTCATTCGATCAATACTTGAATACTGCTCTTCACTTAGGGATCGGTACCATATAAGACCGACGGAGAAAATCGATTAGACGCAAGGAAGACCAATGAGTTTTGTTACAAATTCATTTAATTAGCACGATAAGTGCCACGAAGATGATCAGCCAACAGCAGTGGCAGATGCTGCAAGAGAGGTTTTCTGCAGCATAACGTTCACATCCTCTACCCTTCGGTGGTAGCCTCGGTCGCACCCACATACTGCACTTTTTCTGCTGCAGTGTCCTTTTATTGGGCAAGAGCTGTTTTTACTGTTGTTTATTGCGATTTTTGTGGTGATGGAAAGTTTGGATGAGAGCATACATCTGTTGACAGAAGAGTACAGATCCGCCAGGTGCTTGTGGGATCCTAAAGATCCACAGCTTAAAATGCTAAAGAAAATAAATAAATAAAATGAATTAAAATAGAGGAGTTGACTGGCAATCGCCGAAGTGCAGGCGGTGCTGAGTTAAGAAGGAAATTAACTCACTACTAACTCCTTTTATGCGTAAAAGAGATAAAAAAAAAGTAAACCGTCGGGGATGGAAGAAGTCGGAAAATACAATTCCAAGTGGTTTGTCTTCAAACCGCTGTAATATGATGTACAGTACTCTGCTTCCCCTCCACATCTACAGATACTGCATACGACAGATAATGTAGCACAGAAAGTTTCTGTGCATGTCCTGTTTTTTCGTTTACTCCTTTGTTTCATTTGACTACTATAAGGGAAATAAATGTCATCGAAATTAACAAAGAACGTAGATTAATGTAAAATAAAAACGCATGAAAATCGTGATTTTTCTCGTGGCTTACATTCAAGCTATCTATTGCCACAGTTTAACTACTATTTCACGAAATTTAAATACAGGAACAGTAAAAGTGAAAATTGTTCTCCGTCTGATAAAGATGTGGCTGGCCTTTCGTATATTTTTACATCGCATTACTCATTTTATTGACTGTTTCTTGCTCGCATTACCATTACAGAATCCACGAGTGATTCGCATATGGCGCATCATATATGAGGAAATAGAATTTGCGGCAATATAACTGTCAGCTGCTGCTAAGCATCGCAACGTTAGTGCTGATATGGATCGTCGATAATTTGTGTCCTGCTTGCAACTAGAAGAAGTCGAAAATCATCCTTCGACATGCGGGGACGGACTAAGGCAGGCGATGGTTGCAGCTGCAAATCACTAACCGGGGACCAAACTATCACTTGTTTCACGCCTGCGCTAAAATTCAGCCATCCATATTTTTCTCTGTTGACGCCGTTTTTCTTCCAAGATGAATAACATAGTTACTATACAAAATAAGCCAGTCTGTATGTTTCTTTCCTCCAGCACCTCGTACTAAAATAGGTTAAGCAACTTCCCTGCGACAAAGTTTTAGCGCCAAAAGCAAAACTCGTCCTACGGTTCCTCTTCCGTTCGCCCTAGTATAAATGCTTATTCGAAGGAATAAGTCAATGATGCATTGTGCAAGCGAACTCCATGCGCGTAGTTTGTGAATGCTCGTTCGCTTGTTTTCGCTTGTGCTCACTTCGGTATAAACGGGGCTTAACAGGAAAGTGAGGAAGTGACAGTAGTACACGAAGCGTCCCCCACTAGACACAGCACTGTGGCTTGCGGAGTATAGATATAGACGTGGACGTAGGCGGTATTACAGAAATGGAATGTGTTGCTGTACTGTACCTCAACGTTTCCAAAAGGTATACACGTCTTTGGTGCTATCTGAAAGCATTGCATGTATGAATTATAATTAAATTAGAGGGCTTGTTAGGGAGCTCGTAGCTCTGAGGGGGCCCTCCTTGGTAGGCAAAGGGCACGCACGCCCTTCTGTCATGTTCGGACACAGCTCATTAGCGTCAGGCAGCGGTTAGGGCCGTCCCGTAGCCGTGGGTGCCGCCTTTTTATTACCACCGCCTGCGCTGCTCTGCTACCCGCAGCGCGTGCCGGGCCTGCAAACGGCCTAGCAGAGGCGGCAGCAGGAGTCAGCTAGCATGGAACCGGCTCTGCAGTTACTGTGTCTGCAGTTAGCGGCTTTGTTCCAATACCCCTGAAGCCGTCTACGGCACCGTTCTCTCATTCACATAGTAGTCTCGCTTCCCCAAGTTTCGATAGGATGTCTTATCCTCAGACCATAAAAGATGCAGATCATGCACGACATCATTACGCTGACACCGTCACCCCTTTTAGCTGAGTAGTGACTGCATCCACAGATCCAACTGACGTTATGCCCGAAGTATGGCAAGGCGACTCGCAGGTGCAATTAAAGCTTTATGTAGAAATTATTCCAAAAAGTATTATCTGGAAATTGAACATATGACCTTATTGGAACTTAAATTTCAAGTAAAGTTTCTTTGTAAAGAAACTCAGTCCAAAAAAATGGAATTGATGGCATTTTCAACATAGTACTAAAAGCTTGTACCCAGCTTGTTATCAGCCACATATGTAGTAGCAAGATGTTAAAAATTCTTAAACTGATGAGAAATCGATGATCTGCTGTACCTTTTAGGTTCAGCAACTTACACTATTAAGGTTATTGCAAATTTTGGTGATGAACATATCAGTAAATTATCATACTATGCCTGTTTTCATTCACTGCTTTCATATGGCTTCATATTTCAGGCCAATTCGTCATTAAGAGAGTAAGTGTTCCTTGCACAAAGGCGACAGGTGAACCCCACCCAAGATTACCTTGCAGACATTTATTTAAAGAATTTGGGATATCCACAGTACCTTCGCAATACATATAGTCACTTATGAAATTAGTCATTAATAACCCATCCCAGTGCAAAAATAACAGCGACATGCATAGCTACAACGCTAGAAGAAAGGATGATATTCACTATTCTGGATTAAATCTCACTTTGGCATAGAAATGGGTGAATTATGCATCCACAAAAAACTTTATTCATTTGCCAAATAGCATTAGAAGTCTGACATATAACCAACCAATATTTAAAAGCCAATTAAGAGAATTTCTGAATGACAACTCCTTCTACTCAATAGATGAATTATTAGATATGAAGTGTTAATTGTAAAAAAAGTTAATTAATTATTTTGTGTAGAGAAACTCATGTTAAAGTGACATTTTCTGCATCATTACGAACTGTCGTATTTATGATCTACGGAACAACGTTAATGTATGTATGTAATGAATGTATGTACACGATGAGTTTTTGCCTCAGAACCATATGATTTCTACAGTCATGGAACCGCAAATTTACCTTAGCGTTGGCAGACTGTTCTAAATAGTGAAGGTGAATATGTTACTGATGACAGAAGTCTCTAATATGTGTACCTGTTGTGTTTATTAAACGTACGGAAAACGCTGTGAACCTGCATGAACCTAATAAGTAAAATACTATGGGTCCGATCGAAAATTGTTATATGAGGAAGTAATAGGGCTCACAAAAGATCTATCGACAGGTTTTCTGTAACTGTCAATTTCCTTCTGACTCATCGAGATATATCGAGAAAACAGTTAAAAATCGAGTTCTCTATAACTTGTTGACATGCACGTTCCCAAACTTGCTAAGTACTGTAAGTATAGCCCGCGATAAGTCAAAAAAGTACTTCTTTGAAAAATTAGAACATATGTACTACTTTTCAAAATATATTGGCTACAAAAAAAATTCTCTTGTCAATATTTGGCTATTTGGTCTCAGCGGATTGGGCTAACGGTTTTAGGCTTAATTTCTTCATGAAGAATTGTGCTACGATATTATTAAATAACTTTTAGATTTTATTAATTGTGAACATGAAAGATAGGCTTCGAGAAACTAGCATTTTTGTGGGACTATGTCTTTTAGCTAACTATCTCGGCTTTTACTTTATGAAAATAACGTGTAAGGAAAGAGATTGTTGTCTATTTTCACGAATTTTTTTAAAGAAACCTGTCTTTGGAGCCGAAATCACGTTTTTTAAATGTAGTGAACACAATGAACGTTTTACAGTTATAGCTAGATAGAGATTAATGCCGAGGCAGGATTCAAACTGTAGCGCCTAGAACCGCACGGCCACTCATGCCGGCTTTTCAAGAGAAAATACTTTCAAATGTTTCATAGATTTTTAATATTTATAATGGAATAATAAGCTTAAGCAAACAAGCACGGAGTGCGTCAGTTGGAAGGGGAGGCAGAGTGGGCGCTGGCCAGAGTGGACCAGCGCTTCTAGGCGCTACAGTCTGGAAGCGCGCGACCGCTACGGTCGCAGGTTCGAATCCTGCCTCGAGCATGGATGTGTGTGATGTCGTTAGGTTAGTTAGTTTTAAGTAGTTCTAAGTTCTAAGGGACTGAAGACCACAGCAGTTAAGTCCCATAGTGCGCAGAGCCATTTATTTTCAGGCAGAGTGGGGGCTACTGGTTCTCGCTCGCTCCGAAAACATTGCCTTCGCTTGCATAATATTAGATATCAAGGCTTCCAAAGTGCGTACCACTATCTTTTTGTGCATACTGCTAGGAGGTTGACACGATAAACACCACTGTTGCTGTCATTTCCGCCGTAGAAGCAAAATAACTCCAGAAACATTAAATTTTTATTTAATTTACATTTACAATTTTCAGAGTCAGTCCGGGCTGGTACCACCGACCCTACCACCCACTCCAGAAAACGCAGTCCATCCTTGCACACTTCAATTTATGACTCAATTATTAATGCTAAAAATCCGTTAAATATATCCTAGTATTTTTTATTGACAGCATAAGTATTCGATATTAACCACCATCAACCAAATCTCTATAAGACGTTAATTGCGTCCACTAAATTTGAAAAAGGAAAGAAAGTGTTTTATCGGCTCCAAAAGTTCGAAGAAACTTTTTTTTGAAAAAAAAAGTGTGCAATTTCTTTCTATAAAAGATTTTTTTTCCTAAATATAAAAAGGAGGTAGTTCGTTTAAAAAATTCCCAACAAAGGTGCAAGTTTCTCGAAGCCATTTTTTGATCTTTCCAATTAATAAAATGGTAAAAATTATTTAATGTTATACCAGAAAAATTCTTTGCGAAGAAACTATGCCCAAGCCCGTTACTGTAGGGCCTTCCGCTGAGAAGATCCAGCTTATAATCGAGATCGCAGCTTTTTTAAAATAGCGATGTATCTCGAAAAATAATTAATGTGTTTTAATTTTTCAAACAAGTGTAACTACTGTAAATATCAAGTTCGGGATTGCGGACGTTAACAGGTTACAGAGAACCCAGTTCTTAACGGTTTTTTCCATGTGTCTCGAAACGTATGGCAGCAGTCGATAGACATTTTAAGCCTTAAACCTTTCTTCGATAACAGGTGGCTGACTGGCCCATCCTCGGCATGAAATGTCGACAGGGCCCTCAATTTCCGTCATCCGATACGCAGGAGGTGGCTTGTCTTAAATGGTGCACACACTTCTAACGTCAATACAGCTTTCCCTGCTGCGGATGAAATTACGGTTGCACGAGTGGAAGGAAAGAAACCGAGACAAATACAGAATCTGAAGTGCACGTGAATTCTTCTCTGCCTTCATTAAGCAACAGAAAGGTTGTTTATTCCAGGATACATTAACTGGTCATACCATTACGAGAAAAAAGCATCGACGTTACATAATGGCTTCGTTATTAAAAATTGAGTAAAGAGAGTATTTGTAAAGGCACGGACAGATTCTTAACAATTAGTTTTAAGCATTTTCATAACAAATATAATATAATTAATATCAAAAACATACTGTTTACCTACAGTACTTAGTGAAGTAGTTCATAATTTAGACGAAAACAATTGTTAGGAAAGTCTAATCATTAGCTGCTGTTAACAAACCTTTGGAAATACATATTAAACCTGTGTAGCTCCCTAGAACGTGTTTCATTCGTAACTTTCTGTAAGGCAATAGACTGTAGAAACATCGCATGAAAGTAAAGTCACTGTTGAAGGTAGAGAAAAATTAGCTTTGGAGTACCCCAAGACTCTGTGTTGCACCGTCTGTTACTCTCGATTCTTATAAACGATTAATCATTCAGCGTGTCAACTGTAAAGCAAGTGCTGTCTGCAGGTTCAACATGCTTTTCTATTAAAAGACAGAAAAAAGTTTGATTTACAGGAAGAACCAAGGGATGCTCTTGCCTCTCTGCAGGTATCCCTCCGATGTGGCTGCACCCATGATAGAATTATATCGCTGAGGCACACGAGTGACGTCACTGGCAGAGGAGGGGCCGAAGCGGTGTTGGGAGTCGGTTTATGTGGGGCGAAGAGAATCAATATGCCTACACTTACGGCAGTTTGTTTATAAGTGAACTAGTAACAACAATTCGTTTGTAATGCTGCTGTTACGACGCACTTTATCTCCCAGTGTCATCTATGTGTTTCTCATCAAAGGCAAACTGGTTTTAATATACGAGTGCTATCCACGTTTCCTTACCAGAACTACATAACGAGACCCTGGCGTATTGTAATCCCCTGGCTTCTTTAAATACAATTCATTTGACTGAACCACTGATCGACCTCACTCTTTTCCCATAATTCATTCTTTAATTCAAGATGCACGAATAGAAATCAGATATCTGTTAGGTTTTTTTTATGTAATGTAATATTCTGCTAATCGACAACGAAAATGATCTGATGTTATAATGTAGAAGTTTTGGCCATCAGCAACGTTGAGCCAGGCGTATGACTGCTTCGAAATATATGAGCTCGGTAGTTACGGTTGCAGGTGAACTTTCTCACAGTCGTAAATCAAAGTTATGGGTTCTTTCACCCTCAAATTTTTCAACATCACATTATACTTTATATTTACTGCCACTTTAAGTGAGTTTTACTTTCAGGTTTGCACCGTAGTTTGCTGGTGAACGTAACTCTTAGACGTGCGTCTTTTAAAATAATGCCGGCCGCGGTGGTCTCGCGGTTCTAGGCGCGCAGTCCGGAACCGTGCGACTGCTACGATCGCAGGTTCGAATCCTGCCTCGGGCATGGATGTGTGTGATGTCCTTAGGTTAGTTAGGTTAAAGTAGTTCTAAGTTCTAGGGGACTAATGACCACAGCAGTTGAGTCCCATACTGCTCAGAGCCATTTGCACCATTTGATTTTTTTAAAATAATAATTTGTATCCCCTAGCAGCCGCAGGACTGAAGTTTTGTTCGTAATTTCTTGAGAGAGGTCCTATCTATTAGATGGGTTAAGTGGCTGCAGCTTTCTTTCTATTCTATGTCAAAACATCCAGTACATGTATTTATTTCCCCATACGTTGTAGGAGAATATATGTTATGGGAAAGTTTGCTTGAATAAAAAATTTCACGAATTCAGGATGTCCCTCGCAAGAAGAGCACAGCATGATATCGTCGAGGGAGAGCCATGACAGGTATAGAAATAATTTTACGGGTAGCCCGTGGAATTGTGTTGGGACCTATGTTGTATAGCAATGATCTTACAGACAATAGTAATAATAGTCTCAGACTTTTTGAAGAAGATAAAATTATCGATAAGGAAACACTACATGTAAAATATGAAGAATATGAAAATATACGGTAATTTTGATAAATTTTCAAAATGATGCTTAGACTGGCTACGTCTCATGTAAAACTACGCACTTCACAAAAGGAACACGGTAGCTTTCGGAGGCTACAGTATCAACGACTCACGGTTGGGATCAACCAACCCCCACAAATACCTGGCCGTAACAGTTCACAGGGATATGAAATGGAAGGATCGCATGGGCTATGACATAGGTAAAGCAGGTGCCAGACTTCGGTTCATTGGTGGATTACTATGGAAACGCAATCAGTGTACAAAGGATATTGCTTACAAAATTCCCGTGCAACACATCTTAGAATTTTGTTGAAGTGTATGTGATTCGTACAAATAGTACTAACGAGAGATAGTAAATTACGTATGTAATAAGTCGATTGAAACTGTTCAAGGTGTTCCATAGTTACAGCACGTCCCTCACAATTAGGGCTCCTAGGCATGCCGTACAGTCAAGGTAATTGTTGTTGGTACGAAGTAATTTATGCACCAAATTTGGTTGAAATTGGTGAAAGTGTTCCAGAGCATTGCTGACGCAGCTTTGTACGTAGGCCTGAGGGGCTATTCAAAAAAAAAAAAAAATGTAACTGTTACAGACACTTAAAACTATTTAATGCGTAGTGATGTATCGATAAGGATTACAGATAATGTTAACGTTCAAATTTACTTACCTTCTTTATAGGTATCCTCTGCACTCGTTGTCGTCACACGAACAACACGTAAGCGAGGACACATTTGACGGCATACTTTCTGAAGCGTAAGCGGAGTTACTAACGCGAGCCTATTATAAATGTGTATTCTCTGTTCTGGCAAAGGGGGCGTATGTAAAAGATCTTTAACAAAACCCTATAGAAAGAAATCCATGAATATCGGGCCGGATTTCAAGAGCTTAACCCTTCGTCGCCATGTGTAGTAAGACCTGCCCACTGGCATGAAAGACATTGATTTAAAAATGAGGAACTTCCGTACACCTGTACTCCATGTTAGTGAACTGATTATAGTTCGGGGAATCGATATCAGAATGAGGCATCGGCCACTGCGTAAGTATGCCCTGGCATATGTTTAGTGGAACTTCCAGCTCAATGACGAAAACTGAGGCTTACATTATTGTGCTGCTATCACACAGAACACATTACCCTTTGGTGAACCACCCTGACGTTGAATTAAACATAAAGGCTTCCCTGTACCCCACATTTGAATTTTGTGCCATTACTTACTAATGGGAAAATTTATCTTACCTGTAAAACTGAGAGGTGCAGCAAATGTTTCTTCCTCCATGGCTTCTGGCATTCTCGTAGAATGTTCCGAACGTTTGGTGTAGTCATTCCGTTCCAGTTCCAGTAAAATTTTAATTGCGTAAGATTTCCTTTTTAGCTCCTTTTTGAGAACACTCCAGACCTTTGTTTGTGGAATTTCTAGATCACTACTGACTTCCCACGACGATTTCTGAGGACTGCGTTCAGACGAAAGGCGAATTCTTTCAGTATGTCGTACTGATCCACGTAGCCGGCCCGTTCTTGTTCCTTTGCACAAACATCGTGTTTCTACACACTGCCGATGCCCTCGGCGAATGTTCTTGGCTTTTGGAGGTGCTTTACTACGTCGCTGAAAGGAGCTTTTCTGCACTGTGATGACAGAACGAGAACTATTAATTCTAAGACACAAAATTTCATATTTACGGAATATGCAATTTTCACTAATGCCACAGAACGTTTCACTTACAAATTACCGCGCATGCGCTGCCGTCCGTTCCACTGCAATTATTCAACGATCGAATATTTTAAGTTTCATTTAAATTCTCAGTAATTCATATCGATGAATGTTTATGCAATAAACAGTCATAGCTATCATCATTCCTATTCGCTATATTCACTCTGAATATCCCTCTGTAGTACAGAGATAAATAGTTTACTGTTCTTTGATTCATAGACATACGTACAGGTAGCTATACAGGGTGAACCATGAGTTGAGCTCTGGCACGCCACAGCGTGATTCCTTGCACACTAACGGTACAATAACATCATCAAAAAAATTTCGTCCAGCGTATATTTTCTGTAGAAAATGAAAGTCAAAGAAAGGCAGTTTGGGAACACTGTACCTTCATATAGTATTGTTGTGCCCAGTTAGTACAGTGGGAAGAGTTTCCTGTTACAGTAATGGAGTTCGAGAGTCGATTCCGGGTCAAGTTCAACGACTTCTTTTAAAATGTTTCGCCAACTAATAAAGGTTATCAGTAGTCCAAACATTCATGGCTATCTTTAAACACATTCCACAACTAGGGCAATATACTTCTGCCACCGGTGTTACAGGCTTATTATGCCATCCTTGTAGAACATTCCTTCCTGCATGGCATGGCAAGAAAGGCTTCCTGCACAGCCATGTCGTCATTATCTGATCGAAAATGGGTTCCAGCAAAGTGTTTCTTGAGCTTAGAGAAGAAATTAAAATTTGAGGGGGGAGAGGTAAATCGATTGAATAAGACTTGTGCCGAAGCAGTTCGAGGCCAAATGAGTCGATGGCGGACATCACAATCACGAATTAGTGCCAGGGCGCACTGTTCCGATGAAAGAGCACGCATTTCATCAACATCCCAATGCGTTTCACTTTAGTGACTTTCCTCAAAATCATTAGTTGAGCATCATAGTACGCTCCGTTCACTGTTTCAATTTTGTTGAGGTTTTCAGCCAGGATAACCGAATCCCACCTTTCAGATGAAGCGACTGACTTAAAGTTATTTGGTGTGGGTGAGGAAGAGCGTTTCCTGTGTTTCGATTCAACTTGGCATTCCCACTGAAAGAGATGAAACCATGCTCCGTCCATTGTCACAACATGTTTGAAAAATGTCGCAGTACCTTTCTCAAAATGGTTCAAGTTTTCCGCGGACATGACTTGTGTTTGACGTTTATTTTTCTCCATTAAACTACCTTGGGACCCATCGACATGAGTTCTCGACACGTCAAGTACAACTCTTACGACATGTGCAACACATTTTGAGATATGCCCACTCTCTGAGCAATGCAGCCGTCTGTCACATCCGGTCTGTCATGATGATATCCTGAACTGCAGTGACGTTCCCCTCCTCCTTGGCCGTTACCCGCTTTCCCCTGCGAGGGGCATCTCATACAGAGATGTTCGCGCGCTTCCACTCTGCCACCCACTTGTTCACAGTGGAAAAGGAAAGGAAGTTCTCCGCTAATGTTAGCACCATGACGGTATGGATGTCCTGGGCACTCACTGCCTTTTCAACCAGTTGTTGGACGGCCACATTCTTGCCCTCTTTATCAATTTTTCAAAATGTATACACCTTAGACGCTTCAAACTCCAATATCTTAAAAGCGATATTAACGAAACATCTGGTAAGTAACCCAGCAAAGGAATGTGCTATTAGTCGCTAAACTAAATTAGGCTAGGACAGGTATTCATGGGTAGGTCGAGTCATTTTCAGTGACCTTTCGTATTTTCTGATTTTGATACACCCAATAATAGTGTGTTATACTACTTCTTAAACGGTACATATTCGTCAGCTAAGATTTTTTAACATTCAAAATGACAATTGTTGGTTAGATATGTAAGAAATATTCATAACAAGTTAGTAATAAATTATGTGATTAAGGGCAGAAATAGCAGCAGAACTTGAAATGCGTAAATGTTAAATATGGGTATCATACTAACATCAGCCAATTCCTTCTTTTCCGGCTCTGGGGAAAGTGGTCTAACAGAAGAAAAGGGAAGCAACGGTGACAATGGAGCAGAAAGCACTGATTCGTGTAGAGCGTGGAAGAAAACAGAGTAAATGTTTAATGGAAAAATACAGCTTTGAAAGTGATTTAATACAAACGATTGTACAAAAATTCATTTGTAATCGTTAAATAATCTCTCGTGTTTTGTATATGACCTGCTGTAATTGCTGTACGACGCTTAAGAACCGAGATACATAGAGTGCCGTCTAAAATTGTAGAACTTAAAAAGTTACATCTACTCTCTAATTCCTGCGTTCAAACACAAAACTACAGTCACTGCAGTAATAGCGCAGCGCACGGAATGTACAATATAGATAATTGAGGCACATGTTATTATATGATATAGTATATTTCCGTCGTTCATTTTCTACATCAAATATGTACGACAGTAAACTTTGTTACTGCTATTTCTCTAATGTTAGTACGCAAGGACTCACGCTGTTGTGTCCGTCTGGAATGATTTTAGCTGCCCTGTACAGACAGCTTACTATTCACTTAGAAGCGTTTCCAATATATTATTCAATCATGCTCCTAAGAAATTACCATTGGTTGTAGTATTAATATAATTAGATTCTTAACTGCTGCCAACGGACCAAAAGCTTAGTTCTATCAGTGTGGAGGAGGCTACGGGAAGAAGGCAAACGGTTCCACGAACCAAGATTGCGAGGATTTCATTCTAATCTGCCGTATTCCTAAAGGATCTGAGATACTTGGGTACGCAAAGAGCTCCAGCTACAATGACTAGCCTTACCGAAGAAATTTTTTGCGGAATATCTGAAGCAGACTCTTTTCTTTCTTTTCTTTTATTTGGAGGGCGTCTGCGAAAGAAACGCAAAGAACCCAAAAAGAGGTGCGGCATTTGGACTGCACGCAATCTTCTCTGCCGTTCTAAATGCAAATGCCAGAATCGATATTGGAACACACGAATCTTTCACATATCGCAAACGCTTACAGAACGACCAAAGCATGTGTTGCATCGGTGCAAATACAACACTGCAGTTATTCCTTTTGTTCGTGCGGAATGTTTGAGTCAAAATGAAAGTTGTGTATTCGTGTGACATCTAACCAGAAATTTCTCACAGGTGTAAGAGCCTAACCGTCACGGCTGTTTTTGTTTCTAGGTAGGTGCTTTCGAGATGAGGAAAGCTAATCGTTACGCGTAAGTCGTCCATTTCCGGCCCTTATGCAAACATTAATTTGGTTTGGTGTTGATTGTAAGAGGTGTTAGATGGTTTTCTGAGTGATATCGTGACAGTTGTCACACCAGATCGTCGGAATCTCGAGTTGTCTGAAGGTCCTGATAATGTTTCAAGCGTTGTCAATGGGAAGAAATCTGGCGTCACTGCCGCTCAAAGTAGGGTTCGGCAAGCCCGAAGAAAAGCCTTAGCAATCCTCGTCGTGTGAGAGTGGGTATTACCTTGTTGAAATGTAAGTCCAGGATACATTGCCATCAAGCGCAACATAACGGAGGGTAGAACGTCGTCGGTGTAAAGCTGTGGTGTAAGGGTGCCACGGATGGAAACGGGAGGGGAGCTGGTATGAAGTGAAATGGAAACCCAGATCCTCACTCCCGGTTGTCGGGCCACATGGTGGGTGAGAATGAAGTTGGGTTTCTACCGCTGTCCGGGGCGTCTGCAGCTGGTCAGTTTGAAGCGGCACTTATCACAGAATACTTCTCCAGTCAACGACATTCCAGGCTGAAACGTTTCTTGGGACATCCAGCACAGTTCTGGGATACCAAACTGAAAACCAGGATTGTTGGCCTGGGACGCCATTTCATTTCATAGCAGCTCCCCTTCCGTTGTCATCCGTGGCACCCTTACAGCGACTCTAAGTCGACGGTATTCTGCGCCCCACCTTTTTGTCCTTCATCGCAAGCCATCTTCAGCTTATATTTCAGATCGATATCGCTCGCCCGCTCAAGATTTTCTACTGCTTGTCCTCGTTAACGCTAAATCCTGCCTTGGCTATCAAGTTGCCGTATCTCTCCCCAGTGATAGCGTTTGGAGCATTGTAGGCAAGACCCTGCAGCCAGCTCGGGATTTTGAGGATCTAACGCCCCAGTTCGACAGAATCATGCATCAGGTCTCTCAGGAGGACGTCCAACAGTTACGTTAATCAACACCAAGCTTACATAAGGGCCAGAGGTGGACCGACGAACTACTTAGTTGCTTAATCTGTAAGGCTCTATCTCTTGAATAAGTTATACAATTTCTCTGAAACTATAATCATTGCTGTGGACATGTACATCGGATCTATCGATCTCCTCTCATCCCACTCGGGCAATTCCTTCGTGGTGCGTTTTCTGTTTTTTGTCTTATAGTACATATCTGGTAGTACCCGTGGTCTAGGGGTAGCGTCTTTGATTCATAATCAAAACGTCTTCGGTCCCGGGTTCGATATCCGCCACTGCCTAAATTTTGATAAATAATCAGCATTGCCGGCCGAAGACTTCCGGCATAAGAAGTCAGCTTCATTCTGCCAACGACCTTGTCAAAGAGGGCGGAGGAGCGGATAGAGGTTCAGGGCACTCTCTTGTCCTAGGGGTGGGAAATTGCCCCTTAAAGGCGGAAGAATCAGCATTGATCAACGACGTGAGGATGCAGAAGGCATTAAAGACACGTAACGTGTATCCACAGGGCATGTGGCCTGTAATTGGAGAAGTGTCATGATGATCTCTACATTGGCAAAAGATTTCGGAATAGTCCCCCATTCGGTTCTCCGGGAGGGGACTGCCAAGGGGGAGGTTACCATGAGAAAAAGATTGAAAATCTACGAAAGGATAACGTTCTACGAGTCGGGGCGTGGAATGTCAGAAACTTGAACGTGGTAGGGAAACTAAAAAATCTGAAAAGGGAAATGCAAAGGCTCAATCTAGATATAGTAGGGTTCAGTGAAGTGAAGTGGAAGGAAGACAAGGATTTCTGGTCAGATGAGTATCGGGTAATGTCAACAGCAGCAGAAATGGTATAACAGGTGTAGGATTCATTATGAATGGGAAGGTAGGGCAGAGGGTGTGTTACTGTGAACAGTTCAGTGACCGGGATGTTCTAATCAGAATCGACAGCAGACCAACACCGACAACGATAGTTCAGGTATACATGCCGACGTCGCAAGCTGATGATGAACAGATAGAGAAAGTGTATGAGGATATGGAAAGGGTAATGCAATATGTAAAGGGGGACGAAAATCTAATAGTCATGGGCGACTGGAATGCAGTTGTAGGGGAAGGAGTAGAAGAAAAGGTTACAGGACAATATGGGCTTGGGACAAGGAATGAAAGAGGAGAAAGACTAATTGAGTTCTGTAACAAGTTTCAGCTAGTAATAGCGACACCCTGTTCAAGAATCACAAGAGGAGGAGGTATACTTGGAAAAGGTCGGGAGATACGGGAAGATTTAAATTAGATTACATCATGGTCAGACAGAGATTCCGAAATCAGATGCTGGATTGTAAGGCGTACCCAGGAGCAGATATAGACTCAGATCACAATATAGTAGTGATGAAGAGTAGTTCAAGACGTTAGTCAGGAAGAATCAATACGCAAAGAAGTGGGATACGGAAGTACTAAGGAATGACGAGATACGTTTGAAGTTCTCTAACGCTATAGATACAGCAATAAGGAATAGCGCAGTAGGCAGTACAGTTGAAGAGGAATGGACATCTCTAAAAAGGGCCATCACAGAAGTTGGGAAGGAAAACATAGGTACAAAGAAGGTAGCTGCGAAGAAACCATGGGTAACAGAAGAAATACTTCAGTTGATTGATGAAAGGAGGAAGTACAAACATGTTCCGGGAAAATCAGGAATACAAAAATACAAGTCGCTGAGGAATGAAATAAATAGGAAGTGCAGGGAAGCTAAGACGAAATGGCTGCAGGAAAAATGTGAAGACATCGAAAAAGATATGATTGACGGAAGGACAGACTCAGCATACAGGAAAGTCAAAACAACCTTTGGTGACATTAAAAGCAACGGTGGTAACATTAAGAGTGCAACGGGAATTCCACTGTTAAATGCAGAGGAGAGAGCAGATAGGTGGAAAGAATACATTGAAAGCCTCTATGAGGGTGAAGATTTGTCTGATGTGATAGAAGAAGAAACAGGAGTCGATTTAGAAGAGATAGGGGATCCAGTATTAGAATCGGAATTTAAAAGAGCTTTTGAGGACTTACGGTCAAATAAGGCAGAAGGGATAGATAACATTCCATCAGTATTTCTAAAATCATTGGGGGAAGTGGCAACAAAACGACTATTCACGTTGGTGTGTAGAATATATGAGTCTGGCGATATACCATCTGACTTTCGGAAAAGCATCATCCACGCTATTCTGAAGACGGCAAGAGCTGACAAGTGCGAGAATTATCGCACAATCAGCTTAACAGCTCATGCATCGAAGCTGCTTACAAGAATAATATACAGAAGAATGGAAAAGAAAATTGAGAATGCGCTAGGTGACGATCAGTTCGGCTTTAGGAAAAGTAAAGGGACGAGAGAGGCAATTCTGACGTTACGGCTAATAATGGAAGCAAGGCTAAAGAAAAATCAAGACACTTTCATAGCATTTGTCGACCTGGAAAAAGCGTTCGACAAGCTGCTCGAGATTCTGAAAAGAGTAGGGGTAAGCTATAGTGAGAGACGGACCATATACAATATGTACAACAACCAATAGGGAATAATAAGAGTGGACGATCAAGAACGAAGTGCTCGTATTAAGAAGGGTGTAAGACAAGGCTGTAGCCTTTCGCCCCTACTCTTCAATCTATACATCGAGGAAGCAATGATGAAAATAAAAGAAAGGTTCAGGAGTGGAATAAAAATACAAGGTGGAAGGATATCAATGATACGAATCGCTGATGACATTGCTATCCTGAGTGAAAGTGAAGAATATTTAAATGATCTGCTGAACGGAATGAACAGTCTAACGAGTACACAGTATGGTTTGAGAGTAAATCGGAGAAAGACGAAGGTAATGAGAAGTAGTAGAAATGAGAATAGCGAGAAATTTTACATCAGGATTGATGGTCACAAAGTCAATGAAGTTAAGGAATTCTGCTACCTAGGCTGTAAAATAACCAATGACGGACGGAGCAAGGAGGACATCAAAAGCAGACTCGCTATGGCAAAAAGGGCATTTCTGGCCAAGAGAAGTCAACTAATACCAAATACCGGCCTTAATTTGAGGAAGAAATTTCTGAGGATGTACGTCTGGAGTACAGCATTGTATGGAAGTGAAACATGGACTGTGGGAAAACCGGAACAGAAGAGAATCGAAGCATTTGAGATGTGGTGCTATAGACGAATGTTGAAAATTAGGTGGACTGATAAGGTAAAGAATGAGGAGGTTCTACGCAGAATCGGAGAGCAAAGGAATATGTGGAAAACAGTGATAAGGAGAAGGGACAGGATGATAGGACATCTGCTAAGACATGAGGGAATGACTTCCATGGTACTAGAGGGAGCTGTAGAGGGCAAAAACTGTAGAGGAAGACAGAGATTGGAATACGTCAAGCAAATAATTGAGGACGTAAGTTGCAAGTGCTACTCTGAGATGAAGAGGTTAGCACAGGAAAGGAATTCGTGGCGGGCCGCATCAAACCAGTCAGTAGACTGATGACAAAAAAAAAAAGTATAAATCCCTAGCGTTCTCAGTCAACTAGCCCTAGATATTTTCTCCAGTTATGTGACTTCGTGCCCTATGTGCGGAGGGTTCAGGACTACAGCGACTACTAAATTTGTAGCTTCTACACAGACTATAGCTTTTTCAACGAGTAAATAAATGGCCACTTTTAACCATTTCCTCATAAAAAACGAATGCATCTTGTCGATACTAAACACACAGCACTACGCTTTAATACCCTAGCTCACGGAAATCAATGTTATTTCGTTTCCTTTTCACCAGCTGAGCCTTGGCGTGTACTTGCAGTAAGAGACACGTACATGAAGAGACAATACAAGACTCTGATAATGTGAAGCTGGTTTCACATTATTCTTTCAGCGATCATAAAAGGCGAACTCTTTGACGACCGGCCCATTGTAGTGTTGCTGACGCGGAGTTCGCTGCCTAACGGCCAGCTACTGAGACCACTACGCAGCGTATCTGGGGTAATTACAATATTCTGAAACAGTTTTATTCCGTTTAACACGCAGAAAATACCCACAGTTACAATTCGTCGGCATCTCGATAACCATGGTTTTAAAATACTCGGAACTACACTGAGATGACAAAAGTAATGGGACAGCCATAGGCAGACAACAGATGGCAACAGTATCGCGTAGACAAGGTGTAAAAGAGCAGCACAGTGGCGGAGCCGTCTTTCGTACTCATGCTAGTGATGCGAAAGTGCGTCAGTCCGTGAGTATGACCGCACGACGGAAATTAACAGAATTTTAAAGCGGAAAGGTAATGGTTCATTCCATTTAGGCAATTCAGTACTCCGGGGTCCATTGTATCAAGAGTGTACCGAGAATACCACATTTCAGGCATTACCTCTAACCTCCACCTAACGGCAGAGAGCTATGACGTTTTCTTACAGTTGACGATATTTCGTGATATAACTGCAGAAATCAATGTGGGGCATACGACGAACTACGTATTAGCACAGGCCGACATTTGCCGTTTATGGGCTATGGTAGCATACCACTGACGCGAATGCCTTTCATAACAGCACGACAAAATGAAGCGCTTCTCCTGGACTCGCGACCATATCAGCTGAGCCCAAGACTACTGGAAAATCTTGGCCTGGTGAGATGAGTATCGATTTAAGTTGTTAAGAGCCGATGCTAGGATTCGAGTGTAGCGCAGTCATTGTCACAAGTTGTCAACAAGGCACTGTGTAAGTTGGTGGCGGCTTCATAATGGCATGGGCTGTGTTTACATGGAGTGAACTGGATCCTCTGGCTGTGTTTATATGAACTGTATCCTCTGGCCCAAATGAGCTGATCATCCATTGGAAAAGGTTATGTTCGGCTACTTGGAATCCATTTGCAGCCATTCGTGGACCTCATGCTCCCAGACAACGTTAGAATTTTTGTGGATGTCAACGCGTGTTACTGGGACACAGTTATAGGAAACTCGTTGGAAGAACGTTCTGCACAGTTCGAGTAAATGACGTGGTCACCCAGGCCGCCCGTTATGAATCCCGTCGAATACTGTGGGACGTAACCGAGAGCTCAGGCCGTGCACTACATCCTGCACTGGCAATGCTTTCGCAATTATGAAGTCTAATACAGGTGGTATGGCTCACTGTTTCTGCAAGGGATTGCCAATGATTTGTTGAGTCTGTACCACGTCGAGATGTTACGCTAAGCCGGGCAAAAACAGGTTCGACACGATATTAGGATTTGTCCCATTACTTTTGTGACATCCGCGTAAATACTTTACTCAGATATTAAAACTAAATCACGACAGTCTACATAGGCGATACCGTCACTGTTGTTTTGTTGTGTAAGACAATTTTATTTTTTAATCGGGAAGGTTTTTTGCCTAATGTCACTTGTTCTCTGTGGCATTTCTGGCCGTCGACATCGGTCCCTACGCTCTGTGTCGTTGGTCTCAGTGAGCTGCCTAGTTTATGTCAAGCTCACACAGAATCATCACCAATATGACCTCATATCTTAAGAAGAAAGGAGGACACATGCAAGATTCTGTCCTAGCAGTCGACCCCGTGGAAAAATTTGGGCCATAATTCTGATAGCACGCACTTATGACCTTCTGAATGTACGGCTTTTAAATATTCGAGCGCACCGGTTATCAATCGCTCCGTCCCCCAGTGATGGGCGGAAAATCTCATACAGCTTACTACCAACAAGAGCTGTCCTATTAGCGGGAAGTTGATGGCGTGGGAAGAGGAGGGGGGGGGGAGGGAGGGGTGACGTCTGCCAACGTCCTTTGAAATCTTGTTGGAAAGTTATTTTACTCTAAAAGAAACCTAATACGCTGGTTTTATACATCCATTATCATCTCTACGTATAAAAGGCACTGTTCTGATTGACTGACAGATGGACTGATTGACTCACCATCGTCCAGCACAAACCGCCAATGAAGAAAGTTGAAATTCGGGAAAAGTGTAGATGTTCTACGGTAAGCGTCTTTTACGAAGACATTTTTCGAAATTGCAACCCTAAGGTGATGAAAAGGGGACGAAGGACCTTTTTGAAAAGTGTTGCTATTAGGGCAGTTTCGAAGCTAGGCAACAAAAATTGGTTTTTGGTTTCTCGAAACAAAGAAAATCGTGTTTGAGCATCTCTTACATTTAACCCTATGGGAATGAAACAGTGGGTGACAGCTGTTTTTTTTAGAATATGTGATTATTAAAGAACTACTAAAGCATTTATAAAGCTACACCTATGAACATTGGTATCTGTCGTCTCGGTTACAAATAAAAAAATATGTTTCTCAGTGTTTTTGGAAATTGAATCCGCGTGAAGATGAAATAGTCGGGAAAGAGTTTTTGTTTCGAAAATATATCATTATTTGACAACTATTAAAGTATTATGAAAGCTATGTCTGTTAACACTGATATTTTACTTCTCGATCGCAAATAAAAAAAATACTTGTTTCAGTGTTTCTGGAAACGAAACCATTAGGATGGTGAAATACGGTATGAGATTTTTATGAAAATATTTTATTATGAAAACATTTTTGAAGCCGTACAAACTGCTGGGGATAGAGACCTGAAGTTGAGAGGGTGTGGATCTTATACTGCAGGTATCGTTCAAAAAGGAAGTGTCCGAAATTTCACTCCTAAGGGGATGAAATATGGAATGAAAGACTTTCCGAAAGTATGTCGCTATTAAGGGAATTTTTAAGCTAGATCAACAAAAACTAGTATCTGGTTTCTCAATAAGAAAATAAGAAATACGTGTTTCAGAACTTTTGGAAATTCAACAGCTAAGGGGGTAAAATATTGGGTAAAAGTTGTTATGAAAATCAATAATTACTAAGGAATTACTAAAGTATAAGGCTACATCTAAGATAATTAGTATCTGACTACTGTTTCTGAAAATTCAACCCCTAAGGGAGTGCAGTCGGGAATGAAATTTTTCAGAACATTTGTTAAATTTAAAATTTTTGAAGTTAAATTTTTGAAAATTGTTATTTCACTTTTCGGTTAGATATAAAGAAATATTTGTTAGGGGATGAAAGTTGCTATGCAAATACCTACACAACAACGCATATGGCATGATCAATGAAAACTTTGGACTCCAGCTGCCACAATCACGTTTTGGTCGGAATTACAATCGGAAATACCATGCTAATACGGACTTAATTATCGTGGAAAGCTTGGAAGATGTTCCAGTTTATCAGCCACATAAAATTTCGATCAAATAAAAACAACAACAACAAAACAAAAAAGATGTCTGCATGCCGTAGAGTCTATGCGAGCAAAGCAGCGGACGCTAATCCAGCCTTTGTATATACACTCCTGGAAATTGAAATAAGAACACCGTGAATTCATTGTCCCAGGAAGGGGAAACTTTATTGACACATTCCTGGGGTCAGATACATCACATGATCACACTGACAGAACCACAGGCACATAGACACAGGCAACAGAGCATGCACAATGTCGGCACTAGTACGGTGTATATCCACCTTTCGCAGCAATGCAGGCTGCTATTCTCCCATGGGGACGATCGTAGAGATGCTGGATGTAGTCCTGTGGAACGGCTTGCCATGCCATTTCCACCTGGCGCCTCAGCTGGACCAGCGTTCGTGCTGGACGTGCAGACCGCGTGAGACGACGCTTCATCCAGTCCCAAACATGCTCAATGGGGGACAGATCCGGAGATCTTGCTGGCCAGGGTAGTTGACTTACACCTTCTAGAGCACGTTGGGTGGCACGGGATACATGCGGACGTGCATTGTCCTGTTGGAACAGCAAGTTCCCTTGCCGGTCTAGGAATGGTAGAACGATGGGTTCGATGACGGTTTGGATGTACCGTGCACTATTCAGTGTCCCCTCGACGATCACCAGTGGTGTACGGCCAGTGTAGGAGATCGCTCCCCACACCATGATGCCGGGTGTTGGCCCTGTGTGCCTCGGTCGTATGCAGTCCTGATTGTGGCGCTCACCTGCACGGCGCCAAACACGCATACGACCATCATTGGCACCAAGCAGAAGCGACTCTCATCGCTGAAGACGACACGTCTCCATTCGTCCCTCCATTCACGCCTGTCGCGACACCACTGGAGGCGGGCTGCACGATGTTGGGGCGTGAGCGGAAGACGGCCTAACGGTGTGCAGGACCGTAGCCCAGCTTCATGGAGACGGTTGCGAATGGTCCTCGCCGATACCCCAGGAGCAACAGTGTCCCTAATTTGCTGGGAAGTGGCGGTGCGGTCCCCTACGGCACTGCGTAGGATCCTACGGTCTTGGCGTGCATCCGTGCGTCGCTGCGGTCCGGTCCCAGGTCGACGGGCACGTGCACCTTCCGCCGACCACTGGCGACAACATCGATGTACTGTGGAGACCTCACGCCCCACGTGTTGAGCAATTCGGCGGTACGTCCACCCGGCCTCCCGCATGCCCACTATACGCCCTCGCTCAAAGTCCGTCAACTGCACATACGGTTCACGTCCACGCTGTCGCGGCATGCTACCAGTGTTAAAGACTGCGATGGAGCTCCGTATGCCACGGCAAACTGGCTGACACTGACGGCGGCGGTGCACAAATGCTGCGCAGCTAGCGCCATTCGACGGCCAACACCGCGGTTCCTGGTGTGTCCGCTGTGCCGTGCGTGTGATCATTGCTTGTACAGCCCTCTCGCAGTGTCCGGAGCAAGTATGGTGGGTCTGACAGACCGGTGTCAATGTGTTCTTTTTTCCATTTCCAGGAGTGTATTATGTGCGTATGCCTCAAAATCCATAGGGTATGAATAAAAGTAAGCAAATAAAGAATTAGTATGAAATGGATTTTATAATTTTGTTTTAGAGTATAATGTTGTCAATCAAAGTGAAGAACCCACCAACTCCTCCAAATGCACTTCACTTTAAAAGTGCCAGTTTTACAATCCAAAGAAAATGACACAAAATGCAGTGTTAATAATTAAATAGCGCTACGCTGCTTGTTTACTAACAAATTCATTTAATTAATTTACACGGACTTTGTGAAACGCGCCATAAAAATGTGCAAAGCCCAGAGATCTCTGGCACCTGCCCCAGCTTAGGAAGCACACATAATGAACACACCAAAGTGCGTTTCTTCGCGCTCGGGCATCCAGCAACTGCAGTGGTGCGGAGCGAGTCATACACAATCGGTGCACCTGCTATATTTAAAAGCTGTACTTACAGAATGTAATAAATGCGCACTATCGGAATTACGGCCCGTAATATTCAGCGCAGTCGATTGCTGGGATTATTTTGAGAGTGTGGACTTTCCTCCTTAAAATACGAGGTCAATTTAGCGATGTTTCCCTTTAAGCTATAAAGAAGGGTTGTCATATCTGATCGTCAAAGATTAACAATTTTTTTCCAACTTTGAGGAAAAGAGAGTTAAGCATACGTTACAATGTCCGCAAATAAAAAAATGGTTACTCCAAATGATAAGTGTCACTGATGAAAGTTGTAGAGAATTTAAAACTTAAGAGCTCTTTTTACATAGGATTAAAGTTCGCTGACACGTTTGCATAGATAAAAATAAAAACGAGGAAAAATTTGTAGGGTTAAACTCCCTCTAAGAGTTTTTTATGAAGTCAAATTACTTTTGAATCCTAATAATCAAATGTAAGTGCACTTTAGTTCAGAACCTACCTGCCTAGATAGTTATTTCTATGTATTAAAATTAATTAATTGCCGCCAGTCCAAGATTATAATACACGGGCTTATCAATGGAAAAAGACATTTCAAGTGAAAGGTTTTATGAATGGAAAACTTTTTCCATTGCAAATAAAACTGGTGACAGGTACGTTTTTTACGAACATTCTTTAGGCAGTAAATATTGTTCTATATTTACGTTTATTTAGAATTTATTTTGTTGAAGTTTTTCTGCATAGATGGTCCCGGGGAGCAAACACTGTCAACCAATTCTTCATCTTGTTCTGGTTCGGAATGTAAATCGATTTCCCCCGCGACGATGTCGATCTAATCGTCGATTTGCTCTGAATCAAGGAAAATGTCCTGTTGTGTTAAAAAGTGAAGCTACGAAAGCATCTTGCAAACGCTGCGTATAACCGAGAACTCTATAGAGGCTTTCCTGCATAGAAAGCTGCTTTGCATTCCTACTTGCATGTGTAGGATACTGTACTGGTGAGAGGCGGCTTCAGCGGGAGGGAAAGATGCCAAACTGAAGTTGTTATTTTACGATAAACTCTCTGGAACATTTGCAGAAGAATTTCATTCAAAGGTTTGGACTTGCCATCCGTTACACAAACGTACAATGAGCTTCACTCCTTCCTCGTCGATTTTATCAGAGGTTGCGTTGAGATCCACGAAGGCTGAGACCACGTGTTGGAGGTTCGCATTATTTTTAGATGTGTTTATAACTTTGATACTACCCTGTCGAAAAAATCTAGAGATGCTGTCACAGCCACTGCGGGTGTGAACAACTAATGTTTTATGGCTTCTTAAGAGAGGTGTAAGCGAATGTGTTTCATTTGTCTTTCCCCGATTTCATAACGAATACATTGGTAACGGCTTCTTCCTGCACTTTACTCTAAGCTATGCGATCAGTCAACAAGACCATCATATCAGTATCTCCCTCGAACATACCTGAAGAGCCAAAGAAATTAGTACACCTGCATAATATCGGCTAGGGCCCTCGCGAGCACGCGGAAGTGCCGCAAAACGACGTGGCGTGGACACGACTAATGTCTGAAATAGTGCTGGAGGGAACTGACACCATGAATCCTGAAGAGTACGAGGAGGTGGAGATCTCTTCTGAACAGCACGTTGCAACGCATCCCAGATATGCTCAACAGCGTTCATATCTGGTGAGTTTGGTGGCTAGCTGAAGTGTTTAAACTGACAAGAATGTTCTTGGAGCCATACTGTAGCAATTTTGGACGTTTGGGATGTGACATTGTCCTGCTGGAATTGCTCAAGTCCGTTGGAATGCACAATGGACATGAGTGGAGGCAGTTGATCAGGTAGAATGCTTATGTACGTGTCAGAGCCGTATCTACATGTTTCAGGGGTCCCATATCACTCTAACTAATCATGCCCCACTCCATTACACAGCCCCCAACCAGCTTGTACAGTCCCAGCTGACATGCAGCGACCATAGATTCATGAAGTTGTTTCCATACCCGTACGATTCCATGCGCTAGATAAAGTTTTCCAGTTATCAACAGTCCTATGTCGGTATTGACGAGTCCAGGGGAGGCGTAAATCTTCATTTCGTGCAGTTATCAAGGGTACACGAGTGGGACTTCGCCTCCGAAAGCTCATATCGATGATGTTTTGTTGAATGGTTCGCACGCTGACACTTGTTGATGGCCCAGCATTGAAATCTGCAGCAATTTGCAGACGGGCTGCACTTATGTCACGTTGAACGATTGCCTTCAGTCGTCGTTAGTCTCATTCTTGAAGAATTTTTTTCCAGGCGCAGTGATGCCGGAGATTTGATGTTTCAGCGGATTGCTGATATTCACTGTGCACTCGTGAAATGGTCGTACGGGTTAATCCCCACGTCATCGGAGATGCTGTGTCCTATCGCTTGTGCGTCAAGTATAATACCATGTTAACACTCACATAAATCTTGGTAACCTGCCATTTTAGCAAAAGTCGTCGATTTAACAACGGCGTCAGACTCTTGTCGTCTCATATAGGCGTTGCCGACCGCAGCGGAGTATTCTGCCTGATTACATACCTCTGTATTTGAATACGCATACCTATATCAGTTTCTATGGCGCTTCAATATAGACGTCACTGTCTTCCTGTCTATATTTTTCTATCTACTTTTATTTTCACAAGTCCGTCTTGATCACACAGATTTTATTACGCTTTATTACCTGTTTCGGCTTACCGCCATCTTCAGATCGTTAAAATATTCTTATGGAAAATCATCGTCAAGTTAAAAAAAAAGTTCAAATATGTGTGAAATCTTATAGGACTTAACTGTTAAGGTCATCAGTCCCTAAGCTTACACACCACTGAGACCTAAATTATCCTAAGGACAAACACACACACCCATGCCCGAGGGAGGACTCCAACCTCCGCCGGGACCAGCAGCACAGTCCATGACTGCAGCGCCTTAGCATAAAGTTAAACATGTGAGTAAATGGCACGTACCTTGTACTCACATGTTTAACTTGACGATGAGTTTTCATCACAATATTCGAACAATCTTAAGATGGCGGTAACCCGAAACCGCTAATAAAGTGTAAAGAAATCTGTGTGATCAAGACGGACTTGCGAAAATAAAAGTTCCAAAAATAAAATGGTTGTTGTTGTTGTGGTCTTCAGTCCTGAGACTGGTTTGATGCAGCTCTCCATGCTACTCTATCCTGTGCAAGCTTCTTCATCTCCCAGTACCTACTGCAACCTACATCCTTCTGAATCTGCTTAGTGTATTCATCTCTTGGTCTCCCTCTACGATTTTTACCCTCCACGCTGCCCTCCAATACTAAATTGGTGGTCCCTTGATGCCTCAGAACATGTCCTACCAACCGATCCCGTCTTCTGGTCAAGTTGTGCCACAAACTTCTCTTCTCCCCAATCCTATTCAGTACTTCCTCATTAGTTATGTGATCTACCCATCTAATTTTCAGCATTCTTCTGTAGCACCACATTTCGAAAGCTTCTATTCCCTTCTTGTCCAAACTATTTATCATCCATGTTTCACTTCCATACATGGCTACACTCCATTCAAATACTTTCAGAATTGACTTCCTGACACTTAAATCTATACTCGATGTTAACAAATTTCTCTTCTTCAGAAACGCTTTCCTTGCCATTGCCAGTCTACATTTCATATCTTCTCTACTTCGACCATCATCAGTTATTTTGCTCCCCAAGTAGCAAAACTCCTTTACTACTTTAAGTGTCTCATTTCCTAATCTAATTCCCTCAGCATCACCCGACTTAATTCGACTACATTCCATTATCCTCGTTTTGCTTTTGTTGATGTTCATCTTATATCCTCCTTTCAAGACACTGTCCATTCCATTCAACTGCTCTTCCAAGTCCTTTGCTGTCTCTGACAGAATTACAATGTCATCGGCGAACCTCAAAGTTATTACTTCTTCTCCATGGATTTTAATACCTACTCCGAATTTTTCTTTTGTTTCCTTTACTGCTTGCTCAATATACAGATTGAATAACATCGGGGAGAGGCTACAACCCTGTCTTACTCCCTTCCCAACCACTGCTTCCCTTTCATGCCCCTCGACTCTTATAACTGCCATCTGGTTTCTGTACAAATTGTAAATAGCCTTTCGCACCCTGTATTTTACCCCTGCCACCTTTAGAATTTGAAAGAGAGTTTTCCAGTCAACATTGTCAAAAGCTTTCTCTAAGTCTACAAATGCTAGAAACGTAGGTTTGCCTTTCCTTAATCTTTCTTCTAAGATAAGTCGTAAGGTTAGTATTGCCTCACGTGTTCCAGTATTTCTACGGAATCCAAACTGATCTTCCCCGAGGTTGGCTTCTATTAGTTTTTCCATTCGTCTATAAAGAATTCGTGTTAGTATTTTGCAGCTGTGACTTATTAAACTGATGGTTCGGTAATTTTCACATCTGTCAACACCTGCTTTCTTATTATATTCTTCTTGATGTCTGAGGGTATTTCGCCTGTTTCATACATCTTGCTCACCAGATGGTAGAGTTTTGTCAGGACTGGCTCTCCCAAGGCCGTCAGTAGTTCCAATGGAATGTTATCTACTCCGGGGGCGTTGTTTCGACTCAGGTCTTTCAGTGCTCTGTCAAACTCTTCACGCAGTATCGTATCTCCCATTTCATCTTCATCTACATCCTCTTCCATTTCCATAATATTGTCCTCAAGTACATCGCCCTTGTATAGACCCTCTATATACTCCTTCCACCTTTCTGTTTTCCCTTCCTTGCTTAGAACTGGGTTTCCATCTGAGCTCTTGATATTCATACAAGTGGTTCTCTTATCTCCAAAGGTCTCTTTAATTTTCCTGTAGGCAGTATCTGTCTTACCACTAGTGAGATAAGCCTCTACATCCTTACATTTGTCCTCTAGCCATCCCTGCTTAGCCATTTTGCACTTCCTGTCGATCTCATTTTTGAGACGTTTGTATTCCTCTTTGCCTGCTTCATTTACTGCATTTTTATATTTTCTCCTTTCATCAATTAAATTCAATATTTATTCTGTTACCCAAGGATTTCTACTAGACCTCGTCTTTTTACCTACTTGATCCTCTGCTGCCTTCACTACTTCATCCCTCAAAGCTACCCATTCTTCTTCTACTGTATTTCTTTCCCCCATTCCTGTCAATTGTTCCCTTATGCTCTCCCTGAAACTCTGTACAACCTCTGGTTCTTTCAGTTTATCCAGGTCCCATCTCATTAAATTCCCACCTTTTTGCAGTTTCTTCAGTTTTAACCTACAGGTCATAACCAATAGATTGTGGTCATAGTCCACATCTGCCCCTGGAAATGTCTTACAATTTAAAACGTGATTCCTAAATCTCTGTCTTACCATTATATAATCTATCTGATACCTTTTAGTATCTCCAGGGTTCTTCCATGTATACAACCATCTTTCACGATTCTTAAACCAAGTGTTAGCTATGATTAAGTTATGCTCTGTGCAAAATTCTACCAGACGGCTTCCTCTTTCATTTCTTAGCCCCAATCCATATTCACCTACTATGTTTCCTTCTCTCCCTTTTGCTACACTCGAATTCCAGTCACCCATGACTATTAAATTTTCGTCTCCCTTCACTATCTGAATAATTTCTTTTATTTCATCATACATTTCTTCAATTTCTTCGTCATCTGCAGAGCTAGTTGGCATATAAACTTGTACTACTGTAGTAGGTGTGGGCTTCGTATCTATCTTGGCCACAATAATGCGTTCACTATGCTGTTTGTAGTAGCTTACCCGCATTCCTATTTTCCTATTCATTATTAAACCTACTCCTGCATTACCCCTATTTGATTTTGTGTTTATAACCCTGTAGTCACCTGACCAGAAGTCTTGTTCTTCCTGCCACCGAACTTCACTAATTCCCACTATATCTAACTTTAACCTATCCATTTCCCTTTTTAAATTTTCTAACCTACCTGCCCGATTAAGGGATCTGACATTCCACGCCCCGACCCGTAGAACGCCAGGTTTCATTCTCCTGATAACGACATCCTCTTGAGTAGTCCCCGCCCGGAAATCCGAATGGGGGACTATTTTACTTCCGGAATATTTTACCCATGAGGACGCCATCATCATTTAATCATACAGTAAAGCTGCATGTCCTCGGGAAAAATTACGGCTGTAGTTTCCCCTTGCTTTCAGTCGTTCGCAGTACCAGCACAGCAAGGCCGTTTTGGTTAATGTTACAAGGCCAGATCAGTCAATCATCCAGACTGTTGCCCTTGCAACTACTGAAAAGGCTGCTTTCCCTCTTCAGGAACCACACGTTTGTCTGGCCTCTCAACAGATACCCCTCCGTTGTGGTTGCACCTACGGTACGGCTATCTGTATCGCTGAGGCACGCAAGCCTCCCCACCAACAGCAAGCTCCATGGATCATTGGGGGGGGGGGGGGGGGGGGATAAAATGGTTGCGGACCCATTTACAGACTTCATGTCTTTTCATAAATTTTTCTATGTCTGTACCAACAGTCAAGGTGTCTGTGTCCTTAATGAGCTGCTTGATCTCACATTTCAACACATAATTTTTCTGTCAATAATGAGATAAGACATTTCTTATCAAGTTTGTTTATTAAGAAACGTTCTTTTGGCACAGCTGGTGACATTATCGCATTAAATAAAACAGAAGTGGATGACATATCGCTGGCTCTTCGGACATGTTGAGATTTTACGCTTGTTTTCAGCTACCTCCTCAGGGTAGCCATGAAACACCATGTTGATATTGGCCCAAAAGTAGTATATATTTTTTTGGTAGGTGGATGATACCACTGAATCATCATTCCACACAATTCGATGTATAGCATCAACAACGAAGTCTTTGTTGCTCGTGATTTTAACACTGACAGATTTCCTTGTCTTGCGCATTATTCCGCCATCATCAAAATGATTTCATGGATATGAGGCGAACTCAGGGGTCATGAATCACTCGAGCTGTTGTGATGAGTTTATATGGAAAGTGATTTGACAGAAAATTTTATCAGAACTGACAGGGAGTTGTTCATTGTTCATCTTGACCCTACACATCACGGCTCTTATGGGCACTACTCGGTTATTCCTCAGGAACTGCTCTTCTTTAAAGTTTTATTTTTGAGTATTTTCCACGCCCTTTTCCCTTTTTTCATGTCTCTTGGCAGGTAATGTCATCGCACTCTATATCACTCCAGTACTAAAGCCAATGATGGATGTTGCTCGTGCAGCCGGCCGGAGTGGCCGAGCGGTTCTAGGCGCTACAGTCTGGAACCGCGCGACCGCTACGGTCGCAGGTTCGAATCCTGCCTCGGGCATGGATGTGTGTGCTGCCCTTAGGTTAGTTAGCTCTAGGGGACTGATGACCTTAGAAGTTAAGTCCCATAGTGCTCAGAGCCATTTCAACCATTTGCTCTAAGCAATTTGTAATGAGAATCAAACCACTTGCTGAATGTCTCCACATAAGTGGATGTATGTGGCTGATGTGTGTTTCGAAACAATTACACTTCATATAAAATCTTAGCAGGAATTTAGCATTACTAATACTTCGCCCCATGAACCATGGACCTTGCCGTTGGTGGGGAGGCTTGCGTGCCTCAGCGATACAGATGGCCGTACCGTAGGTGCAACCACAGCGGAGGGGTATCTGTTGAGAGGCCAGACAAACATGTGGTTCTTGAAGAGGGGCAGCAGCCTTTTCAGTAGTTGCAGGGGCAACAGTCTGGATGTTTGACTGATCTGGCCTTGTAACATTAACCAAAACGGCCTTGCTGTGCTGGTACTGCGAACGGCTGAAAGCAAGGGAAACTACAGCCGTAATTTTTCCCGAGGACATGCAGCTTTACTGTATGCTTAAATGATGATGGCGTCCTCTTGGGTAAAATGTTCCGGAGGTAAAATAGTCCCCCATTCGGATCTCCGGGCGGGGACTACTAAAGAGGATGTCGTTATCAGGAGAAAGAAAACTGGCGTTCTACGGATCGGAGCGTGGAATGTCAGATCCCTTAATCGGGCAGGTAGGTTAGAAAATTTAAAAAGGGAAATGGATAGGTTGAAGTTAGATATAGTGGGAATTAGTGAAGTTCGGTGGCAGGAGGAACAAGACTTTTGGTCAGGTGATTACAGGGTTATAAATACAAAATCAAATAGGGGTAACGCAGGAGTAGGTTTAATAATGAATAAAAAAGTAGGAGTGCGGGTTAGCTACTACAAACAGCATAGTGAACGCATTATTGTGGCCAAGATAGACACAAAGCCCATGCCTACTACAGTAGTACAAGTTTATATGCCAACTAGCTCTGCAGATGACGAAGAAATTGATGAAATGTATGACGAGATAAAAGAAATTATTCAGGTAGTGAAGGGAGACGAAAATTTAATAGTCATGGGTGACTGGAATTCGTCAGTAGGAAAAGGGAGAGAAGGAAACATAGTAGGTGAATATGGATTGGGGGGAAGAAATGAAAGAGGAAGCCGCCTTGTAGAATTTTGCACAGAGCATAACTTAATCATAGCTAACACTTGGTTCAAGAATCATAAAAGAAGGTTGTATACATGGAAGAATCCTGGAGATACTAAAAGGTATCAGATAGATTATATAATGGTAAGACAGAGATTTAGGAACCAGGTTTTAAATTGTAAGACATTTCCAGGGGCAGATGTGGACTCTGACCACAATCTATTGGTTATGAACTGCAGATTGAAACTGAATAAACTGCAAAAAGGTGGGAATTTAAGGAGATGGGACCTGGATAAACTGACTAAACCAGAGGTTGTAGAGAGTTTCAGGGAGGGCATAAGGGAACAATTGACAGGAATGGGGGAAAGAAATACAGTAGAAGAAGAATGGGTAGCTCTGAGGGATGAAGTAGTGAAGGCAGCAGAGGATCAAGTAGGTAAAAAGACGAGGGCTAATAGAAATCCTTGGGTAACAGAAGAAATATTGAATTTAACTGATGAAAGGAGGAAATATAAAAATGCAGTAAATGAAGCAGGGAAAAGGGAATACAAACGTCTCAAAAATGAGATCGACAGAAAGTGCAAAATGGCTAAGCAGGGATGGCTAGAGGACAAATGTAGGGATGTAGAGGCTTGTCTCACTAGGGGTAAGATAGATACTGCCTACAGGAAAATTAAGAGACCTTTGGAGAGAAGAGAACCACTTGTATGAATATCAAGAGCTCAGATGGCAACCCAGTTCTAAGCAAAGAAGGCAATGCAGAAAGGTGGAAGGAGTATATAGAGGGTTTATACAAGGGCGATGTACTTGAGGACAGTATTATGGAAATGGAAGAGGATGTAGATGAAGATGAAATGGGAGATAAGATACTGCGTGAAGAGTTTAACAGAGCACTGAAAGACCTGAGTCGAAACAAGGCCCCGGGAGTAGACAACATTCCATTAGAACTACTGATGGCCTTGGGAGAGCCAGTCATGACAAAACTCTACCATCTGGTGAGCAAGATGTATGAGACAGGCGAAATACCCACAGACTTCAAGAAGAATATAATATTTCCAATCCCAAAGAAAGCAGGTGTTGACAGATTTGAAAATTACCGAACTATCAGTTTAATAAGTCACAGCTGCAAAATACTAACGCGAATTCTTTACAGACGAATGGATAAACTGGTAGAAGCGGACCTCGGGGAAGATCAGTTTGGATTCCGTAGAAATGTTGGAACACGTGAGGCAATACTAACCTTACGACTTATCTTAGAAGAAAGATTAAGAAAAGGCAAACCTACGTTTCTAGCATTTGTAGACTTAGAGAAAGCTTTTGACAACGTTAACTGGAATACTCCCTTTCAAATTCTAAAGGTGGCAGGGGTAAAATACAGGGAGCGAAAGGCTATTTACAATTTGAACAGAAACCAGATGGCAGTTATAAGAGTCGAGGGACATGAAAGGGAAGTAGCGGTTGGGAAGGGAGTAAGACAGGGTTGTAGCCTCTCCCCGATGTTATTAAATCTGTATATTGAGCAAGCAGTAAAGGAAACAAAAGAAAAATTCGCAGTAGGTATTAAAATTCATGGAGAAGAAGTAAAAACTTTGAGGTTCGCCGATGACATTCTAATTCTGTCAGAGACAGCAAAGGACTTGGAAGAGCAGTTGAACGGAATGGACAGTGTCTTGAAAGGAGGATATAAGATGAACATCAACAAAAGCAAAACGAGGATAATGGAATGTAGTCGAATTAAATCGGGTGATGCTGAGGGGATTAGATTAGGAAATGAGACACTTAAAGTAGTAAAGGAGTTTTGCTATTTAGGGAGTAAAATAACTGATGATGGTCGAAGTAGAGAGGATATAAAATGTAGACTGGCAATGGCAAGGAAATCGTTTCTGAAGAAGAGAAATTTGTTAACATCGAGTATAGATTTAAGTGTCAGGAAGTCGTTTCTGAAAGTATTTGTATGGAGTGTAGCCATGTATGGAAGTGAAACATGGACGATAACCAGTTTGGACAAGAAGAGAATAGAAGCTTTCGAAATGTGGTGCTACAGAAGAATGCTGAAGATAAGGTGGGTAGATGACATAACTAATGAGGAGGTATTGAATAGGATTGGGGAGAAGAGAAGTTTGTGGCACAACTTGACTAGAAGAAGGGATCGGTTGGTAGGACATGTTTTGAGGCATCAAGGGATCACAAATTTAGCATTGGAGGGCAGCGTGGAGGGTAAAAATCGTAGAGGGAGACCAAGAGTTCAATACACTAAGCAGATTCAGAAGGATGTAGGTTGCAGTAGGTACTGGGAGATGAAGAAGCTTGCACAGGATAGAGTAGCATGGAGAGCTGCATCAAACCAGTCTCAGGACTGAAGACCACAACAACAACAACAACAACAACAATACTTTGCCAAAGACTAAGTGAATTTTAAAACTGAGGATTACTTCTTATACAGTTTGATGCTCTGCAGCTTTCATCCATGACATTTTTCATTTGGTGTAGTCGTTTTTCAGTTACAAGCTTTCAAACAAGAGTGTAACTCTCTTTTCTGCCAGTTTAGCAAAAATTGCAGATCTTTGACCATCGATTCTGGCTAAACGGCTCAACTGATTTTAACTTTTAAGTGGGTCATTCTATGTGAAATTGTACTCTCTTTCAGTCTGATGTTCTGGGAATTTTGTGAATGACGTATCTTTTCGTACTACAAACAAAAAACTGCAAAAGGCCAAAAATTTCATATATTTTGGTCCCTCAAAAGCTTAGCAAGAAGCCAAAAGTCGTCGTAAATTCACTTAACACTCATTTGGGATGCCTAAAGTCAATGAAAAATATTTCCATCTTGTGGGTATGTATCGCACAGGGCGGCCTGTATCGGGCTAACTTTCCTTTGCTTATAGAAAGATCTTTAGAAAATAAAGTATCGTCATTTAAGGTCTTCTGTGACTTATCGAAGGTGCTTGATTCTTGATTTTTCTTAAAAAAAAGTAGCTGCGTTTTCATGGAATGTATAGTTCACCATATACCAGATTTAGTTCTTATTTAGGAAACGGTGTGCAGGTAGTCGTCTTGGGCTATTCGAGCAGTACGAAGAAGGAATGGACATCATCCGCGTGGAGAGAAATATAAATCAGAGTCCTATGGGGTTCAGTCATTGCCCCACTACTGTTCTGCTTTGTGTGAACGATCCTCCGTTTTATTTGTATCATGAATCAGAATTACTTCTGTTAGCACATTATTTGATCATTATTCTGAAGCCGAACGAAGAAGCGTCAACAAAGAAAATAGTAAATAACGTTCTGAGAACATTACTGACTGGTCATGAACAAATGTCTCAGTTTTAATTATTTACAAAATACAGTGTATACAATTCTGCATGGTCAAAAATACCCATGAACAAGAAATAAAAGTCAGAGTAGAAAATGATAAGGTCTTAGGCGTGAATATTGTTGAAAACCATATTGATGGAAAATCCGTATTGTAGATCTTGTAAAACCTCCAGTTTCAGCTACTTTTGCCAAACATCAGTTAAGTAATATGTTTTACATATTTTAATTAACTGAAGCCTTGCGGTACAGTAATCGGAAGAAATCCTTACTGAAAAGTATTCATTACACAAAAGGAAGTAATTATACTAATTTGTGGGGTTTACACGCACGAATCTTGGAAGCGTCTCTTCATTACTATAGGATTATTATCATCACCTCACAGTACATTTATTCACTTATGAAATTTTTTTATCAAGAATTGATCTGCGTTTGAGAGTAACAGAGATATTCTCACGCACAACACTAGAAGAAAGAATCATCTGGATTACCCTCTAATAAATGTAACTTTGGCACGTAATGGGGTGAATTATGCTGCTGTAAGACTATGTCCCATTGTACTCGTGGAAATAAAATGTCTGACAGACAACAAGTGTTTTTAAACGCAGATCAAAGATGTTTTTCCTCAACAACTCATGCTATACGATTAAGGAGATCGTAATAGGACACAGTTAGTTATTTTGATATAAGGAAACGTTTGAATAGGCGGCATGAAACAATATCTATGCGCAGATGGTTTTTCATATTCCTTCTATGATTATGTGCAGTCCCACGGCATCGGCGACATACCGACCATCGCAGCGCCGCGAAATGGCATCAATGAGACGCTGACCGGCGCACCAATGGAAAGAGCGAGCAACGCTCACCTCCAGAAAGACAGAGTTCAGCAACCCCCATCAACCCTTATTAACCAGCCGCCCATCGCTGGTAGGCCTAGTTCTGCCTCACACTTCATGTGCGTCAGTAATAAGTAACAGGAAGATAATGCTATAACAAGAAGTTATGTTTCGTGTCTTTTTAGAAAGAAATAATTATATTAATTTGAAAGTGTTTTTCACTTATGATTTTGGATCCCTGCCATCGGCCATCGCAACTTCCCTCCTTCCTTGTTTGTATCGGTGCTGACTCCCACAGTAGTCAACACAACAGATTGTTCAATTGGCACGTTCCGTATCCTAACGTAAGGGGGAATATGACTTATAGAATACCTAACTATCTAATGAACTAAGTAATGAACATGAGTAGAGGGCAGAGAGAAGAAATAAATGTGTGAACCTTCAAGGTCAAAAAAGATTTCCTGTCCATGAATTACAACCCTCTAAAAGGCTGTAGGATGCAACACAGCGCAACATGCAGTCATGGTGTTACTACATTTGCATTTCTATTGGCAGGGTTACAGAGTAATGAATGAAACTACGAGGATGGTGACTGCCTTGGTTCAATCCTCGGCCGCTAAATGTCGATCCTGCTGGCCAGTTTGAGGATGATTTTCAGAAGTTCCCCACATGCATCTATGCTGACATTGCATTAAACATTACCCAAACAATCCAAAAATGTCGTTTTCAAATCCCGTAATTTTCGATTTACCTATGCCAGCAAGGATTGCATAATAAAAGGTACGAAAATAATGCATAACGAGATGTAAGGTCCTGAAAGCAAAGAAACCGAAGTAAATGGAAAAATAGTTGAATGCATGTTTTATAAAATTAATTTCTGATTTCACCATTGGAGAGGTATTTTTAGCGGCAGATTTCTTGCGATCTACATGGAGTTTTATTGAAACAAAAAACAAATGCAAGAACTGGCCAGCAGATGGCACTGGACAATAACACGTCAATGTCAGCCACATGAGAATCGTGCATAAAAAGAACTGTAGTGACATACAGAGTCAGATGCGCCATTAATCACGGTATGGTTACTACACTCATGCTCATAAATTAAGGATAATTGCAGAATGTGGTGCCACACAACGTGTCACTACACGAAACTGGCGCTAGTAGCATAGGCACATAGGGAACACACACGACACAGATCTGTAAGTCCAATGTATTGGTCATAAGTTGAGAAAACCGTCCCGAAACACATGTGCTATAAAACGCCACTGTTTCCTGCGCATGTGCCCCGACATCAATATTTGATATGATCACCATGCACACGTACACAGGCCGCACAATGGGATGGCATACTCTGGATCAGGCTGCTGGGGTATAGCCTCCCATTCTTGCACCTGTGCCTGTCGGAGCTCCTGCAGTGTCGTAGGGGTTTGAAGATGTTCAGCGATACGTCTTCCGAGCGCAACCCAGACGTGCTAGATGGGGTTTAGGTCTGTAGAACAGGCAGGCCACTCCTTTCGCCTGATATCTTCTGTTTCAAGTTACTCCTCCACGATGGAAGCTTGGTGGGGCCGTGCGTTATCATCCATCAGGAGGAAGGTGGTACCCACTGCACCCCTGAAAAGGCGGAGATACTGGAGAAAAATTTCGTCCCGATACACCTGACCTGTTGCAGTTCCTCTGTCAAAGACATGCAGGAATGTACCTGCACCAATCATAACCCCACCCCACACCATCAAACAACGAGCTCCACACAGGTCCCTTTCAAGGACATAAGGGGTTGGTATCTGATTCCTGGTTCACGCCAAATCAAAACCCGTCGAGAATCACTGTTCAGACTATACCTGGACTCGTCCGTGAATAAAACCTGGGACCACTGTTCCAATGACCATGTACTGTGTCCTTGACATCAGGCTTTACGGACTCTCCTGTGACCAGGGGTCAGTGGAACGCACCGTGCAGGTCTCCGGGCGAATATACCACGTCTGTTCAGTTGTCTGTAGACTGTGTGTCTGGAGACAGCTGTTCCAGTGGCTGCGGTAAGGTCCCAAGCAAGGCTACCTGCAGTACTCCGTGGCCGTCTGCGGACACTGATGGTGAGATATCGGTCTTCTTGTGGTGTTGTAGACTGTAGACGTCCCGTACTGCAGCGCCTGGACACGTTTCCTGTCTGCTGGAATCGTTGCCATAATCTTGAGTGCACACGGAGGGCCCGTGCTACGACCTGCTGTTTTTGACCAGCCTCCAGTCTCCCTAGTATTCTACCCCTCATAACGTCAACAATATGTGTTCTTTGAGGCATTTTCAACACACAGTCACTATTAGCACGTCTGAAAACGTCTGCGCGCTTACTCGCTGCACCGTAGCCTCACATGCACCCCTGTGTACGTGGACTGCTGCCAGCGCCACCGTGCGGCGGCCGCAGGTCAAATGCACTACATGGTCATACCCCGAAGTGATTTAAACCCGCAAACCGCCCACCAGAGCGTTGTTTCACCATGTATCAGCATTATCCTTAATTTACGAGCATGTGTGTAGAAAGCTGTACCGGAAGCTTCGCTATTAGAACTGAGCTCTCGGTACTGCAGCTTTGCGATCCTATCACCATAAGAAGGGTATTCGAGGTGGTATTGGTCCGTTCACAAGTGTCGCTGTGAAGAACGTGACTAAGAAGATCGAATAAACGGGCTGTTTAGGTGATCGCTCCTCCTAGTGGGCGACCATACACAGTGGTTAATGCTGCTGGGACACTTCAGGAAGAAACTATGACTCTAAGCTGGTTCAGCTGGTCACAGTAAAATCAGCTTTCATGATGTCGTACGACACACCGACGTTCCACGCACTACTGTTTGTAGTACAGTAAGGCATGCCCTCCAATACTACGCGTGTAAAACCCAGCGGCATCATGAACTCTTAGCCATCGATTTTGTTACGCGGAAAGTATTCGCTGTGTGCACTTCCAAAAATGGCGAAGATGACAATTGGTTTTCTAACGAGCTGTGGACCGGCGAACCCCATTTCACATTTCGAGGTTGTCTCAGCAGCCAAAACTGTTTAATTTGTCCTAACAAACATCCTACAAATCTCGTGATACCCCATTGCATGACGAGAATCCACCATATCAGTCGTGGTCGCACCATTTTCCTTTGAGGAAATGCGGACTGCAGCTTTCCAAACTGTCAGTGTGACGGGTGGGAGATACGCCAATTTGTTACAAAACAGCATCAACCCTAGTCTGGCCTATAAACACCTTTCGGCCGTTACGACTTTTATGCAGGACGGCTCTGCACCTTATGTGCTGCGCGTGTGAAGTATCTATTGCGCGCATCGTTTCGTGGTGATCACATGCTCAGTCGCGACTTCCGTCATGCTTGTCCACCCAGGTCCCCAGAACACAATGCCGTTGTTGTTGGTTGTAGCTTTATCTGAACTCGAAGTCAACCTCGATCGTCCGATCTCGTTAGTAATGGTGAAAGACAAAATCCACAGGCACTTTCTCATAATGCCTACTGATATCTGTACAGCGCTATTTACAGCGCTGTACGTCGAGTACGGGTATTGTTGAACGACGGCCGACATTTTGAGCATTTGGTATAAAGAACACAGTCTTCGCTAAAAATCTATTGGTATGCTTATTATCGCTTTTATATTCTATGAAGCACCATCTGTTGATCATTAGGTGCACTTTGTTTGAGTTTCAATAAAACCCTATATAATTTCAAGCATGTGTCGATTTTTATCCCTCTACCTACATTAGTCCATAAAGTATTTAATTTTAAAATGTACATAAAATTGAAAATCAGGTTTGCTTTAAATACACGCTGTCAAGGTCGTAAATGTTACTTACCTTTGAGAATGGACGTTCCAAGCTGATGTTAGTCAAGATTGCCTTTAAGATGACAAAGACACCATTATCAGAATCTGAGTTTGAAGGAGGTCGTGTAATAGGGCTACGAGAAGCTGGTGATCCTTCTGAGATAATGCAGAGAGACATGGCAGGAATTTAGCCACTTTGCATGACTGATGACAACGGTGGTCACGCGAATGTGCGGTTGCAAGAAGACTGGACTCCAGACGGCTACGTGGCACTACCGAGAGGGGAGACTTTACTATGCGGCGTATGCCTCTGGCGCATCGTACTGCATCTGCAACAGTACAGTCAGCACCAGTTGCCACCATAGTGACACAACGAATTGTTACAAATCGGTTACTTTAAGGAAAGCTCCTAGCCAGGCGCCCTGTAGTATACATGTTTACTGACTTTAAAGCAGCGCCGTTTACTTCAGTGCAGTCAATGGAGATTCATTGGAGGGTAGGGTGGAGTTCTGTTGGGTTTTCTGATGAAAGCTTGTTCTGTCTACGTCCCAGTGAGGGCTGTGTGTTGGTTAGAAGGTGGCCAGTTGAAGAGCATCTATCAGTCTTTCTTCAAGCTACACACACTGGACCTACACCTTGAGTTATAATCTTGGGAGTCATTGCGTATGACAGCTGGAACACTCAAGCGTCTGCGAATTTGTTCGTCGACTGGTGATTCGATCTGTTCTGCTGGCATTCACGGACAACATTGCAGGGGGTGTTTTCTAACAGGATAACGCTCGCCTACATATAGTTAACACAATGTGCTCTACAGAGTGTCGACAGGTTCTCTTGACCTGCTCGATTAAAAGCTCTGTCTCCAATTGAGTTCATATGCTTTGGTTTGCTTTAAAGTGCACGTTATAATGATCGTGAGCGTCAGTTATTTACGGTATTGGACGTGATGAGTAGATATTAGTTAAAAAAGCCTTTAAGGCGACGAAGACACCATTATCAAAATATCACTAGGTTTGAACGAGGTGGTGTTATATGGCTATGAGAAGCAGAATGCCCTTCTGCGATATTGCAGGAAGACTTCGCACAAATTTAGCCACCGCTGATGATGGTTGGCAGCGGTGTTCACGATAATGTACGGTCGCAGGAAGACCAGGGACCGAACACCCACGTGGCAATGCCGAGACGGAAGACCATCCTGTTTGGCGCACGACTCTGGTGCATCGTGCGGCATCTCCAGCAGTAATCTGAGCAGCAGTTGGCACTACAGTGACACAATAAATTGTTCCAAATCGGTTACTTCAAGGCCAGCTCCGAGCCAGACGCCCTGTAGTCGTGCACTCCACTGATCCCTAACCACCACCATTTGAGACTTCAGTGGCTCAAGCGAGAGATCACTGGAGGGCAGGGTGAAGGTCTAATGTGTTTTCTAAAATTAAAGATGGTTCTGCTTCGGTGCCAGTGACAGCCATGAGTTAGTGTGAAGTACGCTAGTTGAGTATCTGCACGCAACCTGTCGGGATGCTAGGCACACTGGATCCTCAGCAGGAGCTATTGTCTGGGGTCCGATTTCATATGTAGCAGGAGCACTCTCGTGATTATTCCACGCATCCTGACTTCAAATTTGTTCGTCAGTCTGTTAATTCGACCTGTTGTGCTGCCATTCATGAACAGCATTGTAGAGGGCGTTTTCCAACGGAATAACGCTCTCCCACACACCACTGTTGTAATCCAACATGCCCTACAGAGTGTCGACAGGTCGTCTTGGCCTGCTAGATTAAAAACTCTGTCTCCAATTAAGCTCATATGGAATATCATCGGATGACAACTCCAGCGTCATCCGCAAACACTATTAAGCGTCCCCGTACGGAACGACCAAGTGTAGTATTCATGGAACTGCATCACAGAAACTGACACATGGCACTGTACAACACCGTGCATGCACTTTTGCATGCTTGCATTCAACATTCTGGCGGTTACACAGGTTATTAATGTACCAGCATTTCACATTGGCAATCGCCTATCATGCCCGTACATTAACTTGTGATCTTACGATGTTAATCACTTAATATGTTAACTAGATGCGAAAACCGGAACAGAACAGAATCGAAGCATTTGAGATGTGGTGCTATAGACGAATGTTGAAAATTAGGTGGACTGATAAGGTAAGGACTGAGGAGGTTCTACGCAGAATCGGAGAGCAAAGGAATATGTGGAAAACACTGATAAGGAGAAGGGACAGGATGATAGGACATCTGCTAAGACATGAGGGAATTACCTCCATGGTACTAGAGGGAGCTGTAGAGGGCAGAAACTGTAGAGGAAGACAGAGATTGGAATACGTCAAGCAAATAATTGAGGACGTAGGTTTCAAGTGCTACTCTGAGAAGAAGAAGTTAGCACAGGAAAGGAATTCGTGGCGGGCCGCATCAAACCAGTCAGTAGACTGATGACAAAAAAAAAAAAAAAAGATGAACGTATTCCCCAGCTTTAATTACTCTACATTAATTACTTTTTAGTGTTGGAAATTTTTTCCATCAGTATACACATATATGTATATGACCACGAGAAATGCATGCTTGAACGTAACAGGTTGCGCAGCTGTATGTGACCGCAAATGGGATCTTTGCACTGTCCTCAGTACGTTGGAAGTGACAGTCTCGATCAGAACACTGTCCTGTGTGGATGCGAGTGCATTATTCTGGAGCTAAGTGACTTCCAACACGGGAAAATGGTTGGTGTTTGTATAGTGAGTGGTTTCATAACAAAGGTCGCCAAAATGTTTGACACATAAAGAAGCTGTACATGGAAGTTTTATAAAGCAAACAGGGAAAGTGGGATAGCATCATCCTCTAAGTCACAAAGCGCACGAAAATTTGTGTTGAATGTTCATGACAGACGGTCATTGAAGTAAATTTTGAAGAAAAATGAAAGCGCGACTGTTGAAAAAGACACTGCGGAACTGAATGTCGCACTGGCGAACCCTGTCAGTGCCCATACAACACGGATGGTTCTCCGTAAGCTGGGATTTGCAGGGAGATCTGTAACTTCGAAACGACTCACCAGTGATGCAAATGCTCGTAAGCGGAAAACGTCGTGTCGAGTCAACGAAGTCTGTAGTACGCGGCAATGGAAGAAAAACATTTCTTCGGATGAGCTTTGAATTACTCTTTTTTCCAACTTTTGATCGAGTCTTCTTGCCAAGAGTGAAATATGGCGGAGGCTCGCTGATAGGAGCCATATCGTGGTATTCTATGGGCCGCATGGTTACTTGGCAAGGTTGGAACTTTGGCTGATCAGGTGCACACCGTGGTACAATATTTCTTACCCAACGATGATGCTGTATTCCAAGACGAAATGGCCCCGTTCACACAGTTCGCATTGTCCAGGACAGGATCTGTGAGCACAAGGATGAACTGTCGTGTCACTCCTGGTTGCCACAGTAACCATATCTCAGTATTATGAAGCCTTTGTGGTCTAATTTGGAAGGAAGTGCTCGTGATCGCTATTTACCTCTGTCGTCGTTCCCTAAACTTGCCACTATTTTGTAGGAATAACGCTTTAAGATTCCGTTGAAAACCGTAAAGGACCTGTCTTTACCCATTTCAAGGTGAGTGGAAACTGTTCTGAATGACAACGGATTCCTGCTCCGTATTAGGCACGGTAATGTGTTTTTGGTGTTTACATATTTTATTACACACAGATCTAATCATAAGAAGAATACAACCTCATACCACTGTATCAGTAAAATACCTTTCGTATTGACATTAATAATATAGAAGGACGTACTTTGTACTTTACATATACCAATGCAATTTCTTTATCATTTAGTTATCAAAGTAATCTATTTTAAAAACATGGAGCGAACACCTATCAGTCATCTGTCCTCAGAGGAAGCGCTCTTGTCAGATCTGATAATTATCTTGGCAAGCTTGTACAGCTTCAATTTTAGGTGCCGCTAACGGCGGGAATTTAAGCTAGAATATTCTCTAGGCTTCTAGTGGAATTGGCAACGGTCGTGAGATCACCGAAGTTAAGCACTGTCGGGCGTGGTCGGCCCTTGGATGGGTGATCACTCAGGCAGCCATACGCTGTTGCCATTTTTCGGGGTGCACTCAGCCCCGTGATGCCAATTGAGGAGCTACTTGATCGAATAGTAGCAGCTTCGGTCAAGAACACCATCTTACGACCAGGAGAGCGGTGTGCTGACCCCACGCCCCTCCTATCCGCATCATCCACTGAGGATGCCACGGCGGTCGGATGGTCTCGGTAGGCCATTCGTGGCCTGAAGACGGAGTGCTTTTTTTTCTAGTGGAATTACCGATGTGAATAATATAGCTGGATCGTTATGTTATCACGACAGACGGGTGTAGAAACATGCTATAAATAAATTTAAAGAATTTTCTCACAACGCTTGTATGAAAAGAGGTGTAACAAAAAAAAAGTTACAGCTAGTTAGTCTAAACACTTGAAATTTGGTTTTCAAAGACAATCAGAAGCGAAATGGAAAAAATTCATAAATCCTACCACATAAAAATTTCCAGAAATATTATCTCCTTAGTGCTGTAGTAAATCCCAATAATATGTAAGATAGCTTTATTGCAACAGAAAAACCAAGGTAAAACCTATAATTTCTTGGTAGATATCATAAAGAGGTGAAAACAAGTTAGGAAACCTAAAATGTCGAAATGATACAGAAGTTGTATAGTGCCTCCGAGTCAGGGGCTGCCCACACGATGAATATCAGCCTCCATAGCTGAGCGCTCAGCATGGCTGACTGCGATTCCGGAGATAGGAGTTCGTTTTCCGGAACTGTCATGGATTTTTCATCGGAGGGAGCATTGGTATTGGTTGCACCCGTAAAGCCTACTGAGTAAGTCGACAGGTCAGTAGCGGTTCCATGGTCAAGAAACGCGACGACGTTCGGGACAGCGTTGTGCTGAATCCACCCCCCTCCATACAGCATCCTATGATATGATGCCATTGGCGGAGGATGACACGGCTATCGGTCGGGCCCAATTGGATCGTCTAGGGCCAGAACGCATGGTTTCACCGTCAACTTGCACAATGCATGGAAACGTGCATAATTAATTTAGTTGTTGTACTCTAATAACATTTGTATTTAATTTTTTTATAATTACGTCGCGAAATCTGTCGGGCGCTCGAGACATGCAGTCCGTGCTGGACGAGTTTGTCACTTCTCTGGACTCAGTACCCACATAATCAAGCCGTCCACTGCGACAAGAAAACCACACTACATTTCCTCCAGCGATTACGATCATATGATGAAACAACTGAATGAATAACACGTGTAATGAATGTCTTTCAAACAGTATTCAGTTTCTTCTTCGCAATGCTTCAATCATATGAGGGCTATCCGGAAAGTAAAGTCTGACCGGTTGGTAAATGTGAGTCACTGTGAAAACCAAAAATGTTTTATTTGCAAATGTTAACTATAGCTTTTAGCTACTACTCTACATAGTCGCCGCTTCGACAGACATACGTCGTAGCATTGTTCCACCTTCCCAATACCGTCGTCATAGAAAGCGGCCGCTTCTGTTTTCCGCCAGTACGCTGATCTACAGCTCGTTTCCTGAGCCAAAATGTTACTTTTATAGCCAACGGTTCATGTGAGCAGAGACGAAACTCCAGGGGAGCTAATTACGGGCTGTATTGTGGGTGATCAAACACTTCCCATAGATAACGCTGCCGGAGCGTCCTTATTGCCCCTGCAGAGTGCGGCCAAGAATTAGCATGGTGAAGGAAATGCATGACAGTGGTGTTATTTGGGCTGCGTGACCTCAAGCGAAATCTCTCGCCAGGCTCTCATATTTGGTGGGAGACACTATTCTTCAGGCAACTTCTGGTGCTCACTGTACGCTCAGAACTGAAAAGAGCGACATGACGCGATTGAAGGGCATACTGGAGACACTACCTAAAACGTATGTGCTAAGCTTCATCGGATTTTAGCTGTGGCCCGATCGGACCTTACTTTCCGAACAGCCCTTGTATTTCATTTTTAAGAATTGGGTTAAGATTCTTTATTATATGGGATCTTGTTGTACATCTCTGATAGAAATAAAACCAGTTGAAGAGTTTTTGAACGTAAATATCATTGACTTATGAACACTATATAGTTATTTTTACTGTACCAGGTCTATTCGGAAAGCGAGGAACGATCGGTCACGAAATGGAAACCACGGTGAAAATCCGACGAGGCTTATTGCAACAGACGTTTCGGGCAGTGTCTCTAACATGCCCGTCGATTGCATCAAGACGTTCTTTTCAGTTGTGAGCTCACTGTGAGGGAGTAAAGGTGCCTAGAACAAAAATGTCTCCCGCCAAGTAGGAGGGCCGCTGAGAGGCTTCGCCTTAATGAATGCAGCCCGCCTAACACAACTGCCACACACTTCCTTCTTCATGGCAATTAGCCGCACTCTGCAGGGGCAGTGAAGACACTCCTGCAGCCTTTTCGATGGAAAGTGTTCGATCAGTCACAAAACAGCCCTAATGGGCTCGTCCTATCATCTCTGTTCACATGAAACGCTGGATACGAAGACAACACTTGGGCGCAGGCGACGCGCTGTAGACCAGCGTAGAGAATTATCAGAAAGCACAGGCGGCTGCCTTCTATAACGATGGTGTTGCAAATTTGGTATAACGCTCCGACAAATGTCTAAGTCAGAGCGGCGACTACGTAGAGAAGTACCCCGAAGGTGTAGCTAAATGTGCAGAGAAAACAGTTTGATTTTCACTGTGGTTTCCATTTCGCGACCGATCGTTCCTAACTTTCCGAACAACCCTGGTATTTTATGATTTTATAGACAAGATGTCATTTATCCTTGGTTTTTAAATGGTGTATTATAATGTATATAGAAACTAAACTCGGCTTGTGTGTGTTTTGTCGTGTGGTAATATGTTGGGAAAGAGCTGTGTCAGATTTCTTGTTGTGTGCTCTTGAGCCTGTTGCAAGTCGTCGTGTTTACTTGCAGGTCACTCGCCAATCACTCCAGCATTTCTCCAATCCCACGTCGTCGTACCGTAGCTGAAATTTCCTTCAGTAATTGGTATGAGTAAAGAGTAATATTTACGTTCGGGTCTCTTCTAACTATTTATCAGAGATGATAACTCGTTTATTTCCTCCTTGAGTACAACCTTCACTCTTACTATCAAGTTTTAATACATAATATTCACAATGGCAAGTTCCTTTCGGCCTCATCAGAACGAGTCCTCTTTCGGGCATGGGTGTGTGTGTTTGTCCTTAGGATAATTTAGGTTAAGTAGTGTGTAAGCTTAGGGACTGGTGGCCTTAGCAGTTAAGTCCCATAAGATTTCACACCCATTTATCAGAGCGAGAACAAAATCAGCGACATTAACATTACAGTCAACAACAGAGATAATAAAAAGCAGAGATAATGCGATGATAATGTTCGCTTTTCTTACTCAAAAATTAATGTCTTTGGTTCTTAAACACAGCACAGTATTTAACATAGTTATTTCCGTAAGAAAGTTTGATATTGCAGCTGATGTGTCTGCGAAGAACTTTATTTCAGTTGTGCCAATTGCGGAAATTTTAATCAACTTTTTACGTATCTATCAAAATATTATTAAATTTTCTGAAGTGTTGAAGATTTGAAATATCTTTGGTTCTATAATACATCGTCAAAATGTATTTACGTAACAGTAATTTGGTATCACAAAGAATGGAATGCGTTTTAAACTGTATATTGATGAAAGATACATACTCGTATTCCGTTATCTGAAATAAACCCCAAGATTTATTAATATGCGAAACTATTAACATGATTTATATCTGATAGCACAGCCAACCAATTCTGGTTGAGTGCTTGGTTAAACAGCATCGTCTGGGCAACAAATAAAGTCAGTGTATGAATATCACCACAACATGTCAGAGTTCTGAAAAGAATTTTCTTGTCCCACCATGTTCTTCATCCACTGAGACAAATCAATTAACGTTTATGTTATTGATGACATACTGACAAAACGCTATAAATACCAGAAAAAGCTGTGGTGGATACGGGAGAGCACACTACAGATTCATAAGCTATATTCCTCTAAACGTTTGATACGTCTAAGGGGTACACGTCCACTACAATATTCATCTGTAAGTGATATGTTACGAAACAACTTCAAAGATATATGTATGTAACACGGACTATAACAAAAATAAGACGAAGACCACAGCTTACTGGAGTTAAAAGCGCTACATAGAATATCTACAGGAGACCAGGTGTCTGTCAGTGGGGAATGACTAATTCAGGGAAAACTTAGAATTATATCATCTACTGGATGCATCTGGCATTGAAGAAAATATTATAGTCAACAGGGTTATGTGCATTGCTGACATAAGAAGGCAACGCCATCAAGAGTGCGGCGGAAGAATACCCAGCGCGTATATCAATATTTACATACCCCGAAAGCCACCTCATTGTGTTTGGCAGAGAGTACTTCTGGTATCACTAAGTGATTTCCTCTAGACTGTTCCAGTCTCTAAAGGCGCGTGGGAAGAATGATTGTCGCTAAACCCATGTACTGGCTCTAGGTTCTCGAATTTTCTCGTCGAGGCAATCACGCGAAGTAGATTTGGCAGGAAGTAATATGTTGTCCGATTCCTCCCAGAGAATGTCGTAAGTATCTTCGTGATGCACAATGCTTCTCTAGTAATGTTTGTCAATGGGTTTGGTAAGGCTATCACGTCGATTAAATGACACGTTGACGTTATATCTCTTCTATCAGGCTTACTTGGTAATGATGCCATACTGATGAGCAGTACTCAAGAATCGGTCGAAAAAGCGCCTTATAAGCCACAAGCTTCATGGATTAGTCGTATTTCCTTAACATTCTTCCATTGAATTTCATATCTGCTTTTCCTACTATTTGTTTTATGTGATCATTCCAGTTAAGGTCGTTCTGGATAGTTACTGCTAGATATTTTATTTTATTATGTAATTTGTTACATTCAAGGTCAACTGCTGGAGTTGCACCATTCATCAGTCCTCTGCGGTTATTCTGCAAATCGATACTGTCTTCTGGCCTTGCTACCTTCTTATAGACAACCGCATTATCTGCGAACAATCTTAAAGAGCATCCGACGTATTCTAGTAGATCATTTATGTCCATTGTAAATCAGAACGGTACTGTGACACTTTTATGGGATACTCCAACATATACATTTAAATCTGTAGATTTTGTTCCCTTAAGAATGAAGTGTTGATATCTCCCTTCAAGGAATTGAGTCCAGTCGCAAATCTGGCCCATACTCTTTAAGCTCGTATTCTTTCACTAAATGGCTGTGCGAGTCGGTGTCAAACGCTTCTCTGAAGACAAGGGAGACGGCTTCAACCTGAGCACAATTTTTCTACAGCGCTATGGACCTCATGGAGGAATAGAGCGAGCTGAACTTCGTATGATCTCTGTTTGTGGAATCCATGTTGATATTTATGGAGGCGATTTTCGTTCTCCAACCACGTCGTAGTTATTGAGCATAAAACATGTTCAAAAATTCTGCAAAAAACTGACGTCAACGATATAGGTCTATAAATGTGTTCATCTGTCTTATGGACGTTCCTGAAAAAGGAGAAGACCATCAGGACGACATAGAATGAGAATTCTAGATGATAAGAAAGAGCCCAAAACTGTGCAAAATGACAGATTAGTGGTATATTATACAGGGTGATTTTAAATGTGGATAAACTGCAACAAAATATCCCTGAGAGATTTATAAGCAAAAAAAGTCAGATGAACATATGGCTGGAACTGCATAGTGTTTGTGTTACAGGGTATTTATTAAACAATCAAGCCTATAAAGACATGCTACATAGCACCACCGTTAGACAAGGTCTTCGAAGTTTCCTATAGGGGTCTCGAAGCAAGCACGAACTTGACACAGCAGCATTCATGAAAGCGTTGGGACGCAGCAAAGCGCTGCGACGGTAAGGCAACTCAGGCGGCAGGAATGGGTTGTCCCAATACCCTAACATCCGGGATGGGCTCCGCATAAACTGTTCCTTTCAGGTGACCAGAGAGGTTAAAATCCAAAGGGTGGCTGGCCGGTGACTGTGGATCACGCTGTCCAATCAATTGGGCAGGGTAGATGTTGTAGAGATGCTTTCGAGTGGAATTGCTGAAATGATCTGATACAACACATGTAGCAGCCATGTTACCCTTCGTTTCACCAAAGGCACGTCTTGCAGCAGTAGAAGCAGGATCAACCGCAGAAAGTGCCTATATGCCTCGCCTGTAAGGAGTTGTGTAAGGATGACTGGTCCCACGAATTGGTCGCCAATAATCACTGCACAGACAATGAGGCTCAATTGGTGCTGACGGTTCGCTGTCATCATAACATATGAGCTCTTCGTAGTCCACAGGTGTGTATTTTGATGGTTCACGACACTGTCCCGCGAAAATCGTGAGTCAGAATCGTGGTGCCCTGTGCCACTAACCAGCGACAAACCGGCGACGCAGAAGGCAATCGTTCGTAGTAAGGCCTATAAGCTGTGTAGGTGGCACGGATAGTGGTAGTTTTCATGGATAATTTTAAGATTTTACCAGCTGGAACACTTACATTTGTCTCCCTGACTAATATTAACTTTTCATGTAGAACACTTTTTTGTACGGTGCGTCATTTTCCAGGTATTTAGCTACTGGGAGTTGAAAACAAAATATCTTATCGTATATGTATATATACAGTGGACAGAAATTATCGAAAAGTGGCTGAAAGCAGCTTGAACGTTACATAGCGCCGAACGCGGCTTACGCCACAGAGATAGCTACGCCACGTGGTAGCCACAGAGGGGACAACAAATATATGCAGCAAAAACACGGCGTTCAGTCGTAGTTTGTCATGTGCTGCGGTGCGACATCATGGTGACGTTCGCGTGGGACGAGCAGCGTGACATGCATTTCATGTATGGTTAGGCCAGAGGCAACGGGCACGCAACGTTATGCATCTATGGGCAGCGACATCCAAATAGGCGTCAGCTACGCCACTCCAGGTTTACAGACATCCATCGGCGTCTGGGTGAAACGTGTGGTTATAGGGTGTCGATACAATAAAGGTTCCAAACGAAGTGTACGAACTTCATAATTTGTGGAAGATTTGCAAGAGGGGTGTGATGCAGTCCCATCCACAAGAACTCGCGCTGTGGCACACACAATGCAAATACCCCTCTTAGCGGTTTGGCGGGTGCTGCATGAGCAGAGAAGGCGTCCATTTCATTTTCAGGAAACACAGGCGCAGTTGGCCCACGATTTTGTTCAGCGTGTGGTTTTCGGGCCGTGGTTCCTGCAGCGTCGAGGCAGGCAGTCGTGTTATGCTGTGAATGTGTTGTTCACGGACGAGTCTTCTTCGCTCGTGAGGGTGTTTTGAGATCCCACAACTGCCATGTTTCGGCGAAGGCGAACCCCCACGCTATCCACGAACAAGGTTAGTAGGAAAGTTTATCGTCAATGTATGGGGTGATATGATCCACGATTACTTGATACATGCTTCTTCTTCGACTCACAGGCAACAAGTGTACAACGTTCTCCCAGGAAAACTGTTGAAATTACTTCAGTCGAGCTCCAAAAGCCAGATCGGGCGGATGTTGGGGGATCGCTGAATTGAACAAAGTGGCCCTATAACGTGGCCGTCTCAACCACGCGACCTCAACAACACGCTGGACATGTCCATCTGAAGAATGTGGTGTACGAAACTCTGCTGGAGTCTGCGGAACACGTAACTCCGAGGCTACATGCAGCAAATACCCGGTATCATTGAGTGAGTCCGGCAGTCAATGATATGCAGATGGCATTAATTCGAAAATGATGAAAGCGGGGAGTAACAGTGATCCCATATACTCACTTAACCATATGAAGGAAACAGTCTCGATCAAATGAAACATTTAGTTTTTAACTTTTGCTTCACCTGTTGTTTAATTTCCTGTACGAGGAGAATACATGGTAACGTACGTTCCTCAGATACTATTATCTTATGCCTGCCACAGTATCTCCACGTACGGTTCTCCGCATTTCCTTGTATGCATGTTTCGTTTCCTTGAAGTTGAATAAATGCGACCACGTCCCGTAATGTACTCACGTAATGTAGTCGATTTGCAGACACTCCAGCAGAGTAGAAGGCGATGGTTTCTACGTAGGCCGACGTTCGTCACTTAATTTCGACGTTGCTCTTCTCTGTCTGTTACATCTTGTGTAATATATCGAAAAAGATCGGAGATTGTGTATAGGGTTCTGGGAGGCATATACGCTGTTGACAGAAGCCATCACTGAAACAGAGCATCGAACTTACAGAAAATAAGTGCCCGTAGCTTCGGCGCTCTGTAGCGTTGTTGGATGATGTCGCCGGACACGGCGTCCTGTTCACATTTTGTTCATTACGATACTTTCTATATCCTACGAAGTTCGTCGATGTAATTTTGGTGTGTGTGTGTGATATTGATCAAGCAAGCTAGATACGGATCAAATATACATAACGAAGGTACAGTCATCAACATACTATAGAAGCATGTTTCCTACTTAACGGAAATAGTTAAATTAAACTTTCCTACATACTAACACTAAGTAATGGTGGAGAGGAGCTGGGATAAGTTCAAGTAAGTACAAGTGATATAGGACAAACGCAGTCATACACTCGGTCATGTATCAAGTAGAGCCATTACGAACCCTACTGCATACTCGGCAGAGAAGTCTTAGCTCAGTAACAATCCTCGAAAAAAAAATGTATTGCATTCCATAATGTGAAAATGAAGAAAAATCATCCACAAATTCAGATATGCATTACATTCCATGAATTTAGATGTACCTATGACTGGTAAGGAAATTAATGCCAATGTACTTTGAGTCCTACTGGGCTGAACACAGTACTATGCATGCAAAGAAAACCCCGTTTCTGCCACAAGAAAATTCAACTTAAAATAGGAAAATTTTACATATATTACGTGAGCACTGAAGCTGCCGACACCTTAATGAAAAACTAGAGAAGCAATGCACTTAATATGAACAAGACCCAAAACCACTAAATTCCATTAAATTACCCAACTTTAAATGATGGAAATTGGTACACTCATACAGATATACAATCTATTCCACAAATTTATACCTATGACAAGAGTATGAAAGAACTGGATTTCTATTGACCGAGGTTGGACGTAAATATCTAAAATCTGTGATAAATGCTTGCTTCGACACGAATGCTGATACCAGCGAAGTCTGCATGTGGCACTTTCGCATTTGACCATGAATGGACCCTGTGCAATGCTCTCAATACACTGCAAATTTTTGTCACCGTCAGGACAGTGTTCTGCATAGTTGTCAGAACATTACGTCGCAGCTAAGTGAATTCGAACGTTAGATTGTTAGTATTTCTTTGGTGGGTGCTTCAACAGACAATATATCGAAGATTAATACTGCATGCTGAGAAAGTGGGAAAACATCAAGTGTTAAGTCACAGTGACGATGAAAGTTTGTGTTGAGCAGTAGTGGGAGACGGCCACTGAAGTGAATTGTGAGGAAAAATATGAGGACGATAGTTGCAAAAGTCATTGCAAAACTGAATGTCACACTCGCTAACATGAAGCGAGCTCCATAATCTGAGAATCAGAAGGCAAGCAGGAATTCTAAAATCACACACCACGGATGAAAATGCCCGTACCAGCAAAACTTAGTGCTGAACCCATAAAACTTGGACTGTGGAGCTATGAAAGAAAGTGATTTGGTCGGATGAGGCCAGTTTCACACTGTTTCCTGCTTCTGAGCGAGTTTATGTCTTGCGTACACTGTACCAAGCATTTGATGCTGATTGCTTGCTCCCAAGAGTGAAACGCGGCGGGGGTTCTGAGATGAACGGAGCAGTTATATGGTGGTATTCCATGCGCCACATGGTTATTCTGCAAGGCTGCAAGGTAGCATTTCTTCAAAAGGCTGTGTGTCTATTTTGGCTGATCAGGTCCATCCCACGGTAAATATGTGATGTTGTGTTCCATGTAGACGGGGCACCTATTCACACAGCTCGCATCGTCCAGGACTAGTTTTGTGAGCAAGAGGATGAACTGTCGTATCTCCGTGGCCAGCAATGTCACTTTATGAAGTACATGAAGCGTATTTTCAGTACACAATACGTGGTGGCCAGCTCACACACACACGAAATGTTACCTACCAGAAGTGTTAACGCGGTGGTATATCCATCGCCGAAATTACTCCTACCACATCTAATATAATTTCCTCTAAAATCTGCAAGGATGATGTGGTTAAACACTACACACTAAATAAATTCCGTTACTTCTCTCTACAAAGTTCCAGAAGAATTTTTGCTCTCACCAAGTTCCAGGAAAAGAGTGGCGTACTTAACGAATGGAGACTGATAGTCGCTTCCCAGCGGAAAGGGGGCAGCCAAAGGTCACCAGGGGTTACTCTTGCCAACGTAACTGCGTTAACGCTGAACCTCTGTTCTTGTCTGCTGAAACCACGGCTATCGGGACAACTGCCCTAGCAGACAACAGATACCAAATATTTTTACGAAAATTCAGATTTACACAGTCTGTTAGCTGGTTTTATATAAAATTGTAGGATATGAAAAGGAGAGGAAGCACAAGTAATAAGGTGAATATTAAGAGCAACAGGTTCCATCTCCTTCTGAGAGGCTTACTGCCTTCGCAAAGAGATAGCGAGGGGTAAAATAAAACAAGAATGACTCACAGGAGCAGACAAATTTATGAGACGGATCTGACGGATCAGTCTCACTTGGTGCTGCCGGCTTTCATAGTTATCGATTCCCATCAACGAGACTGTTTCATGCGAACGACGAAATATTGTTGCCATGTTTATGGTACGATCGTTGTTGGCACTGATATTTATCCCGTGCGGTAGTGCTGCCGCCTCCTCTCTGCCATTCCATGTTCGTTTATAAGGGAATTGTCGGCCTATTCCTGATTTGTATACTGGATCATCATCTCTCAGCGCTACGCTACACGATACCACAGCAGAGTCAATCGGTAACAACAATGAAATGTACGTACCCTACTACCGATGCGTGGGCTCGTCACGGACATGGACATCGTCACTGCCCTCTTGAGCGTGGAATTAACACACTAGTGCAGACAGAAAATATCTTTCTCGTATGTTCACTCGTGTGCCTCCAGTTTAGGAAACATACACTGTCAAGTAGTGTCAAGTAGCTTTCATCTCCACCATCAAGTGCCTGCATCTATCTTGGGATGCATTTCCAGTTATGTCTCCCTGTAAACTTTTTTGCTTCTTTCTCCCTTTTTATTTTATGTCATATTCCAAAGGACAAAATAGAGGTGCAAGTCTCCATCCTCAAGAAACGAGCAAATGAATGTTTTTATGACAGAAAAAACAGCAAAACCAAAAATAAATTATTCTGAAGTAATGAAATTTCGGGAATACAGTTGCTTACGTAACATCTTTAAGTAATTAACATTGCAAGATCACATGAATGAAAATGACTGGCATTCGAAAATGGTAACCCTACGTGAGTTGGCAGATAGGGTATGACAACGCTTAGATTTAAATAACTTCGGATACACTATTACTAGTATCCTGCTTGACACAGTCAGTCTTTTAAATATCTGGGCGTAACGCTGCAAAGCGATACGAAATAGAATGATCTTGTGAAAATTGTTGTAGGGAAGGCGAATAGTCTATTTCGGTTTATTGGAAGAATTTTAGGTTCAAAACGGCTCTAAGCACTATGGGAGTCAACTGTTGAGGTCATCAGTCCCCTAGAACTTAGAACTACTTAAACCTAACTAACCTAAGGACATCACACACATCCATGCCTGAGGCAGGATTCGAACCTGCGACCGTAGCGGTCTCGCGGTTCGAGACTGCAGCGCCTAGAACCGCACGGCCACTTCGGCCGGCGGAGAATTTTAGGAGAAAATAGTTCACCTGTATAGGGGACCGTAGGACGCTGGTGCAACCTACTCTTGAGTACTGCTCGTGTGTTTTTCGAACAACACGTAAGTGTTATGCAGATGCTTCGAAAACTTAAATGGAAATGTCTGGAGGGAAGGTGACGTTCTTTTCGAGAGACACTACGAAAAAAATTTAGAGAACCTGCATTTGAAGCTGTCTGCCGAACGATTTTACTGCCGCCAACCTACAATGCACGTAAGGACCACGAAGATCAGATATGAGAAATTAGGGCTTATACGGAGGCATACAGCCAGTCGTTTTGCCGTCGCTGTATTAGCGAGTGTAACAGGGAAGAAAACGATTAGTAGTGGTGCAGGGTATGTACTCCGCCACGCACTGTACCGTGGTTTTCGAAATAGCTATGTAGATGTAGATGTACCGTCTGAGATAGGAACCAGCGATGATGATCGAGAAGGTAGGAGAACAATTCTGGAATGAAGCAGTACATCGCACTAGTGTACCGTCCTTCCCTCTGGTATCTGCCGTAAGCGGCAACTTTATCAGCGGTGCTGGATATCACGGCCTGTGGGAATCGCAGCTGCTGAAAGGAGCTGGGGCGAGCTGCAGGCGATAGCGCGAGAAGACGAGGAAGACAAATTACTCCCACGAGGAGAGCGAGGGGGTGGGGGAAGCCCTTACAGCGTAAAAACTATACGAAACTCCCGGAGAGGCCCTGACACACCACAAACCATTAATCTCCTCTATCACTCGCCTTTTATTCCGGTCACTATGGAGCGTTATTAATAATTTTTTCACATAAATTTTTTTAAGCATTTGTTCTCCGCTCCTGATTTTTAATAGAATACCTTCGTGAGTGCAGTGGACATACTGTGTAGAAAATGTTGATGAAGTCGTGACAGAAGCTTCCTAGTGATAGATTAATCAATTTCGCTGCACTCACATTCCAGCGAAATCGAATCTTTGGGATGTTATATAGGGAAATAGGCCTAAAGCCGAATATAGGCAACATAACTGCATAGTAGATAGTGGAAAACATCACTTCTCTCATACAGGTTATGGATGGGATAAACCGACCGGTTAAACCGATGCCGGTATTTTAGTTCTGAAAAACAGTTTTTTTTTTTTTTGTCTCGGTTGTGACAGGCGATTTTCGTTTTTCACTAATTTCCGGGTAAAAAATTGAGATATAAATGATCAATAAGAGCAGTACTAAAATTTATGGTTTCTAATAAACCCTGTTTTTTTAAAAAAAGCGAGTAATGATTATTCGTAAGATTTCCATTGATTTGAAACACCGAGTTATGATATACACATCAAAAAAGTTTTGCATCGCCTCAGTTCCTAGAGTACCGAAACCTGTACAGAAAATTGGAATAGAGATCAACATAAAAATCATTTCCGCTCTTTTTAGTGCTCATGACAACCATACATTGCATGTTGTACTACCATACAGCGAGAACTTCTGATGTGTTAGTCAAGCTTTCTGTACACACCGGTACCTCTAATACTTAGTAGCACATACTGTTGGGTTGATTCATGCCTGTATTCGTCGTGGAATACTATTCACAAGTTCATCAAGGCACTGTTGGTCCAGATTGTCGCTCTAATCAACGGCGATTCGCCGTAGATCCCTCAGAGTGGTTGGTGGGTCACGTCGTTCATAAACAGCCCTTTTCATTCTATTCCAGGCATGTTCGATAGGGTTCATGTCTGGAGAACATGCTGTCCTCTCTCGTCAAGCGATATCATTATCCTGGAAGAAGTCATTCACGAGATCTGCACGATGGTGGCGTGAATCGTCGTCCATGAAGACGAATATCTCACCAATATGCTGCCGAAATGGTTTCACCATCGGGCGGAGGATGGCAATCACGTATCGTACAACCGTTACGGCGACTTCCATGACCAACAGCGGCGTATGTCGGCCCCACATTATGCCACCCCAAAACATCAGGGAACCTTCATCTTGCTGCACTCGCTGGACAGTCTGTCTAAGGCGTTCAGCCTGACCGGGTTGCCCCCAGACACGTCTCCGACGATCTTGTGGTTGAAGGCATATGCGGCACTCATCGATGAAGAGAACGTGATGCCAACCCTGAGCGGTCCATTCGGCACGTTGTTGGGCCCATCTGTGCCGAGCTGCATGGTGTCGTGGTTGCAAAGCTGGACCTCGCGATGGACGTTTGGAATGAAGCTGCGCTTCATGGACCCTATTGCGCACAGTTTCAGTCCTAACACGACGTCCTGTGGCTGCATGAAAAGCGTTGTTCAACATGATGACATGATGGCTTTTCTGTCAGCGTTGCTCCGAACCATAAACCGTAGGTAGCTGTCATCTACTGCTGTAGTAGCCCTTGGGCGACTTGAACGAGGCATGTCATCGACAGTTCCTGTCCCTCTGTATTTCCTCCATGTCCGAACAACTTCGCTTTGGTTCACTCCGAGACGCCTGAGAACTTCCCTTGTTGAGAGCCCTTCCTGGCACAAAGTAACAAGACGGACGCGATCGAACCGCGGTATTGACCGTCTAGGCATGGTTGAACTACAGACAACACGATCCGTGTACCTCCTTCCTGGGGGAATGACTGGAACTGATCGGCTGTCGGACACCCTCCGTCTAATATGCGCTGATCAGGCATGGTTGTTTACATGTTGGGGCGGGTTTAGTGACATCTCTGAACCGTCAAAAAGACTGTGTCTGTTATACAATATCCACAGTCAACGTCTATCTTCAGGAGCTCTGTAATTTTTTTATGTGTGTAGAGAACAGGAAGAGCGGTCAGGGCTATTATAATAAGAATGACTACAGAAATGGGCCACAAACACATGTTATTAGGTGTAGCACAACATTGCCGAGACAAAAATATATCTGTTAGCATGTGACATGGCCTGTTTAAATGGCTCTGAGCACTATGAGACTTAACTTCTGAGGTCATCAGTCCCCTAGAACTTAGAACTACTTAAACCTAACAAAACTAAGGACACCACACACATCCATGCCCGAGGCAGGATTCGAACCTGCGACCGTAGCGGTCGCGCGGTTCAAGACTGTAGCCCCTAGAACCACTCGGCCATTCCGGCCATTCCGGCCGGCGCATGGCCTGTGATATGTCATGTGTGTACATGTAGTGTGTTCACTTACCTCATCTGGTATGTATGGTTGTTTCTCTCACTTAGCATAATATAGCATAAGTTAGTTTAAGTAGTGTGTAAGTCTAGGGACTGATGAACTCAGCAGTTCGATCCCTCAGGAATTCACACACATTTGAACTTTTATTTTTATTAAAGAATGGTAATGTCCCTAGTCAGGAAGTATTTAATAATGAGCCATTTCAATAAAATACAATGCTCCATTTTCCCTAAAAGATTAAACACGGGAGGAGCCACAATAAACTTGAGACACCGTGTAAGGAGAAAACTTAAAACGTATCAGTTCTTTCATAGTTGACGATAAAAATAGAAAGTAGCTGATCTGCTCCCTGTATCTACGTAATGTGCCTTACTTGCTTGTAGCCCTTGAAACTGTACAAATTAACACAAAAATTATTTCTTCAGCCACCGTTCTCACCCTTTGTCACTGACTGTTCGTAATACCAAAATAGTGGTATTATCCTCGACTGCAACACTCTGTTTGAACAGAGTTTCAAAAAATTAGAAACGGGAGAATACTGGTAATTTTTTTGTAATATTACCTTTCGAGAGAAACAGAGAGCAGTGAACGGACTAAGTTGTATTTGCTTACTAAATTTAATACATTGATTCTATGTATCTCGAAACTGGATGAATAACAATATTTTATTTTTTGTTCGATTTCTACGTTTTTTAGGGGTAATTATGGGAGTAAAAAACGGAAATAGATTATTTTTGGAACCGGTTACTTTAAGCAATGTCAGCTATCAGGTTAAACTGGCGATGAAAAAAAAACGATGTAACAGAAAACCAGTGTTTCAGAGATATCCGCCATCGGTAATACAGGCCACACGGTGATTTACTGTCGTAACAATTCTCAAAGGTTAAGGTTGTTAAAATATCCAGACGATTTTTCTCCCGTGAGCTAAAACATTGCAATGTTGAATGCTACCACCGGGTGGCATGCGGCGCGGTAAGTGGAGTATAGGCGAATAGGGAATTACTGTTGAGACGACACGTACCGCCAATGAGGAAGTTTACTAAAACACTGTACTTGACAAGGAGCGCGTAGTTATGGCCCTGTTTCAGTGACAGAGCATCTAAGATACGGCGGAGCTGAGCAACTGTTCGCGTACAACTGATACGAGTATCTACGTAAAGTGGATAGACGACGCTGAAACCATGACTAGACAGAAAAGTTTCGGGCATTCACTCCTCGTTACAGAACGTGGCAGCTGGAATCTTGCTCACTCAGTGAAGACAGTCGGAGATCTCTGGTACATCTGACGCCAGAATGCAGTGCTGTAGCCGGCAGAAGTGTTTCGGAGCACGCCGTTTAGCGCACAGTTTTGTACTTGGGGTTCTGTAGCACATGACCCCCTTGTGTTCCCATGTTCATGCAACAACGATATCTACTACCACTGCAGTGGGCACGGGTCATTCAGATGGGACCATGAATCTACGAAACGAGTTGCCTTATCGAACGAATGAATAACCAGGCCGATGGTCGTGTCTGAATACGCAATCAGGCAAGTGGGCGGCTACTTGGAAATGCACTGAAACACTGCCACATAAGACTTGAGTCTCATTTCTAATTGGTACCCCATTCACAAAGTTATAGTTGGTGGTGACTTTAATCTACCCTCAATATGTTGGTGGAGGTACGCATAGAACGCCGCCTGATGTCGTTCTGAATGCGTTTTCGGAAAATTATCTTGAACAATTAGTTCAGGAGCCCAGTCGAATTGTAAATGGTTGTGGAAACATATTTGAGCTAAGAACAACAAGTTATCCTGAGAAAATAGAGAGCATCATGACGGTTACAGGGCTTAGTGACCACAATGTTGTTGTAGCAAGACTGGTTACAGTAATATCCAAACCGGCCAAAAATAAACACAAAATACGTCTACTTAAAACAGCGGATAAAAATTGAGTTGAGGCGTTCCGAACAGACCCTCTCCATCCCTTCTCATCTCAATATGCAAGTGTAACGGGACGTGGTTTCAGAACTCTGTTGCAGAAGCTATGAATAAAGCATGCCAAATTTAAAAGAACGCTATTGGTGAAGTTTTACAGAAGCTCAAAATGTAGCGGCAAAATCAATACCAGATGCTTTCAGTACTTTCCACAACGAATTTCTGTCTCGGAAATCTGGCATAAAATACCAAGAAACTTTGGTCGCATGCAAATTACACCAGCGGAACGACACAATCAGTACCTTCACTGCACCATAACACTTACCGAATTTCCTTCAGTAAAGATGACGAAGAAAATATTCCAAAATTCTAAACAACAACAGCTGCCTACATGTGAATCTTAGAAGCAGATATCCTCCGTGTGACAAAGGAGCTTAAATCACTTAATAAAAGTAAGGCTGCCGCGGCTGCCCATTTCATACATCGTAGCGCCTTCCACATCAGCATCCCACTCCACGTCCAGCCAACACGGGATGCCTGAATCACAGGGGGTATATTCACCAGGAAAATCTACGTCGTCTCTATTGTCAACACATATACTTACCGGCTGCCACAAAACAACAAAACACCAGGCCTCCGCCAACGGCCGCCAGGAACCACTACCCGTTCGCGGAGCCTTCAGAACGGCTTCACCAGAGGTCGCATCTGGCCCAGGAACTACTTTGATACGCCAGGCACGTGATCGCAAATAGTTCCGGTAGATACAGCCACCAACGGGCTTAATAAGGCGGTGCTCTGCCGGCAAAAGGCAGTTCGATGCACCGCTTGACAGTATACAGAGCTGCCGCCCCGGCAGCCACGGCCAGACGCCTCTTCTAGCTGGTCGATCTCTTGTAGATGGATTTGGTACTGTCGCCGAACCTCTTGAACTTGTAGAATTGTTTATTGTGTTCGCTCCCCATGAAGAGTCGGGTCTTTTCTATTATTATTATATATTATTTTGTATTTGTGTCAATCCGCAGTTGGGGGCGAGTCGATTGTTCTTTCGGAGATTGTATTATTGTTTCGTTTTGGTGAGTCCAATAAATTGTTTTCGGACATGTGTTTTCCACATTTATTTTCTGCTAGCGCAGATACTTCGAAGGCCCTGGTCCTGACTGCACACCAGTATGTATGCTGATACTATAGCTCCCGGTGCACCAGTCACACCAAGACCCAACAAATGAAATAAGAGCAATCCCCGCTGAATTACAGACCCATAACGCTAACATCGATAGCATTTTGGAACATGTACTGTGTTCGATCATTATGAGTTATCTCCATGAAAACGATTTATTGACAAACAGCCAACAAGGATTCGAAAAATATTGTTCCTGTGAAACAAAACTAGCTCTTTATTCTCACGAAGTATTGAGACCTATTAGCTATTTTGACACATTACCTCAGAAACGACTTCTAATCTAATTTTGTGCATCAGGACTATCGTCTCTGTTGTAACAGGTTCAGTGATTCCGTTCAGAAAGGTAACAGTTCATACTAATCGACGGAAACTCATTGAGTAAAACAGAAATATTATCCGCTGTTCCCAAAGGAAGTGTTATAGGTCCTCTGCTGTTCCTGATCTGCGTAAACGGTTTAGGAGACTGTTGTGTCGGCTACTGAGGGATTCAGCAAAATGACTCTGAGCACTATGGGACTCAACTGCTGTGGTTATCAGTCCCCTAGAACTCAGAACTACTTAAACCTAACTAACCTAAGGACATCACACACATCCATGCCCGAGGCAGGATTCGAACCTGCGACCGTAGCAGTCGCACGGTTCCGGACTGCGCGCCTAGAACCGCGAGACCACCGCGGCCGGCGAGGGATTCAGCACCGACAAAAACAAGAAATAAGAGAATTTGCGATAGGTGGTAACAGAAATCGAAAATCATCTGTAAATTAAACTTGAAGGTTAATATAACACTTTATTTCTACAGAGAAGAGAATTATTACTTGACTTGTAGTGTCTCCTGTTCTTCGCAGGCCGGAGTGGCCGAGCGATTCTAGGCGCTTCAGTCTCGAACCGCGCGACCGCTACGGTCGCAGGTTCGAATTCTTCCTCGGGCATGGATGTATGTGATGTCCTTAGGTTAGTTAGGTTTAAGTAGTTCTAAGTTTTAGGGGACTGATGACCTCAGAAGTTAAGTCCCATAGTGCTCAGAGCCATTTTGAACCTCCGACAATCTATTATTACTCGCAGAACGCAAACTAAGTATTGTCGTTCTTATACTCGAAGTCTTTGACCTAAATGGGTGGAACAGCGACAGGTGGCTGATGAAGTCAGCGTTGACAGGGGGCAGTGAACTCTGTCTTCCTGGAGGTGTGGCGCTCTCTGCTCTTTCCACTGATGCCGTTTCGCGGCGCTCTGCCGGTCGGTGTGCAGTCTAAGCTTTAAGACTGCACAGAGACACTCTCTGTAGCATCCTAAATTGTTTTCAGATAATGCTGTTATTTACCAACTTATAAAGAACATACAGATGATCCGAAAAAATTGTAAAAAGATTTAGGAAAAGTATCTGTATGGTGTGAAAAGTGGCAGTTGACACTAAATGATGAAACGTGTTGATTCATCCTGATGTGTACCAAAATGAATCCGCAAAATCTCGATTACACGATTACACGATATATCACAAAAATGTAAGGGCTATAAATTCAGCTAAATACTTAGGGATTACAATTCTGAATAACTTAATTTGGAATGATCACATAGATAATGTTGTGGGTAAAGTAAACCGAAGACTACGATATTGGCCGTACACTGAGAAAATGCAACAGGCCTACCAGTGAGACTTCCTGCACTATGCTTACACGGATTCTTCTGGAGAACTGTCGTGCGGTGGGGTATCCGCATCAGACTGGGTCTGACAACATCGAAAAGTTCACAGAACGGTAGCACGTTTTGTGCTATCGCGACATTGGGGAGAGAGCGACGAAGATGTGATACGTGAATTCGGGTAGCTGTCAATAAAACAAAGGCATTTCTCGTTGAGGCAGGTTCTTCTAATGATGTTACAGTCACCTACTTTATCATGATGGATTGAAAATATCTAGTTGGCGCCCGCATACATAGGGAAGAACGATAATCATAATCAAATAAGAGAAATCAGAACTCCCCCAGAAAGATTTAAGTTTTCGTTTTTCCCACGTGCTGTAGGAGAGTGGGACGGTAGAGAAACAGCTTGAAGGTGGTTCGATGAACCCCCTTCCAGGCATTTAACTGTGGATTGCAGAATAATCATGTAGACGGATAGCAAGCGGCTGTGTCATGCAACGCGGGATCTATTATCATCGCATCTATGCGACCCGTGGTGCTAATTTAAGGCAACGTCACAATTCTGGACTACGTGAACAATATTCTGGACGACCTGCTTCTCTTCATTCTTGATGTCTTTCCCTACGGCTATGACATCCTCCAGCAGAATAATTCTCCATGTCACAAGACCACAATAGTACTAAGGAGGTTACAAGAGCATTGTAGTTAATTCACGTTGATGTCTTGGCCATTAAATTCACTTGATCTCAATGCAATCGTACTTCAGCTTCGCGTTCACCGACCACAGACCTGTAGCTATCAGGAACTATGCAAGTTGCACGTAGACATGTGATGCTCCGGAAACGATCCAGGGACCTATCGAATTCATCCCACACGAAATCGGTGCTGCATTGAGTTTCAAAGGTAATTCGTCACATTGTTAAAAAAAATGCATACTTTCTAGAGAAAGAATAATTTTTTTTTTTTTTTTTGGGCGTACCATGCGCAACGTCAGAAAGTGAAAAATCTGTCGGGTGATCCTTTCACACCAGAAACATCCATGTCTGAGATCTTTTCAGGGCCACAGTCAACCGTCATATCTGTTAACGTAGAAAGTATAACAGCAGCTAAAGAAGAGCTACTACAAGATCTATGCAGTCAACACCAGTGTTCGATACTGTGAGTACAGGAGACACAGTGAAGTTGCGACTTGCTCAGACCCAAAAGAAACGGAATGCGTCTCACCACTGAAAGACCCATAATAAACACGGAAGTTATACTTCTGTTTATCCGGATAGTCAGATCTCGTCAACAGCATCTACCGAGGAATATGATATCGAAAGTCTCACTCCAGAAACAGCTAATTGTACCATTTCATCGCTTTACAAACCACGAAGTGCTGAATTTATGGTTGCCAAACCATCGAAGTTTCATAATAAAAGATTGTGATTGATGATTTCAACAGCGGTAGTATTGTCTGGAGCTATGATTATGAAGATTAGAAGGGGTGATAGTACAAAAATGTGCAGAACTAAATCACTTGTATTAATCCACGATGCAAAATTACCAGCATCATTCAACAGCGACCGGTGGAAGTGAAGCTATGATGTTCACCTCATAGTTAATAGCAGCAGTATCAGCCAACAGTGTGTAAAATCTGTCGGTCCCCAAAAATCCAACTCACAGCACAGATCAATAGTCTGTGAAGTATCTTCTGCTATTATATCTCGCAAAATACCTTTTTCAAGAAGTTTAATTTTAGGAAATCTGTCTGATCGAGATTTGCAGTATTGCTCGACGTCGAAGTGACTTCTATAGAACCACCACTGCTGTTAAGAGCTGTTCCCAAAATGTAAATTCCTCTTGCCTGTCGAGCATCCTACATTCCTCGACATACATCAGACAAAGCTACCCTACTCACAGAAAACAGGGACGACTTTTTCAGTGAAGCAACTGTGGAAGCAGGGAACAATCTTATTACTTCTCTGAGAAAGATAAAAAGGGATCAATGCATTAAAACGGTAGAAAACTAGGATCTAGAAAGAGGCAGTCATAAATCTTGAAGACTCCTGAAACCTCTAAGTAATGGTCTATCTACGACCGCTGTATCCCATAACATTACAGCCAATGAAATACATGTAGCGCATCAGTTACTGCAAAACCACAAATCCAAAAGCCAAAGTTATGAAGAGGAGAGTAAGAAGAGAAAAATCTGCCTACAACATCATTCAGAATGGAAGCATAGAAGAATTACATAAGGCTATTAAGCAAAGTAAGAACGGAAATACAGCTGGGTTAATTAAATGATATACGAACAGAGCAAATTAAGCAATTCGGCACTTTTTATTCTGCAACTCTTTAATAACTGTATGAGCAGTGTCAAATCCAAAAGATATGTAGGAAGAGCCGAGTGATTGCTTTGGTCAAACCTGGTAAAGAATGTAAACGTCCAAAAACTTTTAGACCGGTTCCATTATTCTCCCATCTGTACAAACCGCTGGAAACAAATCGCCTCCTATCTATGGTTAACCCCCTGCTAATTCCTCAACAAGCTGGATTTAGTCCCGTTAAAATCTGCTCAGGACAACTGCCTTTCTTACGCAATTCGTAGATGATGGGTTTGAAGCTCATAAGGCGACGACAGTGGTATTTGTCGACTTGTGAGCGGCCTGTAACACTCTCAACAACCAGTTACTACTATCAAAGTATACAACAGTACCAAGGATGCTAGTCTAAATAGGTTCATCGCAGCAGTTCTGCAAAACCGTAGGCGCATTGTTGAACTTCAAGAGCAGCACAGTTCATGGAAACAACAGAAGAAACGGTCCTCCCCGAGAAAGCGTGTTGGCTCCAATCCTATTCAACACGTATGCGCCGGCCGAAGTGGCCGTGCGGTTAAAGGCGCTGCAGTCTGGAACCGCAAGACCGCTACGGTCGCAGGTTCGAATCCTGCCTCGGGCATGGATGTTTGTGATGTCCTTAGGTTAGTTAGGTTTAACTAGTTCTAAGTTCTAGGGGACTAATGACCTCAGCAGTTGAGTCCCATAGTGCTCAGAGCCATTTGAACCATTTTTGAACACGTATGCAAACGATTATCCTACAGCCCACAGCGTCAAAAGTATCTTGTATGCTGATGACCTCGCCCTTGCCATTCAGAGTTCAGACTTTGAATCAGTAGGGAACACCCTCACGAATGCCTTGAACATCTATGTAGCTACTGTAGCACAAATCAGCTTAAACCAAACTCTTCAAAGACTCAAGTGTGTGCTTTTTATTTGAGAAATAAGGAAGGTGTTAGTAAGTTGATGATAGTAGTGTCAGGAGTTGAGTTACAACATTTCTACACTCCAAAATGCCTAGCACCTAAGCTGGAAATATCTCTTAATTTCAAGAGACACTGCATGAATTGCAAGTTGAGAGTTTCCATCATAACAGTCTCTTAAGAAAACTGGCCGAATCACAGTGGGGCAGTCAACCTGAAACCATCCGAACTTCTGCACTTGCAGTAGCCTATTCTGCAGCAGAGTACGCTTGTCCTGTTTGGTATAATTCATCACATGCCAAACAGGTAAACGTAGCTCTCAACGACACCAGCCGAATTGTAACAGGTTGTTTGAAACCTACGAGATCGTTTAGTGCAAAATCTGATGCTGTTGCAGTATAATGCAGTAGACAACGAACCGTATTTGGATGCACTTAGAATCTTCGTCTAACATTTACAAAGTTGATGTACATCTATACAATTTCGTTTCTGTTGCTGTTTCTGCTGAACGAGTCTTCTTCACATTTACGCGTCAGTCCTAAGAGTGTCTTAATGTCCTGACCCTTGTGAAACAGCACCTGCCCACGTTCGTCCTCCGTCCAAGTAGAAATTTATTTCCGTCGTGAAAACCTTACCCCCGATTTTATGCTGCCTGTGCTACAATTATGCATCTCTCAGTGTTTCGTACCATATTTCATGTTGTAATAAATTGCTGCTTTCGTAACATACTACTAATTGTTCATTGCGCTGTCATATCACGTGATACGGTGTACTCGAACAACATTGTTCCCTCTGTTGTTCCGTCTTCAATCGTCTTATAGCTTATATACGCACCATAAGCCGTCATGTGGTGCATCGTTTCACTGTTTAGTTACGTGTTCCATAGATGATTTAATCGATTGTTTCATCGAAATGATGCCAAACGAGCCACTTTACAGGATATGTATACATGACTAGAGTTAACATTTAAGAACACATTACTTTCTTTGGCCCTACTCATGCAGTAACACTTGATAACAAGCTTCGCTTTTATTTATTTTTCTTATTGACTACCAGTTTTTAAACAGAAATTCGACAAAGCAGTGGAAGCAGCTGTCCAGGAGAAATGATTTTAAGTTAGATTTAAGCCCTGCTTTTCAACCTGTCAGACATTTAATGGTATTTGGAAAATAATCAAAGGCTTTTGTTGACGTTTATTGGACTCTTTTCTGGGCCACTGACAGCTTAAATAACGCATTATAAAGCTAATTTTCTCCTCTAGTATTGTAGCTATGGTCATCACTGTTCTTCTCAAACTGTGATGGGTAATATACGACTAACTCCATGACATACATATACTTTTTTTTGAGGGCACAGTTAAACCTCTAAGCGCTTTGAAGAGGTACGTACATGACGTGTATGCGTGAACACCGCGTAGTATTCTTACTGCTAGGTTTTGAGAAATCTGTAATTTCTTTCGATGTGATGAGCTACCCCAGAAAAGTATCCGGAAAGCAGAAGTAGCTGAACTTAATAGTACCAGAAGGTCAGTAATATGCTTCTTCTCGTTCGAGTTTATGTACGCCCAACAATTTGAAGCCTTCTATTCTACTTTCTGACTTCTGCTCAGTTGCTACATCAGTTATTGATGTGACTTTCTTATCTGTACGTAACTGAATATAGTGTGTGTTCTCAAAATTTAGGGGCAGTCCATTCTCGTAGAACCACTTCATAATTCATTGAAAAATATCACTTACAATCTCTTCCGCCACTTTTTCTCTAACGGAGTTTATTGTAACGCTAGTATCGTCTGCGAAAAGTGGCAGTTCTGTTTGTTGAATGTTGGGATGGTCATTAGCATGTATTCGCATATTTGAGGAATAGAAGTGTCCCCAGTCAGTAAAATTTACTTCCTTACCACCACTGTTTGATTTGTGCAGCACAAATTTGGCATTCTGATTAAGTGTGATTCAAACTAGTTGTGCATAAAACAATCTGTTCTAGAAAATCTGAGTGTTTCTAAGAGAGTAAGATAAAAAAAAATAGCAACTGGCTATAATTTATTGTTTAAGAGTTGAAATATTTTATGGTTGAATGAATGAATATCATTGTCAGTGGAGCTACCCTTCCGGTTGCAAGCTGTGACACGCCACGTAAATTATTTCTACTGAAGTCTAAGACTAATCTTGAGTACATTATTTTTTCTAATGTTTAGGGAAAAATTGCAAGTAAGGAAACGCAATAATTGTTTTAGCTGTCTTGTCACCTTCTTTATGAAGAAAATTGAAACCTGCATTCCCTGTGCCAGTGTCGCATTGTATGTACCACTAAGGGCATTACTTATTACGCTGAAACACCTTTCCAGAATCCAGACATGAGCTTTCGTGTTGTCGTATTTTTATAGTTCTATTAACTTTAGTGAATGATGTTGGTGCTACTTCTGATTGCGTAAAGTGATATAGATTGATGTTTTAAATATATCTCTTTCTCTTGAGCTGAACCATTTAATCATATTTTTTCCGCTTTATCTAGAAAGAGAATGTTAAAAGTACTCGCAACTTGTGAATTATCAATCACGGCTTTATGATTTTTATTTAATTTCAGGAGTATCTTGTACAGTGACTGACTGTATTGTCTCCTGCTTATAGCTTTAATCTTATTACTTGCATTATTTATCTCTGTCAGAATGTGTACACTTCTTGGTTATTTTAATGCCTTTCCTTAAAATACTATAGTATTTTTTGTTGTATGGAAGTAATATCGGATCTTGACTTAACTCTGCCCTTTCCATAAATTCCTATCTACCTGTTACATGGCATTTTAACTCAAGCGCATCGTATTGATTCAACCCCTTTTAACGTGACCTCACTCCTCTGAAGTGTAGCGCGATCTTGATTATTGCGCTGGCATACAGGGTGAAACCACTAGAAACCTTACAGTACCATTCGACGAAAACTAAATGTGAGCCGAAGTTGAACAGAGTGTTTATGCTTTTTCAGCTGACTTGTTTCCACTCTCCTGTGTCGTGATAGCTGTGGGATGCAACATTGATACATGCACGAAGAAACGGCAAAGGGTCGCGCTAAGACCCCACAGGTTGGTAACACCCTCGTTACCACCCGCGATCTTATGTTGAGCGCATTAAAAATCCACCTGTACAGAGACAGTCCATCATTGATCTCTATGCACTGGCGTGCAGGCATTCTTTTCGGCAACTCTTAGGTGTAAAATGTGGCCGGCAGGCACTAGTTCAGCGACATAACGTCCAGATCCCTCCACACCACCGGTGGAGCTCCACAAATTGGCACATCATCACTTTTGAAGTGATGCGACTAGCCAACTCATTGGGCTTTCGACAGGAGAGTCTAAGATCCAGTGGCTATGAAGGAACGAAATGAACATGAAAACGACATTTTGCCTGAAAATGATGAATAAACAGGTCTTCGAAACGATTCGACAACATGACACCACGACTCGCAGACAACCTGAGAAAATTTCGTCAACTAGCCAATGTGGTTTTCATTCTTCTCGTGACGTTTCCAGTTCACAGGTGGCAAGTATATAGTCACATTACCTGAAATGGAGAATGCCTCTGAATAACAATTAATTCACAGTCCATTTCAAATCCAAAGAGCTATATTCCACAGTGCCCAGTCACATTAATGCAACCACCTGTCAAAAGCCTTAATAACAAACTTCTGAAGCGCGGACAGCTTCGAGACTTGCAGAAAGAGAGTCAATGAAATACCGACATCGATGTGGACCCACGTCGGCTCCAGTGAATTAGGTTTTTCGGTTAAGGATACATTGTGCGAGCAGTATAGTCGAGTTGGCCCAACAGAATCTCCATTGGTTTTAAATTCTGAATACTTGGTGGCCAGGGGAGAACGATAAACACATACTGATGCTCTTAGAACCGTTGACGTACACTGCAAACGGTATGGGACGTTGCATTGTCCCGCTGGTAGATGCCATCGTACCGAGGAAATTAAACTCCACTTACGGGTGGCCATGGTGCCCAAGAATTGATGCGTACTTGTATTGATCCACTGTGCCTTCGAGAACGACGAGATCACCTAGGGAATGCTACAAAAATATTCCCCATACAATAACGCTCTCTCACCTGGGCTAGACCATTACGACGATTTTTACAGGGTGTTTGCTTTCACTGCGGTGAATCATGAAACGTGGTTCATCAGAAGGGCCACACATACCACTTAGTGAACGTCCAGTTGAGGCACTGGTGTCCGAATTACGGCCTTCGTCAGCATGAATCCACGCACCAGGCCCCAGATGTGGAGGCCTGTACTCAGCAATGTTCGCTCAACGGTCGTTCAGGAAACACAGTTGGTAGCCTCTCGGTTCTTCTGGGTGGTCAGTTGCTCAAGAGTTCCCCCGTTCACATCTTCGCAGCCTCTCTGTCCGAAAGCCAATGACCATGCCATTTAGGACCTCAGATAAATCGCTCCAGTTGCGCATTAATACAACAATGTCAGTTCGTTCCCCATGACATACTGTATACACCCTCCACTGATAATGCTTCCTCCTGCCGTTTATGAGTGGCTGTTGCACGTTTACATCGAACATAAGCGGCAGTCTCATTAATGTGAGTAGACTGTGTACAATGAAATACATACTACGAGGGCAGTTCAATAAGTAATGCAACACATTTTTTTTCTCGGCCAATTTTGGTTGAAAAAACCGGAAATTTCTTGTGGAAAATTTTCAAACATTCCCGCTTCGTCTCGTATAGTTTCATTGACTTCCGACAGGTGGCAGCGCTGTACGGAGCTGTTAAAATGGCGTCTGTAACGGATGTGCGTTGCAAACAACGGGCAGTGATCGAGTTTCTTTTGGCGGAAAACCACGGCATCTCAGATATTCATAGGCGCTTGCAGAATGTCTACGGTGATCTGGCGGTGGACAAAAGCACGGTGAGTCGTTGGGCAAAGCGTGTGTCATCATCGCCGCAAGGTCAAGCAAGACTGTCTGATCTCCCGCGTGCGGGCCGGCCGTGCACAGCTGTGACTCCTGCAATGGCGGAGCGTGCGAACACACTCGTTCGAGATGATCGACGGATCACCATCAAACAACTCAGTGCTCAACTTGACATCTCTGTTGGTAGTGCTGTCACAATTGTTCACCAGTTGGGATATTCAAAGGTTTGTTCCCGCTGGGTCCCTCGTTGTCTAACCGAACACCATAAAGAGCAAAGGAGAACCATCTGTGCGGAATTGCTTGCTCGTCATGTGGCTGAGGGTGACAATTTCTTATCAAAGATTGTTACAGGCGATGAAACGTGGGTTCATCACTTCGAACCTGAAATAAAACGGCAATCAATGGAGTGGCGCCACACCCACTCCCCTACCAAGAAAAAGTTTAAAGCCATACCCTCAGCCGGTGAAGTCATGGTTACAGTCTTCTGGGACGCTGAAGGGGTTATTCTGTTCGATGTCCTTCCCCATGGTCAAACGATCAACTCTGAAGTCTATTGTGCTACTCTTCAGAAATTGAAGAAACGACTTCAGCGTGTTCGTAGGCACAAAAATCTGAACGAACTTCTCCTTCTTCATGACAACGCAAGACCTCACACAAGTCTTCGCACCCGAGAGGAGCTCACAAAACTTCAGTGGACTGTTCTTCCTCATGCACCCTACAGCCCCGATCTCGCACCGTCGGATTTCCATATGTTTGGCTCAATGAAGGACGCAATCCGTGGGAGGCACTACGCGGATGATGAAGAAGTTATTGATGCAGTACGACGTTGGCTCCGACATCGACCAGTGGAATGGTACCGTGCAGGCATACAGGCCCTCATTTCAAGGTGGCGTAAGGCCGTAGCATTGAATGGAGATTACGTTGAAAAATAGTGTTGTGTAGCTAAAAGATTGGGGAATAACCTGGTGTATTTCAATGCTGAATAAAACAATGCTTATGACCCAAGCATAATTGAAAAATTAGATAAAAACATTATATCTAACAAAGCAAAACTAGCAAGCCAGACCTCAGTAGCAGAAGAAACCAAATTCGTTTGTATGCCGTTTCTCGGCAATATCTCATACAAACTTGCTAAGCTATTCAAACCACATAATGTCAAAATAAGTTTTCACACTAACAACAAAATACAGAACAAAATAGTCCACAACACCAAAAGAGCCAGCACACCCTACCAAAAATCTGGTATATATAAATTAAGATGTGACAGCTGCTCCTGCTACTACATAGGGCAAACAGGTAGAAATTTTGAGATCCGATACAAAGAGCACACTGATGCACTTCGCCTAAACAACTTAAATAGATCCACTTTTGCTACCCATCTAGCAGATAATAAACATTCCATAACAGACATTAAAACTAACCTTCAAATCCTACACACTGTAGACAAGGGATTCAAGATGGATCTTCTCGAACAATTAGAGATTTTTACCCACAAACATAATTCCCCACATACCATTTTAAATGAGCAGACAGAACTGGCGAATAACTCCTTCTTTCAGAATTTTAAGGATTCTTTGAACTTAAAAAACTAAACAGTCATTCAGTAACAAAATGCCCCCCCCCACACACACACATAAAAGCTTGTACCACTTCTGCCCCCCCCCCCTTCAGCTCTCTTCTCTCTCCACATCACCCTCTCAACCCCCCCCCTCCCCCCCTCTCCTTTTTCCTATACAACCACCTCCCCCCCCCCCACCGCCAACTCCTTTTCCACACCCTTACAAGTTCCAGCATTACTTATTATTTCAAGTTAACCATCAACCTCTCATCCCAGACATCATATGCCAAGATCAGCCAATGGAAGGAGCAAGAAATTAGCTGTCATAATACTCTCAATACCAATAATCTTAAATGTAACTGAAATATAATGTATAAAATCTAGTTTTATATACCTGTTAAATTGCACAGCTAATTTATAAATAAACATTTTACTAGTTTAAGCTAATTTACATTTATTTTCTATGTAATAAAGACATATCTCTTGTCAGTGTGTGTGATGACTAATAATGCCTCTGGTCAACTTGAAATCTTTGATACTGTAGTTATATTGCAATCTTTGGCTTGTTTATAATGTGTAAATCCTGTATTCGTATCTGTGGCTAAGTGTGTTCAGCGATGTTTACGAAAAACGAGATATATGCTTCCAACAGTGCCTCATAAAAGTAATATACATCTAGTGAAAGTTTTAACTTGTGAAATTGTGAAAAACAAGACACAATGGTTTCAAAAATACGTCCTAAAAGAGATATATATACCTGCAAAAAGATTTATTTGTAAGTAACACCTCAAAACGTAAATTAAACTGTAAATATTTCATGTAACTGTACCACATGTAGTGATTATTTGCTCTTATACGTTAAACATAAATTATGCTGTAAATTTTTCGTGTTACTGTACCACATGTAGCGATTATTTGTTCTCGTTTCTGTCTAGCCACAGATACTCAACCACCCACACAATGGGTACAAAAAAGCACTAAATGTATACACCATCTGATGATGAGTTGCTAGGCAGCTCGAAACCGGTCATGGTTAAATAAAAACATCTACATAAAAGGCGACTGGTTGCAGTAATTTCTGAAAACCTGTAAACAACCCCTGTTTCAGAAAAAAAAATGTGTTGCATTACTTCTTGAACTGCCCTCGTAGTATACATCCATTAAAACACAAAAATTCTCTGACTGTATTTTCTGTAACACATGCATCCATGACCGGTTATTTGTACATATTGTGTTAGTAGTGCATTATTTTATATGCATCATAGAATTGTACGTAAGTCAATGTTTGACTGTCAGAGGGACTGCGCTGATGCAAGACGTAACAAAGTTCTGAATATGTAAAGTTCCTGGCACAGTGTAAAGTTACGGATATTTAGGCGAATTAATCGGCCGTCCAGCACTGATACGAGGTAAGACGAATTTGGAATAGGGCTGAATGCTAGCCGTCCCAGGGCGCGTCGAAGCAGTTTCGGCTTCCAGCTAGATGGCCGGCAGAAGCGAGTAGAGGTACAAAGGCTAGTAGCGTCGCCGGAAACATGGGAAGTCGCAGCACGCTAGATTTTGTCGGCTGTCGCTTGCACGGCATTTTTGCAGGTCACAGTGTTCCAAGCGATGGCAGGTCTTCAGACAGTTGGAAAGATGGCGTCTTACAGCTCTTCAAGAATCTACGATAACTCACAATCAGCAAATCTGAATATATTTGCGATCTCATAAAAATCAGGCGCATTAAAAAAAAAACAGCATTTCAATATCTTGAAAACTACAGATGTTAATATTTCATAGTGAATAACCGTTCACGCAAGGAACCTCTGAGTTAACAAGTTTTAATAGCTCCAAGCGATTTCAACAAACAATATCTCAGACGATAGCGAGGTACAATAGCTATCATCCCCTGTAGTCACTCATCTGTAATCTATTTCGTTTATTGTTTTACGACGTCTTTCACATCTTTTTCGTTATGAAAATGTTTTTCAGAACATCATGTTCTCCACATTTACGCAGCATCAATAATTCATATTGCGATTCTCGTGTAGTTGTTTAGTGAACAGTTGACTGTTTGCCAGTGACATACACTCAACGTTGAGTGCAGCTGCTAGTAAAAGCTTCCGATTCAAAAGTAGTCAGTTGCATGTGTTTTCGGACAACACAACTGAAAAGAGAACTAAAAGACGCTTCTGTTAAGTAGTCATAAATAATTGTTTAAATAAAATTTATCGAAAATCTGTAGTCATGTAACGTGAAAAAACTCACGCAATGGCTTATTCATTTATGAACTAAATATTACTTACATTTATTGTAAATGACCTGAATTTAACTGAATGTTAATATCCATTAGTTTAGTGCAAAAAAGTGGTGAAGATGAGTCAAATCACGTCCGTAGCACGTAAGATCGATGTAAATTGATCAGCCAGAACATTATGATCACCAACCTGCCTTCGATATAACCCTCCGCCCCCTCCCCCTCCCACCCACCACAACAATAATAGCGACATCTGACGAGGTATGACTGCTAATCAGACACACGCCCGGTGCATGTAGTATCAGTGTGCCTGCTGTCGAATGGCGAATGTGCGCGATCTTTATGACTTTGTCCAAGGGCAGATTGTGATGGCCCACAGGCTCGCCAAAAGCATTTCGGAAACTGCATGATGAGTTGGGTGTTTGAGATGTCATGTGGTGAGGGTCTTCAACAAGTGGCAAAACCAAGCTGAACCCACGTCCAAACGTCGTGAGGTTGAGCCGTCACCCCTCATTGCAGATGCTGGACGTTGTAGGCTCAGGAGACTGGTCAAACAGGACAGGCACCGAACTCTGACAAAACTAACATCAGATTTCAAGGCTGAGTGTAGTACACATATGACCGAATACACAGTGCACTGAACACTCGTAATGATGGGGCTGCCGCGTGGTTTGAGGCGACATGTCACGGACTGCGCGGCCACTCCAGCCGGAGGTTCGAGTCCTCCCTCGGGCATGGGTGTGTGTGTTCTTCTTAGCATGAGTTAGTTTAAGTAGTGTGTAAGTCTAGGGACCGATGAACTAAGCAGTTTTGTCTCTTGGGAATTCACACACATTTGAACACAATGATGGGACTCCGCAGCCGTGGACCAAAGCATGTGCCGTTGTTAACACTACAACATCTACACCTGTAATAAATGATGACTAACTGAAAACCTCAGCTGCCGACAGGTGTTGTTGCTATACCTCGATGTGGACAGCTGGAAACGTGTGCCCCGACCGGGACTCGAACCCGGGATCTCCTGCTTACATGGCAGACGCTCTATCCATCTGAGCCACCGAGGACACAGACAAATAGCGCAACTGCAGGGACTTATCCCTTGCACGCTTCCCGTGAGACTCACATTCCCAACTGTCCACAATTCTACATATGTATTGTACCTCATAGACATTTGCCCAACCACTCATTACTCGCGCACACTTTGGCGATTCCCGTAAGAGTTTGCGCAACCTGTGCGCAGTCGCACAGACGAAGGTCAATGGCTGGGAAGCCTTTAACTATATATACGAAGACAGTAACTTGTTCTCGAAAGAACAGATACTGTTGATGACCGTGCAGCTTTTCCCTGGAATAAATGATGACCAACTGAAAACCTCAGCTGCCGACAGGTGTTGTTGATATACCTCGTTGTGGACAGCTGAAAATGTATGCCCCGACCGGGACTCGAACCCGGGAATCGCCAAAGTGCACGCGAGTAATGAGTGGTTGGGCAAATGTCTATAAGGTACAATACATACGTAGAATTGTGGACAGTTGGGAATGTGAGTCTCACGGGAAGCGTGCAAGGGATAAGTCCCTGCAGTCGCACTATTTATCTGTGTCCTCGGTGGCTCAGATGGATAGAGCGTCTGCCATGTAAGCAGGAGATCCCGGTTTCGAGTCCCGGTCGGGGCACACAATTTCAGCTGTCCACACCTGTCGGCAGCTGAGGTTTTCAGTTATTCATCATTTATTCCAGGGAAAAGCTGCACGGTCATCAACAGTAACTGTTCTTTCGAGAACACGTTACTGTCTTCGTATATATATCTACACCTGTGTTCTGGCGTAACCACAAGCGCCGGAACGAAGAGGAAGAATGAAAGACCAGAGAAGGCGGTGAGGCGATGTCAGCCAATATCCCGCTGAACAGGACCGCGCCGCGCCAGGAGCGACCTCTGCTAGAAATGAATATAAGCGCCGCTCCTGCCAGCCTCGGCCGGACATTAGTGGGCCGGATTAGTAGAGTATTACCACGGCCTAGCAAAGAGTGCTATGATATCAGATTGTAGTAATCCATACCCATGGCTTTTTTTAACATTGTGTATACCGGGACTCGGATTTATGTTCATGTTGCCCATCACTAGCGACTCCTTTGTACATTTAAGTTAAGTATTGTCAGTGTGTTTTATAGAAATAAAACTACTAATGTTATTTGCTTGAAAAGTAGTATAGCATTCCGAGAATGCAGCATTCCTTAGGCACCCTGTACGAAACGCGTGGGCAAGACCAAACAACCTGTGACTGAAATGGGCACATGACCGTTGGCACTGGACGTTGGTACAGTGGCAGAACGTTGCAAGGTCTGATGTATTCCAATGCCACCTTCATCATGCCAATGGGAGGGCACGTATTCTTCACCTTGCAAAGGAACTCCTCCTTGGCAGGTGTACTGCAATATGGAGACAAGCTGACAGCGGTTCCACTATTGGGAACAGTCTCATGGACATCCCTGAGTACCCTGAGTATGCAGCCTGGTTTCAGACCCCATACATCATTTAAAGACGATCATGTTTCCCGATGACAGTTAAATTTTTCAAAAAGATAATAAGCCATGTCGTAAGGCCACCAGAAGTATGGAGTGTTTTGAGGAACACAGTGAAGAGTGCCAATTGAGGTTCTGGCAACCCAGAAACTCGCCAGATCTGAATCCATTTGAAAAAATATGGGCTATGATTGAACATGGCGTCAGAGCTCATCGGCCCCGTCCACGGAATTATGTGACTTGTGTAAACAGATGAGGTACCAGCTCCCTCCAGCAACGTACCAAGGCCTCATTTCTTCGACGTCGTGATATGTCGCCGCTGTATTCATGAGAAGGAGGAGATACCAGTCATCAAGTAACTGAATGTTCGAGTGAAGACCTCAAGGGAGTGATTCTGGACACTTTATTTTCAGTTCTTAAAAAAAAAAAAAAAAAGAAAATCGACCTCCCTGTGGTAACTTGTGTGATTCGATCGTGTAGACGTTACTGGGCAGTGAACAGCTGCCGTCATACTTCGGAAGGAACTTCACATTTTGAGAGATCTGAATGTGCTCTAGAGCAGGGCTCTATTTCCGGTTGTAATATGGAACTGTGCATAGACAATGAGTTGTGATCCCCCCTATTGTTTGCATTAAACTGTGAATCGTAATGGAGAACTCCGTCGTGTTTTGAACTGATGAATGTTTCGTGTGTTGTGACAGCGAAATGGACTTAGTTTCCCCGCATCTTTAAAAACTAATTAGTCTGCGAAATTTGCTACCATTCTCGTAACGCTCTCAACGTAACAATACTGCATTTGGTAAGTGTGTTTTCTGCCTGTATTCTAACCGAATATCATAGGTTGACTTCCCATTTATTCGACGTGTCCTTTCTTGAATAGACATTATTAAAGATAATTTCCTATTGTCTACAGCAAATACATACATTAAGATACAACCCTTTTTATTAAATTATTCATTTAACTTTATTTTGTATTCATATGTATTTTATTAATTCGCAATTCTAGCCAATGTATAGATTGGCTACGAGATATTACTTGTAGTGAATTTGCTCTGGGGCATGAAAGTAGACGTGTGTGACTCGACTCTGTGACTACATGTTGTTCTTTTCAAACAGAGCCAGGCACAGCCCAAGTACTTAAGTTACCAGCGATATCAGGCAAAGTTGCAACTGGTTTGTTTGTATGGGTTACTGTTTAAAAGAGCAACTCCTTAGCAGGAACCGTTAGGTATCGTCGTAACTATAAACCATGTAGGGCTCATTGACGAACGTAGACTCACTGATAACTAAACAGCGCGCTTTGCAGGTGTAAGAGACTTCATCACAAGTAATATCTTACTGGAATCATGGAACCACATTTCAATCCACGATCGACCCAGGTTAACAAAAGGTGTGAAACTGTACAGAATGGATGCGAGTACTATTGCCTTACCACTCTTTGCTGCGTCTCTCTCACCGCTATTGAAGGTGGGCGATATGTAGTATAAATTTTGAATTTTGGGCATTCATACCTGTAGAATTGTGACATGATGAAAGAGACCTCTGTAGGTGTATGATTAATATTTATTTACGAAGTACCTAGTTTCATGGAAGTTAGAACACATCTTCAGAAATACGTCTGTATATAATCAAGAGCAATAGGTATAAAGATCCTGTTTCAGTTAAGACATAATTGAATTGCACTCGAAACGATATAGCAAAATTAAGTGTTCACATTTATTTCATAACTTGCTCAAGCGATGACCCGTCACTCTGTCCTGTTGTAATTAAAATGTTCTACCATCAAGAGGTAAGTAGTCAAGTTAAATAGATGTAGAATGCAGGGAACATCATTCTGAGAAATGAAACCTACATTATGAATAAAGCGACAAACTAGTTGGATGTAAAAGTATGAAACACATGATGTGTGTAAAAGATAAAAACCTACATTAACTTGGTAAGGTAAAATAAATCTCATAAACAGAACCTGCATAACTGTACGATCGGCAACGAGGATCAAATCTAGAAAAAATGGCTATTACAAAGTACACCATCATTGAGATAAAAGAAGGACTGGGGAAAGAAAAATACTAAAATCTTATATTGATATACAACATGTAGCTGCGCGCCTCTTGTCGTCACGACGATATTACGCCTTTGGTACATCTATTTATTGTATATTATAATATTTATATGATGTATCTGTTATGGATAGGGAGAATAGCAAAAATACCGGAGGTTTTAGAGGACTCCAGAACAAAATCAAAACGTGGATGGAAACCTATATCCAAAATCGTCATTCAGCAAGGAAGCAGCATTTTGCATTCATAGGAGACAATATGTGTCCACGAGCAGCTAGCTCCATCTTTTCCATCACCAAACATGGCAATCAGTCGTGATCAGTGAACAACAAACAACACTGCGAGACCTTCCACCAATGCTTCATCAGTGTAAAATCTGCTGTCATAGGTGTGACCTAACACCAGGCGTTGGAACCTATAACTAAGACACTCTGTAGCATCGCTGGATGACATAGGCTTCTTTCCTCATTTTGTTCCTCAAGATACCTTCTACATCCACTCAAAGTTTATTGGTGTTTTTTAGAACAACTTTATATAAACCAGAGTGAATGTGCGTGCGCCCAGAATCAAACGTGTGAACGGCTTTCAACTACACTTTTCACAAAAACAGGCAGCCTCACGAGTATCAGGACTGCGAGGTTTGTTACATAAAGCCCCTGGCATATTGGTTGCACTGCATGACAGGCATGTAGTTTGGGAACAGTACTGACCTGCCAAATCAACCTGAATTGCATTGCAACTTACATGTCAGGGGCAAGAAACAGTTTTCCAGGCCATGCCATGTAGACTGCTATCTATGACAGGCATAGTAGTGTCATGTAGCAGGATCAGCCTACTTGACTGATGTGCTTTTCATGGCAGCCAGTACGTCATGAGCAAATAAATGCTTTTCTAGCCACTCATATATAGCCTGCCCCACGTAAACAGGCATGTAGTGGGAATAGTATTGGCCTGCTTTATAGAACTGTTCTACAGGGGCTACACGAGGCAATGACCATGGCTGGGGAAATGTTGATGTGGATAGAGAAGGGGATGGACAGAGTAAAGAGGAGAAGAAAATGGACAGGGAGAAGGGAGTAAGAGGAGATGAATGAGGCAGGTGAAAGGTGTTTAGAGATACAGGGCAGATGGAAAAGGAAAAGGGGGATGTATAAATTGAAAGAAGAAGGAGGAGGAGGATGTGGTCAGAGGGACGGGGTAGGAAGATACGCTCAGACAGAGAGGGTGGAGATGATATACAAAGAGAGTGGGAGCAGGAAATGAAGTGACAGAGATGATAGAGAGGAGGAGATAAATAATGGGAGGTGATGTGGAGGCAGAGATGTGTTTAACATATGTTTCAAATGCATACATGGGAAACGCATCTCAGAAACTTCTAATAGCTTTATGTATTTAAATTTGGTATGGCGCTCTTAGTGTCTTAAACCATGATCATATGCCTCTGAGGTGATGCAGTTGCTCCAAAGTGGAGATTCAATTTCGAAATTCAAAGTGTAAATACCAGGCATCGGGAATATTACTATGAATCATGACTGATTTTGTATTGTTTTATAGCTCCGTTGCTAATGAGCAGTCGAATTTCGAATAGGAAAAAGTAAAATTCATCGTTTAACGATCTATACATGGTGAGGTAAGTAGAGTCAGAGAATAAGGTCGCCGTTTAATATAACAGTTATGGTGAATAAATAGTAACTAACAATGCAAACATTAACATCACGGATCTGAGTATAGAGAACATGTTCCTCCCGAAGTGAACTGTTTTTGAGAAACAGTTTATGTTCCATAAGTACCTTATTGAAAATCTTAACCAATCTGGTAAATCTGAGTTAATAGGCATCGTCTACGGCCTTATGCAACTAAAAGTTCCTTTTTTATTTACAAACGTCCTCATTGCTTACACACAATAGACACTGCTTCTCCCCGACGCTTCACGAAGTTTGCTTCACGAACTTTGCTTTGCTTCTGCTCAACATCAACCTCATTTGAATCTTTGCAAATCGCGAACAGACACCAGTACGTTGCTGTCTGTTCTAAACACAGCTGCGAAACAGAGGCATTAAAGTTCTCCGTTGGTAGCTGGGATATTGCAGGAAACAGTCTGCGCCCTGAAAACATCACAGCGTTAGTGTTAACTGATTCACGACAGTCACCTGAAGTAAGGTTATTTGAGGAGGGGGGGAGGGGGGAGGGGGGGCATTGGAACCGGCGAACTCTCAGATACGAGTTTAGTGTCTTACTATGGACATTGTCACTCGATCAGACTGGTTTTAATTGTTTGAAATGATTAACTGTGTCTTAACTACGTACTTTTCATTGATGTGCACATATAAATTTTACATTTTTATTGCAAAGTGTTTCCACTAAGTCTATCAAAGTGGAATATGTATGATCATGTAGATGTTCTACTGGGAATACTACTTCACATATCCACTCTAAACCTTGGTTCATTTCTCGAGTCGTTAATGTTGCTCCCTGTGACTTAAGCTGTATTACACTCCTGGAAATTGAAATAAGAACACCGTGAATTCATTGTCCCAGGAAGGGGAAACTTTATTGACACATTCCTGGGGTCAGATACATCACATGATCACACTGACAGAACCACAGGCACATAGACACAGGCAACAGAGCATGCACAATGTCGCCACTAGTACAGTGTATATCCACCTTTCGCAGCAATGCAGGCTGCTATTCTCCCATGGAGACGATCGTAGAGATGCTGGATGTAGTCCTGTGGAACGGCTTGCCATGCCATTTCCACCTGGCGCCTCAGTTGGACCAGCGTTCGTGCTGGACGTGCAGACCGCGTGAGACGACGCTTCATCCAGTCCCAAACATGCTCAATGGGGGACAGATCCGGAGATCTTGCTGGCCAGGGTAGTTGACTTACACCTTCTAGAGCACGTTGGGTGGCACGGGATACATGCGGACGTGCATTGTCCTGTTGGAACAGCAAGTTCCCTTGCCGGTCTAGGAATGGTAGAACGATGGGTTCGATGACGGTTTGAATGTACCGTGCACTATTCAGTGTCCCCTCGACGATCACCAGTGGTGTACGGCCAGTGTAGGAGATCGCTCCCCACACCATGATGCCGGGTGTTGGCCCTGTGTGCCTCGGTCGTATGCAGTCCTGATTGTGGCGCTCACCTGCACGGCGCCAAACACGCATACGACCATCATTGGCACCAAGGCAGAAGCGACTCTCATCGCTGAAGACGACACGTCTCCATTCGTCCCTCCATTCACGCCTGTCGCGACACCACTGGAGGCGGGCTGCACGATGTTGGGGCGTGAGCGGAAGACGGCCTAACTGTGTGCGGGACCGTAGCCCAGCTTCATGGAGACGGTTGCGAATGGTCCTCGCCGATACCCCAGGAGCAACAGTGTCCCTAATTTGCTGGGAAGTGGCGGTGCGGTCCCCTACGGCACTGCGTAGGATCCTACGGTCTTGGCGTGCATCCGTGCGTCGCTGCGGTCCGGTCCCAGGTCGACGGGCACGTGCACCTTCCGCCGACCACTGGCGACAACATCGATGTACTGTGGAGACCTCACGCCCCACGTGTTGAGCAATTCGGCGGTACGTCCACCCGGCCTCCCGCATGCCCACTATACGCCCTCGCTCAAAGTCCGTCAACTGCACATACGGTTCACGTCCACGCTGTCGCGGCATGCTACCAGTGTTAAAGACTGCGATGGAGCTCCGTATGCCACGGCAAACTGGCTGACACTGACGGCGGCGGTGCACAAATGCTGCGCAGCTAGCGCCATTCGACGGCCAACACCGCGGGTCCTGGTGTGTCCGCTGTGCCGTGCGTGTGATCATTGCTTGTACAGCCCTCTCGCAGTGTCCGGAGCAAGTATGGTGGGTCTGACACACCGGTGTCAATGTGTTTTTTTTCCATTTCCAGGAGTGTATTTTGAGGTAAGTATATACATTTATGGGGGATTCCTTGCTGTAATAGTGTTACTGTGAGTGAATATGACTATCAAGTGCTGCAATCTGTGGAAAATCTTCTTAACCTTTATCAGTTTTTCGTTTTCGTTGTGAGGCACCTTATTATTTGATTAGCCGTTTGTCAGTATTGGCTAAGCGAGGTTCGATAGCTATAAATCTCAATCAACAGGACTCTACATCGGTGACATCGAAGAATATCCCGTTTTAAGGCAGCAGCTTGACACAAACTTTTTGTGAGAGGCAAAATTTTGAATTACTTGTGTGTTGAATATCAAATACCGTAGTTGCATTATTAAAATTTGTGAAGGATCATTACGTTCCAATGTCAGTTAAGTTATTGGTGTGGGCTGGAGAGATATAAATACGTATTAAAGGACTCTCCCGTTCCAAAACGCTGTTAATGTGATGTTAACTCAGATTTGTCTGTTTGTTGGGAAGTACAATGAGGCACATTCATGTAAGAAACTGTGCTCTTAGAAAAGTAACAGATGCACTGCAATCCTAATTGTGATTGTAATGTTTTGGCTTTAGCCATAATTCAGTCACAGTACCAAACAGTTATAGTAAATATATCAGAGGTACGTTCACTTTTCACATCTCTGTGACGTGTATTTCCGTCCGCGCATGCGACTGTTGGACGGGTTCTAAATCATTTCCATCTGCTCATCAGTGAACACGTGTGGCATGATTACATATGCAGCTGTGTCATAGTGGTTTCTGTCATTTGGGCTTCAAGAGATGGGACTAGTACATTGTGAAAAGCGGTAGCGGAATATTCACAGTAACGTTCACTACGACCTATGTCTCTGGCAGACTGTGAAATTAATTTCCATGTTGCATGTTACACTCTAGAGCAGGGTCAGGGCCATTAACTGTTCCTGTCCTAGTGCCGTTGTAGTGGTAATGGACAAACACCGGAATGAATAGCTCGGTTCCTCTGCCGGCTGAATCACTTTTGCAGCAGTGCGTTTTTGCGGAGTCAGATATAGCGATGCGAGGCGACAGCGGTTCGTTGGTCTCGAATTTCCTCGGTACATACTTCAAAACGAGATTTCATCACACACGCTGGATGGCGTACACATTCTGTTTGTAGTAGAATAGCAGAGATGTCTGTTCGTCACATTACTCAAACGTTGTGAGGATTAATTTCTTATTTAGGTGACACACGCACAAATTTTACGTATGTCCGCAATGCATAAGTTTTCGTAACACAACGATGGTTATTAATGCCTCGATAAAATAAGTAAAAATTATAAATGGGTGATTAACACCTCTCATTCCTCAGCAGGGTAAATCGTTAAACCGAATTTGAACGGGATAATATACTACAATACTTTTTTCTACTCGAGAAGCTCCCCAGGGCAAAACGAATGATTAATTCAGTCAACTGTTGTTCGAAATACGTCTAAAGTTAGCTGTTGCCCTTGCAGATCTATCACCCTAGTGAAATTATGATTTAGTTACGGATCAAACGTTGGTTTAAGAGTAATTCGTGGAACAATACAGCGGGTTATTGTAAGCAGTGTTAGAGTCTAATCTAGAAAGTTCATCAAGTCACACATGCTCTCATCTTTCTTCGCGGTCCATATTATAGCTCAACCAGTTTAGTGTATAACATTCCTTTACTCATTGCTTCGGTACAATTTCGGCAACGAAACTGTACATCCTAAAATACTTATCAAAGAAAAGGAAAGCTTTACACAATAATCGAAATAGATATGTACTTGAATGACCTATCAGTTTCATTATTTGCATCATTCGATCATAATACACTCTCATGAAAAGTACGTTGTGTCCGATGTAAGAGTCTTTAATCATTAATTTACAGGTTACCCATACCTGAAGAAGCTATTAGTTGTATTCATAACTGACTAGTAGATTATGACTTTAAAATATCATGAAGCCGCTCGGGATAGCAGCACGGTCTTTGGCGTCTTGTCACGGTCCGCGTGGCTCCCCCCGTCGGAGATTCGAGTACTCCCTCGGGCATGGGTGTGTATGTCGTCTTTGGTGTACGTTAGTTTAAGTTAGATTAAATAGTGTATAAGCATAGGGGCCGATGACCTTAGCAGTTTGGTCCCATAAGACCTTACCACAAATTTCCAAATTTCCGCACCATGAAACTACATGAACACTATCCAGAAATATAATCCCAACATAAATAAGTCAACAACAGACCAACTGCGGTGATCCAATAGAACTTCTATTCTTACTATGACAATTACACCTGAATAGATACGAACAGAATAAATGATGTTGACATACAAAAGTTCTAGGGTCATATTAAGATCACCACCTTTCCTTCCCGGCCGCATAGCGTCCATCGTTCACGTAAGTTTCAACTTAAGTCAAAGCTGTGGCTGGTGATCCACCGATAAAGCACATGGCTGTAAACTGAAATATTGCGGGATCGAATCTCGGTCGGACCACGTAATTTTTAGTGTGCCTTTTACCTAGCTTCCACCTCTTAGTGATCTAAAGGTCCGACTTAAATTGCACGTGTTTTCCAGTCTGTGTAAACTGTGTGTCCCCTGAGACTTCCAGGTAGGTCAAAACTGTGTGCCGGACCTGGACACGAACCTGGGATCTTCCCCAGTAGGATAACTGGGACGTGTGTGTGTGTGTGTGTGTGTGTGTGTGTGTGTGTGTACAGAACCGGGGACCTAGAAACGACGAAGAGGCTTCGTCCCGCGTAGCCGGCAGTGGTCCACAACCCCACAACAGGCCACTGCAGTCCACCCACCCCACCGCCGCACCACACCCAACTCAGGGTTATTCAACTGTTCGGCACCCAGTGGACTTCCCTCCCAGGAACGACTCATACCAGACGAGTGTAACTCCAAATGTTTGTGTGGTAAAGTAATTATGGTGTCCGCGTATGTGGAGATAGTGTTAGCGCAGCAATCGCCGACATTGTGTAACTGAGGCGGTTTAAGGGGAACCAGCCCACATTCACCGAGGCAGATGGAAAACCGCCTTAAAAACCATGCACAGGCTTGCTGGCACACCGGACCTTGACACAAATCCGCCAGGCGGATTCGTGCCTCAGACTGGCACGCCCTTCCGCTCAGGAAGCAGTGCGTTAGACCGCACGGCTAGCGGGGTGTGAAGGATAACTGGAGTAGGTGAATGACACTCAGATGGTGTACAACTGAGGGACTTGTACGAAGCCGATGAACTACTAGTGATTAGTATTATTATTACTTCTGCGCAGCGAGGATAAAATGGTGAAAACTGGTACCAGTATAACAGCGTTCCTGAAATCATTTTCTCTCGTTCCGTGCATCATTGGAACTATAAGAAATTCTGAATGTGGCACAATACTAAGTACCCGTTGGCATGCAGTTCATAGTAGTTTATGTATGTAGATGTAGATGTGTGGGAACACTCTTAGTTCCACGTCCATCCCCTTCCAAATGTGTAAAATGGGATATCAAAATGGTTCAAATGGCTCTGAGCACTATGGGACTTACCATCTAAGGTCATCAGTCCCCTAGAACTTAGAACTACTTAAACCTAAATAACCTAAGGACATCACACACATCCATGCCCAAGGCAGGATTCGAAGCTGCGACCATAGCGGTCGCGCGGTTCCAGACTGAAGCGCCTAGAACCGCTCGGCCACAACGGCCGGCTCGAATGGGATGTCAATGCTTTGCAGAAATATTAATATCTCTGAGTCAGTGTACACGAAACAGGGAGTCACGGATGATGAACTGGACAGCAATGAATATGCGTGCATAGGTAGCGCGCTGAAAGACTCATTTGGTTTGCATACTTATAAGAAGGAGGTAAGGAAGATGCTTGTGCCTTTGTAGCTCTAAAGTATTTCCTAACGAAGCCAGCTTTGAAATTTTCGATGAAAGACGCTTCATACCGAGAAAAAATACTTTCCAGTATAGTGGCCGGCCGTTGTTGCCGAGGAGTTCTAGGTGCTACAGTCTGCAACCGCGCGACCATTACAGTCGCAGGTTCGACTCCTGCCTCGGGCATGTATGTGTGTGATGTCCTTAGGTTAGTTAGGTTTAAGTAGTTCTAAGTTCTAGGGGACTGATGACCTCAGATGTTAAGTCCTATAGTGCTCAGAACCATTTTAACCATTAGAACCAGTAAGATGAAGGAGAGATAAAAGGAAATGCTAGTTACGTGTCTTTAATCAAAGAAAGTTATACTGTTGACAGTTTTGCTGAAGCGTTGTTCCAAAATTTCAATGAAGAGTCATTTTTAAATTTAGAGTAATCATTAAATTTCATCAGTTTATAGTGACAATTTATGTTTTCGACCTTGGCATACGTGACAGGAAGTAAACGATACGTAACAACCTCGTGCGAATGGCTTCAGTACGGGCACTATGACTTTTATGATGTATATATGCAGACTGAAGCGAAGGCCAGGATTAGAGCTCCGGTCTAATGCTCACTAGGCAGATGCGCTAAGCACTACTTCACCCTGGCATACTATATTTGTACAACTGCATGGACCACCCTAGCACGCCTCCCTCTGACATCCAAATTCCCATTGACACCTCAGCCCATTTGGTATTCTTCTTAAACACGAATAGCATTCGAAAGGCTCTCCATCTGTACTAGAATTGCATTTCTAAGATGAAAGATACGACGAGATGGTCTAGAGTAGTCCTTACAGTTGTATAAAGCCGCAATTCCCGGATGATGTAATGATTATAGTGCCTAGGTTATCTGCGCAGTGAGCAGAAAACCCTGGGCTCGAATTCAGGTCGTTCGTCGCTTCAGTTTGCATATGCACTGAAGCGCCAAAGAAACTATAATAGGCATATGTATGTAAATATCGAGAGATGTAAACAGGCAGAATACGGCGCTGCGGTCAGTAGTGCGCATATACTCGTAATACAACAAGCTTTGTTAGATCGATTATTGCTGCTACAAAGGCAGATTATCAAGATTTAAGCGAGTTTGAACATGGTGTTATAGTAGGCGCACGAGCGATAGGACACAGCATCTTCGAGGTAGCGATGAAGTAAGGAATTTCCCTTACGACCATTTCACGAGTGTACCGTGACTATCATAAGTCTAATAAAACATCAAATCTCCGACATCGCTGCACCTGGAAAAAGATCCTGCAAGAAGGGGACCAACCACGACTGAAGAGAATCGTTCAACGTTACACAGCTGCAACCATTTCGCAAATTGCTGCAGATTTCAGTACTAGGCCATCAAGAAGTGTCAGCTTGCGAACTATTAATCTGAACGTCATCGATATGGGCTTTCGGAGCCGAAGGCCCACTCGTGTATCATTGACGACTGCACGACACCAAAATTTACGGCTTGCCCAGGTCAACACCGACGTTGGACTGTTGACGACTGAAAACACGTTGCCTGGTTGGACGAGTCTCGTTTCAATTTGTGTCGAGCGCATTGACATATACGGGTATGGAGTCAACCTTATGTATCCATGGACGCAGGGGACTGTTCAAGCTGGTGGAGGCTCTTTAATGGTGTGAGGCATGTGCAGTTGGAGTGGTGTGGGACCCCTGCTACGTCTAGAGACGATTGTGACAGGTGACACGTACGTAAGCATCCTGCCTGATCACGTGCATTCAGTCATGTCCATTGTGCATTCTGACGGACTTGCAGGACAATGCGACACCCCACACGTCTAGAATTGCTACAGAGTGGCTACAGGAATACTCTTCTGAGTTTAAACACGTCCGTCGGCCACCAAATTAGCCAGACATGAACATTATAGAACATATCTGGGATGCCTTGCACGTACTGTTCAGAAATCTCCACCACTCGCACTCTTACGGATTTATGGACAGGATTGCTCGATTCATGCTGTCAATTCCCTCCAGAATTATCTCAGACATTAGTCGAGTCCATACCATGTCGTGCTGCGGCACTTCCGCGTGCTCGCGGGGCCCTTCATGATGTTAGGCAGGTGTACCAGTTTCTTTGGCTCTTCAGTCTATACTTCGCAGGCGCTTTAGACTTGAGAAGTTCACTGGAAACAAATACCTTCATTTAATTATCTTTATGCATTGAAATAACATGAAATCTAATATTAAAAGTAAAGTTAGCTTCTCAAATCTATTTTACTAGGTACTCTTGTTATGTGTTGAAGCTGAACGAGAATACAGTATTGTGCAACACGATCAAAGCACGTGGTTTTAGTTACCATCCCACGAACTGTGGTAAGTTTCCTTTCCCCAGATTTTTTCTAACTAACCATAGTCATCAACTCACGATCAGAAACTTAAGTAATCGATGTGTAATAAATTTTATATAAAATGAAGGATGGCGCATGCACCTAAAATTCTGGCATGCTTCATTGTTTGTACTTGCTGCCACACACAAGTTTTAGACTTACTTTCAAGCGAGTTATTGTGAACTCAGATTACAGGTAGCTTCTTCCTGAGAGGTGTACAGTCCAGTAAGTCCTTCTATTGGAAGACCATATTTATTTAAAAAAATATTTTACTCTAATCTTTTCCATGAATAAGAAACGCAAGCTCATTTATAGGTGTTATTATATATAACTTTTCGTTACTTCAGTAGATATGTTACTTTTCGAATTCTTTCCGTCAGTGGCGTGAGATCTGAAGTTTGGGCACCATATTTTCTAGATAACCGTACGTCAATTAGTAAAACCGGATCCCTTATAGCATCGTTTTATTGTCTGTTATCCTGCCTGTCTGATTGTTAACAGCCATTTTTCATAGGAACACGTAGAATTTGTCACATACTAAAGTCTACAGTACCATGACGGTGTAAAAAAAATTAGGCGTCTATGTCAATGCAACGAAAATATACCACCATTTATATCACATATTTTGATACATCAAAACTCATTCATCAAAACTAATAGGGTACTTCCCGTTACCTGTAACCTTAAAATTTGGCACAACCGAGGTTACAGAGTACGTACAAGTAACCGAAACAATTAAAAATTAGTTAATTTGTAATTATTACATATTTCCATACCGTCTGTCCGTCCGTCTACAGCTTAGGACCCAATTTCCTCAGCTGAAATTTTTCGCAGCAATTAAGGTCTATGGTCGCTTGGTGGTGTAAAAAACTTAAGCTTCTAAGTCAATAAAATCTAATGAAGCGACCATTTATGTCATGTATTTTGAACTGGAAAACTAGTTTAGCGGTAAGGTGCGTGCCGTAGAATAGAGAGGGAATGGGATCGATTCTCGGTTGGACCACAGTCTTTTCATTCTTAGTTTTAACGCAATCTTAACTTTTGGACAATGTGAGGACACATGATTCAGATTTAAGGCTATAGTGTGAGCCTTCTTTGACCGCTTGGGTAACTATAGTAACTCAGGGACACATAAGTCACCGTATTGGGGTCCGATAGAAAGACTTGCACAGAGCCGTTGACTCACACGAAATTACTTATATACATTATTAAGTTTGCACTGTACTCGCACTTGTCCGGGTTTTATTATACAATGTGACCCATAGTTAGGTCGTTTTTGATTAGAAATATCAGGAATGTAAGATGCCCAATACCTTTCAATCTCTTTTATTAGATAAAGACCATATCATTTCCTTATAAAAGGTGAAACACGTATGTATTGATTACCAGCGATGGCATGACAGAATCTCTGACCAGAGAGTTATTTATCGTTGCTAGTCTGCGCTTGACCGCGCGAGAGTTCAGTAGTGTGTGGCGAGTTCATTACCAGCGATGGCAAGGCATGACAGAATCTCTGACCAGAGAGTTATTTATCGTTGCTAGTCTGCGCTTGACCGCGCGAGAGTTCAGTAGTGTGTGGCGAGTTCATTACCAGCGATGGCGAGGCATGACAGAATCTCTGACCAGAGAGTTATTTATCGTTGCTAGTCTGCGCTTGACCGCGCGAGAGTTCAGTAGTATGTGGTGAGTTCATTACCAGCGATGGCGAGGCATGACAGAATCTCTGACCAGAGAGTTATTTATCGTTGCTAGTCTGCGCTTGACCGCGCGAGAGTTCAGTAGTGTGTGGCGAGTTCATTACCAGCGATGGCGAGGCATGACAGAATCTCTGACCAGAGAGTTATTTATCGTTGCTAGTCTGCGCTTGACCGCGCGAGAGTTCAGTAGTGTGTGGCGAGTTCATTACCAGCGATGGCGAGGCATGACAGAATCTCTGACCAGAGAGTTATTTATCGTTGCTAGTCTGCGCTTGACCGCGCGAGAGTTCAGTAGTGTGTGGCGAGTTCATTACCAGCGATGGCGAGGCATGACAGAATCTCTGACCAGAGAGTTATTTATCGTGGCTAGTCTGCGCTTGACCGCGCGAGAGTTCAGTAGTGTGTGGCGAGTGGGCAGAGAGAGTAGACAGTGGGATAGTAGTAGCAGTCTGGAGCAGTTGCATGTAGCGAGTGGACGGTTGTACTGAGCGGGCGTCGGCATGCATCGACGGCGTGCTGTTCTTCCGAATCTTGTCAGGATTGTGGTGGACGATGTGTATTATTGTAGAAGGTAATGAAGCAGCATTGCGCTCAGCTAATAACGTATGTTAATTGTAATTAATTTGTTCAAAAAATGCCCCAATAATAATTTTTCTATAAAGTAACTTTTTTAAAGAAAAAGATTCATTGCAAGTTAAATAATATTTCCTATGCATTCCCTCCAAGAATCAAAATTAAATATAGGCCAGCATTGCAAGGAGCTGTGCCGAAAAATAAGAGCAGATATAGATGCAGTTTTACTGAGGTAAGAATTTATCAGGTTTAATTATTTCACAGGGCCGAAGGTCATCGTCGCTGCCCTTATAAGATTTATCAGGTTTAATTATTTGTGTTGAGATGTTACATTCAGTTCATGCTTCATTATTTAATTAATATTACTGTCGGTTTAATGAGCAATCGTCTTAACGATAATTTTGTGGGGAGTTTACATTTGGGCCATTACTATTCTTTAATTTTGCAAGGAGGTTACGCTTGACTCATTTTTATTATTCAGTTTTGTGCGAAGACAACATTTGGCACATTCATTTCTATAAACATTGACCTTTCTAAATTTCTCACAGGGAGGTTACACTTGGCGACATCCGGACCAGGATCGTATTTCTTTGTGATTCTTCTGATAAGTAGTCAGATATCTGCTCTTATTTACTTAAATATAATTAGCATTTGGCGCAACGCATTTACTAATCTTGTCACTTTCTTTCACAGATCATCGGCAATTCGTTGCTCTTTGTTGTATTTGTGTTTGTTGCTTTTTGCATTGTCTTTGTTTCATTTGTGAATAATTGTGATTTGTGTAAAAATGCCGCGAAAAACTGTTAACAGTACATCGCGATGTGTAATGAATGAAATAGCCGATTCTAATAATTTGAACGATAGTACTAGTGACACACAGTGTAATGATGACAATCCTCAGTTTACTGACAATCAGTGCGTTCCAACCACTAATAATGATTTTGATCCTAGTGATGAACAGGCGAACTCAGTTGTGTCATCTGTTAATTTGACGACAATTGATGACGCGGGGCGTTCTGTTGCGATGAACGCTGCCCAGCTTGAAACACCCGGTTTGCAAAATTTACCTACTGAACAGACATTTTTTTTAAAATGAAAATGAACAGTGTAATCAGAGTACGACAGATTCATTTAATTCCGGTGTAGTAACTAACAGTGCACATCCGATTGGCAAACATTTTCTAGAATCACAGAATAACCAAATGGCTACAGAAAACGTGACAACTGCGGGTACGCCATCAAACAGCACAGAGAATAGAGTAGGTAATTTTGGGTTGGATCAAGTTATGGCATTTTTTAAAGAACTTAATGAAAAAATAGACAGCAATTTCAAACAACTGAAGAAAGAACAATATGACAATCACAAACAAGATAGTGAAAACTTCAAACAACTTAATGAAAATAACGAAAATCTCAAACAACAGCTTAATGAAAAATTAGACAATTCCAGACAGCTTAGTGAACAGATTAGAGCCGTTGCCGCGCAGTGTCATGATACTAAGGAACAATTACGCGAGGAAATTGAGGCTTGTGCTAGGAAAAGTAGCGAAGAAATTAGATCTGTTGCGCAAGAATTAAGAGATATGCAAACAACTACAACAGAATCACTTAGAGACGAAATTAGTGCAGTAGGTAAACAATGCTCTGAGAAGGCAACACAATTACGCGACGAGTTTAAATTAATGACAGCAGAACTTTCGCGCACAATGGATGCAAAGATAGACGTGAAATTTGAACAACAGAACACTCAAATTGACGAACGTTTCAATCACCACCTACAAAACAGTGATACGCGTTTCCGTAAATTTATACAAGATCAGAATAAAGTAAAACGACAAGTCATGGAAACAATCACCGCACAGAGACAAGAAGACAAACGTAAAGTGTTTGCAAAAGCAAAAACATACGTAGACAACAATATTGCTACAGTATCGGACAAAATTAATACCATCAAACAGTTGGACACTGAATTATGTGATGAAATTTCCAATCTTAAATCAAAAACAGATACACGCACAGTAGATTTTCAAACAGTGACCGACAGACTCGAACAATTAGAACTAACACAGGATTCCGATGTCATCAAAGCCGACGTTAAAAAATTGAACGAAAACACACGTAAATTACAAAAACAGATTAATGGTTCTGACACTAAAAACGATGATCAGGTAAAAATACTGACTGAAAAATATGATGAATTGGCCAGTCGTATTGACGTTATTGAAAATAATAATGACAGCATATCAGACGATACTGCTCCGATTTTGTTTAACCAAACACCTGAATTCCAAAATTTACAGCAGACAATCAATGAGATCGATTCGTCTAATAACACATTGTGTAGAAAATTGTCAAGTTTACAGCAAGAGGTTACAGAGATAAAAAATCTTTCAGTTAATAACACGTCACAGCATACGGCGAATTCCGAACATTTCTCACACTCACACAGCCAGTATAATTTAGGTAATCTACAGAGAGTACGTAAATTAGATTCCGAACAGTCACAGTCAATCAGATTCCCATACAATCCTGAACCTGTTCCGTCATACAGAGACGATAATTTCGATTACAAACATTTTCTATCAGTGAGAAAATTTAAAGTATTTAAAAATGACAGAACACAGTACCACCCCTTGGATTGGATACAACAATTTAGCTTTGCTTTTCCACCAACTTGGTCTGTAACGCAGAAACTAGCTTTGAACTGGATACGACAATTTGCTCTTGAATTTTTACCAACATTTCGTGTAATGCAGAAACTAGAATTAGCATGGATACAGCAATTTGCTTCTGAATTTTTAACGGCATTGCCTGTAACGCAGAAGCTAAAATTTATTTGCAGCGCGTAATAGACCTCAGGGGATTCATTACGCTTTAATGAGTATGTGCCATAGCGTGCACAGGGCCCCGAGCTGTAGTAGTGCTGTTTCATATTTAATTTTCTGCACTGCTGCCTTCTACTATCCTTTATATCTTTTAAAACAGCTCTTTAACTATTGCTCTACCTAGTATTAAGAAAAGTGAGTAAAGAAAACCCGATAAGACAAGTTATACCGAAAGTGACACTTTTTCATTAGACGCTCCAGAAATGACAACTACGAGAACTTTAATATCAGAGAAAATTTTAATCATCAGCATGTACAAAATTATCAGCAACAGTAAACACATTTTGGTAACAATAGAGGTTTTCTCCGCAATAGCATCAAAGCCAGCCGGTTAGCATACCTAACCAACAATGCAGTCTACAAGGTCAACCAAACTTTAATGTTTCGCCGCGTGCACGTATAGTCTCAGCTGCAACAAATAGTAACGCACGGCAGCAAGGAAATAACTACGTGCAGAAAACACAGTACTTCAATTCCTATCGAAATGCACCGTATAGAAATGACTATCACGACAGACGTAAAAACAATTAGCACAATTATCAACATACGTTTAATAACAGCCGGTCTTACCAGCAGCAAAATGATCAGCAACAACATATTCTCATGAATGAACCAGACAGTAGGTATCATCCAGAGCTTAAAACGTCTGGAAGGAATAACAGAACAGTTCAAATAGTCGATATGCCACAGAATTCTCCTGATAATAATAATACGTCAGACAGAATTTGACTAGATACTGTACAGGTCGCATCTTCCAGTAACACAAGCACTACTTTTGACACGCAGAATGTTGTTTACGAAAATGTTATTACTTTTGACGACATCCGAGACACTCTTTTGCAGGAAAGACCAATTGTTCAGAAAACCATTTCACATCCTGTCATCGAAATTAAAATTGGTTCATCGAAATTTTTTAGCGGTAATCGATTCTGGGTCACCTATGTCAGTCATAAATGAAGAAACTTTCAACGAGTGTAATAAAGAGAATACCTAACCTACATTACCATTAGGCAAAACGAAAGTGAAAGGAGCAGTATCTAGTAAAGGAGTAGATGTTAAATTACAGATATATTTACCATTTTGTATTGCAGGTCAAATTTTTGGATTGTTCCTTTATTGACAACAGACGTTATTTTAGGTACGAATTTTCTGGTACAACACGACGCAATTATTGACTTTCAAAATTCATATTTAATGTTGAAGGATGAAAATGTACAATTGGCTTTAGAATTTCAGCACTCATTATCTGCAGAAGAACAAACAATTAATTGTACTGAGGTCATTTCCGTATCACGTAGAATAGACGGTAACTCCACATTGCTAACGGATACGTACGTACATAACTATAATACTCCAGACGAAGCTGACTATGACATTAGGCAGATGATTTCTGATATAAACAGAGCAGTGCAAATACAGACGACGAACGCACGCAACTACACAAAATTCTTTTACAGCAAGCCCCAGTTTTCGACAACATTCCTGGTACTATGTCCGGTTTTATGTATGAATTTCAAGTTAAACAGCACGACACATTTAAAGCCGAACATTATCCTATTCCATATATTTACAGAGAACAAGTTAAGAAAGAATTGCAAGATATGCTCGAGCAAGGAATTATTGAACCGGCAGTTAGTCCGTACATAAACCCGCTCCATATTGTTAAGAAACTCGTACTTGATTCGCGTCACATCAATGACATTATTATTAATGAAACAGATCGACCTCAGACACTAGAGGAACTACTACAGAAATTTCATGGTACTGCTATTTATTCTACATTAGATCTGAAATCGCGATTTTGGCAAATTCAGCTCCATCCGAACTGCGGAAAGTACACAGCATTTCTCTGTTTTGGTGACTGTTATCAATTTTGTAAATTACAATTCGGTTTAACTATTTCTTCAGCAGCTTTTATTCGCGGTTTGAATACAATACTTCCGACAGAACTTAAAGACAGAATCACAACGTACGTGGACGACATTCTTATTGCAGAAGCTAACTGGTCTGAACACAATATGATTCTTGAACAACTGTTGCAAACTTTTCGTGCACAAGGACTCACAGTTAATCTCAGTAAATCGCACTTTGGCAAAACTTCTATGAAATTTCTTGGACATGTAATTTCAGCAGAAGGCATTGCGCCTGATCCGGAAAAACTTCAAGCTTTACGTGACATTACTGTTCCTACGACGAAGAAACAACTACGCAGCTTTTTGGGTTTAATTAATTTTTTTCGTAAATTTATTAATTACTCTGCTTTAGTCACCCCTAGATTATGCCAATTGACAGGGAAAAACACTATTTGGTCCTGGGATAAGCAAGCACATTCTGAATTTATGAACCTGAAACATGCTTTGTTGAATGCACCACTTTTATCGCACCCAGATCTTACCAGAAACTTTTCCATCGCCACCGACAGTTCTAACACCGCTTTAGGCGTACATATTTTTCAGGAAATTGAAGAAGATGGCTCTACAATAATTAAAAACATCGCATTTGCAAGTCGCATTCTGTCACCTGCTGAACGAAATTATTCCGTTACAGAACTGGAAACATTATGTGTTGTTTGGGCTTTTATGAGATTTCGACATTTTCTTTATGGAAGACATACCACCGTCTACACAGACCCCAGAGCGATACAGTTTTTACTTTCGGCTAAATTTACACACGATAGATTAAGCAGATGGAAACTTTATCTACAGGAATTTAATTTTACAATTGTTCACATTCCCGGCATACAAAATATTGTAGCAGACGCACTATTCCGTTGTCTTAACAACAATCAGCAAGACATCGCAACCAACTTCTGCAAAGCAAATTTCAGCATCATGTACATTCAACAAGTTGCATTTGAAAATTTCATTTCGTCGTCATTACAAGACATAGCACAAGAGCAGAATAAAGACAACGTATGGAAAGAGATTAAACACCTTTGGCAAGATAGGAAAAATGTTACCATTAGAAACCATTACACTGTACGCAATGACATTCTGTTTCGCCGCTCTCATCCTGACAGCAACAATTGGTTATTATGCATTCCTGACGAACTTGTTAACAAATTAATCTGGTATACTCATTTAAGTTACGCGCATTACGGAGCTAGAAAATGTTTTCTTATACTGAGACAGAACTGTTATTTTACCAACATGGAGAAACGTATTCGACGAGTTTTAGCGTCATGTAAAATCTGCCAGAAAGCTAAGTCAGACACAACTTCACATATTCCTCCATTATATCCCATTGTACCTGTTAAATTGAGACATATGGCCGCTGTAGACATTTTTGGTCCGATTCTCAGAACTAATAGAGGTTTTTGCTACATCTTTGTCGCTGTTGAACTCACTTCAAAATTTGTTACCTTCACTCCGTTACGTAAAGCTACTGCTAAAACTGTTTCGAAAGCATTTGTAAAACATTTTCTATTTCATGTAGGGCGTGTGTTGAAAGTAATTTCCGACAATGGATCACAGTTTCGATCTGCTATATGGACACGTATGTTACGAGCTAGAAACATTTCTCCGATCTATATATCCAGGTACCATGCTTCTTCGAACCCTTGTGAACGATTAATGAAAGAAATTGGTAAACTGTGTAGAATATACTGCCATAAAAGACATATTGATTGCGACACACACATACACTCATTCCTGGATGTAATTAATTCCATACCAAATGAATCCACTATGCTATCTCCGTCTGTTATACTGAAAAATGTTGAACCACATAACAAAATTAAAGAATTAGTAAACTTTCCTACATCTCGTCGACTACGACACCATGAAATAATTGACATTGCGCTGAACAACATCAAACGTGCCGCAGAGCGCCGGAGAAGACAACAAAAACAGGTTTGTGTACGCCGTGACTTTCACGTTGGACAGAAGATATTAGTACATACACACTATTTATCCAACAAAATAAAAGGTAGGTGCAGTAAATTTGAACTTCTATACGCAGGTCCATATCGGATTCGCAGCATTCCTCACCCCAATGTTGTACACGTCGAAACTTTGAGAACCAGAAAATCGAAAGGAAACCACCACATATCGAATATTAAACCTTTTATTGAATGAAGATACTTTATGATTTAACATGCTGTAGTGCCATTTCCTAATTTTTATGACCACTTATACAATTATATTCATGTGAATACTTACTGATGATTGTTGTATTTTTCTTGGCAAGTGCCCGGCAAGGTTAGGTTAGCAGGTCGCTTTTCTTGTCGTTACACATTAGACCGTGCACATTTTTCCAAATAAACTTACACTTTTTATGACCACTTATGCAATTATATTTATGTGACTACTTACTGACGATTATCGTATTTCTTCTTGGCAAGTGCCCGGCAAGGTAAGGTTAGCAGGTTGCTCTTCTTGTCGTTACACATCAGACCATGCATATTTTTCCAGATGAACTTACACATTTTATGACCACTTATGCAATTATATTTATGTGATTACTTACTGATGATTGTCGTATTTTTTCTTGGCAAGTGCCCGGCAAGGTAAGGTTAGCAGGTCGCTTTTCTTGTCGTTACACTTCAGACCGTGCACATTTTTCCAGATAAACTTATGTATCTTATGAATAATTATGCAATTCTATCTAGTGAAATATTAATTTTATTTAATCCTCTCTCCATTAAAATCTACAATTCTCGCCTCTATCAACTACACAACACACAAGCTGAACACTAAGAAGGTCACATTCCTTGTCACTATATATCAGACCGTGCATATTTTGCATTTTTCATGTATGTATGATTGTTTTCCTGTTTTGTTTGTATGCACTATGAAATATTTACGATATAACAAACACCAGTTGACTTTGACACATTTGCCTTATGATATCTCAACATCGTGACTATTTTACAGCCGGCCGAAGTGGCCGTGCGGTTAAAGGCGCTGCAGTCTGGAACCGCAGGACCGCTACGGTCGCAGGTTCGAATCATGCCTCGGGCATGGATGTTTGTGATATCCTTAGGTTAGTTAGGTTTAACTAGTTCTAAGTTCTAGGGGACTAATGACCTCAGCAGTTGAGTCCCATAGTGCTCAGAGCAATTTGAACCATTTTTGAACTATTTTACATTTTTTTTGTTGCTACATTGTGATACTCTGTGTACATTTTTTGCACCTGTACACTGTCTATATTTTTTGATATAATACGTTTTCTGTCATGCTATGCTGTATGCTTAATTATGTCACTATAAACCAGTTTTTATCTAATGGGTATATGAATTAAATGCAAGACATTAATCTTTGTTCATCATTTTCAGAAAGAAATAACGTGTAAAGGAAATAACTTAAACAGAAATGGGAATTTCACCTACGGAATAAACGAAAGAAGATGCAAAAACCTTATGAGGAAGAGTAAATGGATCAGAATTAACACGTATTAACAAGAATATACTATACACATCGTAGAATAGCAGTCTTAACTAATTATTTCTTTCAGAATACGAAGCGATTGATGCAGGCTGTCAGACAGAACTTCACATCTTAGTTTTAGTGAGGAAATATGCTAGAAATAAGGAATAGTTGTGTAATGAATAATGAAGTGAGTTTTTTTTCAGATGATAATGAATGGTGATGAATAATGATGAAGAATATGCAGCTATGAATAATGAAGTTTTTCTTTACAGGTGATGATAATAATGGAGTTATGATAATGAAGTGATGCATAATGAAGTTTTTTCTTTACAGATGAGGATGATGTTGAAGTTTATGTATTTATGCTCTGTATTTAAGTATTTGTTGCAGTTCGTTTTGACAGTATGTGTTGTATTGCATAGTATGATGACTGAAGGTTTTGGAAAGGACAGCTAGAGAACACATCTTATACACATTTCACTACCTGTTAATTCGAAGTTCACTACTTTGCAGCATAAAATGCGTTTCTTCTTTCAGTCTAATAATCCATTTTTGTATATTTTGCAGGAGAAATTATTCATGAAATTAATGTACTATAAGCAGTTTTTCATTAAACCCATGTCATTTATGAATGTGATTACATATACTCTACTTGTTTCATAATCTTGATACAGCTGACTCATAACGAATGACGTTACACATCTTCATTTGCAGCAATAACTCAAAAGCAAATATTGTTATTAATTATCGAACCCAACGCAATGCATTGCTAGCACAAAAAAAGTGCTTTGTAACTGGCAAATGAATGCCAGTGATTAATGTAATAAGATGAACTATGAGGACAATGTTTACTATAATTAGATTAATTATGCCATTTATTAACTCATCTTCAATGATGACTTCTGATGGTTTGTAATTAGGCAATGAATGCCAATGTTCTCTGTAAATGACTTCTGATGGTTTTTAATTAGGCAATGAGTGCCAATGTTCCCTGTAAATGACTTCTGATGGTTTGTAATTAGGCAATGAGTGCCAATGTTCTCTGTAAATGACTTCTGATGGTTTGTAATTAGGCAATGAATGCCAATGTTCTCCGTAAATGACTTCTGATGGTTTGTAATTAGGCAATGAGTGAAAATGTTTTCTGTAAATGACTTCTGATGGTTTGTAATTAGGCAATGAGTGACAATGTTCTGGGTAAAGTTACTCATGAACATTATTCTGTAATACTACGTACATGAACCATGGACCTTGCCGTTGGTGGGGGGGCTTGCGTGCCTCAGCGAAACAGATGGCCGTACTGTAGGTGCAACCACAACGGAGGGGTATCTGTTGAGAGGCCAGACAAACATGTGGTTCCTGAAGAGGGGCAGCAGCCTTTTCAGTAGTTGCAAGGGCAACAGTCTGGATGATTGACTGATCTGGCCTTGTAACATTAACCAAAACAGCCTTGCTGTGCTGGTACTGCGAACGGCTGAAAGCAAGGGGAAACTACAGCCGTAATTTTTCCCAAGGACATGCAGCTTTACTGTATGATTAAATGATGATGGCGTTCTCTTGGGTAAAATATTCCGGAGGTAAAATAGTCCCCCATTCGGATCTCCGGGCGGGGACTACTCACGACGACGTCGTTATCAGGAGAAAGAAAACGGGCGTTCTACGGATCGGAGCGTGGAATGTCAGATCCCTTAATCGGGCAGGTAGGTTAGAAAATTTAAAAAGGGAAATGGATAGGTTAAAGTTAGATATAGTGGGAATTAGTGAAGTTCGGTGGCAGGAGGAACAAGACTTTTGGTCAGGTGATTACTGGGTTATAAATACAAAATCAAATAGGGGTAATGCGGGAGTAGGTTTAATAATGAATAAAAAAATAGGAGTGCGGGTTACCTACTGCAAACAGCATAGTGAACGCATTATTGTGGCCAAGATGAAATGTATGACGAGATAAATGAAATTATTCAGGTAGTGAAGGGAGACGAAAATTTAATAGTCATGGGTGGCTGGAATTCGTCAGTAGGAAAAGGCAGAGAAGGAAACATAGTAGGTGAATATGGATTGGGGGGAAGGAATGAGAGAGGAAGCCGCCTTGTAGAATTTTGTACAGAGCATAACCTAATCATAGCTAACACTTGGTTCAAGAATCATAAAAGAAGGTTGTATACCTGGACGAATCCTGAAGATACTAAAAGGTATCAGATAGATTATATAATGGTAAGACAGAGATTTAGGAACCAGGTTTTAAATTGTAAGACATTTCCTGGGGCATATGTGGATTCTGACCACAATCTATTGGTTATGAACTGCAGATTGAAACTGAAGAAACTGCAAAAAGGTGGGAATTTAAGGAGATGGGACCTGGATAAACTGAAAGAACCAGAGGTTGTAGAGAGTTTCAGGGAGAGCATAAGGGAACAATTGACAGGAATGGGGGAAAGAAATACAGTAGAAGAAGAATGGGTAGCTCTGAGGGATGAAGTAGTGAAGGCAGCAGAGGATCGAGTAGGTAAAAAGACGAGGGCTAATAGAAATCCTTGGGTAACAGAAGAAATATTGAATTTGATTGATGAAAGGAGAAAATATAAAAATGCAGTAAATGAAGCAGGCAAAAAGGAATACAAACGTCTCAAAAATAATATCGACAGGAAGTGCAAAATGGCTAAGCAGGGATGCCTAGAGGACAAATGTAAAGATGTAGAGGCTTGTCTCACTAGGGGTAAGATAGATACCGCCTACAGGAAAATTAATGAGACCCTTGGAGAGAAGAGAACCACTTGTATGTATATCAAGAGCTCAGATGGCAACCCAGTTCTAAGGAAAGAATTGAAGGCAGAAAGGTGGAAGGAGTATATAGAAGGTTGATAAAAGGGCGATGTACTTGAAGACAATATTATGGAAATGGAAGATGATGTAGATGAAGACGAAATGGGAGATAAGATACTGCGTGAAGAGTTTGACAGAGCACTGAAAGACCTGAGTCGAAACAAGGCCCCGGGAGTAGACAACATTCCATTAGAACTACTGATGGCCTCGGGTGAGCACGATGTATGACACAGGCGAAATACCCTCAGACTTCAAGAAGAATATAATAATTCCAATCCCAAAGAAAGCAGGTGTTGACAGATATGAAAATTACCGAACTGTCAGTTTAATAAGTCACAGCTGCAAAATACTAACGTGAGTTCTTTACAGACGAATGGAAAAACTGATAGAAGCCGACCTCGGGGAAGATCAGTTTGGATTCCGTAGAAATGTTGGAACACGTGAGGCAATACTGACCATACGACTTATCTTAGAAGAAAGATTAAGAAAAGGCAGACCTACGTTTCTAGCATTTGTAGACTTAGAGAAAGCTTTTGACAATGTTAACTGGAATACTCTCTTTCAAATTCTGAAGGTGGCAGGGGTAAAATACAAGGAGCGAAAGGCTATTTACAATTTGTACAGAAACCAGATGGCAGTTATAAGAGTCGAGGGGCATGAAAGGGAAGCACTGGTTGGGAAAGGAGTGAGACAGGTTTGTAGCCTCTCCCCGATGTTATTCAATCTGTATATTGAGCAAGCAGTAAAGGAAACAAAAGAAAAATTCGGAGTAGGTATTAAAATTCATGGAGAAGAAGTAAAAACTTTGAGGTTCGCCGATGACATTGTAATTCTGTCAGAGACAGCAAAGGACTTGGAAGAGCAGTTGAACGGAATGGACAGTGTCTTGAAAGGAGGATATAAGATGAACATCGACAAAAGCAAAACGAGGATAATGGAATGTAGTCGAATTAAGTCGGGTGATGAGGGTATTAGATTAGGAAATGAGACACTTAAAGTAGTAAAGGAGTTTTGCTATTTAGGGAGTAAAATAACCGATGATGGTCGAAGTGGAGAGGCTATCAAATGTAGACTAGCAATGGCAAGGAAAGTGTTTCTGAAGAATAGAAATTTGTTAACATCGAGTATAGATTTAATTGTCAGGAAGTCGTTTCTGAAAGTACTTGTATGGAACGTAGCCATGTATGGAAGTGAAACATGGACGATAACTAGTTTGGACAAGACGAGAATAGAAGCTTTTGAAATGTGGTGCTACAGAAGAATGCTGAAGATAAGGTGGGTAGATAACGTAACTAATGAGGAGGTATTGAATAGGATTGGGGAGAAGAGAAGTTTGTGGCAAAACTTGACTAGATGAAGGGATCGGTTGGTAGGACATGTTTTGAGGCATCGAGGGATCACAAATTTAGCATTGGAGGGCACCGTGGAGGGTAAAAATCGTAGAGGGAGACCAAGAGATGAATACACTAACCAGATTGAGAAGGATGTAGGTTGCAGTAGGTACTGGGAGATGAAGAAGCTTGCACAGGATAGAGTAGCATGGAGGGCAGCATCAAACCAGTCTCAGGACTGAAGACCACAACAACAACAACGTACATGGTACAGAAATGTTCAATGATTGGGCAATGAGTGAAGACAAGTATGTGACTTAATGTCCTTCACCTTCTACCCTGATTACCTGGAATTACTGCAATATCCGTTTGTCCTGCATATCCTCATGATCATGGAGCACTATATTTGGTTTTTGCGCTAATTCTACGTTGCTGTAACAGACAAGAACGTGGTGTTGACACGACATGCTGTCCACCACAATGAGCGATGAGATGCTATTATGGTCCCACAGTTTGGTGTACCTAATGTACTACCAAAAGGATAACATGGAATATTACTACGGCATTTCAGTGTCTTGGCTACGCTGATTAATACTTCTGGGAAAAGAACTTTAGATTGCCTCACTTGGTGTTGCGCTTCTGTACAAAGATATGGACTTTCAGTGCAGCTGCGTGCTACCTAAAGTGCTACAACCATGACGCAATCCTTCCCTTACCTATCTTAATTCTTGTAACATATTAAAAATCATTTTGTTATCATGATTTGTATTCATGGCCTATACGTTTTGTGATTTGCTGATATGTTCTGAACTACAGCGCATGTGCACTTTTGTCATTTTGTTAACATGTTTTCTACTCATTGCATATACATTTTTTGTGATTTGCTGATATGTTCTGTACTACTGTGCGTGTGCACTTTTGCCATTTGTGAATATGTTTTGTACTCGTTGTATATATTTTGTCTTTGCCTGATATGTTCTGTACTCAGTGCATGTGCACTATATTTACTTCATGTTCTACACCTATATATATCTGTATATATTCTGTAATTGTAAAGTTAATTAGTTAAGAAAAAATTTGTTGCTCATGGCAAGTCCAAATGACTCACCATCGCTGCCAAAAATTTTTGCCCCCCCAGTGGAGGGTTATGAAACATGTATGTATTCATTACCAGCGATGGCGAGGCATGACAGAATCTGTGACCAGAGAGTTATTTATCGTTGCTAGTCTGCGCTTGACCGCGTGAGAGATCAGTAGTGTGTGGCGAGTGGGCAGAGAGAGTAGACTGTTGGATACTAGTAGCAGTCTGGAGCAGTTGCATGTAGCGAGTGGACGGTTGTACTGAGCGGGCGTCGGCATGCGTCGACGGCGTGCTGTTCTTCCGAATCTGGTCAGGATTGTGGTGGACAATGTGTATTATTGTAGAACGTAATGAAACAGCATTGCGCTCAGCTAATAACGTATGTTAATTGTAATTAATTTGTTCAAAAAATGCCCCAATAATAATTTTTCTATAAAGTAACTTTTTTAAAGAAAAAGATTCATTGCAAGTTAAATAATATTTCCTATGCATTCCCTCCAAGAATCAAAATTAAATATAGGCCAGCATTGCACGGAGCTGTGCCGAAAAATAAGAGCAGATATAGATGCAGTTTTACTGAGGTAAGAATTTATCAGGTTTAATTATTTCACAGGGCCGAAGGTCAGCGTCGCTGCCCTTATAAGATTTATCAGGATTAATTATTTGTGTTGAGATGTTACATTCAGTTCACGCTTCATTATTTAATTAATATTATTGTGGGTTTAATGAGCAATCGTCTTAACGTTAATTTTGTGGGGAGTTTACATTTGGGCCATTATTGTTCTTTAATTTTGCAAGGAGGTTACGCTTGACTCATTTTTATTATTCAGTTTTGTGCGAAGACAACATTTGGCACATTCATTTCTATAATCATAGACCTTTCTAAATTTCTCATGGGGAGGTTACAAAGGGTTATCATCGCACAAACACGGCTGAGTAACATTTACAGTGATTAAGATGTACTATATGTAGTATTGGTTTCACTGCAATGTGTCATCAAATTATCGCCATATTGCTGGATGAGACAGTTGCAACAAGGCAGCGGTACTCCTCTAGCAAATTTAATACGAAACGAAATTCCATGCAGGAGCGTTCCCTGATCATTAATTTCTACGCCTTTGGTTTCAGTCATCGTTTTCTCCTTATTGAAAGAAGCTGTTCGCCAAAATTGTAATTTGTTCCTGCCACTTACTGGTGCAAGAGAAGATTACTTGGACTGAATGCAGAACAGACCGGATTTTAGGTATTTAATGCTTTCATTTTGCGACAAAGTTTTCGATTATGCCCATGCTCTCCCTCCAGTGTTTCCCCGTAAACATTTTCCATTAGTTATGTGCGTCTGTGGAAGGCCTGCAGAATACCGCTCCACAGCTGCACTTTCCTCTTCGTTGCACTGTACTTTCATACAGCCATGGTCTCTATATGTGCTTGTAGAAGGAAGTTAGAGCGGCGAGATCTGGTGAATAGTTTCGATGTTCCTACGATTCGTGATTCAAATCCTTCAGTTCTACAATACACCTTACGTGATATTTGATAATTTTTTTTTTTTTTTTGCCATGTCAAAACACTCTTCTCTCCCGCATTTTTAATGCAGGGTTCAGATGTTATTATGTTTTAGTAAGGCATTCGATAAGAAGAAACCGTTCTGCTTGTCAACTAACTCTACACTTAACCTTTCCAGTAAATAAAATGAACATCAGTTTTTAAGATCCTGGCGCATTGGGGGCTGGTTTAAAACACCATCCAATTTCCGTTGTAAAACTACATCTTGTAAAGAAAAGAAGGGCTGAGCGCCGTTGGGGAAGGAAATCGGCCTTGCCTTTTCAAAGGGAACATCCCATAATTCACGTGATTAGATACATGGAAACTATCTAAAACCAAAATCGTGATGTCTGATCAAGAATTTGACTCACCATCTGTCCGAAAACGAGTCAGGTGTCTCCTCACTGCGGCATCACATCAATTGATGGACCTATGTCTTACCCACAGTAGTATGTCAGTGGAGAAATCGGGTTCGATATTCTTAATGTGTAGTAGGAACGAGAGAGGAGAAAGACCAACTGAGTTCTGTAATTAATGTCAATGAGTTATAGCGAATACTCTGTGCATGAATCACAAGAGGAGGGGGTAGATTGGAGAAAAGGGCCGGAGATACGGGAAGTTTTCAGTTAGACAGAGATTCCGAAATCACATATTGGATTGTAAGGCTTACCCAGGTGCAGATATAGACTCAGATCGAAATTTATCGATGATGAAGAGTAAGTTGATGTTGATGACATTAGTCAGGAAGAATCATTACGCAGGAATGTAGGATATGGAAGTACTAAGGAGTAGAGAGACACCCTTTAAGATCTCTGAGGATATAGGTACTGCAATAATGATCAGCTCAGTAGGTAGTTCAGTTGGAGAGGAATAGACCTCTCTAAAAAAAAGGGAGTCACAGAATTTGGAAAGAAAACCGTAGGTACAAGGAAGGTAACTGCGAAGAAACCATGGACGGCAGAAGAAATACTTCAGCTGGTCGACGGAAGAAGAAAGTACAAAAATGCTCAGGAAAATTCGGAGGTACAGAAACACAGAACACTTGGGAACAAAATAATTAGGAAGTGTAGGGAAGCTAAGCCAAAATGGCTGCATGAAAAATGTGAAGAAATCGAACTAGAAATTATTGAAACTTCCTGGTATATTAAAACTATTTGCTGGACCAAGACTCGAACTTGAGACATTGGCCTTTCGCGGGCAAGTGCTGAGCCGACTCACGACCCCTCCTCACAGCTTTACTTCCGCCATTACCTTGTTTCCCACACTCCAAACTTCAGAGAAGTTGCAAGACTAGTACTCCTGTAAGAAGGGATATTGCCGAGACATGGTTTACTCACAGCCTGCGAGATGTTTCCAGAGTGAAATTTCCGCTCTGCTGCGGACTGTCCGCTGATATGAAACTTCCTGGCAGATTAAAACCGTGTGCCGCACCAAGACTTGAACTTGGTATCCTTGGCAGTCACGGGTATACTCTACCGACTTTCTTTATTATTTAAGGAAAGCTTCCTGGCTCCCACAGGAAGGGATGGAGAAAAGTGAGTGGGGGTGGCAACCTGAGAATTGTGCCGAGACTTGGCTCTACCAAGGAAAGCATGGGAAACTTGGAGTAGAGCTACAAAGCACATCAATTAAACAATGTTTTATCATTTTTTATTTATTTGACTTCTTTTTTTATTTCCACTGAGTGTAGCATGAATCCGACGTCGCTGAGAACATTCCAATCACAAGAGAATAACCAGAAACAAGAGCGGAAATTGCGTGGATCAGTACCTCATTGACGTAACACCTGAGTTCTGGGGTGAGTTACGAAAGACACTACAAAGAAAATCAGAGAAAAACTTTGTGTAATTGGGACTGCGAACAGCTGCACAGTGTCGTTCATTAAGGAAGTACAAAAAATCAAGGAGATTTCCCTAGTCGTCGGCAAACAAGTAGTGAACTGCGTGTCCAAAACTCCACGTCACGGAGTTCGTTTTCGTTTGTGGGAAGTATGCCTACTCCGGAGAGAGGAGCGGTGAGGAGGTATCTAATGAAGAGTAGTACAGATAGTTAGACCAACATTTGTAGCACCAAGAACAGATAAATATCGCCGATCTGCACTCCAGGTGATGCTCGTCTCTGTCCAGAACATCACAGGCGACACACACTAGGGCGTCTGCAACGTGAATCCCGTGATTGACCGTAAGGTACCATGCAGACTGGACACCGGTGACAAGATAATTAGTGCACACCCACGGCAGACGACCTGCCAGTCGATGTGTAGATGCTTCACTTCAACCACATTAGGCGACCTGTCCTGCTGGAGAAAGCGATACATTGACTTAGCGGACGTCAAGCGCGGCCCGAACATAGTACAGTTCAAGGACAAATGTGACAGAAGTGAAAGAATGGCTGTGGGACGTCCAAAATCTGGATAGGAGCTGATAGAGAGCATGGTGAAAGGCCTCCAGCAACTGGCTAGAAAGAATGGTGAAAGGCCTCCAGCAACTGGCTAGAGTGCATGGTAAAAGGCCTCCAGCAATTGATACGGCACGTACGTAGGACAACGAAGCGACAACAACGTCTGAGAGCTGACAAAAAGGGCTACCGCTCTGTCAGGCATATGGTACAGGCTTAAACCGCCCCTGCACATCAAGAGGCTGAGGGTCTCATACCGAATCTTGAGGAGCAAGCCGTGGCAAACGTATGAACCCAAATCCCATAGCACGCAGCGGGCCATGGAATGCGACGGAGAGTGACTGCGCCGCGTGTTGGATACGTGACGCTAAACATACATTTACTGTTGTGTCTACTGAAGGAGATAGAGTGCTTTTGAGCAGTGACCCAGTGACCCGACTGAGCTACCCAAGTACGACTCACGACCTATACTTAAGCTTTACACTCGCCTGTACCTCGTCCTCGATACCCCAAATTTCAAAGAAGCTGTCCTGAGAAACTTGCAAGACTAACCCTATTAGAAAAAAGTTTGGGTATCTCACTCGGTAGGGAACGCGCCCGCGAAAGGAAAAGGTCCCAAGTTCGAGTCCTGATCCAGCATGCAGTTGTAATCCGCTGGGAAGTTTCATATCAGCGCGCACTCCGCTGCAGAGTGAAAACTTCACTCACGATATAACAGTCGGAAGGATGGACTCAGCACATAGAAAATTCAACACCACCTCCGGTAAAATTAAAAGCAACGTTGGAAACATTAAGACTTCGTTGGGATTTCCACTGTCAATTGCAGAGAGAAGAGCGGATAGGTGGAAAGAGTGCATTTAAGGCCTCTACGAGGGCCACACTTGTCTGACGACGTGATGGAAGAAGAAAGAGATGTCGACAGGGAAGAAATAGGGAATCCAGTACTAGAATCATGATTTAAAGAGCTTTGGACGAATAAGTTCAAATCAGGTAGAGGGAATAGACAACACTCCAGCGGTATTCCTGAAATCATTGCGGTAGTGACAGCAAAACAACCATTCGTTTTCGTTTTTAAAATATACAGACTGGCGACATACCATCACACTTTCGAAAAACGTCATGCAGGCAATTCCGAAGATTGCAATGGCCGTCAAGTGAGAGAACTGTCGCACAGTCAGCTAAACAGCTCATGCAATCAAGCTGCTGACAAGAGTAATATACAGAAGAATGGAGAAATTTCGACGATCTGTTAGATGACAATAAGTTTGGTTTTAGGAAAGGCAAAGGCATCAGAAGTTCCGGTCGATAAAGGAAGCAAGGCTGAAGGAAAATCACGACACGTTTATTGGATTTCTCGACCTGAAAAAAGTGTTCGGGAATAAAAAATGTGCAAGTCGTTTGAAATTCTGAGAAAAACAGGGGCAAGATATAGAGAATATACAATAAGTACAAGAAGGAAGTGGGAAAAATAAGCGTGGTAAATTAACAACTAAGTGTTCGAACTGAAAAGGGTGTAAGGCAGGGGTGTAGTCTTTCAACCCTACTGTCCAATTTATTCATCCAAGAAGCAATGATGGAAGTAAAAGAAAGGTTCAAGAGTGCGATTTAATTCATGCTGAAAAGCTATCAATGATAAGATTCGCTGATACATTCCTCTCCTCAGCGAAAGTTACAAGATCTGTTGAATGGAAGGAATACTGTAATGAGTACAGAATATTGCTTGAAAGTAAATCGAAGAAAGACGAAAGTAATAAAAGGTATCAGAAATGAGAACGGCAAGAGATCTAACATCAGAATTAGGTAACACTAAGTAGACGATGTTGCAGAATTTTGCTACCTACGGAGCAAAGTAAGCCATGATGAACGGAGCAAGGAGGACGTAAAAAGCAGATTATCACTAGCAGAAACAGCATTCCTGACCATTAGAAGTCTGCTAGTATGAAACGTAGGTCTTAATTTGAGGAAGAAATTCCTGGAGCACAGCACTATATTGTAGTGAGACATGGACTGTGGGCAAAATGAGAGAATGTGGTGCTACAGAAAGATGTTGAAAATTAAGTGAGTTGTTAAGATAGGGAATAAGTTTCTCCGGAGAATCGGTGGGGAAAGGAATACATGGAAAACGCTGACAAGAAGAAGGCAACCATGATGGAGCACCTGTGAAGACATCAGGGAGTAACTGGCATGATACTTGAGGGAGCTTTAGAGAGAAAAAAACTGTGGAGAAAAACAGAAATGGAATACATCCAGTAAATAATTGAGGACGTAGGTTGCAAATGCTACTCTGAGATGAAGAGTCTGGCACAGGAGAGGAATTAGTGGCGGCCCGCATCAAACCAGTCAGAACAGGGTTGGATTAAAAAAAAAAAAAACGGATAAAAATGTACGGTGCGGAAAGTGATAGTTTACTTCAAACAGTAACATGTGTGAGGTCACCCACATCAATGTTAAAAGGAATCCTCTGCATTTCGGTTAAACGATAAATCACAAAAACCCAAAGGTTTTCAATGAAACTTAATACCTAGGGAATTCAGTCATGAATAACTTAAGCTGAAACGATCACACAGAAAATGTTGTGGGGAAGAGAAAGGGTAGACTCCGTTACATCGGCAGAATAACATCACGGAATAGATCTACTAAAGAAACAGCCTACACTACGTTAGTCCGTCCTTTCCTGAAGTGCTACTGCGCTGTATCGGGTCATCAGTCTGCTGACTGGTTTGATGCGGCCCTCCACGAATTCCTTTCCTGTGCTAACCTCTTCATCTCAGAGTAGCACTTGCAACCTACGTCCTCAATTATTTGCTTGACGTATTCCAATCTCTATCTTCCTCTACAGTTTTTGCCCTCTACAGCTCCCTCTAGTACCATGGAAGTCATTCCCTCATGTCTTAGCAGATGTCCTATCATCCTGTCCCTCCTCCATATCAGTGCTTTCCACATATTCCTTTTCTCTCCGATTATGCGTAGAACCTCCTCATTCCTTACATTATCAGTCCACCTAATTTTCAACATTCGTCTATAGCACCACATCTCAAATGCTTCGATTCTCTTCTGTTCCTGTTTTCCCACAGTCCATGTTTCACTACCATACAATTCTGTACTCCAGACGTACATCCTCACAAATTTCTTCTTCAAATTAAGGCCGGTAATTCATATTAGTAGACTTCTCTTGGCCAGAAATGCCTTTTTTGTCATAGCGAGTCTGCTTTTGATGTCTTCCTTGCTCCGTCCGTCATTGGTTATTTTACTGCCTAGGTAGCAGAATTCCTTAACTTCATTGACTTCGTGACCATCAATCCTGATGTTAAGTTTCTCGCTGTTCTCATTTCTACTACTTCTCATTACCTTCGTCTTTCTTCAATTTACTCTCAAACCATACTGTGTACTCATTAGACTGTTCATTCCGTTCAGCAGACCATTTTTCTTCACTTTCACTCAGGATAGCAATGTCATCAGCGAATCGTATCATTGATATTCTTTCACCTTGTAATTTAATTCTACTCCCGAACCTTTCTTTTATTTCCATCATTGCTTCCTAGATGTACAGATTGAAGAGTAGGGGCGAAAGGCTACAGCCTTGTCTTACACCCTTCTTAATACGAGCACTACGTTCTTGATCGTCCACTCTTATTATTCCCTCTTGGTTGTTGTACATATTGTATATGACCCGTCTCTCCCTATAGCTTACCCCTACTTTTTTCAGAATCTCGAACAGCTTGCACCATTTTATATTGTCGAACGCTTTTTCCAGGTCGACAAATCCTATGAAAGTGTCTTGATTTTTCTTTAGCCTTGCTTCCATTATTAGCCGTAACGTCAGAATTGCCTCTCTCGTCCCTTTACTTTTCCTAAAGCCAAACTGATCGTCACCTAGCGCATTCTCAATTTTCTTTTCCATTCTTCTGTATATTATTCTTGTAAGCAGCTTCGATGCATGAGCTGTTAAGCTGATTGTGCGATAATTCTCGCACTTGTCAGCTCTTGCCGTCTTCGGAATTGTGTGGATGATGCTTTTCCGAAAGTCAGATGGTATGTCGCCAGACTCATATATTCTACACACCAATGTGAATAGTCGTTTTGTTGCCACTTCCCCCAATGATTTTAGAAATTCTGATGGAATGTTATCTATCCCTTCTGCCTTATTTGACCGTAAGTCCTCCAAAGCTCTCTTAAATTCCGATTGTAATACTGTATCTCTTCTAAATCCTCTCCTGTTCCTTCTTCTATCACATCAGACAAATCTTCACCCTCATAGAGGCTTTCAATGTATTCTTTCCACCTATCTGCTCTGTCCTCTGCATTTAACAGTGGAATTCCCGTTGCACTCTTTATGTTACCACCGTTGCTTTTAATGTCACCAAAGGTTGTTTTGAGTTTCCTGTATGCTGTGTCTGTCCTTCCGACATATCTCTTTCGATGTCTTCACATTTTTCCTGCAGCCATTTCGTCTTAGCTTCCCTGCACTTCCTATTTATTTTATTCCTCAGCGACTTATTTCTGTATTCCCGATTTTCCCGGAACATGTTTGTACTTCCTCCTTTCATCAATCAACTGAAGTATTTCTTCTGTTACCCATGGTTTCTTCGCAGCTACCTTCTTTATACCTATGTTTTCCTTCCCAGCTTCTGTGATGGCCCTTTTTAGAGATGTCCATTCCTCTTCAACTGTACTGCCTACTGCGCTATTCCTTATTGCTGTATCTATAGCGTTAGAGAACTTCAAACGTATCTCGTCATTCCTTACTACTTCCGTATCCCACTTCTTTGCGTATTGATTCTTCCTGACTAATGTCTTGAACTTCAGCCTACTCTTCATCACTACTATATTGTGATCTGAGTCTATATCTGCTCCTGGGTACGACTTACAATCCAGTATCTGATTTCGGAATCTCTGTCTGACCATGATGTAATCTAATTGAAATCTTCCCCTATCTCCAGGCCATTTCCAAGTATACCTCCTCCTCTTGTGATTCTTGAACAGGGTATTCGCTATTACTAGCTGAAACTTGTTACAGAACTCAATTAGTCTTTCTCCTCTTTCATTCCTTGTCCCAAGCCCATATCCTCCTGTAACATTTTCTTCTACTCCTTCCCCTACAACTGCATTCCAGTCGCCCATGACTATTAGATTTTCGTCCCCCTTTACATACTACATTACCCTTTCAATATCCTCATACACTTTCTTTATCTGTTCATCTTCAGCTTGCGACGTCGGCATGTATACCTGAACTATCGTTGTCGGTGTTGGTCTGCTGTCGATTCTGATTAGAACAACCCGGTCGCTGAACTGTTCACAGTAACACACCCTCTGCCCTACCTTCCTATTCGTAACGAATCCTACACCTGTTATACCATTTTCTGCTGCTGTTGATATTACCCGATACTCATCTGACCAGAAATCCTTGTCTTCCTTCCAATTCACTTCACTGACCCCTACTATATCTAGATTGAGCCTTTGCATCTCCCTTTTCAGATTTTCTAGTTTCCCCACCACGTTCAAGCTTCTGACATTCCACGTCCCGACTCGTAGAACGTTATACTTTCGTTGATAACGTACCAGATAGTGTTGATATAAAACACCGGAATATTTCAGATTAGGAACAAGTTTTGTTCTACGCGAAATAGGAGAGAGACTGTCACGGATACAACGAGCAAGTTGGGGCGGTAGTAATTAAAATAATTATTTAAATATTTTTTTTAAAACACACGTTTTTGAAACGAACTAAAAAGCACTCAATACTTTTTCCTAGCCCCATTCAGATTTCTAGGTTTGTACAGAACAGACCCGAAGATTTTTGCGTGAGACTTTTTAGTAGCTATAACAATGCCTTTGGAATGCAAAACGAAGAACGTGGGTGCATGCAATTGATAATACGAAAATGTGCTCAAAAGTAATGCTTCTGAATTTTTTTATGTGACAACTATTAAAGCTTTTTAAATAAAACTAACTTTTTTTAACATTATATATATTTATTCTTCATGTTTGTATGTTTATATCTCAGCATACTGGTGACCGACAGATTTGTCTCAACAAGAGCCTAGTTTATTGATGCCATCACTGTAGAATATTTGGCTATCAGTTTCCATGATACGGCGACAGTGATTGCCAAAACCTGAGCTTCTGATGGTATGCATTACTAAAGGGCGTATTGCGCCTACTCATGAAAAACTCTGATGATCACTGAGCACATCGTGACGTATACGCTCCGAAGCCAATTCCAGATCTTACCATTTTTAACTGTGTCATTACGTTGACCGCCATTACTGCTGTTGGCTAGTTGCTTGAGTAAGTACAGCCACTGCATCGTCGGAGGTCTGCTCCAGGCTGTGACTTTGTCGAATAAGATGCCAGCAAAACCCGAAAAGCTACCTAGTCGAAAGTTTATATGTTGCTCCACTTGGAGCTGCAAATGAAGTAACAACATATAACTGTAAAGTAGGAAACGGAATTCTGCGAGCAGAAATAGAAGTGTTTCTCCTGTAAGCAGGCACTGAAATGTCTCTTAAGCGCCTCTTGTCCTCCCTCCCAACAGTTGGCACTTTGCCAATCGAAAAAGTCTTACAGTCAATTATAGAATGATAAGGACCAGTTTTGCTGGAGCATCCACCGCACAATAAGAATAAAAACTGGCCTCAAATTCGGATGGAGGGCGTCTCCCGCTTCTCAATAATTTGGAAAAAAGTACGACATCAGCGGAGTCTGTCCAACGTAATCCCCGTATTTCCAAGCCAATAGAGCTACGTCACTTCAGCTAAAGAAAGGAAATTGTTTTGGCTCTTTACTGTGTCGATTCAAAGAAGCCCATTATTCAACGTAACAGCATGTTTCCCCAAACCTCCTAAGAACCGTTTGTTTTTTATACGAGTGCCCAGCTACAAGTGAAATATCCCCTCAGAAAATTTAAGAATAACAGTGCTGGTAAACCTCTACGTTATTTGATTTTCAAACTACTGAGCAAAACTGAACGTACTCAGACATCTCTCTCTTTACTTATTCTGATCATCACTAAACTGACACACAATATTTTTAGCGCAACGCAATCTCACTTTCAATAATCCCTACAAAAGAATGGCCCTGGCTAACAATAACCTATACCTTTCATGAATCATTTACCTCACAAAAATCTTCGTTACTCGAACAACTGCAATACAGCGAGCGCCAATACTGTCAGCTAAATAAAAGATTCTAACTACTGAAGGCACTAACTACTGATAGGCATATAGTTAGCAAATTAAAGATTTTGAGTGAAGGACACACGTCCAGCTCGTCCACTCATATTAACATCAGAAAACTCTGGCTTCTCTCTCCCCACATCCACCACTGCTGGCGGCTCACCTCCAAGTGCACACTTTACGCACTCTCCACATCCACCTGTCCAACACTACAATAGCGAATATTCCAACAATGCCAACCAGCCACAGATTGCACACAGCACAGTCAGTGATTTTCATACAGAGCGCTACGTGTAGAGATGGGCAAACTGAAACACGTAACTGTTTCGAAACAAATGAAACAGTACAATGTAATGTTTCGATACGCTGTTTCGAAACAGTGAAACAGTTTGTGTTTTGTAATCTAATAAACCTACACATTTTATCATCTTGAATGTCTACTGTATAAGTATGTCCATATAAACACAAATGAGGTGCGAGAGCGCTACACTTGGGCATATTGGCAGTTTCGTATTTCCTGCAGCAAATGCGCTGCTTTCGTGTTGTGTGACTTTCATACTTTTCAATTGGCTGAGGACAGCCATAGCTGAAGACAGAACAACCACCACGAACGGAACTGGAGATAGGAGCAAACTGCAGAAACAACGGATATGCTACTGGGATTCCCACATTCCGTTAGTATGGGTAATATACCCATCCTGCTAATTTCCATGCACACAAAAGGAATCATTGGGGATAATAGGCACAGTGACTATAGACTCACAAATAACGCCAAATAATTCGAATAAATAACAAAATATAACAGAAAAAATTTTGTATTTCAAGGTGTTTCGAACCATTACTATAAATTCACCATGCTTCCCACCCCTTGCCGTTCACCATTACACTATCAGTGATATGTCAAACAGATTGCTTGCAATTATACCTACATCAAATTTGTGTATATGTCTAATAATTGTCACTCTGTGCCTTTTTTTATTCAAAATGTTGTAGGCTTACTTGCGTTTCTTAATATGATTACTGTACATGAAAAGAGAAGCGTATGTTATAAAAGAAGTGTATTTTATTCGGATGATTTTCACGTATTTATTATTTTGAATGTGAATAGTATGCGTTGTTTTATTGTTTGGTTAGTGTTTATAAAGCAGATGTTACGCCATTTCGTAATGGGACAGTCAGCTAGAAACGAAGCTTTATTTTCGGATATCTTAAGCTTCATGCTATTGCTTGTCAAAAAGATTTCGACACTCTAGAAAGTGTTTCATAAAGTGTTATGTTGTGTTTCAGTACCTGTGCCGAACCCAAATCTCGTACGACACAGAGCGGAATGAAACATCACTGTTTCGATACAATTAGTCCGCTCCAAGCACAGGTGGACTGAAACAGCCTTATTTTGAAACAACGATACAGTTTCTGTGTCTGGCTCGAGATCGAATCTGGTGCGGTTATCCGAGACAGGGGCGGAATGAAACATCACTGTTTCGAAACAGTGAACCACAGCCGTTCCGAAAGACTGAAACAGTTCCACGTATCGATACACTGTATCGAAACATAGAAACAGTGGCCAAGTCTAGCTACGTGGCATTACCAACATAAAAACCTAAACAGCCTACTTACAAAAGTATTTTGGGATGAGAATGCTGCAGTCTCACACCTTGTGGAATCCATACTCCTCTTCTGGTGTGTTCTGCCGAGAGCGTAGTGTCACAAATGCCTTTCCGCCTTTCCCTTTGCTGTGACAATGGCCGTGGTGCCAAGCGCTGTATTTTCTTCCCATGGACAGACTGGTGCCATGCTCCCTCTGCGTTTCTATACAACACTTGCTGAAGTTAGCCAGCCAAGATACGTAAATGTTCTTCAGGAGACGGTTGCGAATGGTCCTCGCCGATACCCCAGGAGCAACAGTGTCCCTAATTTGCTGGGAAGTGGCGGTGCGGTCCCCTACGGCACTGCGTAGGATCCTACGGTCTTGGCGTGCATCTGTGCGTCGTCCCAGGTCGACGGGCACGTGCACCTTCCGCCGACCACTGGCGACAACATCGATGTACTGTGGAGACCTCACGCCCCACGTGTTGAGCAATTCGGCGGTACGTCCACCCGGCCTCCCGCATGCCCACTATACGCCCTCGCTCAAAGTCCGTCAGCTGCACATACGGTTCACGTCCACGCTGTCGCGGCATGCTACCAGTGTTAAAGACTGCGATGGAGCTCCGTATGCCACGGCAAACTGGCTGACACTGACGGCGGCGGTGCACAAATGCTGCGCAGCTAGCGCCATTCGACGGCCAACACCGCGGTTCCTGGTGTGTCCGCTGTGCCGTGCGTGTGATCATTGCTTGTACAGCCCTCTCGCAGTGTCCGGAGCAAGTATGGTGGGTCTGACACACCGGTGTCAATGTGTTCTTTTTTCCATTTCCAGGAGTGTATTAATTTCGACGTTTTTCAAGATCGCCAAGGAATGTCAAGTAGACTCCTTATGTGACTGAGCAACGACTTTCTTCACTTTGTTCACCGTCGACGTCGACCATTTGGCATAACTTATCCTCGCGAAAGTGCTCACGAGTCAGCATACGTGGGAAATATAAGAAGCCGAAGGCTGACACGTGTAACAGGCAACTCTTAAGTTGTAAAGTTATTAAGTGCCGACATCATAGTGAAAGACTACAAATTCTAGAAATGACAATATTCAATTTGGAGTACTCTCGTATTCGAACGTTGTCATTACAAACTAGAAATTCTACTCTCTGCAGATGAACAAGTTGAGAAATACCATATATAGTAGTAATCATTTTGTGATTAATTAGACACAAATGCAAAAGTAATAGAAGTTTTGAATGTTGGGAGATATCTGCTCGATATCTGTCAAGTACTACCACCTAGCGAAAACATTTAGGAACTTGAAGTAAAATGCTGTGGACCGACGACTGTATACGTGTATAGAAAATTGCGAACGATCAAGTGGACTTGATTATGTTTATAGCAGACACTGTACGCCTATTTAATAAAAATTACTCACTCACTTCACCGCTGAAGCAGAATTGCCCCAAGAGTAGTTGCTGTTCATCCCACCGTGGTGGGACGTAAAAAGCTTCTCTAAGTCCTCCGTTTCAACGCTGGAGTTAAAAAAGGAGACACCTGACATGAACGAGCGGTCACTACCCGTCAACGTTACAGAGAAGACGTGAACTCCGGTGACAGAGCGTGTTGTCGCGTGACCGGTGGCGTGTTGGGTACACTGGCGACGCGTGCGCGGTCGTATGTGTTGATCCTTGCCATCGGGGGTCGTGTACTGCCTGTTCGAGCATAATTGCAAGTTAAGTTAATGGAAGGTTTAATCATTAAGTAATAAGTTTGCGTAACCAGTGTCTCTTTTGCCTTGTGGCCTCCAGCGATCGGGTTTCCTGTCCCCGGCACCGGTGTAATTGAAGACAGTGATCTTTCCTCCTCCTCTCGTTACTGCCCAGTGCGAGGTGTGGTTTTGGCAGTTTAATTGTTTCGCTATTCTGTCGTGTGTTGTGAGTAAATTCATGCTTCTTGTTGATTCATCATGTGCTCGCTCATTCAGGACTGTGTGGTGTAACGTTTCCTTGCATGAGGTTAGCTCTAATTCTGTCAGCAAGTTAAGCCATCTTATTACAAGTTTTCGCTGGCTAAAACTCGGTGCAGTGACCAGCCTGAGAGTGGCAATAATGGCGGTGTTAGTAGCTTCACTACCTCACCGTACCTTATTAACAAAGTTCAGTATTTAGTTTAGTAGCCTGTTTACTAATGTTCGTTAAATGTTTTTTAAACCGTTGTATTGCTATAAATTACTTGGTTGCCGTTAGCGGCGTGTTTTGAAAGGCTGTTATTGCCATACTGCTAGCTTCTGTGATTTTTAAAAAAAATTAATTGCTGTATTGCCTTAAATGATTTGATTGCCGTGAGCGGCTTGTTTAAAAGGCTGTTTATTGCCGTACTACTAGTTTCTGTAAGGTACCAAACATTTGTGTGTGAAAATCTCAACTCGACAGTAAACCACTAGAAATTTGGCCCCGTTTCCCAACCCGTGGTGTGGCTTGTAGTAACCGTAACCACTGTGTGTGTCAGCTCTGGTTACGGTCTCTTGGTCAGTTTCTTACTGTCGACTTCGAGAAATTGTTTCACTTTCTGATATCTTTGTGTTTCTTCTGTTTCAGCGTCCTAGTAATTATGGAACCGTGAAAGTGCCCTGGAATAAACTTGTTGAAGAGGGAACATTTGTTGTATGAATTGGCCTTCCGCCAGCAGCCCACGGAAGGAAGTGTGTCGGAGCTGGCAGCGCGTTTACGGTCTGCACTTTCGTCTCCGGTGGTCATCACGCCGGGAGTGATTGGTGACTGTAAGGCGGCAGCAAAATTCTAGGGTGAGGCCGTTTATCGTCTCAGAGATACCATGCCCTTCTTAGAGGATGCTCAGCCTAATGGGAGGCAATTAGAGGGCGCGGGCGCAGTTAGCTCTCCTCGGTAATCGGGTACGTGATTTACGGTCAGTTTAATTAAGTGGCTCGGATAACTCGTCACACAACTGGTTTTGTGTTGATCAACCGCTTCCGTTAGGTTCAGAGCATCACCCTCTGTCTTAAACTTCTGGTAGCTCATTTGCTGTCAACTTCGAATAGTCCCTTCAACTTTGCTCATCTTGTGAGGCTTAGCTCTGTGCCTTCTACTGTGTAGAGATGTCGGATTGCCTGTGGCATGTTTCCTCTGCATGGTTGAAGCTCGAGATGGTATCTCGCTATTTTTCGTTGCTGGCTTACCAATGGCTCTGAGTTGGTCGTCTTGTCGGTATTAGGTCGGTCCCGTCCCGGAGCAGGGATGCCGAGGTAGCCTGAGGGCATGTTTCCTCTGCAGAGGTGGGTCCGACCGAGTGTATTGCTTGCGGCCTTTCGCGGCCATTGTTCAAATGGTTTCAAATGGCTCTGAGGATTTTGGGACTCAAATTCTGAGGTCATCAGTGCCCTAGAACTTAGAAATACTTAAACCTAACCTAAGGACATCACACACATCCATGCCCGAGGCAGGATTCGAACCTGCGACCGTAGTAATTGCGCAGTTCCAGACTGTAGTGCCTAGAACCGCTCGGCCACTCTGGCCGGCGCGGCCATTGTCTTGTGCCTTTTAGAAGCTGCTAGTTAATTTATTTCGGGATATCATTCCCCCCCCCCCTTCCCCGGGTTCTAGTTTGAGGGGAGGAGGTTCTTTTTTTAGATTTTTTAAATTAATTTTTTTAATAATTCTTAATTGAGCTGATACACACAGTGGATACTGTTACTACAAGCCACACCACAAGTTGGGAAACGGGGCCAAATTTCTAGTTGTTTACTGTCGACATTTTCACACACCAATGTTTTATTCATATCTTACAGAGACTAACAGTACAGCAATAAAAAACCTTTTAAACACGCCGCAAACGGCAATCAAATGATCTATACCGATACAACAATTTTATGAAAACTATTTTTTTTAAGTAGAAGTACCAGTACAGCAATCAATATCCTAACAGAGCACGCCCTTAACGGCAATCAAGTAATTTATAGCAATACAACAGTTTAAAAAAACATTTAAAGAACATTAGTAAACATGCTACTAAAGTAAATACAGAACTTTGTTAATAAGGTACGGTGAGGTAGTGAAGCTACCAACACCGTCATTAAAAAAAGTCAAAGGTCTCAGCAAATACACGATTACTGGCAATAAAGGAATGGAGGAATTTAAAAAATTTTTAAACAAAAGTGTCCTGGAATATCATTAGAACATAACAGATATAACGGACGTGTAAGGCGTCCACAAATCACCCACTCAGGGATGCTCAGGCTAGGCAGAATACTGACCAATTTAAATATGCCCTTAAACACAATTGCCGCCCTCAGCCTGGTCACTGCACCGACTTTTAGCCAGCGAAAACTTGTAATAAGATGGCTTAACTTGCTGACATAATTAGAGCTAACCTCATGCAGGGAAACATTACATCACACAGTCCTGAATGAGCGACCACATGATCCACCAATAAGAAGCATGAATTTACTCATAACACACGACAGAATAGCTAAACAATTATACTGCCAAAACTGCGCCTCCCATTGGGCAGTAACGAGAGTAGGAGGAAAGATCACTGTCTTCAATTACTCCGGTGCCGGGGACAGGAAGCCCGATCGCCGGAGGCCACAAATCAGAAGAGACGCTGGTTACACAAAATTATTACTTAATGGTTAAACCTTCCACGAACTTAAATTGCAATTATGCTCGAACAGGCAGTACACGATCTCCGATGGAAAGAATCCATACATCCGACCGCGCCAGTGTACACAACACGCCACGGTCACGCGACAACACGCTCTGTCACCGGAGTTCACGTCTTCTCTGCAACGTTGACGGGTAGTGACCGCTCGTTCATGTCAGGTGTCTCCTTTTTAAACAGTGTACAAACGGAGGACTTAAAGAAACTTGTTAACGTCCCACCAAGGTGAAATGAGCAGCAACTACTCGTGGGACGATTCTGTATCTAACCAACCCGCGGGGAGCTCTTCCGTCTACTCCACCCGCTCGCTATACACAACCGACATACATCACGTGGCGACTCGGTTCAACCGACCACGCCTGGTCTGCGCTGGCGAGCCACACTGCCCTCGAGTATCCATCAGACTCCCTGGGCGCACAATGCCCCTACTTCCGCGCCACCAACCGAAGTTACCACCGGTCAAAGATCTCACTTCCTTCATAGCAGTCTCCCGGAAGCAAAAACGCAGATATCGATAGCAGAGAGAAAAGACAACCAAGCAGCCACTTAATGAGAGACAACATATCAAACAAACATGTCAGGGCAAGAAAAGGAAAACAAATGCAATTTAAACACAAGGTGTAGCACGAGTCGATACACGGCTCAATTGAACTATTTATTAATTACATACTAAGTAATTACAAACTATGACGTGCACACGCATTATTCAATATGTAAAGGTCCCTACAGATATTCGGATTGAGATTACGACAATTTCGATGTGCCTGCCATCCTTGGGAAGCATGTGGCGCAGAAATTCTGCATGATCCGCTGAAGTGTTTGACCATCGATACTGTCGATGACCTCCTGAATGGCTGTTGTCAGCTCAGCAATGGTTTTGGGGTTGTTGCCGTACACCTTGTCTTTAATATAGTCCCAAAGGAAGGTGTCGCATGTGTTCAGATCGGGAGAATATGGCTGCCAATCGACGATCTGCCAGTAGCCTCTTCATAACCCAAAGCCAGAATGTGGTCACCCAGGTGCTCCTCCAGGACATCACTGTCCTGCTTTGATGGTGTCGAGCTCTGTCTTGCATGAAAGACATCTTGTCGAAATCAGTGTCACTTTGGATAATGGTAATGAGATCATCCTCCAAAACCTTCACCTACCTTTTGATAGTCACCATGCCATCAAGGAATATCACACTGACTGGACAAAATGGTTCAAATGGCTCTGAGCACTATGGGACTCAACTGCTGAGGTCATTAGTCCCCTAGAACTTAGAACTAGTTAAACCTAACTAACCTAAGGACATCACAAACATCCATGCCCGAGGCAGGATTCGAACCTGCGACCGTAGCGGTACTGACTGGACATTTCACACCACACGATCACCCGTTGGGATTCGTGAAATGCGGATTATCATTCCTCCTAATGCGCCAATTTTGCTTAATGACGCACCCATCCAACTGAAAATGGGCTTCGTCGCCAAACCAAACCATATATGCGGATACTAATTCCCATCATGCCCCGCGGCCAACCGTGCAGTTTGAACGTCCTACCGCCAACCGTTCAGAAGTTACGACGATTTTATTTCACATAGTTCAATAATTCTCATATGCGATGTAAAACAAAACCAAACATGTTTATCAAAATCATTTTCAAATTTTATGTTGAATATTTGTATGCGGCGTGACATGTTTTTGATTGTCACGAGAATAATTCCATTTTGGTACCTATGTAGCATACTTTCATAGTATTTGCCATCCTCGTAGAGTTCCTCTAAAACCTAAAATTTAATCTTGAAAATTATAAATTCGGATCAAAGTAAGGGTGTGGTCAACATAAAATTCTTCTTGATAGTGGAAGTCTAATACTGTCCTTATGGAGGACAGTTTCTCACATTTTGGTTTTTAAATACATGAAAAATGAGGTTTAACCACTAAAAGGTTAAACTGATAAAATACATTGTAAGCTGATACTCAGGCCTAAAATCTGAGAACGTGAGAACAAAGGCTTAAGGATGGACTGGACTTGCCCACTGTTGTGACTTTGCTACACAGAAGTGACGCGCTGTACTGAGCGTGGAGTAGATTCAGACTAGCCGGCTAAACGCACCGCTAGGAGGGAATGTGGAGTGTAATTCGTGCGCTGCTCATTTCGCGGTCCGCCAAAAGCCGCTTACCGCGTGTTCCTCTCTCTTCGGTGTTGAAACAGTCCTCAGCCGTGCTCTTCTATTTAAAGATTTACAACCTCGCAGCGCCGGCGTCTACCTTTCCAAGTGGCCCACAGTCAACAGTCAGCAAAGCGACGAGCAGGGGCGGTGGGGGAAAGGGGGAGCGAGGGAGGGAGGGCGGGCTTATGGTGTATAATTACTAAGTACTTAGTTGCTACTGGCGGTGGGTTAGATGGCGTGGTCTGGGACTTAGCCGTTGCCTATTGCTGGACACTCATGAATGAAAAACACAGCATTCTGAATCCACTATTAATTTTCATCTAATCATACCTTGTACAATTTCTACTACTGAATCGGAAAAATCAAAAAGTAGCTGAGATTTCGCTTCATTTCGTTGCTTACCGAAACTGTCTTTATGCAGTTACGTAGTTCCAAAGACGCGTATACTCTCGACTGAATGTACGCCTTGCACGACTACACTTGTACTGAAACGTGACTGGGCGAAAGCAACGTCTAGTGGAGTCTTTTGGAGCGGAGATCGATCACAGCTGGGCCGATAAAAGTTTGATATGGCCAGCTTCTGCTCTAACAGGTGTGGTGGAATTTCTGAGCGTCAATTGGTGAGATCACACGGTGCTCTTGAGCATAGTGAATGCGTTGATATTTTGCTGTATAGTGCTCTGTTGTTGGGTACACTTAAGCAGTGAGGTTTTGTATGCCTCGATATATTATAACAACACGTGTCAAAGTAATTACACTTTAGAGCCAAAGAAACTGGTACACCTGCCCAATATCGTGTAGGGCCCCGTCGAGCACGCACAAGTGCCGCAACACGACGTGGCATGGACTCGACTAATTTCTGAAGTAGTGCTGGAGGGAGCTGACGTCATAAATACTGCAGGGCTGTAGGAAGACGAGGGGGCGGACATCTCTTCTGAACAGCAGGTTTGAGAGTCTGGTGGGCAGCGGAAGTGTTTCAACTGAGACGAGCGTTCCTGGAGCCACTCTGTAGCAATTCTGGGCCTGTGGGGTATCCCATTGTCCTGAAATTGCCAAAGTCCGTCGGAATGCACAATAGACATGAACGGATGCAGGTGATCAGACGGGATGATTACGTACGTGTCACCTCTGTCGTTTCAGTGGTCCCATATCACTCCAATTGCATACGCCCCGCCTCTACCAGCTTGAACAGTCCCCTGTGACTCGGTAGACTTTCTCGGCGTTGTAGTATATCAAATTCTTGTCGGGTTTCCAGCCGGATCAAACTGACAACTGAGCACAATATTTCTGCGGTCCACCTGGCCGCCATCATCAGGTGAGAAAAGCTACGCTGCTCTCGCCGATAACTGACAGTAGTCCCCTGATGACGTGCTGGGTGCATGGATTCATCAGGTTGTCTCCGTAGCCGTACACGTCCATCCGCTCGATACAATTGGAAACGAGACTTCTCCTATCAGGCAATATGTTTGCAGTCATCAATAGTGCAACTGTCGGTGTTGACAGGCCCAGGCGAGGAGTAAGGCTTGGCGACGTGCATTCATCAAGGGTACAAGAGTGGACCTTCGGCTCCGAAAGGCCATGTCGATGATGTTTCGTTGAATGGTTCGCACGCTGACACTTGTTCATGGTGCGGCATTGAAATCAGCAGCAGTTTACGGAAGGGTTGCACTTGTGTCACGGTGATTCCGTTCATACAGGATATTTATTCGGCCGCATCGATGTCGGAGATTTTATGTTTTACCGTATTCCTGATAGTCACGGTATACTCATGAAATGGTCGTAAGGAAAATCCGCACTTTATCGCTGCGTCGGATATATTTTGTCCCATCGCTCGTGCGCCGACTATATGCGCCGACTGTAACACCACGTTCAAACTCACCTAAATCTTGATAATCTGCTATTGTAACGGCAGTAACCGATCTAACAACTGCGCCAGACACATGTCTCATACAGGCGTTTCAGGCCGCAGCGCCGTATTCTGCCTGGTTACATAGTAGTAGTATGGTATTCAGCCTTACGGCAAGTCTTGTCATGGCTTAAGCCTCCTCCACTTTTGTCTGTCCATAGTCTTTTCATTTCTCAATATTTGTCTCCTCTGATATTGCCCATTATATGATATCTTCTTTTTCCTCTTCCCTTTCTTCCCTCCACCATTCCTCCTAATCCTTCCTTCAGTAAACAGTCCATCAAACAATGTCGAATCCAGTTCCGTTTTCTCTTTCTGATGACTTTCAGCATGTTTCTTTCTTCTCCAACTCTTCTTAATACCTCTTCATTCCTTACTCGGTTTTCCCATTCCACTTTTTCCATTGTTCTGCATATCCACATCTCTAGTGCCTCGAATCTTCATTCATCTTCCTTCCTCAATGTCCAAGTTTCCGCACCATACAGTGCAACGCTTCAGATGTAACATGTGGCAAGATTTTTCCTCGGATCTTGTTTAGTGACCCGCAAAGTAATTTCTGCTTCCTCTTGAATCCATCTCTTGCCATTGCAATTCTTTTCCTAATTTCTGTTGAGCAATACATATCATTCATTATTACACTTCCCAAGTGATCAAAGTTATTCACTTGCTCTATTTCCTCTCCCCTATACCCATACGGCATTTTTTCCCCTTTCCGCCGATTACCATGCTTTTCGTTTTCTTCTTGTTTATCTTCATTTCATGCTCTTCTAATTTTGTGTTTAGATAATGCAACTTTTGTTCCATCTCTCTTGCACTCTCGGCCATCACAACCATGTCGTCAAGAAATCTTATACACTCCATTCTCCGATCCCCTACACAAGCTCCTCTTCTTCCATCAGAACTTTCAATAATAATTTCCTCCAGTTAGATATTGAACAGTGTTGGTGATAAACAACATCCTTGTCTCCCAGTTCAATTTCTTCACTCATCACACCTGCAATTCTTACTCGTGATCTCTGGTTCAAATATATATTTTTAATTGGCCGTCTATCCCTCCAGTCCATGTTTCCTTAGAATTTACATCAGTTTGTCCCATCTGACACAGTCAAAAGCCTTCTCAAGATCAATGAACACAACATACACCTTCCTTTTCTTCTTCATGTACCTTTTTCCGATCACTCTCAGTGGCCCAATGGCATCTCTAGTTCCCAGTCCAAATTGTTCAGCTTCTATTACGCAATTCAGCTTTCCGTATAGCCTGTTGAGCGTAATCAGCAAGACTTTGGCTGCATGCGATATCAGGCTCAATGTTGTATGTTCCTCACACTTTTTGCTGTTATTTTTCTTTTCTATAGGTATTAAGATGCTTTCTGCAAAGTCCTTTGGCCATTTTCCTGTCATGTCTATCTGATTACACAATTCAATCCACTGCCTTTTCCCTTTTTTCTCCAATGACTTTAACAGTTCCACAGGAACCTCATCATTTCACATTGCCCATCCATTTTTCATCTCCTTCATAAATGCTTCAGTTTCACTAGTTATTATTGCATTTCCTTTGTCATCATCTGCAGCTATATCTTCTTCTTCTATCCCAAGGTCTTCTTCACTTGGACGGCTGTCTGCAGCGTACGTATAACCATTCTCTACATTCTTCCCATCTTCTCAGTCTGCTGCCTCGACTTCCTTTAGTTCATTGTTGTTTCTGTTTTCCCTGAGTGTCAAATCCATTGCTTCTTAGTACATCAGATCATATTTTTCTTCTTTCTCTATCTTGTCACGAAAGTCTCCTTTTCTATCCCCATTCTTAATTCATTATTTAACCTCATTTAGTTGCGCTTTCCTTCTTCTGTGTTTACAGTTTTCCATTTCCTGTAGTCATCCATCTTGGTTATCATATCTAGTGTTATCCATTATTTCTTTACTTTTTTCCTCTCCTTGACTCTAAGCGTTTCCTTAGCTGCCTTTTTGATCCTATTTAGAAACGATCCCATCTTCTTTCTGTGCATTCCGTTTCCTGTCGCTGCATCATGATTTCACAATATGAATTCTCTAATATTTCACAATTGCCTTTGTCTTTCCGTTTCTCAAAATTAATGTGCTCTCTCTTCTGTCCTTTCCAGGTCGTTTTTAACTAGAACTTCAGCTACTACTAATATATGACCTGAATAAATATCTTCCCCTGGATAACTTTTGACACTCTGTAGGCAATTTGGGTATCTTTGTTGCATCATTATGTAATCAATTTTATATCTTTTGTTGTCAAATCCAGATATTCAAATGTTGTGGTTATCAAATAATTTCCAACTACCATGAAATTTTCATTGCAGTATTCAAACAATCTTTGCCATCTCACATTTCTTTCTCCCAGTACAAGTTGACCCAGAGTTTTTCCTTCTGATCGTTCATCAACAACCGCATTCCAATAACCCATTATAACAACACATGCATTTCTTTTCTACCTCTCTGCTAAGTTTTCTATCTTCTCATTTCTTCTACGTATTCATCTGAATGATTAATTGTTGGCATATAGACCTGGATGGTAACTCTTTCTTTTTCCCTTTCAGTCTCATCGTCATTAGTCTTCCACTAACATATTCAACCTTGATAACCTTGTCCTTCATTCTTCTACGTATCAAAATTCCAGCCCCATACATTGCATTTTTACCTTCACCTGAATAGTAAAATCGGAAGTCGGCACTTTCTAGTTCTCCACAACCACCCCATCTCACCTCAAACATTCCGAGTACATCCCATTTTTTTCTTATCATTTCATGGTTTTTTAATTTCCCTACCTGGAGAAGGGTTAAAACATTGCAAGTCCGAATCCTCGATAAGTCTTCCTTCTTCTTCCACTTCCTTCCTTTTCCGTTTGCTCTAATCTCTGGAGTCCTCGTTGTACTCCCCTCTCGGAGATCCGATTGAGGGGAACCTTTACCTCTGGAATATTGTACAAAGAGGTCCATCCGCTGAACGTCTAAAGAAGTAATTCCAATGGTGGTTTCCCGTTTCTTTCCTCTGTCCTCCACATCCTGTCGGCTCGCTGACCCCGTTTCCCGCTGGGGTTGGTTACCCAACCTTCCACTTTGTTGCTCAGCTTAACAGAGGCATCAAATGTAGATAGGATTGTCGAGAACTGAGGTGACAGAGGCTAAGGGAACTCTCTTGTTGAGTTCTTATATTCGCATCTCACGCCCATTTGTAGCCATAGTCGCAACATTGCAGCAGCGACTCCCCCAGGTCATCTCCCAGGCCGTATTTACATGTGCCATTATTTGAATACTGATGTCTATACCAGTTTATTTGGCGCTTCAGTGTGTGTCAGAGATTATATCCAATAACAAAATGATGTCCGGTAGACGAGCGGCGGCTGTCGATGACTGGTCGCAAGCTGTTTCCCGCTGGCGCTCAACGTAACTAGAAGGCTGGGCGTCGGTTCCGGGAGTAAGCCAGCCAGTTGACTGTGCATTTGACTCATCTGTCGGGGCGTGCAGCCCACGTAAATGTCCAGAGGGTGGAACGAAAACGAGTGACGCCGTATATACACCGTCGCGACATGAGGACTGCTGCAAGGTATGCCGGCAAAGGCGTCGCCCTCTGTAAGAGCGACGTCATCCCACCGCCCAACAGACACTGCTGAAGCGAACTCGTGTGGTAGGGCGTTCCATTCCTCCATCCGCCGGTTAAAAATTGCTGGGTGGCCGTTGGTGCACGTGGACAAGCCGCAATACTTCTTCCAAACGCATCCCACACAAACTCGATTGGATTATGATTACCGTTCAGAACCATGTCAGACCTTTTGTAATAATACCCAGACGACCATCATAACTCGCCGTATCTTCAGTGTAATTGTTGTCTTCAAATGAAAATCTCACTTCTGTTCCACTGATTGAGGATAGTTTTCAATTACTTTCTGCATTGCATTGGAGCATTTGCTTTTAAGTAGGATTCCAGTTTCATCTTGCTTTGTTACTTGCCTTTGTTACATAGCAGTAACATCATACAAAACTTACTTTCAACCATAAATACTAGGGCTATGCGGAAATTAAGTCCGGCCGACAGCGAAGTGGAAATCACAGTGAAAATACGATGAAGTTTTGCACAGATGCGCTGGGCAGTGTCTCTGGCATGCCCGTCCAGCCCATGACCTCGGTCTTTTCAGTTCTGAACGCACAGTGAGCGTTTAAAGATGCCTAGAGAATAGTGTCTCCCGACATGTATGGGTGCCTGCCGTAAGATTTTGTGTGATTTCATGCAGCCCACATAACCTATGTATCATGCATTTCCTCCTTCATGACAGTTCTCGGCTGTATTGTGCAGGTGCAACGAACACGCTCCCACAGCGTTTTGGGTGGGAAGTCTTTGATAGCCCGCCATACAGCCCCGTCTGGCTCCTGATTTTCATCTCTGATCACGCGAACCATTGGTTATGAAGGCAACATTATGGCACAGACAACAAGCTGCCTCCCAGCGCATAGAATGGCGATGGTATTGGAAAGTTGGTACAAAGCAACGACAAATGTGTAAGCCGAACGGACAACTATGTAGAGACGTAGATCGAAGTAACTGATGGAAACAAAACATTTTTGATTTTCACTGCGGTTTTTATTTCGCCATTATTTTCCGAACAGACGTCGTACACTGCTGTGTAAGACTTATGTGCGAAAGCAACTTTCGCATGATACGGGACTAGTATGTAACAGAACTTGATGAAACTTGGAACAAGAAACAACTGATAGTGTGAAGTACAGAAAGTAACTGAAAGAAATACTCAACCAGATGAACGTAAGTTGCACTTTTATTGAACGACAGAAATTACACTGAAATCATGGCGAATATCGGGGTCGTCTGGGCATTATTACAAAAGCGGGGACACGGTTCTTAACTGTAACGACAATTCCATCGAATTCATGTGGAAGGCACAGGCGGGACACACTGCAGCACACGCACCAACGACCATCCAACTGCTCTGGTGGAGGGATGGAACGCCCCAGCACACGATCGCCATACGAAACCTGCGGCGTGCATGGGAGCATGTTGCAGTGCGTACACTGCCGTCCAAGCTGGCCACACACTCTTTTAAGAATCATGTTCCGCGTATTGAAAGCTCCAGGGGACCATCACAAGTGTAGGTGACACCAATGTAATTATTGTCTTTGTATAGAAACGTGATTGCTGTTCGCCTCAGTGGGTGTTTCTTTGAGTTACCTTTGGTACTGTAGTGTAGCTATTTATTTTACGTTTGGTGGAAGTGTCGTTGAGCTACGTTACGTGGCAGAGACACGTCATAGGGAAGGCATTTTCGTCCTGACATTTTGCAAAACCATTTTAATTGTCATGTTTGTTTGGCGCATGTTAAATTCACTCATTTTATTGAAGGCTAATGGGAGCCGCGATCTGGTGTTTCGCGGGTGAGCTAGAGGTTCGTAGGTTCGTGTCCACGTAGATGAGGATATGAACCCAATCTTTCATAATTCTTTTTTGGGTAGTTCTTCAGTGCCTTCCCTCAGCTGGAAGCAAATAGACTATATGTTTTATTAGCTTTCTGCACAGTATTATTTTAGAGAGTTGTGATAGGGTAGTGGACAACTATCCAGCTTTCTGGAACTGAAGCCCCCGTAAATGGATAGCGCATACTAATATTTCCCCACCACTTGCATTACTGTTTCTTGTATAATGTGCGCTGCAGTTTCTTAATATCTCAATTGCTTGCACTTTCGCTTTCCTTTGATGGGGTTTGTATATCCTTAATTTGCGAGTCCACCTAATTTATCAGATCTTTTTGTTACCGAGGCAATACAAGGGAACGAAAACATTCAAGGTGCGAATGTTTCTGCCTGAGATTTATTCTTGTTCTCTTCATCGCACGTTTTCACAGACCTGCAACAGGTGTTGCTGTGCAGATGATACTATTTAGTAGTTTAGTAACTACATGCCTAGGTAATTTGATCACCTGTAGCTCCCAGAGCAAGAAGCTAGCTCTAAGAGCAACGCATCCAATGAATACAGTACATGCAGTCTGTTTCTTCGAGTCAGAATCAGGTCGCCCCTGTTCAATTGCTGAATAAATATCACGGTTATTTTCAGGAAGAGTAATATTTTCTGTTTTTATTTCAATGCCTTAATCCGATGTTGCACACTATATTGAGTGTACACAGATGTGCATCGCATGGATGTTTGTTATAAGGAAGATTCCAGTTACATTAGTGTTCTCAAACACAGCTTCGTAAAATTTTGGAACGGAACCTTTGAATTAGCTTAGTGTGCCAGCATTATTCATCTCGAACAACACGAATCATCACTTCTATCTCAAGAGCCTGTTGAGTACAGGAAACAGTGCGTGAATCCCGTGAACTGGAGGAAAATAAGTCTTCTCAGTGCAGTTCATTTCCGACGGTAAACACAACAGTGTGATTTGTTCACACAGTGGAGTCTGTATGCATGCTTAGAAGGATAATTTCAAGGCACATTACGACTAGCAAGATTTTAGGCCCTGGAAACTGACCTCCGAACTGGCGCACACACAACGATGTCATTCGGACATTCTACTAGTATCGCAGACGTAAAACATTGACCATATACTTTTTTGTGCTGCCGCACGATAAAAAGTACCTCGAGGAGATTACAACGAAATTCCAGGTTGCCATACTGGAGCAGGGAAGGGGAGGAATCGTTTCCACATGGTCAATTTTGGCTATAACCGTCCACTACGAACAATAGTAGAAAGCTTTCCAGAACGATGGGGTACGCGTAAGGTGGGCGGAACTGCAAATTGAATGGAACTTGGTTCAATGGCTTCGAGTTCTCTTCAGTGGCGTCTGCCGGATTCATCTAGAAAACTATGGAGGACACCATGTGCTAATGAACGTATCAGGGATACAGTCGCAAGGGCCCAGCAGGGAAGTAGGTCAGTGACGTTTTGGACTGGTATCATAGCAGGCTTGTCAACCCTATCGAGTGTAATTTGGGGTAAATCATCTACACTATACGCAGCCCTACAATTACTATTTCGGCAATCTGTTCATCTTTCAAGACGATTACGCGCGAGCATATCGCAACCCCCTCCCCCCCCCCCCCCCTCACGTACGTCTACCTCCAGGAGGCAGGAGGCAACTGAATGGAATGGCCTGCGTTGTTTGCTGACATGAAGAAGAATGAGTTCGCTTGAGTCCAGATGAACCTTGAACCGGATAGCACGCCAAGATCTATCCAAGCTTGTTTCTACGAATGCGGGAAAGAAACAGGATACGAAATGCTACCGGGACAATACTTTTATTTCACAGATGTACAGAAATGTGGACTTCCCAATCGACTACCAAAATTTTGGTTATGGTATTGCTTATATTGTACAGCGAAGTATTTTTGCTTTAATGAGCCTTCTTTCTCATTACCTGTCAGCCTTCTATCTATCAATGCACAAGCATGGAGGCATCTCAAAATCAGTTTTGGAAACGTATACTTTATCATGTATTTCTGTGTTCACGACGTCATCATAATCAGAGGACGAATCGTAATTTCAATTATAATGGGTATTTAGTTTGCACGTGTGTTACTCACTTCAAAGTATTTTTTATTTTTGTTTTTGGGTGATTACCCTTTTGAACACGATTGCTCCCTGCTGAGGAGTCAGCGTGAGACAGCTCGCACGAGCAGATCGTTGAGCTGGCCTGCTGCAAGTTAAGAGTTATTCGCGGTCTGTCTCATTCTCTCATCCAAGACTACCAGGCATGAGTCTTTTACATCATTTTTCGCCTGTCCGGTAGTGGCAGAGCTGATTTGATTTACCAATATCTGAGTAAATTACTGCTGAGTGCTGACGATAAACAGCTGTTCGTTTTTCCCTGGCACTATCTTTCTTTTTTATTTATTTTACACGTCTAGTTCTCTAGGAACAAATTGAGGAGCGTAATTCCATGGTCCTGTAATGTATCAGTACATGAAATTAAAATCAGAAGAACCTAATAATAAATAAAATAAAATTTACATACATCCTATGCAGACGACAAACTGCTGAGTATAAATAAGCATAATCATCAATATAACACAGGTATCTACTTCATTTTTTAGGAACTCTCCGAGTGAGCCATGATGAAATTCTTCAGCCTAGGTTTGAACGAGCGAGGATTACTGCTAAGATCTTTTAATTCTTGGGGTAGCATATTGAAACTCGATGCAACACAATACCGCATGCATTTCTGCAGTAATGTCAAAGAGATGCGATCCAAATGCATTCTGGATATCTGCCCGGTATTAACTGAGTTAAATTGTTAATTCTAGAAAAGTTCATATTGTTAATAAAGAATGACATTAATCCTCGAATATTAAAGGGGGTAAAATATTACATTGTTACTACTCATCATAAATTTTACTACCTCCCATTTTATCAAGGCGTAATTGATATTTATGCACTATTTAATTACGTTTGTAAGCTCTCTAACGGTACCTCACACGCAAAATAAGTACAAATGTCCTGTTTCACACCACACACTGCCCATACCATGTTAGCGCGAACCGCGAATCGGTATCAGCAGATATCGTAAAATTAATGAGGGTTTAGTAATCTAGCGTCAAAGAAAATATATACTGAGAGGCCGCTGTCAGGATTCCCAGACTCCTGAGGAGGGGTTGATAAAAGGCTCGTGGACTCTCACCGCGTATTTCTAGAATTTCCCATTTCTGAGCCAAAACTTCCCTTTGTGCATTCGAAGGGTTACTCCAGATTATAATGCCATATGTCATTTTCAAATCTAAATGCACAAAGTTGGCTCGTTTTCGACTGGGACTACCACTTATTTCAAATGGTATGATACATATAGTAGCATTCACTTTTGAAACAAGACGCTGAACACTGGCTTTCCGCGACATCTTACCATCTATGTGCACACCAGGGAATTTGTATTGTGCGGACTCCATTATTTGATACGTTTCCTATATTGCACTCAATATCCTTCACTAACAAGCTATTGTCATCACCAAACAGCAATATTTTAGCATGACCTACTGTATGTACAGGAAACAGTAGTGGTCCCCGTAACGATTCTTATTGTGCATCCGTACCTGGGCCAAACGGCTTTCTAGGAACTCCTCTTGATTTGCTTCCATCTTTTTCAGTAAAATTTTATTGATTAGTGGAAGACTGAGCATAAAGTATAAGGCTATAGGGCGCAATACGGCTAAAAATTACGTTATAATTATTTGTTTTAGTCTTTATGCTTCAACACAGAAAATATTTCTGCACATTTGATGTTACTAATGATTTTTTCATGTATTAACACATCTTTTACCTAAGATTCCATTGTTTACAGTGGGATTGTTATCACTATACCGATTTTCTGAGTAGCTTTTTCTTTTTCTTTCAACTTCTCGTTTAGACACAAAGAAATAATAGAATATGATGTTTAGTTCAGAGAATATCCTGAGGTTTTATTGCATTAACAAGACTATTAACAGACTCGGTGGATAACAGAAAAGGTGTCAGTAGTTCTACTATCGATCATTCTCCTGCCAGGATTCGGTGACTGTCATTCGTCGCTTGTCTTCCAAGTTGCATGGAGCGAAGGAAAAAGAGGGGACGGAGGACCTGAAAGGCGCCTTAACTCCTCTGAAACAGAAATCAATACGTTTCCGTGCAAAAAAAAAAAAAAAAGTTCTTCCGAACAAGAAGACACCTTTTAGTGGTTGACATCTCTCTAAAGAAACCCTGCTACCTTTAGACACACTTTGCTTCGACTTTCTCCCCAAGTTCTGGTTTTCACGTAATTACTGTACTTTTGTAACATGCACATCTGAGGAGAATGATGTGCCACGCAAAACACGATATTATGCCAATGTTTGGTATGGAATATAATCACACTTTGATTATCTGCTTGTTTTCCCAAAGCTAAATCAAATGAATGGGACCTATTATTAATATTATTATTGATGTTAATATTATTTCAGCAAGAGAGGTAAAGTGATTGACTTTATGTCGTATAATGCTCTTTGATCCTGTGATTATCAGAAAATCTTTGTCCACTAGTCGGGTATCTAAGGCCTGTGCTCACTAAACTGACGTAAATTGACATCATTTTGATTGCTTATGACGTGAACCACCTATGAGGTATAAATAATTTTAAAACAATATTTCTTTATTAGTGTTTTCATTTAAGGAAATACGATTTTTATACTTCAACTTGGGGTTTTTAAGGATATAAATATTACTCACATTCGTTATCGAGCGGTTTTTTTTACATAATTGTTACATCGTATTTGCACAGATTCCACAGACAATAGCAGAAAATTCCGAGCATAGAGATTTGGAGCACTTGCAACTCCGAAATTTTCGCCGTTTAATATCCGTCGATAACTTGTACTGTACTTTTAATTCTCAAGCTGTAACCTGTATTAAAGAAACTATATTTAATACATAATCGATGTACTACTGTATTTATTTTTTACTTATATAATTGATTGTAATTATAATGAAAATATTGTACATTGCTGGGTAATAGCTAAGGGAACTTTATTGAAACGTATCGACAGCAGTGACAAAATAGTGGTAGCTGTGGTGTTGTTTATCTTTGTGTATGGAGAGTCTCTGTTGCGCCGCGAGCGTCACATACATACCAAGCCAACAGAAGTCACTCGCTAAGATAAATACAGAATACATGAAATTGCGCACTCTTTAGTTATTAGTCTTACCAGTGAAATTTTAGTTTACTTTAAGTAGCCTCTGTTACGTTATCGAATTCCTGGCACTGATAGATGCTACGGAATTCGAAATAAAAATCAAAGCATCGGGAGGACGACGGTTCAATCCCGCGTCCTGCCATCCTGATTTAGGTTTTCCGTGATTTCCCTAAATGGCTTCAGGCAAATGCCGGGATGGTTCCTTTCACAGGGCACGGCCGACTTCCTTCCCCATCCTTCCCTAATCCGACGAGAGCGTTCCCCCAAATCAGTACAGTCCAATCCAAAAATCAAAACCGAATCTAGTGACTGTGAATACGAGGAACCATTAAGAAAGAGCCAGAGTTAGTGTCAAAACCAGTAATAGCTTGAAATATAGATTTGTTGAGGACGTTGGTCAGTACAAATAATGCTCAGTCCCAATCAATAAATGTTCAGTCTGAATCATTTACTGCTAAAATTTACTGCTGAATCAATTACCTCAAAAATTAATGGTCAGTCTGCATCAATTACTGCTAAAATTTATGCTCATCTGAATCAATTACTACTAAAATTAGTTCTCAGTCCAAATCAATTAAGTTTGTGGGCAATAATATCGGAGTCGTTCACATGAAAGTAGATGGGATCAACAAAGGCACAATTGTAATGGAAACCGAATTCGGTAAGCTTAAGCAGGACGTGACAGAGGTACAATCAAAAATAGCGAGTATAAATAATCGTTTTGAAACGGAAGAATACAGGGTTGAACAGAAACTGCAACAGACTGTTAATCCCGTTATTGAAAACAAAGTAACTGGAAAGGTAAAATAAGTGCGAATAGACGATAGGCTAAAGGTTATGAATTTGCTAACTTTAGTATCAGACGCGGTTACTAGAGTGAAGAAACAGCTGACTACTTCTGAGAGGAAATTAGTGAAGTGGAAACATTAGCGACAGTCACTTGCCAAGTAGTTACAAAAGTAACCGAACTAGAAAAGAGGAGAGATGAAACCAGTACTATGTGTCATGTCACACACATGACAGTGAAATTTTAGGGAAGGAGCATCGTTTCGATCCCCTCAAAAACAGAATGGATTGCTTGCTACCGTCTTCATTAAAAATTACGAAAGCGTATTGTCTGAATCATGGACGGATAAGAGAAATATTAAGGCTGCAATCGACACGCCAGCGACCGAGGCTAATGAAGGGGCTTAAGCCTCGATATAGTGAACATCAGCTTTCAAGAATTTAAGAATCCGTTTTTGGAAGAACATTGGTCAGAACAGAAGCAGGAGAGTCAATGGCGCGATTTCGTAGTGCCGAAACACTACAACGCCAACTCTCGCTGCTCGATGAAAGAATTTTGTGAAAATTGGATCCACAAATTAGAATATTTGGGGGATAGATGGACTGAATCGGAGATAGTCTGGGAGTTGTGGAAGAAGCTTCCAGATGATTCCAAGAGGTACATACGCTGTAGTTACACAACTATTACTGCATTATTAGAAAAGGTTGAAGGTGAAGACAACTGGCGGAATATATAAAGGCACATTTGCATGCCGAGCGTGAGTTTCCGCGGAAACGCGAAATATTAATTAAATAAATAATCAATGACTAATAAATAAAGCCTATGGCACACAACTGCAGCGCTGTGTCGCTGATAAAGACAAAAGAATAATTACGTTACTCTTATGTCTGTTTAAAAGAAGGGAGAGCTCAGGTAGAAGTGGTGCGAGAGGCACGTATTTTATTTTATTGTCTGGCACACCGCCATATTTTCATGTTATAGAAGAATACTGCGAGTTGCAACCACACTAGGCACTCGATTCTATAATGAATTTATATTTATAAAAGTAAGTAGGATTATGAACTGTAGGCTATTTCATTGAATATATCTGATTTAACTAACTGTGTAACTTTTTATGTTTAGTAGACAATCACCTCTGTACGACGTATTGGCATGGCTGGCAAATCATTGTAATATTGAGATTAGATCATGAGTCCGTACCTACCGCAGCAGTCTTTGGAAACGATTTAATTACGAAGTCCGATTATTTGAGTTTTCTTTCACGGTCAACTACGAGTTACATTGCCTTTTCCAAATAGCCATTGTCAAGCGTCTGATACCGAATAATTAAACGTCCACGTTCCAGATAAGCAAATACCAATTACAACCAATCATCATACATACAGAATAATTAATCATTAATATTTTATTCCAAATTTTATTTTTATTTATTTTATATTGGCGACCGTGACAGGACTTGTTATTTTGTCATTTGTTACATTGTTCTTTTTGTTTCATGTCAAAAATCAACTTTCTGGACCTGGACGTGAATGTATGAGAGATAATGAAAATCTGAAGATATTTTCCAATTCTAAAGTTTTGCCGGAAGACGCAATGAAGCTTCCAGCAAAATAAGGTAAGACGCAGCATCTTTGCATTAGCAGGCTTGACCAGACGTATAATTCAGTGTATTAGCTTTTCAGTAAATTCTGTAGTGTTTCTTTCGCGCATAACAGTTTTCAGTAACAAATTTCATTCTTAGCACTTTTCCCTAAACAATAACGTATCCAACAATACCAATACACGAGTGTACAATATGGCCGACTTCTGTACGATATGATGTAACATGGCCAGCAGCCATTACCAATAATCTCAAATTCAGTTTATATTTTTAAATTAACGGGACAGCCATTGTTGCTACGAGCGATCCATGCTCAACTGCATTTCATTTTAAAATCAGTGTCAAATATTTTCTTGAAACATAAATCACGTGTGGCATGGTAATGACTAGAAATCAATACGCAAAAATGGAACAGCAAAGACGTACTATTCAGACACAATCCGACTCGGACGAGAGACAAATGTTAGAAAATGACTTTACGACAGCAACCGGTAGTGACGATTTATCAAACATTGACGCAAGTGTTGACGGAAATTTTGACAGTAGACCGTCCACCACAAAAATTTCAAAGTCTCAGTCAGAGCCCATGTTAATGCATGACGTCACGTCTAATGACGCAGCGCGGGCACAGACGTTGCAAACGGTAAACATTGCCGACATGTTACAAATGATAATGAAACAGAACGCCGAAAACATGGCAACCTTACAGACACAAAATGACGAAATTAAATCTGACCTCATAGCACTCAAGTCGAGTAATGACACTTTATGTAAACGTGTGGAACTTATAGACGCCACACTGACCAAACAGATGACTGAACTCAGTACTAAATTTTCCCAGCTTAATACGACACAAGAAAAGACTACAACTGACGTAGCACTTTTACAGAGACAAGTAAAAAATCTTAATGTCACGTGTGAAGTTCTTACTGAACAAATTCAAACATATCCTTCAGTACACGACAACCTTGAAAAACGAATTACTGACGTACAGAATAAATTTGACAATGTTGAACAACACCTGACTGACATCTTACAATCTGATGCTACAGCTCATTTTCAAAACATTAATAAAGAATTTCATGATTGGGTAGTGAACAAAGACAAACATTTTGATAGATGCCTACGTGAAAATTTACCAACAATTGTGCACGACTCCGTAGCGCAATACATTACTAATAACAAACAGCTGATCAGTGACGCAGTACAATCCGTCACTGGACCAATGACACAATTCACCGATCGACCACAGTCTGAATGTAACGAAAATATCAGTCAAAATGTACAGTTCAGGAACCAATATACATTCGAGTATGACACACACATACCGCACACGACAAACACACAAGAACAAAACACACCACGACTACAACACATACCACGATGTACAAACACAAATACAAGCTATTATCATGGTAAACCACAGCAACATTATCGTAATTACTCGCCAGCTGAACATTGCAGTAATTACAGTGGAACAAATCCATATCACAATGCGAAGGAAGAAGAAAGCTTAATGAAACACAGGCAATTTCAGATTTTTATCCCAGAAAAACGAACCATTCATCCGGTGATTTTTCTTAAATCTTTTAGTAACGCATTTCCACGCACTTGGAGCGACCGGAAAAAGATTTCATATATTGTCGGTTACATCCAAGGCGATGCAGCTGTCTGGGCATACAGTCAAGCTGACGTATGTACCACGTACAGTGAGTTTGAGCGTGCTTTTCTGAACAAATTCTGGTCGCAATCCGTCCAGGAGCGACTCAGAAGACAAATTCTAGAACCTGAAACTTTTAACAGTAAAAATGGCAACTTACGCAGATATTTTGAAAAATACTTGAACATGGGACACTTTTTAGACGAACCAGTCGCAACATGCGATATACTCCGTGCGTTGAAGGCCAAATTGCCTTTCAACATTAAAGAAAAACTCCTACATATCCCGGATGACGATTCAGATTATTTTTTAACAGCTTTAGATTCGGTTGACATGTTACTTGAAGATCAGCGCTTCGCGCGGCAAAACAGCAGCCACAATGTTTACACTAGTGGAATGCAAAACATGCAGGCTTGCCAACTCAATTCTGGCGCGCCCACAGTTGGATACGCGGTACAACAAAAACAGCAAACTCACATGCCGTCTCAATACGGAAATCAAAATCAACACGCGTATTCCAATACAAACAATAGTTACAACAGTAATAACACTTCATGCGGCAATCCATACAAAAGGCACCGCGGTAATAACTACAACGGTAACAACGGATACATAGGCAACAACAAAAACACAAACAGAAACAGAAATAATAATAATAACTACGAGCCAAGACAGCGTCAAGGCTGGACTCGTAACGATCAGTACTTTCATTCAAACACTGCTTTAACACAGCAGCCACCAGGACAAAATTGGAGCATACCTTATGACCGACAGGTAAGTTATAATGCGCAACAGCAACAACAACCGCAAAAGTTTGGAGATCACAATAGGCAATATCCGAATGTGAATATAATAGAAATGACACCTGACACACAACCTCAATCTGTGTCAGTACCTAGTACAAATGCTAATCCAACAAACTAGAAACAGTCACTTCTATGCCCCAGGTCGTGGCTGAGGAATTCTTGGGGGGCGACTTCAATGTTAATCAGTTATTTGGCACCACAGTTGAACATCAGAATAATGATATGCCGAATAATTCTAAACAAAAATTACCTGTTTTATTTATAAGATACAACCACAATAACAATATATCAGATGAACTTTTACAAGACAGTACACAATGTCGTTCAAACACAAATGAAATTGTTTTAACATCTACCACTGGTGTAGTAGGTGGGATTCCAACTACTATTATTCTAGATACAGGTGCAGCTGTGAGCGTTTTGTCTTTTAATTTCTATAAAAAGATGTGTGAATTGGAACCTGTGCCTGAGTTTCCTGCCCAAAACTGTAAAATAACTACTGCACTAGGTAATAAGTCATGTAGGGTTACGAAGCAAGTTTTTGTAAACATTAAAATAGGTAATGGAACCGTACAATGGCCATTCCTGGTTGTACAAAACCTTGTGACAAATTGCATATTGGGAATAGATATTATGAGCGAGAAGGACTGCATTATAGACTTCTCCAAAGGTAAATGTATTTTAAATGATAGAGGCAGTGTAATTATTATTGATTTGGACAGGAGAACTCTAAAGCATGACAAACACTGTACAGGGTACAAGGTTCAGTTAGTACTTGACAATGACATTCAAGACACGCACACACACTCATTTGACACAGAGCTAATGGACTTGAAAACATTGCTTGATCATAAGATAAATGAAGCTACAGCTCTCAGTGCACATGAACGTATAAAACTACAGGAAGTGTTATCCAAATATTTACAAGTTTTTGCCAAACGAATAGGTGTTATCAACACGTATGCGTACAAGATTGAAGTTAAGCCTCACAAGATCTTCTACCACAAGACATATAACGTACCGTTATCTCAACGACCTGCTGTGTGGCAAGAATTAAAACAAATGTTAGACTGGAAGGTCATTGAACCATCCACCTCACCTTACTGTAGTCCTCTACTTGTTGTCAAAAAATCAAATGGAAGCATTAGGTTAGTGTTAGACGCACGAGCAATTAATGAAATAATTTTACCAGTTCACACAAAACCCGAAAATTTAGAAGAGCAATTACAGAAATTTCTAGATGCAAAGTATTTTTCCACAATAGATCTCGCTAATTCATTTTGGCAGGTGAGTATCACTCCTGATTCTCGGAAATATACTGCATTTATGTTCGGGGGGCGAACCTATCAGTTTTGTGTTCTACCTTTCGGACTGAATGTCAGTTCTGGGGTATTCATTACAGCCCTGGATACCGTGCTTGGCGATGATTTAGTTGAGACAGTCACACACTATGTTGATGATATACTGATAGCTACACAGTCTTGGAATGAACACGTTGACACACTTCAAAGAATTTTAGAAAAATTTGCACATGAATGAAACCAACAGTGACTTAGAAAATATAAATGACTACAGGATTCTCTTAATGCAAGACAAGCAGTATCACCAATATTATATTGATATGTGCAGAAACATGGTTAAATTACAAAAATCTGATCCTCACTGGTATAAGATAATAACATTACTGGTAGAAAAACACAATCATCCTTTGACTAAGTATTACAAGTTACACAATGATGTGTTATTTTATCGCCGACATTCAAATGCTACTAACTGGTGTGTATGCATTCCCAAAGAGTCTGAACGTAATCTAATTTGGCACACACACACTTAGTTTGGGGTCATTATGGGACGAAGAAGTGTTTAGCAAAGCTCAGCACATACTGTTATTTTAGCAATATGAGAAGAAAAATTTACAGGGAACTGAAAACATGTGTCATATGTCAAAAATCAAAACCTCAGAATTTATCCACAAAGACAGATTTACATTCTATTTTACCCAGTAAACCCCTGGAAATTCTGTGTACTGACATCAGTGGACCGCATCCAGCAAGCTCTGGAGGCGTCAAATATATCTTGGCTTTTTACGATATATTTTCTAAACATGTAAAACTTTATGCTTTAAAATCCGCCACTGCAAGTGCTATAATACGAAGATTCTCAAGTGATTACCTGACGCACGTGGGAAAACCAAAAGCAATCCTGTCAGATAATGCAGCATACTACTCTGGGTACAAATGGAGAAATTTCTTGAAGGACAATAACATTAAAAGTATATCTATTTCAAAGTTTAGTCCACAATGTAACGCGACTGAGAGACTTTTCCGAGAATTAAACCGATTCATGAGGACCTATATTTCATCAAAACATACTAATTGGGTGTCCTACCTAAGTCTTTTCGAAGACGTACACAATAACTTAAATATTTACGATACAAATTACACACCTAACGAGATCATGTTCAATTGCAAACAGAACGATCAGTGGATAGAACCATTACCTAAGTTGTCAGACAAGGAAATCACACCTGAACAGAAAATAAAAGAAGTTTTGACTACGCTGACACATCACGCACAGATACGAAACAAACATCACAGAAACATAATAAAAAGAAAACAAAAATTCGAGGTAGGAATGCTTGTACTACTTCGTACTCATCATAAATCTGTAGCACTCAAACGACGCAACGCTAAGTGGCGTCTGCTATATGAAGGACCTTATATAATTGTTAACATACCGCATCCTGGTGCGTATTTGTTACAACATCGTAGAACTAACAAAATTATTGGGCTATACGCACACCGAGATCTTAGAGCATTTCATGCGGAATAATGTCAAAGTCACATCCATCAAAACATTGCTAAGCAAATCCAAAAAAAACTCTGTTGCTACAACACAGATAGTAAGTAGTATAGAAATTTTCATTTCAGCGGTTCCAGTGACGCAGTTGAAGGCAGAAGAACTCTTCTTTCAGCGCGCGCCACCACCTGGAAGACGGAATATTAAAATAAAATTTATGTTTACGTAGCAGTGAATGATATATTAATTTTTTTACGGAACATTTGTGACTGTGGGTATCACTGACTTGGTGTGACACCTGACTAACCGACAGACGTCATCTGTGAAGCGAACTTTTACTTTGAGAAATAGATTAGACGCACATCTCTCAACACGAAAAGTATCTATCAGTAGTCAAGGCCACACAGACACTATACACACACGCACAAAACGCGAGGAATCAAACATTTTCTCTCTTACTATTTTGAATATTTATTGAGTAGTGAAAATGCCTGGTCTTGCCTACTGATGAAATGAATGTTGTGTCTAACCTACCTTAATTTCAGATGACATCACAAAATAAACATCGATAAAATCCCAGCAAAACCCTTAAAGAGGACGTAATTATCTGCAATTCATGTAATCAAATGTGACACAATGTAATAACCCATAGCTATGTAATGATGATGAAAACATGTTTATGTGCAACTGTATTATATTTATGCTAAGAAAATATGTGACGTGTGTATGTATGATTACTTATATTTTTTTTTTGCTTCTCTTTCAATGATGTATAATGTAACTGTTACTATGTAAAAGAAATTTGAACAAAACGAGTGCCAAAAGGACATTGCATAGTGAACCATTGTTCACGGACATTAATGAACATTACTAACTCTGCAACTACGCAGAAACCTATGCGAAAGAAACTGTTAATGACATTCATTATGCATCGTACCTATGTAAACGCGATGAACCATTTCTTTGATTAATAACTACGAACATTTAGGTGAGCTATATTCAGCAAAAAACTGAAAATGTGAAGTGCATAATTCGTGCATCGTCTAGTGACAATACTACAGTACCTAACTTCAAGATGTTAACTGGATTAAACGGACACAAAGTGCCTGTCCAGAAAACAACACGACGGGTGGAAGAATTTTGGTTGGAACTTCAGGGAATGAATTGTTCTCGAAATGTGACGGACACTCTTACCTGGACTGTCCAAGGATCCACGCCAGCTATGTACCGTCCGAGGTTCTGCAACCAAGCTTCCACGGAATGTAAAAAACGAACTGCACGTGGACCAATTACTAACGGGTCACGTCAAATCTGTAATAAACAATGTTTTTTTGTCACAACGAACTGCATCACAACGACTATAATGGAAATGGAAATGGACACGCTTATGTTTTAATCACGTTGTTATACAACGATGATACTAACCTGTGAAAAAATTATTGCGCAGCAGATGAATATGAACTGTAATAACGACACGATGTGAATAGGTCGACGCACCTGAAACATACGGACATTTTTCTTTGAAGTATTTCAAAACAATACTATGTAACTAAGAACATTCAACAATCTGAGTTGTATTGTGATATAACAAATATTGTAAATTTAAAACTAAGTTACCTGTTATAGAATGTAGTCTTCATACGTAATCTTGGTTGAATATTTTCTTTGTGCAACGACTAAGATACGCGCGCACACGAACAATATGAACTGCATTACTGTGCCACGTGATCTAACTGTATGATATAACGGCACTGCCGGAGTCACACAGACGCTTCTGCGCATGCGCGCACTCTATCTGCCAACATAAGAACTTTTACGACGCACCCGCGTCATTCAAATTTTGTATATAATGTGTATAATGTGTGTAATGTAAGTCATGTGAATAGTTGTAGATAACTTAGATTTTCTTGTGCCTTTAGGTGAATTGCTCGCCTGCAGGTGTGTCCTTTCGCCTCGCAATTCAGGGGGCAATATAAAGGCACATTTGCATGCCGAGCGTGAGTTTCCGCGGAAACGCGAAATATTAATTAAATAAATAATCAGTGACTAATAAATAAAGCCTATGGCACACAACTGCAGCGCTGTGTCGCTGATAAAGACAAAAGAATAATTACGTTACTCTTATGTCTGTTTAAGAGAGGGGAGAGCTCAGGTAGAAGTGGTGCGAGAAGCACGTATTTTATTTTATTGTCTGGCACACCGCCATATTTTCATGTTATAGAAGAATACTGCGAGTTGCAACCACACTAGGCACTCGATTCTATAATGAATTTATATTTATAAAAGTAAGTAGGATTATGAACTGTAGGCTATTTCATTGAATATATCTGATTTAACTAACTGTGTAACTTTTTATGTTTAGTAGACAATCACCTCTGTACGACGTATTGGCATGGCTGGAAAATCATTGTAATATTGAGATTAGATCGTGAGTCCGTACCTACCTCAGCAGTCTTTGGAAACGATTTAATTACGAAGTCCGATTATTTGAGTTTTCTTTCACGGTCAACTACGAGTTACATTGCCTTTTCCAAATAGCCATTGTCAAGCGTCTGATACCGAATAATTAAACGTCCACGTTCCAGATAAGCAAATACCAATTACAACCAATCATCATACATACAGAATAATTAATCATTAATATTTTATTCCAAATTTTATTTTTATTTATTTTATAAATAATGGCGAAAATTTTAAGAGTCGTGGTAATAACAACAATTACCACAATGACAACAACTATAATAACAACAGCCATGGCAATAATGGTAACCACCACCATTATAACAATAACACTGCTAGTGGCAACAACAATAGTAGAAATGACAGAGGCCAGTATCATGTGAATGTGGCACGTGGTTCTCAGCAGAATGGTAGCAGACAGGAGCAAAATCAGCAAATGTGACAGCGGGATAGAAACGGGCTGTCGTATTTAATCAGGGAAACCATTAACCGCGCCGTCTGGGGCCCACCGGACGTGGGAAGACCTTGGCGGCCCACAAGAAAGTCTAGGCAACGTCGCTATAGTAGATCCGGATGGATACATCAGCGATGGGAGCATGTGCAAGAAGCCAGAAATGGTAACGCACCAGTAGTAATTGAAGCTGAAAAGAAAGTCAACAAGGCGATCGCTGCCTGTAATAACGATTAAAATAGAGTACCGGTCAACGACGAAGAGGCTGCCGCTTTTAAGACAATAACAGTACCGCAGGCTCCAGTACAGTTTGATTCACCAGCGGAATTAAAGAAGCCGATATTGCATAAAATTTCTGTTATGGCGCACGGCAATGCGGAATGCGCGCAGGTGTGGCTAGGTCAATTCAGTCGAATATACGGCCAACTGAAGAAATACCGAGGATTATATGGGAGGTGTGCTAATGGGAGGAGCGGGCAATATCTGCCTCTTCTCAAACCGCCAGAAATTATCGTTGGTAAAGAAACGGAAAGCTCTGTACCAAAGAGGTAGGCTTCTCTAAATTTTGTAGTAATTAAAGTAGCCAACCCCCACGACTCTTGTCCTAAAGAAAACAGAGGCGAGCTTTGTGAAGAGGGGCAAGACGAGTGTGCCGATGATGATAAATTATGACGAATTGACGGCCACATAGATTATGACGTCTACGAGATTAAGGTTGACGTTATGCAGTCAGACGAGAGTGATATGAGTTGCGTGAGCTCGGGAGAAAAATTAGAAGCAGAAACAGAGCACATTTCTCCAAGGAGTTTGGAAAACGACAGCCATTTTACCGAATAAAATTTACATGACTTGATAGGGAATTGGTGGTAACACAAGGTTCGTCACTAGAAGAAAGTGATAAGAAGGTTTTAGTTTTGGGGTCAAAACGGCTTCAACAAACTAAACGGTTGTTCGAGGAGTTCTGTTGCGAGTGCCTGTAACACGTGGCGAAACTAATGTGAAAGTATGTCTAGACGTCGTGTGATTGAGCAGCCATCCCTCCTTACAAACGTCGCAGGCTGGGCAGCCTGGTAAAACAGAACAGGTGGCGAACCGTGGCGGAACTAACATCAGACTTCAATTCTGGGCGGAATAGATGTATGTCTGAACCCACAGTGCATTCCTAACGGGTGGCCTCCGCAGCCAATGACCCACGCTGATTCAAATCGGCAACTACGAGTGAAATGGGCACATGACCATCAGCACTGGACGTTGGCGCAGTCACACAGTGTTGCATGCTTTGATGAATCCCGATACCCTCTTCATCATACTGATGGGAGTTTACGAATCCGTCGCCCTGCAGGACAACAGCTCCTTCACGATGCGATACCGAGACCAGCTGGCCGTTGCTCCATTATGCTCTAGGGAACATTCACATGGGCATCCATAGCTCCAGCGAAGCTCGTGCGAGGCACCATGACGGTCAGGGACTATCGTACACTGGTTGTAGACCACGGATACTCCTTCATGATGATAATATTTCCCAACGGCAGCGACATTTTTCAGCAAGATAGTGCACGAAGTCTCAAGGCCAGGAGTGTGATGGAGTGATTCGATCAGCATAGTGGCGAGTTCCAGTGTTTGTACTGCCCAACCAATGCGCCAGATCTGAAGCTGATCGAACGCATCTTGGATGTAATTGAACGTGACGTCAGAGCTCATTGGCCTCCTCTCCTGAATTTACGCGAATTAGGTAACTTATGTGTGCAGATGTGGTGCCAACTCCTTCCAATGACGTAGGAAGGCCTCGTTGTGTCCATGCCACAAGGCGTCGCAGTTGTTATTCGTGCTGAAGGTGGACATACCGAGTGGTAGGTAGATGGTCATAATGTTCTGGCTGATAAGTGTATGAGCCCTTTTATAAATATTTTAATTACTTTTTCGAGGATGTGTATTGTGGCTTCACTGAATTCATTCCGATTAGCCAAAGTACTTCATTCTAAATTCCCCAAATGCGTTTTAGCAGACACGAAATTCTTTTTTCATAGTATGTTAATTTAAAACGTACATGTCTGAAAGAAGAAGCTTCACTTTTACACTAAGGTTTCTCTGCTCTACTTTGGATAACACCATAATGTGGTTTTTAGTGTCTCCTGAGCCATATATTTTTCCTGTTTCTGTCCATGTTTGTGCTAAATTTAGAAAGCCCATATACTTCTAAATGGCTTAGCGTCCTTAACACACATTTCCGCACATTTGTCAGCGGCTAAGCTTCTGTCCTTTTTTTAAAGAAAAGTGGAGTGAAAAAACTGTTAGTCAAGTTTCCAAAAATGTCGTAACGTACGCGAGGTTGCCTGATGAGTGTTTAGAAACATTTAACACAATTTGCATTGCGAGACACGTATCATTATCATAAAAAATGATTTATTTGAAGCAGCCTCATAAACACACGAAAACCTTTCCCAAACTGGACTTGGTTTCTGTTTCGTGACTGGTATACGTTTACCAGTTCTCAATATCACGTGAATCTTTCAGTTTGGTGTGGTCATTTTGCTGTTGCTATCGTTAAGATAGCTGAGCTGCAGTGAAATACCTACGCAGACGTGGCCATACTGCAGTCAAGTTGTATTGACAGCACAACCTGTCGTCAGGTGCACCAGGATGAACGGATCCCGTGAAGCCAAATTAGCCTGATTTACGCACTGTGTTTCAGTACACATGCATTCTTGTGTCTCCGTTGCAGCAAGAAGAGCTGCTTTAATGGTTATCGTGGAGACAGGGGTAGGCAGGCCGTAAGGAGAATATGTACACCTCTACAGAAAATCCCGAAAAAACTTATCTGATTTGTTAGTAGTATCAACGCTAATCGTCCAAGGCTTCTGCGAGGAATAGTGCACCATTCACAGTCATGTGCAGTGATGTAAGAACAGCGGTCGTAAACTGACCATAGTCGACAGCGACCGGAGACGAGGGCCACGCCTTGTCAGTGACAACCAGTTTCAAACTCGACAGTAATTACCGCTGCCAATAAATACAGGTCTATCTCAACCAGTTCCCGTGCAAAGGAAACTACATTTAATCGACATTTCCCACCGCATAGCACGCAAGAGGCCACTGACCACATTGGCACAAAGCTGCAGGACTTCAGTGGACCGTAAAAAACCTAAAATTGGCAGCGGCTGACAGAGGGTGAGTAATGTGGTCTGATGAGTCACGAGGTTGCCTCCTTTTAAATGATGCAAGGCATCCAGTGCATCGACGTCCCAGTGAGGCGGTATGTGGAGCGTTTAGTTCAGGCTGAAAGGTGGTTCTATGATATTTCGGGATATTTTTCGTACCATGACTGCGGCCCACTCATTGAAGTTAGCGTGAACATGAATGAGTATGTGTATTTGATCATGCTCGCTGACCTGTCTCCTACACTACACTACTGGCCATTAAAAATGCTAAACCACGAAGATGACGTGCTACACACGCGAAACGTAACCGACAGGAAGAAGATGCTGTGATTTGCAAATGATTACTTTTCAGATCATTCACACAAGGTTGGCGCCGGTGATGATACCTACAACGTACTGACATCAGGAAAGTTTCCAACCGATTTCTCATACACAAAAGGCAATTCACCGGCGTTGCCTCGTGAAACGCTGTTGTGATGCCTCGTGTAAGGAGGAGAAATGCGTACCATCACGTTTCCGAATTTGATAAAGGTCGGATTGTAGACTATCGCGATTCCGGTTTATCGTATCGCGACATTGCTGCTCGCGTTGGTCGAGATCCAATGACTGTTAGGAGAATATGGAATCGGTGGGATCAGGAGGGTAACACGGACGCCGTGCTGGATCCCAACGGCCTCGTATCACTTGCAGTCGAGATGACAGGCATCTTATCCGCATGGCTGTAACGGATCGTGCAGCCAGATCTCTATCCCTGAGTCAACAGATGGGGACGTTTGCATGACAACAACCGTCTGCACGAACAGTTCGACGACGTTTGCAGCAGCATGGACTATCAGCTCGGAGACCATGGCTGCGGTTACCATTGACAGTGCTTTACAGACAGGAGCGCCTGCGATGGTGTACTCAACGACGAACCTGGGTGCACGAATGGCAAACCGTCATTTTTTCTGTTTAGAGCATCATGATGGTCGCATCCGTGTTTCGCGACACCGCGGTGAACGCACATTGGAAGCGTGTATTCGTCATCGCCATACTGGCGTATCACCCGGCGTTATAGTATGGGATGCCATTGGTTACACGTCTCGGTCACCTCTTGTTCGCATTGACGGCACTTTGAACAGTGTTACGACCCGTGACTCTACCCTTCACTCGATCCCGGCGAAACCCTACATTTCAGCAGGATAATGCACGACTGCATGTTGCAGGTCCTGTACGGGCCTTTCTGGATACAGAAAATGTTCGATTGCTGCTCTGGCCAGCACATTCTCCAGATCTCTCACCAATTGAAATGTCTAGTCAATGGTGGCCGAGGAACGGGCTCGTCACAATACGCCAGTCACTACTCTTGAAGTACTGTGGTAGCGTGTTGAAGCTGCATGGGCAGCTGTACCTGTACATGCCAACCAAGCTCTGTTTGACTCAATGCCCAGGCGTATCAAGGTCGTTATTACGGCCAGAGGTGGTTGGTCTGGGTACTGATTTCTCAGAATCTATGCACCCAAATTGCTTGAAAATGTAATCACATGTCACTTCTAGTATAATATATTTCTCCAATGAATACCCGTTTATCATCTGCATTTCTTCTTGGTGCAGCAATTTTAATGGCCAGTAGTGTACATCTTCATAGAGAGAATATTGTCGACATTCCGGTCTGAAACTTGGAACAAGGCTGTACGCATACGTTTCTGGTTCGACGAACATCCAAAGCCCTTCCACTGAGCTGCAAAACCAAGCTATCGTTATTCCATGGTAAATGCTTGCCTGTTTGGAACAGCGGTTGAAACATAGCAGTCTACATCCCCAAAGGAAGATGAAAATCTGATATTCAAGGGGTTTTTGAATGCGATTGTAGGGGAAGGAGTATTAGAAAGGAGTATGGGAGAATGTGGGCTCGTTATTAAGAATAGGAGAGAAGGAACATTAATTGAGTTCTGCAATAAATTTCAGATGCAATAGACTCAGTTGATGAACCACAGGAGAAGAACCTACTTGGAAAAAGGCCAAGAGTTACGGGAGTATTTCAGTTAAATTACATCACGGTCAGGCAGAGATTCCGAAATCTAGTATTAAATTGGAAGGTGTACCCAGAGGCAGATGTAGTCTCAGATCACAATTTGGTAATGATGAACAGAAAGCTGAAATTTTAGACAACAGAGACGAAGAATCAGTACGCATAGTAGTGGGATACGAAAGTGCTAAGGAATGAAGTAATAAATTTCAAGTTCTCCGAGGCTACAGATACTGCTATAATGAATTGCTCTTTTTACATTTCAGTTGATGAGCAATGGCCCCTCCAATAAAACAAACTAAAAATTTAAGGAAATCGACACAAAAACTCTAAAAAGTAGTATAAGAAATAATATCTATTGCCCGTTTAAGTTTAATACAGGTAGTAATATTTTGACCCAGACCATGTCTCGTAGAAGGTGGGGGGTGGTGGGGGGGAGGGGGCACTAAATGAATGAAAGAAAGTTAACAGGTTTCCCTTCTACAACAGCATACTTTCATTATCTCTGCATATAGGCCTCTTGTGTTTGACGTCACCTCTTCCAGGACTTTATATTTTAAGTAACAAGTAATTATAACATCAGTAACTATTTTGACGTGTGAAAGCAGCACTTCCGTGCGGTTCTAGGCGCTTCAGTCCGGAACCGCGGGACTGCTACGGTCGCAGGTTCGAATCCTGCCTCGGGCATGGATGTGTGTGATGGCCTTAGGTTAGTTAGGCTTAAGTAGTTCTAAGTTCTAGGGGACTGATGACCTAAGATGTTAAGTCCCATAGTGCTCAGAGCCATTTGAACCATAACTTGATTTAGCTCATGCATGTTACGTAGCGTATAACAAGACAACGTGCTGGCTGAAAACGGTGTTGCCTTCTGCACCTGATGAAATTTAAAACGTTGTAAAGACTATTACCGAACATAACTAAGAACCATACCGAGTAAGCCAACTTCCAAATTAATATATATATATATATATATATATATATATATATATATATATATATATATATATATATATATATCGGACCCTTCGTTTGGGAATTATGAGGCTACAGACAGTGACACAGGTAGACTTCAAAAGACAAAGATCATAATTGTTGATCGGCCGTGAAAGATGAATACATGTTCTCCAACACTTTTACTTTTACTTTTTTTTGTGCCCCATGGAGTGGTACTACGTAACTTGATCTAGCTCTCATCTATTATTTAGCCTATATCAAGAGATTGCGCTGGCAAAAAACATTTCTACTTAATGAAGCTGATGAAATTTAAATGGTTAGACAGACTTTCACAGAACACAGCTAAGAACCATACCACAGGCAGACATACAGATACACACGTTAAACTTATAACATCCCTATGTTAATGTCAGGCATTAAAATGAGCAATTACGACAGTTGGAGAGAGAACGTAGGTATAAGCAAGGTAACTGCAAAGAAACCATGGGCAAGGGAACAAATACTTCTGTTGATCACCGAAAGAAGAAAGTATAAACATTTTCAAGTAAATTCAGGAATACATTAATACAGGATACTTAGGAGAGAAATAAAAAATGAAGGAAAACTGAGGCGAAGTGGCTAAATGGAAAATGTGAAGAAATTGAAAAAAGTTAATGTCAGAAGTACTGCCTCAGCATACAGATAAATCAAAAGAACCTTCGTTGAAATTGAAAGCAAGGGCTGCAACTTAAGAATACGATGGGAATCCCACTGTTATAGACAGATGAGAGAGCGGATAGGTCGAGAGCCTCTGTGAGAAGGAGTACTTATCTGATGACGTGAAAGAAGGAGAAACATGAGTCGATTTATAAGAGATAGGAGATTCAGCATTAGAATCGGAATTTAGAAGAGATTTGGAAGACATAATATCGAATAAGCAAAATGGATCGGAATTTGTAAAATCGTTGGGGGAATATAATAACTCACATTGGTGTGCAGCGTGAATGAGACTGGCGATATACCATCAGCCTTTTGGGAAAACATCATCCACACATTTCTGAAGATTCTAAGAGCTGAAAAGTGCGAGAATAATCGTACAGTCAGCTTCATAGCTTATGCATCGAAGCAGCTGGTAAGCATAATACACAGAAGAATGGAAAATAAAATTAAGGATCTGCTAGTTGACGATTAGTTTGGCTTTAGGAAAGGTAAATGCATCAGAGAGGCACTTCTGACGTTGCGGTTGATAATGGAAGTGCTGTGGCCGCACACTTCGGACATCGTAGCGCCTACTGCTGCGGCATCCCACCTTATGTTCAACCATCACAGGTTGCCTGCGTCACAGGGTGTGTATTCACCAGGAAAACCTACGTAGTCTGTGTTGTTAAAACAAAGACTTACCAGCGGCCACAACACAAAAACCACCAGGTCTCCACCAACGGCCGCCAGGGGCCGCTACCAGTTCACAGAGTCTGTAGAACAGCTTCAACTGAGGACACAGATACAGCCGCCAATGGGCTTTATAAGCCGGCGCACTGCCGGAAAAATGCAGTTCAACGCACCGCTTGGAAGGATACAGAGCTGCCGCCCCAGCAGCCACAGCTAGGCGCCTATTCTACCTGACCGGCCGGTCTTGTCGACGTACCTCTTGACGTTGTAGAACTCTTTGTGTTCGCTCCCTGTGAAGAGTCGGATGGTTTTTTATTGTTGTTATTATTTGTTATTTTGTATTTGTGTCGATCCGCAGTTCGGATCGAGTCGGTTGTTCTTTTGGATATTGTATTATTGTTTCGTTTTGGTAAGTCCAATAAATTGTTTTCGGACTTGTGTTTTCCGCATTTCCATTCTGCTAGCGCAGATACTTCAGGAAGCTAGGCTGAAGAAATATCAAGATATGTTAATAGGATCTGTCGATTTGAAAAAACTTTCGATAATGTAAGATACCTGTACTGAAAAATATTTGAAATTATGAGATCAACAGGGGTGGGCTATAGGGAAAGACGGATGATATACAATACGAACAAGAACCAAGGGATTAAAATTCAGGTTGAAAGTAAATCAATGATAAGATTTGCTGATGACATTGCTACTGTCAGTGAAAGTGAAAAAGACTTAGAATCCATTGAATGGAACAGGCTGACTGATGACTACAAAATATGGAATGAGAGTAAATCGAAGCGAGACCAAAGTAATGAGAAGTGGCATAAAGGAGAATAGTCTGAAACTTAATATCGTAATTGGGGATCTTTAATTCTAATGCCTATGCAGTAAAATAATCGATGACAGACGGAAAAATAAACCTTAAAAACAATGCAGCATGGCAAAATATGCATTCTTGGCCAATAGGTTTCTGTTAGTGTGAAAACACGTTTAAATTTGAGGTATACATGTCTGAGAATGTACTGTTGTAGCACAGCATTGTATGGCAGTGAGGCAGGCGCTGTGGGAAAACTGGAAACAAGAGAATAGAAGTATTTGACATGTGGTGTTACATAAGAACGTACCGATAAAGTAACAAATGATGAGGTTCTCTACAAAAACAACGATGAAAAGCCTATATGAAAAACACTGAAAGAAGAATGGACAGAATGATAGGGCAACAGTTAAAATATCAGGGACCAACTTCCCTGGTAGTAGAGGGAGCTGAAGACGGTAACAAATTGCAAGCCACTCCTCGCTTCGATCATAAATGAACTATATTTATATGTGGTACATCAAAATGTATACTCATCAGTGTGTTGTTTGTTTTTCTGCTGCGTAGATCAGTCTTCTCAAAGGCACATTACAAACTTTATGACCTGTTTTTTTCTGCATGATCGTAACTGCTCCTGAACTACGCCTGTCAGTATAGACTAACAATTTTGCGTTCACACATTTACACTTCATTTGATCCACTGCCCAGGGGAAAATAAGTATTTATGGCTTGCTCTTGCCACATGTACCTGCGGATACTACCAACCAAAACACATACAACTTTTAACTGCTATAATTATGTCTACAAATGAGTAAATACTGAGGTAATGTTGCACCGTCATTAGTCACCAATAGGTGTATCGGCACTTATATCTGTTACACCCTTCACTTGGAGGGTGTTCCATGGTAGGTTTCGGAGTTAATTACATGGAAATGAAGTTATCCAATTACGCCGTTAACGCGCGCAAACTCAAGTGGCCCGGCAAATACATCTAGGGTCAGCTGTTCTCATAGAATATTTGATAGCGCATGAGACTGCCCAGCCTTTGGCTATGGGTCGATACTTACCACCGTTCCATTTTTGCATAGCTCTCTTTCGGCTTTAGGAGGCTAAAGTAATATCACGTTTGGCGTCCTCGTCTCTGGCGGCAACTTGATTTGGCACGCGTAATGGCCTGATTCGCTAGCATAAATTGCAATTAACCCGGAAGCGCTGCAGTGTGTCGAATTATTTTCTTAACAATAATTTCTTAGCAAACTCTGTCCTGCAACACTCTTACAAGCTTTTCAGGCTGTTTATGACGTTCATATACATACAGTGAAAGTATACTGTAATAGAAGCAAAACCGTTCAAGCATATATAGATCCGCAAAGAAACAGTTCGCCACATTCTTACAGATATATGGTAAGGTCTGTCACTGAATGCTCTATGATGTATTGTTCCATTTAGTACAAGTATGTTTGAACTTCAAATTTTCAAAGTTCCAGCCTAGTTTAGCTCAAATTTAACTCTTACTTACCTTAACAGGAGATGCATTACTGCTTCAGCATGTGAAATGTTACTTCTGTTCACTTGGGCCTAGTAATAGAGTAATTCAACGCGCCGTCCACGCATTTGTATGAAATGGTGCACTAGTCTCTGCAATAGAATTCTGTAAAACATGTCGGGATCATTTTCCATTTTCTTAAACATGACAAGGGTTAGCATCAACAGGGAAGCAGTACTTCTCACATTTGTGATGTTCGCAGACATAAAAATCGAGGCAGCTGATGTCGGGTGATGGTGATGGACAAAAAACCAAAACCAGCAATGCTCGGTCTGTCCATCTCGGAAAATATTAATTTAAGAGACATCCTACATCAGCAGCAAAATGCGTTCGTGTCCTATCATACATCCACCGTATTTCCGAACAATGTCCAATTACATAGGGGCTTAATCGACAAATTATTAAGAACAACTTGTTTGCAACTTCACTTTACAAGGAACATCTTGAGTGGGATGTCGCAAGTTCAGTCTTCAGTAACGCCCATTTGTAAGTGTTATGTTAACAGTTATGACAGGAAAAATATTAGTTGCTACTGACTCACCATGTTTATCTGGAGGGCGAAGGAAAATGAGTCTTTGGGAGGTACGGAGATCAACCTTTTAAGGGATGTCTATATTACTCACAAAATGACTATCGTCAAATTCAAGGAACTTGTTGCATGGGCAGCGAATGAAAATAGAGCGCCACAGTGATCACAAAGGTTCGCTCCATAAAGAAAAAATGTGAACTTCTTGGAAGTCAGCTAGGAATCAACTCTTAAAGAATTCATACATCATATTGGCGTAATGAGGTAATGAAAACTGACAGAATGTGATGACATGCAACTCAATGCGAAGCAGTCTGTCGTGAAGCTTATCGTGAAACTGCCTATCCTTTAAGATGCAGCTACAGATAGTGCGGTAATTTGTTTTGTAGGTATGGAAAGCTGTGCGAATCAGCATAACGAATAGGCGAGGGGTCTCGCTCGTTTTGTCCACGACTGTACATGTACAGACAAACAAATGATTACCATTCCAGAAAAAATGGATGACTTATTCCAAAGAAAGAGTTATACATATGAAGCGTTCGTCCACCTCTGGCTCTTATACAAATACTTATTAGGCTTCGTATTGATTGATAGAGTTTTTGAGGTATAGAGTGGCAAATCCTGTACAACTGGGATGTTTGATCGTAAACACCCAGAGCTGGTCGGGCACCCCACCCATAATACTCCAAAAGTTCTTAACTGGGGAGAGATCCGGCGATCTTGCTGGCCAATATGGGGCTTGACACATACGAAAACAACCAGACGAAACTCTTACAGTGTCCGGGCGGGAATTATCTTGCGGAAATGTAAGCCCAGATTGGCGTACCATGAAGGGCAATAAAATGGGGCGTAGAGTATCATCGGTGTAGTGCTACTCCGTAAGGGCAACGTCGAGGATAACAACCAAAGGGGTCCTGCAATGATATACAATGGCACCACAGACGATTACTCCTGGTCGTCAGGCTGTATGGCGTCCAAGGCTGACTGGTACCTCACCGCTGTCCGTTGAGTCTCTAGCCATCTCATTGACCGAAGTATTGTCTTCAGTGATCAGTCTTGCTTACAGCTGAGTCCCAATGGCCAGTGGAAAACGTATCTGGAGTGGCCCCGGACAGTGGTGTGCTACCAACATGACTGTCGTCCGCTATACGACCGACAACCAGAAGTGATGATACGGGGTGCCATTTCATCTCACAGCAGGACATCTTTCGTTGTAATTCGCGACACCCTTATAGAACATCGTTAAGTGGACAATAGTCTACGCCCTCTTTTTTTCTTTGCCCTGCATGGCAAGCCATCCTGGGTTTACATTTCACCAAGATAATGCCCATCCGCACACGGTGAGTGTTTCTGCTGCTTGTCTTCATGCTTGATCAGCAAGGTCACCGGATCTCCTCAATCGAGAATGTCCGGAGCATTATGGGTATGGATCTTCAACCAACTCGGGATTTTGACGATCCGTTGAGCGAATTGGATAGAATGTAGCACGATTTCCCTCAAGAGGAGACTCAACAGCTCTCTCTATCAATGGCAAGTCGAATGCTTTCATAAAGACCAGAGGTGGACCACCGCTTTACTGACTTACTAAATGTGTGAAAGCGTTTCTATTGAGTAAGTCATCCAATTTTTCTGCAACTGTAATAGTTTTCTTGTTTGATGTGGCTTTACCACGGCACACCATGACGAAGTATAGCTCGCTTCGTCATCCGTTAGACATTTTCATATCCTTCGCCATGTTTATTGAATGTTTTATGCTGTGAAATTAAGTGACCAGATTTGAGTAGATAAATCATCTAGCTGTAACAGTGGTTCTTATTCTAAGTTGTAGACGACTCTACTCTGGCTGCTTAATGGCACAGCATCAGCACTCAACGAGAACGATTTAAAAAGTCTTTTACCTAGAAACTTCTTTCACCAAAAATTAATAATAAAGCATAATTAACATAAAAATGAATGTTGTTGTTCTCGTCTTCAGTCCAGTCCTGAGACTGGTTTGGAACAGCTCTCCATGCTACTCTATTATGTGCAAGCTTCTTCAACTGCCAGTACCTACTGCAACCTACATCCTTCTAAATCTGCTTGGTGTATTCATCTCTTGGTATCCCTCTACGATTTTTACCCTCCACGCTGCCCTCCAATACTAAATTGGTGATCTCTTGATGCCTCAGAATATGTCCTACCAACCGATCCCTTCTTCTAGTCAAGTTGTACCACAAACTTCTCTTCTCCCCAATCCTATTCAACACCTCCTCATTAGTTATGTGATCTACCCATCCAATCTTCAGCATTCTTCTGTAGCACCACATTTCGAAAGCTTCTATTCTCTTCTTGTCTAAACTATTTATCGTCCATGTTTCACTTCCATACATGGCTACACTCCACACAAATACTTTCAGAAACGACTTCCTAACACTTAAATCTATACTCGATGTTAACAGATTTCTCTTCTTCAGAAACACTTTCCTTGCCATTGCCTGTCTACATTTTATATCCTCTCTATTTCGACCATCATCAGTTATTTTGCTCCCCAAATAGCAAAACTCCTTTACTACTTTAAGTGTCCCATTTCCTAATCTAATACCCTCAATATCACACAACTTAATTCGACTACATTCCATTATCCTCGTTTTGCTTTTGTTGATGTTCATCTTATATCCTCTTTTCAAGACACTATCCATTCCGTTCAACTGCTCTTCCAAGTCCTTTGCTGTCTCTGACAGAATTACAAAGTCATCGGCGAACCTCAAAGTTTTTACTTCTTCTCCATGGATTTTAATACGTACTCCGAATTCTTCTTTTGTTTCCTTCACTGCTTGCTCAATATACAAATTGAATAACATCGGGGAGAAGCTACAACCCTGTCTCACTCCCTTCCCAACCACTGCTTCCCTTTCATGCCCCTCAACTCTTATAACTGCCATTTGGTTTCTATACAAATTCTAAATAGCCTTTCGCTCCCTGTATGTTACCCCCGCCACCTTCAGAATTTGAAAGAGAGTATTCCATTGTCAAAAGCTTTCTCTAAGTCTACAAATGCTAGAAACGTAGGTTTGCCTTTCCTTAATCTAGCTTCTAAGATAAATCGTAGGGTCAGTATTGCCTCACGTGTTCCAATATTTCTACGGAATCCAAACTGATCTTCCCCAAGGTCGGCTTCTACTAGTTTTTCCATTCGTCTGTAAATAATTCGCGTTAGTATTTTGCAGCCGTGACTTATTAAACTGATAGTTAGGTAATTTTCACATCTGTCAACACCTGCTTTCTTTGGGATTGGGATTATTATATTCTTCTTGAAGTCTGAGGGTATTTCGCCTGTCTCATACATCTTGCTCACCAGATGGTAGAGTTTTGTCAGGACTGGCTCTCCCAAGGCCGTCAGCAGTTCTAATGGAATGTTGTCTACTCCCGGGGCCTTGTTTCGACTCAGGTCTTTCAGTGCTCTGTCGAACTCTTCACGCAGTATCATATCTCCCATTTCATCTTCATCTACATCCTCTTCCATTTCCATAATATTGTCCTCAAGTACATCGCCCTTGTATAAACCCTCTATATACTCCTTCCACGTTTCTGCTTTCCCTTCTTTGCTTAGAACTGGGTTTCCATCTGAGCTCTTGATATTCATACAAGTGGTTCTCTTTTCTCCAAAGGTCTCTTTAATTTTCCTGTAGGCAGTATATATCTTACTCCTAGTGAGATAAGCCTCTACATCCTTACATTTATCCATCTAGCCATCCCTGCTTAGCCACTTTGCACTTCCTGTCGATCTCATTTTTGAGACGTTTGTATTCCTTTTTTTCCTGCTTCATTTACTGCAGTTTTATATTTTCTCCTTTCATCAAAATGAATAGCCCAAGCGAATAACGTATTGAATACATAATATCGTTCTGGAACAAAACACTATTTGCTACAGTAGAAGAACTGTACAAATAAACCCTCCCCTACCCAAACAGCATTTAGTTGCCTTCTCCTCCTTCCTGTCTCACACATAAGAAGGTCTAAACATCCCAAATGTTAATAACAATTTTAGAACGATGTTTCATATAAACACAGAACGGAACAAATGATTACTACGTATCTAGAAAACAAGTGAGCCGACGATAGAATCCTTATGTTTTATGACTTAATAAATAATACTGCCTAATACATTTGCGGAATTGCAGCCAGTGTAGGCTTTTGAGCCGAACTGACCTCTCAGTTATGTCCCATAGATGTTCAATGTGTTTCATGTCGGTGGATCTTGGTGTCCACATCATTCTCTCGAATTTCCAAAATGTACTTCATGAAAATAGCGTGCATTCCACGCTCCGGGACATAGCGCACTTGCATACACAAAAATTTCATCATTATTTGGAGACGTGACGTTCATGAATCACTGCAAATAGAACAGTTGTCATAGCTAAGACAGAACCAACACTTCGTGAAATAATTGCAGACATCAGTGAAGAACATACGACGGACGTATCCGGTAGGACAGTGGGGCAAAATTTGGTGTTAATGGGCAACGGCAGCAGATAACGAACGCGAGTGCGTTTGCTAACACCACGCAATCTGTTGCAGCGTCTCTTCTCGGCTCGTGACCATATCGGTAGGACCCTACATTGCAGAATAATTGTGGCTTGGTCACAGCTGATAGTAGAGTTCGAGTCTTGCGCAGACACGACGAATTCATCGACCCAAGATGTCAACAAGGCTCTGTGCAAGATAGTGGTGACTCCATAATGTGTAGGCTGTCTTTACTGGTTTCTCAGGTCCGTTCAGCTACTTGGAGACCATTTGCTGTGTTTCACGGACATCATGTCCCCAAACAATAATGAAATTTTTGTTGATACAAGTGCGCCATGTCCCGAGGCGTGAATTGCTCACTATTGACGTGAAGAAAATTCCGGATAATCCCAGAGAATGATGTGGACATCCAAATCCATGGACGTACTACATATATGGGACATAACAGGTCAGTTAAGCACAAAATCCTACACTGGGTACAATTTCGAAATTATGGATGCCTAATGCAGCAATGGCTCGATTTTTCTGCAGGGGACTTGTTGAGTCCATGCTGTGCTGAGTTGCTACAATTTCTTTCTTTCTTTCTTTCATTGGGCCTTGTCCTGCTTCAACGCGGTGTCGGCCGTGTTATGACGGATTTGGTAATGTTGGTTGCAGAAGGTGGCTCGATGCCCTTCCTGCCACCACCCCGAACCCCCCGGGACTGAAGCAGAGCACCCTAGATGTCTACGTCTAGTGTAATCCATGAAATAGTGCGAACGTGTTCAAATGTCTGTGAGTAATGTAACTGAGGTGGAACGTGGGGACCAGCCCAGTATTCACATAGCAGGATATGGAAAACCGCCTAAAAACGACATCCAGGCTGGCCGGCAGACCGGCCCTCGTCGAAATCGAGGTAAGAAACTTTCACAACTGCCGCTTCTATATCCACATGGTACAGGCTATTTGCCGAGAGCACCGATAGCGAAATGGCCAAGGTAACAGCCGGCACGGTAACTCAGCGTGTTCGGTCAGAGAGCTGGTTGGCCTCTGGGAAAAAAATAAAAAAAAATAAAAATAAAAAAACTGAGTGGAAGGATCAACAAACTAACTTTAACGGATGTCATGAAACGTCCGCAACGACCGAACTCAACGATCAAAAAAAAAAAAAAAAAAAAAAAAAAGAAAAGATAGGGATAGGAGGGTTAATAAGGTAAGTAAATCAATAAGGAATGATAATAATAAAGTAGGCAAATAAATTTCTCAAACCTCTTGGAATACTAAACAACTAAAATGTTACTCCAGGTCACTTTACAATGGCTCTTCTAGTCACTTTTACGTGTCCTCACTTTTCTTCGAACAACTAGATGGATGGTGCTTGTCATATAAACATTCGAAACAAATATACTCACGGTCCCAAGAACAGCTAATGAATGCAATCTTTCGACAGCTACACTGTTCCTTCCGAAAATTCGGCGGAAAACAAACTTGGTTTACATTTAAAAATATGTCTTTTTCGGGAATTAATTTTGATGTGTACCACGCTTACGATATCATTGCCTGAAAATTCGGTGCTGAAAGTTGGTTGTGAATTATGCTGTGAATAGTTATTGCATCCGTACGGTTGTGCAATTCCATCTGGGTTGCCAGAAGCACACTGCAATTCAGAATCCTGGTAATAAAGTTTTTAACCTGGCGATAGAAATAAACATCACACGGCTGGCACAAAGGTGTGCAGTTTGGCGGTATTACTTTTACTGTGCACGTCGGCTGATCCTGGCCATCTATAAACATTGCGTCATATACACTCCTGGAAACTGACATAAGAACACCGTGAATTCATTGTCCCAGGAAGGGGAAACTTTAGTGACACATTCCTGGGGTCAGATACATCACATGATCACACTGACAGAACCACAGGCACATAGACACAGGCAACAGAGCATGCACAATGTCGGCACTAGTACAGTGTATATCCACCTTTCGCAGCAATGCAGGCTGCTATTCTCCCATGGAGACGAACGTAGAGATGCTGGATGTAGTCCTGTGGAACGGCTTGCCATGCCATTTCCACCTGGCGCCTCAGTTGGACCAGCGTTCGTGCTGGACGTGCAGACCGCGTGAGACGACGCTTCATCCAGTCCCAAACATGCTCAATGGGGGACAGATCCGGAGATCTTGCTGGCCAGGGTAGTTGACTTACACCTTCTAGAGCACGTTGGGTGGCACGGGATACATGCGGACGTGCATTGTCCTGTTGGAACAGCAAGTTCCCTTGCCGGTCTAGGAATGGTAGAACGATGGGTTCGATGACGGTTTGGATGTACCGTGCACTATTCAGTGTCCCCTCGACGATCACCAGTGGTGTACGGCCAGTGTAGGAGATCGCTCCCCACACCATGATGCCGGGTGTTGGCCCTGTGTGCCTCGGTCGTATGCAGTCCTGATTGTGGCGCTCACCTGCACGGCGCCAAACACGCATACGACCATCATTGGCACCAAGGCAGAAGCGACTCTCATCGCTGAAGACGACACGTCTCCATTCGTCCCTCCATTCACGCCTGTCGCGACACCACTGGAGGCGGGCTGCACGATGTTGGGGCGTGAGTGGAAGACGGCCTAACGGTGTGCGGGACCGTAGCCCAGCTTCATGGAGACGGTTGCGAATGGTCCTCGCCGATACCCCAGGAGCAACAGTGTCCCTAATTTGCTGGGAACTGGCGGTGCGTAGGATCCTACGGTCTTGGCGTGCATCCGTGCGTCGCTGCGGTCCGGTCCCAGGTCGACGGGCACGTGCACCTTCCGCCGACCACTGGCGACAACATCGATGTACTGTGGAGACCTCACGCCCCACGTGTTGAGCAATTCGGCGGTACGTCCACCCGGCCTCCCGCATGCCCACTATACGCCCTCGCTCAAAGTCCGTCAACTGCACATACGGTTCACGTCCACGCTGTCGCGGCATGCTACCAGTGTTAAAGACTGCGATGGAGCTCCGTATGCCACGGCAAACTGGCTGACACTGACGGCGGCGGTGCACAAATGCTGCGCAGCTAGCGCCATTCGGCGGCCAACACCGCGGTTCCTGGTGTGTCCGCTGTGCCGTGCGTGTGATCATTGCTTGTACAGCCCTCTCGCAGTGTCCGGAGCAAGTATGGTGGGTCTGACACACCGGTGTCAATGTGTTGTTTTTTCCATTTCCGGGAGTGTATTATAGTATTAATTTGTCCACTCCAGGAATCCAATATTAGACAAAACTTGTTATCAGAAACGTATGGTTTTAAAACATTCTCAAGAAATGTTCTGTAAATCTCATTCGTCAGTTTCCCGGACTTGGAGCAGGAAATGTGAACATTTTTCAACGAGTCGGTTACACGATTGACCTCTCCTATAACCCGAGGACCAAATGTAACATTCGTTCCTTGTAAGCACACACTTTTCCAGAGGCTGTGATGGCATATTGCGCCGTGTACGAATGTGTTAGTTTGTTTTTACTACCAACTGCGACAATGATTCATTTTTCTCCCTTATGCTATAACGTACGTCAAATGTTCACCCGATATCGCATCCTGTTTGCTCGGTGTTGATCACGTAATCACGATTAAAACCGGTCATAAGTGACGCCGTTTGCGTGCTGAAAAGAGCCGCCGCTTTCTGTATATCTTCTATATTTTGAACCTCCTTGTGAGAGACGTATTTAGTGACGTGACGTTGACGAATTTTATACTCCGACTTAAAATTTCTTGCTCAAGATAATGATGCAGCAAACGTAAAATCCTTGTTGGCCGTATATTGAAGCGCTGCATCTGCAGCCCACTCCTGAAGTATTCTCGTTGTTACATTCTCGTTACGACGAGATTCGACAAATCGGTCTTATGTCCACTTATTTATCGCCTGGTATTTGTCGTATCTTGTCCCTCCTTTAACGATATCACTTCCCCAAAATTTAAAGTCCTTCTTCCTTTTGAGGGCTGTTGTTGCTCCATTCTTTTGCTGTGTTTGTAAGTTCCAATTTGGATGATTCCTGGCTAGCGCTACCGCTTTTACTTTTACTTCAAGGGGTATAGCGCCGTAGTTCAATCATTTAGTAACCGGTTCGTAATATTCATCGGGAACAGATGAAGCACATATTCCCAGTGACGTGGAGATTTCCAAAGTGTTATGACCATTTGGCGATTCACTAGTCGGGATATCTTCCACTGAATCACCTTCTTCCTCGTCTTCATGGTACAGTACTGTACTTCAGTATCATCAAAAGTCATTTCGTTCGTCAGTTCCAAAAACCGTTGGACGTAGCCGTCCTATGAATCTGGAACGCCGAGAAACAGAACTGCCTGCCCCCGGTAGTGCATTGATAATGTATCTGTCTTGCAACACTTACAAACCAAAACATTGCATAGGTTACTTCTCGCTTGCCATCGTTTGTGACAGGCTCCACACTATATATTACAGCCCTAGTCGAAGGGTGTACATCGTTCATTATTCAGATTATGCACCTGAAAGACATGACACAATAAACAATAACTAGTTACTACTGCATAAACAAACGAGCTAATTACTACAAACTACATACAGTATTCGTCATATGTTACTTACGGAAGAACACTGTATTCGTTCACAAAACGTATTTCATTCGGCGCATTAACCATGGAAAAATCACGACATGTATCTGCGAGGTTCGCGGTAGCCTAATGACGGGAAACAACTCTTTCCGATTGATTTCTATAAGGCTCGTGCTGGACACCTTCACTCTTCCAGGTTCACAATCATGATACGACGAAGAGGCAAACGGGACAACATAACTCTCCTCCCGTGCATTCTGTCCCGTGCTTCGTTGTAAACAAGCTTCGCGCTGTTGGCTATCTGTGATCCCTCGTGTGGAATTCGCAGCCTCTTACTTGGAGTTGTTTTCATGCGACAAGGCTTAAAAGTTTAATACTTTACTAACGGTGTTTGGGAAATTAGTTTTCCTACCTTACTATTACCATTGCTTATTGATTTACTTACCTTATTAACCCTCCTATCGGTATCAATTGAGATATGGAAAAATACAAACGAAAAGAATGACATCCGCTAGATTTCTTCGAGATTCGATCCCGGTTTCTCCAATTCTCAGCCAGTTACTTTGGACGGTGCGCTATCGGCGCCGTCCGCGACAAGCATCTACCATGTGGGTACAGAAGCGGCAGTTGTAAAATTTTCTTTCCTCGATTTCTGGAAAATTTTGCGTTTGCGCACCCCACACCTGATGATGAAAAATGCTCTGTTTACAATTATCTATCGATCCCTCCAATTTTGAGTCGATTGCTCGTCATAACCTATAGGGGTGATTTTCCCAAAGTTGCGGGGGTGTTGACCCAAAAGATATCAGATTCCTTCGTCTTAGGTTGTAGACAAGCGACCTGCCAAATTTGAGCTGAATCGGTTGGCTGTGTCTGAGGCCTTCCCCTTGTGAGATGGTGCTACGATCTGTTTAGTATGGTAGCAGTTGCGTAGAGCGAGGTGGACGTGTGATGGAACTTACATAGGTTGGTCAAAATCAGTCTGAAATGATTGCCAGGGTGTTTCAGAGTAGTTTGTGCTGCGTAAATACTGCTAAGGAAAAAATCTTTGTTGCACACTATTTCCGAGTTAATCAGAATTGAAGTTAGCCAATCAGGCAGTTGAATGTGGAAATTAAAGCTGCCGGCGAGATAAAATTAGTGTCAGTTGCTCTCATCACGTAGATGGTAGCACGCGTGATCGCTCAGCGTTTGATACCGGTTCGATTCTTACTACATGTATTTTGTGGTGCTAAATATGACAGGAGCGCATTACGCTCAGGAGGCGGCTACAGGCATACCAGGGGCTACGTGGGATGGACTGGGCGGTTTCTTACGTTAGAGGATCTCGGGGAAACACAAAAAGGGCTGCAGTCTAAAAGGGTGCAGGTCGAACATAGGAAGAACTAGATCTAGAAACCATCGTTAGAACAGTTATAAAGGGCCGTAGCTGTATTGGGAAGTTACCAGAGCTCCATGCGCGAATAGAAAGCACTGATGCTCAAATTGTTATGGGCACTGAATGCTGGCTAAAGCCGGTGATACGTTCACCTGAAATTTTTGCGAAAGTCATAACGGTGTTCAGAAGAAATAGGTTAAACATGAAACACAGTGGGTGGTGGCGTGTTTGTTACTGCTAGAAGTAGTTTATCTTGTAACCAAAATGGATAGTTCCTGTGAGTCATAATGGCCAGAGGACATTCTTGCCATCCCGAATAAAACAATAATTTGATCCTTTTGCCACTTTCCAACTCAAATGATATGGTTGCTTAGTTTCAAACATGTACCCAGCTCATACAATTAGAGTTGGTGTCGAGTTTAATTTACCCTTGATATGTTAGCGAAAATACGTGTTTAAATCCTAAACTACGCATAAAACTACTGATAGATTTGTATGGAATATGTTAACTGCTGTGGCCGCCCACTTTATACATCGTAGCGCCTACTGTATCAGCATCGCCACTTCACGTCCAACCAACAAGGGATGCCTGCATCTCAGGGCGTATATTCGCCAGAAAAACCTACGTCGTCTATGTTGTCACAAAAATCTACCTGTGGCCATAACACAACACCAGGTATCCACCAACGGCCGCCAGGGACCTCTACCCGTTCACGGAGCCTGCATAACAGCTTCACCAGAGGTCGCACCTAGCCCAGAAACTACTTTTGTACGCCAGATACCGCAAATAGTTCCGGCAGATGCAACCGCCAACGGGCTTTATAGGGCAGAGCACTGTCGGCTAAAGGCAATTCGACGCCTCGCTTGGAAGGATACAGACCTGCCACCCCGACAGCCACGGCCAGACGCCTCGTCTAGCTGGCCGATCTCTTGCAGATGGACTTGGTATAGTCTTGACATTGTAGAATTGTTTATTTTGATCGCTCCCCATGAAGAGGCGGGTCTTCTATATTATCATTTACTATTTTATATTGGTGTCGATCCGCAGCTGGGATCGAGTCTGTTGTTCTTTTGGAGATTGTATTATTGTTTCGTTTTGGTCAGTGCAATAAATGGTTTTCGGACTTGTGTTTTCCCCATTTCTATTGTGCTAGCGCAGATACTTCAGTGACGACGAGTTGGTTTAAGAGTTTCCCCGCGTTTGCTCGCTTGTTGTACGCTATGGCAGACGGTATTCAAGGTACTGATGAACCCTCAGCGCGAGTCATAGCGCCACTCTGTTATTTCAGACCACTGGGTTTGTCGATGTCCCAGTTACCTAGACTTCAGTTTCTTAGATTATTGGTTATAGTGATACTGGACAGTCTACGCCACCCCTGCCAACCACGTCCAGACACTTCGGGATCGCCGCGCGGGATTAGCCGAGCGGTCTGGGGCACTGCAGTCATGGACTGTGCGGCTGGTCCCGGCGGAGGTTCGAGTCCTCCCTCGGGCATGGGTGTGTGTGTTTGTCCTTAGGATAATTTAGGTTAAGTAGTGTGTAAGCTTAGGGGCTAATGACCTTAGCAGTTAAGTCCCATAAGATTTCACACACATTTGAACATTTGGACTTCGGGATCGCCTTTTCAGTGCATGCCGGCACTTAACAACAACAACAACAACAACCGGGTGTACTTCAAAGAGGCGGCTGGGGTGGCCGAGCGGTTCTAGGCGCTACAGTCTGGAACCGCGCGACCGCTAAGGCCGCAAGTTCGAATCCTGCCTCAAGCATGGACGTGTGTGATGTCCTTAGGTTAGTTAGGTTTAAGTAGTTCAAGGTTCTAGGGAACTAATGACCTCAGTAGTTGTCCCATAGTGCTCAGAGCCATTCGAACCTTTTTTTTTTTTCTCTTAAAGAGTGCGTGCTTCCTTACTCCGATGGTCATTGGGATGTGATACGTCTCTTTTGGTGAAAACGACGCAAAGTGCAGGCCAGGTGGCTGTGGGTTGGAGGGCTGCACCGGGAAACATGCAAGGGGAGCAATATTGGTAGTTACATACATTGACTTTATATTAAATCAGATTACAGTTTAAAACATTTCCAGTTGATTAAGGAGAAGCTTTAAACTGTAATTATTTTTACCTCCAAGGCAACGAATTATTGACTACAGATATCGAACCTCAAAATAATTAATCACACGGTACTCAGGTAGTTAGCTCTTTTAAATAGCCGAGGGATATGTAAGTAGTTGGTGACTTTATCGCACAATATTAAATGACAAGCCTTATTCACAACATTACATTTTTAAATAGTTTGAATTTTACAGCAGAACCATAATGATGATAAACTGCACTTAAAAATCGATGCTCTTATAATTTCCTACACAATAACGATGACAAGAGATTACAAAAAATATGTTTTATTTTTAAATAAACATTTTCATCTCAGAACAAAAATAACGTTAAAGTTGCTCTTAAGCAAGGCTCAAGTATCTCACACAACCATAATGACAAAGATTTTGCAAAACAACTTTCTTTGAAGAGTTGACAGTAAACCAGTTGACAGTGCTGCTAATGTGAACAGAACCCGTGCGACGCCCAAAGGCACACCAATGCTCTCTCCTCCAGACGAGACAAACGTTACAGCGCCGCTAAACTGGCTAATGGCCGGAAATTCAGGAAGCTCAAAAAAAAAAAAAAAAAAATGGTTCAAATGGCTCTGAGCACTATGGGACTCAACTGCTGAGGTCATTAGTCTCCTAGAACTTAGAACTAGTTAAACTTAACTAACCTAAGGACATCACACACATCCATGCCCGAGGCAGGATTCGAACCTGCGACCGTAGCGGTCTCGCAGCTCCAGACTGCAGCGCCAGAACCGCGCGGCCACTTCGGCCGGCGAAATTCAGGAAACATCCACACCTGTAACACTAAGTTTGGATATGAGCGACCGATAAAAGAAGAAATATATAGGACATTGTTATGGACAAATGTTGCGTTGAGCACCTCCTATAGCAAGTGTCGTGAACTTCTCTTATGAACAAGTGTTCAGATCGCAGAAAGTACGCATATGTTGGCCCATGTTTATTGGCCTTTTTCTGTTTGTTTTGGTGGACACAACAACCTCTGAAAGTATTCGACATTCTTTTTTGACGCCCTGTGTAACAGTGAGCCCAACCAGAATACTGCCACGTAAGTTGCATTAATTTCCTCGTTTCTCTGCGACGACAACGAGTTGCGCATTTCGTGCCATTTGGACCGATGTCCCGCGTCTCTACAGGATACACATCAGCTCTCTGCTTACCGCAGCACTGCACCTCCCGGAAGTCGAAACTGGATGGCGGCTGGGATAAAAAAAAAATGACTCTGAGCACTATGGGACTTAACATCTGAGGTCATCAGTCCCCTAGAACTTAGAACTAGTTAAACTTAACTAACCTAAGGACATCACACACATCCATGCCCGAGGCAGGGTTCGAATCTGCGACCGCAGAGGCCTCGCCGTTCCAGACTGAAGCGCCTAGAACCGCTCGGCCACAGCGGACGTCGCACTTGGCAATCCTTGCCGATTACATAAGTCTACAAAAATCGTTAATGAAAGGAATTTTTACAATTTGTCATCCTTCATCCACCTTAGGCAGCTACAATTTGAAATTAATATTTCCCAGCATTGCATTTAAATTAATGTTTTAGCGGGGAATAGAGAAACATTTATACTGGACCGATCTAGTGGTAGGACTTTCGCTCCCATCTGTCCCGAATGCTAATGCAAAATGGAGAGGGAAGGAGGATTATAGTTTTATGTCCCGTCGATATCAGGGTCATTTGAGACGGGTCATGGGATCGGAACGTTTCAAACATGGGGAAGGAAATAGGCCGTTTAATTTCATATAAATCATCTTGGCATTTGCCTAGAGCGATTCAGAGAAATCACGGAAAACTTAATTGTTGATGAACGGACGCGGATTTGGGCCGTCGTGCTCCCGAAACTCTGCTAAACTCTGCGCCACGTCTCTCGGTTCCTGTACTTTACCCATCCCCTCTATTCTTAACTGCCTGTGATAGCCCTGGGGGATGCGCGAGTTGACGTAGTGTCACATTATTCAGGAATTTACACTGGTCTTCCGTTCCTCTCCATGTATTCGGATACAGCTCTTTACTGATCCGCAAGTTCCGTGAAAAGACACTAGTAGCGAGAGATTATACGCGTTGAAAATAAATGCCGACTTCTTGCTAATCCGTGCTCCTACGGTTTCTGAATTAGTTCACCGGACGCAGTGAAGCCACCGCCCAACAAGACCTGTGGAATGAGCAGCGAGGAGGTGGTAACTCTGCCGCCACGGCTGTAAGGTCGGATCGTAAAAGTTTAAAGGGAGAAGTGGGAAGGGACGGCTCGGGGTGAAGTGGGCGAGTGAGTATTAGGCCGTGTAGGAAGGGGCGGCCCGCCCGTGCTGTGCTGTGAGAACCTAAGCGGCGTTCGGGGATCCCCGAAATGAGAGCCGGGGATTACTGCGCGCCTCCCGACAAACAGGCACCAGCACAGCACTGCATCTCGCCGCTCTCCGTGCTTTTATTTAGCAGATTTAGAGGCGTAGACTCCTCCGCTCTGCTTCTGTTGAGCAGTAACACCCACAGCGTGTCGTACTCCTTCCACGGAACAGCCAAGACGAGACAGACAAAGCTGCTCAGAAATCTGTATCAATAATAAAACACACTACCAGCTTACATAAACAGTTTTCAGAAATGGATCCTTCCTCCTAGTGCCGCCCACATCCATCACAGTTCCGAGTTTATGTAACTTGCCGTCATTGTTACTTTTAATAACGCCTTCTCTGCTAGGCTTGCTGCTTGCGTAAGATCATAACATAGCATTTTCTTTATGTTTTTACCAAATTTCCTACAAATTGTTTATGTCTTGTTTTTAGACATGATCACGATAAGCTTGTTTCAGTATTTGTGAAATTTTCAACTTTTCCTGTAGATCTTACATTTATGTTTCATTTAATTGTACATCCGTGTAACAGTACTATGAGATTTTTATCTTGTACTGTACTTGCGTCTAGGTGGAGTGACGTACACAGAAAATTAAGGAACATAATTTGATTTTTCTCTCAGACGAAATTATTTCTGACTACTTGGCTCGTGGTCGTGCGGTAGCGTTCTCGCTTCCCATGCCCGGGTTCCCGGGTTCGATTCCCGGCAGGGTCAGGGATTTTCTCTGCCTCGTGATGACTGGGTGTTGTGTGCTGTCCTTAGGTTAGTTAGGTTTAAGTAGTTCTAAGTTCTAGGGGACTCATGACCATAGATGTTAAGTCCCATAGTGCTCAGAGCCATTTGAACCATTTTTTGACTACTTGTACTACTACTCATTTACTTGTAAATGTAGTGCATCAATGGAACTATTTGTCATGTGACAACTGTCAAAAAATGACGTGAACGTTCTGTAGAAGAGAAATACGTCAATTACATTAACGACGTAGTAATTATAAGAAATTATATTCCATGATATCTTATGTACGTCTCTCCATGTAGACGTAAGCACAATATAAGATAAAAATCTCATAGTACTGTTATACAGATGCAGGATACAATGTTATAAAGTCAGCAACAACAATTAAAATGGCACAAGTGCTGAAACAAGCTAGTCGTGAACCTATGTATAGACATCAGAAATAAACTATTTGCAACTAATTTTTTAAAAATATAAAGAAAATTTCGTATTATGATCTTACTTTTAATAGATCACAGTTACCTAGGACTTATGAGGGCGTACTGAAAAGTGGTAGCCTCGAATGTTTTATGTGACAATTGTTAAGGCACTTTAGATAAAACAAACGTTATTAACATTCTACATCTTTATTCTTCATGTCCACATATTCCAGCCCCTGCCACTAGAGGCCTCCGAACTGTAGTGTGCACGGTGGCCGAGCGGTTCTAGGCGCTTCAGTCCGGAACCGCCCTGCTGCTACGGTCGCAGGTTCGAATCCTGCCTAGGGCATGGATATGTGTGATGTCCTTAGGTTAGTTAGGTTTAATTAGTTCTAAGTTCTGGGAGACTGATGACCTCAGATGTTAAGTCCCATAGTGCTCAGAGCCAATTGTAGTGTGGAATATGTTGGCATGTTACGTAGCTATGTCGGTGTGTGCTGTAATCGAGTTTCGAACTGGGAGCTCTCGTCCACACATGGAGTACCCTCTCCTTCAGCATGACAGTGGGAGACCACACAAACGACCTATGCGACAACAATTCTTGGGTTCAGTGTCATCTATCATCTTCCATACAGTCCCGACTTCGCCCATCCGTTTTTCGTCAATCGCCAAAACTTAGAAAACGTCTTCGAGCACTTCACTTTCATAGTAATGAAGCGGTGCAAGCAGAGATGTGGATGTGGCTCCGTCAACAATGTGAAACATTCTAGAACTCGTCTCTCTAGATTGGAGAAATGTGTTCATTGCCCGGGTGACTATGTTTACAAACAAGTAGATATGAAGAATGAAAGTGTAGAATATTAACAAAGTTTTTTTTATTTTATAAGCTTTATGAATTTTCACACAAAATATTCGGAGACATTATTTATCAGAAGCCCCTCATACCAATAGTTACATGTATTAATAATAATATCGTGCTTAATTAAAAGGTTATGGACTTTTTGTCTTAAAAATCCAAAGTTGCACCTGGGATTCTGGGAAGGAAAACGAATGGAATTAAAGCAAGCTGGATGGCGTTCACGGACGATCCTCTAATACTTGCAGGAAATATGACAAGATATAGTTTCTCAAGTAAATGTTGTGAGAAAGCAGATGCAGCGGGTATCAAAATTTCAGCTGAAAAAATAAAATTGATGATAATTATAAAAAAATGCGGTGACTTACAATTAAGCATAATATAAAATAGAGCGAGTTATTATATAAAAGCATCTTACAGAAATGATGCAAGAGACAGGACCAGTAAAATTTACAAGCGTTGTGAATAAATAAAATAGAAAGTATATATGTTTTCACTAAAAAATTGTCTACAACAGTAAATGCATATGTAAAAAAAATCTAAAACATTGTACCACAGAGGTAAGACCAAAATGTTCATGTGCATTAGAATTTTTAATGATGATCTATAAGCTAGCCGGAATAAAGGTACTTGAACTACGGACTATTCGAGAGTTAATTTGTGCCATATAAACTACTGAGTATTAGGAAATGACAAGCAAGCAACAAGGAGCTCTACGAAAATAGGTTTCCGGATATTCCCGTTACGAAGTTATAGGACTTGTAGAGTGGAATGAGTACAAAACATCCAGCCGGCCGAAGTGGCCGTGCGGTTAAAGGCGCTGCAGTCTGGAACCGCAAGACCGCTACGGTCGCAGGTTCGAATCCTGCCTCGGGCATGGATGTTTGTGATGTCCTTAGGTTAGTTAGGTTTAACTAGTTCTAAGTTCTAGGGGACTAATGACCTCAGCAGTTGAGTCCCATAGTGCTCAGAGCCATTTGAACCATTTTTTTGAGTACAAAATATTTTGAATAGACACCCATGTCCGGTAATGTATCGTTTCCTTCCTACGATGGTTTTAATTCAGATGTTTAACTCATCCACAATTGCTTGAGGAATTGAATTAGGTGTGATGCAGTACAATAATTAGGTAACAACTAGAAAGAAGACGTAACGAAACATCCATTTATAATTGAAGCACATTTATTTGTATGAATCCTTAGTTTACATTATTGCAAAACGGGAAAGAACCCAGCTTACGGTATAGCACTGATGCATTATAACAGCGGCTCTATTTGGCGACCATTACCGTTGTTGCAGACACTGTACGTACGAAGTATGTTCTGGTACACACTATCAATTCCAGCTGGTGTGTCTTCAAATTCTAGTGGAGCTGCCAGGACTTGTGCCAGCAGTTCATCTTCTGTTTCTACAGGCACCTCGTCAATTACACTTTGAGATTTTTTTTCTTTCCTTCAACAAACATGGATGCGTTACGCATCTGAATTGGAACAGCTGTTGAATGAAAACGGTACGTTTCTGGATTTGGGTTCATATTTAAATTTTACTTTCTCGCTCCCCTCTACACGTCCAAAAATTTTGAAACAGGGATTTCAGAACACACTGTATAGAGAAAATATCAGAAGTAATGGGAAAGAGAAGACTGATCTCTACCGAGTAAATGAGAACACACCAAGGACCCAAGTATTTGCGAAAAAAGTAACCGATAGTAGCATGGGTAACAGAAATATTGGCTGGTCCCTACGAAGGCAAATAAAAGCTTGTTTACATTATATACTTATTATAATGCTTGTATGACATCAAGTCGAAATATGGACTCACCATTATCAATATTTCGTTTAGAACTACGCTTGTAAACACAAGTCTGCAAACCGTTGCTATCCGAGCTGGTAAAAAGGGGTATTGCTGTTTATTTCATTCGTTTTCGCTTACACCAAGGAAAGTCACAGTTTCTGTCACTCATTCCTTGCTGAAGGATTTTCCTCTTTGTGTCTTCCCTTACTCAACCTGCTGTCAATTACTGGTTACATCTGCGGGCTCGCGAATCGTGTTAACTTTATTGTTGTCTGCACTTTGTCAGCCAACCCGTGAGTGGGGCGTCAATACCTGGCTGTATTGCTCCTTGTAGCCGGTCAGACCATGAGCTCATCCATGTTGACCAATCTTCAAGCGAGAAAGTGAAAGGCTACAAGTTTTTTTTAGTATATGTGGTCAGCAACTACAGATATACCATATAAATCGGAAATGTTGTTAGCAAAAATCTCGAAAAGTTCTTCACCAATTTACTTTAAAATGTTTTTAGGCGGATATTGCTAAATATTTTTTCATGTATATAGTATATTAATATACATATTCGATGCAAAAGAGATATGCTGCTGGCAAAATCTGGAGAAATGTTTGACCAGTCTACTTCAAACTTTCACAAAATACCGCAATAAAGATTGGGTCACACAAAGGCAACTTTTTTTCAGAAATCTATGGCAAGGTCAAAAGAAACATCCACGAAATTAAAAGCATGAGCGGCAACTTAAGGATTGCAATGTGAACACCGATATTAAACACAAAAGACAGAGCGTGTATGTGGGAAAAGTACATCGAGGGCTTCTGTGAGGTGTAGGACTGATCTGATGAAGTGGTAGGAGAAGAAACTAAAGTTGGTAGGGAAGAGATAGGGGATCCGGCTATCGAATCGGAATTTAGAAGAGGTTTAGAAGACTTCAAATGAGGCAGAAGAGATAGATAATACTCCATCGGAATTTCTAAAACCATCTAGGGAAAGGAGCAACAAAGTCGTTATTCACGTTGGAGTGAAGAATGGATGAGAATGGCAATTTACCGTCATACGTTCGGAGAAATATTATCCACACATTTCCCAAGAATGCAAGAGTTGACAAGTGCAATAATTATGGCACAATCAGCTTAACAGTTCATGCGTCCAAGTTGCTGACAAGAATAATATATAGAAGAATGGAAGAGAAAAGTGGGGATCTGTTGCTTGACGATCAGTTTGGCTTTACGAAAGGTAAAGGCACCAGGATGGCACTCATGACATTGCGGTTGATAATGGAAGCATGACAGAAGGAAAATCAAAAGGATTCGTCGACCTGGAAAAAGCAGTCGACATTGTAAAATGATGCAAGACGTTCGTAATCGTCAGGAAAATAAGTGTAAGCTATGGGGAAAGACGGGTAACATACAAAATACAAAAGAACCGAAGGGGAACGATAACAATGGAAAATAAAGAATGAAGTGCACAGATTGAAAAGGGTATAAGACAGAGACATAGCCTTTCCCCTTTCCTTTTCATTCAATACGTCGAAGAGCTATGACGGAAATAAAAGAAAGGTTGAAGATTGGGATTAAAGTTCAAGTTGAAAGGGTATAACCAAGATTCGGGGATGACATAGCAATGATCAGTGAAAGTGAATAAGACTTACAGGGTCTATTGAATCGAATGAGCATTCTAATGAGTGGAGAATGTGGATCGAGAGTAAATCGTAGAAAGAAGAACGTAATGAGTAGTAGCAAAAATAAAAACTTTGTACCAGAGTTGGTGATCACGAAGTAGACGAAGTTAAGGAATTCTGCTACCCTGGCTGCAAAATATCCCATGATGGACGGAGCAAGAAGGTCATAACAAGCAGTTCAGCACTGGCAAAATGGGCGTTCCTAGCCAAGAGAAGTCTACTAGTATCAAACGTAGGCCTTAATTCGAGGGAGAAATTCCTGAGAATGTTCGTTTGACGCACAGCGTTGTATGGTAGTGCGGAATTGTGCTGCGGGAAAACGGGAACAGAAGAGAATAGAAACATTTGAGATCTGGTGCTACAGAAAAGTGTTGAAAGTTAGGTTGAATGATAAGGAAAAGGATGAGAAGGTTATCTGTAGATTCGCCGAAGAAAGAAATACATGGAAAACACTGACAAGAAGGATAGGATGGTAGGACATTTGATAAGACTTCAGGGAATAGCTCCCATGTTACTAGAGGGAGCTGTAAAGGTAAAACCTGTGGAGGAAGACAGTGACTGAAATATATCCGGAAAATAATTGAGGATGTTGGTTGCAAGTGCTACTCTGAGATTATGATGTTAGCACAGGAGAGGGATTAGTGACGGGCCACATCAAAATAGTTAGAAGACTAATGATTCAAAATAGAAAAGAGGTAAATAGGTAGCTATACATTCTGTGATGGGGAAGCTATGTTAGCAAAAACCTCGAAAAGTTCTTCACGAATGAACTTCAACCTTTTTACATAATTTTCTACTAATCTTTCGTACATACATACGTTACATATTATTAGTATATAAAGTATGGAAAATAAACGTATAATACATGAAGGGGAAACGTTGCTAGGAAAAATTTCGAAAAGTTCTTGTCCGATTTACTTCAAAATTTTCCACAATATTCTATTATCCTTTCAGACAGACACAGTTTATGTATTTTAAAACAATAACGTACAGGTTTATATGTTAAAAATACCTGCAAGAAAAAAAATGCTGTGCTCTGCCGTGAAAATGGCGGTCTTTTCTCGCAATCAGTTTTATCTGTGGTATCATGGTACTCAAACCATTGGACAAATTGTTTCTCCTATAAACGAGTATAGTTTTTCTCCTTATATAAAATGTTAAACAAAATGTATGTACACAATAACATGCTGTTTTATTTTATTCCTCGCATTCGGCTTTAACAGAAAAGAAATTGCATGCTATGATTATAATACTACTGTGAAACTTTTGTAATGCTACCCATTTGCAGGTCAAAACCTTGCGAAATACTGTCATGAAAACTACTCTCCTCAAATATCCATAATCTGGAGAGGTCTCTATCATACTCTGTATACCAATGATCCCAAATGATCATCTGTAGCGACTTCAGTTTCCAATCAATAAGGCTCAAAGTCAGAAAGATGAGGGAAGAAGGGGTGGACAGAGTAAAACGGGGGGGATGAAAATAAAGAGGGAAAAAGAGAAAATGGACAGAGAGATGGGGAAGAAGAGGTGGAGAGAAAGAGAGAGAGGCAGAGAGAGAGGAGGAATCAAAGTAGAGTGTGGGAAGAGGTGATGGATAGAGAAAGTGGGGAGCAGGACAGATGGACAAAGAGATGGAGAGAGGAGGAGATGGAGAGTGAGGGGGGAAACTGTAATTAGGACGTACATAGAATTCCAATACAAATTTAGCAATTGCGAAGCATTGCCGGGTTCCATAGTAGATTGTATTTTTCTAGAATTTCTTCCATTTTTATACTATTTTCGTGCTACTTTATTTTCAGAAAGTCATAAAAGGAACGGAAAATTATGCTTGGAAAAATATAAACGCCTTTACTAAAAATGTTTTTATGGGAGGTTGGTGGATATGGGAACTGATATCTATGAGCATCTCCTCTTTGAATCAGCAACTGCCGTGTATCGACTTTAACATACGGGAAGACTGTAAGACAATAATACCAGAAGTTGAAACACATTCATACAACAATATTGTATTGCTGAAACGTCTTTTGATTTTATTTCTACATACTTTGGAGTGTACCTGTATGCCTTCGGGTTGTTATACGGAAATTGTTGTGATTAAGAAACAACAGAATTAGAACTAGCGTGAAAAAGACATAATCCGAGGAAAAAAGTAGATAAGGTACACATTATACTTATAGATTCTGAAATTTTAAAGTTTCAAACGTTTACAAACATGAAAATTATTTTTGTCCCTTATCGTAAGTCATACGAGTATAATATTATTTAATACAAAAAATGTGTGTGAAATCTTATGGGACTTAACTGCTAAGGTCATCAGTCCCTAAGCTTACACACTACTTAACCCAAATTATCCTAAGGACGAACACCCACACCCATGCCCGAGGGAGGACTGGAACATCCGCCGGGAATTATTTAATATTACGAAAATAATAGTAGTACATTAGTGGTATGGTAGTGAAGAAAATAAATCTCTGATCTGATAGTGACAAGTTGTAGTCATAGTATGGATGTCGATTGGGGCCGTATTCGTCCGACTAATGGGATGTCCGTATATACCTACGAGTAACCGCTAAAGCTCGTCCGCTGCAGCCGAGTAACATTCGAAACACGGCCGACAGTCAGTCAGAAGGCCACTGAACTCCGTGACTAGACAAAGGACAGTGATTTATACTTACCAGAAAACGCATACCTCGCGAGGTAAAGCAGCCAGCTGAAGTGAATGGAGTCCTGGGTCCGTACTAAAGAAACGAAGTAGAGTCGGAGAGATTCTTCACGTACATGAAAAACTGAAGAGGGATACAGGAAAATTTTCTCAACTCCTATAGGATGAACAGGAAAACATTTCAGTGTATCCTTTTAACAATTCAGTACACATTTCCGAAATGGTTTAATTTCAGGGAAGCCAAAACATTATGACCACGGCCTACCGCGACGTTGGATGCTGCCTGGTGACATCGCAGGCATCTGACGCGGTAACAAAAGTATGTAAGTGGAGCAGATATGGGCGGGCGATTACTCTAGTGAAGATATCTATTGAGATAAACGACTGTCACAAAGAGCAGGTAATTGTCACGTAGAGCCTGTGAACTAGTACCTCGAAAACGGCGAAACTACATTCCTGGAAATGGAAAAAAGAACACATTGACACCGGTGTGTCAGACCCACCATACTTGCTCCGGACACTGCGAGAGGGCTGTACAAGCAATGATCACACGCACGGCACAGCGGACACACCAGGAACCGCGGTGTTGGCCGTCGAATGGCGCTAGCTGCGCAGCATTTGTGCACCACCGCCGTCAGTGTCAGCCAGTTTGCCGTGGCATACGGAGCTCCATCGCAGTCTTTAACACTGGTAGCATGCCGCGACAGCGTGGACGTGAACCGTATGTGCAGTTGACGGACTTTGAGCGAGGGCGTATAGTGGGCATGCGGGAGGCGGGTGGACGTACCGCCGAATTGCTCAACACGTGGGGCGTGAGGTCTCCACAGTACATCGATGTTGTCGCCAGTGGTTGGCGGAAGGCGCACGTGCCCGTCGACCTGGGACCGGACCGCAGCGACGCACGGATGCACGCCAAGACCGTAGGATCCTACGCAGTGCTGTAGGGGACCGCACCGCCACTTCCCAGCAAATTAGGGACACTGTTGCTCCTGGGGTATCGGCGAGGACCATTCGCAACCGTCTCCATGAAGCTGGGCTACGGTCCCGCACACCGTTAGGCCGTCTTCCGCTCACGCCCCAACATCGTGCAGCCCGCCTCCAATGGTGTCGCGACAGGCGTGAATGGAGGGACGAATGGAGACGTGTCGTCTTCAGCGATGAGAGTCGCTTCTGCCTTGGTGCCAATGATGGTCGTATGCGTGTTTGGCGCCGTGCAGGTGAGCGCCACAATCAGGACTGCATAAGACCGAGGCACACAGGGCCAACACCCGGCATCATGGTGTGGGGAGCGATCTCCTACACTGGCCGTACACCACTGGTGATCGTCGAGGGGACACTGAATAGTGCACGGTACATCCAAACCGTCATCGAACCCATCGTTCTACCATTCCTAGACCGGCAAGGGAACTTGCTGTTCCAACAGGACAATGCACGTCCGCATGTATCCCGTGCCACCCAACGTGCTCTAGAAGGTGTAAGTCAACTACCCTGGCCAGCAAGATCTCCGGATCTGTCCCCCATTGAGCATGTTTGGGACTGGATGAAGCGTCGTCTCACGCGGTCTGCACGTCCAGCACGAACGCTGGTCCAACTGAGGCGCCAGGTGGAAATGGCATGGCAAGCCGTTCCACATGACTACATCCAGCATCTCTACGATCGTCTCCATGGGAGAATAGCAGCCTGCATTGCTGCGAAAGGTGGATATACACTGTACTAGTGCCGACATTGTGCATGCTCTGTTGCCTGTGTCTATGTGCCTGTGGTTCTGTCAGTGTGATCATGTGATGTACCTGACCCCAGGAATGTGTCAATAAAGTTTCCCCTTCCTGGGACAATGAATTCATAGTGTTCTTATTTCAATTTCCAGGAGAGTAGTTGAATGTTCACGTGCTACTATCGAGAGCATCTATGCAAAGAGTTAAAAGTATAGTGGAACCACCACTAAATGGTTGGACGTCCACGACTCCTCACAGGCCTGTCTGCTCGGTAAAGTAGGAAGATCGTGATTTGTGGCATCTCTGTCAAACGAGAACAATGCTGGTACACGCACTAGCGTTTCGGAGAACACCGTTCATTGTACATTGTTGTACATGGCGGTCCGTTGTCGACTATCTCTACGTGTTCACTTGTTGACGTAATGTCATGCTCAATTAGGATTTCAGTGGGCACCGTCGAAAATTGAAATGCGTCTGCTCTTAGAGAGAATCACACTTTTGCTAATTAGGTCGTTGGACGTCCTAACTAACGCCATCATAGAGGTGAACGACGGCTGTTGCATTTTAATAGCTGTCTCTTGTGGTAGACTGTACTCGTGATGAAACAAAGTGTTCCCAACCAATGTGAGTTTAGAAAATTTACTGTATAAAGACTGAGATGTCCTTTAGGATACGACGGTGGTAGGCAAAGGGATATATGGCAAAGAAAGTGACGGTGGTATTTTCTCGCATTAGAGTCTAAGAATTTTGTAGACGTTGGATGTCGGTGCGGCTGTGCAGGAATAAACATTGTGGTATCTTACGTTCTTTTGGGTGATAAAAGCTGTTCACTAAAAACTTTTCTGATGAGACCATTTCCCAGTGTCACAATTTGATCCAATGGAAACAATTTTCATCAAACATCTTTCTATGGCTCGACAAGTGGTATAGTGTGCATTTGTCATAACGTCTAGCAAATGAGGTACTGAAACAGAAATGCGTGATAATATTGACATTATACCCAAATGTATATGCATATCGCACAGTATCGTAATTGACAAGGAGGGGGAAAACCAGTAGCTAGATTCATTTGTCAGGTAACATGACAGGCAAGTAGTTGCCCTTCAGTCAGCGAGAACCATGATGTCAGTGTAGAGAAATTTATGACTTTATTTAACATATGTGAAGCACACAAGTGATAACGTCTCGAGTATTTCACAAAATATTCTTTCAACAGGGCGGAACTATGCTTGATGATATACTTCCCAATTTTCCTTAAAAAATATTGTTACTGGGCTTTTCTTAACATTGTTATTGACTGAAAGAGTACTTCACGTTTCTGGTAAAAATATGCCACATATTCAGTAACTTTGATTGTATATATTATGTTTTTTGCTGAGTTATAGTTAGTGTGTCCTCATATGTTCCACACTCATGTCTTCTGAAACTTTTAGCTACAGATTCCTCTTTATGTCGCGGTGCTGGTACCTTGTCTCCTGCATATCCCACAGTCGCCTGCTCTCGTTCAAAAGATTTATAAACTTCTCCACGTCCATAGTTGAGAATTAATTACGAGACACACCCAGATACAGGCAGCAACCGGCGGTCGCTTGCGCCGACTACGTCCTACCAATCCTATTTCAGTGGGATCCGTCCGTCTGCTGACCGTGTAAGGACGTATGCGGCCGACTTGGTCGTCCAGTAGACGCGTGTCAGCGCTGCTACGTGTCTTGGGATTAGCTGGCAGTTTGCAGCCGCATACGGCCGTCCGAATAGTCGGGCGAATATGGCTCCACTGGACGCTCAGCCGTAGGTTTCCAGTGGCAAATTTATGAAAACCTTCAATTACCATTGTCCTTTATGGGGTCTGAATATTTTCGAAACTCAAAAATTTGCTGCTGCAAAGTTTATATCACTTGACTATGCCCTGAGCCTCTTGTTGTTAGATTTTGGCCTTCTGCATGACTTGCTCTCTGTAGGAGATAGCCCATGCCAATATCTGTAGGAGATAGCCCATGCCAATATTTTCGTTGACAAAGCACGAACAGTCGTCCTCCAGCACCTCGTAGGAAGAAAGAAAGAAAGAAAGAAAGAAAGTAAATTCAACTGACGATTACGAAGACACATTGCACCTAAAACACCCATAAACGCAATGAAACTAATTTACTGTTAACGTCAAGACGAAAATGGAGAATAACTCCTTCTCACCGAATCGTGGCTCCATCGTTCTTCAAACAACATCCACAGACGTTCACGACAGTAGCACGAGAACAACCGACCGACTTCGCCGCTCCCGAGATGCTCATTCTTAGTCTCCCGGCCATAGCAATCTGCCAGTTGTCAAAGTCATTATACCTATGGATTTCCTCATATGATGTCCCATTCCTCTCTGCTTCGTGTATACACTTTCATTACTACCTTATGACGAGCCCGTAATGCCACTAGTTAACGTTCAGTTTCATAGCTGACATTGGTCATAACATTTTGGCTCGTTAATGTATATGAAGATCACAACTGAGTACTCTCAGTAAGTGATACATGATGATTTCCATTCCCTTTCTGAAACCTTCCTTTGTTTTTCATCTCAGAACTGTAAATTTTGTGTTAATATGATCATAATCGTAGAATGTAGGCTCTCACTGCCGGCATTTGCGATATAGTTGATATTTGTGTTATGGGTGTAAGACCGTGGTTCAAGGCACAGTTCTCTTCCTAAGTTGCATCTTTCACGGCTGGAGACTTCATCTGGGCCCCTGACGATCCAGAAACCTGCTAGACTCAAAACAAGTGCAGTAAGCCGAACTGTTTATATATATCCACTCAATGATCGGTTAGTGACGTCATCAGACCGCTGTCAAGGATCGCTGAGTCCCGCCGACGTGTGATATGGACCTTGCAGTGGCAAATAGTTGGCGCTGCTTGTTTCACTTAGCACTAGGGTCCACAACTTGTGTTAAATCTCCTTCTTTTCTGTCGAAATTCTTTTTGGCTTCCGAATTTCTATGCAGTCTCTGTTTATCCTAGTGTAATAATTACTAGATCTTGCCAAAACTTCAGTGTCAGATAAATAATTTCGGTGGTTTTCCGGTCCTAGACCGCTACGGCTGACTAATCCATCTTGTTCACCCGATAATAGCTCTTGCATTCCTTGAGGTGGGTGTTAGTTCTTCATTTTGTAGTTCTTATATACACTTGAACGAAAGTACAACGGATTATATGTAGTACTGCTGTGTTCAGCGGTGGGCCTAGGTTCAAATATTCGAGCATATTTCCTGTTAGCTTAAACACTATATCGATACCATGTTGTCTGAGTACCACGCAGATGCGATCTACACAAAGTTCCAACCACTACCCCGAGCAGAAAAGAACAGTGATCCAAACATTAGAAGATCCTACTAAAAGAATCTGTAAACTGCAGTACTTGGAGGACGAGCTCGATCATTTAAGAAGGGCCTTCTGAGAAAGAGATTAACAGGGCACTATATACTAAAACCTCTAGAGTTTCTAATGAAAAACAACCAACTAAAGGGAAAGTATACCTTCTATTCCTAAAAACTATTGTAATTGCACCAGCGAAGTTCACAGAAAGCATGTAATTGATATGGTGCTTAAACCAACAAGAATGGTGCTCAGATATTTGAACACTGAATAGGGCTTGTAAGTAGGCTGTTTAGGTTTTTATATTGGTAACGCCACGTAGCGCTCTGTAAGAAAATCACTGGCTGTGCTGTCTGCAGTCTGTGGCTGGTTTGCATTGTTGATGGCTATTGTAGTGTTGAGCAGTTGGCTGTTAACAGAGATTAGCGTTGCGCAGTTGGAGGTGAGCCGCCAGCAGTGGTGGATGTGGGGATAGAGATGGCGGAGTTTTGAGAGCGGATGATCTGGACGTGTGTCCATCAGAGACAGTAAATTTGTAAGACTGGATGTCATGAACTGATATATATTATGACTTTTGAACACTGTTAAGGTAAATAAATTGTTTATTCTTTATTAAAATCTTTCATTTGCTAACTATGCCTATCAGTAGTTAGTGCCTTCAGTAGTTAGAATCTTTAATTTAGCTGGCAGTATTGGTGCTCGCTGTATTGCACTAGTTTGAGTAACGAAGATTTTTGTGAGGTAAGTGATTCATGAAAGGTATAGGTTATTGTTAGTCAGGGCCATTCTTTTGTAGGGATTATTAAAAGTCAGATTGCCTTGCGCTAAAAATATTGTGTGTCATTTTAAGCACAGTTATTAATAATTTTTCTAAGGGGATGTTTCAAGCTTACACTCGCCGCTTTCCACAAAAGGAACATAAAAATCCCTCGCACTTGCGTCTAAGTTTACATTGGAACTATACAAAGATACATCAACACCCGCCTCAAGGAGTACAAGAGCAACTGTCGCCTGGGCAAAACGGGTAATTAATCATCAGCAGACCATACACTAGGATTGGAGAACCACCAAACTATTTTCTGTGAGACAATGGTTTTTGTAAGATCAAATAATTACTAAGCCAGATGTACAGAGCGGCCAAAGAAACTCAAGAGTACAAACAGAATTTCAACAGACAAGAAGAAAGATTGAAATCAGGCAAATTGTGGGCTTCACTGCTAAATAAAACAAACAGCGACATCTCTTCGCCACTACAAACTTCATGACATACATCTGAGGTACTCTGAGATCTTACACAATGGTGTAATGCCGTCACGGACCGTCCGTTGCATGGATACATACACTACTGGTCATTAAAGTTGCTACACCACGAAGATCACGTGCTACAGACGCGAAATTTCACCGACAGGAAGAAGATGCTGTGATATGCAAATGATTAGCTTTTCAGAGCATTCACACAAGCATGGCGCCGGTGGCGACACCTACAACGTGCTGACATGAGGAAAGTTTCCAACCGATTTCTCATACACAAACAGCAGTTCACCGGCGTTGCCTGGTCAAACGTTGTTGTGATGCCTCGTGGAAGGAGGAGAAATGCGTACCATCACGTTTCCGACTTTGATACAGGTCGGATTTTACCCTATCACGATTGCGGTTTATCGTATCGCGACATTGCTGCTCACGTTGGTAAAGATCCAATGACTGTTAGCAGAATATGGAATCGGTGGGTTAAGGAGGGCAATACGGAACGCCTTGTTGGATCCCAACGGCCTCGTATTACTAGCAATTGAGATGACAGGCATCTTATCCGCATGGCTCTAACGGATCGTAAAGCCACGTCTCGATCCCTGAGTCAACAGATGGGGATGTTTTCAAGACAATAACCAGCTGCACGAACAGGTCGACGACGTTTGCAGCAGCATGGACTATCAGCTCGGAGACCATGGCTGCGGTTGCCCTTGACGCTGCATCACAGACAGGAGCGCCTGCGATGGTGAACTCAACGACGAACCTGGGTCCACGAATGGTAAAACGTCATTTTTTCGGACGAATCCACGTTCTGTTTACAGCATCATGAAGGTCGCATCCGTGTTTGCGGACATCACGGTGAACGCACATTGGAAGCGTGTGTTCGTCATCGCCATACTGGCGTATCACTGGGCGTGATGGTATGGGGTGCCATTAGTTACACGTCTCAATCACCTCTTATTCGCATTGACGGCACTTTGAACAGTGGACGTTACATTTCAGATGTGTTACGGCCCGTGGTTCTGCCCTTCATTCGATCCCTGCGAAACCCCACATTTCAGCGGAATAATGCCCTACCGCATGTTGCAGGTCCTGTACGGGCCTTTCGGGACAGAGAAAAAGTTTGACTGCTGCCCTTGTCAGCACATTCTCCAGATCTCTCACCTATTGAAAACGTCTGGTAAATGGTGATCGAGCAACTGGCTCGTCACAATACGCCAGTCACTACTCTTGATGTACTGTGGTATCGTGTTGAAGCTGCATGGGCAGCTGTACCTGTACATGCCATCCAAGCTCTGTTTGACTCAATGCCCAGGCGTATCAAGGCCGTTATTCCGGCCAGAGGTACTGATTTCTCAGGATCTATGCACCCAAATTGCGTGCAAATGTAATCAAATGTCAGTTCTAGTATAATATATTTGTCCAATTAATACCCGTTTATCATGTGCATTTCTTCTTGGTGCAGCAATTTTAATGGCCAGTAGTGTATAAAACGTTCGACTTGATGAGCTCGTTTTGAGTCTGTGGCTGCTTTCTGAGTCTTTAAACGCTCTGATGACGTCTCGAGCAGTGGAAAGCTGAACGTCAGGCTCAAAATTATGCCTTATGTCCATAAATCAAAGAAGCAAATATCCGTTTGATCATAATTTCATATTCGTCATTAACCCAAGTAATTATTCCATGGAACAGGATCCATATCTTCTTGTCCAATGTTCGCAGTGTTAACATTGTGAATACTAGATGTCAGTAAAATTGAAGACAAGAACATTGCCACAACTCTTGGTTAATTGAATCTAGTAAATCATAGCACCATTTACTTCATATTCAACTACTAAAATTAATTTCTATGATGCTGGTAATTTTATATGTCGATGTCGTCAGTATTGAGCTACATCATTATCATGGGGTTTTGCTGTTGCACCTAGATATAGTTTGTATGACGTAACATTAAGAGTGAATTTAACAAGTTTAAAAAAGTTTGTCAGTCAAAACTTCCAACAGTTAAGTTTATAGTGGGTTTACGTTACGTCATAAATACCATCTAGCGTACTATTATAATTCATTCAGTTTTCATTTGTCACTTTATTACTTCAAACAAGTCTAAAGTTTTGATAATGAACTTTGACTCCTCTAAATATGTAATGATTCCTTGAATATGAAAATTTACTCGAGTGCAAGTGATGTCCGCCATTACTAGTACACACGTTAATGAGTGTTATGTGAAATTAATTGTGATAATAACCAGATGGTTTCGGAAATAAGTCGTTCGCTTTAAGAACTGACGACCGAATTATTTCATTCCGTGACTGGATTTGTTTCATTCCGTGACTGGAATTTGACTGAAGTAGAAGTTTTAATTAATCATAAATTCGACCAATCAATCGAAGTTGATCTTAACAGTTACACATCACTCCATTTCTTCCTTATTATGACAGTGTATTCCATTGCCTTATTGGTGATTATTAGTCGTATACTTTTCCACACAGTTACCCTCAATTTTCAACGGAATGGACGCCTTTCTGACAAATTAGGTACACTTAGCTGCGCTCGATTATATCTTATGCTGAACTAAGTGAATGATTACAACTTCACGGGTTCGAAGTTATCGACGTGTTCATGTCATACTACGCAGCGCAGTCAGTGGACTCGTCGAACTAGTACGCTAAACCCCGCTACATTACGTTTAATAGGATGTTTCCTTGTTTATCAGTACTAAAGGTGTGTTTCTTTCTATGCAGCTGTAGCGGTGCTCGAAGACGTATTTCTGAGTCAATAACGTCTCTTGCATACCGTTCGTGTTACAATTCACACAACAATTTAAATCGAAATTTTATGGGTTTGTAACTGAATTGTTCGACACAAGTGATTCAACGTTTGCGAGTAGTTGATACTGCTTGCTTTTGTCTTATCAGGCGAAACTTGGCTTGAAGTGATCGGACAAGAAGCGTGGGCTCGCACCAGGGGCGATGTAGTCCTAATTCGGTCCCAAGTTGCTGCTTAGCGAGCTCCCAGTTACCGGCTACCAACTACCAGCTCCCAGCTACCAGCTGCTGCGACGCCAAACTTGTGCAGATCATGTCTGGCCGGCGGCGGCTGCTCATCTGAGCAGCTGCGCAAGTTCACAAGTTCCTGCCTCTTCCGGAGACCGCGCCAGTAACTCCTGCAGACATCCGACACTCTCCATCAACGTCACGACGGATTCCTGTCTGACCTAAGAGCCACTAGCGCTTCCTAGTGGCAATTGCGCAACACACAGATCTGATTTACGGTGGTATACGTGCCGACAATGCCGAGCGGTTATCGTTACGCGCATTCGCCGTACGAGATTTATTGCTCTGGTAAGGAATAAACGCTAGTTTTACTCAAGTAACAGTAATTTATGGATGAGAACGGGCTCCGAATCCACAGTGGTGTGCAAGACGTAAGAACGAAAGTAATTTTCGTTTTATACGTTACTGCTACTTGACATAGCTCGATTAAACCTGGACAATACACAGAAGGAACTACTGTAGTACAGACGGTAAGTAAAATACGCAATGAGACGAACAGCAAACATATTTGTTTTGAAAGGCAATAATAGCTCTGAAGTCACTTCGATGGTCTCTGGACATCACAGAAGGGGGACAATTGTTCTTAATATAGTGTGTGATCAGCACAGGCAGTAGTGCGTGCTCTGCAATGTTCTCCTATATTGGCCACATTTTTGGGAAGGTGTTTTTGCTGTAGGGTGTTCCATTCCTCTACCAGCGCTGTTAGCAGCTGCTGCGTGGTAGTTGGTGCATGTGCATAATCTGCAATTCGTGTTCCCAATGCAGCCGACAAGTACCCAATGGGATTTAGGTCGGGGGACGGGGAGGCCTGTCCATTCGCCGAATATTCTCTGTTCCCAACAGCTCCTCCACCTGCGCTTTACGACATTGTACTGCATTACTATCCATAAAAAATGAAGTCGGAGCTGAGTACACCGCCGAAACGACACACATGGGGAAGAGTACGTTGACTGCTGAGAATACCGTGCTCAAAGATATGGACCTCAGTATACCCGTGCAACATAACGCTAACCCACATCAAACACCTGGCGCACCAAAACGATCATATCCGAGAACGTTCATTTCGTGTTCCCATCTTGCACCTTGTGAAGGCACGCGCAGAATAACTGCAGTCTCAGTCTGACCTAATGTGTGAAGAGCACGCAATCTCATTCCTCGTTGGCACAGTCACTATCCTCGTGGTACTACTGCAAACATTGCCGCCGCTGTGTGGTTGGCTATAGAACACAGTGTACTGGTCGTCGGCCAAAGAGACCACCCCCAAGCAGTCGCAGTTCCAGTGTGGTGGAGCTTGAGATTGCGTGCCTCGCAGTCCCGCCGAATGTATTTAACTGCACCCACTGTGTGATGTGATTCCCTCCTTGCCTTTTGCACAATGTAGAGGTCATTTGCTGCTGCAGTTACCGTGGCCGACCACCATCGCTCCTTCCGGCAGTAGCGACTGTGGTTCTGAACGTTCCCCATGCACGTGAAACAATACTGTAATACCCAACACCTAGGCTACAATCGTCAAACTTCGTTCTTCTTATTGTTCCTCGCTGATTCTTCCTCGTGTGAAGTTTTCCAAAAGTTGTCCTCTGCCCATGCGGCAATGAAGAACACCACCTCAGTGCACCGTTAACTGCTTTCTCGTCGATACACACTGCCTTATCCCATTGCTCCAGTTGCCGCTTTTTGGGATACCAGCCCCATTTGGCGCTATATTCACGCTAAACCTCACGCCATGTGATATCCAATTTTCTCTGCATGGCGTGGAGGCTTGTGGCAAGAGACTTCTGTTTTTCATTCATTTCCGAGTTCTTAATATGCTATGTTACTTCATCTGTCTTGTTCTTCAGTTTTCCAGAGCAGTGGATATTAGTAATCGGCTATATTACTCCAGATGGAGTCTCCCGACCAACAACGCTGTACAGTCAATTCATTTCAATGGCGACTGTCACACGGTCACAATATCAGGTGGTCGGTCTATGGGCTTCCAAAAACAATATGTGCTTCCAGTATTAATATAATTATTAATAAAATTTAAAAACTTTGAGTACTATCATTATATGCTCGTTAACAAGTACAACCTTGCGATAAGGTTGAAAGCATTAAGGCAATTATTCAATTTAAAACTGTGTATATGATTTGAGGCAGCATAACTTATAGTGAGCAAATTACCTAGACCATATTCATAAAGTATTTGGCAATGAAAGCACCTAGCGGCTTCCAATAATCTTTTTTACCGCTAGTAGCCCCAATTTCCATGACTTTCGTAACTAACCCTTGTCATGGTCAAGCCTAAAACAACCGGTTTGCCGCTACCCACTATTTGCCGAAATATATTACACGAAAATATAAAGAGGTTATTACTAATTTGTGCATTAATGATCCAACAGTATTAAAACCGACGTATGCATGGTTTGGCGTCGTCAACGAGCAAGGTTATACACGCACAACGTCCAATTTTAAGACATTAAATCTCTTGTAAAGTAATCAGGTATTTCAAGCTTTTTCCTTCGTGGGGAATCGATTCTTTGAAAATGAGTGTGTGTGATGGCGGTTGGCCCCAGGAGGGCTACTGGTACAAAGGTGTGCACATTCTTCCTCCGTAATGACACAAAAGCGTGGTGCCCACACGGGGTAGCCGCGCGTTCAGGAGCGTCTTGTCACGGTCCGCGCGGCTCGCCCCGTCTGAAGTTCAAGTCCTCCCTCGGGCATGGGTGTGTTGTGTTGTCTTTAGCGTAAGTAAGTAGATTAAGTAATGGGTACGCTTAGGGACCGATGACCTTAGCAGTTTGGTCCCATAAGACCTTACGACAAATTTGCAAAATTTTTGTGTGGCGCCCTGCGACGCCACCTTCGAGCTGCGAGGCGCTTCAAACAGCAAGGTGTTGGTTGACACATGTGACAAAAAAAAAGACCACTGCTCGGAACTTCATGTGAGGTTTAAAGCGGGTTAATGGTGTCACATTGCCACAGAATTTCACCAAAATTCTGCCCAGAGGCACCGTCGACGGGTCACACAATGCGAAGGTCGTCACACTCCTTCTTACACACATTTCAGCCTTTCTTCCGACGTCTCTAAGTTTGAGGTCATCACTGCGACGCACAGCGTTGCAACCAATGCTGTTTTCTTTTGGGTGGCCGAGAAAAGCGTTTCACACCCACCGCCGCTCAGAATCGACACGAAAATTCCTCAGGAGGTCGCGTAAATGGCGTCAGTGAAACCATCTCGTCCTTGCAGCGTTGATTCCCAGACCCATTGCGATCGAAATCGATTGTTCGTAGTGCCTTGAGCAACACGACGACGTCGTTGACAATATTTGTCACGGTCCGCGCGGCTCGCCCCGTCTGAAGTTCAAGTCCTCCCTCGGGCATGGGTGTGTTGTGTTGTCTTTAGCGTAAGTAAGTAGATTAAGTAATGGGTACGCTTAGGGACCGATGACCTTAGCAGTTTGGTCCCATAAGACCTTACGACAAATTTGCAAAATTTTTGTGTGGCGCCCTGCGACGCCACCTTCGAGCTGCGAGGCGCTTCAAACAGCAAGGTGTCGACACATGTGACAAAAAAAAAGACCACTGCTCGGAACTTCATGTGAGGTTTAAAGCGGGTTAATGGTGTCACATTGCCACAGAATTTCACCAAAATTCTGCCCAGAGGCACCGTCGACGGGTCACACAATGCGAAGGTCGTCACACTCCTTCTTACACACATTTCAGCCTTTCTTCCGACGTCTCTAAGTTTGAGGTCATCACTGCGACGCACAGCGTTGCAACCAATGCTGTTTTCTTTTGGGTGGCCGAGAAAAGCGTTTCACACCCACCGCCGCTCAGAATCGACACGAAAATTCCTCAGGAGGTCGCGTAAATGGCGTCAGTGGAACCATCTCGTCCTTGCAGCGTTGATTCCCAGACCCATTGCGATCGAAATCGATTGTTCGTAGTGCCTTGAGCAACACGACGACGTCGTTGACAATATTTGTCACGGTCCGCGCGGCTCGCCCCGTCTGAAGTTCAAGTCCTCCCTCGGGCATGGGTGTGTTGTGTTGTCTTTAGCGTAAGTAAGTAGATTAAGTAATGGGTACGCTTAGGGACCGATGACCTTAGCAGTTTGGTCCCATAAGACCTTACGACAAATTTGCAAAATTTTTGTGTGGCGCCCTGCGACGCCACCTTCGAGCTGCGAGGCGCTTCAAACAGCAAGGTGTTGACACATGTGACAAAAAAAAGACCACTGCTCGGAACTTCATGTGAGGTTTAAAGCGGGTTAATGGTGTCACATTGCCACAGAATTTCACCAAAATTCTGCCCAGAGGCACCGTCGACGGGTCACACAATGCGAAGGTCGTCACACTCCTTCTTACACACATTTCAGCCTTTCTTCCGACGTCTCTAAGTTTGAGGTCATCACTGCGACGCACAGCGTTGCAACCAATGCTGTTTTCTTTTGGGTGGCCGAGAAAAGCGTTTCACACCCACCGCCGCTCAGAATCGACACGAAAATTCCTCAGGAGGTCGCGTAAATGGCGTCAGTGGAACCATCTCGTCCTTGCAGCGTTGATTCCCAGACCCATTGCGATCGAAATCGATTGTTCGTAGTGCCTTGAGCAACACGACGACGTCGTTGACAATATTTGTCACGGTCCGCGCGGCTCGCCCCGTCTGAAGTTCAAGTCCTCCCTCGGGCATGGGTGTGTTGTGTTGTCTTTAGCGTAAGTAAGTAGATTAAGTAATGGGTACGCTTAGGGACCGATGACCTTAGCAGTTTGGTCCCATAAGACCTTACGACAAATTTGCAAAATTTTTGTGTGGCGCCCTGCGACGCCACCTTCGAGCTGCGAGGCGCTTCAAACAGCAAGGTGTTGACACATGTGACAAAAAAAAGACCACTGCTCGGAACTTCATGTGAGGTTTAAAGCGGGTTAATGGTGTCACATTGCCACAGAATTTCACCAAAATTCTGCCCAGAGGCACCGTCGACGGGTCACACAATGCGAAGGTCGTCACACTCCTTCTTACACACATTTCAGCCTTTCTTCCGACGTCTCTAAGTTTGAGGTCATCACTGCGACGCACAGCGTTGCAACCAATGCTGTTTACTTTTGGGTGGCCGAGAAAAGCGTTTCACACCCACCGCCGCTCAGAATCGACACGAAAATTCCTCAGGAGGTCGCGTAAATGGCGTCAGTGGAACCATCTCGTCCTTGCAGCGTTGATTCCCAGACCCATTGCGATCGAAATCGATTGTTCGTAGTGCCTTGAGCAACACGACGACGTCGTTGACAATATTTGTCACGGTCCGCGCGGCTCGCCCCGTCTGAAGTTCAAGTCCTCCCTCGGGCATGGGTGTGTTGTGTTGTCTTTAGCGTAAGTAAGTAGATTAAGTAATGGGTACGCTCAGGGACCGATGACCTTAGCAGTTTGGTCCCATAAGACCTTACGACAAATTTGCAAAATTTTTGTGTGGCGCCCTGCGACGCCACCTTCGAGCTGCGAGGCGCTTCGAACAGCAAGGTGTTGACACATGTGACAAAAAAAAGACCACTGCTCGGAACTTCATGTGAGGTTTAAAGCGGGTTAATGGTGTCACATTGCCACAGAATTTCACCAAAATTCTGCCCAGAGGCACCGTCGACGGGTCACACAATGCGAAGGTCGTCACACTCCTTCTTACACACATTTCAGCCTTTCTTCCGACGTCTCTAAGTTTGAGGTCATCACTGTGACGCACAGCGTTGCAACCAATGCTGTTTTCTTTTGGGTGGCCGAGAAAAGCGTTTCACACCCACCGCCGCTCAGAATCGACACGAAAATTCCTCAGGAGGTCGCGTAAATGGCGTCAGTGAAACCATCTCGTCCTTGCAGCGTTGATTCCCAGACCCATTGCGATCGAAATCGATTGTTCGTAGTGCCTTGAGCAACACGACGACGTCGTTGACAATATTTGTCACGGTCCGCGCGGCTCGCCCCGTCTGAAGTTCAAGTCCTCCCTCGGGCATGGGTGTGTTGTGTTGTCTTTAGCGTAAGTAAGTAGATTAAGTAATGGGTACGCTCAGGGACCGATGACCTTAGCAGTTTGGTCCCATAAGACCTTACGACAAATTTGCAAAATTTTTGTGTGGCGCCCTGCGACGCCACCTTCGAGCTGCGAGGCGCTTCAAACAGCAAGGTGTCGACACATGTGACAAAAAAAAAGACCACTGCTCGGAACTTCATGTGAGGTTTAAAGCGGGTTAATGGTGTCACATTGCCACAGAATTTCACCAAAATTCTGCCCAGAGGCACCGTCGACGGGTCACACAATGCGAAGGTCGTCACACTCCTTCTTACACACATTTCAGCCTTTCTTCCGACGTCTCTAAGTTTGAGGTCATCACTGTGACGCACAGCGTTGCAACCAATGCTGTTTTCTTTTGGGTGGCCGAGAAAAGCGTTTCACACCCACCGCCGCTCAGAATCGACACGAAAATTCCTCAGGAGGTCGCGTAAATGGCGTCAGTGAAACCATCTCGTCCTTGCAGCGTTGATTCCCAGACCCATTGCGATCGAAATCGATTGTTCGTAGTGCCTTGAGCAACACGACGACGTCGTTGACAATATTTGTCACGGTCCGCGCGGCTCGCCCCGTCTGAAGTTCAAGTCCTCCCTCGGGCATGGGTGTGTTGTGTTGTCTTTAGCGTAAGTAAGTAGATTAAGTAATGGGTACGCTCAGGGACCGATGACCTTAGCAGTTTGGTCCCATAAGACCTTACGACAAATTTGCAAAATTTTTGTGTGGCGCCCTGCGACGCCACCTTCGAGCTGCGAGGCGCTTCAAACAGCAAGGTGTCGACACATGTGACAAAAAAAAAGACCACTGCTCGGAACTTCATGTGAGGTTTAAAGCGGGTTAATGGTGTCACATTGCCACAGAATTTCACCAAAATTCTGCCCAGAGGCACCGTCGACGGGTCACACAATGCGAAGGTCGTCACACTCCTTCTTACACACATTTCAGCCTTTCTTCCGACGTCTCTAAGTTTGAGGTCATCACTGCGACGCACAGCGTTGCAACCAATGCTGTTTTCTTTTGGGTGGCCGAGAAAAGCGTTTCACACCCACCGCCGCTCAGAATCGACACGAAAATTCCTCAGGAGGTCGCGTAAATGGCGTCAGTGAAACCATCTCGTCCTTGCAGCGTTGATTCCCAGACCCATTGCGATCGAAATCGATTGTTCGTAGTGCCTTGAGCAACACGACGACGTCGTTGACAATATTTGTCACGGTCCGCGCGGCTCGCCCCGTCTGAAGTTCAAGTCCTCCCTCGGGCATGGGTGTGTTGTGTTGTCTTTAGCGTAAGTAAGTAGATTAAGTAATGGGTACGCTTAGGGACCGATGACCTTAGCAGTTTGGTCCCATAAGACCTTACGACAAATTTGCAAAATTTTTGTGTGGCGCCCTGCGACGCCACCTTCGAGCTGCGAGGCGCTTCAAACAGCAAGGTGTTGACACATGTGACAAAAAAAAGACCACTGCTCGGAACTTCATGTGAGGTTTAAAGCGGGTTAATGGTGTCACATTGCCACAGAATTTCACCAAAATTCTGCCCAGAGGCACCGTCGACGGGTCACACAATGCGAAGGTCGTCACACTCCTTCTTACACACATTTCAGCCTTTCTTCCGACGTCTCTAAGTTTGAGGTCATCACTGCGACGCACAGCGTTGCAACCAATGCTGTTTTCTTTTGGGTGGCCGAGAAAAGCGTTTCACACCCACCGCCGCTCAGAATCGACACGAAAATTCCTCAGGAGGTCGCGTAAATGGCGTCAGTGAAACCATCTCGTCCTTGCAGCGTTGATTCCCAGACCCATTGCGATCGAAATCGATTGTTCGTAGTGCCTTGAGCAACACGACGACGTCGTTGACAATATTTGTCACGGTCCGCGCGGCTCGCCCCGTCTGAAGTTCAAGTCCTCCCTCGGGCATGGGTGTGTTGTGTTGTCTTTAGCGTAAGTAAGTAGATTAAGTAATGGGTACGCTTAGGGACCGATGACCTTAGCAGTTTGGTCCCATAAGACCTTACGACAAATTTGCAAAATTTTTGTGTGGCGCCCTGCGACGCCACCTTCGAGCTGCGAGGCGCTTCAAACAGCAAGGTGTTGACACATGTGACAAAAAAAAGACCACTGCTCGGAACTTCATGTGAGGTTTAAAGCGGGTTAATGGTGTCACATTGCCACAGAATTTCACCAAAATTCTGCCCAGAGGCACCGTCGACGGGTCACACAATGCGAAGGTCGTCACACTCCTTCTTACACACATTTCAGCCTTTCTTCCGACGTCTCTAAGTTTGAGGTCATCACTGTGACGCACAGCGTTGCAACCAATGCTGTTTTCTTTTGGGTGGCCGAGAAAAGCGTTTCACACCCACCGCCGCTCAGAATCGACACGAAAATTCCTCAGGAGGTCGCGTAAATGGCGTCAGTGAAACCATCTCGTCCTTGCAGCGTTGATTCCCAGACCCATTGCGATCGAAATCGATTGTTCGTAGTGCCTTGAGCAACACGACGACGTCGTTGACAATATTTGTCACGGTCCGCGCGGCTCGCCCCGTCTGAAGTTCAAGTCCTCCCTCGGGCATGGGTGTGTTGTGTTGTCTTTAGCGTAAGTAAGTAGATTAAGTAATGGGTACGCTCAGGGACCGATGACCTTAGCAGTTTGGTCCCATAAGACCTTACGACAAATTTGCAAAATTTTTGTGTGGCGCCCTGCGACGCCACCTTCGAGCTGCGAGGCGCTTCAAACAGCAAGGTGTCGACACATGTGACAAAAAAAAAGACCACTGCTCGGAACTTCATGTGAGGTTTAAAGCGGGTTAATGGTGTCACATTGCCACAGAATTTCACCAAAATTCTGCCCAGAGGCACCGTCGACGGGTCACACAATGCGAAGGTCGTCACACTCCTTCTTACACACATTTCAGCCTTTCTTCCGACGTCTCTAAGTTTGAGGTCATCACTGCGACGCACAGCGTTGCAACCAATGCTGTTTTCTTTTGGGTGGCCGAGAAAAGCGTTTCACACCCACCGCCGCTCAGAATCGACACGAAAATTCCTCAGGAGGTCGCGTAAATGGCGTCAGTGAAACCATCTCGTCCTTGCAGCGTTGATTCCCAGACCCATTGCGATCGAAATCGATTGTTCGTAGTGCCTTGAGCAACACGACGACGTCGTTGACAATATTTGTCACGGTCCGCGCGGCTCGCCCCGTCTGAAGTTCAAGTCCTCCCTCGGGCATGGGTGTGTTGTGTTGTCTTTAGCGTAAGTAAGTAGATTAAGTAATGGGTACGCTCAGGGACCGATGACCTTAGCAGTTTGGTCCCATAAGACCTTACGACAAATTTGCAAAATTTTTGTGTGGCGCCCTGCGACGCCACCTTCGAGCTGCGAGGCGCTTCAAACAGCAAGGTGTCGACACATGTGACAAAAAAAAAGACCACTGCTCGGAACTTCATGTGAGGTTTAAAGCGGGTTAATGGTGTCACATTGCCACAGAATTTCACCAAAATTCTGCCCAGAGGCACCGTCGACGGGTCACACAATGCGAAGGTCGTCACACTCCTTCTTACACACATTTCAGCCTTTCTTCCGACGTCTCTAAGTTTGAGGTCATCACTGCGACGCACAGCGTTGCAACCAATGCTGTTTTCTTTTGGGTGGCCGAGAAAAGCGTTTCACACCCACCGCCGCTCAGAATCGACACGAAAATTCCTCAGGAGGTCGCGTAAATGGCGTCAGTGAAACCATCTCGTCCTTGCAGCGTTGATTCCCAGACCCATTGCGATCGAAATCGATTGTTCGTAGTGCCTTGAGCAACACGACGACGTCGTTGACAATATTTGTCACGGTCCGCGCGGCTCGCCCCGTCTGAAGTTCAAGTCCTCCCTCGGGCATGGGTGTGTTGTGTTGTCTTTAGCGTAAGTAAGTAGATTAAGTAATGGGTACGCTCAGGGACCGATGACCTTAGCAGTTTGGTCCCATAAGACCTTACGACAAATTTGCAAAATTTTTGTGTGGCGCCCTGCGACGCCACCTTCGAGCTGCGAGGCGCTTCAAACAGCAAGGTGTCGACACATGTGACAAAAAAAAAGACCACTGCTCGGAACTTCATGTGAGGTTTAAAGCGGGTTAATGGTGTCACATTGCCACAGAATTTCACCAAAATTCTGCCCAGAGGCACCGTCGACGGGTCACACAATGCGAAGGTCGTCACACTCCTTCTTACACACATTTCAGCCTTTCTTCCGACGTCTCTAAGTTTGAGGTCATCACTGCGACGCACAGCGTTGCAACCAATGCTGTTTTCTTTTGGGTGGCCGAGAAAAGCGTTTCACACCCACCGCCGCTCAGAATCGACACGAAAATTCCTCAGGAGGTCGCGTAAATGGCGTCAGTGAAACCATCTCGTCCTTGCAGCGTTGATTCCCAGACCCATTGCGATCGAAATCGATTGTTCGTAGTGCCTTGAGCAACACGACGACGTCGTTGACAATATTTGTCACGGTCCGCGCGGCTCGCCCCGTCTGAAGTTCAAGTCCTCCCTCGGGCATGGGTGTGTTGTGTTGTCTTTAGCGTAAGTAAGTAGATTAAGTAATGGGTACGCTTAGGGACCGATGACCTTAGCAGTTTGGTCCCATAAGACCTTACGACAAATTTGCAAAATTTTTGTGTGGCGCCCTGCGACGCCACCTTCGAGCTGCGAGGCGCTTCAAACAGCAAGGTGTTGACACATGTGACAAAAAAAAGACCACTGCTCGGAACTTCATGTGAGGTTTAAAGCGGGTTAATGGTGTCACATTGCCACAGAATTTCACCAAAATTCTGCCCAGAGGCACCGTCGACGGGTCACACAATGCGAAGGTCGTCACACTCCTTCTTACACACATTTCAGCCTTTCTTCCGACGTCTCTAAGTTTGAGGTCATCACTGCGACGCACAGCGTTGCAACCAATGCTGTTTTCTTTTGGGTGGCCGAAAAAAGCGTTTCACACCCACCGCCGCTCAGAATCGACACGAAAATTCCTCAGGAGGTCGCGTAAATGGCGTCAGTGAAACCATCTCGTCCTTGCAGCGTTGATTCCCAGACCCATTGCGATCGAAATCGATTGTTCGTAGTGCCTTGAGCAACACGACGACGTCGTTGACAATATTTGTCACGGTCCGCGCGGCTCGCCCCGTCTGAAGTTCAAGTCCTCCCTCGGGCATGGGTGTGTTGTGTTGTCTTTAGCGTAAGTAAGTAGATTAAGTAATGGGTACGCTTAGGGACCGATGACCTTAGCAGTTTGGTCCCATAAGACCTTACGACAAATTTGCAAAATTTTTGTGTGGCGCCCTGCGACGCCACCTTCGAGCTGCGAGGCGCTTCAAACAGCAACGTGTCGACACATGTGACAAAAAAAAAGACCACTGCTCGGAACTTCATGTGAGGTTTAAAGCGGGTTAATGGTGTCACATTGCCACAGAATTTCACCAAAATTCTGCCCAGAGGCACCGTCGACGGGTCACACAATGCGAAGGTCGTCACACTCCTTCTTACACACATTTCAGCCTTTCTTCCGACGTCTCTAAGTTTGAGGTCATCACTGCGACGCACAGCGTTGCAACCAATGCTGTTTTCTTTTGGGTGGCCGAGAAAAGCGTTTCACACCCACCGCCGCTCAGAATCGACACGAAAATTCCTCAGGAGGTCGCGTAAATGGCGTCAGTGAAACCATCTCGTCCTTGCAGCGTTGATTCCCAGACCCATTGCGATCGAAATCGATTGTTCGTAGTGCCTTGAGCAACACGACGACGTCGTTGACAATATTTGTCACGGTCCGCGCGGCTCGCCCCGTCTGAAGTTCAAGTCCTCCCTCGGGCATGGGTGTGTTGTGTTGTCTTTAGCGTAAGTAAGTAGATTAAGTAATGGGTACGCTCAGGGACCGATGACCTTAGCAGTTTGGTCCCATAAGACCTTACGACAAATTTGCAAAATTTTTGTGTGGCGCCCTGCGACGCCACCTTCGAGCTGCGAGGCGCTTCAAACAGCAAGGTGTTGACACATGTGACAAAAAAAAGACCACTGCTCGGAACTTCATGTGAGGTTTAAAGCGGGTTAATGGTGTCACATTGCCACAGAATTTCACCAAAATTCTGCCCAGAGGCACCGTCGACGGGTCACACAATGCGAAGATCGTCACACTCCTTCTTACACACATTTCAGCCTTTCTTCCGACGTCTCTAAGTTTGAGGTCATCACTGCGACGCACAGCGTTGCAACCAATGCTGTTTTCTTTTGGGTGGCCGAGAAAAGCGTTTCACACCCACCGCCGCTCAGAATCGACACGAAAATTCCTCAGGAGGTCGCGTAAATGGCGTCAGTGAAACCGTCTCGTCCTTGCAGCGTTGATTCCCAGACCCATTGCGATCGAAATCGATTGTTCGTAGTGCCTTGAGCAACACGACGACGTCGTTGACAATATTTGACATTGATGACATGCCCGGACGCTTCAGCCGTACTCTGACATCGTTGGGCTGACGGTGCGTTCAGAGGGTTGGCTGTGGTATACGGCACGGAACCACTAGGGACCGTTCAAAGCCATTCGAAAGAGATTGAACGTGTACAATCCTTCCCATCCCGCTTCTTCTCGGCGTCCTCCTGTGGCGTGATCATGGAGGGGTGCGAAACTGACACGTGTGTGAATAAAACTCTAATACTCTCCAGTTCCGCAACACCTTCGGTGCCACCTACGTACCTTTGCTGAGCACGGTAAAAATGTACTTGTTAGTAACTTAGACATCCATCGAGCCTCGCCTTTGCTCTAGCGTCTGAGAGCAGACGACCCCACCCAAGGGACGTCGAAGGGGTTCGGAAATGAAATCAGTCGCTTAAAAATCTTCTAAGGTTCACACATACTCATGCATGCATTTACAGTAAATAACATTATTATTACCATATTAATAATAATGGACGTGTGGCATTGGTGGCCGGGAGACCCCTAGCACGGTGGTTAGGCCGCCGCTACACAAGTTCTTTAACGCCACTACGGCGACTTGCGAGTGAATGAGGATGAAATGATGAAAGACACACAACACCCAGTCATCTCAAGGCACTATATTTATTAATTCATCTAGCATTAGCTTGCTAAGCCTACCTGTAATTTCACTTCTGTACTTGGCAGTCTGCTGTGTAAGGATTTCAAAAGAAATTTTCACGTCCGTACTACACCAAGCCAATTGTGAAACAAGGGTGGTGCATTGTAACGAGAGAATACACGTTCCGGGTTTCATACAAAGATAGTTCCACTATTCTGCGGATAACAGGCATATCACTGTGTGCAGCGTAATAGCACGGAAACTGGATTCCTACTCCAAAGTTGAAGTATGAGAGGCAGTATGATTTTTGTGGGCAAGACGTCCAAATTGCAGTCAGATCACTATGAAATGCAGCTGGTGCTATATGGACAAAATGCAATCTTGTGTCCAGCCATAGCGAAATGGAACGAACAATTTCGCTAACACAGTACAGACGTGGGTGATGCTGAGCAGGGTGAAAGGAAGATATTACACTAAGAGGTTTCAATATCTTCCGCAAAGCGGAAGACTATCTGGGTGGAAAGAGATTTTCTTACGATGATGATTTTACAAACTAGTTTTCGACTGACTGCTTGACTGGAACTGATTTCTATCGTCTGGAACTGGACGATTGTTAGAACATTTCAACTGTTGTTTTCAGAGATTTGGTGACGATGCAGAACGATAGTGTTGTGATTCTGTGTCACTTTGAAGTGTAGTGAAGCATTAAAAAATGCTACTTGACCAGTCACATTAATGTGAAGGGAAACCAAGGCAGTATGGCACACTTTTTTCCAGCCTATATTTTGAATTTTTTCGCTTTTATGTGGAAACCTTAGTATATTGTTTAAGCACCTTTACAACTAAGTAATTACGGTGTCTCACTGACTGTTCATAAAAAAGATATTCAGTACAGCAGTAATTCCTCTGCTAACCTACCCCACCCACAAGGTAAATTGGCCTAGCAGTTGGGGCAAGTTAGCCCAAATGATTTTATCATTTAATTAGTTACGACATTGGTTATTTAAGTGAAAATATACCGGCCTTAATACCCACAGTTTATTTTAATATAAACTCCTACAGATTTTTGTCAGAAACTACAATCATAAATTTTATTATCGTTTTTGTGACAATAGTTTGACAGAGAAGCATGTCTGGAACTTTTATCAGTCTTCATCTCATTGACAGGATCTTCAGACATCAACAAAAAAGACTTCTTTCACGCCATTTTTTACACATGACAAATGTACCCACCGCTTGCAACTTGTGCGTTGAATTCATTCATCACCTCGATTGCTGTGACAAAATAGTTTAAGACACTTAAGACATGGGGCATCTTCATGTTCTTTAATTTGAAGAAATTTTTTACGAATGCCTAATTTCTTTGTGCGCTTTATTTGACGAGCTTCATAGTGACTACAGCCACTTCTACACACAATACCAATATTCCTCTTTCATATGTTTTCTTTTCTCCCTTTGCAGGCTTCATGTTCAAGTTGTAATGCGTGTTTCACTGGAGTGTCAGTCAGTGTTTCTGAACTTCTTCTTCGTTTATTTACTGTCTTCTTTTCTGGTTCACACTTTTGAGCAGCTGAAGAATCAGCTTCAGCTTTAAACCCATAACCAACAACATCAGGTCTATCCACAGCTAGTCGTTAGAGAAATTAACATCGTTCACTGAGTTTTTTGGGACCTGTAGTACTGATTGCCCAATGTTGATTAAACACGTTGCACATTTTGTTGAACAATGAAATCACATCTCTACTTGTTTCGTTATTTTACTTTTAATACTTGGGTCCTTCTTGCACCACCAGCATTTTACGGCAAGTATTAATTTTAACAATACTTTGCTCGAACTCTCATATTATCCGTCGTCTCTCCATCCACTGCTGACGCCAGACTCAAAACGATTTACCGTACATTCAGCATCTACCTGCATTTCACGCAGTGTGATTCTGCGAACAGCACGCAAAGGATAACGCAACAGAATATGGGCCTTTCACGAGATCGTAATTGAAGTGTAATATTCTTCTGGACAATTTCTTTTCTTCACGGTTCTTTTATAATCAGACCGCTACATCAAAGGAGCACTGAGTTCAAGGAGTCCAATTTAGATATTCATTTGCATATAAATAAATGTAATCATATGTGCATTAAATCACATGGAGATGAGACGTGGGATCTGTGACGGCATAGTCACCTTAAATATCCTGCCTTTTGAGAAAAAGAGAAATTTTTTTTGACGTTGTATATATTTTGAAAAAGAAAAGTAAATCGTAGGCTCTGAAAATTAACATTTAGAGGAGTTTCATCAAATCGCCGGCCGCGGTGGTCTCGCGGTTCTAGGCGCTCAGTCCGGAACTGCGCGACTGCTCCGGTCGCAGGTTCGAATCCTGCCTCGGGCATGGATGTGTGTGATGTCCTTAGGTTAGTTAGGTTTAAGTAGTTCTAAGTTCTAGGGGACTGATGACCACAGATGTTAAGTCCCATAGTGCTCAGAGCCATTTGAGCCAGTTTCATCAAATCACTTTGTCTCCTTTACTTTGATTAACTGCCGTCGGCTGATGATGTGTTGGTGCCCTCGAATTATCATCCCAGCGGTAATGGTAGGGTTTGCATGCATTCCTTTTTCTAAGTCTTTATCTCAGATATTTGTATAAGCCCTAATTGATGTGCTTGGACATGGAATTTGCTCATGCATCCATTACAAATAAAGCAAGTAACAACAAAAATGCCAATAGTAAAAGTCTAATTTCACAAAGTGTATACAGTAACTCTCAGTCATTACGAATGTTCAAATTTGACTTTTATGCAATACACAGGAATTATTAACTAAACCACGAGTCTCAAAAAAGTTAGTTTGTCAACAATTATAAATAGAATAAAATATCTGTCACAAAAGAAAATCTAAAATTTAGTCTTCAGAAAGGGTGTATTTTGAGATCACAGCTCTTAGTTTGGGATAACTGCGCTTGTAAGACATGGTAAACAGCTCCTTTAACTTCAACCAACAGCGACACAATCACTCTTTTCAAATTATTCCGAAAATGGAGTGGTCAGATGGTTCAAATGGCTCTAAGCACTATGGGACTTAACATCTGAAGTCATCAGTCACCTAGACTTAGAACTACTTAAACCTAACTAATCTAAGGACATCACACACATCCATGCACGAGGCAGGATTCGAACCTGCAACCGTAGCAGCAGCGCGGTTCCGGACTGAAGCACCTAGAACCGCTTGGCCACAGCGGCGGAGTGACGTCAGGAATGTGGTATTTTGCTCGAGTCTTTCTAGTAGGTAGCGTTTGAACTTCGACAACATTTGGTTAGGACGTTGTTGGCATTCGTAAGAGCGCTATAACTTTAACAAGAGAACCGTTGTACTGGACCTGGATCACTCATAACAACTTGGCGATATTTACGCAGCAGAAGAAAAAAGATATTCACTTTTTTGTCGCTGTTCATAACCATCCCTCAAACATTTACGTTGACAGCACTTATAGCTTCAAATTTTAGCTCATGGTTTTTGGTTTTATAATATGGAAACACATTACCGGTGCATATTTCTTCGCTCTTCGACAAATTTTTAGGTAATTTGCATATTAGTGATTCATTGCCTGACGCCCCATATTCCCATATCAAATTCTTAATTTCTTGTAATGTATGCACACTGGAGCCAGTTTTACTTGTAATGCAGTGACCTAATTGGCATCCAAATCAATGACAATTACGTGACTGAAGTAACATAATTTCAAACAAATTTTGTTTTCAGCGTGAATCGAACATAACGACTGCTGTTAGTAATAATATGCAGTAATATGATTATGTAACAGATAAAAATGTAGAATTAAGCTAAATGTGATCCAATTTGATTATATAAGTGGGTAATCTATTGGACATATGTCAGTTGCTCCAACGAATTCAGTTTTTCATTACACATGACGCATGGCCACTGGCGTCAGTGGCACCGATCGAGGACCCTCATCTTGACACGATGACGTATCAACAAGGGAACTAGGTTTACTTGTCTGGGTTCCGTTACCATTAGGCCCTTCGCTGGTGGTGATTAATTGGATCACGCCACACAGCTCCTCACACCACTACCGCAATTTATCGAACGAGGCGGCATGCAGCTGAGAGCCTGCCGTCACGTTCCGGAAGAGCAGTGTTCGAATCCTCGATCCGTCGTCAAGATTTGGGATTTTTGTGACAGATCTACAGTAAAAATTACACTGGGTCGGTAGCGGCTGAAAACAGTGGAAAGGTTCAACTACCTGGGGAGTAAAGGAAAATGAAAGAAATGACAACAAGACGTGTCAGCGAGCAAGGCAAATAGCTTTATGAAAAGTGTGAATTGAATGACGTGGAATGAATAAACCCGTAGGAAAGTAAGAGGGTGGTGCACCAAAATGTAGTACAAGGGCTATTCATACACTAATCTCCGATCGGTTAGTAAAAATGAAAGAAACGGATATAAACTTTTATAGAACCTGTATCAACTTCTTGTAATGACCTGCCCACATATTTGTCACCCAAATTCAAATATTTGCTGTACAGTGACACTGGTTCTTTACCCTTTCATCAAACAACATTGGTGCATGGTGCTTGAACCAGATCTTGATGTCATCCATGACCTCATCGTACGTCATAAAATGTTGAATTGCCAGTGAGGCCTTCATACTTGAGAAGACATGAAAGCCCGGACCATACGGAGTATGTTGAAAACTTTCACCCAAAATATCTTGCACGAAAATTACTATAAATTTGGACGTCCTCAAATCGATGTCTGTAGTAGGTATGAAGAACCAAGTCCAAATCTAAACGACAATGCTAAGCGATCTGCTGTCTGTGAAACGATCAATCGTGAAACAAATAAAAAATCTTTGTTCCAATGACCCGAGGACTGGAGAACTTTTACTCATATGCACAACCTCCGTTTCCCAGAACTGCTCGTTCAGGAAATCTGAACCAAACTCAGGTTATATGTATTCTGTATACACGATATGAAACAGGTTCTGCCGAGTTCTGTGTTTATCCGGAAGGAGACGCTAACCGTGGAATTGACGAAGTATGTAGCATGCTGTGGTTGAAAATAACATGGCCTCCGTAATTGAAGGCCTTCACCTCATCAGTGTCGGCTATGAAGGTCAAAACCACAACAACACTTCAGTGGCCTTTCTCCTTGCACTAGCCGCTGCTAGGCGATTTACACACATTTATGAGTACTTTCCATCGCGAGTGCACAACTTTTTTGAATGTGACTGCAGACCACTAACAGAATCTACACACCACCGCAATACTTGGATTTGATTCGATCTTAAAGGATGATAGGATTCAATGTTACTCAAATCACTGCTGGAAAGACTGAATTTTAAGAATCAGTGGTCTAAGTTCTACAAAGAAACAGCAAAGTCTATGTAAAAGTCAGAATTTTCAAATTCTAACTACAAACAGTCAGAATTCTTTTGCCTAAACTTTATTTAATCGCATGCGAGTTCATTTATAGTTTAGTGGAAAACGCTTCCTAGCTGCAAACGTACAACGCAGAAGTGCGCTGTATTCAAACAGAACTGACATACAACGGAAAAATTCCAACAAAAATAAAAAGGATCCAGAATGTACGCAGGATATTTACATACTTCCGTATGAGTACAGACCATTTTATAAGAAGAAGTTGATGACATCAACAACAGCTGTTGCAGAAGATGTTGAAAGTAAAAGACAATAATGGTTTCCAGAGTGCATTTCATAGATAATTCTTTCAGAACCTATGAGTGGGATAGAAATTTCCTGTATATGTTGTATTACGAATAATCTGTGGAAATACAACTATTTCTGATGTTGTAATAAGAAGGTTTAATGCCTGACCCACAATCAGATTGTGGAAGGGAACAAATTCTCTGTTTGTAATGTAGTGATTCGTCCTTCAGGACAATTTATTTAATTTTTCGAAGGTAATGGGATAGGAGGTTAATGTAAAGAATGTTATATAAATGATTTTTTGAGGCAAAATGAAAATTAAAAAAAGGAGACAGTTTTTTGTATTACCCCACAAAAAGTGGTTTTCAAACTACCAATTCAATTAAGATACGAGCATGTTAAACGAAACTGTCTAAGGTTTCGTTGCCGTTGTCACTGAAGATAAAATCTTAAGATCGTTATGTCGCACCATGTTCCTCTTCAGTATCTTCTGCACTATAGAAATTTCATCCCGGCTGCTGAGGTTCGTTGAACACTGCCAAAGACTAATTTAACGTTCTCCTGTACAATGAAGTATTCCCGCACTTATTCTACAGATGTCGGCTTATTGACTAAAATTCTTTCAGTTACTCCTAATTAGCCATCGTCATTCGATAGAAAGAGAAACAGGCAGTTCTAGACACAAAAGGAATGTTTGTCAAAACGTAGTTGTCGTGCCAGAAAGATCATTTGTATTCGCCAAGCACCGTAGTTGCCGGGTTACTTCTTCGATGCCGGGAAGCCACAAAGCTGGAAGCCTGTAACTGTCTTCCCTCCGGGAGTACCATTGGTTTTTGGAAATCTCACCTACTTCTCTGTCGTCGCTTTTATATGTAGTTATATCCTTGGCCAGCACATGCATATTGTTGAACTGCAGATGATAAACAGGTATTCATCGGACGAATATATTATACTAGAACTGACATGTGATTACATTTTCACGCAATTTGGGTGCATAGATCCTGAGAAATCAGTACCCAGGACAACCACCTCTGGCCATAATAACGGCCTTGATACGCCTGGGCATTCAGTCAAACAGAGCTTGGATGGAGTGTAGATGCCCATGCACCTTCAACACGATACCACAGTTCATCAAAGAGTAGTGACTGGCGAGCCAGTTGCTCGGCCACCGTTGACCACAACACGGTTTCAATTGGTGAGAGATCTGGAGAATGTGCTGGCCAGGGCAGCAGTCGAACATTTTCTGTGTCCAGAAAGGCCCGTACAGGATCTGAAACATGCGCTCGTGCATTATCCTGCTGAAATGTGGGGTTTCGCAGGGATCGAATGAAGGGTAGAGCCACGGATCGCAACACATCTCGAATGTAACGTCCACTGTTCAAAGTGCCGTCAATGCGAAAAAGAGGTGACCGAGACGTGTAACCTATGCCACCCCATACAATCAAGCCGGGTGATTCGCCAGTATAGCGATGACGAATACACGCTTCCAGTGGGCGTTCACCGCCATGTCGCTAAACACGGATGCGACCATCATGATGCCGTAAACAGAACCTGGATTCATCCGAAAAAATGACGGTTTGCCAAACGTGCACCCTGGTTCGTCGTTGAGTACACCATCGCAGGCGCTCCTATATGTCATGCAGGGTCAAGGGTAACCGAAGCCATGGTCTCCGAGCTGATAGTCCATGCTGCTGCCAACGTCGTCGAACTGCTCGTTCAGAGGGTTGTTGTCTTGCAAACGTCCCCATCTGTTGACTCAGGGATCGAGATAGGTTACAATCCGGCCTTTATCAAAGTCGGAAACGTGATGGTACGCATTTCTCCTCCTTACACGAGGCATCACAACAACGTTTGACCTGGCAACGCCGGTCAACTGCTGTTTGAGTATGGGAAATCTGTTGGACACTTTCCTCATGTCAGCCACCGGCGCCAACCTTGTGTGAATGCTCTGAAAAGCTAATCATTTGCTTATCGCAGCTTCTTCTTCATGTCGGTTAAATTTCGCGTCTGTACCACGTCATCTTCGTGGTGTAGCAATTTTAATGGCCAGTAGTGTAATAATAGTCCATCGGAAGGCCTGTCTATGAACAAATCGTCATACCTGTTTGTCTTCACTGTCTTCTTTATAAAATCCAATTCCGATTTCCAGCTACCATTGTCACTGCTGTGAAAAACACGTGAAGACAGAATATGGAGCGCTGCTTGCTTTTGGCAGGGGTGGTGGTGCAAAGCGGCATCTAAATACTTGCTTGAGTTCGTAGGATTTGTATGCGGTCTGTGTCCTAGAGGGTGGTCAGATCTTCTGTAGACCAAAAATTCTACCTCGCACTCAACCTCCAAGATAAAGCTGAATTTCAAATGAATCTCATTTAAGAAATTGTGGGATCTGCGGTGCTCTTCTTTCCTGTATGGCCATTTAACAGACGTATCATCCACAAAGCACAGCTGAAAAGAAAGCTCTAGTGGCACATTACATAATTGTACAAATACGTGGTGTCTGTTCTTTCCACAGCTGTAATACATTTTACGCAAATTGAAGGTAGAGCGGTGAGAAAGGAGAGGAAAGGGTAGTAATTATTGATGTCAGCTGCATTGGAATTTAATGCGGAATCAGCGGCGACGAGTGAAAATTTGTGCCAGACAGAGATTCGAACCCGGGATCTCCTGCTTACTACGCAGTTACGTTAATGAATGTGCCATCTTTTTTTGTAAAAATCTTTGATTAATTCTTATTAACATTAAGAAAATAAAAGCTTCTTCTTAATGATAGTCTTGTTAACGATAGAAAAACAATTTTTTTTAAAAATAAACTCTGCGTGCCGTCTCTCATATTCGTAATGAGAACATAAAGCCGTTGTTCCTTTTAAGCTAAAATTTTGTAGAATATAAAACTCTTCTTCTCATGAAAACAGGTGATTAAAAATAAAAGAAACTTTTGTCTAAATGCTTCATGAGTATTTAGTCCTGTACTTCTTTCCAGGAACTTGACTTCTTTGTTGAATGTCTCGTGAAAGACTATAACAAAATCTTGTGCTCATTATATGTAATTGCGGAAAGTTAACATCTCTGAAGCCCATATCAGTCTTATTATATTATAGTGTTCTGGAACATTTAATACATGTCTCTGTGCAAGAAACTTTTTTTTTTTTTTTTTTTTTTAAGTGCTTGGTGGGTATGCAGTGATGGTGTTGATTCTTTAGATACTTCCAGTAACTTTCTTTGCTTTTATTGCCGGCCGCTGTGGCCGAGCGGTTCTAGGCGCTTCAGTGTGGAACGGTGCGACCGCTACGGTCGCAGGTTCAAATCCTGCCTCGGGCATGGATGTGTTTCATATCCTTAGGTTAGTTAGGTTTAATTAGTTCTAAGTTCTCATGACCTCAGATTTAAGCCCCATAGTGCTCAGAGCCATTTGAACCATTTTTTCCTTTTATTTCCGGCCTTCAAGATATAACGCAGTGTGTGCTCTTTTAGCCAGTTAACAGTGTTTCGTTTCGTATTAGGATATGACGCTGCGTCTGAAATCAGATAATCTGCGGCGCTGAAGGTGTTGGGAAATCTGTTGATGGTCACTGACTTCTGCTTGACTATATGCCAAATATCTCCTACTCTTCCACACCAAATCTGTGTTCTTCAGTATTAAAAAGGTTGCATGACACCTACGTGTGCGAATTTGTGAGTGGTTCAGCATACAGTTTTGAATTAGTCGGTATATTCCTTTTGACTGCAGTATACCAAGTTGATTTCACCTACCGGTCGCGGATGTCTTTCCAGATTGCAGGCCCGTCGTTGTTAGACCGTTTTATTTTTTCAATGATATTTCCTTCCTTGAATTCTATCAAATATGTGTAGATGTCCTTTACTTTCGTCACCTTCTATTCTGAGAGCCTCGATGAGATGTATTGTAGTTAACGAGAAAATTTCTTATATGTCAACGACCAGTTGATGTATGCTGCACGTCTAGTGGCGGCTGCAGGCTGGCAGGAGCAATTTTGTTCAGCAAGTGGCCGCTAAGCTGTCTGGCAACTGTTTCCATTGCCTGTACATTCGACACACATATAATGTTCAGAACGTGTAACTGACATCAGTGAGGTTCGGTCCTTTTCTTGTGGGGAGTGTTAGCGTGTCGAACTTCACTTTGAACATGTTCCCTTTGCTCACACAGCTTCATATCGCCTACACAATTCATTTCGCTATTTCTAACAGTATCGGCAAAGCCTGTGCAACATGCTTATGTTTGGATGTTATATACACATTTACCAGGTTGATTTTCTGTAGCTCGTCCAGTTTCCTCAGACTTTTTCCTTGTACAGATGCTCGAGTGCTTGTAAGTAGCTTTTCATATTTAACGGCAATGGGGCCAGTGCCATGGGGAAACATTTTCGTACAGATCCAGTCATCGCAATCTCTTTTTTACTTGTCCGTTCTTCATTATTCGGGCCGTACTGGTTTTTAATATTTATTGAGTAATCCTTAAGAATCGAGGTGGGAACCCCACTGCTTCTGAGAAGATTATATTAGATTAGATTAGTACTTGTTCCATAGATCATGAATACGACACATCGTAATGATGTGGAACGTGTCAGGTTAATAAAAGCTGTCTATAGAAGATATTACATGACACTCAATATTTTTTTTTTTTTTGTGGAGGTTGGGGAATTACCCACTTACTATATCCAAAAACTCATCTAATGAGTAGAAGGATTTACCATTAAGAAATTCTTTAATTTCCTTTTAAATGCTATATGGATATCTGTCAGACTTTTGATGCTATTAAGTAAGTGACCAAAGACATTTGTGGCAGCATAATTTACCCCCTTCTGAGCCAAAGTTACATTTAACCTTGAGTAGTGAAGATCATCCTTTCTCCTAGTGTTGTAGCCATGTACACTGCTATTACTTTTGAATTCGTTAAGACTGTTAATAACAAATTTCATAAGTGAATATATAAATTGTGAGGCTACAGTGAAGATTTCTAGCTCTTTAAATAAGTGTCTGCAGGATGATCTTGGATGAGCTCCAGCAGTTATTCTGATTACACGCTTTTGTGCAATGAACACTCTTTTACTCAATGATGAGTTACCCCAGAATATCATGCCATACGAAAGCAGAGAGTGAAAATAGGCGTGGTAAGGTAATTTACTCTGGTGTATGTCGCCAAAATTTGCAATGACCCTATTAGCATAAGTAGCTGAACTCAAACGTTTCAGCAGATCCTCAGTGTGTTTTTTCCAGTTCAACCCCTCATCAATGCATACACCTAGAAATTTTGAATATTCTACCTTAGCTACCGATTTCTGATCGAAGTCTATATTTATTAATGGGGTCATTCCATTTACTGTGTGGAACTACATATACTGTTTTTTGTCAAAGTTTAATGAGAGCCCATTTGCAGAGAACCACAATGATTTTCTGAAAAACATCGTTTACAATTTCACCAGTTAATTCTTGTCTCTCGGGTATGATAGCTATACTTGTATCATCGGCAAAAAGTACCAGCTTTGCATCTTCGTGAATATAGAATGGCAAATCATTTATATATATTAAGAACAGCAGAGGACACAAGACCGAACCTTGCAGCACCCCATTCTTGATTGTTCCCCAGTCTGAGAAATCACCAGTTTTTTGCATATTATGTGAACAGTTTATTTCAACTTTCTGCACTCTTCCAGTTAGGTATGATTTAAACCATTTGAGCACTGTCCCATTCATACCACAGTACTTGAGCTTATCTAGAAGTATTCCATGATTTACACAATCAAAAGCCTTTGATAGATCACAAAAAGTTCCAACGGGTGACTTCCGGTTACTGAGAGCATTTAATATTTCATTAATGAAAGTATATGTAGCATTTTACGTTGAAAACCCTTCTGGAAACCAAACTGACATTTTGTTAATACTTGATTTTTACAAAAGTGTGAAGCTAATCTACAATACATTTCTATTTCAAGAATTTTGGATAAGGCAGTCAGAAGAGAGATTGGGCGGTAGTTGTTGACATCAGACGTATCCCCTTTTTTATGCAGTGGTATAACAATGACGTACTTCACTCTATCTGGGAAAATACCCTGCTTCAGAACCCATGGACCTTGCCGTCAGTGGGGAGGCTTGCGTGCCTCAGCGATACAGACGGCCGTACCGTAGGTGCAGCCCCAACGAAGGGGTATCTGTTGAGAGACCAGACAAACTTGTGGTTCCTGAAGAGGGGCAGCAGCCTTTTCAGTAGTTGCAGGGGCAACGGTCTGGATGATCGACAGATCTGGCCTTGTAACACTAACCAAAACAGTGTTGTTGTGCTGGTACTGCGAACGGCTGAAAGCAAGGAGAAACTACGGCCGTAATTTTTCCCGGGGGCATGCAGCTTTACTGTATGGTTAAATGATGATGGCATCCTCTTAGGTAAAATATTCCGGAGGTAAAATAGTCCCCCATTCGGATCTCCGGGCGGGGACTACTCAGGAGGACGCCGTTATCAGGAGAAAGAAAACTGGCGTTTTACGGATCGGAGCGTGGAATGTCAGATCCCTTAATCGGGCAGGTAGGTTAGAAAATTTAAAAAGGGAAATTGATAGGTTAAAGTTAGATATAGTGGGAATTAGTGAAGTTCGGTGGCAGGAGGAACAAGACTTTTGGTCAGGTGACTACTGGGTTATACACACAAAATCAAATAGGCGTAATGCAGGAGTAGGTTTAACAATGAATAGGATAATAGGAGTACGAGTAAGCTACTACATACAGAATAGTGAACGCATTATTGTGGCCAAGATAGACACGAAGCCCACGCCTACCACAGTAGTACAAGTTTATATGCCAACTAGCTCTGCAGATGAAGAATTTGAAGAAATGTATGATGAAATAAAAGAAATTATTCAGATAGTGAAGGGAGACGAAAATTTAATAGTCATGGGTGACAGGAAATCGGTACTAGGAAAAGGGAGAGAAGGAAACGTAGTAGGTGAATATGGATTGGGGGGAAGAAATGAAAGAGGAAACCGCCTGGTAGAATTTTGCACGGAGCACAGCTTAATCATAGCTAACACTTGGTTCAAGAATCATAAAAGAAGGTTGTCTACATGGAAGAATCCTGGAGATACTTACAGGTTTCAGATAGATTATATAATGGTAAGACAGAGATTTAGGAACCAGGTTTTAAATTGTAAGACATCTCCAGGGGCAGATGTGGACTCTGACCACAATCTATTGGTTATTATTGATTAAAACTGAAGAAACTGCAAAAAGGTGGGAATTTAAGGAGATGGGACCTGGATAAACTGAAAGAACCAGAGGTTGTACAGAGTTTCAAGGAGAGCATAAGGGAATAATTGACAGGAATGGGGGAAAGAAATACAGTAGAAGAAGAATGGGTAGCTTTGAGGGATGAAGTAGGGAAGGCAGCAAAGGATAAAGCAGGCAAAAAGACGAGGGCTGCTAGAAATCATTGGATAACAGAAGAGATAATGCATTTAATTGATGAAAGGAGAAAATACAAAAATGCAGTAAATGAAGCAGGCAAAAAAGAATACAAACGTCTCAAAAATGAGATCGACAGGAAGTGCAAAATGGCTAAGCAGGGATGGCTAGAAGACAAATGTAAGGATGTAGAGGCTTATCTCACGAGGGGTAAGATAGATACTGCCTACAGGAAAATTGAAATGACCTTTGGAGAAAAGAGAACCACTTGTATGAATATCAAGAGCTCAGATGGAAACCCAGTTGTAATCAAAGAAGGGAAAGCAGAAACGTGGAAGGAGTATATAGAGGGTCTATACAAGGGCGATGTACTTGAGGACAATATTATGGAAATGGAAGATGATGTAGATGAAGATGAAATGGGAGATATGATACTGCGTGAAGAGTTTGACAGAACACTGAAAGACCTGAGTCGAAACAAGGCCCCGGGAGTAGACAGCATTCCATTAGAACTACTGATAGCCTTGGGAGAGCAAGCCCTGACAAAACTCTACCATCTGGTGAGCTAGATGTATGAGACAGGCGAAATACCCTCAGACTTCAAAAAGAATATAATAATTCAAATCCCGAAGAACGCAGGGATTGCCAGATGTGAAAATTACCGAACTATCAGTTTAATAAGTCACGGCTGCAAAATACTAACGCGAATTCTTTACGGACAAATGGAAAAACTAGTAGAAGCCGACCTCGGGGAAGATCATTTTGGATTCCGTAGAAATATTGGAACACTTGAGGCAATACTGACCATACGACTTATCTTAGAAGCTAGATTAAGGAAAGGCAAACCTACGTTTCTAGCATTTGTAGACTTAGAGAAAGCTTTTGACAGTGTTGACTGGAATGATCTCTTTCAAATTCGGAAGGTGGCAGGGGTAAGATACAGGGAGCGAAAGGCTATTTGTAATGTGTACAGAAACCAGATGGCAGTTATTAGTGTTGAGGGACATCAAAGGGAAGCAGTGGTTGGGAAGGGACTGAGACAGGGTTGTAGCCTCTCCCTGATGTTATTCAATCTGTATATTGAGCAAGCAGTGAAGGAAAGAAAAATTCGGAGTAGGTATTAAAATCGATGGAGGAGAAATAAAAACTTTGAGGTTCGCCGATGACATTTCAGTTCTGTCAGAGACAGCAAAGGACTTGGAAAAGCAGTTGAACGGAATTGATAGTGTCTTGAAAGGAGGATATAAGATAAACATCAACAAAAGCAAAACGAGGATCATGGAATGTAGTCGAATTAAATTGGGCGATGCTGAGGGAATTAGATTAGGAAATGAGACACTTAAAGTAGTAAAGGAGTTTTGCTATTTGGGGAGCAAAATAACTGATGATGGTCGGAGTAGAGAGGATATAAAATGTAGACTCGCAATGGCAAGGAAAGCGTTTCTGAAGAAGAGAAATTTGTTAACATCGAGTATAGATTTAAGTGTCAGGAAGTCGTTTCTGAAAGTATTTGTATGGAGTGTAGCCATGTATGGAAGTGAAATATGGACGATAAATAGTTTGGACAAGAAGAGAATAGCTTTTGAAGTGTGGGGCTACAGAAGAATGCTGAAGATTAGATGGGTAGATCACATTACTAATGAGGAGGTATTGAATAGGATCTGGGGAGAGAAGAGAAATTTGTGGCACAACTTGACTAGAAGAAGGGATCGGTTGGTAGGACATGTTCTGAGGCATCAAGGGATCACCAGTTTAGTATTGGAGGGCAGCGTGGAGGGTAAAAATCGTAGAGGGAGACCAAGAGACGAATACAGTAAGCAGATTCTGAACGATGTAGGTTGCAGTAGTTACTGGGAGATGAAGCAGCTTGCACAGGATAGAATAGCATGGAGAGCTGAAGACAACAACAACAACAACCCTGCTTCAGAGTGCGTGGCTCAGAATCCCAATTATTTCTTGGGAACAAGCTTTTATTATCCCGCTGGAAATGCCATCAATTCCATGTGAGCTTTTATTCTTGAGAGAGTTTATTATCTTCCTAATTTCATATGGAGAGGTGGGTGGAATTTCAATTGTATCAAATGGTGTGGGTAAGGCCTCTTTCATGACCTGCCTTGCTTCTTCTTATGAACATTTAGATCCTATTTTCTCTACAACATTTAAAAAATGGTTATTCAAAATGGGTTCGACTTCCGGCTTCCATTCGCTTTTATGGTGATGCCATCATCCTGTACTCTTGGTTGTCCTGTCTCCGTTCTAATAATATTCCAAATTGTTTTGATTTTGTTATCAGAGGTATTAATGTCAGACATGATCAACTTGCTACTGGACTTTTTAATAACCTTTCTTAATGTAGCACAGTAGTTTTTATAATATTTGGCTGTTTTTGGGTCATTACTCTTTCTTGTTGTTAGATACAGTTCCCTTTTGTGGTTACAAGATACTTTTATTCCTTTAGTAAGCCAAGGCTTTTTGCATAGTTTCTTATAATTAGATTTAGCTACTTGTTTGGGGAAAGAGTTTTCAAATTCTCTTAAAAGTTTATCATGAAATAAGTTATATTTTAAATTAGCATCAGGTTCCTTGTACACCTCATCCCAGTCTAACTGTTAAGGATTTTCTCTGAAATTTCTAATTGTTGAGTCATTAATTGAACGCACAATTTTGGAGGGTAGTTTTGAATTACTGAATGGCGCTATGTCATATACTGTAACTAGCTGAGCATCATGATCAGAAAGCGCATTCTCAACAAGACAAAAATTTATGTTTTTAAACCTATCTTGGTCTTTAAAAGTGTTATCTATCAATGTGTTGCTGTCCTTTACTACCCGAGTAGGAAAATTAATGACAGATGTCAAACTGAAAGAACCGAGCAAGACTTCCAGGTCATTCTTCCTATTACACTCTTTCAATGAATCAACATTGAAGTCCAAACAAATAATAATTTGCTTTCCCCTAACTGACAGATAGCACAAAAAGGCATCCAAGTTTTCCAGGAATAAATGAAAGTTTCCTGAAGGGGACCTATATACAGATACTAGTGATCTAGCTTATGAAACGCCTTATGGAAGACTAGTTAATCTAATACACATTTTATTTGGCGGACATCTGCGGTAGATTTTATGTCCCTATTTTCGCATATATTCTGATGGATGTTTCTGTTTGCCAACAAATGTTCGATACGGACCAGTTATAGAGTCTATTACCATTTTCATTCTTCCAGCTAATACGCTGACCAAGCTCTTGTAAATAACTGGAGTAATGTTATTGTTCGCAAGTTTTCAGTTCATTTGCTAAATGAGTTTTTAGGAATTAGAACTATTATCCCTTCAGGAAATTCTTTGCGGACGTCAACATTCCCGTTAATGGCATCTTGCTTTTTGTTTGTGGCCAGGACACTTGGTAGAATTTACTGGGATATCTTCAGTTTCATGAGATTTATTTTTAGCGCTCTGTGTTATTTCATCTTTCAGTTCGTCCTCCTCTATCTCAGCTTTGAGATTTTCTACTTGCTCTACGCTAATTCCGACTGGTACGCTCCTGACAAGATATTGCCGCGCCTCGTCGTCGTCACGTTTGTTGGAAATCATATCAGAGATATGTTTGTGAACTGTGTATTTTATTTCACACTGTTTTGTGGTACTGGTTTCATCTGCTAATTTAACTTCTGTCAATATTTTGTTGTTTCCTTTCTTACTCTCACACATTACATTGTACAAAGCTGTTTCTTCCTTTTCTACGATGTTTGTGTATCCCTGCTCTGATTTTAAAAGCTTCTGACTATCGGTGCTTCAGTGCTCAAAGTTTTGCTTTCATTTTCTTATTCCGTGTACAGTTCCATGATATCTCTAAGGCAGCTAAAATAAACCTCAGTCATTTTTTTACTCCAGTAGCTTTTCTGTCACGAATAGTCGATCTGCGTCATTCTTATTTTAGGCTTCGCACACTGCAGCCACCAAGCGACGGCAGAAAAGTATATCGGGAATCTTTTTTTGCATTGTTTTCATGTATCAATTAATGCCACGTAATATTCATCATCTTGTAGACGTGTAATGTTGAGTTTCCATATGCTTCTCGCTCGGTAAGTCTCTTGTTTTTATAAACTTATTGTGGCGATGTACGCAGCGGGGACCAGCTCTCAGACTGAAATACATAGCTCGTTAAGTTGGATGATATGTAGATCCTGTCCAGTCTGTTTGCTGAGTGGCTTACAGTATGCGAAGCCGGACTCTGCGCCACGGGTATGTTCCCATGTGTCGGTTAACTGCAGTTAGTGGACTATTCGTTCCAGTTCTACAGACTTCTTGAAATTCGGTGTCTGGGTTTTTGAGACTGAGGAGAAAATAAAAGTCGCGTCCTAGGATTATGTAATCTTGATGGTTACCGAATAATGGGACGATTTCACTTTCAAAAATTCCGATCTAGCGCACCCGTGGTTGTCGCCAGACGATGGGTAACCGTTGATGATTCGGGCTTTATTAAAAGTCCCTGCGGTGTCTCTACTGTTCGCAAGTTTCTTTATTTGTATGACGGGATGCTTTATTTCGTGACAATGAGGGTTCCCAGCTCTGCATCTATACCAGTATTGGTTATTTGGCTGTACCCATCTACATCTACATCTACATCTACATGACTACTCTGCAATTCACATTTAAGTGCTTGGCAGAGGGTTCATCCAACCACAATCATACTATCTCTCTACCATTCCACTCCCGAACAGCGCGCGGGAAAAACGAACACCTAAACCATTCTGTTCGAGCTCTGATTTCTCTTATTTTATTTTGATGATCATTCCTACCTATGTAGGTTGGGTTCAACAAAATATTTTCGCATTCGGAAGAGAAAGTTGGTGACTGAAATTTCGTAAATAGATCCCGCCGCGACGATAAACGTCTTTGCTTTAATGACTTCATATCCCAACTCGCGTATTATATCTCCCACACTCTCTCCCCTATTACGTGATAATACAAAACGAGCTGCCATTTATTGCACCCTTTCGATGTTCTCCGTCAATCCCACCTGGTAAGGATCCCACATCGCGCAGCAATATTCTAACAGAGGACGAACGAGTGTAGTGTAAGCTGTCTCTTTAGTGGACTTGTTGCATCTTCTAAGTGTCCTACCAATGAAACGCAACCTTTGGCTCGCCTTCCCCACAATATTATCTATGTGGTCTTTCCATCTGAAGCCGGCCGTTGGTGGCCGAGCGGTTCTGGCGCTACAGTCTGGAACCGCGCGACCGCTACGGTCGCAGGTTCGAATCCTGCCTCGGGCATGGATGTATGTGTTGTCCTTAGGTTAGTTAGGTTTAAGTAGTTCTAAGTTCTAGGGGACTTATGACCTCAGCAGTTGAGTCCCATAGTGCTCAGAGCCATTTGAACCATTTTCCATCTGAAGTTGTTCGTGATTTTAACACCCAGGTACTTAGTTGAATTGACAGCCTTGAGAATTGTACTATTTATCGAGAAATCGAATTCCAATGGATTTCTTTTGGAACTCATGTGGATCACTTCACACTTTTCGTTATTTAGCGTCAACTGCCACCTGCCACACCATATAGTAATCTTTTCTAAATCGCTTTGCAACTGATACTGGTCTTCGGATGACCTTACTAGACGGTAAATTACAGCATCATCTGCGAACAACCTAAGAGAACTGCTCAGATTGTCACCCAGGTCATTTATATAGATCAGGAACAGCAGAGGTCCCAGGACGCTTCCCTGGGGAACACCTGATATCACTTCAGTTTTACTCGATGATTTGCCGTCTATTACTACGAACTGCGACCTTCCTGACAGGAAATCACGAATCCAGTCGCACAACTGAGACGATACCCCATAGGCCCGCAGCTTGATTAGAAGTCGCTTGTGAGGAACGGTGTCAAAAGCTTTCCGGAAATCCGGAAATACGAACTCAACCTGAGATCCCCTGTCGATAGCGGCCATTACTTCGTGCGAATTACTGCGTTGCACAAAAACGATGTATTCTGAAACCATGCTGATTACGTATCAATAGATCGTTCCCTTCGAGGTGATTCATAATGTTTGAATACAGTATGTGCTCCAAAACCCTACTGCAAACCGACGTCAGTGATATAGGTCTGTAGTTCGATGGATTACTCCTACTACCCTTCTTAAACACTGGTGCTACCTGCGCAATTTTCCAATCTGTAGGTACAGATCTATCGGTGAGCGAGCGGTTGTATATGATTGCTAAGTAGGGAGCTATTGTATCAGCGTAATATGAAAGGAACCTAATCGGTATACAATCTGGACCTGAAGACTTCTATAATTTAATATCAGTTACTTCCAGTAACAGTAGTATATCAGTATCAGCTGCGTATAAAAAGTCTTGCAGATGTTGTAAATGCAAAGACGAGAGTATCTTATTAATATTCAACGAGGCGATTTTGTAGGCTTGAGCTGCGATAATATCGTGTTATTCACTATCGATGTCAATATTCGTCATAAGAAGTGCTCTCAGAAGTGTGCAGTCCTAAAACATTGACTGGACACCGATCAGCGCAACGCCGCGCAACGTCATGAGGAGGACACTAAGCCGTGCTCCAGTGGAAAGAGCGGGCAGCGCCACACCCCCAGGAAGACAGAGTTCAGCGCCCCTGTCAACGCTGATTTAACTAGCCGCCCGTCGCTGGTCGGGTCCAGTTCGTTCGCAGACTTCGGGAGCATCAGTACTAATAGGAACAAGATACTTAGACTCCTTTCTGCGAGTAGCGATAGTGTGTAAAAGTAATTGCATGTAGGAGGCAAAGGAAGCACATCAAGGTACCTCATAAGGAGAATTTATGTTTTTTTACCTTTTTAGAAATAACATGTTCTATTAATCTGCCAATGTCACGTACAGATTATTTTTGATTCCTGCCACTGGTCATCGCAACTTCTCTCCTTCCTTGTTTGTGCCGGTACTGACTCCGACAGTAGATGACACAACAGAAAGTATATCCTATTCCACATGTATGTTGTATCCATAGTGTTCGACTGATCTTGCTGCGTAGGGATCGATCCCGTTTCTCCAATTTCACTTATTTGTTCATCTTGGTTAACTTCGTTGACTCAGGAGCCCAGGTTTTATACTGATTAACTTTCGACGTGTGTTTCCAACATCTCTGGTCTCAGGGAGAACGTTCTCTGTATCAAAGCTGGCTCTTAGCTACTATCTTTAGTGTGACAAACGGTCCGATGTCATGGGGCATGGTATACTTGAATTGGCTTACAATGGGTCAGAAGCATCCATATTCAAAACCGGATTGAAGGTGGTTCTTCATGTAATTTGTTGCTGATTTGCTTTGCTATTTCTCGCAAAGGCGGTGCTACTTTTCCACGCCTTTGTGAGTTAGTGTCCTCGTTTTATGTTTCCTTGAACGTCTGCCTCTTGCGGAGGTTCAACGTTTTCCATTGACGCATTTGTATCTTGTGCACGGTACTGTTCGCTGGTCAGTGGAGATTCGGTTTCCTTGTTATTTTCCGGATTCTGCTCCTTCTGAAGGAGTATAGTCAGTTCTGAAACTTGCTGCGTCTGAACGGTTATGTTCGGTTCTTGTTCTTGATGCTTTGTCAGCGTTGTCACTGTGGAGTCGCTAACGTCCATTATCAATTGACTGTAGCGAGAAATGTCATGCAGGATGACTTCCAGAGCGTGAGGCGTATGGATTGGTCCGATGGCTGCCGCTGCATAAGCTAAAGGCAACGTTGACATCGGCGGCAGTCTCACAGCTTCGCCTGCCGGTATCTGGACCACTCTGCGAGCAGACCTGGCCTGTACCGCTGCACGATGCACAGGTTCTTGGCTGTCCATCACTTGCAGGGTGCGATGCATAAATCCCGATAAATTTCAGTCTGAATATCCCGCCATATCGTAGTTCCGCCGGAGGTCGCGATTAGCGTTCTTGAAAGCCATATGCATCTAGTAAACAGTCAGAAGCTCAAAATGCCCGAGATGTTACGGACAAGCGTGGAGTACAACCGAACAGCCGCGATTATCGAAAGTCTTCGCGCTGGACGCTCGCCCACTCTATAGTTCGATTCTTCGGGTACCGACATCAACTGTTTACGATATTGTGGCCATGTATAATGATTCTGAGAAATCTGAAGTCCTAGACATATTTCTTTGAAAACGGACAAACTGTCACAAAAGAAGTTTATCTGCAAGTTTTGACAAATGTCGTGAAACCGTGAATGGTAACTATAGCCTTCCAACGGGACTCATACGAGCCAATTACAGGTAGTCCAGAACTGACCCTCTGATAACGTTGACACGTTCCGGTCAAGGGAGTTCTTGCCCCCGAATAGCCCGATTTGAAACCCCTCGACTACTATGTTTGCAGCGTACTCGAAAGAGTTGCCAATAAGACAGCGCTGTTTTAAAGAGTGCGTGCGATCACTTCAGAACGAGATCGGCGGCGGTCGTTCCGGCTAATGGGGGTTACATAGGGTAAAGTTACTCATGAAAGATATCACTACTTATAAGTTAAAGTATATTCATTTTCGTTTGTATTTTGTTTTAATAAATTTTCTTCTAAAAATGTTTCATTTGTCCGGATTTAAGCGCCGCACCCTGTATTACGATTGTACGATAATACCGCGAACAGTTACGTATGTAGGTATGTGCTTGTATAAATCTACTCGCAATTCCTGATACCCTTCAAAATGAGAACTTGTGAGTAATAGACCACTATTTTGCAGACTTACTGATTATTATTCCGTAAGTAGCAGTTACTGAGTTGATCAGCTAAGCAGTGATTTCAAAATGTAGCGCAATGATACGAATAGTCCCACTTCCAAATCTAGCGTGTGTAACACAAGCTTCACTAACGTTGTCATCATTATGTTTGTACTTAAATGTTCCGCCACTTGATTCCACTACTTTCTCAAAAAATTCCGTATTTTTGAGCCTTACATACATTACGCTGCTCACAGCTGTAAGGTGAATACCTATTATAACTTCAAATGATATTTTCACTACTTCCCCTAGCCAGTCTCAGTTTCGAACGAATTCCGTCTCTGAACGTTCTGGTCAAACGCTAATTGCTGCCTCTGGATCACGGGGTCCCGGGTTCGATTCTCGGCCGGGTTGGGAATTTTCTCTACCCGGGGACGGGATGTTTGTGTTATCCTCATCATTCCATTATCATCATCATTCGTGACAGTGGCTAGATTGAACTGTGTAAACGAATTGGACTGTGTAAAAACTGGGGCTCTCTACGGGTGCTGATGACCGGGCAGTTGAGCATCCCACAAACCAAACATCATCATCATCAAACGCAAATTTCAGTGTGTCTCTTCTGATAGGCTGATTCATCTCTCATAATATGAATCCATCAAGAGACTGAAATAAGGCAGCTAACTACTGCAAAAGGCGCTTTGACATAGCGAGCGGAGGGCAGCAGACCGCAGCGCACAGCACGCGCCGGAGGTCCATTAGCCACGGCCGTCAAAAGCCGACACGCCATCCGGACACAGTGTTTACAGAAATAGCGCAGACTACATTGGAACGCCCCCCCCCCCCCCCGGCCAACCCACACTCCAACAGAGACATGTCCGAACGAAGATGACGATGATGATTTGGGGGAGGGGACCAAACAGCGAGGTCATGGGTCCTGTTTGATTGGGGAAGTATGGGGAAGGATGGGGAAGGAAGTCTACCATGCCCTTTCAAAACTACCATCGCGGCATTTGCCTGAAGCGATTTAGTGATATCACGATCCACCTAAATCAGGATGGCCGGACTCGGGTCTGAACCATCGTTCTCTCGAATGTGAGTCCAGTGTGCTAACCACTTTGCTCCGTCCGAATGAACAAACCACGCATTCACATAACTGATACGCCTCCGTGGGTCACAAAACCACCACCTGCAGTGCAGATGCATTATTAGTTCGACCACCAGCCGGAATCGCAAAGTAGTGAGTATGGACATGGACGGGGACTTCTGATGAGTGGCGCTCGGTGGGAATGTGGGTCGGCCGGAAGGCGGGCCGAGACAGTCTGCGCAGTTGCCATAAAGAATGTGTCCGGAGAACGCAGCGCTTAACGCAACTACCTCATAAGCAGGAGATTTCGGGTTCGAGTACGGCTCTGACATACATTTTCACTCATTGCCGCTGATTCTGCATTAAGTGCGAATGCAGCTCACATCAATAATTCCTTCACTCCTCTGCCCTTTCTCCCAATCCACCTTTACTTTACATAACATTACTTAATGCGTGTTGTTCAACATGGCCCATAAAATATTCAGCTGCCGCTGGCCAAACGCCAATCTTGCAACAGAAAATGTAGAAGAGCATGACGTGACCTAACAAGATAGATTTTATTTTCATTATCAAATGAGGTGAAATAGATATAACAAAAATGGAAACGACGGAAAATGAAAGAGTTCAGGAAATACGTGAGAAAACCATACAAGACAAAAACTGAGAAAAAGACAAGTTGTATGGTTATGTGAAGAGAACGTTTAAGATGAGGATGCTTAAAAAGTTACATGAAATGATGGTGGATAGCAAGATACCAAGGGGGAGGCCGAAGAATAAGTGGCTAAATGGAGTGACTACAAACTATCTGGAAGACAAAAGAAGAGTGAGCCACGATACCGACAGAAAGAGATGATGGGATGACGGGAGACAATGGGGAGAGGCTTGTGTTCCCAGCAGACCCTTCTAGTGACGGCAAACTGTACATTGTGAACATGATGTGGCGGTATAAACCTACGTTACTAGATGAATATTTCTAGTATGCAAGGATTGCTACGTGGAGAGCGAGCGCGTTACATGGTGCACGATTCGCGGAAGCACGTAGCGCACCCACGCGAGATTTGCAACGGTCGGTGCGATGGTCTCCGCCGCCGGGCGGCCACGTGGCCCGCAGCTTGGGGCATTGTTTGGTTTTTCGCACATTGTGCGAAAACTATGTAACTTACGGTGAAGAGCGATGCGGCAGTGGATTGTGGTCAGCAATATGCACCTTCTGAAAGACGATCTTTATTTGAACTCACGAGACGCACAAGTTATAGTAATCTCAAAATCGGTTAATATCACGAATACTGAAACATTAATAAAAATAGTGAATAACAACTTACAGGGATGAACGAGCACTCATTACAAACGTCTCGTCATAGCGGATCGAGTGCCGTAGTCATATGTTAAGATTCATAAATAATTGAGCCCGTAAAGAGCAATAAACAAAGTTTGAGGGGAAATTGTTTATAAAGCTCAATAGAAAATTCATGACGTAAAGAACGGCACTATATAATATTTCGGGTGGCATCACACGTACTTTAAACTGGTTAAGTTATCCTATACACTTAACTTGCAATAGTTTTCATTGCTTGCAAATTATTATTAACATTTATTGCCAATAATTAATTAATTATTGTAAATATGAAGATATTGAGCGGCACAATGTGTAGATCGTTATAGATTACGTCTAAAAAAGGTGCCATATGCAGTTCTATTTTAAAACCTTGCAGCAGAGATGTCAACAAACAAATCTGCGGTAAGTGGCGATATTTTGCAAAAACTAAAACTTGATTTACGGGCGATAGAATAATCCTAGAAATTAATGTAACATTGTGCTTAAGATGTACTCTTTAGCGCGGTTCTGTCGGCATACTTATTTCTATCGAGGGATGTATGTATCAAAATTTGTAACCTTAACTGGTGAGATTGGTACTTGCATAACCAGGGGGGGTTGACGTCGGAGCCTATATAAGCGAGCGGCCCAGACACTGCTAGCTAGGGCATAACCACCTATGGTAAACTAACATACGCAAACAGCGACAAACGTCGGTAAGCCCCTGCATATCAGCAACACTGACTGACAACCACCAGCTGCTATTGGAGCCGACCAACAGGCCACAGCAGGGACACCGACGAGCTCGCCCACAGACGCACGAACAATCTGCCAACACTCCCTCACACTGTGCCTCCGGTATATGACCATCGGACACAAGACCGATAACAAAACTAACTGTTGCAGGCTGCAGGACGCTGAACGAGGACTCTGTACCAGCACCCAGCGCCAGCCGCCGAGCAGCACAAACGCACAACGTCAAGGTATCGACATGCATGATACCCACTACTAACAAAGCCTATCCTTGCACAACCTATCGCAGGCAGCAAGACAACCGCTACTGCTCTTGCCGCCCGACCTAACTTTCGCAGAGGTTTTTTTCCCTTGGCTCTTGCCTTGGCACTTTTTTTCCTCTGCCCTTCAAACCGCTACCCTTCGTCAGATTTCGACCAATCTATCTCCAGATGAGCGCGTATTAATGGTTAATCCTAACCAGACGTACGCAAACATCGCAGCACCCACATCCTGCGACACCTCACTTTAGTGAATACTAACCCTTATGCAGAGATGGCAGTAGACCTTTTGTGTTGGCCATCATGCCGGTGTGGGCGTGGAGGGGCTCCACCTCTATTTAAAAAAAAATGTCCAGGGGGTCAGTCGTTGGTCAGTCGTTTTAGAGGGTGGGTGGCGAGCGAGCCCCACTTGAGAGTGACCCATGTGGTCGTTTGAGAATTTTTCGATCCGATTTATTTCGAAAAATAGTATTTTTTAATAGTGCAAGTGTGCAACCATATATTTGGTGAACTGGAAGTGCTAGAATTACATGTGCGAGTACGATTTACGACGTATACATCGTCGTAAGTGAACATGTGGCGAACTGTGATTTCGCGCCAAAACTGTTAGAACAAAGAGGACAGTGGGACTTGTGGTGCTGTTCGATTTGATTGAGTAATTTTCGTTCATAGCAACCCACATCACTGCTATTGGGGGCTCGGAGTCAAATTATTATTAAAGTAAAACTGGAAACCGACTCACCAGTGCTAATTTCATTGTGTGAAAGAAAAGGACAACGCCAACAAATAGTAATTGAACTGTGACGTGAAAAAGAGATTTTGCTATAATAATCGCCTAATTTTTGTTCCCTAGCATAAACTGTACTCATGTCTGAGTGAATAATTAATTTAAAAACTGTAACTAATGCGCGGGTGTGGAACAGTGTACTAATGCACCAAGTGTGGAAATCATCCCCTGAGACTTACGTGAGAACCGAAATTTGCAATAACATTTTTTAACCAACATTTGTATGTGCACATCCGTGTGAACTCTTCAACCGCACTTCTTTATTTATCGCCCCGTTGCAATGATAACGACTGGTCTCTCTGTATTATCTTGTGTGACTGCCGTGACAACTCAATTATTAACGCCAATGCCAATTTCATCGTCGTCCCCCTCCCCCCATCCTTCCTATTTTCATCTTTCATCCAACTCTATGGTAGCCTCCAACCAAGTTCCGTCCTTAACGACCTCAATATCTCTATGTCCACAGGAAGTGAGACTCTAACGATTTCTTTACTGGGGCACCTTCCGGACCACACTGCGTACCTGTCTGGCCGTAACACGCGAATTGTGCGGTGTGCAGGAACAGAGCGAGGGTTTTCATCTTGTAGAGTGCTGCCTCCGTTCGATACGGCCCCACTCCCTCCTTGGAACTGCAGAACGCATTACACGCAGCGGGTAAGGATGCACCACAGGACTGCTCGGACATCTAATAACGAGATAGCGACGTCGAATTATTACTTCACAGATAGTAGTCGAATGGTGTAACCTGTCTCTGAGATTTGCCTGTTCAGCCACTCGTCATGTTCACTTGTATGTAAGTGTGTGCGCTTCTGAACAAACCATATGCTAAAGTCTACAGAAGAAAACTGTATCAGAGTATAATTACGAGCAGATACATTTTAGTCTAAAATGGCGTATTATCTCGCAAAAAGTTAACATTTGCTTGAAACAATATACTGGATGGGCATTAAGTCCTTACCAGATTACAAAAATGTATTTGTGAGGAGCTATGCTAGTGAAATCTGCTTTCTTTATTTTCATTCATTTATTTTTTATTTTTTGCAAGGTGCTTGAAGCTACACTCCTGGAAATTGAAATAAGAACACCGTGAATTCATTGTCCCAGGAAGGGGAAACTTTATTGACACATTCCTGGGGTCAGATACATCACATGATCACACCGACAGAACCACAGGCAAATAGACACAGGCAACAGAGCATGCACAATGTCGGCACTAGTACAGTGTATATCCACCTTTCGCAGCAATGCAGGCTGCTATTCTCCCATGGAGACGATCGTAGAGATGCTGGATGTAGTCCTGTGGAACGGCTTGCCATGCCATTTCCACCTGGCGCCTCAGTTGGACCAGCGTTCGTGCTGGACGTGCAGACCGCGTGAGACGACGCTTCATCCAGTCCCAAACATGCTCAATGGGGGACAGATCCGGAGATCTTGCTGGCCAGGGTAGTTGACTTACACCTTCTAGAGCACGTTGGGTGGCACGGGATACATGCGGACGTGCATTGTCCTGTTGGAACAGCAAGTTCCCTTGCCGGTCTAGGAATGGTAGAACGATGGGTTCGATGACGGTTTGGATGTACCGTGCACTATTCAGTGTCCCCTCGACGATCACCAGTGGTGTACGGCCAGTGTAGGAGATCGCTCCCCACACCATGATGCCGGGTGTTGGCCCTGTGTGCCTCGGTCGTATGCAGTCCTGATTGTGGCGCTCACCTGCACGGCGCCAAACACGCATACGACCATCATTGGCACCAAGGCAGAAGCGACTCTCATCGCTGAAGACGACACGTCTCCATTCGTCCCTCCATTCACGCCTGTCGTGACACCACTGGAGGCGGGCTGCACGATGTTGGGGCGTGAGCGGAAGACGGCCTAACGGTGTGCGGGACCGTAGCCCAGCTTCATGGAGACGGTTGCGAATGGTCCTCGCCGATACCCCAGGAGCAACAGTGTCCCTAATTTGCTGGGAAGTGGCGGTGCGGTCCCCTACGGCACTGCGTAGGATCCTACGGTCTTGGCGTGCATCCGTGCGTCGCTGCGGTCCGGTCCCAGGTCGACGGGCACGTGCACCTTACGCCGACCACTGGCGACAACATCGATGTACTGTGGAGACCTCACACCCCACGTGTTGAGCAATTCGGCGGTACGTCCACCCGGCCTCCCGCATGCCCACTATACGCCCTCGCTCAAAGTCCGTCAACTACACATACGGTTCACGTCCACGCTGTCGCGGCATGCTACCAGTGTTAAAGACTGCGATGGAGCTCCGTATGCCACGGCAAACTGGCTGACACTGACGGCGGCGGTGCACAAATGCTGCGCAGCTAGCGCCATTCGACGGCCAACACCGCGGTTCCTGGTGTGTCCGCTGTGCCGTGCGTGTGATCATTGCTTGTACAGCCCTCTCGCAGTGTCCGGAGCAAGTATAGTGGGTCTGACACACCGGTGTCAATGTGTTCTTTTTTCCATTTCCAGGAGTGTATTATGAACAGACTTATGCATGTGCTCTGGCGGGATGAAATTTCTATCCCTCTCCCTATTCTTCTCTCTCTCTTTTTCTTTCTCTCTCGTTACAAGTGCCGTAATTTTGGAGTACAGCTGACGCCCATACTGGAGAAAGCGCAGTGACTTTCGAGATTTCTTTAAGCACGGTCGCCTGTTGCAGTTCATCGACAGTTCCGAAGTGTCTATGGTCAAGATACGCTAGACGTGAAGAGCATCGAACGATGGTATAAAAAATTTTAGTGGACTGACAATATTTGTGACAATGCGAGGTGCAGTAGACCGAGCGTGAATGATGACAGTATTTCAACGCACTCCTCAGAAATTGATGCAACGTGTCTCCAGAGAAACAGGCATACCTAAGAGAACACTGGCGAAGGTCGTGCATGAACAGCTACATTTCCACTCACCCGAAGAGCATTTCGTCCGAGGTTATCCTAGTACTATAAGTTCTTAGATTGCTTAGAACATGCTGAAACGAATTTCTGCCAAGAAAGACTACCTTAGTAAAGTTTGTTTTACTAAAGAAGCGACTTTTCACGCCTCTGGAAAAGTAAATAGCTATGAGGTTCTGATCTGGGGCTGGTAGATCTGCGTGTGTTACTATATGTTTCTTCACGCAAATGTTTTAATTTTTGCCAAATAACAGGTCATTTATGACTATCTTTAATCTGTAGGATACAATGGTCTTCGAAACGATATTAATTCCTGACCGACTTGTGTCTTTCTAGTCTTTTCATTTGTTAACTTCCAAACGGAAACTGTGCAGAAAGACAGAATTTTACAGATAAATCACGTTAAGTATAGAAGAGCAGTCCTATATACGTATTTTAAATAATTTTTATTAGGTACAAATTGTAGGAGCTGGGCGAATTGTAAAACCGATGTAGATAAACCGGTGGGTGCACCCAAATATCAACTTTTACTTGATCACCACATTCTGGTATGAGCGAGGCCTAGCCTCACTCGTAGAAAATAGTGTCTTATTCAGGGTGGTCCATTGATCGTGACCGGGCCAAATATCTCACGAAATAAGCGTCAAACGAAAAAACTACAAAGAACGAAACTTGTCTAGCTTGAAGAGGGAAAGCAGATGGAGCTATGGTCGGCCGGCTAGATCGCGCTGCCATAGATCAAACGGATATCAACTGCGTTTTTTTAAATAGGAACCTCCATTTTTAGTACATATTCGTGTAGTACGAAAAGAAATATGAATGTTTTAGTTGGACCACTTTTTTCGCTTTGTGATGGATGGCGCTGTAATAGTCCAAACGTATAAGTACGTGGTATCACGTAACATTCCGCCAGTGCGGAAGGTATTTGCTTCGTGATACATTACCCGTGTTAAAATGGAACGTTTACCAATTGCTAAAAAGGTCGATATGGTGCAGATGTATGGCTATTGTGATCAAAATGCCCAACGGGCGTGTGCTATGTATGCTGTTCGGTATCCTGGACGACATCATCCAAGTGTCCGGACTGTTCGCCGGGTAGTTACGTTATTTAAGGAAACAGGAAGTGTTCAGCCACATGTAAAACAACAACCATGACCTGCATCAAATGATGATGCCCAAGTAGGTGTTTTAGCTGCTGTCGCGGCTAATTCGCACATCAGTAGCAGACAAATTGCGCGAGAATCGGGAATCTCATGAACGTCGGTGTTGAGAATGCTACATCAACATCGAGTGCAGCCGTACCATATTTCTATGCACCAAGAATTGCATGGCGACGACTTTGAAAGTAGTGTACAGATCTGCCACTGGGCCAAGAGAAATTACGGGACGATGACAGATTTTTTGCATGCGTTCTATTTAGCGACGAAGCGTCATTCACCAATAGCGGTAACGTAAACCGGCGTAATATGCACTATTGGGCAACGGAAAATCCACGATGGTTGCGACAAGTGGAACATCAGCGACCTTGGCGAGTTAATCTATGGTGCGGCATTATGGGAGGAAGGATAATTGGCCCCCAAGCCCAAGTAGGTGTTTTAGCTGCTGTCGCGGCTAATCCGCACATCAGTAGCGGACAAATTGCGCTAGAATCGGGAATCTCAAGAACGTCGGCGTTGAGAATGCTACATCAACATCGATTGCACCCGTACCATATTTCTATGCACCAAGAATTGCATGGCGACGACTTTGAAAGTAGCGTACAGATCTGCCACTGGGCACAAGAGAAATTACGGGACGATGACAGATTTTTTGCATGCGTTCTATTTAGCGACGAAGCGTCATTCACCAACAGCGGTAACGTAAACCGGCGTAATATGCACTATTGGGCAACGGAAAATCCACGATGGCTGCGACAAGTGGAACATCAGCGACCTTGGCGAGTTAATCTATGGTGCGGCATTATGGGAGGAAGGATAATTGGCCCCCAAGCCCAAGTAGGAGTTTTAGCTGCTGTCGCGGCTAATCCGCACATCAGTAGCGGACAAATTGCGCTAGAATCGGGAATCGCAAGAACGTCGGCGTTGACAATGCTACATCAACATCGATTGCACCCGTACCATATTTCTATGCACCAAGAATTGCATGGCGACGACTTTGAAAGTAGCGTACAGATCTGCCACTGGGCACAAGAGAAATTACGGGGCGATGACAGATTTTTTGCATGCGTTCTATTTAGCGACGAAGCGTCATTCACCAACAGCGGTAACGTAAACCGGCGTAATATGCACTATTGGGCAACGGAAAATCCACGATGGCTGCGACAAGTGGAACATCAGCGACCTTGGCGGGTTAATCTATGGTGCGGCATTATGGGACGAAGGATAATTGGCCCCCATTTTATGGATGGCACTCTAAATGGTGAATGTATGCTGATTTGCTTCGTAATGTTCCACCGATGTTACTACAAGATGGTTGACTGCATGACAGAATGGCGATGTACTTCCAACATGATGGATGTCCCGCACATAGCTCACGTGCGGTTGAAGCGGTATTGAACAGCGTATTTCATGACAGGTGGATTGGTCGTCGAAGCACCATACCATGGCGCACGTTCACCGGATCTGACGTCCCTGGATTTCTTTCTGTGGGGAAAGTTGAAGGATATTTGCTATCGTGATCCACCGACAACGCCTGGCAACATGCGTCAGAGCATTGTCAATGCATGTGCGAACCACGCTCTAACAGCATGCGTTCTCAGAAATGATAAGTTCACAAAGGTACATGTATCACATTGGAACAAACGAAATAAAATGTTCAAACGTACCTACGTTATGTATTTTAATTTAAAAAACCTACATGTTACCAAATGCTCATCCAGAATTGTGAGCCATATGTTTGTGACTATTACAGCGCCATCTATCACAAAGCGAAAAAAGTGGTCCAACTAAAACATTCATATTTCTTTACGTACTACACGAATATGTAATAAAAATGGGCGTCATATTAAAAAAAAAACACAGTTGATACCCGTCTGACCTATGGCAGGGCCATTTTGCGGGCCAACCATAGCGCCATCTGGTTTCCCCCTTCAAGCTAGACGAGTTTTCTTCTTTGTAGTTTTTTCGTTTGATGTTTATTTCGTGAGATATTTGGCCCGGTCACGATCAATGGACCACCCTGTATACTGCTTATTACTGATCATGATTGCATGAAATGTCGACAGCGATCTATCGATCATAAGGTTTTACTCAGTCCTATTGTGGTCGTCGTATGTGACGGAACAGGATCCATTCGATAATCTAACTGTAAATGATCATAATTTCTAATAAAAGTCGGAGAACCCTGATACGCCATCCCTCATGCCTCATAGACGTAACGTGACTGAATATTTAACTTTTCCCATGAATAACTGAATGTTTTGCCCTCAAGCTTAATGGCGTACACAGAACATCGTGCGTATTTACTAAGCTTACGACAGTAGTCCGCATGAGAGTTGGCATAAGAACAAGGCAATTCGCAAATGCAAACGCTAACGCTCGTAACTGACGTAAAATACTTCCACACAAGAGATCTAATGAGGATAGTAGAATAATGGGCTTTTCAGAATTGTATATATAGCAGAAATTGGTTTACTGTAAGAATTCAACTTTAATTCTGAGGTTACTGTCGAATACTATTCAAAAATTGAAAAAAAAAAAAAAATCAAAAACGTAACTATGACAAATTAAACTTAGGTTCAAATTCTTTTGAGTAAAAGTTCGCGTGGGTTCAGATTGTTGGGGATAAGACAATCTTCACATATCTTGTGCTTTCGGCAGATCGTGGACGTCCATGTTGTTATTTCACAACTCCGAGCCTGCAGTCGAGTAATTACCATCGTCATGCTGATCTCTTTGATCGTAGCTGCCCGTTCATGGGTGCAGCAAGGCCACGCGGGATTAGCCGAGCGGTCTCAGGCGCTGCAGTCATGGACTATGCGGCTGGTCCCGGCGGGAGGTTCGAGTCCTCCCTTGGGCATGAGTGTTTCTGTTTGTCCTGAGGATAATGTGTGTAAGCTTAGGGACTGATGACCTTAGCAGTTAAGTTTCATAAGATTTCACACATATTTGAACATTTAATGTAGCAGGAACACGCGATGTTTGTAGAATCCTCCCAGTTAGCATATTAGCAACTGGTGACGTAGCTAAGACATGCTTATTCAAATAAAATGTGACGTATCCTAACGTCCTCAGGTTTGTTAGCCATTAACAGTCACAGTTTTTGAATTTACAGCTTCCCGTTCGTTCACGAGCTGGAGCACTTCACATTACCACAGTGGCAGTAAAAAAGTACATTAATATATTTGTAATTTCATTTACGAATCCGAAGTGCGTGCTAACCAGGTCGTCCTATGCACAACAATTACCGTACGCTCACATCAGTCATGCAGCGATGAGCGATACATAGCATGTCCTGGATATCAGCTCACAACGCAAAAAATACATTACCGTATTTCCAGTTTTATTTGACTCTCCACGTTATGCACTGCACAGCCCAAGCTGCACACAATGAAAACCGCACAAGTTCACACTATTTGGTCATATGCGCATCACAGTTTTTAGTTTAGTCTGCGAGTAGAAATTCAGAAACAAAAAGCCATGCGACAGTCACAGTTATTAGTTTCTTTGTCCACGGTATATACCTAATTCAAAGCGCGTATCGTCAACAGAGTAGTAGTCCACCCCTCTAGTATCTGAGTGGTGAGCGCGACGGAATGTCATACCTAACGGCCCCGGGACTGGGTGTTGCGTTGTCCTTATCATCATCATTTCATCCCCACCGTCACGCAAGTCACCGAAGTGGCGTCAACTCGAAAGACTTGCACCAGACGAATGGTCTGCCCGACGGGAGGTCCTAGCCACACGGCACTGTTTTAACAGAATACTTATTTAACACTGGTCAACGAGACGGCACACGGCAATCGCTTTCCGTTCTCGCTTCCCAGTCTCTTTGATGGTGTTTCACATCGTCGACCTATCGGTATGTTTCTACAGCTCAATCAGTATCACACAACGTGTGATGATTAACAATTTCATACAAAACTTCACACTATTAAGTCAATGAAAATTAATCATTGGAATAGGCACCAACAGAAAAATTCTTAAAAATTCCACAAGGTAAACGTAGGGTAGATTCTGTAGAGTAACAGAAACATCGAAATAAATCCAGCAAATAGACGGGGACGTAGGTTGGAAGTGCTCCGCTGAGATGAGAAGTTTGGCACAGGAGAGGAACTCGTGGTAAGTCGCGTCAAACGAATCAGATGACTGATGACCAAAAAAAAGACAGTTGTGCAAAGAAACAAAATTACAAAAGTAATCAGAAAACAAATCGACCAACGCACCAAGAGAAGACATCGGAAGAAAAAGGAGACACTTTCGTACCGTAGTGAAACGTTATTTTCAGAGATCTATCTTAAACAAGCATTGAAGTGACTTAAAACCTGTCGAAGGTAGGGGATTTGTAGGATTACGGGGAATATTAATCGCAGTGACACATATAACGATCGTAAATCAGGAGAACCAATAACGGAGGTAGAGCCATCATCTCATTCAGCATTCTTGTTCGCTCGTTCAAGAAATATCTTGAAATACGTTCACAGTGATTAACCATTCTCTTTCCTGAAACTAATGAGAGGAGTAATTCTCCTGACTGCTTGGAGAAATGAGAGCCATCAACTGGATATTGCGAGGCTTCTCCTTCTAACTGCGCTTAGCACCCGAAATCGTCCCTTCACTCCCATGCTAAAGATTACACAGGCCAACAACGAAAAACGTTTCAGTGGAAGCCGATTATTCTTGTAGTTTTTAGTGTGATTGATCCGTATTATCCACTATTCTTTCCATTAACATACTATGTTTTAAAAATTGGTTTTATTGATTTTAGTGATGTTACCTGAAGTCGCAAGTGTATCGTGATCGACCGACATCTCTAGTGATGCTGAAAGACAACATCCGACGCCAATGCCTCACCATAACTCCGGACATCCTTTACAGTGCTGTTCACAACATTATTCCTCGATTACAGCTATTGTTGAGGAATGATGGTTGACATATTGAGAATTTCCTGTAAAGAACATCATCTTTGCTTTGTCTTACTTTGTTATGCTAATTATTGCTATTCTGATCAGATGAAGCGCCATCTGTCGGACATTTTTTGAACTTTTGTATTTTTTTGGTTCTAATGAAACCCCATGTCATTCCAAGCATGTGTGTCAATTTGTACCTCTCTATCTACATTATTCCGTGATTTATTCAGTTTTCAAATTTATACTGACTTTTTGATCACTCGGTGTATTCCAGATGTTATATTAATTAGTAGTTATGATTTTGAAATTTTGGTGACATCGGTTTGATTGGTTAAGATGTATCGTAACTGCCACGACGTCATCGGCTCTTCGTCTTTTTGTGCAAGGATCTCGTGGTTATGCGAATAACCATGTTAACATGCCAACATATTGCGTTGGTGCTAATGAAATAGTATGTGAAAGCCTTAACAGTAGGTGGACTGTTTCAAGTCAATCCATGACAATTTTTCTTGTCTATCAGACGCGAAATTGAAATAAGGCCTGGTTTTTGAAAGTGACACTGGGAAAAATGATGTTCGATTGCAACTTTCAACAGCAAATGACTGACGGAGAGTATTGAGTATCATTAAAAGAGGTAGTTACTACGTTATGAGGCAAAAAAATGTACATACTGGAAAATTTCAAGAAGTTAGGCACTTTTATGAGTGTCAGAACTCAATTTTGAAACGTCACTCCGATATTTCACATAAAATGTGGGTAAGTGGGGTATAAGGTAGCTTCTGTCACCTAGACATCTAAGTGACGAAAATAAAATATCAGCGTCAGTGGAATACCGACACTGTGGAGGTCTAGTGCTGGTTAAATCCCCGAGCTCTGCTACAGGCAATTCATCATATAAGAAAAAGTTTCAGATGCTTTATGGACAAGAGAGCTAGTCAATACAAGCCACTGGGCATGCAACATACTTCAATATACCCTACGTTTACACTCAAAATTATGCTTTTCAGTCCGTTTGCATGTGTTTCACTAATTCACTAGTTTAAAATGAAGTCACATTCGGACGAAATCGTACTTTATCAGTAGTTACAGAGGTCAGATATAGAGTCATTGCATAAAAAATACATCACTAAGCTTTCATCTTCAAGAAACCTGATGAGAAAGTAGATTATCGTAGGTGTACATCACCTTTCTCTCTCCCTGCAAACATTTGAAGGTGTATATCAAGGGAACGCGACCAGTGGCCACGGTACGCTCTGAAGAACATGTCCAAGATAAAAGAGACACACAATACTCGTGACTAAACATCCTTTTCAAAGAAACAACAGAAAAAGTTCACAAATTTAATAACGAATCGCGACTTGCTTAAGATGTCTGGCACCTTATTAATGCCGTTTGTCCCTATTTTTACAATTATATGGATTACCGTTTTCGCTCAGGTAAGGTATACATTAGCTCTGAGGGTTGTCGAACAAAATGACAAACGATAACGAAACTATTCAAAAGCGAGTTATAAACAGATTCTTCTGAGAACAGTTAATTACTGAAAAAGAAAATGGAGATATGAAACCTATGACAGTTCTAATAATGGCTATGACTTAATAATCCAATCTACGAGTATTATTCTAAATTGCAGTCTCGTTAAATTAGTTTTCTTTCATTCGTATCATGTTTGGAGTGTCACCTATAGTCTTTAAAAATTAGGGCCTGTTTCAAAAAGAATGTTATAATAATACGTCAGCTGCTACAATACGAGACGAGGTTGAGAGTATCTGAAGATCAGGAAGGTGGGAGGAATGGGTCCAGATTATATGGAAGGCTACTCTGTCTACTGCATACCAGTTAGATATATACTTGGGTCGGTAAATAATCATAGCTTCTAGTGCACAGTAAGGAACAGTAATTCCAGTTTTGAACAGATGCTGCATTTTGTTCCAGGTTTGTATTTCTACTTTTCTACGATGACGACAAGATTACTACAATGGCGGCAACAAAAATTCACAAAACTTGCCTTGAGAGCCATTATAACGGTCTTCTAAATATGAAATATAATGGTTCGACTCGCCGTTCAATCATCGGCTGACGTAATCGTCCTGCTGATATCCTTCATAAGCTAAGCTTCGTGATATGTTTATTACACTGCCTGATGAAAGAAGTGAAGCACGCAGAAGACATAACCAGATGACAAGGCAACTCACACATACACACCATTAGCTATTACGTAAATCATTGCAACTTCCGTTGTGACAGATAGAACTTCCATCAAAGTACATAAGGACTGTTCGTGTTTAGTGGTGTCAACAGGTATGGTAGGCTATACAAGTGGCGTCAACAACGTCAGATGTTAAGTTATTGCTATGAAGGACAAGATCCCCACCTACTCGTGTGAGGCAGTGTTATCAGCACCGGATAGAGTTGAAAGGGGCTCATTATGACCCTCTGTTTGGCTGGTTCAAAAATGGTTGGCTCTGAGCACTATGGGACTCAACTGCTGTGGTCATCAGTCCCCTAGAACTTAGAACTACTTAAACCTAACTAACCTAAGGACATCACACACATCCATGCCCGAGGCAGGATTCGAACCTGCGACCGTAGCAGTCGCACGGTTCCGGACTGCGCGCCTAGAACCGCGAGACCACCGCGGCCGGCCTCAAAAATGGTTCAAATGTCTCTGAGCACTATGGGACTTAACTTCTGAGGCCATCAGTCCCCTAGAACTTAGAACTACTTAAACCTAACTAACCTAAGGACATCACACACATCCATGCCTGAGGCAGGATTCGAACCTGCGACTGTAGCGCCTAGAACTTCTCGACCACTCCGGCCGGCTTGGCTGGTTCATTGAACTGTGCAGCCTCCAGATTTGTAATGCATTCGGATGTCGTCAAGATTCCAGTCAATGACGTCTGATCACCCTAACGTAAGATACACTATGTGATCAAAAGTATTCGTACAGTCCCAAAAATATTCCTTTTTCATATAACGTGCATTTTGATGCCATCTACTACCAGGCATTCCGTATCAGCGACCGCAGTAGTCATTAGACGTCGTGAGAGAGCAGAATGGGGCGTTCCGCGGAACTCACGGACTTCGAACGTGGTCAGGTGATCGGGTGTCACTTGTGTCACACGTCTGTACGCGAGATCTCCTCACTCCCAAACATCCCTAGGTCCACTGTTTCCGATGTGATAGTGAAGACCAACACACAGGAATTCCAAACTGCATCAGCATCCAATGCAAGTAGTATGACAGTTATGCGAGAGGTGAGAAAACTTGGATTTCATGGTCGAGCTGCTGATCGTAAGCCACACATCACGCCGGTAAATGCTAAACGACGCTTCGCTTTGTGTAAGGAGCGTAAACATTGAACGACTGAACAGTGGAAAACGTTGTGTCGAGTGACAAACCACGATACACAATGTGGCGATCCGATTGCAGGGTGTGGGTATGGCGAATGCCTGGTGAACGTCATCTGCCAGCGTGTGTACTGGCAACAGTAAGATTCGGAAGCGGTGGTGTTATGGTGTGGTCGTGTTTTTCATTGAGGGAGATCGCATCCCTTGCTTTGCGTGGAACTATCACAGCACAGGTCTAAGCTGATGTTTTAAGCACCTTCTTGCATCCCACTGTTGAAGAGCAATTCGGGGATGGTGACTGCATCTTTCAACACGATCGAGCACCTGTTAATAAGGCACGCCCTGTGGCAGAGTGGTTACACGACAATAACATCCCTGTAATGGACTGGACTGCACAGAGTCATGACATGAATCCTATAGAACACCTTTGGAATGTTTTGGAACGCCAACTTCGTGCCAGGCCTCACCGACCGACATCGATATCTCTCCTCAGTGCAGCACTCCGTGAAGAATGGGCTGTCATTCCGCAAGAAACCTTCCAGCACCTGACGGAACAAATGCCTGCGAGAGTGGAAGCTATCATCAAGGCTAAGGGTTGGCCAACACCAAAATGAATTCCAGCATTACCGATGGAGTACCTCACGAATTTGTAAGTCATTTTCAGCCAGGTGTCCATATACTTTTGATCACATTGTGTAGCTGTATTGTGCTCCCAGCACATCGTAACTCCTTCACATCTGTGTCTGCTATCCGAGAACAAGTAATTGGCTTCCTGTAACATTCCGTATCTTCCCGTACCACTAGTCGGAGATTACAAGCAGCCGGACTATGGAATTACAGTCCTTCACGAAGTTTGCCATTAACATCACAACAGGAACGGTTACGTTTGGAGTCGTGCCGTAGCCAGAGACCCTGGAATGCTGATGCATGGCGTCACACAGTGTTGAGCGATGATCGTGAATTTTCACTACCCTGTATGGGGAGAGGGCGCAGTCTCCCTCTGTTTCGGAAAGGCGCAGCTTCGTGTCTCCTGGCGGCATGGTGTGGAGTGCCATCGGGTGCCACTTCTGATCAGGTATGGTAGTGGTTGATGGCACTCTAACGCGCAGTGCTTCGTCACTGACATCCTGCTCCGTCACGTGTTACCTCTCATGCGACAGTATTATGATGTTATTTTTCAACAGGATGCTGTTCGTCCACACACAAAACGTGCTTCCGTAGACTGTCTGCATGAAGTTTAGGTTCTCCAAAGACCAGCAAGATCCCCGGATGCGTCTCCGATAAAAAAATGTGTTGGACCAGCTCGGATGTCAACTCTGCTCCATCGCTAGTATTCAGGATATCAACGGGGCAGCTTTCAAGAGGATAGGATACGACTTTATGACACCCTTCCCAGACGAATCAGTGTACTCATCCAGCTCCTGAGGGGCTGCAGCGTTATGCTGATGAGTTGCCTCACAATGGAAAGCTCTTCGTAAGTTTTACTCTGTTTTGCAGCAATTGAAATAAAATCACACAGGGTGAAATTTCGTTTCGTTTCCTCTTCCCTTTCTTGGTGCTCCACTTTCTTGCCAGGCTGTGTATTTACAGCACAAACAGGGACTATTCGAATTAATTATAAAGTAGAAGGTGGTTCATTTTTGTAGACAGTAAAGTGGTTCAAAAGAAAGGTGCGGGCTTTCAAATAGAAAATGATGATTGGTGGCCCTCAACTGCGTACCATCTGACTCAGAGTTGAGTTTTGGCTAGTTTTGTTGTCTGGGGTCTTGGATACGTAGTTGCCGCATTACAAGCCAAATACTCCTGAGTCAACAGTATACAATATGAATACACACGTGAATCGAATAGTCGAAGGCAATTGCCTATTATGAATGTAACATATAAATTTATAAATGAAGGAATGCAATTAAATAAAATCTGCTGGTACTATTTTAACGACTTTAAATGATAAGTACAACAGCAGAAGTACCTTTAAGAATGCTCTTATTACCGTAAAACATTTATTGGTGTCGATGGTCCACTAATTAAATAAAATATAAGTTGAATAACAGTGAAACAATAGATTCCTAGAATGAGATTTTCACTCTGCAGCGGAGTGTGCGCTGATATGAAACTTCCTGGCAGATTAAAACTGTGTGCCCGACCGGGACTCGAACTCGGGACCTTTGCCTTTCGCGGGCAAGTGCTCTACCAGAAGCAGAAGTAAAGCTGTGAGTACCGGGCGTGAGTCGTGCTTCGGTAGCTCAGTTGGTAGAGCACTTGCCCGCGAAAGGCAAAGGTCCCGAGTTCGAGTCTCGGTCGGGCACACAGTTTTAATCTGCCAGGAAGTTTCAATAGATTCCTACTTCACATAATTAGTTATGGGCAACGACAAGCTCGCGAGATATTCACTTCTAAGCGCATACTTCGTCTTCACTGCAGAATCCACGGAAATCTCACAAGTGCACAAGTCGGCACTACGAAATATTTATCTCTAGCACCACCATGCGCAAATTGCTACGCTCTCCAAGTCTGCGTCCACCGCGCCGTACTGTCCAGGGCTCCCCGTGTCTCGTGCGACTCTCCCTCGCGCCACACTGTTCAGAACTGCCTCGTGTGCTCTCCAGAAATGATAATCCTCCCCAACCTACATACGTCTCGCCACGTGTCCTTTTTGGAAACGGTCGCTGTGATTTGCTAGAGCACTCCCGCCCTGTCTCCAAGCCAATGCACACTCAGAAACATAATAAAACACATTCAGAATAATGGATTTTCATTTAAATAACTTGAAATTAAATTAATGTTCCTATGGCTGGACCATAAACACGCTCTAACACATATTATTAAGTACATAAACAAATTAAATAAACGTATATCAAAGGAATAGAACAGAAGTAAGCCAGTAGCCTAATGTCTCTGTGCTTTCTAAAACACAGTAAATAATTGACCAATTTCTTCATGAATAGGAATCTGAGCTATTTGTAGTATCGTTCCCAGAACCGATTGTGGTCCTCTGGTTTGGAGCCGAGTTGAAGGCTTAAACCAGAGGCTCAGACGATTCTGCAGAGATCTGGGGTGCAAATTTCTCGACCTCCGCTATCGGGTGAAGAAATGTAGGGTCCCCCTGAATAGGTCAGGCGTGCACTACACGCAGGAAGTGCCTACAACGGTAGCGGAGTACGTCTGGAGTGCACATGTGGGTTTTTTAGGTTAGAGAATTCCCTCCCTAGGCCCGACAAGACGCCTCCTGAGACGCGGCAAGGTAGGAGTAGGCAAAATGCAACAGGGAATAACAATATTAATGTGCTAATAGTAAACTGCAGGAGCATCTATAGACAGGTCCCAGAACTGCTGTCATTAATAAACGGTCACAATGCCCAAATAGTACTAGGGACAGAAAGTTGGCTGAAACCAGACGTAAACAGTAATGAAATCCTAAACTCAGATTGGAATGTATACCGCAGAGACAGGATGGACAGTGAAGGGGGAGGCGTGTTTATAGCGATAAGAAGTGCAATAGAATCGAAGGAAATTGACGGAGATCCGAAATGTGAAATAATTTGGATGAAGGTCACGGTTAAAGCAGGCTCAGACATGGTAATTGGATGTCTCTATAGGCCCCCTGGCTCAGCAGCTGTTGTGGCTGAGCACCTGAAGGATAATTTGGAAAATATTTCGAGTAGATTTCCCCACCATGTTATAGTTCTGGGTCGAGATTTTAATTTTCCAGATATAGACTGGGAGAGTCAAATGTTCATAACGGGTGGCAGGGACAAAGAATCCAGTGAAATTTTTTTAAGTGCTTTATCTGAAAACTACCTTGAGCAGTTAAACAGAGAACCGACTCGTGGCAATAACATATTAGACCTTCTAGTGACAAACAGACCCGAGCTATTTGAAACAGTTAACGCAGAACAGGGAATCAGCGATCATAAAGCGGTTACTGCATCGATGATTTCGGCCGTAAATAGAAATATTAAAACAGGAGGGAAGATTTTTCTGTTTAGCAAAAGTGACAAAAAGCTGATTTCAGAGTGCCTGACGGCTCAACACAAAAGTTTTGTCTCAAGTACAGGTAGTGTTGAGGATCAGTGGACAAAGTTCAAAACCATAGTACAATATGCGTTAGATGAGTATGTGCCAAGCATGATCGTAAGAGATGGAAAAGAGCTACCGTGGTACAACAACCGAGTTAGAAAACTGCTGCGGAAGCAAAGGGAACTTCACAGCAAACATAAACATAGCCAAAGCCTTGCAGACAAACCAAAATTACGCGAACCGAAATGTAGTCTGAGGAGGGCTATGCGATAGGCGTTCAATGAATTCGAAAGTAAAGTTCTATGTACTGACTTGGCAGAAAATCCTAAGAAATTTTGCTCTAATGTCAAAGCGGTAGGTGGATCAAAACAAAATGTCCAGACACTCTGTGACCAAAATGGTACTGAAACAGAGGATGGCAGACTAAAGGCCGAAATACTAAATGTCTTTCTCCAAAGCTGTTTCACAGAGGAATACTGCACTGTAGTGCCTTCTCTAGATTGTCGCACAGATGACAAAATGGTAGATATCGAAGTAGACGACAGAGTGATAGAGAAACAATTAAAATCGCTCAAAAGAGGAAAGGCCGCTTGACCTGATGGGATACCATTTCGATTTTACAAAGAGTACGCGAAGGAACTCGCCCCCCTTCTTGCAGCGGTGCACCGTAGGTCTCTAGAAGAGCGTAGCGTTCCAAAGGATTGGAAAAGGGCACAGGTCATCCCCGTTTTCAAGAAGGGACGTCGAACAGATGTGCAGAACTATAGACCTATATCTCTAACATCGATCAGTTGTAGAATTTTGGAACACGTATTATGTTCGAGTATAATGACTTTTCTGGAGACTAGAAATCTGCTCTGTAGGAATCAGCATGGGTTTCGAAAAAGGCGGTCGTGTGAAACCCAGCCCGCGCTATTCGTCCACGAGACTCAGAGGGCCATAGACACGGGTTCACAGGTAGATGGCGTGTTTCTTGACTTCCGCAAGGCGTTCGATATGAAACGTCCCTTCAGAAAAATTATACATGACTGTGCTTAAACTGACACACAATATTTTTATTGCAACGCAATCTGACTTTCAATAATCCCTACAAAAGAATGGCCCTGACTAACATTAACCTATACCTTTCACAAATCACTTACAAAAGTCTTCGTTACTCAAACTACTGCAATACAGCGAGCGCCACTACTGCCAGCTAAATAAAAGATTCTAACTACTGAAGGCACTAACTACTGATATGAATAGTTAGCAAATGAAAGATTTTGATAGAGAACAAACAATGTATTTACCTTAATAGTGTTCAAAAGTCATAATATATATAGCAGTTCATGACATCCATTCTTACAAATGTACTGTTTCTGATGGACACACGTCCAGATCATCCGCTCTCAAAATTCCGCCATTTCTCTCCCCACATCCACCTCTGCTGGCGGCTCACCTCCAACTGCGCAACGCTACGCGCTGTTAACAGCCAACAGCCCAACACTACAATAGCAAATTCCAACAATGCCACCCAGCCACAGACTGCACACAGCACAGCCAGTGATTTTCATACAGAGCGCTACGTGGCGTTTCCAATATAAAAACCTAAACAGGCTACTTACAGATACAGTTCACCACAGTCGTTTAATGAACAAAGTAAGAGCATATGGACTATCAGACAAATTGTGTGCACAAGGTATAATACGCATCGATCAACGTTAATGTGACATTGTACTCCTTATCCACGTGCATCTTTTCAGGGGTACGTTCGGCCTTGGCTTCATTCTTATGCATTGATGGCGTCAGAAGTTGTCCCATAGTGCTCAGAGACATTTGAACCATTTTTTTGTAATTGTTGTTTTTGAAAAAAGTGTCATTTCTGTTCGTCACTTTGTATTTTTCTACAATTTATTTTCTGTTCAAGTATTATACAGTAGCAACTCTTTCTGATTATGTTCCTAGTTTCATCGAGGTATGTTACCTAGCAGTGATACATCATGTGAAAGTTACTTCCTTCCTTACGTTGCGCACACCAATGTGTACGGTACATAGATGAAGAAGGCTGTTTGCTGAATTACAAGCGGCAGGAGAACATAGAGATGATGTGATCGAAGGAAAGTATATGGCGTCAGAAGACATACGGGAATGGCTCCTGAATGCATGTTGCTGAATGGAATAATCCATGAACAATGACGAGTTCATCTGAAGCTGTGTAAACTTTCTGGGATTCAAATAATTTTAAGTATCAATTTCCTTGTATACAATTAAGCACCAAAGAAACTGGTATAGGAATTCGTACTCAAATACAGAGATATGTAAGCAGGAAGAATACGCCTCTGCGGTCGGCAACGCCTAACAAGACAAAATGTGTCTGGTTCAAAATGGTTCAAATGGCTCTGAGCACTATGGGACTCAACTGCTGAGGTCATTAGTCCCCTAGAACTTAGAACTAGTTAAACCTAACTAACCTAAGGACATCACAAACATCCATGCCCGAGGCAGGATTCGAACCTGCGACCGTAGCGAAATGTGTCTGGCGCAGTTGTTAGATCGGTTACTGCTGCTGCAATGGCAGGTCATCAAGATTTGAGTTTCATTGTGGTGTTATAGTCGGTGCATGAGCGATAGGACACAGCATCCCCGAGGCAGCGATGAAGTAAGGATTTTCACATGCGAACATTTCACGAGTGTACCATGAATATCAGGAATCCGGTAAAAAGTCAAATCTCCGACATCAATGCGGCCGGAAAAAGATCCTGCAAAAACGGGACTAATGACGACTGGAGAGAATCGTTCAACGTGACAGAAGTGCAACCCTTCCGCAAATTGCTGCATATTTCAATACTGGGCCATCAGCAAGTGCCAATCAATGAAACATCATCGATATGGGCTTTCGGAGCCCAGGGGCCACTCGTGTACCCTTGATTACTGCGACACAGAGTTTTACGTTTCCCCTGGGTCCATCAACACCAGCATTGCACTGTTTATGACTGGAAACATGCTGCCTGGTCGGATTAGTCTAGTTTCAAATTGTATTGACGGGTTGACGTGTACGCGTATGGAGACGTCATAAATCCATGGACCCTGCATGTCAGCAGAGGAGTGTTGAAGCTGGTTGGGGGTCTGTAATTGTGTAGGACGTGTCCAGCTGGAGTCATATAGAACCCCTGATACGTCTAGATACGAATTTTGACAGGTGACAAGTTTGATCATCTGCATACATTCTTGTCCATTGTGCGTTCCGACGGACTTGGGCAATTCCAGCAGGACAATGTTACATCCCACACGACCAGAACTTCTACAGAGTGGCTCCAGAAACACTCTTTTGAGTTTAAGCACTTTCTCTGGCCACCAAATTCCCCAGACATGAATATTATTGAGCATATCTGGGATGCCTTGCAAGGTGCTGTTCAGAAGAGATCTCCACACCCTCATACTCTTACGGATTTATGGACATCCCTGCAGGATTCAAGGTATAAATTTCCTCCAGCACTACTTCTGACATTTGTCGAGTCCATGCCACGTCGTGTTTCGGCACTTCTGCGTGCTCGCGTGGAACCTACACGATATTAGGCAGGTATACCAATTACTTTCGCTCTTCACAGTAAATCAATTGTTTTTAAGAAATGAGCAAGCGATGACGTAAAGTCATTTCCACCCATTTGTGGAATGGCCTTATGGATTACATTCCTCAGCACTTGCGTGTATTCCAGCATAATGAAAATAGCTTTATTACATCCCGTTTCAGAAATATTCACGTAAAAAATATTTGGCGGAGCATTCCGGGTTCGTGCTGTACAAAGAGAGGTGAATCGATTTTTGGATAGCAGTCCCAATGTGTTTTTCTGGAAAAGGATGTCATCTCTGCTTAAGAACTTTTTTTTCATATTATATAAATATTAAAATCTTCTTTTGCATGAGATGTACGTGCTGCGAGTCTTAATTATTTTCGTTTTACTGGAAGACCAGTTACGGTATTAAAATAAATCAGTTTCTATCTAAAAATAAAAGGAAAATTAGGTTTAAACACTGTGACGTCGACGTCTATGAAGAGAAGTTCATATTACAGGTTGATAGAAAAAGGGAGTTGTATGTATCCTTCACAAAAGCACCGACGTGTGATTAAGATAAATCATAGAAAACATTAACGTAGATGGCAAGACAGGTATGTAAACTCAGGTCGTTCACTTCGGGCAGGCCCGTTTTCCTAATCACTGCACCAGCACGCTCGGAGCGTCATGTGTAGCAAGAGAGTATAAACAGCCGTGATAGGGGTACGAGAGGGGAATGATATGAGCTCTCAGGGCAACTAAGGGAGAGAGAAAGTAATTGAGGAAAGGGAGAGGGAGATTACAGAACAGCGCGTCGCTCGACCTGAGACTTAGCGTAAGCCGCTAGAATGGCGCTGTTCTAAGCCGCTGAAGAGGTGCGCATTTCATGCGTTGTAGCTGTACTGTTCGCCTTCAAACGTGATTGCTTGCAAGTTACAAATAAGCTTTCACTGTGAGGAGAGAAGACTCTTTGAAATCCGTGACACACGTTGAAATAACTTGCAGCATGTCTTCTACTTGCAAGGGGACCTCCCCATCGCACCCCCCTCAGATTTAGTTACAAGTTGACACAGTGGATAGGCCTTGAAAAACTGAACACAGAATAATCGAGAAAACAGGAAGAAGTTGTGTGGAACTATGAAAAAAATAAGCAAAATATACAAACTGAGTAGTCCATGTGCAAGATAGGCAACATCAAGGACAGTCTGAGCTCAGGAGCGCCGTGGTCCCGCGGTTAGCGTGAGCAGCTGCGGAACGCGAGGTCCTTGGTTCAAGTCTTCCCTCGTGTGAAAAGTTTAAATTTTCATTTTCAAACAATTATCAGAGTTCAGGCACTCACACATAATCAACTTCGCTCTCCAAAATTCCAGGACATGTTCAGATTTGCTTGGACATATGCAGGATCTGACGGTCTACACACGGAAAAATTTGAAAACGTTAAAAACATATGTTTTGACACAGCATAGAGAAAACTGTGCGACTGTGAAACTGTTGCATTCATTTGTTGCAGTTTATGTGACACACTCTTATGTTTTCATCACTTTTTTGGGAGTTATTATCACATCCACAAGAAAACCTAAATCGGGCAAGGTAGAAGAATCTTTTTACCCATTCGCCAAGTGTGCAAGTTAGGTGGGTCGACCACATATTCCAGTCATGTGACGCACATACCGTCAACAGTGTCGTATAGAATATATCAGACGTGTTTTCCTGGATCAAATATTTTCGGTTCCCATTGGAGAGGCACGTCCTTTCGTCTATTGATCGCACTGTTTTGCGGTGCGGTCGCAAAACACAGACACTAAACTTATTACAGTGAACAGAGACGTCAATGAACGAACGGACAGATCATAACTTTGCGAAAATAAAGTAAGTAAACTTTTCGCTCGAGGGAAGACTTGAACTAAGGACCTCTCGCTCCGCAGCTGCTCACGCTAACCACGGGACCACGGCGCTTCTGTGCTCACAGCCTCCTTGATATTGCCTATGTTGTACATGGACTACTCAGTTGGTATATTTTGTTTATTTTTTCATAGTTCCACACAACTTCTTCCTGTTTCCTCGATTGATCTGCGTTCAGGTTTTCAAGGTCTATCCACTGTGCCAAATTATAACTAAATCTGAGGGGGATGCGATGGGGAGGTTCCCTTGTTAGGTGTACATCTACAGTCCTAGGCAAATAAATTAGAGAACACTGCTATACTGGAGACAAATCATTCATGTCCCCACTACGAATGGAATCATTAGGAGTGTAACGTGACAGGGACCTCATTGGACACTGTACTAACAGCGGAATGCTGGCACCAGCCGCTGTGGCCGAACGGTTCTAGGCGCTTCAGTCCGGAACCGCGCTGCTGCTACGGTCGCAGGCTCGAATCCTGCCTCCGGCATGGATGTGTGTGATGTCCTTGGTTTAATTAGTTCCAAGTCTAGGGGACTGATGACATCAGATGTTAAGTCCCATAGTGCTTAGAGCCATTTGAACCATTTGAACATAATTGGCTTACGGCCCGCCCCACAATATTGCTGATATCTGACAGTCAATATCAACACCATACTCATACCGAATAGTCGGACCCTATAGCAATGCTGATACCTCCAAATCCATCCACACAGTCCTACCTGCATTGAGATTTTCCATATGTATATTAAAATGCCAAGGCCTTGCCGTAGTGGTAACGCCGGTTCCCATCATATCACCGAAGTTAAGCGCTGTCGGGCTGGGCTAGCAGTTGGATGGGTGATCACCCTGTCTGCCGAGCGGTGTTGGCGAGTCGGGTGCTCTCAGCCCTTGTCAGGCAAACTGAGGAGCTACTTGATAGAGAAGTAGTGGATCCGGTATCGTAAACTGACATACGACCTGGAGAGCGGCGTGCTGACCACATGCCCCTTCATATCAGCATCCAGCGACGCCGGTGGGCTGAGAATAACACGGCAGCCAGTCGATATCGTTGGGCCTTCGTGGTCTGTTAGGGTGGAGTTTAATATTTTAAATAGTAAAATAATATGTAGCTTATGTCCGACCCAGCGTTTATTGGCGCATCGTGAAAGTATTTCAAGTACATGACTCCCGATCTTTTCAAAGTTTTTTCTATCAAAGTTTGTCTTTATCAACCGTGTATTTGTATGTTTATAAATTGTTTATTAAACACCACTATACAAACGGCTGCGCCTGGAGCGGTGACATGATCAGAATGCATGTAATGCTGGTGACTAGTGTCACATTGTGTTCAGTGATAATTCGCGGTTCTACACTATCACGGATGACTACCGTCAGCGAGTATGTTCTGGAAAGGCAC